>NC_137281.1:53719500-54972500 GCF_054371585.1 Giraffa tippelskirchi | reverse complement strand
ATGGAAAAGAGAAAGAGTAGGGGTCCAACTGCACAGTGGTTTCTGTCTCAGAGGGGGCGTAGGTAGCGTGGCTTCTCTCACTCCGCTGGCCCACACAGTCATCTCTCTAAGACAGAGGTCAGTGGGCTTGAACCGAAAGGGCAGCAGATAACTGCGAGCAGTGATACAAGAAGCACAGATGGGGTCAAGAAGAACCAGCATACGTTTACCGCAGCAAGTCATCCTGGGAACTGGACTCAGAGTAGGTGCGCTCCAGCAGTTCAATACTCGTGAATTACAGATTAAAGTTGAAATCATCAGTATTGTTGCTGTGTGAGCATCACAGCAGGAAACTAAAAAAAAAAAAAATAAATGGCTTACAATGACCAGCGAAGTGGTGACTGGAGGAAAGTACCAGGTCCTTGAAAGAATTTTTACAGGTGGATGTTTTCCAGAATTGGAACTACCAGCTTCCAAACCCCCTGTAGGAAACCCTTGGGGCCAGGTGTATTTGCAAATTGTTCAAAATTCAGAAAGGTGATACACTGCATATTTTGTGTACTACTCAGGGTGGCAGACTTAGAGCCAAGGTCCGAATTTGGTCTGAGGATTGTTTTTGTAAATAAAGTTTTATTGGTACACAGCCACGCCCATTTGTTTAGATGTTGCCCATGACTGCTTTTAGCCACAGTGGCACAGCTGAGTGGTCAAAGACCACATGCCCACAAGGTGCAAAATAGTTACGCTCTGGCTCTGAAGCCCTGGGAGCAGCAACTTGTAATTAAACACATACCTTTCTCTGAATCAAAATGAAAAGAGGTTCACAGTAAGAATAATGACTTGATTCTTCTCCCTTTGTTTCTTGATGAGTCTGGCTAATGGCTTATCAATTTTGTTTATCAGATCAACAAAATTAGAAATGAAAATGGAGAGATCACAACAGACTCCACAGAAATACAAAGGATCATAAGAGACTACTACCAACAGCTATATGCCAATAAAATGGACAACTTGGAAGAAATGGACAAATTCTTAGAAAAGTATAACTTTCCAAAACTGAACCAGGAAGAAATAGAAGATCTTAACAGACCCATCACAAGCACGGAAATCGAAACTGTAATCAGAAATCTTCCAGCAAACAAAAGCCCAGGACCAGACGGCTTCACAGCGGAATTCTACCAAAAATTTAGAGAAGAGCTAACACCTATCCTACTCAAACTCTTCCAGAAAATTGCAGAAGATGGTAAACTTCCAAACTCATTCTATGAGGCCACCATCACCCTAATTCCAAAACCAGACAAAGATGTCACAAAAAAGGAAAACTACAGGCCAATATCACTGATGAACATAGATGCAAAAATCCTTAATAAAATTCTAGCAAACAGAATCCAACATCATATTAAAAAGATCATACATCATGACCAAGTGGGCTTTATCCCAGGAATGCAAGGTTTTTTTAACATCCGCAAATCAATCAATGTAATACACCACATTAACAAATTGAAAGAAAAAAACCATATGGTTATCTCAATAGATGCAGAAAAAGCCTTTGACAAAATTCAGCATCCATTTATGATTAAAACCCTCCAGAAAGCAGGAATAGAAGGAACATATCTCAACATAATAAAAGCTATATATGACAAACCCACAGCGAACATTATCCTCAATGGTGAAAAATTGAAAGCATTTCCCCTAAAGTCAGGAACAAGGCAAGGATGCGCACTTTCACCACTACTATTCAACATAGTTTTGGAAGTTTTGGCCACAGCAATCAGAGCTGAAAAAGAAATAAAAGGAATACAGATAGGAAAAGAAGAAGTGAAACTCTCACTGTTTGCAGATGACATGATCCTCTACATAGAAAACCCTAAAGACTCTACTAGAAAATTACTAGAGTTGATCAATGAATATAGTAAAGTTGCAGGATATAAAATTAACACACAGAAATCCCTTGCATTCCTATACTCCAATATTGAGAAAACAGAAAGAGAAATTAAGGAAACAATACCATTCACCACTGCATCAAAAAGAATAAAATACTTAGGAATATATCTACCTAAAGAAACAAAAGACTTATATATAGAAAACTATAAAACACTGATGAAAGAAATCAAAGAGGACACAAACAGATGGAGAAATATACCGTGTTCATGGATTGGAAGAATTAATATAGTGAAAATGAGTATTCTACCCAAAGCAATCTACAGATTCAATGCAATCCCTATCAAGCTACCAATGGTATTTTTCACAGAACTAGAACAAATCATCTCACAATTTGTATGGAAATATAAGAAACCTCGAATAGCCAAAGCAATCTTGAGGAAGAAGAATGGAACTGGAGGAATCAACCTGCCTGACTTCAGGCTCTACTACAAAGCCACAGTCATCAAGACAGTATGGTATTGGCACAAAGATAGAAATATAGATCAATGGAACAAAATAGAAAGCCCAGAGATAAACCCACGCACATATGGACACCTTATCTTCGACAAAGGAGGCAAGAATATACAATGGAGAAAAGACAATCTCTTTAACAAGTGGTGCTGGGAAAACTGGTCAACCACTTGTAAAAGAATGAAACTAGAACACTTCCTAACACCGTACACAAAAATAAACTCAAAATGGATTAAAGATCTAAACGTAAGACCAGAAACAATAAAACTCCTAGAGGAAAACATAGGCAAAACACTCTCCGACATAAATCACAGCAGGATCCTCCATGACCCACCTCCCAGAATATTGGAAATAAAAGCAAAAATAAACAAATGGGACCTAATTAAAATTAAAAGCTTTTGCACAACAAAGGAAACTATAAACAAGGTGAAAAGACAGCCTTCAGAATGGGAGAAAATAATAGCAAATGAAGCAACAGGCAAACAATTAATCTCAAAAATATACAAGCAACTTCTGCAGCTGTATTCCCGAAAAATAAACGACCCGATCAAAAAATGGGCCAAAGAACTAAACAGACATTTCTCCAAAGAAGACATACAGATGGCTAACAAACACATGAAAAGATGCTCAACATCACTCATTATTAGAGAAATGCAAATCAAAACCACAATGAGGTATCATTTCACACCAGTCAGAATGGCTGCTATCCAAAAGTCTACAAGCAATAAATGCTGGAGAGGGTGTGGAGAAAAGGGAACCCTCTTACACTGTTGGTGGGAATGCAAACTAGTACAGCCACTATGGAGAACAGTGTGGAGATTCCTTAAAAAACTGGGAATAGAACTGCCATATGACCCAGCAATCCCACTGCTGGGCATATACACCGAGGAAACCAGAATTGAAAGAGACGCGTGTACCCCAATGTTCATCGCAGCACTGTTTACAATAGCCAGGACATGGAAGCAACCTAGATATCCATCAGCAGACGAATGGATAAGGAAGCTGTGGTACATATACACAATGGAATATTACTCAGCCATTAAAAAAAATACATTTGAATCGGTTCTACTGAGATGGATGAAACTGGAGCCCATTATACAGAGTGAAGTAAGCCAGAAAGAAAAACAACAATACAGTATACTAATGCATATATATGGAATTTGAAAGATGGTAACGATAACCCTATATGCGAGACAGAATAAGAGACACAGATGCATGGAACAATTTTATGGACTCTGAGGGAGAAGGTGAGGGTGGGACGTTCTGGGAGAATGGCATTGAGACATGTGTATTGTCATATGTGAAACAGAGCACCATTCCATGTTCGATGCATGTGACAAGGGCTCAGGGCCGGGGCAATGGGATGATCCAGAAGGATGGGATGGGGAGGGAGGTGGGTGGGGGGTCCGGGAAGGGGAACACATGTAAACCCATGGCTGATTCATGTCAGTGTATGGCAAAAACTATTACAATATTGTAAAGTAATTAGCCCCCACCTAAAATAAATAAATTTATAAAAAAAAAAAAAAAAAAAAAAAGTAAAATAAAGCAACATGGATCATAAAAAAAAAAAAAAATGTCATTACAAGCATACTTGGTCAAGCCAATATGTTCACAGTAGGAGTGTGGAATGACATTATTTAAAAAAAAAAAAAAAAAAGAATAATGACTTGAGTCTGCTCTCAACAGCTTTCGCTACCAAATGGTTATTGAGCGTTCTGTGTTCAGAACCCTTTGGGCTTCACAGAGTGTCTTTCCAGCTTTGTCACTGTGGGTGGATACACAAAGCAGCAGGAATGGAGCAGAAGAGGTGGTTTCTTTATGTGTGTGCTTGATTTGCTGTTAGTAAAACCATGGTTGTCATCTTTAACACACTTCTTTTCTAGGGTCTAGATTGCTGCCTTCCAGCCTGGGGCCTGCACCCTGTGCCCTGGCTGGGGTGCAGGTGGCAGGCCCTTGAGACCAGCGTGGAGCCACCCTGGTGATGTCTGTGTGTCCTGCTGGGCTTCCTTCCACATAGTCCCTAAAGCTGTGCCCTGGGAGCTGACAGGGTACCTGTCAGTGCAAACATCCTGACCTCAGGGAAGCAAGTGGGTCTTCGGGCCAGAAAGGATGGAGTGTGTGACAGATGAAGGGTCTGCCTCCACCTTAGTCCAGGCAGGGTTGGGGTCCCAACAGCAGGCTCTGCTTTGAAGCATGTTATGTACACCTCAGAAATACTGCCATAATTGTCTCCTAATTGCATTCTTGGGCTTCCGTGGTGGCTCAGCGGGAAAGAATTTGCTTGCCAATGCAGGAGACTCGAGTTCGCTCCCTAGGTTAGGAGGATCTCCTGGAGAAGGAAATGGCAACCCACTCCAGTACTGTTGCCTGGATAATCCCATGGAAGTGGAGCCTGGTGGGCTACAGTCCATGGGGTCGCAGAAGAGTCAGACGCGACTTAGTGACTGAGCAACAACAAACACCTTCTTAGCCTTTTCTATTCCATAGCTCTTGAAATGCGTAGCCTAATCAGGCTAAACATGTTTAATAATCCCTGCCTCTGGGCTTAGTGTTGTAAATAGTTCCACCCTAATTTTGCTGAAATGCAATACATGGACAAATTCAGAAATAGGGATCATGTTCTGAGTTTGGGGACTCTCTCATGTGATGCTAGTTAGAAAGTCATTTTCATAAGTTTTAGATTTGTACTTTTATTTGAATATTGGCATTTCCACCATTTCTGGAAGAGTGTGGACTAAGTAAGGAGGTTACAGAAACACGGTACAGATGCTACTGTGCTTGCATACCGTGCCGAAGTACCATGCAGAGATCCCTTGGCCAAACATCCTATCCAGACTGGACACCAGCTACTGGAGAGTGGGGAGCAGTCTCGTTCCCTTCCACCTGTACCCGGTGTTGTTGTCCTTTGTCAAGTTTGCACTTGGACCAACATTTTAATATTTATCAGTGTTCTCCCTGCTTCTTGAGGCACTTCAACTGCACGAGAATTGATTTCAATAAATATACTTCGGGCTTTTTTTTTTTTTTTTTGCACTCACTTGGGTTGGCAAAATGCATATTTGCATAGAAATAATCTTTAGTGAGCTCTCCTTGCAAGTGTGTCAAATTTATAAACATCATGACTGTAAGGACATATTTTTGGATCTGGATTTCCTCCTCAGTTTATTTCTTCTTTCATTTGTCACGTCTGGGTCACTCTGCACTGGATTTATTGGGTTGGAATTTTGTTTTTTGAGCAATTTCTTGGCCCAGGTTCTGTTTCTGTGTTTATGTTACAGCATCTCACCAGATTTTTTTTTTTTTTTCATCTCAGTTTGAAAATAAAATAATCCCATTTACAGGTTGTTTGCAGGCTCCTTCTGGTGACGATAAAGCGTGTGGCCCCTAAGCCTCTCCCCTCCTGCCTCTCCTCCCATCCCCCATCTTGGCCCACAATCCGTCTTCAAAGATGGTGGGTTTTAATAGTCAGGGGAGAGCACAGAAACCAGATGGTTTTACCTCACACCTGTAAAAGTGCCAGGGCTCCGAAAGAACATCAAAGTTAATGGCCAGAATAGGGCTGCCAAGCTCAGTGGGATTTTGCTTTAACTGGTGCAGCGTTCTGTTTAACTGAACTTTCCAGTTAACTGATGGCCACGTTGGCCCACCACCCCAGCCCCGCCTCCTCCCCACCGCCCAGCCCCTCCTCATGCGAAGGGTGCTTCCCTGGCTCCCTCTGCTCCGTCCAGCCCTCATCCTCATCCCCTTCACGTCTCTCCTTGACTGCTTTCTCCCTCCCAGTTAGCATCCCTCTGCTTTTCTTCTTTCAGCTGTGTTTCCTCTGCCATCACACACATTTCCTGTTTTTCTCTTGTCCAGCGGCCTCAGACTTGACTTTTTCTTGGCTGGAAAGTGGCATCTGACGTGTCATCGTCTTCCCCAAACCTTGTGCTGTTTCGGTCTCGTAGACAAGTTGACGTGGCTCTGCCCTTGGGTCTGCCCTTGGGTCTGCCTTGGCTTTTTCTGGATACTTTGTGCTCCTGGAGGTCCAAGTTCATTGTTGCTCCAATTGAAGGAGGGTTTTCACTGCCCAGATATCTGCTGCTGATCTTTAACTGTACATTTTAAGGGCACCTGTATTTTCATTTCATAATACCTGGGCAGCAGCAGGTAGTTCTTGGAAGAACAAGATTACTTGGAAGAAATACGGTGTTCTATCTTTTCTCTCTCCTCTCTCTCCTCGCCCTACACCAAGATTCTAAGCTCAGGCTCATAAATGAAGTAGTTCTTCCTTTTTCTTCAGAAGTGAACTTCTCTTTTCTTGCTGTCATTGGCAGGTGGGTTCAAAGGTGGGCCCAGTGAGTCCCCATCTCCTATGTCCATGCCACGGTGTGATTGAGAACCTGTGATTTGCTTTTAACCAGTGGGAAGTAGAAATGATTAAGGAATGTCGCTTCCTTGATTAGTCTTCACTACGTAGCAAAGTGAAGAGACTTTGATGATATAATTAAGGTCCCAGATGAGTTGATTTTAAGTCGACATATCAGGGAGATGTGGGCCTGAGTTAGGTTAAAGCTGCTAACACATTATTGACTGGAGATGTATCAATACATTTTTAGAGAATGATACAGTTAACATCACCGTGCAAAGTTGTTAGAGCTTAAAATTGATCAAGGGTTCATTAAACAACCTAAGGTTGTCATTATTCATATTTTCTCTGTTAGGTTTTTTTCCAACCTTGTGTATATTATAAATGTAAAAGTTTCAAAAATTGCACATCATGAAATTTTGAGTGAAGAATTTTTCAGGAATTTTATGCAGACACTTGCTCCGATTGTCCTAGGCACAGGTATATTGGTGTGTCAGTAGATGATAGTTCTTCAGAATGTAGTTCTGATTCAGACATTGTGAATATTAGACCATCAAAAAGAAAAACTTCAGTGATTGATTCTGATACAGAAAGTGAAAATGAAACTCATGGTACTAGAGAATGCTCCTTTGCTTCTACAGAAGAGTGGATGGAAGACAACATTTCACAGAAATTAGGAGACTTTACAGTCGTGTCAGGTGTAACTATTGGATATAATAACCCACGAAGTGTTTGTGAAATAACAGAATTAATTTTTGGCCACCCAAAATAAAAATCGCCGGCCACAAGTGTTAGTTTATGCAAAAATCCCCAGGTCAGTAATAAGTTAAAAGACTCAAGTCAGAGAGACTCTCCATTGATGGTTTTAAAGAAATGAGCTGCCATGTTGTGAGACGTAGGTGACTTCTAGGATCTGAGAGTGTCCCTAAATAACTGGCAAGAAAATGCAGACATCAGTCCTACAACCTCAAGGAAATGAATTCTGCCAACAGGCTGAGATGGTTGAACTTCCCCAGCAAAGTCTCTGATGAGATTCGCAGGCCAACCGATCCCTAAATTTCAGCCTAGTGAGACCCTGAAGTTGTGAACCCAGCTCAACAAGCCACACCCGCACTGCCGACCTATTGGAACTGTATGATACAAAACGTATGTTGTTTTCAGCTGGTGGATTTGTGGGAATTTGTTACACAGCAGTGGAAAAGGAATGCATTTAGGGGAGTGGAGGCTTCACCTGTCTTTGGTATTCTGCTGCACAGCAAGTTCCAAGTTCCTTACCAGGCCACAGAAGGTAGCCAAGACGATGACAGCCCCAGAGCAAATACATGTTGTGTAAGAAAGCCCTACTTCTTCATGATTTTCAGCTCTGTGCTAAGAGGAAAATTACAGTGCCAGATTCCGTGTGAGAATCACAGACACGCTTGCACCTAGAGCCACGTGTTGTCCATCCCAAAACGTGGTCAGGAGCAGCTCATGTGACCAGGACGTGGCTCACTGAACAGAAACGAGGTGACTTCAAGGTATAGGTCACAGCGTTCACTTTATAGATGAGGGAAGGAGGACTCGGTGGCCCCTCTCAGGCAGAACTCAATATAAGGCCTCCGTCTTGAATCGCATTGACCCAAGAGGTCATATGATTTCCATTCGTTTACGGAGCAACTCAAGGGCAGAAGTGAAATTGGAATTTCACTTGTGAATATCTGAATCCTTGTTTTATTTATGTATTTATTGAATCCCCCCCCCCATCACCACTTTCCCCCCTGCCCCCTTGTCCCAGAATCATCTTTCCCTTTAAAAACTCCCTGGATGCCCCACCATTTTTTTCCCCCTAAAAGCGATGTATTTCTCACTGTCAGACTCGATCGGGCCATGCAGAGTCCTCGCTTCCTCCTATGCTCACCCAACCCGAAATAATTGTCTGTATGTTCCTTTTATTGTCACCTCTGAAACAAGATGAAGAAACCAGTGGTTTGCTTTAGAAGGCATTAACTTCTTTATCACATTAATACTGACTCGTATCTTATTTCCCACTTGCAGTAAGAAAACCATTCAAATCTTTCCCTCACAGGACAATATCTTTAATAGCTTCTGTGTGTTTCCTATTTTTGGCTGTTTCTGTATAAACAGACTTAATCTAATAGCATGCTGAACCATCTAACTTGGCAGAAATTCAGAAAATCACTCATTTCTATGGCAAGCCGGGATGCCAAGAAGGGGGAGGGGGGGAGCCCTCACTTTTATTGCAGAAAGATTTCTCTTAAAGTTGTCTTTCATGAACATAATATGTCTATCATTTGAAATTCTCCAGCACCCTGACTGGAAATTATTTATTGCAGAAAGACACAATGGCAAACGAGAAACTATTACTCCGTGTGCAATTTCTGTCTTCAGTTCCTTTGCCCAAAGGAGCAAGAGCGCATGAGCTCTGTTTTGAACGCTGGTGTGGTTATGCAGGATGGCGCCCACCTCTGGGCTTGTGCGCTGAGCCATTTCCACCCCTGAGTCTAAAAGTTGAGAACATCACAGCCCCATGCAAAGCCCACCTGGTGGCCTGGCCCAGCCCAGAGTCCTACCCCCGTTGCTGGAACAAGAGCCTGTTCTGGAAGAAAGCATTCTTGCTGCCATTCTAGGAGAGCTCTCACCACACACACAGCACCCATTCTGATCTGTTGCCAGTCACACGTCGCAGATCCTGAGTGGTCTAAGAAGTCCCGGGTCTCACTCCTGAGCACTGCTGGAGAACCTCACACATCCTGCTGATTGAGCCTCTGACAGCTCAGTGTTACGGGTTCTACTGCCGTCCCATCCTCAGACCAGGGTCCCCAGGATTGCAGCTCTGGGCTCCGTACTCTGTACCCCTCCCCGGTGCCCTTCCTCAACCACAGGAGAGGGATTCCGAGGCCCCTGTGTGCTCCCTGCAAGGGTGACTGGTACAGGACACACCAGCTCTCTGAAGGCTCTTCCTACAGGAGGATGAAATTCACACAAGGACCGGCACCCTTTATCAGAGAGGTCAAGGCAAGGGGCAGGATGCTCAGTGGCCACCTGAGGGGTCTCTCTGGGCAGACGGCGAGGCGGGGTGATCACCAGGGCCTCTTCCCCTGGTCAGATTCCCGGTGCTAATGTTTCCTCTTCAGTTCCTGGTCCTGAAGCCCCGCCCCCACCAGAAGCCCTTCTGCCTGTTTAAAATGGAGATCCCCAGGTCTGCCGTGGACACTTAGTCCAGGAGCTGGGTACCAGGGTGGGTGCTGGCAGTCTGTACGTCTGTCCAGCTCCCACGGTGATTCTGACACACCCTTGGGGCTGAGAACCACCCTCCTAACAGAGCTGGCACCTCCTTAAGGATGAGATCCGTATTCTCTTGCTCTTTTGTATGCTTCCCCATGCAAGGATAATTACACAGAAGCAGCGCAGCAATGCTTGTTGGTGGATTTATTCCAGGCTTGCTTTCTTTTTTTGTTTTTTCAGCTGTCTTTGTCTGCAACTTTGCAAAATAAACCCTGCGGTCACCCCACGCTTTGTGGATAGCTTGCTAGAATGGAATTTCACTGTCTTAAATTGGGGGCTAATTTCTTGGTTTCAGCTGAATTGTGAAAGAGAGTGGAGAGACCCTTGGAAAAACATGAATATTGCTGCTGAGCGCTAGCCAGGCCCTTCCCTTCTAGCAAGTTCCATGAGGGATTAAGAGGCTGGCTGTTTTCAACTCCCTGTTAGTGATGCTTCCAGACCCCCTCCTCGCTGAGCATTTATCTTGCAAGGGGCATATTTAGGGACGTTCCCATTCTATTTTATCTGCAGAATTACTTTCCATTCTGAGGTCTTTTGTATAAGTATTCCTTGAACCCATTCCAAAAAGTGGATTTTTAACCCAATAGACCATAACTGCAGTGTTTTATCATATATACATATTTCAGAATGTGAACGTAAGTAGATTTAGCAAAGTTAAAACAAAATTAAAACTTTTCAAAGGGCACCAGTGCTTGCTTTCCCATGTTGGACTTTTCCCTTTGGAGTTCTTATGGCATTTAAAAGATTCTCTAAAAACAGGAAGACTTTTTCACTTAGGTATTTTTTTTTTTTTTTTTATGTACAAGGGATGGGGTTCAGAAAACACCAGTGGGGTTTGGCCTCCCTGCAGTAAATAATAGCCTCGGTAACTACATAGGCTCAATTTTGAATCTGAGAGTTAGTGCCATTAAGATTAGCATTGTGCTGTCAGTCAGGTTTCTAGCTGGCATGTTCTCTTGCCCTCTTGTTTCTCTTGAAATCCCTTTCTCAGGCAGAAGCTAATGTCATTGCTCTGGAATAGAAATCCAGTCTCCCCACCACCCTATTCACCACTTTCCTGCTTAATCCCCTCGCTGGCTGCCCGTTTCCCTTGGGATGGAATCTGAAATCCTCAACTGACCCTGCAAGGACCCTGCCAATCTCTGCAGCCCACTCTCATCCCACTCTGCCCCGCCCGCACACACCCCAGCACACGCACAGCCTGCCATGGGGCCTTTGCACAGGCTGTTGATGGCCTGGAGTAGTCCTCCCCTCCTGCTTTGCTAATAAACCTTTGCTGATTCTTTAAGGGCCCAGCTAGGTCTTTACTTTAGCAACTTGCACAGTTACTTTATCTTTCCAAGCTGTATTTTCTTCTCTGTATCTTCTTACTAGGGTTAATAGCTATGTCTTCTATTTGGAAGGAATAGGACTTTTTGGAGAGAAGTGAGGAATAAATGTTATCATTCCATAAAGCCCTTGGTGGAGTACTTGGCACGTGGTAGGTGAGCGTGCTCTGAGTGTTAGTGGTCATCACTGAGCTGGTTGGCTGCCTCTAGCCTTGAGGCCTTTCCTTTGGATTCTTCCATAGTTGATGCTGCAGATGGGGTTTGTGTTGTAGTTGTCTGTCTTCTGGTTTTTGGTGAGAGTTTATAAGAGGAGGTCAAGAAAGGGAGGAGTTGATATAAGGGAGGTGTTGATATAAGCTCTATCATGCCCCCAGCATACCCCTGAAAGACCCTCTCTTTCCCTGCTGCTGTGGTCAGAATGAATGTTACCCCTCCGGTTCATGGTTTGAAATCCTGATCTCCAAAGATGACGGTGCTAGGAGATGGGGCCTTTGACAGGTGCTTGCTTCATGGGGTGGCGCTCTCTCAAATGGGTTTTGTGGCCTTTTAATAAAGGTTCTAGAGAACTCCCAGCCCCTTCTGCCGTGAGAGGAGACAGTGAGAAGGTGCCAGTTGTCAACCTCGTTAGTATCTGGCCATCTTTGCACCTTGCGCTCTGACTTCCAGCCTCCTGACCAGTGAGAAAGGCATTGCCGTTGTTTGTAAACCACCCAGCCTGTGCTCTTTTGTTACAACAGTTCAGATGAACTAAGATCCCCACTGACTCACTTGGCTGTATTTTGGGCCTAATCACCCCCTACCCCTCCCCAACCCCTGCAGAGTCTAAGGGAAAGAAAGGGCTGTGCAGAGGCGAGATCCAGCATTTGTTATCCTCGTTTTATAGTGAAGACACTGCGGTGGGGAGAGCTGCCATGCCTCCCGTGGGCCAGTCCCCACCCTCGCTAACTGCCAGCCAGCGACTGTGCGTGTTGCCCGCCTTCAAAACAGAACCGCGAGCCCAGGACTTTGGCTAGGGCCTTCCTGTGTTCTCCGGAACACATGCCGTGACACCAGCTCCCAACCTTTCACTGTGCGGCGTTCTGACAGGCACGCACACAGGCCTCTGGCTTGAGCGATGCCACTACAAAGGTCCCCTGCTTTTCATAAACGGATCCCTGCGAGGCCGCTTCTCAAGAAAGCGACTTCTGCTGCCTCCCGTGCGCTTTTATGCTCTGCCGTGAAGTGCAGAGTGGAGCTGGCAGGTCTCCTTTTCTTCTCTGCTCTATGTGTGATTCGTAAAGGGAGCTCTACGGGTCATGGATGCGTGCCGCCAACTGGACCTCGCTCCCAGGAGCATCAGGAGGGGTTGGGCCCTGTGTCACTCCACTTGCCCTTGGGTCAGCTCGGAGAGCAGGAGAGGGACTGTCCTGTGGAGTTCTGTTTGTTTGTTTTAAGTTTTTTCAGGTTTCTCATTGCAGAGATCAGTTCTAGCATCGCTGACCAAAGGGCCATTGACCTTCTGGGGGGGCCCAAAATGGCACACACACCCCCAAGACTGATGGATAGCTCCCCATGGGGACTCTCCCTGTGTTCCATCTTCCTACAGTGCTCCCCGCCCATCCAGCCGTATTCTTCTAGACCTCAGACCTTTTTCTTTTTTTTTTTTTAATTTTGAAGAACATCTCTACAATTAGAGATTCACTCTTTTGAGTCTTCGGGAGCTTTACTGTACAATACTAGTGCCCAGGGGATAGGAGCGCCATAAATTGCTGCAAGCTGAGAGCTGGCTCACCATAGACCAAGTGTTTTGTTACAGATAGATGTGGAAATACCCAAGTTTTGGAATGGTGTGCCCCCGCTTTTTATATATTTGACTGCTGTTACACCACTGTCTCTCTCACTTACTCCTTCCTGCACCAGAAATCTTTGAGTGGAAAGCCGATAGAAGCATAAAGCTTCAGGGCCTTAGAACCTGTGAGAAGACATCCTGCCTGTGAACGTCCTCCACCAGGAGCACCGTCCAGGGCCAATGGGGTTGAGTTCAGTTCTGGGCTGGAATGTGTGTGTGGAGGTGGAGGGCATTGGGGTCAATGGTGCATTTGCGAACGAGGTGGAGGAGAAAGGGCTCAGAGCAGGAAAGAGCCTGGGAGACAGCTAGTATTTGTAAAGCTCCTACCCCTTGCCAGCCTCAGTGCCCTGACTGCTCTGGGGCATCTTCACAGGACCCTGAAGGCAGGCCTGCAGAACCTGGTTCCCCTCCTTTCACACAGGAAGCCTTGCCCGACGGCATCAGACTTCAAGTCTACATGTGTCTGGTGCCGAAACCAGGCTCTTTCCCCTGAGTGTCTGCGGTCAAGTGTTGCCTGACTCAGGGTTTGCTGGAGCCTGGCTCTGGGCCGGAGTTGGTGGCGTGAAACCCTCTCATTCCACACCTCAAGTATTAGTCTGGTGAATGGATCCCTTGGTCCATCACCCAGGAGGCATGAGCGAGGGTGGCAGGTGGACTTAGATCTTGGCCACTCTGACTTAGATACTGCTGGAGGGACCTCTGAGACATCTCCTCTGGGAGGAAGGGGAGGGTTTCTAATGTGTAGCTCCTGACCAAGCAAGAAGGGAGACAGTTGCTTGAAATGGGTTGTTAGGGACTGAATGTGTCCTCCCAGATTCC
Source organism: Giraffa tippelskirchi (assembly GCF_054371585.1). Classification (NCBI taxonomy): domain Eukaryota; kingdom Metazoa; phylum Chordata; class Mammalia; order Artiodactyla; family Giraffidae; genus Giraffa; species Giraffa tippelskirchi. Next base: position 54,958,516 of record NC_137281.1, on the reverse strand, counting down.
TGGGTTGAAGCCCCAATCCCCAGGATGGCGGCCTTTGGAGGGAGGGGCTTAGGTTTAGATGAGGTCATTCTGGGATCAATGCCCCAATAAGATAAGGCAGGCAGAGATCTGTCTCCTGCTGTGTGTCCTGAGGAAGGGCCATCTGAGGACACAGCCTGGGGCGGCCCCTGCAAGCCTAGAAGAGAACTTTCACCATTTCCCAGCCTCCAGAACTGTCAGAAATCAACGTCTGTTCCTTAAATCTCCCAGCCTTTGGTACTTTCTTACAGCAGCCGAGCAGACAAAGGCGTGGGCCTAGCACACTATGAGCCACAGAATTAGAAGCCACGTACCTGGGTCCATATCATGGATTCGCCAGGTCTTTTCTCTGGGCCTCGAGCAAGTCACTCATCTTCTCTAAGCCCCAGTTTCTTCATCTATAAAATGGGGATGCATTAGCAACCTTCCTCAAGGCTCATGCGTGCGTGCTAAGGCACTTTAGTGTGCCCGACTCTCTGTGGCCCCGTGGACTGTAGCCCACCAGGCTCCTCTGTCCATGGGATTCTTCAGGCAAGAATACTGCAGTGGGTTGCCATGCCCTTCTCCGAGGATCTTGCTGACCCAGGGATCAAACCTGTGTCTCCTGTAGCTCCTGCATTGCAGGCAGATTCTTTACTGCTGAGCCACCAAGGAAGTCTCAAGGCTCAGTACCCACTAAGTGCTCAGTACTTAGCACCATCAACATTATTCACAGCATCATCATCGTTATTAAAGGTCAACATCATTCACACTGTCATCAATGTCATTAACATCATTGTCACTCCAAAAAGTACTAGTATATGGTTTCCACTTGCCCTTGACCAGGGGTCCATGTCCACGTTGGGAAAATCTGTGAATGCCAGATACACACAGAACCCAGAGGTCAGCCTTTCCATGCAGGCATCATTGGTGGCCTCCTTAGGGGAAAGCATGCTTTGGAAACCAGGTCACAGAGGAAAGTACCTTTTATTGTACAGAGCCGAGAGGTCTGTCGTGGACATGCAGAGGGAGCCCGGCCTAATTGCGCTGATAATACAATCCCGTAACTCATTCTGCCAGCACAGAGGTGGATGGACGGTCCCCGTCGCTGCAACTGAGCTTTGCCCCCGTTCTCCTAGGAGAGACATCAGCGCTCCAGTAGTGATTAAAGTGCCTTCGACAGGCCCTTGCTATTAAGTTTGTGACTTCAGTTTAATAAAAGGTAGTATATTAAAATGGAAACACATTATTATTGATAAGGACTGAACATGTTATAAATCAGATAAACACTTCAATAATACAAAATGCAAGGAAAGAAAGCTAAGGGTTGTTGACAACCTACTATGCACACTGTTCTCTCCTCTGGACACTTAGAGACATCACTGCAGGATCTCCCGCGACATCGAACATATCAAGACTGGCTTCTTTGATACATTCATATATTTCACGATCAGACATTCAGCATTAAGGAGATTACAAGAGAGGCATCCAGTTGATTGGGGAATAGTTGCTCCAGATGATAGGCTCTTTGGACTAGACCAACACTGACTTAATGAAGTTTTGCTGTGTGTTATTATTTTTTTCCTGATAGAAAATCAAATGGCTCTTGTTTTCTTTCACTGTTCTCAGCCCCTTTGCTTACTCCTTATGACCCCCTTTTTTCTGATTCTATAGAAACTTTAAAAAATCTAAATTGATGGATTTTTTTTTTTTTAGCCTAAGTTTCTAGAATTCTTCCAGGGACCTGACAGATGAAGGCTCAATTGCCAGAGTGTGCAAACAAAAGTAAGCAGCTTAGCTGGGAAAGTGCAGAGAGAAGGAAGAGCTCCCCACCTTCCCTGAACCATGCTTTAGTCGGGGGAGGGTCTAGAAAGTATTCAGCCTCCACTTAATTCAGCTGCTTCCACAGGTAACTTCTTCATGGTGCCAGCATACACTCCATCATTGAAAGAATTCGTAAGACCAGAGTGAGGGTCTGTGCGTTGGGGGGAACTCCTTGTCTGGCTAGAGAGGCTGGTGGGGTCTGGGCTCATTCCTGTCCGCTGCCCAGTTCCAGGTAAGGCCGTGTGCCCATTGGAGACATGTGAGTGTCCCTGCTGTCTAGCGTCTGTCCATCTAGGGCACACCAGGGACCCTGGGATGAGAAGAAAAAAAAAAAATGCTAGTATACATTGAACTGCCTTCACTCCTCTTTCGTGATAATCCTGTAATGACAGGTATTCCCGTCCCCGTGTTACAGATGAGGCTTTAAACAGGCCAAGCAGCTGGTCTGTGGTCATGAGACTCATCCGTGGGCTGCCTGGCCTTTGAAGACCAGCCTTGCTGGAACTTTCTACCACATTTGTTGTTACTCAGTTGCCAAGTCGTGTCCAACTCTTCACAACCACATGGCCTACAGCTCACCAGTCTTTCCTGTCCCTCACCATCTCCCAGAGTTTGCCCAAGTTCATGTCCGTTGACTCGGTGATACCATCCAGCCATCTCATCCTCTGTCACCCTCTGTCTACACTGCGCTTCCTTATAGTCCCTGACATCATTCTTGGATCAAAAAAACAAAGAAGAGGGGTCTAGAGAGGTTATTTTCTGGGTGTCCCATGGTGAATGGCGCAGAGCTAATAAGCACATGGTAGGTGCCCAGGCCCCCTTCTGAAAAGAAAGGTGAGCACCTCGTGGGGTTGGAGGTGGACAGGGAGCTGCTCTCAGCATGGCCGCCTGCACATGCAGCGCCTGACCTCCGCCCTGGGGTGCTTGCTGGAAGAGCCTGCTTCTCTCCTGGCTGGCCAGGCCTCCTCTCCACTCCGCGCCAAGCTCTCCTCTTAGGGTGACTGCCCGGTGCCACACACCACCCTCAGTACTTTGCAGACATTGTTTGCTCTGTCAGTTCAGCGAAACAGGGAGGTACTGTGGCTCTGCCTGTTTTACAGATCAGCCAGCCAGGGTTTGGAGGGATGAGTGGTTTCCTGTCCTCAGTAGCCAGGGGCAGAGTCAAGATCTGACCCCAGGGGCTGGGCTCAGGAGTCAGCCCTTGTGTCTGTAAACCTCTCTGCTCGGAGCCTGCCTCTTCTCCCTCCCTGCCCTTCCCTTTCATCCTGGTCCAGCTTACCTCTCCCTACCCTGTTCTTCCTCCATCACCTTTTTTTTTTACCCAGTGCAAACAGCCTCTGAAAGGCCCAGCCTGCTGCCCTTGGGTTCTGATAAGATCTGGCTGTTGCTCCCTTTGTCTGGTCCGTACCTGCCTTTTCTGAATGGCCCCGTTAATTGCAATTGACTCTCCTAGAATGTGGATGGCAGTGCTATTTGACGCCAGACTAATGCCTCTGACTTCTCCTTGGTGCCTCCAGCAGCAGGCTGGAGGGGACAGGAGGGGGGGGGTCAGAGGGAAGACAGCGCACTTGTGATTCCAATAAAATACATTAGCGCGTTAGAGCTTTTCTATTTGTCAAGTCCACCTCTCTCTCTCTCTTTCTCTCTCAGATGTTGTCATTTCTAGAAATTCACAGTAAAATGAGAAATTATGGGGAGATATCATAGTTGTAGCTCCTGGAAGATTCAGGTGTTTTGTTTGTTTGTTTTGGATTTTTGTTGTTGTTGTTGTTGTCATTTTCAAGATTTAGTCCTAAGCATGAATAAAAAACCTTGAAGGATAAAACCTTAGTGATATGAATCCAGAGCAAGAGAATTAATAGGCCTGGGAGCTGATGGTGGAGCTTGCTTTTCTGCAGGCCTGCTAAGTGTCAGACTTGCTTTGAGGACATAATCTTCCAGCAGTCCTGTGAGGGAGGTATATAAAGACCATCTGAGAGCTAGGAAAACGGAAGCTGCAAGACTGGCTTGCTGTCCAGCGCTTGGTCATCACTGTTCTGTTAAGACCTGGGAAGGAGACTCAGTTTACAAGCCTATAAATGTATCATTAGTTTGACCGCCTTGGACCTCAAGTTGGTCAAGGTTGCTTGTGCAGGCGGTCAGGCCTGGTGGGCCTGCTTACAAGGAGACAGACACTGTGTTCAAACATTCTCATACTTTTTTTTTTTTTTTTTTCTCATAGGAACCTCACAAGGCACCTGTGAGGTCAAAATTAGTCTCCCATTTTGCAGATGAGAAAACTGATGCACAGGAGAGGAAAAAATAAAAAGATCTGAGGTCACATAGTCTGCTCATTACCGACCTGGGAGTAAAGGAGGGTGGTTCAGGATGAGTGAGCAGGAGAGGTGAGCTTGGGGGAGCACGCCCTCCCCAACTCCAGGTGTGCAGGCCTGGTTGCTCTGCATCTGGCCTGGGTAGGTGAAAAGGAAAGAGGGTTTCTGATGTCAGCTAAAGAGGGCCCAGGAGGAAGGCATTTGGGGCCCACACTCTGTTTCCTTTTTTTTAAATGTATTTTTATTTTAATTTATTTTTTAATTGGAAAAAAGTTACTTTACAATATTGTGTTGGTTTCTGCCATACAACAATGCAAATCAGCCATAACTGTACATGTATCATCTCCCTCTTGAGCCTGCCTCTCATCCCTGCATCCTGTCCCTCTGGGTCTCTGAGTGGGTTCTAGAGAGGTGGATGAACCTAGAGCCTGTTATTCCAAATAGAGTCAGTCAGAAAGAGAGAAACAAATACTGTATATCAACGCATACATATGGAATCTAGAAAAAGGTACTGATGAACCTAACTGGTGTTTCTTCTTTAATTTCAGCTTTGTGCTGGGGCCATTTCTGGTGTATGACCACACAGGCAAGAGAGGACATGATAGAGCTGGGTTCAGAGTTTAAAATATATATATATTGAGGAAACAAAAATGGATCTTAAGAATTCTAAGGAAGCAGGTAGAGTGTCTGAAGTTGCAAATCTTACAAGGCGCTTCAGTGATGAGTTAACAGCATTCCACACCTAAAATTCCAGATGTTTGAGTCCTCTTACAATATCAGCTGCCACCAAAGGGCAGAACCGCTTCTTTCGGCTGGCCTGGCCTACAGACCCGGCCGGAGGCTCCAGCATGGGCTGGGCTGCCCCGTCAGAGGGGGTAGGGCTCCCAGTTCATCTGTGTCACCATCCATGACACCTGCCTGGCCCCGGAGTCTTGGGGTGCTCAGTGCCTGGAGGGTAGTGAAGAAGGAGTTTGGATCAGGAAGAACCACCAGCCACTGACTGGCTCTGATCTACGCATTAGTTTTCTCCTCCATTAAATGGAATCCCTGAAACCCATACCACAGAATTGCTAGAAGGGTGAACAATGTAGTGGATATGAGGTGCTTCAGTAGCTCAGAAAGTTATCACAGCTAGTGTTTTATTTTTTTGCATCCCACACCCCCACCTACCCACCCAATCCCAGTCCTTTAGGGTTCAAAGCATGAAAACCCAGAAGCCCAGAGAAGTGTCTGGGAGAGGACTGGAGGGAGGCAGCCTGCCTTTGTCAAGAGGTACCTTCTCCAAGTACCATTCTTTTCCATGGATTTCACAATGACCCTCATTAGGAACAAAGCTTTTTGAACCTGTGTTTATTCTGCCCCCTCCCCCACAGAGATATTCCTAAAGGAAAAGGCATAGGAACCCCCAGTGAAAGCCAGAATTGAGTGCATATGTGACAATAGGAACCATCCTGGGCAGGAAAAGGCTCCTTTTTAATTAGAATCCTGGAAGGACATACCCTCTAATTGCTGCACTTGTAGTGTCAAGGCTATCAATATTGGTGCCTCTTTCATTAATAAACTGGCAAGTCAGATGCTGCAGGGTGGAGGGGCCCTCCCCCGGCTCCCCTTCCCACCCCAAGCTCCACTTAATCAATGGCAGACACTGGGATCAAACAGGAAAAGAACATGTAAATCAGCTGCATTAATTCCGCAGGCTCCAAATAGGTAGACAGAAGGGTGGACACGAAAGGGAGCCTTCATCCGTGTGCCTGCGATGCCCCGGCTCTGGTGAACCCAACCAAGAGGCAGTTAAATGGCCCCGCAGATTGCGAGTGACTCGGGGAATGCCTGGGTTTATGTATGGATTAGCACCCTGATAGACCCTGAGTAGCAGAAGACGAAGACTAATTACCTGACAGCGCTCCCCTCCACTCGCCTGGGTCATTGAAATTAATTTCTGCTTTCAGGCTTGGCAGAAAGCAGCTGCAGAATTTCAGTTCAATACTCAAATTAACGGGGAGCCGAAATTATTTCTCCGCACGGGCAGTGTTAGAGGAGTGGGCTACCAAATAGATCTTGATCGCAGACACCAAAGAAAGGATTATTCCTCCCTTTTCATCAAGTGCCTTGGGTCCTTGGAAGGTGCCCAGGAGGAAAGAAGAAATACCACCGATTTTGCTGGAGGGTAAACACTTAAGTGCTGTATTAAATTGGGTGTGACATCCCCAGGTAGGAGTCCTCTTGCCCCAGCTTCCCCCTCCCAATAATTTACGATTTCTTTCCACTTAACAGCAACAGCAAAATCTTTAAATGTATGGCCCTTTTGTATATACTGAATGGGAATTCCTCATCAAGGGGTATTTGTGACTATTTCTTCTCTTGCATCACTTGTCATCAGGATGCGCATTCACTCTTATTTCAAGGGTAAAGGCGTGAAGTGGAGAGGGCAGTAGGGAGGGGGTGCAGGGGAGAAGTCAGAGGTGGGGTTTGAACCCAGGGCTTCAGTCTCCAACTTCCTCTTTCTGTCCCTTCACGCTGACTCCTTTTTTTTCGCTCCAAGATCCTTCCTCTCTGGGCTGCCTGCCTCCATTCCAGCCTCGTTGGGAATCTGTGAAGCCTGTGGAGCGCCATCTTTGTGCACCAGGTCAAGTTCATCCCCACCCAGGCCATGAATGAGATTCACAGGCACACCACGTTCTTGCCGTGGGCTCCTGCCAGCTCAGATAACTGCAGGCCCAAGGCCACTTCCCACTTGAAACCACTATGCCTTTTGCTCGGTTACACGTCAGGACTCATCAGTGGGGACATGTGGGCACCAGGCACATTGGTCACAGGTGCAGGAAAAGCATCACTCTTCTAACCCTGCCCAGCCTTTTAGGGACACAGTTAACAAATTCTGGAATCCCGCTATCAGGGTTCAAGTTACATCCCTCATCTTGGTGTTAGCTGTTGTGTTCAGATGCTAAGTCATGTCCGACTCTTTGCAACCCTGTGGACTGTAGCATGCCAGGCTCCTCTGTCCTTTGTTATCTCCCGGAGTTTGATCACATTCACGTCCATTGAGTCGGTGATGCCATCCAATCATCTCATCCTCTGCCACCACCTTCTCTTTTGCCTTCAGTGTTTCCCAGCATCAGGGTTTTTCCAGTGAGTCAGCTCTTCGCATCAGATGGCCAAAGGATTGATGCTTCAGCATCAGTCCTTCCAGTGAATATTCAGGGTTGATTTCCTTTAGGATTGACTGGTTTGACTGGTTTGATCTGCTTGCTGTCCAAGGGACTCTCAGTGCTCTTAATAGATGTGAAACCCTGGGGTTATTGCTTCTAATATTAACTCCACTGCTAGTATCTACCATTGCTGTTACTGGTATTATTACTAGTACCTACTGCATGGGGATTCTGCAAGGATTAAGTTAAGTTCATGGAAGTGAAATACTTAAAACTGTGTTTGGCCCAGAGTAAGCTCTCAATAAATGATGGCTCTGTGGTGACCCCCACCCCCGGTATCCCAGGCTCCATAACCCAAGATACGGGCCTCTTCTGTTTGCCTGAAATGACAGAAAAGCTGTCTCTGGACAGCTGACCAGACCCAAGATCCAATTGTGCTGAGCCTTTCCCTGCCCTTTTCACGCCTAAGAACTAAAACAGAAACATGTACTCTTAGAAAATAGTTACCGCTGATCAAATACTTGCCATGTACCAAGCTTCGTCGTATTTATCCAGCAACAAAACAGACCACAGAGGCAAACCGTAGCTGCCACACGATTTGTGAGCAGCGCGGACATCACGCAGCCAGTTCAGGGGACCTGAACCCGGTCCTCGCGTCTTCAAGCCCACGAGGCAGCCATGTGCCCCCGTATGCCCTGAAGAAGCAGTTAGGCCCCTTCGGACGTGAGCCTCTGTAGGCCTGTGACCTGGCGGCGGGGTGACTTCCCAGTGTCGTCACCACTGCCCAGAGCCAGCCAGCCCCCCTTGGGAGAGGAGGTTAATCAGCCTTGCACCGAATCTGCTTAGGAGGCTGTTTCACATACAGTTTTTATACCCTGGCTCCTAATAAAGGTCCCATTATAAATGATCATCTCACTATGATATACTGGTTCCTCACCTTCTAGGAACTGATTTAAAAGGAAGCCCTGGACTTCTTGTGGCCACGGAGTTTATTCATATTCCTCTTTGCTCACTCAGCAGCTGAAGTGGCATTGGGGGACAACCCCCACCCCGCCCCCTGCAAAAAAAAATATTTTCTTTCCAGCATGAGACATTTGCCATAATGAGTAACCTCCAGCTCACTTGATATCCTGATACTTCGTGAAAAAAAATCCCTCCTCCTCTGTCTCGCATCTCCCATTCTGATTTACTTGGTTTGTGTATGCTTCGCTGGCTATAGAGGAGGAAAAAAGTAATTATTACCTTATGTAAATGAGAATTCCAGGACCATCATGGGTTCAGCCTCTGCTGGACCTAGGTATCCAGAAGATGTTATGAAGAGTTATTTTCTTTCCCTTCGGGGCTCAGCTTTTCCCCATATAAATGTGGAAGCATCTTTCCTTGATGATGGTAAAGCCAGATGCACCTTTTGTCAAAACCAGGAGTTGACCAGTTGACTGGCGTTGATCTTGTTGGCTGTGGGAAGGGGGTTGGGATTCTTGGTTCAGCCTGCAGGAATGTTTGCACAGTGTAGGTCATCTGCTACCATGAGATGCCAAAACACACAGATTGGGACCAAGGATACGACTGTTTCCCTTGGGAATTAGGGTGCTTTATGGGAAGGGCAAATGAATACCGGCCAGGCACACACAGACCATGTGGAAGAGCTCACTGCACAGTCTGTCTCACCTCTCTTCCCACCTTGGAGACTGGCTGGTTACTCTGATTTCTTCTTTCTCCAATTTATGGGCTTCCCAGGTGGCTCAGTGGTACAGAGCCTGCCTGCCAATGCCAGAGACAAAAGAGACTTGGGTTCGATCCCTGGGTCAGGAAGACCCCCTGGATGTCTTTCTGCACATATACATCATTACACAAATCACAGGATTATAGAATAATGGTCCCTTTTCAACATGTAATAGATACTTTGCAGAGCACCTTTGCATCTGTTAGGGAAGGAGATGGACCTCAGCCTGCTTTTTTGGCCTAATTTCCATTGCATTAAACCTTCCCTGCTTCCATTCTCCGAGAACAGGCCTGCTGCTGCTGCTGCTGCTAAGTCGCTTCAGTCGTGTCCGACTCTGTGCGACCCTATAGACGGCAGCCTACCAGGCTCCGCCGTCCCTAGGATTCTCCAGGCAAGAATACTGGAATGGGTTGCCATTTCCTTCTCCAGTGCATGAAAGGGAAAAGTTAAAGTGAAGTCGCTCAGTCGTGTCCGACTCTTAGTGACCCCATGGACTATAGCCTACCAGGCTCCTCCGTCCATGGGATTTTCCAGGCAAGAGTACCAGAGTGGGGTGCCATTGCCTTCTCCGAGAGCAGGCCTATTCCTCCCCATTTAAAAAATCATAGCTACATTTCCTCTGTGCTCAGTAAGCTCTAGTCCCCACACCAGCCCTTAGAATATCACCTCCCTTCTGCCTCAAAATAATCCCAAGTGAATCTCAGGATCACCTGTCTGCTAAGTGGCAGATCCTGACTTTGAACCATAGATCCAAAACAGAAAGTTCTAGAACACAGACCAAACATGTATTTGCTAAGGCTGGTGACATGAAACCAAGTTTTTCCTGCTTTGGGGAAATCCCAACCATTTTCCTCTCCAACTCTATAAAGACCTAGACTTTTTTTTTTAACTGCTATTTTTCTAAAGAGCAACATTAGTAATCACTTTGGCAGAAATTTCATATGAACAGTGAGCTTTTCTTTTTCATTTGCTTTCGCATAGTCTTTTCCATTATTCATTTGGCTTCTTGAACCCTCCTATCTGTACGCTGTACTTATTCTTATTCACCCAGGACATGTGTGTGGCACCTTGGATAAGATGAAGGCAGAGAGCAAATCAGTCAGACAGGAATTATGTTGAAAGATGACTGAATAAATTACCACCTCCCAGGAGTGGTATGAAAAACGGCTATTTCTGTAGGATGCCAGAGCACCTTTTTCCTCTCAAATTCACATGTACCCCTGTGCAAAGGCCCAGGGCAACGGGGAGTCTGTACCTAGGCTGTGGGGAGCTCTCTGACAATTCAGTGCCCTTGAGGTCGGGAGGCACTGTGGGTGGTCCAGCCAGCCAGTTCCCCTGCACAGACTGCTTGGGGGAAGAGTTTTCATCACAGTCTTTTTCGTGGACAACTTTGGGGTAAATGGTTATGGGTCACTAAATGGTCTTGCTAATGAGAGACTGAATATACAAATGGACATTGGCCAGGCTGTATCTGACCATAGACCTCTGACCCGCAGCCTCTGTAGCCATCAACCAGAAATGGTCAGGACTTGGTCAGTAACAGCCAGCATCACTAATTTTTGTCCTTACTTCCAACTCAGGACCAGCTAGAGAAAGCCAGATGTGCTCCCAAACCAAGCCCCTAGGATGTCCCGCTCCTAGCTGTCCTGCCCCCAGCTTCCCCAGGCTGACGGCCTCCAATGAGAACACACTGAAGCCTTCCCTTTTCCTGTTAGAAAATGTGCCCTCTTCCTTGTCTGTCTTTGAGCCTCTGCCCAACGCCCCCGATGGTAGCTGACTCCCCTGCTAGAACAAGCTTTGTATAGAAGGCCCCTGTTTATTCTCGTTTGGTGGCCTTGGCTTATTTGTTAGGCTGACTTTGCACTGGGTTCATTTTTTTTCACACAGCTCTTCCCCTGCCTGTCAACATATGACTGAAATCTGCCCCACCCCTCCCACTTTCTTTTCCTCTCCTCTCCCACTGGTCCTTTTTTTATGTGTGTGGCCACTTCTGATCTCAGTGAAAATAATTTTGTTGTTGCCACTAACGTGATCATTTTATATGTTGAAGGTCCAAAGGTGGGTGCACTCATCATCTTATTTAACCCACAGGGAAACCTGACAGATACACTCTGTCCCCATTTCACAGGTCCAGTTAATGGACAGTCAGGGGAGTTGAGTGATCCTGGCTGTCTGAGGGACTAGGCAAGAGGGATGAGAAAGAAAAGAAACAGGAAGAATGAATGAAGATTTAAAAAAAAAAGAAAAAAAATTGTTTGGCTGAGTTGTATAAAAATGATCTCTTTTTTTTTTCCCTTCTTTTAATGTATGACTATGTACAGTGACAGTAGTGTTTCTTTAGTTTATTCAAGGCATAGTTTGGAGATGAAAAGGTGTGTATATCTTTTTAGTACTCTTAATTTTTAAAATTTTATTGGCTTATAGTTGATCTACAATGTTGTATTAGTTTCACGTGTTCAGAAAGTGATTCAGTTATACATAAACATTTGTTTATTCTTTTTCAGATACTTTTCTCATATGGTTATCACAGAATATTGAGTAGAGTTCCCTGTGCCGTCCAGTAGGTCCTTGCTGGTTGCTTCCAGGTGGCTCAGTGGTAAAGAATCCACCTGCCAATGCAGGAGACTCAGGTTTGATCCCTGGGTTGGGATGATCCCCTGGAGAAGGGAATGGCAACCCACTTCAGTATTCTTGCCTGGAGGATCCCATGGACAGAGGAGCCTGGTGAGCTACAGCCCATGGGGTCACAAAGAGTCGGACATGACTTAGCAACTGAGCACACGTATAGTAGTGTGTGTATGTTCATCTCCGGCTCCCAATTCATTCCCCCCGACACACACATTTCCTCTTCGGTAACCATAAGTTTATTTTTCAACATCTGCAACTCTGTTTCTGTTTTGTAAATAAGTTCATTTGTATAATTTAAAAAAATTAGATCCCACGTATCAGTGATATCATATGGTATTTGTCTTTGTCTGACTTAGTATGATCATCTCTAGGTCCATTCATGTCGCTGCAATTGGCATTATTTCATCTTTCTTATGGCTGAGTAGTATTTTGTCTTTCAGAAAAACATATTCGTTTCTGTACATTTACAGATAATTTCCTCTTTAAATTTCATAAGCTGGAGACACCACCCACGTTCCAAGTGAACACAGATTTCAGTTTTGTTACCTGTGTGAAATTAGGGTCCCAGAACTCTGTTCCCACTGTCGTCCACCATGGTAGGAGCCTGCCACAGTGGCAGCCCGCTGGTGAGATGTTTAATATTCTCCCAGTGCCTCAGCCCGATCCTCGAGCCTCAGTGGTGTGGCTCCAAGGACAGCCACCTTCGATACATTCCTCACGTTTAGGTTGTCCGCTAGTCTCTGAGATCATGCAATTAGCATATGTTCTCACCGTACTGTATTTATTACAATGGGGGTGTTCTCAGGGAATCGGATTTAGTAGTTTTCAAACAGAGGCCAACATGGACTTTTAGGAGTTCCATTCACAGTAGATTTCAGGCCTGGTGAAAGGTTGGGGAATGGATTTCCATGCCACGTCTCGCCCATCCCACAAACCTCACCTGGCCTGCAGAGGTGCATTTCTGCGAACCAGCCTCCTGAGGCACACAGAAACCTTCAGAGCTTATAGCATCACCTATGTGAGGAGCCTTCCAGTGAAAAAGGGGCGGGGGAAAAGTGTGCTGGCTGTTGGGTTTATATCCTTAGCTCTTGTAGCAACGTGAGTCTCCTTAATGGAGCATCTCCTAAGCCTGGCACTGACGGGAATTTGGCTTTTCTGAGTTCAGTTGATAGCCCCTTGGCTGCTGGAGCCATCGCCCATCTGTTCAGCTACCATATTCAGGAGCAAGTTGGACCCCCACCCAAGCCCCGGTGGCCGGCATCTCTTGGCTGGTATCAGGATCCACCAAGGTTTCCTACATTTTCAGGCACCGAAGTAGCACCATTATACAGCATCTCTAGTTAAACGGCCCTGTTTCGTGTGTATACATCCCCAGCACGCTTAAACAGGGACAGCGCATGTGAGAGGGAGCCCCGAGGTGCCGGAAGCCTGCGGTTCCTTTGTGTCTACAGAAAAGATGTAGCGATAGAATTGGACTCTTAAATATCTGCAGATGTCAGGTTGAATACAGGCAGCTATTCAGTGTCTTACTCTGGCAGGAGAGCAAGTCCCCTGGAGGTAGGAAGCCATGCGGGTCCCTGGAAGTGTGAGCAGATTGTTAAAAGGGCATCAGCGATGGGCTGGAGGGCCGCCAGGTGGCACCCTTGGTGCTCCTCAAAGGCCCAGGGCTCGACTCTTGTCTTTACCTGGTACCTACCGGGTGATTCCTTCTTTTCCCCAACCAGAGACGCTCTGTTCATCCACCTGCAGAGACCCAGCTCACCTCTCCAGGCTGCATCCAGCCTTCCCCTCTGCCACTGGTGCAGGTAGGAAATGAGCTCTGGAATCAGGCCCACTTGAGTACGAATTTGGGTTATTCCAAACTGGTGGGAGTCATAACCAACCTTACTCTTTCTGAGCCTTAGTTTTATCATCTTTAAAATAGGAAGCCTTATTTACTGTACCTGATGGAGTTAGGTGTTGTGCACATGAGATGGCTGGCAGAATGCCAGGCACAGAGATGGTCAGCGTCATCAATCACTTTCTTCCCTTTTTTTTTTTTAATTTATTTATTTTTGGTTATTTATTTATTATTTCATTGCTTTGCACAGGCTTTCTCTGGTTGTGGCAAGCAGGGGCTGCTCTTCATTGCTGTGTGTGGGCTTCTCATTTCAGTGGCATCTCTTGCTGCTGAGCACAGGCTCTAGGGTGCAAGGACTTCAGTAGCTGCAGCTTATGGGCTCTAGTGCCGGGGCGCAGTAGGTGTGGCGCACAGGCTTCCTTGACCTGTGGCATGTGGGATCCTCCCGGGCCAGGGATGGAACCCACGTCCCCTGTGTTGGCAGGAGGATTCTTATCCACTGCACCTCCAGGGAAGTCCCTTGTCCTTTGCTTTCATGTGATGATTATTTCCTGCGGAGATGAGGTATCCGATGAATGTATGGCTGGCTTTCCTGGGACTGTTTTAAAGGAAACACCTCCAAGCCCCTCACCATAAGCCAGGTCCAGAAGGCGACTTGAGAGCAAGGCTCTGAGTTACTTAGAGCATGTTTGGAAGCTGTGTCCCATGATCGCCAAATGCAATCGCGGATGCGACAAGGGGCTGTACAGGAAGCCGTGATGAATCACGCAGACCGTCAGCCGCTCACCCTCCTCTCTGGCGCCCAAGGCACAGCCGTTTCTCAACCTGGTCGAGGTCTCCCTGCGAGTCTCCATGACAGCTGCTCCCAGGGTCAGCTCCCAGCCACAAGCGCCAGGACTCCCAGCACCCCTCCTCCCTCCAGGATTCAGGGTTCATCATGCTCAAGAAACAGGTGCTGGGGACAAGATGCCACATCCCTTTTTAGATTCTCAGTTTTCTGGAATGAAAACAGAGTTGGTAGATAGGCAGATATTTCTTTTATATATGTATGTATTAGGCTGTGAATTTCTTAATCTTTGTTAACTCATGAGCTAAGTAAATTCTTTGACTGGACCCAGGCGTAAGGCCTGATTGACCTTTGTTTTTCTCTCTCTCCTATAAAGAGTCATGTGTTACTTTGAAAAACCCTTTTTTTTTTTGAATATGTAGTCAATACTACACATGGTAGAAGGAGAAAACAACTTTTGGGCACTTAGGCAGAAGAAAATTAAAATGTTCTATTAACTCCATTACCCTAAGATGATTACTCTTAATGTTTTGTTATTTTTTTTCTCTCCTCCCAGTGATGACTTTTTTAAAAACAAATTTGGGTTTAAGCTTTTAAACAGTTTAAAAAACATAATCTGTGTGCATGTGTGTATATATGTATATATTTTTTCTATATATTTTCTTTTTCTTAAATAATAATTTTTCATTGTCACTAAACATTGCTTAGAAAAATTCTTGATTTAGTAAGAGTGTACTATATGAATGAATTGTATTTATTTTGTTTAACCATTTCCCTATTGTTGCATAGTTAGCCTTTTTATACTTTGAACACTATATTTTTTAAAAATTTTTATTAGAGTATAGTCAATTTACAATGTTTTGTTAGTTTCTACTGTTCAGAAAAGTGAATCAGCTATACATATCCATATATTCCCTCTTTTTCTGGATTTTCTTCCCGTTTAGGTCACCACAGAATATTGAGTAGAGTGCCCTGTGCTAAACAGTAGGTTCTCATTATGAACACTGCATTTGTGTTTTCTCATAAATTTTTTTCATTTGTATATATTTCTTTTAAAATTTCTTTTTTTTCTCCCAGTTTTATTGAGATATAATTGACAGTGCCTTGTAAGTTTACGGTTGTCCAGCGTACTGATTTGACTTACATCAAGCATAAAACGGGCAGTGTACTTTTAAAGATAAGAACTCCAGCTTATTACTGGCTCTGCCTTGTGTATTATCATGTAAGCATAGCAGTTACGATGGCTGACTTCCTCGGAATCCTTTCACTTGAACTGATCACACTGAGCCCGAGGTCACACTCTCTTTGGGAACCCAAACTGTCACAGAAACTTCCTAGTACGTCATCTCTTTGCTTCTTAAGCAAAGAGCCCTCCCTCATCCTCAGGTGGAGGGACACTCTCCAAAGGCCAGAGTGACGTCACGGAATGAGCCCGGGGTGCAGAGTCAGCAAGTATGATTTCAGACTAGCTCTGATGCTGCGTCTGGGTGTGTGGTTCGGGCAGGGCTTCTCAGCCCATCTCATATCCAAGCACCTTACTGTTAGTAGTGAACCAAGTTAATATACTGACACAAGAATCTGGGGTGGGAATTCCTTCATAGAGATACAGAATGATCATACAATTGCTGTCGCTGTCATAGTCCACTCTAGTGATATTTATCAAGCACCTACTGTGAGCCAGGCTCTATTTTACATTCTAGCAATATGGCAGTGAACACACAGATAACTGCCCTCATGGTTTTTATATTCAAATGAACGTGGCAGAAATTAACAGGTAAAACAATAAACTCAGTGCTTTGGGAAGAGGGACTCAAGTTCTATCTAGATTCTGACTTTTCCAGGATTTAAATAGTAATTTTAGGTGAGCAGTTATTATTTTTCTCTAGCTGTCAGTCCACCCAACCATGCTGCCCCCTTGTTTCCCCCTCTCTTGTTTATTTATGTATGTAATCACGTATTTTATATTCTCGAGTCTTTTCTCCAGGATCTAAATAGTAATTTCAGGTGAGCAGTTATTTTTTTGTCTATCAAACAATCTGTTTGCCCATTCCTCCTCCCCATTTGTTTGTTTATTGCCTTTGAAATTCTTAATCTCTCTCAACCTACGTCCTGAATAAGTTGATTGGACATTGGGATGGAGCCTATTTTTGCCATCATCTGCATTTCTGGAAATAGACCAGTATTTCTCAGATTGTGTTCCAAGGACCCCTGGGTGTTGCGATTGTGTTTTCTGATGTGTCCCCGTGCGTGTGTGTGAGCACACGCACACATGTCTATCTCGGTGATGACCTAGAAAGATTAACCGAGCATCTACGGTTCACCTGGGTGACCACCTTGAAAGCTGTCGCGAGCACGTCAGGATGCCTGTGCCTGCGTTTTGAGCGGGTGGTGACTTTGGCCTCACTCAGCTGTCTCCCCAGCCATGTGGTATTTCTCTATCCAGTGTGCACTGTTGGTCCTCATCAACCGTGTGTTACCAAGGCGAGACTGAGGCTTGGGGAAGCTTCAAGGCCCGTGGCCACTCAGGCCTCTGGTTGCAGGCGCAGGAGTGGACCTGAGACCCACCCCCTCACCCTGAACTTCTGCCTCTCTCCTCTGTCAGCAGCACCCAGTGCCCAGGGACTCCGACTCCAAATCTGCTGTGATTATTGAGGATAAACCAGCTTATTAGATGCTCCAGAGCTTGCCTTTCCTTTCTGAGAACTTGATATAATAAAGTCGGCTTGATCTCCCCAGCCTGTATCTTGAGGGAACAAGTAAATTAAACAAGTAATTATATCCATAATGTTTTCAGAAGTTAGAAGATTTAAATATATGAATCTCATCTGAGTGTACCGCCTTTTGTCTGCGGTGTTTCCTGCCAGAAGATCTCTTGACAGGAAATAAACATTAAAATAATCTTTAATCCCTTGTCTGGTCTATTACCATTAACAATTGATGCACTTTAATTTTGTGGGATTTTAACTACAAAATGGAACGGCTAAGTAGTGATAATTGGGTTTGGAATTATACGGTCATTTATATCAACAGAGATGCAAGAGGCTGGGAGGGAGGGTGATTAATTATTTACTATTTCCTGGCTGTGGTTCCTTTTATAGAATTTTCTGATATGTTCTGCTGTGAACAATTATCACCAAATGAAAGTAAACAAATCTGTGATCCAAAGCCTGATTTAGAAGTTAGACTGGATTTAGGTGATCCAGGCTTGGTTTTTCACGGACCCCGTGGTCTGTCTGTGCTCCCCTCCTCAGAGTCCCACCCGCTCTGATTTGGAATATGGTTGTCTTTGCGCATCTTGAAAACTTCACAGCGTGCATCCCTGGGGAGACGCCTTGACTTGCCGGGGGAGGGGCGGAAACAAAACCAACATCAAGTCAGACATCTCTTCAACAGAGGGGCAGAAAGACCGCATCAGCTTGAGGAGAGTGACGTTCTGTTGTTCCTTTTCACGTGTGCACATGCCTGCATGTGCGTTCAACCCAGGCTCCCCCTTCGTGCTCCCCCTGCCCCGTCGTCGTCCAGCGGCCCGTGAACGTCATGTCATCAGGCCTTCGTGGACGGCGGTTATGGGCCGACACACGCTTCCTCTCTCCGTCGCCTCTCGGGGACACGTGTCCACGGGGCGCATCCCCGTGTGTCGTGTTCGCCCTCCCTCCACGTGACTCCTTCAGAAGCCAGGCGCTGGGCGCCTTCAGCAGATTCCTCCGTCTCTTGAAGGCTGACGGGCCCTTGGTCTGACGTGTTCCGCAGGCAGCAGGAGGACACGCAGAGAGAGGATGTGGACACCGCCCATTGCAGCAGCCAGTGTGGCAGTCACGCGTCACCTGCGGCCCTGGGACGTCAGGGCCTGCGAGCTTGTTCGATGAGCACAGGTGTTGCCTCTGGGCTCATGCGTGCGTTCAATTCAGCATATCATCAGGCCTCCCGTGGTGCATTCTGAGTATACAAGTGGCACCTCCCTTCGTCCACTCGCACGGTCCAAACACCAGATGGACAGACTGGCATTCCTGTCACCCCCCCACGCCCTGCCGTCACGGAGGTGCGTCACCCGTGCCTCGGATCTGCCCCATCGGTCATCTCCACCATCACTGCCCCAGCTCCACTTGCCTCGGTCCTTGGCCGGGGTCCTCACCATCCTTCCTCCCTGATGGCCGCACCCCCAGCTGCCCTGGGCCTGCAGTGCACTCGCCTCTGCCTGCTGCAGAGCGGGCCTGGGGACGGGTCGTGGGCCCCTCCTGCTTTTCCCAGCCTGTGATTCCCAGAGGATGCGGTGGCTGCTCGGCCCTCTGTAGCCTGGGAGGCGGAGCAGAGAAGGGCTCGAGTCTTGGTTTGTTGCTGGCACTATTGTTTGCTGGTATTACTTGCTCCATTTTTCTTTTGTGGGGGGGTGGATGCTGATGGTGATTGTTCTCGCCGGGAGGAATCGTGTAGCACTGGACACTCCTGGGGGCAGGACTCAAGGGCCAGGTGACTTTGGGGTTCACCTGGTACCAGAGTGTCTCAGCCTCGCACTATAGACTTGTGGTTCCAGTAACTGTTTGCCATGGGGGCCTTCTCGTGCTGTGTGGGATCTTTACCAGCAGCCCAGATCTCTACTCACTGGACGACAGCGGTCCCCACCGCCCTCCCAAGGCCTGCAAAGCCAAAACTTTCTGTGGAGACGGTCAAATATCCCTTGGTCAGGGCGCAGAATCACCCCTCGTTAAGAACCCATGCTCATACTCTTCTCTAGAGTGTTGATGTTTTTGTTTTTGCTTTTATCCAAGGCAAAGTTTTTATACTCTTATAGAACAAAGGAAAGTGTTGCTAAAACAAAAAATGATATGAACTTCAACCTCGGTAATGTTCACTATGTGCCAAGCCCTACTCTAAACACTTGGCACGTGATCGGTAATTTATTCCTCACAAGAATGTTGTTCCTGGGCTGATGTTAGCATAACTCTATTCTCTCTTTCCGACCTCACACCACCTTCTTCCCTGTGAATTTGTCTTCTCAAGAGGATACCTACCAGTCATTGGATTTAGCCCCACCAGAATCCAGTATGACCTCATTTTAACTTAATTATATCTGCAAAGACCCTACTTCTAGATACAGTCTGAGGTTCCAGGTGAACTTAAATTCTGTGGAAATGCTATTTAACCAAGCACAAGCGCACTCGGCCTCTGCAAGGTGCAGAGAGGTGACCGGATCACTTAAAGTGCAGCTGAGCAAGTGGCAGAGCTAACGATTCAAACCACAGTCCAAGCTTGTGACCACTGCACTAGTGATTCTCGAAGCCTGGTCCTCAGCCCAGCGGCAGGGGCCCCACCTCCCGGGGGGCTTGTTGGGCATGCAGGTGCTCATGCCCTCCCCCTCCCCCGCCCCAGACCTCCTGACTCAGAACCTCTGGGATGGGATCCAGACAGTGTGCATCAGCCAGCCCTCCAGGGCTTCTCACGCACCCTAAGGTTTGACTAGTCTGGCAAAAGATGCAATGTAAGAAAAATATCTTTCAAGACCTCGTTTTAATCAATTATCATATGGTTCTTGAGTACAATTACGCATCTTCTACTCCAGAAGGTTGGGCAGGAGAATTCTGTTTATTTGTCTAAAGGGATCTTTTCTCCTAGTTCCCCAGCACCCAAAAGCATCTGAAAAAAAATCACACTGATCTGTTCTTTGCCTGTATGATGATGGAAAGCGCCGAGTCAAGGATAAATTGGGAGAAGTATTTTCATTTGTCTAAGTCTCTCTGCTTATTTAGACGTACAGCCTGACTCTTCTCAGATGTTTATTTTAAGAGAGCAAACCACCAGGCCTCCAGCTTTCTTTCGTCAGCTGCCTTCTCCTCCCCAGGGCCTTCCCCACCACGAACTCAACGCACCGTTTGTGCGTGCAATGCAGTCGCCTCATTTTAGGCTCATCGGTACATTGTTAATTGACCTTCATCTCCTGTTATTTCACCTCAAAGCAAGCACATCGTTCTCCGTGGTAACATGGGAGTTGTTGATCTTCTATGTGCCAGCGTTTACTCTTTTGAGCAAGCTTTATTATCCTCTGTTTCGAAGGCCCTTTCCCCCATCTGTTGACTTTTGTATACTCTGCTTCTTCTTCTTTGTTGTTGTTATTTAATTACAGGTTATATAAAATAATGCCATCAGCAGGAGGGAGGTTATTACCTTACAGAGAAAGTATTGAAAGTAGATTGGCCACCACAAGCCAACCTCTTAACATGCACTTCTGCACACGGAGGTCCCACATCTGTGGCAGAAACCCCTTCCGTTTATTTGAGGAGGTTTGGGGTGGGCTTGGGGGAAGCGGAAGGAAATCGGAGGCACTGATGTTCTCCCTGGAGGTGGAGGAGGCCCCTCAGCACAGGAGGCAGCTCCAGACGGACTCAGTTTCTGACAGGAGAGGTCCCAGGCTGGAGATTTAGTGATGGACACCCAGAGCTCCCTGCGTCTTCTCAGATAACTCATGAAACCAACCAGGGTTTCCAGATCTTGGGAAAGCATTTCCCATCGCTTTGCTCTTATTGCTGCTTGCCACTCCACCTGGGGGAAATAAAAAGTAAAAGCAATAGAAGCTCATGGTGAAATTTCAAACCCTTTGATAACATTTTAAAAACGAAGTTTTCCTTTGTCCCGCATCTCCTAAGCTCTCTTCACAAGAAACCACCTATTAAAGCTGTGCTGTGGATATTCCAGAAACTTCCTATACGTTTACCATCAGATACAGATAGGTGTACTATATGTGTGTGTGTGTGGTATATGATATTGATGTGTGTACAGATATAGATATGTGTACAGAATACTGGAGTGGGTAGCCTTTCCCTTCTCCAGGGGATCTTCCCAACCCAGGGATCGAGCGTAGGCCTCCTGCATTGCAGGCAGATTCTTTCCTGTCTGAACCACCAGGGAAGCCCATAGATACGCATAGCCTTTTAAAAACTGCATGCAGCCAAGACCATCAAAAACAGTTTATCACCTTGCTGTCTGTATGTGGTGACATCTTAGAGATCATTTGGTTACCTGCACAGGCAGCTCGGCTGCCCAGTGTGCCATGACTGTGCCATGACTGCATAATAGTCCACTGTATGGTGGCCTGTCATCCCCTCATCCACTCCTCTCTCAACCCATGTAAGTTGAGTCTGTTTTGCTTTTCAACATGGTTTGGTAATGAGCACGCCTGCATATGCATTTCACATCACAAGGGCGACTTTCCAGAAGCAGATGCACTGGAGCACAGGTTGTGAGCATCTTTGACCTGATGGGTTTCATAGGAAGTGCCACACTGTCCTTTTGAACAGTGGCACCAGTTTCCTCTCTACTGTCTCCCCTGAGAATACATGTGTCACCACAGGAATTGTCTCCAGCAGCAGCAGGAGAAGCAGAGGAGAGGGCTGGATCATGAATGACAGGTCAGCAAGTCAATAATCAGCACCCCATTTTTAAAAATTTATGTGGTCATCGTATTATAAGCAATCTCTTATGAAGCAACCACTTCATAACACCATGTAGCCCAGTCCCCCAGCTTGGCATTTTTTTCCCCTCCCTTTTCAATACATCACATTGATTTTCTGTATGACTTTATCTGCTTAATACAAAGTGGGATTGAACAGTTATTTGTCTGGATTTGACCATTCCTTATCAAACATTTATGATTTAGCTTTCTCCACAGCATCTTCTTGTAAGGTGTTTCTTATTTTTATCTTTTTCCGTAAAGGTAGGATTGTGTTGACAGCGCTGTAATAAATCTCTTGAAAGAGACGCGTGGCAGAGGGTGGGGAGCGGGTGGGAGCCCTGTGTCTGGGCTGTTTGAGCGAAAGCTTCAAGAAGGGGCAGCATGGATTGTTTCTGGACCAGATTCCTCTTCTAATCCTTAGTAACTGATGCCCCGACTTCAGGGTTTGTGACATTCAGGAATTGGGTGCTTCTCCCAGATGGTAAAGAATCTGCCTGCAATGCAGGACTCGGGTTCTATCCCTGGGTTGGAAGATCCACTGGAGAAGGGAATAACTACCCACTCCAGTATTCTTGCCTGGAGAATTCCATGGACAGAAGAGTCTGGCCAGCTACAGCCCATGGGGTCGCAGAGTCAGACACGACGGGGCAGCTGACACACACACACTAGAAGCATGGAAAGATACTGCTCTGACGATGGATCATCCGGCATATAAGTGAGGCTGGTGCAGCGAAGGCCAGATCTCAGAACCACCTGCTGTCTGCACATAGACTAATGTCCCTGTCAGGGTCAAGGCAGGGTCACCGGCAGTCACTGAAAATCTTGGTCAGAATTTAATCTGCAGACAGGAGATTGGAAAATTGCAGACCAGAAGCAATTTCCTGTTGTGAGGACTCGATGAATTAGTACAGGTAAAGAGCTCACAGAATGAGGGTTATGTAAATACGTATAATTGCTCTAAGAGTAACACCTCCTCTTATTTTTATTATCTATGTTTCATTTTTGCTGCTGCAAAACTAGGTGTCAGGCACTGTTGCAGAATCCAGAGATACTAGGTTAAATTAGAGAAAATCTCATTGCACCTAGAGCTTACATTTAAGTTATAGGGGGAAACAAATACATTAGATTGTTTCACATGGAAATGAAGGAGGAGAAGGAAGTTGATAGTGATTGTGTATGTGGTCAGAGATGGCTTTTGAGGAAGATGATTTTTCAACCAAATCCTGAATGGTGACAGCCATGCAGACAACTTACGACAGAGAATCCCAGCCAGAAGCTCGGTAAGTGCAAAGGTCCTGGGGTACAAATATGCTTGACCTGTTCAAGGGACAGAGAACACTTACTGTGGTTAGAGCCAAGTGACAGGCGAGGAGATGGAGAAAAATGCTAGATTTTGAAGCCATCCTAATCTTTATGGGAGTCATTAGAAGTTTAAAAGCAAGAGGGTAACGTGGTTTGATTCACACTTTTAAAAAGAGGTGGTTGCAATCTGTAGGAGCTAAGAGGAAGGACCAGTTGGGAGGTAGCCAGGGGACCTAAGACAGCAGTGACGGTGACTTAGACGAGGTGAAAATGACACAGACAGAGGGAGGTGGTTACATTCAAGATCCATAATCCCAAGGCACTCATTTGAGTGTAATTGTCTGTTGGCCTCTCTCCCGCTGGACCACAGACCTCAACCTTCCTTGTCCACATCCTGATACCCAGCGTGGGCCGGCCACCCAGCTGGCACCCACTGCGTGTTTGCCACCTGCATGTTGTTGATGGACCACCCATGGAGGAAGGGGCTGGCTGGAGCCAAAGCCGCCTCGGCCCCTGAGAACTTCTGCCTCCATCAGGCAGGCTCGTGCACGGCCTGCCTCCCGGAATGATGCCTTCAGCCCTGTCCCCTTACTCTAACGGAAGCTCTGAACTTGTAAATGATGTTTTCCTCTTAAAATGTGAGCAGCCAGAAGAGCCTGTGCTGTCAGAACTGCACACGCAAATATTTTATTTTTTTCTTTCCTTTCCCACATGAACTCGGTGTGTCGCCACTGGTGCCTCTGCAAAGATCAGGCGTGTCTGGTGGCCCGCGGGACAGAATCTCAGCCTCAGGACCCATTGTGTTCTCCCTGAATCAGGCTTGTTGAGGCTCTCTTTAAATAAAGTGGGATGTTTCTTAGTAAATTAACAGTTAAAAATAGGAAAATAGACTCCGAGGGGGAAAAAAAAAGAAAGTCCCTGGCAACAAGAGCCCAATTCTCAATGTGTGCGTGCGTGTAAAACGGAATTTGCCAGACATGAATAGGCACTTACAATGTGAGTAGAATTGTCTCTGTCATGTGTCAGCCTAATAGCCCAAACCCCGGTTCAATACAATGAACTCAGGAAGGTTTGCTTAATGAAAGAACTGACGTTTTCTGTGCAGTGGCCGCATTCATCAGCCTACATCCTGTTCATTACATGACAAAGGGCTGCCAATGGGAATTGGTAGGGTCATCTGTTAGGTAAACGTGATGGGGACAGAAGATAGCTGAGGCCTGGGCCCATGGAATGTTCTGAGGTGGTCTGCTTACTGGAGGAGCGAGCCCTGGTCAGGGGCAGCGTGTTTCCCAGTCGACACAAGGGCCTTCGGAATCCTGGGCTGAATTCTGGTTACACCCCATCCTCACGTGCGCACCCTGGGGGACCCTGGCATGGTGTTCTCACTTATCCTCAGCGTCTCCCTCCCCATCGCAGCGTCACTAGGGCTGCTAGCGGTGACTAGGTATCACCCTGTGTCTGAGCACGTGGGGCGACTCTACCTTCCCACCCCCTGACTTGCCTTGGCCGGTGGAACCTGGGTGGAAATGATGTGTCAGCGAGACACACTCTTGAAGGCAAAAACTTTAAGAGCATAGCGCGGGCCACACCACACCCTCTGCCACGCTGGCCGGCAAGATTTCCAGCACCAGCTGCCCTGTGAGAAAAAAGACAAAGGCAAGAGCCTCAACCGACCCAAGATGGACTTGGAGACGTGAATTGTGCTTCTGCGTTGTGACCTGAGACGCTGAGACGCAGGGGCTTGCTTGTTACAGCACCGTCACCCGGCTCACCCTGACTGCTTACACCCACCGTCAGGCACAGCGGGAGCCCAGGGTGACAGTCAGACCAGGGCGACCGGAGCCCAGAACAGTGGGTCACTTCTTAACATACCTAGAGTCTGTTTTGCAATTTGGAATATTGTAATTTGCCTTTTTTTAAAATCATTTTTAAGATCTATGTATGTCAATAAATTTCACTTAGCCTCTAGAGTCATTTGTAGGGGGAGCCTGTTGGATGACTTAAGCAGATTCCTTCTTCTGTGAGTGTGGCCAGAGTCACTGGAAATTTCAGACAACCAGAGATCTGATTGGCAAGGTCATCTGGGGAAGGGCCATTGTGGAGGAAGGCACAGGCCCATTAATTCCAGGCAGCGGTGGTGGTGGAGTGGGGGCTGGTTTACATCAGTCCTATCTACCTCTTACTTAATGGGACTGTTTGGTTGTGTTCTTTCCTGGAGAGATTAGTGATTGAAAGGAGGAGATTTAGAAAGGAGAGATAAAAGTTTGCATTTAATTCTCCTGACAGGCAACCTCTTAAGAAGGCTTCCTAAGGGGACTCCATAGTAAATTCAGACTTAAGTCAGAGGACAGTGTCTCCAAAAGACAATATTGATGTCCAGGTGGTGACATTTCCATAAAATAAGGAACTTTCAAGGGGCTTGGGGGAAGCTACACTGTCTTTACATGATCTCTAACCCTAAGAACTCCAACCCATTGGCCAAATTAAAATCTCCTTGCATAATTATCACAGGAGGTTTTTGAGGATAGAATCTGCATGTATTTGTTTCTTGAATTTATTCATGCCTGAGATCATGGTTTCTTCCCTGTTTTCTCCCCAGCACTCCAGACCGTCTTCCTTTCCACGAGTGGGAACTGTGGGCCTTCACAAACCGGCAGCAGCTTCTGTCTCTGTAAGGTCCTTGTGGGTGTTAGTGTGAGTTTTATTAACAGACTTGGGACAGTGAGCAGCAGGCAGTGTGTAAACGTTCCCTCTGCCAGCATGGAGAAGCCGTAACTCCTGCATGTCCGGCTGGTCGGTGTCTGGTACTGCCTCTGCCATTCACTTGCTGAGCTGCCCCGATCGTATCACATGACCGTTCTCAGTGTGTTTCCTTTTCCATAAATTGAGGACAAAAACAGCACCTTAGCACCTTCCTCTGGAGAAGGCAGTGGCACCCCACTCCAGTCCTCTTGCCTGGAAAATCCCATGGATGGAGGAGCCTGGTAGGCTGCAGTCCATGGGGTCGCTAAGAGTCGGGCACGACTGAGCGACTTCACTTTCACTTTTCACTTTCATACATTGGAGGAGGAAATGACAACCCACTCCAGTGTTCTTGCCTGGAGAATCCCAGTGACGGGGGAGCCTGGTGGGCTGCCGTCTATGGGGTCACATAGAGTCGGACATGACTGAAGCGACTTAGCAGCAGCAGCAGCAGCACCTTCCTCATCCAGTAGACTGGGAGAAGTAGATAAGCTCATGCTAGCTGCAGGGTTAAGGTCCAGCCCCTGCCCTTAAGTCAATGCGTGTTCCTTCCTATTCCTGTTCCTATAGATGGTGGTAGTGATGGGGGCGTGGCCTTTACCCTGAAACCCCTGGCAGTGGGTAGGAAGTATAGCACTTAGCACATTGTCAACTGCCGGTCCCAGAGAATCCTGGCTCGGTGAATCTGAAACGAGGAGGCAATGTGCAGTCTCACAGCATCCAGAGTCCTGATTGGGGCAGCTCCAGGTGGGGTGGCTTCGGGGCTCCAGGTGCTTCTGTGTGACGCCCTGTCCACACAATGGATGCCCCAAGGTGAGTCTGTGATGGGCTCGGAAGTGGAGACATGCGTGAGCTACAGAGGCAGATGGGAGTTGACCTTGATCCTAGTTGCCAAAGTGTGAGAGCTCTGTCTCTCCGTTTTCCCATCTGTAAGATGGACATAGCAGTATTGCCAGTCTCATCACACAGGGTCATAGTCAAGGAGCTTTGCATTACCCGCACAGGCCTGTGCCTGGTGCAGTGAGCTCTGGGCACATAGTCTTCAGGGATCACAGAAGGAAAGAGACATGCTCAATGTCACTCACGTGGCTGCCGATGGGCCGGGTGCTCAGACTTCAGCTGATGGTGGACTAACACCGCAGCACACTTCCTGTGCTAGAATCCATGGCCTCTGCCTTGGAAAATCGTGCAAAAGGGTTTGCTCTCATCCTTAATTAAAAATAAGTTCACAACAGCCATGGCTTTTTAAAAACCTACATCATTGCTTAATACAAACATAATCTGCCATGGAAAGAATTCAGTTTTTCCCACTCTTAGGAAGCCCCTTGCATGTGCATTTCTTCCTTCTTGGTAAGAGAACACAACACTGCTGTATGGATTTGCTAGTATCTTCCCTAAGAATCCACGGGTGACCTTGTCTATAAACCTTTGGCATTAAAACTTCAGGTTTCTGCTCCCAACAGCAGCCCGTCTTTCTCAAAGCAGGGCCATATGTCTGTTTTAACAGCATTATTAGACTTGGGCAGGTTGACATTACTGTTTTATGAATTATCTTAATATAAATATGCTTTTCTGGGTCTTTTTTTTTTTTTTTTTTTTAGAAAGTGATAATGATGAAAATAACGGGATACTGATCAGAATACCGATTACTATTCTCTGTTGTTCTAATGACCTCGTTGGAAAGCCTCTCTTTTGTTTCTCCCCATCACACTGCGCCTCCTTTGCCCGTCCTGAAAGCATCAGTGGTGCGGCCCTGGAAGCGAAGGTGGCTCAGCGGTTTCTCTTGTGCCGTACGACTGTGTAAGGTGAACGGTGGTGCCGTTCTTATGCATCTGCCGCTTCTAAATCACATGATCATCTATTCAGTGGCTGGTGCCCTCAGATCCCTGGTTTCCTCATCCGTCAGCAGAGATGGGAGATGTCCCCATCTCACTGAGACGCAGCATCAAGACTCAGATGAGACAACGTATGTAAAGCACTTGGCACACAGCCTGGTCCACCCCAAGTGTGCAGTAATTAACAACCCTCATTATGGTTGCTATTATTCAGAATGGAAATTTATTTAAGAATGCATAGTCAATATTCAGTTACTCTCACTGATAAAGAGGAATAAAGGTATAGATTGCATTTAGAAAATACACGGAAAGATTGCTGGGTATTTTAAAGTGGTGAGGTGAACACACATAGGCACCAAGTTTTCAGGTACCTAAGTTCCTTCCTACTCAGCCCACCCCAGCAGGGGTTGGCCTGCAAAGGGGCAGTGGAAGAAATATGATTCCTGATGTCCTACATGAAAAATAATTCACATTTGGATAGTTAAGAGTTAAATGTCACTTCGAGCTCCAGGATCCTGATTGAAAACCATCCCATCACCCTTTCTCACACCCACCTCTAGGAAAAGTTTAGAGTACTGGCAGGGCAGCAGATACGTTTAAATGACTTTCTTCAAATGGCAGATTTCATGAAATCAATCACCAGCAGACAAGCCAAAAAGAATTTTTCAGAGAGCTTGGAAATGTCTCTGTCTCCCCACCTCCATCCCCACCCCACGGTTGAAGGTGATAACTATGGAACTATGGACTGAAACCTTTCCAAACACATGAAAATGCAAATTGGGGCATTTATCATAAAACTTCAGTGCACCAATGTGTCTGTTAACATAGTATTCTATAGCCAGCTGGGTGACCAGAATATTTATACATTGAAGAGGCCACAGAACAGTGTAGTTTGGCTGTTTCTGGAATGTGTGCGCACTGGTCACAATCCGGTTTCTGGGGTCGCTCAGGTGTGTGCCTGTGTTCTGATGGTAGCAGGACTGCTAGTGCCCCCCAGGAGACAGCACAGCACAAGACACCATCCCGTCTCCACACTTCACCTCAATCGCCGGTAATCGAAGGGAGTCCCTTCTACCTTGTGCAACCAGATGTTACCGCTTGCCAATAGAGCAGCCGAACAGGTGCTTCAAATAAAACGGTCCGATGAAACTGCGGAAACCAGAAAGACCACAAAGATCCCCCAGCAGACCATCGCTGGCCCGGAGCTCCCCCATTTCCTGGTCCCACATTTGTACCGATTAGGGCCTGACAGCTCTTGAGTTTCCAGTGATAACAGCCATCTGACTTGATCGGAGTTCAATGGATTTCCACTAAAATAGAATCATCGCCTCAGTGATGGATAGAAAAAGTAAAGCAATACATCCTGATGAACGCTGTGCCTGCCTCCTTCCTCTTCCCAGCGGTGACCTTGTGCAATCCATAAGAGAGCCAGGCAGAGCCCTGGCCACCGCCACTGCGCGTCAGGACTTGGAAATATAAGTAGCTTTGAAACCCATCAGTGGGGTGGATGGGGGAACGGCCGGAGATAGCAATGGATCATGCTTAGAGGGCTCGGAGGGAAGCAGGGGACGCTGAAGGTCAAGGCAGGCACGTCCTCACGGAAAAGATCCAGCCCTCATTCTCATTCACGGGAGGCGGTGGGCTGCCAGGCGAGATCCAGAGAAGAGTACAATAAAACAGGGGTTTCCGGAGCATATAATTTCTTCTCAGAGGCGCAGGGCACTAGAGGATGGTGCAGAATGTTCGCTGCCCGAAGAGAGAAAGGGAGCCTGACCCCACCCCAGGCTCTCCCTCTGAATAGCAAAAGGCAGGCTGCACAAGGACCCACTCAGCCCCTCGAGACGCCGCCTTTGTTTTCCAAGTTCTCCAGCCCAGTGAGCTCAGCCGACTGAATATCATGAAAACCCCTGATCATCCTTAAGGATGCCAGCCCCGGAACAGAAAAAGAAGCCCGCCTGAAACAGGGCATCCAGGAAGCTCCCAGGCCAGTTGCGTCCTCCCCGCACCCAAGCCCCATGTGCTTGATGGGGTGGGGAAGAAACTTCTGGGTGGTTCTTCTGGAAGAAGTTAGACGTTGGCAGGCGCCCATTAGTGTTGGTTACAACTCGCTAAAAGAAAATATTAAAGTAAAAATGAGATCATAAATTTGGAGCCACAGTCACCAAGCCTAAAGTGCAAATTGCCAAACAAGTCAAGAGACTCATTAGCATTTTATGTAAATCAGTTATTACTGTTCTCCACTTCCTTAATTATCCATGTTATTTCAATACAACCCCTTCTTTGATGTCCCAATTCTATATTTAAATAGTGCAAGATTTCTATCGTTTCCTCCCGCAGAGGTTTGTGCCATGCAAAAAACATGCCAAGAGCAGCTATTTTAGAGACTACAGGGAAATGTTTAATTGGTTCATCCCATTTGAGTTATGAGGGCGTATTACCGAGCACATAAAATCAGAAACACAGAAAGCACTAGCTTGAAGAAGTTGACTAAAACCTTCGAGAGAGAGATCACTTGAAGTTTCGCCCCCAAGACTTTTTGGGCTCTCCGTGGGAGCTGATTCAAGGGGAAATTTTGCAAACTCCATTGAATTTTGCTAAACGATTGATTTATAATTGAAATATTTGGAAACAAAACCCCAAAGGCCTCTTCCCTTTGGCACAGAGTCTTCCTTTTGGTCAGTTAGAGGGAACACAAGCGGACAGAGAGGAGGAGAAGATGGGTGGATGTGTGGGCAGGGCATGCAGTTCCCACCTCGCTGCCTTTCAGTTGGCTCGTCTTCAGCGAAAAAGGAACCAGGGACTTCCCTGGCGGTCCAGTGGTCAGGACTCTGTATTTCTACTGCAGGGGGCACAGATCCCACTTGCCTCGAGATGTGGCTAAAAGAATTTGTTTTTAATTAAAAAGAAAGAGGAACCACCGCAAACTTGAAGATCACAAACTTGAAGGCCGAGTTTGCTGATGTCTTATTCTCAAAGTTGTCTAGAATTAAGGGGGGCAGGGGCGGGAATCTCAGAAATTCCAGCAAGCAGTGTCTTTTCACTAATACTTGAGCTTCTGCAGTAACAGTGAAGCCCAGGGGACTGTAATAGCCATTCTTAGCATCTCCTAAGCAGCAGACTCCATCCTCTTTGCCACTTGCCTGTATCTTTCTCCCTCCCAGCCTATAAGCTATCTTGTTTTTAAATACTTTATTAAAAAAAAAAAAAAATGGAGGCTCTTCGAATGTGAATTGTAACTGAACATAGAGATAAATGGGAATTCCCAGGCGGTCAAGTGGTTAGGACTCAATGCTTTCACTACAGGGGCACAGGTTTGATCCCTGGCTGGGGAGCTAAGATCCTACAAGCTGCATGGCACAGCAAAAACAAACAAACAAACAAAAAACAACCCTAGAGGTGAATGGATGGAACTTGACTCTAATCATGTACTTTCTGGATAATCATTTTATCTGATTCCTTCACCCCCACCCCGAGGAAATAGCAGGTCTGAGAGAAAGCCAGTATGATAATGTAGGATTTGATGACTGGTGAAGTTGCTCAGTGGTGTCCGACTCTTTTCGACCCCATGATAACTGGTAGACGCCAGTATTCTTGCCTGGAGAATTCCCTGGACAAAAGAGCCTGGTGGGCTGTGCAGTCCATGGGGTCTCAAAGAGTTGGATGTGACTGAGCTACTAACATGTATAGACTCCAGTTCAAGACCAAGCTGCGTAGCTTTGTTCAAATCTATCTCATAGTCCCCCCCAGTGAAACAGGACTGACAGTGTTTGCCTTGAGTTGTCATACAGATTAGCATTAATATGTATGTTGACTAAAAAAGATGCACAATGTGAGAGTTGTGAGTTAAGTTTTATTTGGGGCAAAATGAAGCCCACAGCGCAGGAGACTGCACCTCAGATAGCTCTGAGAGAGGGCTCCAAAGAGGCAGTGGCCAAAGGTCAGTATATATGACTTTGATGAAAGGGGAGTTCAGTGCAATCAAGCACTTGTCTTACAAAAGGTTTTCTGATAATCAGGAGGAGCTGGTGTCACCATGAAGGGATTTAGTGTTTTTCTAGATATGAGGAAATGCAAGGATTGGGATCATGAAATCAGTCCCTGAAAATAGCTAGGCATATCTAAAGAACTGTTCTACCAGTTTCCCTGGAGCAGGAAGTGCCTCATCTCTGCTCTGGACCCTGAACTCCTTCAGGGGATATTGAAGGTCAGCAGCTGCAGCAGCATGTGACCTAATCCTTGTAGAGGTAGATGGCAAGCACCCATGGCAAGTACCACTTTGTAGTTGACAAAAAAGTAGTGGTTTGTATACAGTAGGTGATTGAGTGGTAAGACTGAGCCTCTATCCTAGGGCAACCACTGTGCCGAACGTTTACATAGATGATTGGATTGAAACAAACACTCAAAACATTCATCAAAATAAGCATGATTACTCCTGTGTATCTTTCACAGAGGAGGTAGTTTCTGATGCTTAGTGGTTTGACCACAGTCACACGGACAAACACAGAAATGGGGATCTTAATCCAGAAGTTCTGTAAGCTAGAGCAGTTGTTTTAACAAGAACCACACACTGTAGTAAGCTTAAAAGAAGGGGAAAAGAACCACAGCATTTCTATATCCTCTATCTACTTAAATGAAGGCTATTTACAGAAAACTCATCTCTGTAGACTAAAATGCTTTAAGTCTGTAATCTGACTTATTGGTTATTTATTTAACAAGGACTTTTATGGGGCTTGCCATGTTTCAGTCCTGTCCTGAGCACTTACAACTAGTAACTCATTTAGCCATTTAATAAATATTTATTTTGAGAGCAGACACGAGGTTTTATGGGAGAATTCCACAAAGCCGGGAGCGAGGACCCTTCCTTGGGCTGTGATCTTATAAGTCCCTGGGCCCTGGCCTGTGTATATGCCCTTTTTTTTTTAAGATAAATTACATTTTTAAAAACATGATTTTTCTGTTCAAACATATGGCATACTCATTATAGGAAGTTTGGAAGATATAAGAAGTTGTAGGAAAGAAAAAAAATTTAAGGATTTATAATCCTCTACACATTGTTAACATCCATCCAAGATTTTAGTGAAA
The DNA here is from genome assembly GCF_054371585.1 of Giraffa tippelskirchi. Taxonomy (NCBI): domain Eukaryota; kingdom Metazoa; phylum Chordata; class Mammalia; order Artiodactyla; family Giraffidae; genus Giraffa; species Giraffa tippelskirchi. The sequence goes on along the minus strand of NC_137281.1, from coordinate 54,925,851 downwards.
AGAGCAAACACATGGTCCAGGGCCAGGGCTGTTTTCCAGCCCCTTCTTCCTTTTGCTTGTTTTAAAGAGTCTCGGAGTCATTCAGAAGTAACTACTCATCGTAAAAGCTCAGTAACTGGAGGGAGAGCCTGCCAGGGGTTCTAATTCCTGAGCCCTGCTTCTTCTTTTTAAGGCTCGCTGTCTTCTTCCGCGTGGATATGAAACTAGCATCCACCATAGCCTCAAGTGGGACATTTCTTTGCGGTCCAAAACATAAAAAACTGGCATGCCACCGCCCCTTCCCCCAAAAAGTAGCCCTTTGCCCCTTCTGTCACTGTCCACCCATTTAAATCGTGTCCTTTGGACCTTGGTTGCATGGACTATTCTCCGCCTTCTGTGTTTACTATTTTCTTTACCCTGGGACTTCTTGTTGTAGAAATCTGATCGCTTATCTGAAAAGCTCCTGTGCACGCACAGCGCACCCCCCCCCCCACAACCCCCGTCAGTGACTGGTGGGGTTTCATCACCAGAAAAGCACATTGTTCCAACTCTAAAAGTCTGCAGTCTAAAATCATCATCATGTATTTTCATCAGGATGAAATATCGGGCGCTCTGCTCTATGCAAGGTTTTATTAATGATGTGCTGTCAGGGGCTGGATGTTCTGCATATTTGCATATTAAACAGCTGAGTGAAGAAACATTCTTTTTATTGCTGCAGGGAATAAATCAGTTTAAAGCAAGTTCTCATCATTTATACTCCTTTCAGCTAAGTCTTCTTTTATTGAAATAAATTGTTGAAGTGCTTTTGCTCATTCTTTGAATACTGATGAAATTTACCTTGATAGAACCTCGGGAAAAATAATATTTTCTTAAAGGTGCAGTATTGTTCCATTTCTGAGTATTACTTTAATACATTATTGATAAGATAATTTAGAAATAGCAAGTGAAAGGGGATGAAAAACAGTTTTGAATAAAGAAGGTGTTTCCTCAGGATTTTGCAAAATGCATTTTTATTGGTGGAATGTAAGGAAAAAAAAAACCAGTAAGCCACAAAAAGTGCTTGTTTTTTTTAAGTAAATGACCAGCTATTTTTGCATTCGAATCCCAGGGGGCATATTCCATCCATACACAAGGACACAGTGTTTGCCAGATACCAAAACTCACTGACCACTAGGCAAGCACACAAGAGGTCCCAGGAAATGCAGATGTTTTCCAGTGCAAATTCCACCTCGTCTAGGGATCCAGGTACCATGGCTGTGTAACAGGATCCTCACACATGGTTTAGGTTCCTGTCTGCTCTTCACCTCCTATCTTTTCCAGAGGTTGAATGCCTCTGTTCAGACCAACCATGTCCTGAAAACATTGAAAAAAAATACACACACACACACACACACACACACACACACACACACACACACATATATTTGCCCTCATGATGTTTTGGAAACTTTTAATTCCTTGCCAATATTTCAAAATTTGAAATTGGGAAATTTCCCATAAAAATCCAGATTTCTGGCCTCTCTCATGAAGACAGAAGATCAAACTATCTGTTGCCAGGTGGTGCAGTGCTGGGTGGGACAGGTCTTCTGGGGCACCTCCATCCCCACCACTCCCTCTTGTGTTCCATAACGCTGGCCTTTGTGATACCTTCCGAGCATCATTTATTTCTTCCACCCCTGGTCCATAGCTTTTCTCTTGACAGTGAACTCAATTATATAAAGTTACTGGGCATTGCCTGATGTGGAATAAGCACCCAGAAAGCATTAGCTGGCCTTAAAATAGATGTGGACTTGAGAACTGACCTTAGTCTGTGAAATAAGTGTATTTTTTCTTGTATGATATAGCTTTCTGAGTATAAAACCAAGCATTTCTTTAGCTTGCAATTTTTATTTTCCAAAATTAAATTTATCTCTAGGATATAGCCCCCTCAGCTTCTTTAAAACTGTATTCAGATATCCCTTTTGGGACAGTCCATGGAGTCGCAAAGAGTCGGACATGACTGAGTGACTTCACTTTCATTTGCTGCTGGTCCAGTAGTTAAGACTCCACCTTCCATTGCAGGGGTTGCAGGTTTGATCCTTGGTTAGGGAGCTAAATCTCACATGCTGTGGGGCAGAAAAATTAAACAGGAGCAGTGCTGAAACAAATTCATTTAAGAATAAAAACTATTTATTTATTTTTTTAATTTATTTATTTTCATTGGAGGCTAATTACCTTTCAATATTGTAGTGGTTTTTGCCATACATTGACATGAATCAGCCATGGGTGTACATGTGTTCCCCATCCTGAACCCCCCTCCCACCTCCCTCCCCATCCCATCCCTCTGGGTCATCCCAGTGCACCAGCCCTGAGCACCCTGTCTCATGCATCAAACCTGGACTGGCGATCTATTTCACATATGATAATATACATGTTTCAATGCTATTCTCTCAGATCATCCCACCCTCACCTTCTCTCACAGAGTCCAAAAGACTGTTCTATACATCTGTGTCTCTTTTTCTGTCTCACATATAGGATTATCGCTACCATTTTTCTAAATTCCATATGTATGTGTTAGTATACTGTATTGGTGTTTTTCTTTCTGGCTTACTTCACTCTGTATAATAGGCTCCAGTTTCATCCACCTCATTAGAACTGACTCAAATGTCTTCTTTTTAATGGCTGAGTAATATTCCATTGTGTATATGTACCACAGCTTTCTTATCCATTCGTCTGCTCCCAGAGTAATGGAAATAAAAGCAGAAATAAACAAATGGGACCTAATTAAACTTAAAACCTTTTGCACAACGAAGGAAACTATAAGCAAAGTGAAAAGACAGCCTTCAGAATGGGAGAAAATAATAGCAAACGAAGCAACTAACAAAGAATTAATCTCAAAAATATACAAGCAACTACTGCAGCTCAATTCCAAAAAAATAAATGACCCAATCAAAAAATGGACCAAAGAACTAAACAGACAGTTCTCCAAAGAAGACATACAGATGGCTTACAAACACATGAAAAGATGCTCAACATCACTCATTATCAGAGAAATGCAAATCAAAACCACAATGAGGTACCATCTCAGGCCAGTCAGAATGGCTGCTATCCAAAAATCTACAAACACTAAATGCTGGAGAGGGTGTGGAGAAAAGGGAACCCTCTTACACTGTTGGTGGGAATGCAAACTAGTACAGCCACTATGGAGAACAGTGTGGAGATTCCTTAAAAAACTGGAAATAGAACTGCCATATGACCCAGCAATCCCACTGCTGGGCATTTACACCGAGGAAACCAGAACTGAAAGAGACACATGTACCCCAATGTTCATCGCAGCACTGTTTACAATAGCCAGGACATGGAAGCAACCTAAATGTCCATCATTTAAGACTAAAAAGTCTTTAAAAAAAATCCTCTTTTCACAGTTTCCTTCCCTGACTGTTCTTGTTCGTCACTCATTTGCAACTCCATGAGCTGCAGCACCCCAGGGTTCCCTGTCCATCACCAACTCCCGGAGTTTACTCAAACTCATTGAGTAAACTCAATGAGTCGGTGATGCCATCCAACTATCTCATCCTCTGTCGCCCCCTTCTCCTCCCACCTTCAGTCTTTCTTAGCATCAGGATCTTTTCCAATGAGTTGGCTCTTCTCATCAGATAGCCAAGACTACCTGATTTAAAATGGCAAACATCTTTCTGAATTTTTCTCTTCTTGAATCTTCCCTACTTCCATTTTCTCTGTAGTGTGCATCATCAGCATGTATCACCATCTGAGGGACAGTGTTTCTCTGTTTTACCTTTTCATTTGGTAATTGTCTCATCCCTTCCCCTGCTAGCAGGTGACCGTCATCAAGGCCCAGGGTGTTGTCTCTTTTAGTTTCTGTCGTGTCCTGAGCACTAGGACCCCTGCCAGCCACTTAGTAGATGCAGTGAGCACGCAGTGAATGTAATTGAGTAAATGACTGAGTGAACGAAGGCCTGCCTGGCTGGATTTGCTTATTACAGATTGGCCTCGGTCTCTATAGAAATTCAGTTCAACAGATATTTGAGCACCTGTTGTGATCAGGGCCACGTGCTGGCTGTAGCATCAAAGAACAAGTCAGATGTGGCAGAGATCTGAAACTTGGGAAGCACATCCAGGCCAAGGGTCTGTGCCAAAAACATGTTGGTTGTCTGTAGAACTAGGCTGCACATCTATGAACTGGTGTAGGCATCGATTAGGATCTATAAAATACTAAAAACAGGAGAAGACATGTAGACTTGGAGAGTGAAGTCCTTTGAATAAGATGAGATCCAGGGTAGACCCCAAGGAGGATCAGAATTTGAGTGAAGGCTAAAATAGGTGGGGAGACAACGACAGACTTTATATTTTGGGGGCTCCAAAATCACTGCATATGGTGACTACAGCCATGAAATTAAAAGACGCTTGCTCCTTGGAAGAAAAGCTATGACCAACCTAGACAGCATATTAAAAAGCAGAGATGTTACTTTGCCAACAAAGGTCCATCTAGTCAAAGCTATGTTTTTTCCAGTAGTCATGTATGGATGTGAGAGTTGGACTATAAAGAAAGCTGAGCACTGAAGAATTGATGCTTTTGAACTGTGGTATTGGAGAAGACTCTTGAGAGTCCCTTGGACTGCGAGGAGATCCAACCAGTCCTTCCTAAAGGAAATCAGTCCTGAATATTCATTGGAAGGACTGATGCTGAAGCTGAAGCTCTGATACTTTGGCCACCTGATGCGAAGAGCTGACTCATTGGAAAAGACCCTGATGCTGGGAAAGATTGAAGGCAGGAGGAGCAGGGGACAACAGAGGATGAGATGGTTGGATGGCATCACCGACTCGATCAACATGAGTTCGGGTAAACTCCAGTTGGTGATGGACAGGAAGGCTTGGCATGCTGCAGTCCATGGGGTCACAAAGAGTTGGACACGGCTGAGCAACTGAACTTAACTAAAAAGGAGGGGTGACCAGAAACTTATGGTTTCCCCAGACCCTCTTGTGTGCAAGGCACAGGGTCACGTGCTCAGAGTAGTTCTGAGAAGAGTGTCTGCTCTTCCCCTTTTACCCTGGAGATTAGTGAGGCTCAGAGGGGGTCATCCACCTCCCCAGGGTGGCATGGCACATCTGGGCACAGTGGGCCCAGCCTGCAAAGTCTAGACCTTTGCCCCCTGAACCACACTGCTTCCCAAAGACGGAAGATGGGAGACCAGGGATGGAGGCCAAGTCTGGAGTGTGTTCTTGGAATCTCCTTGATGCCACCGGGTGAAGTTTCTGGCTGGAGGGACCAGCATCTGGGATGCAGGAAAGGATCAGGAAGGAGTGTGTCTCCTGCTGGCCTGTTGCTGTGTGTACAGAGGTGGAGGTTTCTTATCGGTACCTGAGATCCTAGGATCCATTTCTCAGCATGGCGGTGGTGAGGTCGGGGGTACGACCTTCAGAGAACACCAAGAGTGAATACAGTATTGGTATAGGCTTTTTTTTTTTCTTTTTGCTCAGTCTTGAAAGAAACAGTAAAAAAGCTCCTTTTCCTGTTTCTCTGCCAGGAGTAGTATCATTTCCATCTAAATAATTTGTGACAGGAGCTTCTTATTTTTAAGTGGAAAATGCACATTTAATAGAAGGAGAATAATGTCTGAACATCCGCTCATTGGCAGCTGCCAAGAGAGTGCCAGTGCTGGTTGTTTCCCGGAAAATGTGATGCTCAAATGCAGCTTTATTCAGGGGTCATGTGCTCAGTGCCCTTGCCTTTGTTGGGGCAGAGCTCTGAGCAGTGGTCCTCAAACCCACGTAACCTATGACAGCCGGGTGCTTTTTGGAAATCTGGAGTCAGAGCAGACATGTATTAGGATGCCAGCCCCACTGCTGACTGGCTGTGAGACTTTGGACTCATTATTTTGCCTCCGTAAGCCTCAGTTTTGCCATCTGCAAAACGGGCATGATGTTAGCCTCTGCCCTCAGATGCTTTGGGTGAAGTTTAGGTAAAACAAGGCATCTAGCCGTGGGCTATCTATCTAACACCAAAAAATAATTTCCATTGGCCACTCAGAACCATCTCATTTTATATTAATTAAAATTTAAATAAAATTAAAAATTTATTTTCGCAGGCATACATGTCAAGCGCTCAGAAGCCACACATGTTATAAAGGACAAATGGAGACCATTTCCATCACCGCAGAAAGTTCTCTTGGCCAGCCCTGGGCTAGTCCTCTTAGCTCAGCATCTGGTAGAGAGGACACTGTTTTGGTCCTTAATTTTATTTCTCACTCATCTGTAAGGAAATGAAGATATTTTACATACTTGAATCAGAGTCCTTATAATCATGACTTCAATAATTTAAGGTTAGCAGCATCCAAGAATCCCTGCATAGACGTGGAAGGAAGGAAGCAGTACAGACAGGAGTCTCCGAGGACAGAGGAGAGTTTGAAGGTTCCGAATCCTTCTCCCAGGGGAGTCCCGCGTTATAGGTGTTAACCTGATTAGCCAGAGCCTGGCTCCTCGTTAATTACCCAAAGTGGACGGGACAGTTTCCAACACTCAGCACAAACCTTTTCATGTTGACTCTGCCATTTCCAGTTTGGCTTGGAAAGTTGCTAAGTCAGTGCTTCTTCTCTTAAGCTTCAGTTGGCATGATAGTCCCCCAGAGGGCTTGTTAAAACCAGTTCTTGGGTCTCAGCCCCCAGTGTCCCTAACTCTCTAGGTCTAGGCTGGGACCCAGGACTGGGTGTTTCTCGATGCTCTCAGACAAGGCTGATGCTCCCAGCTCTGGACCATGCTTGAAACAGCTATCTTTCAGGCCTCTGTTTCTTTCTGTTTTGTTTTTGTTTTCTTTTTTTGTAAAGACACATTCTTTGAGCTCTTATTGTGAGAACTGAAAAAATGAATATATGTAAAGTCCACAGCCAGTGAAATTACAGAAACTTAACCAGGAGGATCTGATGTTACTATCATTTTATTTTGCAAGTTATTATTTTTACATCCACAAATCAGGATCTGCTAGAATCACTTTATATTTGGAAATTTGTCCTGTGCATGATGCCGCTGTCCTCTCATGAAATAATACTCTTAGATTTAAACCTTTCAACCCAACGTCCAGTCATTCTGGACCCTTGCAGATAAACATATCTCAGTGCATGAAGTCAGTGTCACTCTTTAACCAAGCGCTCCTCCCTTTCAGGGTAGTTCGCAACTGGTAGAGCTCACACCACTCCTTCTTCCACAGCCTGTAATAATGAGAGCAAGGACATTGCCTAACATACTTGCCCACTGCTAAGAGTGTGCTACGTACCTCGCAAAGTGAATGTTTTAGAAACACATGCATTGATGACTGAGTGTCAGCTCCAAGGGGTAGACAGGTCTTTCCCAAGTGAAGGATGCTATGAGGATAACCTTTCTTTTTCGGATCAGAAATCTCCATTATCAAATCTCCAGATTCTGTTTCCATTTTCCAAAATGGCAGCTCAGGAGAAACGTCAGGCATTCCCAACTCTGGTTTTTTCAGTCTCTGTGATCAGCCACAGTCCTTGAGGACTTGAGGGAGTTTTGATATTAGATATCAAATGGTAGTGGTTTGAGTTTGAAGAGCTCATCACAACGTATAATTCAGGTTTTATGAGTGTCTTAATTAGGCTCCTTTGGTCACCAGGGATAGAGAGTCCTGCTCATGTCACCTCTTTGAAAGAAAGATTCACCCTAAGAGATGTTGGCACGCCAAGAGACGAGGCAGCGTCGGGTCCCTGTCTCTGATGATTACCTCCAGCATGTTTGCTCTGTTCTTTTTCTCTGGCTGCCTTCTCGTGCCAGACGCTGCCAGATTTATATCTTCTCCTCCCTCGCTATTTTGGCTCACCCACTCTTGCTTTTTTGCTCATGGCGAGGCAACTCAACTCCTCCTCATAGCATCAGCTGTCTCTGGTACAGCAGGCTTGGAGTCTGTTTGCTAGACCCCAGTCCAAGAAGCCGCTGGCCTGAGTCATCTTTTCCATCAGTAACTTGCAAACCAAACTTTTGGATCGACTGCCTTTGTCCCAGGTGTAACTGGACCTGTGGTCTTCAGCTGTCATCAAGTAAGGAGGGAGTGGTATCAGGTGATGCCCACCTCAGTGGGAGAGCCCACAGGCCATGGGAGTTCTCCTGGGAAGGGCAAGTGGGTAGGCATGACTGGTCCGGTCCATTGTCCTGAGGTGTTACAGTTCAGGGCCAGTTGAACTGGAAGGGCTGCTGTAGCATGTTGGATCAGATCAAGTTCAGAATTCCTCCCTGCCCCACCCATCTGCAGTTGTCAGATTTATTATGGGACCTCGCTGTGTGCAAGCCTTCCTGCTGCCTCCATCAGGCTGGAGAGGCCGCGTGGAGCCTCTCAGGAGTCCCCTGCCCTCCCTGCTAATGGTTCAGAAGGACCCCATCCAAGTCGTTGACTTTAGGGTGAGGGGCACCAGTAGTCTTTCTCCAGCATAGTCTCAGTTCCGACTGGTTTGAACTCTACTAAGTACCATGGACCACCTTATACTGAGCTACAGAAAGGCTGCTGTCAACACTGTGCTTCTGTTTGTTCCTACTTGTGTTTAGGGAGGCAGTCACATCTTCCAGAAAGAGGGAGCCTGAAAATAAACTGGTTATAAGCTGGCATGGACAAGCTCAGTAGTAGGTACCAGAATGTGAGGACACACCACATGACTGTCCTACACCAGTGTCTGCAAAAAGCACGTCACGGGCTTCCTTCGGGAATGTCCCCACTTTGATTGTTATTCTGGGCTGCTGTTTGCCCATGGTTCTTTCAGGGGACTTTTTCCTCTTCAACATCCGTCATCACCTGGCCCACCCCCTGAAATACTGCCCTTCAGCCCAGCAGCAAGATGACTTGTCAGAGTTTCCATCCTGATTTTATGATCCCGGGAGGGATGGAAGGGGTCTGTGAGGCCATCGTGTTTGTCCTCAGCCCAGGTAGGATTGTTCCGTAATGGTGCAGCCAAGTATTTGGTCCAGGTCTCATTTCAAATGACTCAAGTGATGAGGTCCTGGGACCCCACCTTGGGAAGCTAATCTGCAGCCTAATAACTCTCACTGTAAGATTTTTTCTTTTTTGGTGTGTGTCTAATATTTGGAGTCTGACGCAATAAGGCTATCAAGAGCTAAGTCTGTTTAAAGTAACTCTTCACCTAGGAATGATCTTATAATAGTCACTTTTGTTGTAAATCTTCATCCAGCACGGGAGTTAAGTGCAAGTTACAAGGAGACCTAAGAAATGTTGATCCTAAAATCTAAGAATAGCCCCCAAAATGAGAATTAATGCTGAAAAGCACCACCATTTACCAATGATGATTGTCCTATGTATGCTATAATACTTCACATAGTGATCTTTTTTTTTTTTTTTTGGCTTATATGATGTTAAGTACAAAAGCAGAAAAGCTTCTGCTATTGCATGCTTAGCACAAAATTCATAGCTTCCCTCTTTGAAACCACTCTGACAATTGCTCTCATTCTGCTTGCCAGGGAATGAGGCCTGTGTCTTTCTCCCATGCGCAGGGTCTGTCTGTAACCTCAGTCACTGCTGAGAGCCTGGTGGGAGGTTAATTTTTGCTGGGAGTAAAGATCTCAGGGTAGAGTTGGGGAAGGGAAGAAAGACTGAAAGGGAGAGATGCTGCTACTGCTACTGCTACTGCTAAGTCGCTTCAGTCGTGTCCGACTCTGTGCGACCCCATAGATGGCAGCCCACCAGGCTCCGCCATCCCTGGGATTCTCCAGGCAAGAATACTGGAGTGGGTTGCCATTTCCTTCTCCAGTGCATGAAAGGGAAAAGTGAAAGTGAAGTCGCTCAGTCGTGTCCGACTCTTAGCGACCCCATGGACTGTAGCCTACCAGGCTCCTCCGTCCATGGGATTTTCCAAGCAAGAGTACTGGAGTGGGGTGCCATTGCCTTCTCCGGAAAGGGAGAGATAGAGGGACACAAAAGGAGGGAGAGGAGCAAAACCAGAAAAGCAGTTGGGAATTAGAAATGTTGAAGAAAAGAAAGGAAGGGAGGAGGTGGGGGAGAGAAACAAAGAGAACTGGACGAAGCAAGAAAGGAAAAGAGTGAAGACAGACTTGGGAAATAGACTGGGAGTAGACATCGACACTGTCAGTACCAGATGTTCCCTTCAAGCATCGCCTTGTGGATGCTTCCTTTGCTGTAAGAAGTGAGTTCTCAAAGGGTCGTTTCCAGACCAGCAGCTGCATCCATCTCCTGGGGGTTTGTGAGAACCGCACACCCTGTGGCCACTTGTCAGACATCCGGAATTGGGAAGGCTGAGGAAGGGTCCAGCCAGGATCTTCCCAAGCCCTCCGAGTTTAAGGACCACTACTGTCAGACATTCTTATAGGACTCAGACTGTCTGTAAGGATGGCGGTTAGAAGGCCTCTGAATTTATGGGGAACTACACCCATCCTCCACCTGCCATCTCAACCTGTAACAGAAGCAGAGGTTGAGACTCCCCCTGGCGGTCCAGTGGTTAAAACTCCAGGCTTCCAACGCAGGAGGCGTGGGTTCGATCCCTGGTCGGGGAACTAAGATTCCATGTGGCATGTGTCATGGCCAAAAAAAAAGAAGAAGAAACAGAAGTTGATGAACAGAAACCATTATTTCTTCATTTCTGAATTTCACCCAGGAAGGCAGAATTCCCTTTCCCTGGACCACCCATGATACCCTGAGAATGTGGGGCAGATTCCACATTCCCAGCAGTCAAGGTCTGAGCCACGCGACTTTGGCAGAACATCAGGATATGTATCAGCTCTCTTTATGTTTCCCCCGTTGAATCATCATGGCCAACGAGAGAGTAGGGATCATTAAAGAGTTTATTTTCATCTTTATTTTATCATTTAAAACACATTTTTCCAGCAAGAGTACTGAGGACATAAAAGGTTGTGTGTTGAATAAGTACCCAGATCAGCGCAGTTTCATCACCATCCACTCACATGGTTTTCTCATCTTCTCTTCCCACGCCCTAGTAAATCAGAGTCACTTTAAGTAGATGTTGGAAATATGAACCTAATATGTTCTTGACGTTCCCATGGCCTACTCAGAATTTAAAATCAAAGTCCTCATTTCCAATCATCCGTCTTAGGCGAAGGGACTGTATTTTTCAAAAGGGGAAAATTGAAAATGTAAAAAGTCCTCCCTCATTTTCAGCATGGGCCCTGGTTGTCTCAGGATCATTCTCCCGCTCACCAATAAATATTTATCATGGTTAAGTGAACAATCATGGGGAGTCAGACCCCACTTTATTGATGCAGCTTCTCAGGGCATGCTAATTGTGACTCTGCCTCCTCATTTGATGTTTTATCAGAACACACAGGCATATACTTTATGAGGTTGGGTAATGAAAAGAGAGAGACCCCAATAAACGTATTTGCAAAGAATAATTGTTGCCTATAGCTCCTCCACCCTCCGTGGGCACAGCCTCCACTGCACAATCCAGGGCAAGCAGTCCACAGCTCAATTAGACCTAACTCGCTTCATTTTGGGGCATTAAGTTATTCTAAATTAATACTATATTTCACATCCGCAGGTCTGACTATTAACCGGATTTGGGACCCTTCAGGGTTTGTCCTTTAGTGTCCCGAAGCTCTCAAGTAGGCATTTTCAAATTCCTGCATTAGGACAGATTAAAAATTAGTTAGAAAGGCCTGTTCAATAGTCCAGTCCTTTCTCTGCACCCCGTGTGCCTGCAGAAGGAAAAGGGAGAACCTGCAAGTGAGGTTAGGTGTGGCCTGACACACTTGCCGCTGTTTGCTGCTGAAATAGACCTTCTTTACCCTAGGAAACGATTTCTGAAATCTCTGTAGCCTGTCCCAGAGTCAAAGTCTAAGCCACAACTTACCAGGAATCGCTATATTTCTTTTTTTTCTTTTTGCAGTAAGAGTGCATTTTGACTATAAACCAGAAAAGAAAAAAAAAAAAAAAAAGTGATGCCTCACTACAGGAAAAAGTGACGAGACGTGAAAATGTTTTGAAAATCGTGACTAGTTAACCCCTAGAAAACAGTTGTCGGGTTCTTGCTTCATTATCTCCATCTTTAGTTATTCATCAGAAATCAGAAGTTTACCTGAAAACCTGACTTCTTGAAGGTTATTCGCGATGAGTCAGTTGTGTGGGTTTTTTTTTAGGAAAGATTCTGACAGATTCGTCTTTTCCAGGTCCCCACGCACTAACTCATTTCACTTCCATTGCTCCTCTGTGTTTAGCACGTAGAAGGTTCTGCGCTTATTAGAGAAACTCTAAGCCTTGTCACCTGTGTCATCCTCGGCAAGGCAGGCTGCCCCCACACCCTGCTCACGCCAGCCACAGGGTTTACTTCTAGGCCACCCCTTGTTGTGCAGGGACGGTTCCCTCCCCACAGACCTCCACGGCCCTGAGAACACTGGCCGTGTTGTGAGGTCAGTACCGGGGGGATTGGGGGGGTGGGTGGGGAGAGACCGCCGATGCTGCTGGGCATCCTGTGATGCGAGGGGCTGCACCCGCTCCCCAAGAAAGAATTATCCAGCCCCCAGATCTCAATAATGTCGCTGGTGAGAAACCCTCTTCTAGCCACTCCTAAACCATCGGCAGGTCATCATCAGCCTGCACCTGGCATGCGATCTGCCACCCCGCTTACCTTGAGTTTGCCTTTGCTAATTCCTGCTCAGGCTTCAGGAGACCTCCTCCCCCACCCCACCCAAAGCCTCATGTGTCTTTAAAAAGCCTTTGTTCAGCCCTGCAGTGTCCTGGGCCACACTCTGCCCCACCCCTTCCTTCCGACCCACCCCCCAACCGACAAAGGCTCTTCTTGACCAAACTTGAACCCCTGTCCTCTGAGCCCACTTCTCAATTAGAGCACAGTGTTGACGGGGGCCCCGGCCTGGCCAGGTCTGCGTAGCTCAGGCTGAGTAAGAATCCCGAGTCAGGTTAGAGAGGATCCCTCCACCCTTGGTATCTGATTCCCCAGGCCTGTCTTCAGCAAGAACTCCTCTACCCTTGATATCTCTTCTTAGTAATTTTTTTTATCTACCAACTTCACCGTGCCTTTCCCAGCCCACTCCTTGGTGATAAATTCCCAGTGTCTTTACTGTATTCGGAGTTGAGTCTGATCGCTCCCCCTCTTGCTATGGTCTTGACCCTTATAGCCCTGAATAAAACCTTCCTTAACATTTTAACAACTGTCAGAGTACTGCTTTCTTTCTTACACCCCACCCTACACAGCCAACTCTTTGAGGTCAGGGCCTTGTTGTGGCCTAGGGCCAGATGTGGACATGGTAGTCACCTAAGAGATGTTTGCTGAACGAATATCTCAAAGCGTTTGACGGAGAGGGGACACAGATTTCAATGTACCCCTAGCCTCAGACTCCAAAGGACACACCTGACCCATCTCTTTGTCTTCTTTCCTCCCTCCAGGCATTTTCCAGCTACAGGCTAGATGTGTGTATGAATAAACTCTACCATTAAGTCCGTGAATTATTTAAGCACTACCAGCAATTCTGTGTAAACTGTACAGTGGGATGTATTGCATATGCGTGCACTTCAAGAGCGCCCGTCAGCCTGTCCAGGATGGCTTGATGTTTCTCTTAGCCTCACATCAATACTCAGGTATTCTCAGATGTTGCAGGTGGCCAGAGCCTTTGTGTTCATGCTTCTGCAGGTGTTCCGCCAGGGCCCAATCTATATGTCCGAGGCCGTCTCTAGACCCCCCTTTGATAATTCTCCCTGAGCAGATGCATTCGATAACAGCTTCACTAATGGGTTCTGACTTCATCAGATGTATTAATGACTTCTTTTTCAAAGTAAGAGTGCTTTGAATACAAGTCTTCATTGCTTTAGAAGTTCGTAAAAGCAAAGGCACAGTATTTCCCCTGGTGTTTGTACAACAGAGGAATAGCCTGACCCCCAGGGCCTGGAATTCCAGCTGTTTGCCTCTTGTTTGCAATTCCAGAGTCCAGGCTGCGGGGCAGAACATCTCCCCCCCCACCCCCCCCACCCCCCCACCCAGATTCCCATTCCTCTGTCTGATTTTGGTGAACTCCTTTCTTAAAAAAGGCTTACAGTCACTTCATCTGCAAATTAGTTTTATCCCATGACAAAGATGGAAAGGAAGACCCAGAAGTGGCCTGCTGGGTGTCTTGAAGAGCATATTCTCACATGGCAAGAGTCCTGCATGGAGAGAGAGCCCAGTTTGCAGAGGGGGAAACTGATGTGCCAGGCAGAGGGTGTGGTTCAACTTGGACGCTGCACTAACTCCAAAGGCTTTACACAGTCCATTTCTCCACGCTGCTCTCAGTCGTAGTGGTGAACGAAGGAGAAGCAGCAACCTCTGCCTTCCAAGGTGTTCTGAATGCATGAATGATTTTCTTCAAGAGGCAGAGGAAACCATGGTCTCCTTACCATTTCCTAACGCTGCAGTCCTCCCCCAAGTGCACACTGTCTTTATGGAGATCGTTGTTGTCTGTCATCCACTGGCTCAGTCGTGTCTGACTCTTCGACCCCATGGACTACTGCACACCAGGTTTCATTGTCTTTAACTATTGCCCAGAGTTTGCTCAAACTCATGTCCATTGAGTCAGTGATGCCATCCAACCATCCCATCGTCTGTTATCCCCTTCTCCTGCCTTCGATCTTTCCCAGGATCAGGCTCTTTTCCAATGAGTCAGCTCTTCACATTGAATGGCCAAAGTATTGGAGCTTCAGCTTCAGCATCAGTCCTACCAGTGAATATTCAGGATTGATTTCTTTTAGGATTGACTGGTCTGATCTCCTTTCTGTCCAAGGGACCCTCCAGAGTCTTCTCGAACGCCACAGTTTTCATCAATTCTTTGGATCACAGTGAAGCATCATAGAGCCATGCCCATTTGCTGCAGAGTTAGCAAGACCTGGCTGACATCTGGTCTTGAAGAATGCAGGGACTTTGGGCTCCAACACATAGAATGAACCCTTACAGCTAACACCTGTAGATTTATAGTTGTTCCTCTCCAACTACAAGGGCCATATGCCCAAATCCTTCACTTTCATGTTTATTGCACTTACAAGTGAGGACATATTGGGTGCAGGGGCTGAGATTGCTAGTGGAGCCCCATAAATAAGTTATTTATGATCCTTGCTCACCATGATGACCATCTTAATTTCATGTTCCTTAAATCAGGTTGTGAATATCCCCAGTTTTCCCTGGTGAAGTGCCTGTGCCAGATTTTATTAGAAGTCACAGGAACCCAAATCTCATTTTCTTAAAAAGTCAAGCTTTTTAGTGACTCAGTTCAGTTGCTCAGTCATGTCCAACTCTTTGCAACCCCATGGACTGCAGCATGCCAGGCTTCCCTGTCATTTTAGTGATACTGCTAAGTCACTTCAGTCGTGTCTGACTCTGTGCGACCCCATAAACGGCAGCCCACCGGGTTCCTCCGTCCTTGGGATACTCCAGGCAAGAACACTGGAGTGGGTTGCCATTTCCTTCTCCAGTGCATGAAAGTGCAAAGTAAAAGTGAAGTCTCTCAGTCATGTCTGACTCTTAGCGACTCCATGGACTGCAGCCTACCAGGCTCCTCCATCCATGGGATTTTCCAGGCAAGAGTACTGGAGTGGGTTGCCATCGCCTTCTCCGATAAGCCTTATTATTTAGAGCAAAACACACACAGAATATCATCTCATAGAATGCCTCTTTTGTCTTTTTTTTTTTTCAAAGATAGAGCATGGGTTTTCAAACACACATCTCCTCCTTACTCTTGCGGATCTTCTTTGCTATGAAGATTTGTGCACAGATGATTCTGAAAGCCCATGTGGATATCATCGCATTACTCATTTTTATCTATCATCTGGATCTCACCTTTTGGATCTCTCTTTCCTTAAAGTGGAGCAAGATGCTTGCAAATGTGTGTTGCTTTGTTGTAGATAGTGTGCCTGTTGAAAAGCAATTATCTGCACTCCCCCCGCCTCCACCCCGACCTGGGTCCTCAACTCAGACGTCTTTCCTGGTTTTGTTGGCCTGGTGTTGTTGACAGCCACCTCCTGGGTTTTCTTGCCATGGTAGAAGTCCAGTCCCCCTCCACCATGCCCCCCCCAACCCATACATACATTTCACTCTGTATATCACAGGGGAGTGCTTCTGTATTTCAGTTAATTTTACTTTTATTTATCACTTCCAGGTTCTATCGCCAAACTATGCAGCTTGTTCTGTCAGCTGCCATGTATCCCTGTTTTAATCCCACTTTTCCTTGTTTAAAAAAAAATTTTTTTTTTACATTTTCCCCATCTGGATGGCACATGTACACTGTAGTGGACATGCTGCTGCTGCTAAGTCGCTTCAGTCGTGTCCGACTCTGTGTGACCCCATAGATGGCAGCCCACCAGGCTCCGCCATCCCTGGGATTCTCCAGGCAAGAATACTGGAGTGGGTTGCCATTTCCTTCTCCAGTGCATGAAAGGGAAAAGTGAAAGTGAAGTCGCTCAGTCGTGTCTGACTCTTAGCGACCCTGTGGACTGTAGCCTACCAGGCTCCTCCGTCCATGGGATTTTCCAAGCAAGAGTACTGGAGTGGGGTGCCATTGCCTTCTCCGAGTGGACATGCAGCTTGGTCTAATGTGTACATAGAACAGACAGTCACAGAGGAGTGTCTCAGGAGGCAGGCAGTGCACTGTGTCCTCTGGGGCAGTGCAGATGGCAGTGTCTGCAGACCTTCCAGCTATCACAGCTGGTCAGGACTGTGGGGACATGGTTGCTGGCATCTGGCAGGTAGGGCAAGAATGCTGCAGACCGTCCCATGATGCACAGAACAGCACCCCCCACCAACCCCCACCCAGAAAATTAGACAGCCCAATGTGTCAGGAATGCCAGGGCAAGCGGTGCTGGTCTAGGAGATTTCATTCTTTTCTAGTCAAGGCAGCAATACTATCTCTCTTTGCCATCTAAAGTTGTGGTGTGAGATAATGCAAAGTTAAATCCTGTGATCTTAGAACCAGTGAGTGGAGCTGGTTAATCTGTAAGAGAAATGTACTCTTTGCAGTTGTCAGGAAGGCAACCCTACATAAAAAACAGGATTTAAAGCCAATTGAGATTTACTTCACTTAGTATGATAATGTCTAGATCCATCCATGTTGGTGCAGATGGTAGCATTTCATTCTTTTTTATGGCTGTATAATATTCCATTGTGTATATGTACCATATCTTCTTTATCCATTCATCTGTTGATGGACTTTTGAGTTGTTTCCATGTCTTGGCTATTGTGAATAGTGCTGCAGTGAACATGGAGGTCAGACAGAAAAAAACAAATATATGGTATTGCTTGTATGTGGTATCTAATGGTCCAAATGAACTTATTTGCAAGACAGAAATAGCCTCACAGACATAGAAAATAAACTTACAGCTTCTAAAGGAGGAAGGCGAGGGATTAATTAGAATTTGGGGATTAAAGTATACCCACTACTGTATCCAGAATAGATCATCCACAAGGACCTACTGTATAGCACAGGAAACTATACTCAATATCTTGTAGTAACATCTAATGGAAAAGAATCTAAAAAAGAATATATATATATATATATATATATATATGTTTATACTCAGTTATACATATAACTGAATCACTTTGCTTCTGTACACCTGAAACTAATCCAACATTGTAAATCAACTCTATTTCAATAAAAATTTAAAGGAAAAAAAAGACAATTTAGAAACAGAAAGGTCATGGGCTAGAGCTAGGGTCAAGGGAATCCCCAGGAGGCCCATGGGGCGTGCGCCCCGTCCTCGAGTGCATCGGCAGCCACTCAAACAGAAAGAGCCATGTTTTCAGGGGACCTTTCTTCCCTCTCCTCAAACAATACCCTGGGCTTTGTCAAGGGAGCCGCAGCCTTAACCGAGAAATCCTGGACAACACATCAGTCTGACTTTCCATTGCTTAGCTCCAGCGTCTGTTCGAAATTCAGTGCAAAGCCGTAAATCCCACTTTGCTTCGGGTAGCAACCTGCATGGTGTGTCGATTGAGCATTAGAAAAACAGTAAATCCAGCCCATTTATTCACATTAACCAGCCAAGGCATCCCGCGTGCCCATGTAACTACTGGAAATTACTGACGTGGCCTTGTAGACCATGCAAAGATGGAAGCATATGGCAGAATTCATATGTGAACAGATTGCTTTTTCTCCTAAGAACGCTTTATTAGAATGTCAACTCTTCCAGCTTATGAAGGATACACTCCCCACCTTTGATTTAAGCTCCAAGTCACCCCACCACACTTTTTTGTCACCATGTTCTGCTGTGCATCTCACATCTCCTCCTGCCTGTTTCTGAATGGCCTACTTAAACCTTGAGGTGGGCCCTTCAGTTTCCCATAAATTAATAACACGTCTATGAATATTTCCTGGCCAATCTTAGAAGCCTCCGTCTGTTCCAATACTGGGCCCGTGAAAACGGGGGACAACTAAAGCAAGCTTCTTCTTTCAAATGTCCTTCCCGTGAGAGGCAAAATATTATTAATCTGGACTGCCTGCTACTTTTCATTTACCATGTTGCTGCTCATGGGATTACAGGCACAAAGGTTTCATAAATTTCAAATAAAATACGAACATTTGTTGTCAAAATACTCTTCAGCTATGAAAGCCTTACTAGTGCTAGTTCCATTTATTATCATTATTATTGTTACTGTTGTTATTATTATGGTCTTTTTATCCACACGCATTTACATGTTCTGAGTTCTGGGGAGCAAAGCTCCCCCTCCCCCTCCTCCCCTCATTCCCTTTTAATTGTCTCTTGTCTCTTTTGAGTCTCTTCCCTCCTCTTGCAAGCAGGAAACAGGAAATCAGTCCGTGAGTGAATTTTTTGTCCCTCCTGCCATACCTGGCTGTGTGTGGGCACTTTGACTACAGGGCACATTCCTGCCCTTGTTTGTGAGCAGAGTCCCTTGTCTGTCAGAACAGAGATGGTTCGCGCGGGTGGTTTGACTGCTCCAGCCGCGAGTGGCACCCAGGTCCCACCCGGGAGGCTGTGGCCAGCCCAGGAGGGCTGGGGGCGCCGGGTGGGAGTCAGCGGAGCCAAGCTGCACGGGCCGTCTTTGTGGAGAGCAGCCAGGTCACCAGCTGCCAAGAAAACAGCCTGTCCTGAATCCAAAGGGCATTGCTCACCTGGATCAGAGAAATGGGGGTGAAGCTGTTAGCTGAGAGACCCAAGAGGCCGACAGAATGGATGGATCCAGGACGAAAATGAAATAATCAAAGCCATTTAGTGAGCTCTGACCAGGTGCCCAGGAGTATGCCCCAGAATGACTGTGGAAGGAAGGGCAGGTGTACTGAGTCAGACCAGTGAGTCTCACAGTGGGGTCTCCTGACCCAGCAGCCTTGCCATCACTTGGAAACTTGTTAAAGACACAGATTCTTGAGCCCCCCTGCAGATCTACTGAATCAGAACCCCCAGGGGTGAGGCCTGCTGAAGCCCTCCAGGTGATTCTGACGGTGGTCGTTTGAGATGCAGCAGGGCACGCAGGGAACACAGCCAATATTATCAACACCTGGCCTGGGAGTCCGAAGTACGGTGCCGCTACCTGTGTTACAGGCCTCCGGGCAAGTCTCTTAAACTCTCAGCACCCAGCGTCTTCCTCCCTGAGGGGGAAAATCGTGCCTGTGGTTCTGACCTCACAGGGTTTCTCTAGAATAATGCTGGTCCCAGTGACAGCAGCTAAGAACCTCTGTGTTACCACTGCTGCGTACCAGGCTGAGTGCCAAGCATGCATTCTATACACTCTCTGTTCTGACCCTGACCATTGCCCTTGAGGTAGGTGTTATTAATTACCTCCAGCTTAGTGCTGGGAAACCAAGTGGCTAGCTGATCTGCTCAAGGCCATGCTGCTAATCAGTGGGTATCACAACAGAGCATCCTCCTTCCAAAGCTCACGCAGGCCCTGGGTTTTTCACAGTATTTCACTGGATTAAGAGAGTGTGTGTGTGAAAGGGCCTGATGAGTTACAAATGCCATATAAAATACTATAAAGTGGTGTTACCATTGTCATTTCGTGTGTATGGGTGTATACACACACACAGGCACACACACATAAATGTGTATGTGTTGTTGCTGTTTCATCGTTAAGTCATGTCCAGCTCTTCTGTGAGCCCTGTAGTCCATCAGGCTTCTCTGTCCATGGGATCTCCCAGGCAAAAATACTGTAGTGGGTTGCCATTTCCTTCTCTAGGGAATCTTCCCCACCCAGGGATCGAACCTGTGTCTCCTGCATTGGCAGACGGATTCTCTACCACTGAGCCAGCATGTACATGTGTGTATTTCTTAAAATTAATTCTCCCACTGGCATCTTTCCTTGGGGTCTCTCCTCTGTGGGATCCTTTGGCCTGGCTCAGCCCGTGTTATCAAATGTATTCACAATGTAAACTGGGCCACACAACGCAGACTGGGTCTGGATTCAGGCATCAGTGCCAGTTAAGAGTCAGGTTTGCTATGGAGTACACGGTCTTATCTTTCCCACCAACCAGCAGAGGGGAGAAGATTCGAGACTTGGATGACCACTGTGGGTTTCTGCAGGCTTCTAGGGCAGCCTTTGTGAGCGGAAGACAACATTGAGAGGTTTGCCTCGGTTTTTCAATTAAAAATTACTTCACTCATGTGACATGTTCCAAATCCTAGCTTTTTTTCTGGGCTTGTAAGTTCAGTTTACAATTCTTAGTATGTTGCTTGCAAGCCTGAAGAATTTTAGCAGTCATTTTGGAGGAGCTATAGAATAATATCTCAGCTCACTTATGCATTTAAGTGAAGACCTTGGAAACGTGACAGTACATTTACAAATGTAATATTTTGATTTCCTTTTCAAGTATTTTTACTGACAAACTTCCCAAGAATGTAGGTAATTTGCATATATATAATAAACTACACTTCAATTATGAACCTTAAGTTTACTTAATCTTCTGATATTTTTATAAATTTTGTGATGTTTTTGCCTATAGTCACACTGCTGTAGTGATTACCACTTACACGTTTAAAATTGAAACTGTTAGGCTAGTGTATAATTCTAGAGTAGGGGTGAGCAGACTTTTTTCTGTCAAGGGCCACATGGTAAGTATTTCTGGCTTCGCAGTTCCAATACTGTCTGCCACAACAATTTAACCCTTTAATATGAAATCAGTCCCAGACAATACATAAATGACTGGACCTGGCTGTGTTTCAGTAAAACTTTTTTGTTTTTAAGGAAAAAAAATATTGCTAAATGAGATAGATAGTTCCTTTGGGAAAAGCAAATATCTAAAGTTAACCAGACCCTGATGCTGGGAAAGATTGAAGGTGGGAGGAGAAGGGGACGACAGAAGATGAGATGGTTGGATTGCATCATCGACTCAATGGACATGAGTTTGAGTAAGCTCAGGGAGTTGGTGATGGACAGGGAAGCCTGGTGTGCTGCAGTCCATAGGGTCACAAAGAGTCGGACACGACTGAGCGACTGAACTGAACTGAACTCTACGTCAATTATATTGCCTGAAAAACAGACAGTATTCCATTTGACAGCTTTTTGGAAAAGAAAGAACTTTAGAAAATTTATTCATGGATTATATTTCTTTTATCCCTTCAGATTCACTCACCGTCCTTCTTAACCATAACAATAAAACTTTATTGATAAAAACAAGCAATGGGCCAGATTTGACCCAGGGGCCATAGCTGGCCAACCCCTATTTCCAAAGGCCAAACTCAGACATTACAAGTTCTTAAGATACCACATGTGTGAAGCTATGCCAACACCATAGCATTATTGTTCTCATTTTGATTATCTCAATATTTTTATGTTTAATTCTATCATAAAGACGTAGGACACGGAAACGCCTTCCTCAAGATGCTGGTGACACCCCCATCTTGAAACCCTCTCCTTGGGTCCTTTTTGTGACAGACACCTGTAGGTGGACCAAGGACACTTACAGAAGTGGGCCCAGGTTCACAGTCAATGCTGCCTGCGTGAAAAAATCTGCTAGGTCCAAGAACCAAGGGCATGTGAGCCTGGAGGCGTGGCTGGGCCAGCATCCAGGGGTCTCCCCTCTGACCTACGTGGCCGCTTCTCACCTGGCCGCCCCGTTGTGCTTCTGTGTGGATTTCCTGCAGCGTTTATGGCCCTGCAGTGAGCCTGGCCGCAGTCACCCTGAGGTCTCGCTGGCTGTGGCCTCCAGAGCCGGGACTGGAGAAGTGGCCGTCGCTAGCATGGTACTCGGCACAGAACGGTTGCTTAATGAATATTTATTGAACACTTTCCAGCTAATGCAAGAAAGCTAAACAGTACAACACCCGGAGGATTGAAGTTTATTGAAAATCGACCCAAAGGACTATGGTGAAAAGAATCTGAAAAGGCGGGGAGTTGTGGGGGGGCGGGTGGCAGAGGAAGGCATCTGTATTTATTAAGCGCCTTCAGTGAGTGCTGTAGTAGAAGGTGCGGTGTCATGAGACAGACAGCCTGGGGCCAGGCTGCCCTGGGTTGAATCCAGACTCTACCAGGCATAGCTGTGTGGCCTTGGGCAAGTTCATCAGCCTCTCTGTACTTACTCTCGTTATCTTTGAAAAAGTGGTAATCTCACAGGGAGACTGGAGAATGAAACGTGCAGGTTCCAGAAAGCGCTTTAATAGGCCCAGCATAGGTGTTTGTTTTTGGTGATTTCCTTAGCTCACTTCGTCCTGATGTTCCCGTGTCATCCCCATATGACAGGTGGGGAGACTGAAAGTCTGGTGGCCTCAGAGCACGTGGCAGCCTCAGACTTGGAACCCAAGCAGCCGCCCACTCCATCCGACCCCCCATCCCTCCACCTGCCTCACTCCGTGTTTCCTTCTTCTCTGCGTGGGGAACTTGGGGACCAGGAGGAGGAGAAGGGCTTGAGGAGAACACACAAAGGTGATGTGTCTGGTGAACCAGAGTTGGGGTGTGGGCTCCTGGGAACCTGGTTGAGCTGAGCTCAGGTCACGGCCCTGAGATGGACTCTCCTGTGAGCCGTCCTCTGGAGCCGCAGCACGAGTTACGCTTGGTGACAGCTGCTCTCCCCGGGTGGACCTAGCAGACACAGGGGCAGGTGTGTGACTGCGCATCCAGGTGGAAGGCCAACGGTGGAGAAAGAGAACTTGACTTGTGCGCATGGCGAGGGAAAGGGAAGAGGCGGCCAGCGTGTCCTGGACACATGTTTCAGAACACGCATGCTGTTGTTTAGTCTCTCAGCCGTGTCCAACTCTTTCTGGCTCTGTGGACTGTAGCCCTCCAGGCTCCTCTGTCCATGGGGTTCTCCAGGCAAGAATACCGCAGTGGGTTGCCATTTCCTTCTCCAGGGGATCTTCCCGACCCAGGGATCAAACCCATGTCTCCCACATTGGCAGGCGTGTTCTTTGCCACGGAGCCACCCGGGGAGCAGAACACGCGCAGTGCAGAGCGGAGTGCTCTGGGCCCTGGGAAACCCTGCCCCGGAGCGGCTGCTCGCCCGTCCCCTTTTATTCCCGCCATGTGCACCGCAGGAGAGGAACCTCGATGTGCATTCTTGGGGCCTGATGCCGCACTCTCCTGCCACCCCCCCCCCCCCACCGGAGTCCCGGGCTTGAGCCACGAACACCTGCCCCAGAGCTTCTGTCCTCCGCCAGCACGGGAGAACTCTGCTCTTTGCGAAGGGAGTCAGTCTCAAAGGCAAGTGTCTGGCCTTTCAGGACCCCGCGATGACCAGTGGGATCAGGGCAGGCTCCCCTGAGGGGGAGCGTCAGTCTGAGGGCTGGAGGGGCCTGACCTCAGCCAGGAGGAAGATGAAGGGCCAGGAGGGCAGAGGGGAGGACCTTAACTCTGGCTTTCGTTTTTCCTTCCTGCTCCTCCTCTCTGTGCCTTGGCACCACCCCAGGCAGCCCTTCACCTTGTTTGCCTCTGAGGCTGGTCTCTGCGTCTCCCCTGTCTCCTGCGAAAAGTGCCAACAGTAGAGGCATTAAGATCTCTGTAAAGGAGATTAGGAAACCCCAGAAAGTCCACATGTTTGAATTTGGGGGACAGGAAAATAAAATTTTTTAAAAAACCTAGATATGTTTCTAACCATCCCACAGATCTTGATCTCCTAAATGGGAAGATTTTTTTTTTCCTTTATTTTAAATTCTCTGAATTTCTAGCACAGCGGGTAAAGCAGAGTATTCTTCAGGCGTAAGACTGTGACCATTTTCCTCTTCTCAGTCTCAGCGGAAAGGAGGTTTTGAACTTAATTCCTTTTTTTTTTTTCACTTGTCAAATTTATATACCATAAAATTTCCCATTTTAACCATGTGTTGGCATCTAATTCGGTGGCACTAAGTGCATTCACAGGATTGTGCGACCCTCACAGCCATCCGTCTCCAAGGGAACTTGCTTCTTAAATCTCCCAGCTGTGTGTTTCACATCGCGATGTCGTTCAACCCAGTCTGGTGGAAAGGGGCAGTTTGGGACTTTTTTTTTTAACCGCTAGCAGTCTTGTTACCCTCCCCCAGTGATCTAACCTCTCTGAGCTTCAGTCTCAGTCTGTAAAATGGGAGCACGTCTCCCCACCTTAACGCCCTGTGATCTGAAGCTAGTGAGACGACAGGCAGGGTGACCTCTAGAGTCTGCTCATCACCCCAAGTCCCTGGTGAGGCTTGAGAGGGTAACACACCACCCACCTCTCCTTCTCATTGATCTGCCTCATCCTGAGACTTGGTTCTCCTTTTTCACACATGGAGTGTGTGACAGATGAGGTCCCAAGAAGCAGTTCCTGTATGGACTGTGTGATCACCCACCGTTGCTCAGGGCCTCATGAAGGCACAGACGGGTAGGTGCAAGGAGCATCCTGGCGTGGGATCTGCTGGGCTCTCTCGTACAGTTGACGAAACTCCAATCCATAAAAGCTGTTTGAAATTTCCATTAGGAGATTTGCACAAGTGGTTAAAATTAGTCATGCATTCTTGGTCTAAACTGCAGGAAGGGTGTCTTTACTGTGAAAATGATTATGACATGTTAAAGCTGGGTAATGGTAAGCAGACAGTTTTCCGAGCTGCCGGGCGAGTTCTGGAAATGCTCTATTTATTTTCTCCCTACTGACTCCTTTCTTTCAGGCAAGACTGCCGGTGCAGTGACTTGGAAAACAACTGAGACCCAGCAGTTTCCAAGCATTGGCATCACGTGGCTTCATCTGTAAGCCAGGCCGGCTCTTTTATTTTTGTAAGAGGGGGCCTTAAAAAATAGCAGCATTCCCAGTTTGCTCACTTTAGCTCCCCCCTCGCTTAACATTTCTAGAAGGACAACATCGCATCTAAGGTCAGGGCATGGGCAGTGACTTTTGTGCGCTGAAGACCAGCTGCCTGGTTCAGTTGGTTACTTACTCCTTTGTAGTGCAGCAGTGTTTTCAGTGTTAGAGAAAAGGCTGTGATTTTCTTTGATGTTAAAAAGCCAGCCTCTCATATTTTCCAACACCGTTTGCATTCAGTCTGACGGCCACTAAACACGTATGTGGATTTTTTCATCTGAGAGGGTTTTCTGTCTGCATATTGTTTACATTTATCAAGCGTTGTCCTGCCCAGTACTTTATATCCATTGTAGCCTCTGGACCTAGCTGACAACATGGCCCGTGTGAAACACAAAAGAAAACACAGCGGAAAGAGTCAAAGGGTCTTCTTTAGAGAGAATAAGAGAACAAGGACAGGCAAATGTGGCCGTAAAAATGAGCCGTGTGCTGAGTGGAGGCTCTGCCTTTGTTCTGTCAGCAGTGTGTCACTTGTCAGTCAGGCACCCCCTGCCCCTTACACACTCACTAAGCTAATCCGGGAGCCCAGCTTTGGCTCAGCTCTTAGCCTGCAATTGCGCAGCCTAAAAAAAATCAGGAAGGAGGATTTCATGAAACAAATATTTAAAATAACAGGAAATAACTGGGAATATCTGATGTTGTTTGGGATTATCTAAACAAAAGAGTTTAGTATTTATTTGCTTTTTTATTTGCTCTGGTTCTTTGTATTTGGTGACTCTGTGGAATGCCACATGCACCATCAGAGTAGGCTACTTTTGTGCACACTAATTAAATATAAGAAAAACCAAACCCTGATTCCTGCAATTCTGGTACTTGGCCACCAGGTGGTGGTGTATCTTGGTTAAAGAATCTGACTTGCTAGGTGTAGGCACTCATCTGTGTATTCACTAAACAGCCTTTGTTTAGTGAAGTTATTTCGTGGTTTAGTGCTGTGGATATAGAACTGAGTTAGATTTGTCTCCTTGAGAAGCTTACCTTCTACTTTGCTGTCACAGATGGCAGGGTTTTTCTAAAACTGAATTCACTTGTTTTTCTCCTCTCACGCCCATTGTACTCTTCACTTCCGTTCAGAGTAGGAGACTTTAAGGGCAAAAACTGTTCTCAGATATCTTAAAAACTGACCCTAGTCAGACTCACCTGCCTGCAAAAATCTCTTATTTTTCCCCAACATTTATGCAGGACCTCCAAATGTTTGAACAGAAAAAAACACACACTGTATAAAAGATCAGCAATGC
Source organism: Giraffa tippelskirchi (assembly GCF_054371585.1). Taxonomy (NCBI): domain Eukaryota; kingdom Metazoa; phylum Chordata; class Mammalia; order Artiodactyla; family Giraffidae; genus Giraffa; species Giraffa tippelskirchi. Next base: position 54,899,428 of record NC_137281.1, on the reverse strand, counting down.
ACGCATGCCCACGCCTCGTCACCTACAGCATCTCAGAAGCACCAGGGCACCAGACACCTTCACGGGCTCCTTGTTGCAGCTTCTTTCTCTGATCATTCTGGAACTTTTGCAGAGTCTGGAAGAGTCTGAATCAGAGCTTTCTCTGCCACATCAGGAGTGGACAGGGAAATGAGGGCTGGGGTGCTCGAAATCAGTGGTGGTCCAACTTTTCAAGCATAAAAGACCCCCCTCCCCTGTGTTCTTTAGTTGGTGCTTTTTTATATCTGTTGGCTGAGAAATATATACTAAAAATGCCATTTGAAGTTAAATAATCATCTAGAGTAATTTAGGATTTCATTGGTTAATGTGTTTGCCTACACTTAAAAAAGAAAGTTAATATTCTTTTCATACTAAGCATGTGCTAAGGAAGAGGGAGGTGAGTTAATTCTGTATTATGTAATAATTCCCAGTGACTTATGGGAATGAGTAGCTCAAAAATCTTATGTAATATTCCCAATGACTCTGTCTGCTAGGTCTTCTCAGTACTCTTGTACAAAATGAAATTCAGGAGATTAAGCTAGTGGTCTGTATCTAGGGAGTGGACAAGCCAGGATTTACACCAAAATGGTCCAAGTGCAGTGTTCAGAACAGGTAGAAATTTTGCAACCCGAAGTATCAATCAAGATTGATTGATATCATGATTACAATCGCCGACTCAAAAAGAATGAAAAGTCCAAGTGTTAGTTGTTCAGTCATGTCTGACTCTTTGCAACCCCACAGACTGTAGCCCACCAGGCTCTTCTGTCCATGGAACTCTCCAGGCAAGAATACTGGAGTGGGTTGCTATTTCCTTCTCTAGGGGATCTTCCTGACCCAGGGATCAAACCCAAATCTCCTGCATCTGCAGGAAGATTCTTTACTGTTTGAGCTTACGGGGAATAGGAAAGAATAATCAGGTATAGACACAGTTCCTCCTCTGCAGTTCCTCTGGGGGAATCTGGGGCACCTCCTATTGAGAAACCTCACTGCAGACTCTAAGGGTCAGAGACCACCCTTGGGAAGAATGCTCTCCTCTGACACGTGCTGTTGAGAGCAGATAGGGCATTCCCAGACACAGTCCTGCTGGGTGCTGCAAAGGTGTGCCTGGGGTGGGGGAGGAAGTGCTTCTGGTAACGGAGGCAATTGCCCTCACCCGCCATAGAGCCTTAGACCCCGGCTTCCCCTCCTCCAAACAGTCCCCTCTGGAAGACAAAAGGCTTTGTTGAGTGTTAAGATGAGTTTCTATTGTAAAGCAATGAGTAGACAAGCCAGAAAGCAAACATTAGAGAAGGAATGGATGAGGCTGCATAGTCTGCAGAACCTGCTCACATGCATACTTGGGCTCTCCCCACAGCCATGTGAATGCTTCTGCTGCTGCTGCTGCTAAGTTGCTTCAGTCGTGTCCGACTCTGTGCGACCCCATAGATGGCAGCCCTACCAGGCTCCTCTGTCCCTGGGATTCTCCAGGCAAGAACACTGGAGTGGGTTGCAATTTCCTTCTCCAATGCATGAAAGTGAAAAGTGAAAGTGAAGCTGCTCAGTCATGTCCGACTCTTCACGACCCCATGGACTGCAGCCCACCAGGCTCCCATCCCTGGGATTCTCCAGGCAAGAACGTTGGAGTGGGTTGCCATTACCTTCTCCAGCCATGTGAATGGGGCAGGGCTTATTTTTACAGTTAACTTCATCCCATAGCTGAGAAAACTGTGCCTTAAGAAGTATGATATCCATCCCTGAGTTCTGAAGCTGTTAAGACTCAAATCCTATATCTAGCATCCTAGCATGACCACGTAAAATATAAGACACTCAATTCAATCTTAGTTGTGTCTCTGTGTGTCTGTGAGGGGCTTCCCTGGTAGCTCAGCGGTAAAGAATCTGCCGACAGTGCAGGAGACTTGAGTTCGACCCCTGGGTCGGAAAGATCCTCTGGAGAAGGAAATGGCAACCCACTCCAGTATCCTTGCCTGGAGAATCCCCATGGACGGAGGAGCCCGGTAGGCTGCAGTCCCTGGGGTTGCAAGAGTTGGACATGACTCAGCGACTCAACAACAACAATTTCTTTCTATAAATGTAGCCCGTGTAGTGTTTGAGATATATTTATACTTGAAGAAAATTGTGTGGGATATACTTAGACTAAGAAATAATTTGCTGTTTACCTGAAATTAGAATTTAACCAGAATCTGCATTTTTGTTTGCTCGGCCGGGCACCTGCTCACAGCGTCTTCTTGTTTCTGCCCCGCTCTGCCGCATGGTCTGAATGTCATTCTATGATTCAGTAACTGCCCTGGGAAATCACAGTTATTTTCAGAGTAGCTCCTTATGAAGCACATGCCACCTGCTAAAAGCTTCACTTCCTGTGTTGCATTTCCTCACCTTGAAAGTTGGGTGTCCCTTTTCAGATGAAAAAACTGAGGCTCAGAGAGGGTAAACAGCTTGCTCAACGCCTCTTAATTAATGAAGGTGAAAACTAGGATTAGAACCAGCATCTGTGCCTCCAATGGCATTTCTTATAGGCGTCCACACTCCACGTCCCACTCCAGTATTCTTGCCTGGGAAATCCCAAGAATAGAGGAGCCTGGTCAGCTACAGTCCACAGGGTCTTAGAGTAGAACACGACTTAAGCAAATAAACAACACTCCAAAAAAAAATTTTTTTTTTTTAATTTAGAAAGAAAAATGATGTTCATAGTCACCCAGAGGTATAAAGCCCCTTGTAGGGAGAACCCAGGGGTTGGCTTGAAGAATTTGTTTCTTCACTGCATCTAGCGAAATGCTTCCCATGTAACAGGTCCTCTGCACATACCTGTTTGCTGACTGATGTTTCAGCAACAGTTCAGAAAATAAGAAGAGGGGGAGTGGAGAGAGTTGAAAGCTCAGTGCCATTTACACGTCTGTTTCGCCCTAGATGTATTTTAAATTTTGTCAGGACCATAAACTGTGTTTCCAAACACGAAGATAGATTGGGCCTCTGACCTCTTCCGAGGTGACATAATTCATCCGAAAGGCTTACCGCCCTGCGTGCCATTTCACAGTTCCCTGTCGCGTTTCTCCCTCCATTAAAAATAGAAGGGGCGGGTGGGGACGGAGGTGAGGGTGAGAGCTGGCCAGTTCTGTGTGTGCGCAGAATGTGGCCCCCATGAGCCCCAGTCCTCCTGTTAACACCACACTCTTATCCCGTAATCACAGCCTGCGGGAGACAAAATCACAATTCATCTGGAAAACGAGATTAACTCATTTAAGCTCTGATCACAGTGAAGAGTGTTGGCTGTTGCCTGGCTGAAGGGCAGCCAGCAGATTCCCAGCCCCTGTGGCCCGGGGGGCAAGGGGAGCAGGCCCACCGCCTGGGCTGAGGGCCCTGCACAGAGTCCTGTGCATTTCTGACGCCCCCCATCCTCTGACGAGGGTCGCGTTCCTCCCTTCCTCATCAGAGCATCTTCCGAACCACGCAGTGGTCTGCACAGCTCTGCCAAGAACTTCTCAGGTCGGTATGCTGCAGCGTCCCTCACGCTCTGGGCCCCTTAACACGTTGTCGAAATGAATCGCCGTGTGACTTGGCGCTGGTCAGTTCACGTGGAGGTTGGATTTGCAGTTGAATCAGGCACCTGCTTCCAGAGCGCGGGTGTGCTGGCCGAGAGCGGAGGTTGATTTCCTTCCACTCCCCACGTTCCCTTTCTCGGGAGGTGACTTCCCGCAGGGATGTCCCCGAGGCTGAGCTGCTCTGTCTGTCCCACCTGGATCCCTGAGTACCCACATCTACTTGTCCCCCAGATAGCCCAGTGGCCTGTGCGTTTGAGGAACTTGGGGACCCATTTCCCACATGGCACAGAGAGGCACCACGTTGAACATACAGTTAACTGCCCAGAGACTCGCTTATGGAAGCAGTACATTCAAGAAACCGGGGCAGCTGCTCCTGCCCTCTGCACTGTCCACGCCCACCCGCCTTGCCCAGTGTGCCCACCCTGCCAAGCCTTTCCGACATTTCTTTGCTGTACTGCTCACCTGGGATGTGCCAGAGCTCCCCTGTTCTCTTGATGCAGTTCAAGTGAGGGACCTGAATGGGTATGTGTGTGTTTCCCTTCTTTCTGAACAATCTTATTTTCTGCTTGGTCACGTCCTGACATCTGGACCACAAGTAACTTACCTGTTTGTCAAGGCCAGGTGTTAGGACCTAATGACCACTCACCAGGGATTTTAGAAAGGGAAGGGGACAAGTCACAACAGAGAATATTTTGAACAAATTTCTTGAAAGCCAGCTGGCTCCATGAGACAAAGATGCTGCGTGTCTGGCTCTGTTCCTGCCAGGCTGTCCTCTCTGTGATGGAGAAACAGACAGACCCTGAGTCCTCCAGCGTTTCCTGTAGATTGTTTTGTAATGTTCAGAGTAATAGAGAGTAATACGCATTTTAAAATATATCACTATTCCCTTTGAAGAAACATACCATTTCTGGGGCTTATTCAGTAACAATGACTGAATAATTGCTTCAATACACAGGAACAAGATGCTCTTATCAGGCTGTTGTAGATGCTTTGGGAGGGAAGTTTTAGGACTAGGTGGCTGCAGCCGTTCAGAGCTTTGCTGAATATTTAACAATTTTTTGTGTGGGGATCCATCAGCTAAGACGACTATCAATTTTAGAGCATACAGCTGTTCAGGAATAATAGTTTGAAAGACCAGCCCCAAAGATCTTGGTGATTAAAGTGTGAACAGATGACGGAATGATAAACCTTAACACTTAAAATGTGTTTTTATAGTTCCCTCCCTATGTAATAACATTGTCTGATGAATGTATTTGCGATGAACAGACCGAGTGAAAGAACCTTCCATAACGGGACCCAACAGCTTGAATGCAAATGTTTGCCCCCGGTTCCCCTGTTAGTGATCGACTGTGTATATTGATCCCTGTTAAAAAGGGGGCACCCAGGAGCACCCTCAAAGCCCTACTGCGTACGCACTCCCACTTATAAACGCATGCTTTGCACGGGTATCGATCACAACTATTCCATAAACAGATCTCACAAAGTCCCTCTGTGCCCGTGCCATTTAAATTAGTCCAAATTCAGAGCAAAGCTCCCTTCCAAAGGGAAATAGCGTGTCTTCCAGCAGCTCCCCCTACCCCAGCCCCGGCGTGCCATCATTCGTAATCTGTGCCGGGTTGGTGAAGATAGCACCCTCCCAGCCCTGCGGGGGAGCGGGCGCTCAGGTGCCTGTACCCTAGTTGATGGATGTCCCTTTGTGTCACATCAGGTGAGGAGGTGCCCTGAATGCAAAGCCAATGTGCGCTTGACTTCAAAATGTTACACGAATTAAAAGCACTAAAGAGAATTGGCCACCAAGTGTAACGTATGAAGCTTGTTTTCATTTGGATTTAAATGAACCTACGATCAAAGACTGGAGGAGGAAATGGTAACCCACTCCAGGATTCTTGCCTGGGAAATCCCATGGAGAGAGGAACCTGGGGTCTCAGAGGAGTCGGACAGGACTTAGCAACTGAGCAGGCACACAGTGTCAGAGACATTTTTCTGAGACAATCAGGGAAACCTGACTATGGAGTAGCTACTAGGTGGTATACAGCAACTATTGTTAATAGTAGGATACTGTCTTAAATAGAACTCGTTTTGCATTACAGACGTAGACTGGTACGTTTGTAATTGAGGTGATGTGATGTCTGGGGTTTGCTGGAAAATGACCTAGAAAAAGTACTTGGAAGACAGGGTGAACAAATCAAGATGGATAAATGTTGATAACTATGGTTGGCTATGGATTTATTTAGCTAATTTCTCTATTTTGGGGTATGCTTGGAAGCTTCCATAATGAAATACTATCTAGAGGTCTCAAACGACAAACTGCCAGGAAATGACTGTTAGAAATAGCCAGTATCAGATTCCAGAGCCTCTGGACAGGGCATTGTGTGAGCCGGAATGGACAGCTAATTTCTGGTAACCAGACTGGCAGAGTTCTGTCCTTGTATGGTTATTATTATCTGGGACCTATTACGGGCTGAATTGCATTCCCTTAAATTCATACATGGAAGTCCCTTGCCCCAGGACTTCAGATTATGACTGTTTGAAGATAGGGCCTTTAAAGACATGATTCGTTTAAAGGAGACGACAGAGGATGAGATGGTTGGATGGCATCACCAATTCAATGGAGGTAAGTTTGAGCAAACTCTCAGAGATAGTGAAGGACAGGGAAGCCTGGCATGCTACAGTCCATGAGGTCGCAAAGAATCAGACTCGACTTGGTGACTGAACTGAAGTTAAAATGAGGCTGTCAGGCTGGACCCTGATCTAATCTGACTGGTGTCCTTATAAGAAGAAGAAATCTGGGTGCACATGGAGGACCCAGGACTGCATGCTTAGAGGGGAGACCATGTGGGGACGCAGAGAGAAGGTGGCTGCTCGCTTGCCCAGGAGAGAGGCCGCAGAAGAGTCCAGCTTGGCCTAGGGATTGCTCAGAGCCTCCAGCACGGTGGGAAATAAGCACCAGTGGGGTATTTTGTTACGGGAGCCCTGGCAGACTAATGCTCGGATGCTGGTCTGCCTACGAGGTGGCGAGAGACAAAGACAGACCTGGGACTCGGGGGACCAGGAGCCTGATTGCGGTCCCCGCCCTGCCTCCAGCTAGGAGGGCAGCGTGCCTGCACATGTGTCCACGTCCTTGTGTTATTTCCGTGAGGCTGTGTCTGGTGGGATGGGAAGAGAAGTGGGGAACAGGAGGCAAAAGGACGACTCTCGGGGACTGCGTGAGCCCGAAGCTGTCCGTCTGTGGGGCCCCCTGCAGCACGCGGCCATCTCCTCCACTGTGCTCAAGCAACGTCCGGCTCCCTCTGCCCACTGGGCCCGCATCCTGATGGGCACCCCGTGCACCGTCCTGCTCTAGCATCCATCTCGGTAAGGATGCCGAGGGCCCAGCTGTGCAGAGATGCTCCAGCAGAACGCTTCGGGCAGAGGGTGCTGTCGTTGAGACCTCTGGAGATGGGTGAAGAGGAGCCTGGCATGGTGTCGGCCCTCGGTGGGGTTAGGACAGAGTCACTGAAGGGGGGAGGACAGGATGAAGGCTGAGAGGCAGGCGGGGGCCACGTCACACAGAGCCTTGCAAACCATGGTGAGGGCTCGAGATGGGCTTCGTGTTGTAACACGGAGCCACTGGCTGCTGTTGAGCTAGAGGGAGACCATGTGAGGACACGGAGAGAAGGTATATGACCTGTGACGTGTGATACACAGCATATGTCTGATAACATACATAAGATGTGACATCGTATGGATTCTGTGTTTATAAGCTATGTCATGTGTTTGATACAAGATGTAACATATGAAACAATGTGATAGTACTCATGCCAACGCCACAGCTACTGGGTAGGGAATGGGTAAGGACTGGGAGCACAGAGACCAGTTTAAAACAGCAGTCCCCAACCTCTTTGGTACCAGCGATCGGTTTCATGGGAGACAGTTTTTCCATGGACTGGGGCCGAGGGAAATGGTTTTGCGATGATTCAAGCACATTCCTTCAAGCTTCCCTGGTGGCTCGGCTGGTAAAGAGTCCGCCTGCAATGGGGGAGACCCAAGTTCGATGCCTGGGTTGGGAATATCCCCTGGAGAAGGGAAAGGCTGCCCACTCCAGCATTCTGGCCTGGAGACTCCCATGGACAGAGGAGCCTGGTGGGCTGCGGTCCGTAGGGTCACGAAGAATCAGACGTGATTGAAGCTGCTTAGCACGTACATGTTCCTCTACTTCCTCCTCACTGTCTCTTCATATTTATGTTTGCCTCTCTGTGCTTCCCACCTCTTTGCTGATGGGAAGCTGTGTGCTGGTTTGAAACCCATTCAGAACACAGTGGACTCAACACCAAGTGGCTTATTGTAAATGAATCCACTCTGACTGCCGTTCCTTTAATGGCACCTAAATGATAAACGTTAATAAAAAAGCATTTTCGCTTGGGAAAGCACAATGGTATCTGTTGCCAGACTGCCAAAGCTGTTTGCTTTATGGGAAGGGATTTGAAATAAGGGGTTTTGGTGGTTGTATTTTTGCTTCAACAGTTATTTATGGAGAAAGTATGGGCCATTGCGTGTTTATAGTATCTCTTCTTTATGGATGCCCAAGTTATTATTTTTTATTGGTTTGGGTACTTATTTTGCACATTTGTAAACAATTATGTAGTTACACAGCTGTTGTACCACAGAGGCCACATGCATTCCCTGTTAAGTTAAAATTCCATGAGGGATTCTCACTGGATACCACCATAAAAGAATTACTGCAGTTCCAAAAAGCAAGAGATAGCTAGCAAGAGATAGGCTCAGGAGCTGTCATTGGGTTTTCACAGTGTTTGGAATTAAATAAATGTAATGCTTTTTTGCTAATTTAGAGTTGGCGTCAAACTTGATAACTTTATGAAGTTTCTTTTTTTACAGTTCTTCACTGGAAAATTCCCTAATGCTGGGTGAGGGCAGGAAGAGAAGAGGGCGTCAGAGGATGAGAGGGCTGGACGGCATCACCGATGTAATGAACATGAACTTGGGCAAACTCTGGGAGATGGTGACGGACAGGGAGGCTGGTGTGATGCAGTCTGCGTGGTCGCAAAGAGTCGGACATGACTGGGTGACTGAACAACATGAAGTTTCTACCTCTATCCAAACTTGAATAGAAAGCTTCATATTTGACTGTTTGCCACAGTATTAATGAATGAATGACTACTTTGATAAATTCTATATCCTTCTCCATAATCTTGATGGGGAAAATGCATAACTTAGGAGACTCCCAGTTTATCTAAGAGAAGTTTTTGAACAGAAAGTATTTATTTAAGGTGACTGATATTTATGGAGCCCCTGATACATGCCAGGAATTGTTCTGCTGACTCAGACAGGGGAGAAATGAATAGAGGGATGGAGGGAGCTGAGGAGAAGGGGATAGGATGAGGTAACCAGTCCAGGAACTCAGAAAAATATATAGCATCTGGGGCTCTTTTCAAATAAATGGAACTGAAACGTCATTCATTTAAGAAAACTCTGTAAGGTCCTAGGCACTGTAGAAAGCTGTAGAATTGAGGGTGTGAAGGAAATGAGCAGAATCCCTGCCCAGCAGAACTCAGGGGGTTGGTGAAGACTGTGGTCCTCCCCATCACACACCTGCTTTCAAACCCAAGCCCCGTCACACATCCTCCACCCTCTGCCCGGTTGGGGGTAATCCCTTTCCTCTCTCAGCCCATTATCCAGTGGATGGCGTCAGCACAGAAGCAGTCAGTGCACCTCGCCATTGACTCAAAGCCAGTGATCGTGGCCAGTGGGTTATTCTGGGGAGACTCCCCCACGCTCGTCTCCTTAGCCATCTCTGCTGCTCATTCATTCTTATGAGACCACTACTTGCTGAATCTTCTGTTGGGGGTGTCAGCTCAAAGAAAGAAGAAAAAAATATATATATCAAGCTTGCCTTAGAAGAGTATGCAGCCTCATTGGGGAGATGGTCACTTGTGAAGTGAAAAGGTCTACAGATGTTAAAACAGGCATCCAAGGAAGAGCGTCAGGATGATATGCTGACAAATGGGAGACGCCTGTGGTGTTCATTAAGAAAATGGGGGGGGGCAGGTGTTAAGTATGATTTTTTTAAAAAAGAAAGAGACCCCGGGTCTCTGCACATTTTGAAATAAGTTCAAAGCACATTTTGAAATAAGCATCTTGATTGAGATGTTAGTTTTTCCTATCTTGGGCTGGCTCATAGTATTTCTGTGTATACTTACCACATCTGAAATGTATTAGTAATGTTTGTAATTTACCAAATGGAAAATATCAGTTAACTTTAAGCAGTAGTTAAAAATGAATCCGTAGGTGAGAGTTTTATCTGTTTCTCTCAGCCTAAGAGTCATCAATCAAAAACAAATAACACAAAAAGGAAAGAAAAACCTAGTGTTTACTTTGCAGTATTCTTCTGCAAAATATTGTTTCACTTTGCCGTTTTATTCATTTGAAGCACATTTTCACCAAAGTGTTCTACTCTAAGCCAGTCTCAGTTCAATTTACAGTGAAAGGGTTTTTTGTTTTGTTTTTTTTTTGAGTTTAGATAATTTACATATAAAAGTGTTACTGTACATTTTATAGAACGACTGTGTTCAGAAAACAACGATTTCAATTTAATCGTATTGTTATTCTGCAAGTTGAAAACGCTTCCCTCTTGCTTCTCGGTCTTCCTAACAACATTCCTTCTTGTCCTAATTTAAAATTGTTGGTGTTTGAAAATTGATGTGTTCCTGTTAGACCCCACCAGTAAGACTTCGGGCCCACTGTGATTTGTCTGATGGACTTGAAGATCACGTGCATGTGTGAAACACGGAATCTTCATAATAATCTGCGCGTGACAGGTATATAGCTCTTTCTGAATTATTTTCTTTCTTCTCCCAAGAAATTTTCTTTGCCAGTGGCCATATCTGTTTTAAAAACAAACAAATAAAAATACAAAAAAGTACTTACACCTCCCTTTATGTTTTAAAATTTACCATGTTGTTTTTCCCCTTTTCTCCCCGCCCCCCCCCCCGCCTTTTTTTTAAAATGACACCGTTGTTCTGGGAAAGTCCTCAGGAGTCAGTTGCTCCACCTCAGAATCTTTTATCACAATGAGCCTTAGAGAAGCAGAGCCAGATGTTCAGACCGCCGTATTTGTGCTCGGAAGCCTGCCAGTGTTTCACATTTTTGACCCTGGAATTGAACTTGAGGCTCTTGCTCTGTAAAAGACAACCTTCGACTTTTCTGATTCCGCAAGCTTGGGTTACACTATAAATTTCCACCAGTCCCTGCTTGCCTGTCTCTTGCAGGATTTCAGGTTATTCCCCAAGTCTATTAGGCAGGCCACATCAGAGCGCCTGCCTCTAAGGCACATTAGATAATTGCTGGGTGAGAGCATAATCAGCTGTTTAATCAGGAGCCACAAAGCTGCATTTAAAATTTGGTTCCAACCAAAAGATGAGTGCATCCCCCGACCTCTACCCCAGGAATGAAGCCCAGAGTGTGTTTCCAGCGACAGAGAAGCCATCAGGAGCACTGAGGAGTGTGTGCCAGGGCTCTCCCTTTCAGCTTTTGGGTTTGCTGCTGCCAGCTTCTGCTGCTTACTAGCCCATATGATGGAGGTGATCCATCAGTGACTTGTAGATGTGTATCTGTAACTCTCTTAGCCTCACATATCCCTATACTGTGGTTCTTGATTTGGGTACCACATGGTTTGTGTCTTGCAATAGACAAGGGTCATAAGTTTCCTACAGCCTGTTATCCTTACTACAGTATCCTTAACTTACGTATCCCATGGAAAAAGTATTTTCTAAAGTGAAAAGAAGGGATGTTTTTTCCTCCAATATCTACAATTCCCCTTTTCCCCTTCAGGTTTTAACTACCACATTATAATACTGTTCACATTTACTTGCAAATTTCTAGGTCCCTTTGAAAAAAAGGCATGTGGTGATAACAATTTTTCTTGTTATTAGTCTATGAAGATGCTTAAGGCCAGAGTTCAGAGTATCTTCCCTGCTTTAGAAGTCATAAGTGTTAAGTTCAGGGCAATCTGAACTGTTTCAGAAAAATTTGCTTGATCAAGGCTTCCCAGGTGGCTCAGTGGTAAAGAATCTACCTACCAATGCAGGAGATACCAGAGATGTGGGTTTGATCCCTGGACCAGGATGATCCCCTGAAGAAGGAAATGGCAACCCACTGTAATATCTTGCCTGGAGAATCCCACGGACAGAAGAGCTTGGTGGGCTACAGTCCGTGAGGTTGCAGAGAGTCAAACAACCACTGTGCATACACACACAAAGAAAGGATATGTGCTTGGAGACTGAGGGACCTGCGTTCAAAACCTGATCCCAACACTTACTGGCTCTCTGACCTTGAAGAAAGACCTCAACCCTCCCTGAGCCTTTTCTGAAATACTGAGTGACTGAGAGCGTCCTCACAGGGTTGCCCTGGGGGTTGACTAGAGAAGGTGTACACAGTGCTGAGCATGTAGCCAATGCTCTCAAGATTCTTCTCCTTCTTCCCTGCAAATAAAGGGGTCCTGCTTTCTGTTCCAATGAATAGGCCCATAGAGCAAGAACAAATATATGTATTGAGGCTAGAATGTTGGATATCACAACAAAGCCAGGAAACCCATCTGTATACGTGTGACTGTCTTTCGGTGCTTCCTGCCCATTAAGGAGCTATTTATGTAAACTCTTAAATAAGCTAGAATCCAGGCTTTTGTTTCTTTGGAAGTAGTATTTTGAATGTTAGTGCTTTTTAAAAATGTATTTATTCAGTTTATTTGGCTGCACCTGGTCTTCGTTGTGGCCTGTGGAATCTAGTTCCCCGACCAGGGATCGAACTGCAGCAGCCCCCTGTTTGGGGAGCACAGAGTCTTCACCATGGACCACCAGGGAAGTCCTCTTCTATAAGTTTTAAGTTCTCTCTCCAGAGGTGGTACCCAGCTCTGGTAGCGTGTTAGAATCACCTGGGAAGCTTCTGAAACCTCCCAGCAGCAGAAGGCATGGTTTCTTGCCTTTGACGTCAGTGTCCATCACAGTGGCCTTCGCTGTTAGATGGTCCCCCCATGAGGACTGAGGCAGCAAAAGTCAGAGTGACTGCAGGATGCCCGGTTGCTCCAGTCTGTGATTACGAATGAATGTGAGCCACAAAATACGTCTTGCACCTTGCTTGTGCCTGCACACGTGTCTCCTCCCAGCTTCCTCTCGATCTTCCCTGCTCTCACAGGTCCTGAGAGCTGCCTGCAGTGTCCGCAACCTTGCTGCTTCTCTGGCCACTGAAGCCCCCTCCAGGGTCACACCTGGCAGTTTGCTCACTGCTTTCCCGTCTCTGCCAAGGTCCAAAATAGACCTTCACTCCTTGGCATCAGACTGAGCTCATTCATTTAGCAGATAACCCTAAAATTTCCATGACTGAACTTTTAATTCTTAATAAGGATGTATTTATCACTCTGGTCACAGTCTGCTGTGAGTCCTTCAGGGACCTAGGCTTTATCCATCCAGGGGCCTCACCTTCCGTTCTTGGAGGGCTTCCATGATGCCCTCTCCTCCAGGCCCAGCAGCAGAGCAGGGAGATGAAGCATCAACCGCAAGGGCCGTTTCTGGGCTAGGCCTGGAAGCAGCATTCCTCACATCCACTCTCATCCTCTGGCAAAAATTAAGGGTATCCCAGAAGAAGGAAGAAATGGGTTTAGTGAAGATCTAAGCAGCCTTTGCCTCATCCCCCTGTTCTGGATCTCAGCCCTTCATTCATAATCTATAATTAAATCTTTTGGGAGTGCCCATCACAGCTGGGACACGCTTCTAGGGACTCTGGGTACCAGCAGTGAACAAAGTCCCCGGTGATAAAATAAAGTAGTTGGATTGTATTATCTTGACAATAACTTGCAACTTGGATTTTTCACTGCATTCTATCAACATGAGAGTTTCCATCGACATAACTTTTAGCAGAACTCATGAGAATAACCATCCTTTCTGTCATTTATTCATACCTCTCCTTTTATTAGAAGAAATTATGGCACATAGTTTTTTTTTTGTTTTTTAAGCACATTGTACCTACTACAAGGATCACCCTTATAACAAACTATTAGAGTTACTGGCATGCCCTACTTTATTCTTTTGGGCAGGTCAAAGCCCCTTGGTTTGGGGAATTTAGAGGAGCAGACCCACACATGTGAAGTCCCCTGGTGAAATGACAAGGAGCTAGGAAAACATTTCCATGTCCTTCCCTCTTGGCTTACAACAAAATCATCTCTTTGCCCTTGAGTTTGAAAGCCACATTCCATAAGTTCTGCATAAATATCACACGACCACTTTTTCTACCCTCCAGTAGACATTTTCTGGGGAGCAATGAACATGATTTGGTGAGGTTTAATGTGTATGTGGAGTTTTCCAGGCTATCTCATCCCCATTTCTTTCCCTTAGGAGTTTCTCAAGGGTAGCAGTGAGTTTTATTTGTTTCTCTTTGCATTTCCTGAGGCTGAGCACCTTGTAAAGAACCCCCAATGCCTAGTGGGTGTTTTACGGGTCCTGGTTGCATTCACGTGTTCTTGGTTTCTCTGGGCTGTTTTAGCAAAGGACCCACAAATGGGGCAGCTTACAATAATGGACATGCATTCTCTCGAAGGCCTGGAAACTAGAAGTCCCAGATCAGGGTGTCACTGGGGTCCTGATCCCTCAGAAGACTCTCAGGGATCATCTGTTCCATGCCCTTCCTTTAGGAAAGGTCCTGCTTCTGGTATTGCTGGCAGCCCTTGGTGCGCCTTGACTTGTAGATGCATCACGCCGGCCTCTGCCTCCATCATCACATGCCCTTCTCTTGTGTGTCTGTCTCTCCTCTTCTCATAAGGACACTCACCAGTTGTTGAATTAGGGCTCATTCTACTCTTGATCATCTCCGAAGACCTTACTTTCCAAAGAAGGTCACATTCACAAGCACTTGGGTCCAGGATTTTTATCACGTATTTTGGAGTGACGTAGTCCAACCCTTACTATGCACCATCCCCTTCCACAAAGCACCACCACGCACAAATCCAAGGCCCGATATCTCACATGGTACTCGAATTCATCCCAGTCTGATGGATGGAAACACGAAGGAACAAGCAACCTGATGAGTTAATGAGGTGGCTGGGTGTTTAGGGAAGGCTCCTTCAAAGAGATGGCCAGGTAGCACAAGGGTTAGGTTGTGATCCTGTCGTACCCGGGCTCAAGTCTCTGCTTGGTTCTTTGGTGGTGGCTTTTAGCAAGGTTGTCAATGCTGCCAAGGAAGCTCCTCCCTCAGAACCTTTGGAGGGAGCTTGGCCTTGCCAGCACCTTGAGTTTGGACTTTCTGGCTACCAGAACTGTGAGAGAATACATTTCTGTTGTTTTAAACCACCTGGTTCGTGGTCATTTGTTACAGCAACCATGGGAGACCCACACCAGGGGTAGAGACTTTGTTCAGTCACTCAGCTGCTGACGGTCAGGGCTAGGATCAGAACCCATAGTTTTGCTTTTCGAACCTGTCGTGCAAATGCCTCTTCCCAGATAGTAGAACCATTGACAGCCCAAACTCCTGAGACTCTGGTTACGTTCGAATCAGACTATGAATGTGAACAGGCACACAGCAGCACCTGACACAGGGCCAATCACATTGCTGTTGTTGATTGTTTTTGTTGTTTTTTGTTTTGTTTTGTTTTTGCTCCTTACCACAAGTTGTTGAAGAATTCTTAGCATTGTTGAGGATGGAACTACTTGGCTCAAGAATATAAAGTTGTTTTGTTTTTAAGGTTCTGGTTACATTTTGTCAAATTGGTTACTGAACAGTGTATGTATATATGTGTATGTGCATATATGTGTGTATACACACACACGTATATACATCAGGATAATTTCACTAGTGAGCCGAGGACCTCAGATCCAGTCTTCTCTCTCTCCTTCGCTCCCTCTCATCTCCCAGCCTCCCTCACCTGATGCCTCCCTTCCTCCTTCCCTCTCTTCTTTCCAACATTTCCTTGTAGCCCATGAACTGGGCTGTCTTAAGCACACCAACTCCATAACTAAGATATGGCTTAGGACTCACTCACACAAGTCCAGGAGAAATAAATCTTTGAGAGGAAAAAGAAAACTGATGAATAACCTCTCCCGGCTTATCATAAGGGAGTCTGTTCCATCAGGGAACCACAAGGAATCCAAGAATCCCAGCAACTCAGTAGCCACAGGAGGTGATAGACATGGGTGATGATTTTGAAATCTGTGCATGAGGCTGCCCTTACTGATTCCCTTCTAACTAATTAGAATGTGGCACCAAGGGGGCACTGTAGGACTTCTGAGTTTAGGTCATCAAAGGCGATAACAGCTTTGACCTGGTTCTGTCTGTCTCGTGGGATACTTACCATTGGAGCTTGGCTACCATGCTGTGCGGAAGCTCAATCGAGCTCACGTTTCGACACCCCCGGGAGATGGCCACGCGGACAGGAACTGAGGCTGCAGGGAGTCCATCCTCCCAACATTGTGACACAGGGAGGCCCGCTGTCCCCCTAGCACCCTCTGCAGATTCCTGACTCATGGGATTCATGAAAAGGAGTGGTGGTGGTTTTACACCTCTAAGTTTTGGAATGACTTGATGCGCAAGTAGAACTGGAGTGTGTTCTAATCCATATTTTAGCGAATGTTTATCAGAAATTAAGCCCTGACACTTCATTAACTGCATGTGGGCATATCTGAGAGCAGGGAAATTTGACTCAGATTCTTAAGTTAAATAAAATGCAAGGAAGTCCATCGAAGTTTGTTGAAATATTCCTGACCTGGCCTGTGTTTCAGTGGCTTTTGGATCCAAGGCAGGTGGGACCGATTGTCTCTGTGGTTCTTAGGAAGGGCTTGGGAATTATCTCCGACAGCCCTGACTTCCTCTTTTCCTGAGAATGAGCATGGAGTGTTTGCAAGAATAAAGAAGTGGCATTCATTCTATGCCATCGCTGACACCGAATGGATGGCTGTTCATTGTCTTTTCATCTTTTCTCGCTAGACTTTTTCAAAACCCATTCCTTTACCACCACCCCCTTTTTTTGTGGTTTTTCACATATTAATAATGCGAAGCAGTGTTTCCCAAACTTTGTCTTTATACCCCATTTGCACCTTTTGTCCTGTTTGCTCCTTTCATATGTTGTTTGTTTTTAATCTACCTTTGTATATACTTAGATTACCAATTACAGCTATCTATATGGAAATAATATAAATGGAAGACCAGTATCATTTATCGCAACTATAAGATATTCATTAGAAGTTACTGAGCCCCAAACAGTGGTTTTAAATTCTAGTTAGATAACCTACGGCTGCTGGTGACTCTGAAGTTGAAGTGTTTGGTGTTGAGGAAAAGGAAACGTCGACACGAGACTTGTTGTTTTTTCTAATAAGTACAGGATTGTAAGAGAATTGAAAAGGGATTTTTTTCCCCTTCATGTATGTCTCAGGAGTATAGCCTCAGAAGTCGGGAATTTACCTGTAATATTTACATGTCACATTTGCCCAGAGCACCTTTCCATAATCGTCCTAATCAGAACTTCATAAATGTTTGTTGTCTTCATGAACCTACTTGTCCATTGGATTCTTAAAGAGCTGATGGCTGCCATTTCTAGTGACTGGAGCCATCTCCTTACATACTTGGGAAATATGTCTGGCCCTTAATACAGCCGAGCTGGTGAACAGAGCTGGTTTATATGTGATCGGGCTGTGAGGATTAATTTTACATATCAGCCCGACTGAGCTCTGGGTGCGTGCAGACACTTGGTTAAGCAGTGTACCTCGTAGCATTTGCAAAGGGGTTTTGGATGAGACTGACATTTGAATCTGTAGACTGAATAAATCTGACTAAATTAGATCACTTCTCTAATGTGGGTGGGCCTCATAAGATCCATTGAAGGTCTGAACAGCACAAAAGGCTGACCATCTCGTGGGCAAAGGAGAGTACTCCTGCCTTAGTGGTTTGGTCGTTTTCCTGCCTCTCGACACACACGGAAACATCAGCCCTTCCTGATCAAACCCAGCAGCTTTCAGACTGGCACCTGCAACACCAGGCTTCCTGAGCCTCCATCTTGCCCATGGAAGATCCTGGGACTTCCCAGCTTCCCTAGTCACACACACCAACTCCTCCTCAGTAGTTAATACATTAATGAGTCAGTGTTTATGTATTTCCTGTTGATTCTGTCTCTCTGGAGAAGCCTGATGAACATGGAGGCAAGATTCTGCTGGGAGGTGCTTTGCCTCAAGGAACCACTCAGACATGACCTGAGCACATTCCAGTTGGACACTCGGGCCCGCGGGTGTCATGCGCTCTCTTCGCGCGTGACCTCTCGGTGTCTGCAGACACAGGCCCGCTCTGTCCCCGAGCAGTGAGCAGACGTATTGCCTGCAGGCTGCGGATCGCATCCTAGATGGTCTCTCTCCTTCCCCTCTCCTGGCCTCCCAGCCACCACGAGCTTCCTGTCGGTCATGTCCCTTTATCCGTGTTTCTCACTCTTAATCCACGTTCTCCATCCCTCAGACGCGGTGCTCAGGGGATTCTGTGGGTTCCAAGGTAACAGGGACCTTGCCATCAGAGCCCGGCTGGGTTGGGTGGCTTTCAGCAGCTCCCACTGGGCTCCTCAATGGCAGCCACTGTCTGCCAGTAAGTTCGAGGTTCTGATGGCATCTTTCTGGGAAACAATTCTATTAAGTAGAAGTGATGTTCGAAAGCCCTCACGCGTGTCCAGCAGGTTGTCACAGAGAGGAGGTTGCGGTCGTTTGAAGATTTCGGGAGCTGGTGGAGTTGAATAGATGGTTTTCCGCCTTCCTTCTATTATGTACTGAGTGTGCTCTTGCCACTGGGTGATGCTTTTTTTTTTATTATTACAGTAGTTAGGCATAAAATTGGTGTTTATGTGTGATTTGTCATCTGAAGATTCTCTCTGTAAGACTCTGGGGTTGACGAGTGAAAATCTGGCTCCATGTAGCCAATGAGAGGCCCTGAAGAAAATGGGCTTTTTAAATAATCGGACTTGCACTGCTCTGGGACTCTTGGTATATTAAAATATGAATCTATCTGTGTTTCTATCAATTTTATTAGACACGTACGTGTCTGCACAAAACAGCAGCTTGTTTGCCTAGTCCCTTAACACTCCCTGGTTCGAGAAGCTGCCTTGCGTGTCGTGTCGCTTGCTTCTGCCCCCAAAATGGTCAGGTGGGGAGCGGCTGGGACTCTGCCTGATGACAGGTGTGAGCGTGGACAGAAGCCACAGCTGGGCTCTGACCGGGGCTGTCTGGTCCTGGCACCCAGGCCCCTAACCACGGAGCCACACTGCCCTTGCCCCGAGGATCAGGAGGCAGAGGTGGACAGAAATGTTCCCCTAAACAGCATCCCGTCTTCATGCTTTTATGCGCATGGGGCAGTGCTGTTTCTTCGCCCTCATCATGGAGACCCCCAAAAGGCCACACTCTATGTTGCCGGTTTCGTCCTAGCCCTAGGAAGGCAGAGCGGGATGGGCCAAGTTCAACGGCCAGAAGCTCTGGCTTCCTGGTTGACTCTGCTTTCTCCATCACTGGAGTAAAGCACGGGGTCCAGCATTCTGTTCCATGGCCGAGAAGTCATGGAAGCTTGAGGCTCGTCACCAGGAACCTCCATAACCTCGAGTGTGTCCCAGCCATGCTGTGACCTCTCCAAAGCTGAGGCCATGAGTTTTCTTCCAGAAGCTCAAGTACCTGACTCCAGATGTGTTTGCTGAATGAATGCATGATCCCGAGGACCATTCTTGCAATGGTTTATGGGAGGATGATTTGTGCACAGACCCTCCCCTCCACACTTAGACCATTAGGACCTTGCTTACGCAGTGATTACTAAGGAAACTACTGGGTTCTGTGTGCTTTCAGAAAGCAGACTACCTATCTCCAAGAAGTTCTAGCATTCCCCCCAGCTCTGGGAGAGTGTTCTGGGTGGATGACAATAGGCCTGACCAACAGAGGACTGAGCTGGGATGGGTGTGCAGAGACCCCTTATTACACTCAAAGGAACGGGATATGTTATTGAATAATTGGGGCTTCTCAGGAGGCTTGGTGGTAAAGAATCCACCTGCCAATGCAGGAGACGCAGCTTCAATCCCTGGATCGGGAAGATCCCCTGGAGGAGGACATGGAAGCTCACTTCAGTATCCTTGCCTGGAGAAACCCATGGACAAAGGAGCCTGGCGGGCTGTAGGTCATGGGTCGCAAACTGTCAGACATGGCTTAGCAACTAAACAATAACAAACAGCATATTGACTATTTGGGGTCAGACAGAAGAAGAAACCTGTGCATTTTTTATTACACACACACACACACACACACACACACACACACACACACACACACACACACACACACACACACACACACACACACACACACACACACACACACACACACACACACACACACACACACACACACACACACACACACACACACACACACACACACACACACACACACACACGTCCCTCCATAAAGGTAGACAGCTCACTCCCTCCAAATTGTCTCCCAAAGAAAACACTGCTTCAGAAGCCACGCGCTGCGGTCTACCCCCTTGTCACCAGCTTCTGCTACCTAAGTGACTCCGTCTGGGGCCCCTGGGCCCCCAGCCTCTGTCCTGCCGCCCCCAGGCACAGCCAGCGTCCGCCTCAGCCCTCTGTTCCGCCCTGTGCTTCTGAGCCGGAAAACAGTTTCGTCTTCTGAGAACCCCGTTTCTTAGAAAGAAGCCCCAGTGCCCCCAGCCTGAAGTTGAAAGAAGGGCTCAGGAAGCTCTGGGTCTCGGGGCACGTCTCCAGTGCTGATCTGACTCAGCCCGTCGGCCACGCCTCTTGTGTTTCTGTGTGAAATCGCCCGTCCAGGGGCTCCGGAAGGCGAAGCCCTACAGCCCCATCGGCACAGAGCAAACGCTGACGTAACTTGCGAAGATGGTCCTGGGAGGGCTGGTTGGCAGTAGCTGTGAGCTTGGACCTCTGTCCCCCCACCCCGCCGCAGGCTATAGAGCTGGGGAGGATAGCCTTAGGCTCGCCGGTGGTCAGAAGGTCACTGTGGAGGAGCAGGCATTCAGCCCTCTAGGTGCACAGGATGCTCAGTGTAACAGAGGGCGCCCCCTCCTCCGGGCTGGGGGTGCCAGTCACTGCCTCTTAGTGCTGGAAGGGGACTGGGAACTGATTTGGCGGAAAGGTTAACGCGTTCTTATGGCTGCCAGTTGGCCCACTGAATCGCTAGTAACTGGGGCAGGGGAAGCATTTGATTCCACTCACTGAGTGCAGGTCCACCAGCTGTGGTATCGTGGTTGCAGCAGTTTCTCCGTGCACGCGCGCGCGTGTGTGTGTGTGTACACATGTATATGGTACAGATATGCTCCTGCTTTTCCACCTTTACTTCCCCTCTGTACACAGGGGTTGTCAATCCCACCCTCTGCTGGCTCACCAGCCCTCACCCCCGGCCCCCAGAGAAAACAGGACAAGGGCTGTGCTGACTTCTGAGTCATGTCGGTGGAGAACTGGGTAAAACAGGTTCTTCTCTTTCACAGGCCAGGGCTCTCCTAAAGGGCATGCACCTGTGATGATATGCTAGGGCGGAGGTCAGCCAACTGCAGCCCACGGCCATGTCTGGTTCTTATAAATTAAGTTTTATTTAAACACGGTCACACCGGTTGTTTGGGAATTGCCCAGGACTGTGTTCACATTACAACGGACAGTTGAGTAGTCCCACAAAGCCTTGGATATTTACTGAGGCCTTAATGTAGAATGGGCTTCCCTTGTGGCTCAGCTGGTAAAGAATCCGCCTGCAATGCAGGAGGCCTAGGTTTGATCCCTGGTTTGGGAAGATCCTCTGGAGAATGGAATGGTACCCTCTCCAGTATTCTGGCCTGGAGAATTCCGTGGATTATATAGTCCATGGGGTCGCAAAGAGTCAGAAATGACTGAAAGAGTCGGAAATGACTGAGCGACTTTCACTAACATAGAATACAATCGCTGACCGCTTAGGGTTGCCAGATTTAGCAAATGAAGATACAGGATGCTCATCTAAACCTGAATCTCAGAGAAACAATGAATAATTTTTTTTTAAATTGAAACTCTGTCTCACATTTTACTGGGCAACCTGTTTTTTGTTTTTCTTTCTTTTCTTTTTGATCACATGGCATGCAGGGATCTTAGTTCCCCAACCAGGAATCAAACTCACCCTATGCAGTAGAAATGCACAGTCTTAACCACTGGACCACCAGGGAAGTCCCCAACCTGTATTTTTCAATGACCCCTGCAGTACGCTATGGGAAGAAAACATCGCAGCTTCTGTTTACATTTTTTTTTATCTTATTCCATTTCAATTCCCCTTTCTTTGAATGTTTTATCTTATTACATCTAGAGGTATATATTATCATTTGTGTATATATAAATGTACAATTCTTGGGGGTTATGTTCAGAATTTAATTTTACATGATAGTGGTGCATGATCAAAGCAGCCTGGAGACCACTCAGAGGAAAAACTCCCACCCGTATGACTGATCCAGGTTTCCGGCATGACCTCGGGTGAAGCCTGGTCAAAGGGAAGGATGCAGATTCTGGCTCTGGCTGGTCCAGTTGTTTAAACACCATGGGTTTGGGGCTAATCGTTTGTCTCTAGGCAACGGGGTGCTTGTAAAAAACCGTCAATGTTTGTGTCCCCAATGCCGGCCAGAGCCTACGGAGTGTGGTCAGAGCCTACGGAGTGTGGTAAGTGCTCCACGAATGTTCTCTTCCCTGCCATTCTAGTGAAGACAAGCCTGCAGGGAATGGGAGGCACAGAGGGCCCCCGGCTGAGCAGACCTCCTTCGCGCCGGGCCTTCTCCTGCTCACGTCCTTCTGGCCGCAGCAGTGACTCACGCGGGGTTAGGCTGTTTGTGTCTGCAGATGCACAGCACTCGGCCCTGTGGTTTCAGTTCACATGGGGTTGGGGGATGCAGTTTTGTTTTCACTTTGGTTGGTTGTGTGAGTTTCCACCCTTCACCTCTTCGGTAGCTGGCGTTCTTGCGAAACTCTGTGGGGATTCATTGGAAATTGTCCAGTCAGTACCCACCGATGTGACTGTCGTGGTTCCTGGTCAGAGCCAGGCAGCAGTGTCCAGTTGGGCACTGGCCATTTCCTGGGCATCAGAGAGGGCCCTGGCCTCTGGGAGGACAGGAGAGACCTCGCTAGTGTCTCCCAAGCACGATCGCCACCCGCCTCCCAAAGCACTGCCCGCAGCTGTGCTTGAGTAGGAAGTGCCCTGGTCCAGCCCCCAAAGGGAGCATCCACCTTCCTCCCTGGAGGAGGAAGTTGGGCATGTTTCTCTCTCGGTACCACAGTGGTCTGAGCAACTTCTTTGCTAAGCTACATGGCAAGTCAGCCCCCAATTCTTGTCTGTTCCCAGGGCAAGGTACAGGCTGGCAAAGGAGAGCCACGCTTCCTTCCCAGGATGGCACAGGTGCCTCCTCTCTCTGAGGGCGAGGTGACGAGTTGAGAAGGAGGCCAGAAGTCCCATCTCCTGTCATCACAGAAAGGAAGTGGTGTTTTCCACCATCCGTTTCTCCATTCACCAGCAAATTCTTCCTGGGGAATCTACTCCACATCACACCTGGCCCCACACACCAGGGCCACCAAGGTGTTTCCGTCTCCACCACCCTCAAGAAGAATTGTTTAGAAGAGAAATCTGAAAAGTAGCCAATGTTTCTGAGGCAATGTGATGGGTGTCGGGGCATGGGAAAGCTGTGTGTGCTTTCAGAGCACTGTGCCAGGGACATTCGACACCGATGAGAAGGTGGTGCTTCAACCGGGCTTTGAGGTCTGAGTGGGAGTTTGCTAAATAGAGAAGCGGTGTGGGGAAGGGCATAACAAGCGGAAAGAGATAGGAATTCTAAAGCTCACGGCTTTAAATGGTTAGATAGCATCGCTGACTCAGTGGACATGAATTGGAGCAAACGCCGGGAGACGGTGGAGCACAGAGGACCCTGGCGTGCTGCAGTCCATGGGGCCGAAAAGAGTTGGATACAACTGAGAGACCCAACAACAACAACACTCACAGTCTCACAACTGCAGGGTGTGTCCGAGGAGCTGCGCAGGATTGGGGGATTTTATTTATGTGTTGGAGCAGCTGCACGAGCGTTGCGTGCAGAGGAGGCAAAAAGGGGCCAGCTTGGAGAGCGGCCGTGGGCTCCACCATGCGTCTAGTACCCGAAGACAAAGTGGGAAATAGAAATTACTGAGGAGCTAGAAAGGGAAGCGGGCTTCTTGACCTTAAAAGCCCATTTGACCAAAATCATCAGTTAAGCAAAAAAGAAAACTCACATTTTTCTCAAAGCCTTAACAGCGTGCAGTTTCTTGCCACGTCCAGACTTAATTCTTACCACCACCCCCCGCCCGCAGTGCTCACCGCCTGCTGCTGTCCAATTCCCTCCGCAGGCCAGCCTCCCCAACACCTGCCTGCTTGCAGCGCAGACCGCTAAACCCCCAGCACCCATGATGCTTGTTGCCACTCTGTTGATCCAGAAACCAGGGTCTCAAGGGGCTGAAGAGCTCACCTAAGGAGACCGAGCCGGTTCAGAGCAGCATTTGGACTTGAACCTGTGTCTCTCTGTCAAAGCCAGGGTCCTCTCAGCCAGGCTCTTTCCTGGAATAACCCACTCTAATGGCACTCGGTCAGGTCCTGTCGGTGGACTGATGGATTACAGTCAGATTTCTTAGCCAGCTTTGGCTGAACTGGGCATCTCCCACCACCCCCCAGTCCCTGCACCACCTGCTTGCAGAGCCTGAGTCTCCAAGGCTTCTCTCCACAGGTACTTGGCTTTGAGAAAAACGAGTGTGTTTTTCATGCCTGGGTGTCCTGGCCTTTCCTCCCTGCTCACTTGCAACCTAGCCGGGTGTGGGAATGCATGATATGGGGGCGCTTCCTTTCCATGTTCCCTTTTGGGGGGGTCCCTCCCCAGAGAAGATTTGGTGGAAATCTTCTCCCTTTGCCTCTTTTTCTTGGATCTGCTTAGAATTGAAACATTTTAAGGGCCTTCTTGGCTGGAGGATTTTTTTCTTTTTTATTATAAACATAAAACGTTCATTGAAACATTAAACGTCTCACAGCTGTTTTTCAGCACATAAATTTTCATCGTCACCCACCCGACTGCGACACCCTCCTCATATACTTCTCCTCCTCCTCCTTCTTCTTCTTCTTTTAACCTCTTCACATAGTTCCAAGACCAGAGCTGAGGGTGGGTAGTAGGGGCTGGATCACAGATAAAACATAACAGGCGACTTTGACTCTGGTCGTCCAGTTTGGGAAAACGCATCATGTTTGACTGTAGCAAGGAGTGTGCAGGTTCCCGAGCCCTGCCAAGGAAAGCAAGGGCTCACTGCTTCTCCCAGCCTTGACCTGAGCCCCCCGTGAGGCTGAACCCTGCGCCCAGGCTGTGGAGGGGACCACCAGGCAGGCCCCAAATGCGTCTCCCCTCCCAGGCAGGGAGGAGCAGGGCTGCCTCTGAGAAAGCCACGAGATTCCAAAAGGCCAGCCCTGCGTGCACAGGCCAACCCGTGGTGTGTCCCCGCCTTTACCGTCTGTCTCTCCTGCCCCGGAGGGTCCGCCCGTGAGCTTGCACAGTGTTTGGGGAAGTGCTGTGGGTCCAGTGGGGTAGGGAGGATGGTCAGCATCCCAGAGCTCAGCCCTAGTTCTTCTGTAAAAAAATTTTACTTACATTTAGTTGATTTACAATGTTGTGTTAATTTCTTCTGTATGTCCAAGCGGCTCAATTATTTTATACTTTTTCATATTCTTTTCCATTATAGTTTATCACAGAGTATTGCATAGAATTCCCTGTGCTCTCCAATAGTTATTTCCCTCTTCTACATATACTAGTTTGCTAACCTCAGACTCACAGTTCTCCTCCCCCAACCCCTGGCAACCACAAATCTGTTCCCTACATCTGCAAGTCTGTTTCTCTTTCATAGATATGTTCGTGTTGTCTTTTGGATTCCACATATAAGTGATATCATATGGTATTTGTCCTTCTCCGTCTGACTTTACTTAGTATGATAATCCCTAGTTACATCCACATTGCTGCAAATGGCATCATTTCGTTCTTTTTTTATGACTGAATAGTATTCTGTTGTGTGTGTATATACATACATGCATATATGAATACATATATACATATATACATCGTCTTTATCTATTCCTCTGTCAGTGGACATTTAGGTTGTTTCCATGTCTTGGCTATTGTAAATAGCACGCTATGAACATTGGAGTATGTGTATCTTTTTGAATTATGGTTTCTGTGGGTATATGCCCCGGAGTGGGATTGCTGGATCACATGGCAGCTTTGTCTTTAAGTTTTTAAGGACCCTCCATTCAGTCCTAGTTCTGCATCTGCTCCATGACCAGGGATAAATTGCAGCCTTTCTCTTGGCCTCCGTTTCCTCGCTTGCCAAAGGAGGGGCTGGTCCTTGACCTATTGCGTCCATCAGAGGCCGAACATCCTGTGGTTCTCAAGCACCTTGCAGCTGAAATAACACTCCTGCAGGGAAGCCTGGTGCACAGTGGCCCAGGACACTTGTTGTCTACCTGTACCGGAGCGTGTTGAACTTGGACCATGGCAATATGGGCTCTGATGACCCTAGAGGATTACAGAAGAGTTCCCTGCCTGTCTCACAGTATACTTCTCCAAGAGACCTCAGCTATTCCTCCCCCAGATCTGATTCATCTATTCCTGTATCTGACATTTCTCTAGTGTGCTTTGTGTCCTGACCTCCATGTTGAACACCCAAAGTGTAAAAGTTGCCAGACCTTGAGCAGAGTAGTCGTTCAGTGCATTTTTGATGAATGAAATGAATGAATGAATCAGTCAATCTAGTCTGGACACTAATAAAAGCTCACCACAAGTATTTATAAAATAGCCCTGAAGACTATATGCAAATATTGATGGCTGCCCAGTGGTGAACATGCTTAACATGTTGGGAGCAGCCATTCAACCATGTCCACCTTCCATATTTCCTGGGTGTTCCTCCATGTCAAGCCATGGGGATGCAGAGCTAAATAAGACAGAAGCTTAACCCACCACGCGGGCTACAGGCTTCACTGCTTGGCACGCACCTTCCCACCAGTTTCCTTCGGGTCTTGCCCCATCTCAGCACCAGGCCCTCATTCACCATCGGAGACTGCAGCTCTAGTTACAGCCACGGTCCTCATGCCTTAACCCGTGAGCACATACAGCCGAATGAAATCCCTGGGCACAGATAGGCATCAACAAGGGCGATCAGGTAAGGCGCTCATTTGAGGCGCTGTCAGGGCCCATGGCAGAAGGGTTCCCTCGGACTTGCAGTGTGCCCTCCGCAATTATTTTTCTTGCACGCTCGGATTCCACTGCTCAGTGATATTACATCTGCATGCACCTTGCCCTCTGTCACGGCAGACACGGATGCCGCCGAATTCCTTGTAAAGCTGTATATCTTAAGTCGGAAGGAGCATCTCTGGGGGGAGGCGAATTGATTTGCAAAGCAGCCTGACACATGGGCTCCTATTTCTCCTTGCAATCAAATAATTCATCTTTCTACCCGGAGGGCCATGTGAAGTTTGAACCTGGATGAAAACCTGCAACTATTTGTAGTAGTGGGATCAGAGGAAATTAGCCAAGTGTTTTCTAAAATGATTAATTGCTGATCACACAGCTTGGGTGTGTTGAAGGTTTTGTGGGATGGGTGGGCCAAAGCTGGGGTGGGCTGGCCCGCCATGGCCGAGGGCCACCTGGTTAGCTAAACAGATGCCAAAAGCAGCTCTTTGTGTGCCAGGCATCAAATACAGATTACCTTTAAGTCCTTAATATCACCTACAACACAGGTAGTGGCCCCATTTTACAGATGAGGAAACAGAGCCCCAGAGAAAGGGAAAGAAAAAAGCAGGATTTTTAAGAGAGTTAAAATTATACCAGATTGAAATGTTTAAAAAATGCCACACAGGCAGCTATTCATTAAAATTCCTATTTAAAAAAAATTTTTTTTAAGTTAAGACTGTAAAATACTCAAACTTGGGTTTTGGATTCTGGTGGTAGAATATTAAACACAAAGAAATATTTGACATTTGGGTTTTTTTCTTTAAATACATTAGCAGTATGTATAACAGTTAAGAATGTATTTATTTTAGTGCAGAAAAAACAAAGGTGAGGAACACACAGATGGATCATCGTGGAACGTGAGTTAGGCTAGCAGAAATATTTTCTGGCCACATTGAGAAATAGCTAAGGAGGAAAAACTCCAGATCTTAAAATAGGTGCAGTATATTATATATCTGTGAAAATGGGCCAAATAGATTGCCGCCATTAAATCCATATTGGGTGTTCAGATCTCGGGTTACCTGGAAGGCAACTGTACTTCCTATATTTAACCAGGCTTTTTATAAACCATTCCTCTTAACACCTCAAACTCCATCCTGGGTGGTTATTTCATACCAAGTGTGACATTCTTTCACTTTGAGGGTCCTCAAAATAGAAGACCAGAAAGGAGCCTTTTAAAAGCCTGGTGCGGTAAGTCGGCCGCTTTTCTGCCGAGTGACTGTGAGCAGTCCCAAATACAAGAGAAAATAAGGCAGAGTATGGAAAGCATTTCCACAAGTCGATTCCACATCTTAAAATCAAGGAATAAGGAAACCAAGAGAAAAGAGAAAAAAGAAAAATTCGCCATTCCTCTTTGAAAGGGCACATCTCTGAATAGTTGGCGTGTGTTTGTCACTCAGTCGTGTCCGACTCTTTGTGGCCCCATGGACTGTAGCCCACCAGGTGCCTCTGTCCATGGGATTCTCCAGGCAAGAACACTGGAGTGGGTTTCCATTTCCTTCTCCATCTCGATAGTTGAGCTGCGGCCTTATCCAGAAAGAGGAAGAGTAGGCGTGGTCCGGGCTGGCTGGTAGGTGATCTCCAGTTAATCCCGATTCCGAGTTGGCTCATGCGGAGGATGGAAGTGCCCAGGACAGCATGTCATGGCTGTCCCGATGCTCCTGGGGGCTGAGCAGAAGGGGTGCCGCCAGGGCTCCTGCCTGTGCCACCAGAGGAGAAAATGCCCCCCAGGACTGAGAGGTGCCAGCTGGCTCAGAAAAAGCCACAAACAAACAGTGCTGATTCAAACAACTGGCACCACCCTTTCTTCCAAGGTAGACGAAGTAGACAAGGGAATCATGACTCTACATGGAAAAGGCAATTAGACATATTTATTTTACATTTCAGAGAACATACCTGAAACTAATTAGAATGAAAAAATGAGTTGAATATAGCCAGAACGTAAATAAATTATTTCTGTCTGCCAGCATTAAGTTTAACTGAGTTTGGGACTTCCCTGGCGGTCTAGTGGTTAATAAGACTCTGAGCTTCCACTGCAGGGGCTTAGGGGATCTAACATCCCCATGTGCTGCTTGGTATGGCCAACAAATTAAAGAAATTAAAAACTTGAAAATTTAACTGAGCTTCATGGGAAAGAGTCTAAAACGAAAAATTCTCTTTAACCTATAAAAAGAAACATAGATGCATACTCACAAACCCTTATCCTGGAATAATCCTAAGAATTTATCAGGTAGATCCCTATTTGTTTAAAAAAAAAAAAGGCTCAGATAATGGTACAATCTCTTAGAATAGAGTTTTCTAAAGATAGAACATTCTTCTATCAGTCATGCATGCCTTACTTTTTTACCTAGAGTAAAAATAGTGTGTAATATTAAACTGTAAGTGGAGGGAGCCATTTCTGCAAAAAGTGAAAAAATACAGAGGCCCCTTTACTTCCCAACATTCTGTGATTAGAAATGAAAGGGAAGGAGTGAAGGAGGGTGGAAGGAAGAAAGAAAGAAATTAATTCGTGTATTTTTAGGAAAAGACTAGAGGCATGGTAGTCATTCAAATGAAAATGAATAACCTCGTTGGCACTCACTGCTGCCCCTTTACATGGCAGTAGGCTGCCACGTTTCCTGTGAACAAAACCAGCATTTTTCTTTAAAACCAAAGGAGTAGGAAGTAAAATGGGAGAGAGAGGGGCAGGGGAGAAATAGCACGGAATCCACTCAAAGTCAACAAATACTGACTAGTTATTTAAAACAGATGAAGACCAATCTCTCTTTTAATTTTAATTTTTTATTGGAGGGTAATTGCTTTACAGTATTGTGCTAGTTTCTGCCATATGTCAGCATGAATCAGCCACAGTTGTACATAGGTCCCCTCCCTCTTGAACCTCCCTCCCATCTCCCTCCCCATCCCATCCCTCTGGGTTGTCACAGAGCACTAGGTTGAGGTCCCAGTATGACACAGCAAATTTCCACTGGCTGTCTGTTTTACACATGGTAATGTATTTGTTTCCAGGCTACTCTCTGAATTCATCCCACTGTCTCCTTCCCCCACTATGTCCACAAGACAAGCTCTCAATCCACAGAAGAAACCCCACCACCACCACCACCCCCTGCCCCCCACACACACACATTTCTGGTGTAGCATCTGTTCTTGGGGGATTCACTTCGATGTACAGTTGAAAATAAACCTTTCAGTATATTTTTCCGTGACTCTTGGAAATCTTGGTAAATGTTACTTAGTAGTTTTCACATAAGTGTTAGAGAGTATCAAATTCATACAAGATTGTTATTTCTAATATAATTTAGCTAACAAGGTCAGCAGATTTTTTAAACCACTCCTAAGTCCTAAATCATGATAAAAAAATCTGTAAAATAAGCGTATTTGTCTTCTGTTTTCTCATGATAAACACCATCTTAGTTAACATTTATTGGAGCACTTACTATGTGCTAAAGGCTTTCTATGCATTATTTTATTTAACCTTCTTTGTAGCTTTGTAAGTGCCATGTAATAAACTTAATCACATACTTGTTTAAATGACCTGATGAGACAGTCCAGCCTGATGACCAGTAATTCTAGGGATCAGGCTTCCTGATTCTAATCAGTCCTCTTTCTAGCTTGCTTGGTGCTGCCCACTCCAGCTCAAAAATCAGAGGGGATAATTCTGGGGCCTTCAGTTGGCTGGTTCTTCCAGGATAGTGGCAGCGACTCCAAGAATCTTCAAGGAATCTCATTTCACCAGCCAGATGCAGAGAAAATGAACAGGAGGAATATGGAGTCAGGGGGACCTTCTATCTCTGCTTCTCAGAGTTCTTCACAATTGTCTGTATCACTGCAAGTATTATTGTAGAATGTTACTCCCTGACAGCCTTTGATATCCTTTCTATATCCATGGTATCCTTTATTCCATGATATCCTCCTCCTCACAGATGATAAAAGTGTAAAAGAAAAAACATAGAATTGAAAGGACTTTTCCAAGGTCACATGGCTTATGAGGAGCAGAGGTAGAAGTCTGTCTAATGCAATCCAGCTTATCCATCTCAAGAAGAAAGATACACCAAGGAGGATGAATATTAAATTATCACTAATGTGGATGCTTGTAATTATTCCCGTGATTTTCTTTAGGCCCATCCCATAGGGTGCTGTTAAGTATTATTAGATAGTGATTGTAAATGGATTTGGCCAGGCAATTCTCTTTTGCTCTGTGACAGCTTCTTCTCTAGAGGGCTTGGTCCTTGGAGAAACCATCTTTCCCTAACTCCGTTTGCTGGAGGTGAAACTCTGAGACAATCGCTTCCCTTCCCAACAGCTGGACTTCCTTGGTTTGTAAAGTCAGCTGATGAGGCTCAATGAACTTTCAGGGGAGAAGGCATGCCTGCTGATTGAAGAGAACCTAAGATCAGTGTGCAAATTACTGAGTAACCATTGTCATATGGTTGACATGATGTGAGAGTTGACATATGAAGTGACATGTGATGTGAGAGCTGGATAATTAAAAAGGCTGAGCACCAAAGAATTGATGCCTTCGAACTGTGGGGCTGAAGAAGACTCTTGAGAGTCCCTTGGACAGCAAGGAGATCAAACCGGCCAATCCTAAAGGAAATCAGTCCTGAATATTCATTGCAAGGACTGATGCTGAAGCTGAAGCTCCAATACTTCACCCACCTGATGCAAAGAGCCAACTCACTGGAAAAGACCTGATGCTGGGAAAGACTGAAGGCAGGAGAAGAAGGGGAAGACAGGGGATGAGATGGTTCGATGGCATCACTGACTCAATGGACATGAGTTTGAGCAAGCTTCGGGAGATAGTGAAAGACAGGGAAGCCTGGCGTGCTGCAATCCATGGGGTCACAAAGAGTCAGACACAACTGAGTGACTGAGCAACAACAATTGTCATATTTACTGAATGGATGAATGAATGACTACAGGAATGGATTGATGAATGACTAGGTCATTAAGACTTCCTAGATAAGTATTTTGAAGAAGCTGGTCCAGAATGTGTAAGCCAGCACTGTCATGACACACACCAGTTTCTTTCCTCCTCTTCTTGAATACCATGTTCTCAGGGTTTTTTCTCTCCAAATAAATGGTATTTGTTAAAAATCAAATTCATTTCATGTATAAACCAGTGCAGCAGGCTTTGAACTTATTTTTTGAAAGCGACTTTCCTTGCATTCCCTTTCTTTCGCCCCAGTTTTATTCAGGTATAATTAACCAGTCAAACTGTATATATTTAAAGTATACCACATGATGATTTGATATACGTATCCATTGTGAAATGATCACCACGATCAAGTTAATTCACACATCCATCACCTTACATAGTTACGTGTGTGTGTGTGTGAAAGATTAAGATGCACTCTTTTTGCAAATTTGAAGTACATAGTAACATACTATTCTCTCCAGTCACCATGCTGTCCTTTAAATCTTCAGAACTTCATCATATAACTGAAAGGTTGACCAACATCTCCCCATCTCTGCCACTCCTCAGGCCCTGGCAACCAACATTCTACATTCTATTCCTAAGAGTTCAATATATTTTTTTTTTAATTTCACATATAAGCGATACTATCCAGTATTTGTTTTTCTCTGGTTTACTTCACTTATGACTCTTTTCATGACAATCAGCAGCCTGAAAACTGGGCATATTAATGTGTGACCAAAGCCTTGACACAAATAAAGGGCTTGTTTTGGTTATGTTTTCTGAAAGGGGAGAAAAGAGATCTTGTCCCTCACGAGCAGGGCCTGTGCGTTGGGCAGTGTGTGTGAGATCTCCGAGGCCCTTTCCTGGCAGATCACGACTCGGAGCTGTACTGGCTCCGCAAATGGGCACTTGCTGCTGTATCCTGCAGTATCCCTTGCCTGCTGGGGTGAGGCTGCTGTGGCCAGGACAGTGCTTCCGGAAAGGGCTCACTGTCTCTACTGTCCAGGGATGCACAAGCGAAACGTCCTCATTCTTCTTGGAGAACTTAATCCCAGGAGTTTGAGGAGAGAGTCTTAGACATTTTTTAAGGTGATAAAGAATGTGGCAGGTGGCCCAAAATCCTAGGTTTGGGTAACGCAGGACTTTTCACTGTACATTTGAATCCTGTCCTTATATACAAGATGAAGGGCCCTGTGATATCCTTGGTGTTAAGGCTGCACGATGATGTACAAAGAGGAGGGCTGTTTTTTGGCCAGTATCCAGCAGGGCAGACTTACTGGTCTTAGAAGAGCAAATGCCTCATGACTGTTTGATGAGAAGTCCTGCTTCAGGCCACTCAGGTGCCCACGCCCCCTGGTTCTCCTGTGTGATCCATTACCTGAAGTTCACAGAAGGGAAACTTGAGGCCCTTTCTCCAAGGGCAGGACCAGCATCCACTCCTGTTGATCCGTGCTGTCTGTCCACTGTGTTCAGTGTCATGTCTGATCAAGGGGAGGGGAAGAATTGTCAAAACATATCTGGTTCCAGCCTCACTCAGCTCTGCCATTTAGTAGCCTCAGGATCTCAACTTACCTCCCCAAGTCTTTCCTCCCCTACATTCTAGGCATATGAATAATTATTCCATCATCATGGGATGGTTCTTAAGACAAAATGATGAGGAAAATGTATGCCAAGAATAGCATTTTTCCAGCATATCATGGGTCCCTCAGAAATGGTCTCCTCTAGATTGTATGATAAATTCCTCTGAGAAGAGAAGGCTTCACTTATAAATGCTTTTGTATTAGAAGTCCCAGAAGTCCCCCCATCTTCAGCCTTCTGTTTGAAGAAGTGGAGAACAGTGTGGGGTGAGAGGGTCAGGGCAGAAAATAAACAAAATAAGGGTGAGGATCACGGGAAACCTGAACCCTGACAGATAAAGATGCAGAACACATGTGATTTTTTTCCAAACCCTTTCCAGTCAGCCCTGTTGCTTCAAGTGGCAAAGCAGATGTTATGTTTGTGGACAGTTCTGTTCACTTTTTAAGACTCAGTTTATTTCGTGTGGATTTGGAACAAAGAAAAATCAATGAGACGAACAGCTCTGGGAGGCAGAGTGGAGGCCGTTGAGAAAGGACAGAACTGCACAGACTCCCAGACATTGTTCAGGAGGCTCCAAAGTTTACTCAGCCTGGAATTCTGAAAAAAAAAAGATCAGTCAGGCAGTAGTTTACCTTAGACCATTACGAGATGGACTGTAGCCAA
This sequence comes from Giraffa tippelskirchi, assembly GCF_054371585.1. Lineage (NCBI taxonomy): Eukaryota > Metazoa > Chordata > Mammalia > Artiodactyla > Giraffidae > Giraffa > Giraffa tippelskirchi. Next base: position 54,865,414 of record NC_137281.1, on the reverse strand, counting down.
AACAGACTGTCAAACCCAGGAGAAAAGTTGAGAGAAGGGATTATTTTTAGTGTTCTGAGAAGGCTGTAATATTCCCGTGAGGGTTTTGTTAGTTATTGGCACTCTGTACTGATTATGGGTGAATTTTAGAATTTTTAAAACCCTTCAATTTTACCCTGTTTTTTAATTCATTTTTCCATTAAATCACAGTTCAGCAACTACTATACCTAGATTTAAGGTAGGCGGACCAGGAATCAAATGTACACTGAGAAGTGTAGCCCCAGTGATTATCAGCTCTTGGTGTTCCTCACCCACATTGAATAGTGCTGACCTGTAACCAGGAGGACCTTGCAGAAGTCAGAACACGTGAACTCTGAGGCTGGGCCATGAAAGATGTTGATGTTTCGGCCTTATTCTCTGAGATGATTCAGTCTGGAAGAAGCCAGCCCTCATGTTGTAAGGATGCTCAAGCAGTCATGTGAGGAGGAACTGAGGCCTCCTGCCGATTGCCATATGACGAAACGCTGAGAGACTGATTCTCCAGCCCTGGCCAGTCACCCTTCAGTTGACTGCAGACCCAGCTGTCATCTTTTTTTAGTTTAACTTTTTTTTTGAGTATGGTTGCCTTACAATGTTGTGTTAGCTTCTGTTGTACAGCATGGTGAATCAATTATACATATACATATATCCATTCGGTTTTGGATTGCCTTCCCATTTAGGTCACCACAGATCATTGAGAAGAGTTCCTAGTCCTAAACAGTATGTTCTCATTGCTTATCTACTTGATATACAGTAGTGTATATATGTTGGGTGGAAGAGAGGCTCAGTAAGGAGGGGATATATGCATGCATATAGCTGATTCACATTGTGGTACAGCAGAGACTAGCTGTCACCTTGACTTGAACTGTATGTGAGACCCTGCACCAGAACCAACAAGGTAAACTGCTTCTAAATTTCTGACCCCCCACAAAATGTGTGAAGTAATAAATGGTTAAAGTTGTTTCAGGCCAGTTAGTTCTGGGGTAACTTGTTACACAGCAGTAGATAACTAATACAATTGGGAAAATACTCTTTAGCTGTCTAGTCAGAGTGAAGACTATTGACTATTTATTCAGTACTATTAATAGTTGAAAAGTGAAAGTTGCTCAGTCGTGTCTGACTCTTTGCAACCCCATGGACTGTACAGTCCATGGAATTCTCCAGGTCAGAATACTGGAGTGGGTAGCCTTTCCCTTCTCCAGGGGATCTTCCCAACCTAGGGATCGAACCCAGGTCTCCCGCATTGCAGGTGGATTAATAGTTCCCAGTGAATGAAAAGTAAATTAAATGTTAAATCTTTCCCCTCCCTTATTTAGAGTCAGGTTTGCTGTAGCACACGTAACCTTAATCAGACACCGTCCATTGCTTCTGGACCTCCCCCCTAATCAGTTTGTGGTGTCAAGCATTAAAATGGCAAAGACCATTCAGAATCCTGGCTGTCTTAGCTTGTTGAGATCAGGGAGTTCTACAGATAGTTGAGGTTTACCTGCCTAACAAACAAACAAAGATTAATCTTTTAAAAGCACAGCACCCTATTATATATGTTTGATTCTGTTTATATTTAAATTTGTCAGTGTACATCTTTCTAAATTTGGCAGCCTTGATGACTCTCCTGATTGCCTTAGGTCTGCGGGGTGACCCTGCAGCCAAAGGTGTGAGCAGCGCGGGGCATAGACACGCCCTGTGGATAGACAGGGTGGGTACTGGGCCCTGCAGCAGTCCTGGGAGCTGCTCTCTCTGTGCTGCCCTGTTGCCTGCCCTTCGTTCATTTCACGAAGGAAAGGAAGACTGACCTCGTGCCAGTCAGAGCCCCCTGCGGTCGTTGAGCCTCTGCTGGAGGGTCTGGCTGCTCCTCTCCAAGCTTCTGTCGGTCTTCGTTCACTTCACCATGTCTCCCTCTACCTGTTTAAGATCTAAAGCTCTTTAAGACGTAACTCATGCTGAAATTTATCTTCAAATCAGTTCGCAGTTTCATTAACTTTGTTTTAAAAGGAAGTTTCCTATCACCATCATAAAGGGGAAATCAATATGACTTGCCAAGGGAAAAAAAAAGATAAGAATAAAACTACATACCATGAAAATAGATCTATATTATTAATTCCATGTAGCTATTATTGTGAGAGAATATCCTAAGCCCAAGGCCTATTTCCCCTTCTTGAAAAGGAGATGAGCAACTTGCAGAGGGGCAGTGAAGGTAAACCAAACTAAGATGCTTTTCAGTCTGAAGGCTTGATCAAGACAGAAGGAATTACTGTCTCATCAGAATGATTTAATATGGGGGCCATGAGCCAGCTATGCTCATCTTTAGTTTGGTGGGCTTGGTTACAGCCTCAGATCGAAGCAGGCTTCCCCCAGATGTGCCTCATTTGTGATGCCAGTGTCTTTAGACTTGTCATCACCATTTCAGGCATCATCTCTGCAGGTCTGCATGGTACATTCCACCTTGGGTACTGTCCTCTTTGCTTGGCAATTAAGAACTCTGCCTTTGGTTCAAATCCTGTGTCTCCTCCTTGCTGTGTGACTCTGAGTTATTTGAGAGACCACTCTGAGCCCATTGGTAAGTGGAGATGATCATATTATTCATCAGGTTATTGTGAGGATCAAGGGTGATAATGTATAGAAGACATTGGCGTTTGTTATAAAGAGCATATGTCTTAAGTTGCCATAAATGCCTTACTAATGATTTTAAAGATTCTGTGTTCAAGTTTTGGGGAAAGAATTGTCTTCCCAGACCTCTATTTTCTCTTTCAAGAAAGAGAAAAAATTCCTTGTGCAAACAAAACCCAGGGTCACACTATAGGCATATTGAGTCCCTAGTTATTGTGGCCTCTAGAAGTTAGAACAGCTTTCCTAGGGGTTTTGTGTCTGCATCTCCCCTCCCAGAACTGACACTTATCCTTGTCTTTGGCCGTGAGCCCGGATCCTGGACTCGGGGTCCGACATCTCATTCCAAACTTCCAGGCCCAGGGAGTGTACTCGGCCCGTGCTGGACCTGATGCTTGTTGAGATGTGGTAGCTTGCATGCCTGGAAAGCATTGATGGACAGATGATAGCACGGGATTATTTCTTGTTCTGTTCTGATCACGATTATTATACTTCTTTTCTGTCCCCAAAAGGTTTTCTACTGTGTTTTTAACATCACTACCCAAGAGGTTAACAGGCTCATCTTTTCCGGACTTGGCTTGTGTTCAGCCATTAGCAGAACAGGTCAGAAAGAAGAGCCTTCAAGAAGCTCAATCTGTTTGTCTTTATTAATTTATGTGGATTTTCTTGGCCTGTTCCCCCACCAGTTTAAAAGATGCAGTAAGCTTTCAGGGAGAACTCTTGAGCAGTTAGGGCTTTTGGTTTGGTTTTGTCTACTCGTCTGATGCCATCTTGGCTCCCAGACCAACATCAGGGAGAAATTTGCGTTGACTCAGCCTGTGGCTGGTCTGTTTTCCTTTCTTCATTCAGCTACCCCAGAGTGTCTCTGTGATTTGTGGTGGGCTCTCAGTTTTTGCCCTCAGGACTCTCACTGGTCTAGACAAGACTGGTTTGTTTGGAACAGCTTGGCACACTTAGGTTCCTTGTGACTTCTGGGTCACTCCTGTTTAGTCTAACAAAAGATACTGATCACCTCCTTGGGTTTTTGAACTCTCATTTGTTGGCATCTCAGGGTCCTCTTCAAATTCCCACATTCCTCGTTTGATATAGATATTAGCCCCCTTGGTATGAGGAGGAAGAGAATTATCAACAAAACAGGGAGGGAAATAATGCAGTAAAGACAGTCCAAAGTAGACTTGGAGGCTTCCCTAGTGGCTCAGAGGTAAAGAATCTGCCTGCAATTCAGGAGCTACAGGAGACACAGGTTCGATCCCTGGGTCAGGAAGATCCCCTGGAGAAGGGCGTGGCAGCCCACTCCAGTATTCTTGCCTAGAGGATCCCATAGACAGAGGAGCCTGGTGGGCTTCAGTCCGTGGGGTCACAAAGAGTTGAACACGACTGAAGCGACTTAGCACTCAAGGTAGGCTACTTTCAAATTGAAGTCATTACTGTTTTCTTTCCATGTGTGTATGTATGTGTGTGTGAGAGCGAGCGAGAGAGGAGGCAGTAGACGATCTAAGAAAATAAAAAAAGATTTGAGAAATTCTACAAGGAAGACAAATCAACAAATAAATGTCAAAGGAGTTTCTCAGATTGAAGAAATATGATTCCTGTTTGGTGTCAAATCTGCATTGGCCTTTTCACTCAAGTCATCTAATTTAATCCCCACAGTAACTATACGTGTTAGTCACTCAGTCATGTCCAACTCTTTGTGAGCCCTAGACAGCAGCCCGCCAGGCTCCTCTGTCCATGGAATTCTCCAGGCGAGAACACTGCAGCGGGGGGCCACACCCCCCTCCAGGCATAACGATAAGGTATAAGGCTGATCAGGTCGGTTCAGTTGTTCCCATTTGATCGATCAGGAACCTGAGGCCAAAAGCAGTGAACCGATTCGCCTGGGATCCCAGAATCAGGAGCTTCTTCTGCTAAGAGCCAAAGGTAGCTGTGTCACTGGACTCTACCCTTTCGTCTCCCCCCACACACACCCCCACATCCTCCTACTCCAAGCCTGGTCTGTGGACCACCAGCATCAGCCACCCATGGGAATTTGCAGAATCTCAGGCCAAGCCCAGACCTGCTGAGTCAGAATCTGCATTTTTACAAGATCTCCCGGTGACGTGCTTGCACATTGCAGTTTAGGAAGAGCCCTTCCCTCCACCCCCACCCCCAGCTGAGCTGAGTTCACAGTCACCTCACTGAGCACTGCTCACGCCCCGAGCCTCTGCTGGGGCCGCAAAGACGCTGAGCCCTGGCCCTCATCGTGAGAAACTCGAGCCTCGGGCAGCAGACCACCAGCCCTGCGAGGGTGGCAGTACAGTAATAGCAGGAGTCGCAGGGTGTTCGCGGAACACAGAGTAGGGGCGCTTTACCAGGAGGACTATCTGCCGATGCTTATCCCTGACCTGAGTGGGAGGCCGCCGCTGATTGTGGTTGAGAATAGCAGCTCTGGATTCACATCGTCTGGTTTCAAGTCCCAGTTCTGCTACTTCCCAGCTGTGTGATGTGGGACAAGTTACTTAACCTCTCTGCGCCTTACTTTCCGTATCAGTTTCTGTATCGGTACAACAAGCAAGCACTGTTATGGTTTTATGGGGAATCAGAATAGCACCCACTTGTGCAGATCGAATGAGATGATCCTTGGGAGGGACCCAACACAGCGACTGATACTCAGCTTAATTAACATCCGTTCTTATTGAAGGCTGAGTAGATGATAAACAGCGGCAGCAACAACAGAGGGCCCGGAAGGGTCTATTTATGGAGGTGGGACCAGATGAACAGTAACTCTAAATGCAGAAGCACTCCTGAGTATGGCATCCAGGGAACAAACTGGAAGATTTTCATTCCATTAAAGGACTATTTCCCACGCACCTGCTCTGTGCCAAGCACTGTTCTAGACTCTGAGGACGTGAAGTTAAATTGACAACAAACATTTCCTCCATCTGGAAGCCTCACAGTCAAGGCCCAGAAAACCGTGGGCCATCTGGCATCACCCATATATTTACTACCAGGCTATACGTTTCCCTCTAAGCACTGCTTTAGCCGCACCCCACCATTTTCGGTATAGTGTATTTTCATTCCCAGTCATTCAAGACATTTCCCATGTGATTTCTTCTCTGACTGTCACATATTGATTGTAGCATTGACTCACTTGTTCTCAGCTCTGCCAACACTCACTGAATATCTGCTGTGCCCCAGACCATAGCCTGGGGACAACTTCTAACCTCAGTTCATTACCCAAAGAGGCATCCACCATCCACCTGGGGGAGACAGACAGGAACTCAGCTCTTTGCACGGAATACAAGAAGTCCTTGTTCCAGATCTCTCAACCCAGCCTCTCTGACTCCTAATGTATTTTTCACTGCTTCATGGCAGCCTTTAAAGCATAGCCTGTCCTGGTAATCACTGTGTTCTGAGCATCCAGCACAGCGCCCTGCCCATAGTAGCTACTTGCCCCAGTACTTGGTCAACACAGGTGTTGTTTGGCACTCGTGCATTTTGTCACAGTCTTTTTGGCCATTCACTAAACCCATCTGGTTATGACTAATTTCTCTAATATTAAGTGAATTTGTTAGGGCAGTAGAGCTGTCTCCTCGCCATGTGTTCCGCAGAGTGGGGGGTTTGTCTGGCCTTGTTCAGACCCTGGTGGCCCTAGACTCATGTGCCTTTCCTTTCCTTTGCCTCCTCGTTCCTTGCACCAGGGGAGCCCTCCTCCCGCTCTGCCTTCTCTCCCCTGGGCGCTGGGGTGGGCGTTTGGGGCTCCACCCAGATGGTGCTTGGAGAGTACCAGCTGCATAGGACATGGGAGATGTTTGCCCCGAGGGGCCCCGAAGTGGCGGCCTGAGTCGGATCAGCTGGCACTCCAGGATAAAAACCGATTCACCATCTCTCCTCCAGAGTGCCCGGCTTCCTCCTGCTCTCGGCCGTTTACGGGGTGCCATGTTGTCTTCAGTCTTCCCTGCCCTCGCCTCTTTCGGCCTTCATTAAATAGCTCCGCATTCCTGCCAAAAAGGGTTGTTTCGGTCGGAGGGGGGCTGCCTTCTACCCCAGCCAGCAGTCCCTGTCAGTCGGCATTTCCGAGCTTGACAAGTCCCAATTCCTCGGAGAGCCTGACCCGAGATGCCTGCTCCTCTGGCCCCATATGGCAGACACCCTTGTCCTCTTGGGGGAGGAGAATTCATCGTTCTGGGGAGATGTCTCTTGTGGGCATGGGTTTGTAGGGTCACAGCTGCTTCCATCCAAACCAATTACGTGCTTCTCCAGAAATTGCATCCTCTCCTTTCCGCCTCTCAAACTGATGCACTGTCCATTCATTTATGTACCTTCCGTTCATTGTTCATATGTTGACTTAATCACGCTTGCAGTATTCAGTTCAGTTCAGTTCAGTCTCTCAGTCGTGTCCGATTCTTTGCGACCCCATGAATCGCAGCATGCCAGGCCTCCCTGTCCATCACCAACTCCCGGAGTCTACCCAAACCCATGTCCATCGAGTCAGTGATGCCATCCAGCTGTCTCATCCTCTGTCGTCCCTTTCTCCTCCTGCCCCCAATCCTTACCAGCATTAGGGTCTTTTCCAATGAGTCAACTCTTCGCATGAGGTGGCCAAAGTATTGGAGTTTCAGCTTCAACATCAGTCCTTCCAATGAACACCCAGGACTGATCTCCTTTAGGACGGACTGCTTGGATCTCCTTGCAGTCCAAGGGGCTCTCAAGAGTCTTCTCCAACACCACAGTTCAAAAGCATCAATTCTGCGGTGCTCAGCTTTCTTCACTGTCCAACTCTCACATCCATACATGACTACTGGAAAAACCATAGCCTTGACTAGATGGACCTTTGTTGGCAAAGTAATGTCTCTGCTTTTAAATATACTATCTAGGTTGGTTATAACTTTCCTTCCAAGGAGTAAGCGTCTTTTAATTTCATGGCTGCAATCACCATCTGCAGTGATTTTGGAGCCCCCAAAAATAAAGTCTGACACTGTTTCCACATCTATTTCGCATGAAGTGATGGGACCAGAGGCCACAATCTTAGTTTTCTGAGTGTTGAGCTTTAAGCCAACTTTTTCACTCTTCTCTTTCAATTTCATCAAGAGGCTCTTTAGTTATTCTTCACTTTCTGCCGTAAGGGTGGTGTCATCTGCATATCTGAGGTTATTGATATTTCTCCTGGCAATCTTGATTCCAGCTTGTGTTTCTTCCAGCCCAGCATTTCTCATGATGTACTCTGAATATAAGTTAAATAAGCAGGGTGACAATATACAGCCTTGACATACTCCTTTTCCTATTTGGAACCAGTCTGTTGTTCTATATCCAGTTCTAACTGTTGCTTCCTGACCTGCATACAGGTTTCTCAAGAGACAGGTCAGATGGTCTGGTATTCCCATCTCTTTCAGAATTTTCCACAGTTTATTGTGATCCACACAGTCAAAGGCTTTGGCATAGTCAATAAAGCAGAAATAGGTGTTTTTCTGGAACTCTCTTGCTTTTTCGATGATCCAGCAGATATTGGCAATTTGATCTCTGGTTCCTCTGCCTTTTCTAAAACCAGCTTGAACATCTGGAATTTCACGGTTCACATATTGCTGAAGCCTGGCTTGGAGAATTTTGAGCATTACTTTACTGGGGATGTGAGATGAGTGCAGTTGTGCGGTAGTTCGAGCATTCTTTGGCATTGCCTTTCTTTGGGATTGGAATGAAAACTGACCTTTTCCAGTCCTGTGGCTATTGCTGGGTTTTCCAGATTTGCTGGCATATTGAGTGCAGCACTTTCACAGCATCATCTTTCAGGATTTGAAATAGCTCAACTGGAATTCCATCACCTCCACTAGCTTTGTTTGTAGTGATACTTTCTAAGGCCCACTTGACTTCGCATTCCAGGGTGTCTGGCTCTAGGTGAGTGATCACACCATCGTGATTATCTGGGTCATGAAGATCTTTTTTGTACAGTTCTGTGCGGCGGCCGAGAGGAGCTTGCAGTGTAGACTGGCGATTAACAGGGCAGGTTCCAAAAAGCCATGCTGCTTGTTTTGATTCCTGGTTCCACGTTACCTATGATGACCTTGGGCAAGTTGCTTGCATCTGTTCAAGCCTCACTTTGCCCATCTGCAAAATGGGTGCAAGACTAGTGCCTGCCTCCTGAGCTCATGAGGGTTTGGTGAGGTGATGTCCCCAGGGTGCTCCACAGAGTGTCAGGAATGTGATAAACATTGCAACATGGTCTGAGCTCTGGCCCTGGCTGTTCACAGCAAAGATGTATTGGGCTGACTATGGGCAGAGTTCCTAAAAAATTTATTTTCACCGACACCTATGTCTTAGTGTCTAAGTTGTACCTTTAGGACATGAACACCTGCTTACTGAGATCTAGAGACACTGGAAGTTCTTAGTAAGACTTGGATCACAATTAGTCTTCACTCTGGCAGTTACACTGAGGAGTGACTGACACGGAGAGAAACCAGAGGCAAAAATAATGAGTTCTGTAGGGGAAACCATCCCACTGTACTAACCAAAAAGACCTGGGATTGTGGAGCCAAAGGGAATGGGCGGGGGAGATGGAATTCATGGAGGTAGAAATTCTCCTGACTTGGATACTACTGGGTTACAGGCAGTGAGGGGTGTCTGGGGGTCGTGATGATGTGAAAGTATGACAGAAGTCTGACTCGAACCAAGAACCCATCTGTGGGTGCATTCCATCGGGAGGCATGCAAGTGTGCAAAGGCAAGCTTAGGGGAGCATAGGTCCAAGGTGTCCCGAGCAGTTACAAAGAGGTGGGCTGGCAGGCAAGAGCCTCTCTGGTCAGAGATCCAGGACTCTTGCTGTATGGACTAGCCTGGGAGGACTAGTTCAGATGGAGCATCTCAGAGGCAGTTAGGAAACCCTTAGGATACGGGCTCAGGTTTAATCAAGAGTGCAACCCTGAGCACACCTTGGCAACCTTGAAAACCCCTGGAACATCATTCAAACACTGTCCCCAGAGATTCTGATTCAGAAGAGGCCCGTGAGCTTGCCTTTCTAACAGGCTTCTGGGTTGTCCTGAGCCCCAAGGATCCCATCAGGAAAACTCGAGTCACCTTGATTTTCTTCACTCCACTCAGGTATCTGCCATCCTTACTAAAATATGCAGAGGTCTCATGAGTGAGTTGTCACCAAGCTGCAAGAAGAGGAATCCAATGAACCAAGTTTATTAGCATTGTTTGCAAAGTAAGAGTTAACAGGTCCAGAACAAGGGCCTGGTAAGACCTCCTATGAGATAGTACACAGTGCTTTCTCAGTGCTCATGCGTCTGGCACCCATTGTTTTTATTGTGGTAAAATGTACATAATATAATACCTATCATCATAACCATTTGTAAGTGTATGAATCATTCGCATTAACTACATTCAGAGTTTTATATGACCCCTAACTATGCCTCAGGCTTTGTCATCATCCTAAACGTAAACACTGTACCCCTTAAGCAGTTAACTCCCCTCTCTTCATTCCCTGCAACCCCTGGAAACATCCATTCTACCTTCTGCATCTATGAGTTTGCCTATTGTAAACATCTCATGTAAGTGGGATCACACAGTGTCTGTCCTTCAGTGTTTTCTTCTCCTAAACATGGGTTTTTCAAGGTCCATCTGTATCACAGCAGATATTGAAATTTCATTCTTTTTATGGTTGAGTAATATTCCACAGTGTGTATACATATATATATATATATATATATATATATATATATATGCCGCATTTTGTTTATCCATCACCTATTGCTGGATGCTTGGATTGCTTCCACCTTTTGGCTTTACCTGAATAATGCTGCTGTTAATTTTAGCATACAAATACCTGTAGGAGTCTCTGATTTCAGTTCTCCTGAATATATATCTAGGGGTGGTATTGCTGGGTCACGTGGAAGCTGTAGGTTTCACCTTTTGAGAAACTTCCCAACAGTTTTCCACAGCATTTGTACCGTTTTACATTCCCACCAGCAGTATAACCCCTCCATCCACACCAGCCCTTCCCATTTTCTGTTGTGTTGGCATAGCCATCCTAGCAGACTTGAAGTGATGTCTCATTGTGACTTTGATTTCCAGTGACTAATGATGTGGAACATCTTTCCGTGTGCTTATTGGTCGTTTGTGTGTGTCCTCTGGAGAAAGTGACAGCCATTTTGACCCTCAGATACCTTGTTGTTTTTGCTGCATTCCAGTGCTATGAGTTTCTACTCTGCTAATTTCTTCTAGTCCTATTTAGAATCCGAGGTAAAAAGAAAACAGTAATTGAAATGGACAGTTGTTATTTGCATGGGGGTTTGGTATTAAATACCCTTGTGTTCTTTTATTAGCTGTATTATATTCTTATTATGTGTTTTACCAGATAGTTGTAAGTCTTGGCTTTGGAATTTTGTTTGCTTTCTTCTTGGTTTATTTTGTAAGCAGACAGGTATGGCCAGTGTGATTCCGAAGCCACTGGGCCACAGTGGAGAAAACAGTTGGAGGAGAATGACATTGTAAGCAAACCAAAAATTGATCGATGAATCAAAGAGGAAAAAAAAAACAACCTTTAGAGCTTTGTAATCTCCAAATAGTTTTTCTTTATAATTTTCTGAGGTTATGAAATGAACTCAGTAGATTGGAGTGTAGTTCATCACTGTAATCACTGAGCATTTTAATTATCAGAAGCTTTTTATGCTTTCGTGAAATGCTCATTTCACAGCCTACTGGTGGGTCTTTTTGTCGATGGGAAAATGAATATTCACCCAAGAAATTAGGTGGTGAACCCAGCCAGGCTCTCCAATCAAAGAGAAAGGAGACCAAGACCAGCTGCCCCTGTCCAGGCAAAGGAGACCGACGCAGCGCCGGTAGGGTGGGGGCAGCGCGCTCTCTCCACCCTGCTTCTGATCATCAGCCTGAAAACGAGCCCCAGAAGTTCCAGATCTGGTCCAAAGAGGCTTCCTCTCCTCTCTCTGCTTCTGTCTGTGTTGTTGTCACTATCTTTCCTCAAGAGTCGCAGGGCAGGCCCAGACGCCAGGCTCTGGCATTCAGTAGTGAGTGTTTTCAGTATTGCAGACAGTTGGTGGAGGGTGGAGGTGTTAAATGGGAGTCAGGGAAGGGCTCAGAGATGACCTGGCGACCCTTCTTCCATGAGTCCTTCCCTCATCCCTGGCCCTGTTACGGACCATGGTGTCATGTGCAGTCAGGGGTCACCATCCAGTCATTCCACCCTCCCTCCTTTTTTCTCCTCTCTTCCTCACCCACCTACCAGGGTTTATCAACCCATCAAACACATAGAAGCAAGGATAAAACAAAGTCTTCAAAAAAAGAGTGAAACCTGAAGACGTGAAGACTCAGACTCTCCCGCAATCTGGTGGCTGTAAGTCAGGATTCAGTCAGCAGGCAAAAGACACAGTGATCTTAACAGGAGATTTCAGTAGAAAGATGTAGGAGGGCATTGCTGACCACTGAGCAGTATAGACGGGGGCAGCCCCTACCCTGAGGGCCGCCGCAGCACAGCCCGGGAAGAAGCAGAGCTGGAAGCAAGACCCCTCTCCCCAGGTCTGGGGTCAGCAGGCCGCAGCCCAGTAGGTGGAACTGGAGTTTCCCGTGGGGCTGCATGCAGCTGGGCTGGTGGGGCCCAGGAAGGCTGTCCGTGGGAGGTGCCCCGCCGTGGGCGTTGCTGGCAGTCGGCCAGCGGGGCTGGTGTGCTGGGAAGGGGCCCGGGGTGGGGGGGCCCTGGGCGGCAGGGGGAAGCTGCCCGCAGGGAGGTGCCTTCTTGGGACTCAGGCCTGGACTCCGCCAGCGTCCCCCTGGTGCCCTCTACTGGAGATGCCTAACATGGTGCCCTGTCATGGGGTGGGGAACCGCTCCTTGGTCTCAGACAGGACAAGATAGGGAGTTTGGTGCTCAGAGGCCATCTCTTGAAGGTTGGAAAGGATGCTCATGGTCGCAGTAGGAAAATAAGTACAGTGGGGAGGATGAGGGATGCTGGGTGTGCTGTTTGATACGGAATGTCCCAGGAAGGTGATGTTGGAACAGAGATCTAAGGAGGGGATAGGCTGGTGGCAGAGCTCCCCAGACAGAAGTACAGCAGGTGCAAAGGCCCTCGGGTCAGAGCTGGGGTGGCAGGTCTGAAGGGCAGCAGGGAAGGCAGCAACTGTGCATTGGACCTGGGGCAGGGCTGACGGGGTGCCTGGGCATTAGCATCTGGCCGGGGCACACGGGCTCAGGGGTGTGGGCCTCCCCTCGCAGAGTCTCCAGCAGAGATGTGGCGTGAACTGCCTCGGCCCTCAGCAGGACTGAAGGCGATGCTGCGCTGAGGGTGCACAGTGAGGGGTGGGGGTGGCCAGGACCGAAGCAAGGATCCCAGAGGCAGAGGATGGTGGCTTGGGCGAGAAGCAGCAGTGGTGAGAAGGGGTCAGAGGCTGGCAGTGGTTGGAGGGCAGCTTTTTTTAATGGATTAGAAGTGGATTGGAGAGAGAGGAAGGAATCAGCCAGGTTTGTGAGACCTTGAACTTGAGTGACCAAATGGATGCCAAAGCCTCTGTTTGAAGAACCTCGGTGTCCAAACGTAAATCTGTGTTCAAAAGCAATCCCCATTCTCTGTGGGGGTAATGAGAGAGTTTGGGAATTAGTGGTAGTGGTTACATAACATCGTAAATATATTTAATGCCACTGAATCCTGTACTTTAAAATGGTTGAAATGCCAGGTTTTTTAATGTATATCACTGCAGTTTAAAAACCTACACACACGTGCATTATGGAAATTATGCTGTTGTCTTCTCTGTACACCTGTTCAAAGGATTGATGGAGTACCAGTGAGACGATGTTGACCTTGATCCCTTGGTCAGTTGGATGTCTGAGTCCTTCCCTGTAGTCACTCACTTTTCTCTTTGTAGGTAACAGATACGTTGGAGGAGTTTTTTTACTTAAGAAAAAGGAGGGTGGCCACTGTTATCACCACAGCTACTGCCAGCCGATCCCAGGCTTCTAAACAGCTGTAATCTACACATGTTTTAGTCCATTTCCTAGGTGGGAAACTGAGGCTCGATGGAATTAGGCAACATGCCCAAGGTGACACAGGCTGGGAGTGGCTAGACTGTGAACTCCACGAGGACGGGGTCTTAGACCCCTGGTTCGCCGGTGTTTACCCCAAGCACCACGCACAGGCCCCGGGCGTGTATGGTTCCATGCATGTGTTAGGTGCTCAGGGGATGGTCATTGTAGCCGTTAGCTGGAGTCCGGATACACATCTGTGACCCCACTCCTCCGCCCTCTCCAGCTACTAGTCTGTCATTAATGAGGTCTACCCAGCCCAGAGATTTTAGGAATGTCCAGCTATTTGCTAGTGTGAAATAAACTCTCCTGCAGCCCAGCCCAGGACAACAAAAGTCAGGTGGGCCCAGACAGACAGCCAATAGCTGACCCACCCAGAGGCATCCCTACACTGTTTATTTTTTTAAGGGTTTTTTTTTTTTTTAACGTGGACCATTTTAAAATCTTTATTGAACTTATTTTACCACTGCTTCTGTTTTATGTTTTCTGGCCGCCGTGCATGTGGTATCTTAATTCCCCGACCAGGGATCGAACCTGCGTTGCCTGCATTAGAAGGTGAAGTCTTAACCACTAGACTGCTAGGGAAGTCCCCCTATGCTGTTTAAAATGCTGGGGCAGTGGGGTACTTTGTCCTTCATGGTGGCTGAGGTCCTGTGATTGCTATGTTGATGGGAAAGCGCTGTTACTATTTTTAGACGGGTGGTGGCTCTCACTTATTCACAGCCCAGCGCTCGTGGGTGGAACGCGGCGTTATAATAGAGCGCAGGTGTCTCTCATTGTTTCCCGCTACTCACTGGATCGTGTTTATTAAAAAGGAAATCACAGTGGTGTGTCTGGAGCTGAAGTCTGAACAAATAACCCAAAACGAGAAGTCCCAGGAAGGTGGGCAGCAGGCGACAGAGAAAAGCACAAACAAGTTTGAGCTAATTGGGATCAGCCCGTAGTTTGCATGTGAATTAGGAACAGGGAGCTGGGCTGCACAGGCATCATTGCCTTCAACTTTTGCTGGTAACCTTCACACGCCACGCCAGAAGACCCGGAATCTGAACTGAATGCATTTTACCCAGGCCTTCCACGGAATTTGAAAACGGGATTCTGAAAGCATGTGGTTGAAATGAGAGCCTTTCAAATGTTGGAAACTCTGCATGGATGCGTTGGTGTCTGTACACATGTCCTTCTTAATTTTTTTTTTTCCCTTGTCTCTGGAAAGAGGCTACCCCAGGGCTTCGGAAAAGAAGGGCTGGGGTCTTTAATTCAGAAAGAGTTCTGAGTTACAATAAGTGCTAGAGCCCATGTTGCCACGTGTCCTATAACTTTTTCAGTCAGTTCTTTGAGAGGCCATTTTGTGTGTTTGTGGGCATGCGTGTGTGCGTGCACGTGCATTGGTAAACAAGTATGCACAAGCCATAGAAAAAGACGGTTCCTAGAACATGCATAGTTCTGGATTGGATGGTATCCCCAGGGGACTGTGCCTCGTATCACACAGACAGCCAAGAAATCTCTCCCCTCATTCAGCAAGTATTTACTCCGGAGTGCAAAGAGAAACTGAATGTCACCCTTGCCTGTAAGCACTCGTGGTCCAGGGTCTTGAGGGAGAGACATACTCGTGTATAGGATGCTTGGGGTCATGTGTGTAGAGTCAGGGCACAGAGCCTGGAGAGGTCAGTGCCTTCAGCACCGATGGGGAGTTTGGGAAAACTTCACCTACACCAGGGAGATAGTGGATTTTTCTTCCGATCCAAGAAGGGAGGAACAGGCTTTCCAGGCAGAGGCAGGAGCATAAACTAGCTCAGGGACCCTGAGTGGATATGACACATCCATGGGACAGCGCCTCACCCCTCAGGGCGAGGGGCTTGGGATCCTGCAGGGTGAGGAGCCCCAGGTGGGGCTGGAAAGACTGATCAGCTGGGCAGGCCACAGCAGACTGGCATCTCAGCCCTCCCCCGTGGCAGTCGGGGCCGTCTCAGGCTTCGCGGGAGAGGTTCCCTCCATCAGACACAGTCCTGTTTTGGGGAAATGTTTGCTTTTCAGAATACCTCTGCTCACTTGCCTTGCCTCCTTGAATCCTCGCCCCTCCCCTGCCTGTTCGGCGAACTGAAAGGTTCTCTCAGAACTATATTTCGCCCTCTCCAGTAATATCACGAAACAAAAACATCTCGTGGGTGGGCACCCTAAGAGTGTTCTGACTCTTGGCAGCAGAGCCTTGAGAGCCTCAGTGTGTGGTTCCCGCCCTGCTGGGCCCCGCTCCGTGGAGGTCGCTGGCAGCTTTTTGATGAGTAAACCCGGCCTTGACTTTTGCCCCCGAGTGATGTTCTTTCGTGGCTCCTCTGCTCCAAGAATTGAAGTACCCAGACTCATTCCTCATGTCTTGTTGAAACAGAGAAGTCACCGCAGCA
Source organism: Giraffa tippelskirchi (assembly GCF_054371585.1). Lineage (NCBI taxonomy): Eukaryota > Metazoa > Chordata > Mammalia > Artiodactyla > Giraffidae > Giraffa > Giraffa tippelskirchi. The sequence goes on along the minus strand of NC_137281.1, from coordinate 54,849,396 downwards.
CCCACGGAGAAGGTCAAGAATGTAGGCAGGTTCTGAGGCCGCTCGTGCCTCCTGCAACCACGAAGGGCATGGCTGGGCGCCCCCCCACCCCCGCCCCGCCCTGCTCCCGTGAGGACGGAGGGTTCTTCCTTGTGGGTCGGACTTGGGCTGTAGCAGTGAGGTACCATCAGCACTTTACAGGGAGTAGATGCCAATGCCAATTTGATGAGGGTATTTAAATAAATTTTTTAGATTTTGTTGAAGTATAGTTGTACAGCAAGGTGACTCAGTTATATATATATATATATATATATATATATATATATATATATATATATTCCTTTTCATGTTCTTTTCCATTTTGGTTTATCACAGGGTATTGAATATAGTTCCCTGTGCTAAACAGTAGGACCTTGTTGTTTTTCCTATATATATATATATATATATATATGTATATATGTATATTAATTTGCATCTGCTAATCCCAGACTCCCTCTTGGTAGCCACAAGCCTGTTCTCTATGTCTGTGAGTCTGTTCCTGTTTTGTGGGTATGTTCATTTGTGTCATATTTTAGATTCCACACATAAGTGATATCCTTTGTTTTTCTGACTTACATCAGCGTGATACTCTCTAGTCACATGCATGTTACTGCAAATGGCATTATGTTACTCTTTTTATGGCTGAGTAGTGTTCCATTGTATGTATGTACCCCGTCTTCTTTATCCATTCATCTGTCAGTGGACATTTAGGTTGTTGCCATGTCTTAACTATTGTGAACTGTGCTTCTGTGAAGATAGGGATGCAGGTATTTTCTGAAATTATAGTTTTATCTGGGTGTATGCTCAGGAGCAGGGTGGCTGGATCATATGGCAGCTCTGTTTCTAGTTTTTGATGCCCTTCCACACTGTTTTTCATAGTGGCTGCACCAGTTTACTTTCAGTGGGGGTCTTGTTATAATAATCAGGAGCATCAGTATTGCAGTGGTTCTGTTCTTTTCTCCACCTTTTGTTTGCTTCAGCCAGTGGAGCGTTGACATTGGGTCCAGCACTCTCTACTGAACCATCACGGGGCACACGCGTCCCTTTTATCCTGGTCTTCCTGGGCAGGGGTAAATAATTCCATGGCCCTCTTTTAGCAGTCTGAGTCCTTCGGTGTCAAGGTCAGTGGGTAGCCGCCTCGACTCTCATGGTTGGAGCCTGTGATGATGCTTATTTGTTTCCTCTTTTACTTTTCTCTGGGGGACCTAACTGTGTCCTACATGTGACATGGTCTTTGACCTGTAGGAGAAGATCACAGCTTGAGTCCCGGCTCCGACACTTGCTCCCTGTGTGACCAGTGGCCACCCACACCTCCTGTTCCTCAGTTTTCTTATCTGTAAAATGGGAGTTCCAATACGAATTGTGAGAGTTAAACATGATGACACATAAGCAGCGCCTGACAAATAGCACTTAGGATATCTGACCACATTTCCTATTTAGCACCAGTCGTGTGTGCTGTGCTGGGACATGTCACCTTCACAGATGGGAGTCAGCCTGGACTCATCCTGCACCAAATCCTGCTTGCACATAGCGTGTGTGTTCTCATACTGTTTGTGAAACTTTATGGTCAATCGGAGGAAAATAAGGAGAGCCAGGAGTGAAGAGAAGGTTGGTTAAGTCTCAGTGAGTGTTCGGTGAGGAGTGTTGTGTCCAGGTTCCAAGCCCAGGGGTGGCCCCTGCTCCCTCAGGTTGCCCCGCTCTGCCCTGGGCCTTGCCGTGTCTACACCATCCCACAGGACTTCGCGGAGAGACGGCAGTGTTCTATGCCTTCATAGCCATCCGTAGCTACCGAACACCTGAAAGGTGGTGAGTGTGACTGAGGGACTAATTTTTTAATCTAATTTAAATAAGTAGCCACACGGGGCTCGTGGCTATCACAGAGGGCAGCACCTTTGGGCCCAGTGGATGTGCAGACATAGACAGACACTGTGCCGCTCACAGGGGCTCCTAGTCATACCGGGAGCCGGTTGTTTACCTGGACAGTCAAGGTGCTATGAGTGTTTCCATGGAGACAGGGATGGTGAGCTGAGAAAGCAGGACAAAACAGCGTCTCATTTTGCCAAAAGAGTCAAGGATGACGTCACAGGAGACTCCGTCAGCCCGCCGACCCCTCCTGAAAGGCCCCTAGTGGGGAGGGAGCCCTCATTTTGTTGTTGTTGTTTAGTCTCTGAGTCGTGTCCAACTCTTCTGCAACCTCATGGACTGTAGCCCGCCAGGCTCCTCTGTCCATGGGGTTTCCTGGGGAACAATACTGGAGTGGATTGCCTTTTCCTTCTCCAGGGGATCTTCCCAACCCAGGGATCAAACCTGCATCTCCTACATTGGCAGGTGGATCGTTTACCGCTGAGCCACCAGAGAAGCCCCCTTATTTTGTAACTAAGCACCTTTTAGGGGCCAGATGAGGACAGACCTTTTCCACGGATGCTGTCACACTTGACCTTCATCATTGCCCTTGTGGGCCAGGGCACGGATGGGGAGTCTGAGATGCAAACTGGTGACTCCCCACCAAGTCACACAGCTCAGGTTGTACTTAAATCAAGGTCCACCTGACTCCCAGACCCCCCTCCCCTCCCATCAGGCCTCCTACTTCTCGATTGACCCTCCTCCCCTTCTCCTCTGTTGGATTCCTTTCAGTATTCTGAGGCTTGGGGGCCACTGGTACACCCCCATCCGTCCGCATTCCGGCCAAAGCCAGATTTCACATAGCTGGCTTACCACAGGGAGGCAAGGGATGAGGCAGCAGCAGGCCTGCAAGCTGGTAAATAAGCTGGCATTCACCCCTGGGACGACTGACTCGTCTGTTGTGGATGGGGATGCCACACGCTCAGGCCCCGACCCTGGTCCTGGTATGACTGTGAGATCGGGTCGAGTCATTTCACAGTTGGGCTGAGTGTTCCGAGCTTCTCAGAAGACAAACGCGGTGGCAATTCAAGGTATGAAATTCAAGGTGTGGTCTCAGAGTCATTTTGTCTAACAACTTCTCCGCTGAGTTTCTGAATAAGTAAAGTGAGACCATCGCTCACCGTCGCAGGTTTGCAGGTTGGCTTTAAGGAAGCCGTCCCTTGAGAAGCTGTCTGATCGAGGGTGCTGCCTCTCCCAGCCCTGATCTCGCTCTGCTCCATTCATTGAGGGGAACTGGATCCCCCGGCTCGTAATCCCCTGGCATCTTGTCTTAGCTCTGGGTCACCATTTAGAGGAAACTTACCCACATTTACCCAGCCCCATGCAGCTCCCCACAAGATGGCAATCAACCTGTTTGATTCATTTCAAATCTCTAGCTTTTTTGGAGGTCTGACAGGTCTGGATTAATCCAATGAGCTCAATCCACATGTGGGATGTTCTGTTTGGATGGGCTTCATGGCGATCACAGCATCACCTAAAGTTGTCTCTTCTACATCTGTCCTGTCTCTGGGCAACATCCGCATGGCTCCAACCCATCTCTCTTTTTAAAAAATGAAATATTAGTGCCCAGGAAGGGTGCTGCTGCTGCTGTGAGGATGGCTGACATAAGTGGCTTGCTCTGTCCATGTGCACATCATTCAATTCTGGCAAGTCTGTGAATAGAGTGTGTTACTGTCTCCATCTTAAGGATGAGGGCACCAAAGCTCAGAGAACTGAAGCCGCTGGCCCTAGTTCCCGCACTTGTTAAGTGATGGGAGAGGGGGATCACACACACCCCGCCTGATTCAGGGGCTTGTTCTCCTCACCAGCCTGTGAGAATGTCCTTGCCCCACGCAGCCTGTTGGTGACTGCGGTGGAATCTAGGCTGAGGTTCTCATCTTGTACCATCTCTGGCCCCAATGGGGGAGACCCTGATGCTGGGAAAGATTGAGGGCAGGAGGAGAAGCGGGCGACAGAGGGTGAGATGGTTGGATGGCATCGCCGAATCGATGGGCATGATTTGGAGCAAGCTCCAGGAGTTGGTGATGGACAGGGAAGCCTGACGGGCTGCAGTTCACGAGGTCGCAAAGAGTCGGACACGACTGAGCGACTGAACGACGGAATAAAAGCTGGCCCCCCATGGAAAGAGAGGTGAAGAAGAAGGACCTTGGGTGGGTTTAGAAAATTATTTCTTCCAGTTCCATCCTTCCTGCTTGACCTTAAAACAGAGGCTCTGGATTGCAGCCCCAGAGTGGTAAACTAGAGTGCCACTGGGCTAAGAGTTTACAAGTCCAATCGCATGTCCTCGTTGTAAGTAGTTATGGAGCAGCTAGTGGCAGGCACTACCCACTGGGATGTCAGTCCATGCTTTTTGTCGGTTGTTGAATCGATGATGTTCCCGAAAGGTCTCATCCCTGTCAGGCTCCTGAAGCCTTGAGGCAGAGCTCCTCCCCCCGAGATCTCCTCCCCTCCACCCTTCTGGCTGGGGAAGTCTGTCAGGCCCTCTTCCTCTCCCAAGACAGCAGGACACCCCAGACATTCTTATCTTGTCATCCTGTCATCTCTAGAGGCTAGGGGCCAGGCTCGCGGGACCTGTCTTCCTCATCTCAGGAGACTTAAGGCCACATCCATTCATTCATGAAGCTACTGGTTCATTCATTCACTGACTGATTCATTAAGCCATCATCCTTTGGCTGTTATGCAGACAGTAGAGCTGGAATAATACAGCAAACAAGTCAAAAACAAAAAGACCCCTGCTGTAAGGGGATGCAGATAACCCACAGAGGGGGAAGAAGATGCTAGCGAGTAAACAAGTAAATAGGCAAGACAGGGACTGAATACTGCAATGGTGGAATTAAACTTCGCCTTGTGGTAGCAAATGGAGGGGAGAAGGAACATCAGGGAAGAGCCCTTCAAGGAGGCGATATTTGAGTGGAAAGCTGGGGGATGAAAAAGAGCCTGCAATTGGAAGGGCTGAGTGAGAGGGAACATCCTAGGCGAGGTGAAGAGAAGTGCAAAGGCCGTGGGGCAGGAAAGAGCCTGCAGATGTGGCTAAGGGCGTGGGCGATGGGAGACAGCAGAAAATCCCAGTGAGGATTTTATTCTAAAGAATAAAGGAAGTCACTGAAGTTTAAAGCAAGGGTGTGACAGGACTCAGTGACATTTTTCAGAAGGTCTTTGTGGCAGTCTCAGGCACCGTGGCTTCAGAAAGCAAGAGGAGTTTGCAGATGACCGAGACCATGACCTCAGGGCAAGACTGGGGACTGGACAAGTGGGATAACTGCCCACACCCCTCCGCTGCTGCTTCTCCTTCTAGGGGATTCTTTGCAACTGCAGCCTTCTTGAAAACAGAGCTTCCCAAGTTACCAGATAGCGTTCTAGGGCCAAACAAACAAACGCTATCATTTCTGAAAGATAAATCAAGACGGGGAAAGGATGACACACTCACCACAACTGAAGTGCTTGCTGGGTGTGTTGAGACCCTTGGCTTCTTCCAAAGCCCACGTGTCTGGGACTTCGCTGATGTTTGCCAGTAATTGAGCTCTCAACTATAAACACAGCTATTTTGGAAATCCTGCATCTCGCTTTGAAAAACCTGGGAGGATAAGAAAGGGGAGCCGTGTTTTAGATCTCAGAAATTTGCACCCTACCTTGCTCTCTGCTGGCGGTGTTCCATCAACCTCTCCCCACCCTTCCACCCCCACTGTGCCCTGGTCTCCAGGAAGGAGACCCATGTCCTGTTTTAAGAACTGCTTTAGTTCATGACCCCGGTGTTACCAAGTTATAGATGACGTAACCCTCTGAGGAGCACCAAGTTGAAACTTGCTACTTTTGTGTGCACCTACTTATAAAGCATACTTATTTTTCCTTTGTTTTCTCTAAAAGCTGTTTAGTCTTTTCAGTTCAGTTCAGTTCAGTCGCTCAGTTGTGTCCGACTCTTTGCAACCCCATGAATCGCAGCACGCCAGGCCTCTCTGTCCATCACCAACTCCCGGAGTCCACCCAAACCCATGTCCATCGAGTCGGTGATGCCATCCAACCATCTCATCCTCTGTCGTCCCCTTCTCCTCCCGCCCCCAATCCTACCCAGCATTAGGGTCTTTTCCAATGAGTCAACCCTTCGCGTGAGGTGGCCAAAGTATTGGAGTTTCAGCTTCAACATCAGTCCTTCCAATGAACACCCAGGATTGATCTCCTTTAGGATGGACTCGTTGGATCTTCTTGCAGTCCAAGGGACTCTCAAGAGTCTTCTCCAACACCACAGTTCAAAAGCATCAATTCTGCGGTGCTCAGCTTTCTTCACCGTCCAACTCTCACATCCATACATGACCACTGGAAAAACCATAGCCTTGACTAGACGTACTTTTGTTGGCAAAGTAATGTCTCTGCTTTTAAATATGCTATCTAGGTTGGCCATAACCTTCCTTCCAAGGAGGTCTTTTACAAAGACGTAAATATTATCTTCTAAATAAAGATAATGGTAATGATGATGATTGTGGTGGTGATGAAGATAATAGTGATGGTGCTGATGCTGGTGGTGGTGATGGTGATAATAGTAATGGGATGGTAGTGACGCTGGTGGTGGTGGTGATTATGATGGTCATGGTGGTGAGAACAGTTTTGATGGTGACAGTGACAGTGATGGTGCTGTTGATAATTGTGATATCGTGAATACCATGCACCGAGCACTCGCTTTGCTCCATCCACAGCTCTGTAGATGTGATAACTTTCAGTCTTCACACCCACCCTGTAAAATGCATACTGTTACCATAGCATCCTCATTTTACACGTAAACTGAAGCAGGGCTCAGAGCTCAAGGATATGGTTCCAGAGACTGCTCTCGCCACCACTTCCAGACTTTGGTGAATGATTTGTCTTTTGCTTTTGTAAAATGAATGGGGCTGGTACATGTGGTAACAGATGTAAATATTCACCTTCATTTGTCTTAATTCTCTTCCTCCAGCCTTCCTGCCTTCACCTCCACTCTGTCCTTCCTCTTCCTGCCCTCCTCACGCCACCCCACCCTCTCCGGTCTACTCCATTAGATTCATCTGCTTCTTGGTTTTCTCTTTTAAATTGAAGTATGGTTGACTCACAATATTGTGAATATTGTGTCAGTTTCGGGTGTATGGTTCTTGTGTCCATCTGTCTTCCCGTGACTGCTGCCTTTGCAGTCAAGGTCCTTGAGCTTTCCAGTGAATTCTTTATGCTCCATCTCCATTTTCCTTTCTTTCTTTGAGCTTTGCTTCTGCCATGACCTCCAGCTGTCCCCTCCAGGGCCCCCGACTTTCTGTGGGTTAAGAGGGAGCTTGGTGCTCCCCACTCTCATCTCAGGCCAAGGCTTCCAATATTTGTATTCCACGGCACTCCGGAGATTCTAAATACTCTCCTAGGTTGAGAAGGAAAAGTCATCCAAACTGCTCGGTAATTGAATTCAAGAGTGATGGACCGAAAATTATTAATGCATTTCCTTCCCTATACCCGCTTAAGAGGATTCCATCTTGAGTCCACCTCCCAAATACAAGCTCCATTAACTTTTAGGTTTATTTCTTTCCAGTCTTTCTTCTCTATACTCTGTTTTATCATTGTTGTTGTTTTTGTGCATGTTCCAAGTTATGATCATTATCATACTATCAATGCAATTTAAAAGTATTTTTTGACATTTTTACAGCACTCCAAAGGCTTCCTATAAGGTATTTTATGAATATAAGATGCAATCAACTCTTAAGATTGTACTGTTCTTTTATGATCCACTCAGAAAAGGAAAAAATGTTGTCAACTAAACAATGATCCAAAGCTTTCTTCTCTCCAGAGCTCATGATCTCCTATCTGTTTTAAAAAGGATCTCTTAAGTTAGACAGTGAATTTTTCATGCATCAGATGGCCATTCCCATATGTTTCCATTTCTGCAAACATAGTGAATTTGGGTCAGAGTGCTGAATCACTGCCTAATCTTTCTGAAGACATTTTAAATGTCAGTTAAACTCAACACAGAGAGCACCAACAATGGACTTATTACTTCCACTGGAATGTGGAACACTTTAGCTCTGACCAAGTTCATAAGGAAAACCATGTTTAAACATACATGAAAGACAGGCCATCATTTACGATGGCTGCATGATAGTGGGATGTATGTGCTAGACTGTACTTAACTCTTCTCTTCATCATCAGACGTTTAGGTTCCAACAGGCTTCTCCTGAGCTCTCCTTACTGTGTATACGGAATTACACAGTTCAGTGGACCGTGCTGGGGTGGGTGGGGACTGGCCTGGGCTGGTGGAGAGGGTCCCAGGGGCCAGATTCTGAGTGGGAGATGCCCTTCGGCACCCCACAGCAGAGAGGGGATGAGGGAGTTGGCACCCCCCACCCCAACCAGTGCCCCTTGATTAGCCCAAGGGCACACTCACAGCCCGTGACCCCACCTGGGGTCAGCCAGCTAGGTCCCCCTTCGTCCACTGGGCTGGAGGGCCCTGGGATCCATCTGGGTGGGAGCAGCCTGAGGAACATAAAATCAGCTCCCAGACGGCCCTGTGGCAGCAGCTATTACAGCCAAGGAGAAGTTAAATTCTAGAGGCTTGCGCTGTCTCCAAGGAATACACTAATTGAGAAATAACATCCATAAAAAATAATTCAATACTAGTATGTAAAGCTAAAAACAATAACCGAGTGTGACTGGCTGTCTGGAATTAAGCAAAGTAAGATGAAGTGTCTTTTGCCAGCAGACATTCCTGGCACAGGGGAGCAAGGACTTGGGTGAATTCTGCCATCTCCTCACCTTCCCACCATCCCGCCTTCCGGGGGCAGGTGCCACCGCTGGCTGCAGGAACCATCATTCTTGGCAGCAGCTTTCAGCACCTTGCTCTGCATGTTTCTCTGGGCAGCAGCTGCTAGAAAAGAGGGTCACTTAAGTCTGTTTTTAGAGGCACAGCGAGGTTTTGCTGTGGAGCCTGTGGCCCTGCAGCCAGTGGTGTACCGGTAAATGCTTAACTGGCTCTCTGCAAGAAACATAAATTAAAAGTGTGTACATATACACACACACACGAAGTTATTATACATTAAAGATACGATGGATGTGTAATGCTTAGTTCACAAATAGTAATAGCATATGAAATACTCTTTCTTTTTGCAACCCCATGGACGTCAGCCCACCAGGCTCCTCTGTCTTTGAAATTCTCCAGGCAAGAATACTGGATTGGGTAGCCTATCCCTTCTCCAAGGGATCTTTCTGACCCAGGAATCGAACCGGGGTCTCCTGCATTGCAGGCAGATTCTTTGCCGTCTGAGCTACCAGGAAATCAATCACCGCTATCTAATTCTAGAACATTTTTATCTCCCCTTGCAAGAAACCCCATCCCCATTTCCCTGCTTTCAGCCCCCTGGTAGCCAGTAATCTACTTTCTGTCTCTATGGATTTGCCTTTTTGAAATAGAATATTTCACATAACAGGACCGTACAGTGTGTGACCGTTAATGTCTGGTTTCTTACACTTAGCATAATGTTTCTAAGTTTCATTCATGGTGCAGCGTCTGTCAGTTCCCCGTTCCTTTTTGTGGCTGAATAGTATTCCATTGTGTAGAAGAACCATGTTTTATTTATCCATTCACCAGCTGATGGGCATTGAGTTTTGTCCACTTTCCGGCCATTTTGAATTATGCTGCTGTAATAGTTTCCTTTGAATACCTATTTTCTATTCTCTTGGGTATATACTTAGGAATGGAATTTCCCGATCATATGGTAATTCTATATTTAACTTTCTGAGAAGCTACCAATTGGTTTTCTACAGTGTCCGCACCATTTTACATTCCCACTCACAATGTATGAGGGTTCCAATTTCTCTCCATCCTTGCCGACACATATTTTTCTTTGCTTATTTGCTTGCTGCTTTTATTATAGTTGTCTTAGTAGATGTGAAATGGTATCTTATTGTGGTTTTGATCAGCATTTCCTGAGTGACTAATGATGCTGAGCCTCTTTTATGTCCTTGTTGGGCATTCTCATCTCTCCTTTTGAGAAATGTCTATTTAAGTTATTTGTCCATTTTTGCATTGGATTGTTTGTCCTCTGTTGTTGCCTTATAATATTCTGGATGTTAGACCCTTACGAAATATGTTATTTGCAAATATTTTCTCCCACTCTGTCAGTTATCTTTTTACTCTCTTGATAGTATCCTTTGATGAACAAAAGTTTTAAATTGTAATGAAGTACAATGTATTTCTTTTCTCTTTTGTTCCTTATGTTTCGGGTGTCATCTCTAAAGCTCACAGCAAGCCATACGGTTGTGTTCAGGGGTAAGGAAATAATTCCCAGCTAGACTGGGGACACTGCAAATTTGCATGGCAGCAGGCATGGATAAGGGTGTAGTGAAGAATTGGGGACATTAATACAATTGTATTGTACTTAGATTGACTCCGATTCATTCCCCCAAGGGCTTTGCCACCCAAACAGAATCACAGTTCTGTTAGCAAGGAAGGCAGAAGGATATGTCTGAAGCAAGCAAGTAACAGAGCTTATAACCCAAGTCCGTGAGAGCATCTCACCTTTAGAAATCTAAAATTAAGGTTGGCCAGAGCAGTGTGGGAGGTCTGAGGATGTATTTGGTGGTGTCCCAGAGGTGGTCAGGGAAGGAAACACCCAGGAAGGGCAAGTCACTCCTCAGGATCCCCAGCAGGAAGCTACGACTGTCCACAGCTCTGTTCTCTGCTCACCCTGGATGCTTGAGGTTTAATAGTAAACCGATCCCTAACTTAGAAGGGTGGAGGGATGTGTAGAGAAAGAAGGAAAAACATAGATCCGAACCTCTCTCATGATGCTGGAGCCGGGATCTCTTCATCCTGTGGATGCTAAGTGACCGCAGTAAGACGTTTATTATGCAGTTTCCTTCCTGCATTCAGTTCAAATGCACATGTCCTTTTAGTACTCAGCATTGGTCTGATACAATGTTTGACTGCTCTCAACTCACAGATACTTGCCTCATTTTTTTATCCAATTTTGCCTTCCAGAAGCCCAGCTATGACTTTATTTTTTAAATGAAATTTTGCAGGTCATTAGCCCATAATGATTGAATGATTCTGGTTGTTAGCATAAAGCACAGCTGCAGTACATGCGAGGTAACCTTTATTGTTTAAATATTATGCAGTGCCTTCACATAGCAGAAGGCAAAATTGTAATTTTTCAGACTCTTCAGCCATTGTGGAAGTGACTTATAATTTCATTCAGAAACGTTACAAATGCAGTTCATCATTTCACTGGGGCACACTTGGCCTAGGACAGTTCCTAAAAGGAACCCAGGTCAAGAATAGTGACATTTTTGATGTGGAAGAGGGCCTATAGTAGGCAGGGCCAAGAAAGGCTCATGCCATATGGTCATGTTCTTAATAACCCAGGCTTGTGGTAGCAATGACCTGGATTCAAATCCCTCTGTCTGTATATGTGTAGGCCCAAAACATCAATTGAAAAAAAAATAAAATGAGTAAATGGCATCTACTTTTTAGAGTTATGGGCTTTCCTGGTGGCTCAGTTAGTCTGCCTGCAGGGTGGGAGACCCAGGTTCACTCACTGAGTCAGGAAGATCCCCTGGAGAAGGAAATGGCAACCCACTCCAGGTATTCATGCCTGAAGAATCCCATGGACAGAGGAGCCTGGTGGACTGCAGTCTATGGGAGTCACAAAGAGTTGGACACAACTGAGTGACTAAACACTTTCACTTTCTTTTCCACCTCATAAGGTTACTGGGAGACTTAGGGAAATGAGATCTTCATGAGGTCAGCACATTGCCTGCCCCATAGCGAACCCTTGGTAACTTACAGCTACTGCTATCATTACTGCTGTTGTCGTCACTGTTAACATTCTCACTGTTCATATTAGCACTAGTATCATGGTGACACTCTGGCCAGGGGGAATGCAGACCCCTGTCTCCAGGCAGAGAGCCCAGGCAGGACCTGTCTGTTGCAGAAGGTTCAGGATGAAGGCATCAGAATGTCTGTCACCTGTGGCTGCTGGAACCTGTCTGCCCTCGGCCAAGTCAATGACAAAGACATGACTTTCCTTTTGTGTATTAACTCTGTGCCTGGCATACTGCACATCTTCACGGTTCATCATTTAATCTCATCGTCATCATATAAGCATTTTGAGAAATCTGTAAATAATGGGAGTTGATGTCTCCTGGCTGATCTTCCAGTCAACCCGTTTTATGTGTTGCTGGTTAAGGAGAACGCTATTTGAATGATGGTGCCAATGGTGGTGAAGGCAACGGTGATGCTGCTGATGAGAGGAGCCTGAATTGCTGAGTGCTCACAAGATGCCGGATAGCATGCTGAGTGCTTTCCAGACAGTGAGTCATTCACACTTCACAGATAGCCTCTTTCTACACACAAGGATACTGAAGCACAGCACTTTAGTAAACTTACCCATGACCTCGAGTAGAGGGTCTTAAGTCCAGCAGTCTGGCCCTGAAAGCTGGCTCTGTACCACTCTGTGGCTGAGTACAGGTGGGGAGTGGAAGCCTTTCAATTCCAAGGGCCACTCTTGGACTGCAGCAGAGTTTTCTCCAAAATGATCTCGATGGAGTGAGTACTTACAAGGTCTTAGACATCAAACTTGTGATTTTAGGACACTTCTCAGTCTTCCTGAATCTAAAAAAGAATTTGAAGTACGATTTTCCTTTCAGGTTTCTGGGAAGATACCGTCTGAGAACACCAAGCCTCACTGCCAATGAACATTAATTTCCAGACATGATCTTGAGTGGTCGTTCTTTTATTCCATGAATACACAACCTGCATTGCACTAGGCCCTGGGGATATAGTCTAGTGGGCAGGATCTTTATGTTTCTAAACCTCCATTTTCTTAACTGTAAAATGAGGACTATAATGACATCTGCTTAATATATTTGAGGATAGTGAAGCATGGTGTATGAAGTATCTAGTTGAATGGCTGGCATACAGTAAGTGCCCAATACATGCTGGCTATTGCTATCATTATCATCATCATCATCCTTGTGATAGTCAAATGAATACAAAAACGTGAGGTTCAATTAAGTGAGTAAAGTGAAAGACAGTTGATGAAAAAGAAAAGCAGATGATGTCTAAGCTAAGACAAAGAACCCGATATAAATGTTTCACCCTTCAGGATCCAAGAGCCTCCAGGACAGTGCCTAGTGGTGCTTGCTCAAAGAGTGGATGGTGAATACTTGAGGTTGGCGATGGAATGGCTCTGAAGGTCGAGTGTTGCATACGTGTGCGCTCAGTCTTGTCTGACTCTTTGGGACCCCATGCACTGTAGACCCCCAGGCTCCTCTGTCCATGGAATTTCCCAGGGAAGAATACTGGAGTGGGTTGCCATTTCCTCTTCCAGGGGATCTTCCCCACCCAGGGCTATCAGTTGAGAAACACTCTTTGCATCTTTTCTGGAACCTTCTTCTTTAATTGGGATTGGCTAGCTGCTTCAACAAGCAGTTCCTGGAACTGAAGTTGATTTCTCCTTCACACAGCAGTCAGTATAGACATGCAGCAGCTGGCGTCCCACACGGTGATTCGGGGACCCGGGCTTTGACATTTGGGTGTGCCTGACCATAGCACCTCCAAATTCTCTGCTAGATCCTCAAAACCCAGATTTTAGGAAAAGGAAGGTAAAGAACAATGCTCCTAGGAGGTTTCTACTGAGCCAAGCCTAGAAGCAGTGAGATCGTGTCTACCTTCTTTCCATTGGCCAGAACCAGTCATGTGGTCACCAACTGCAAGGCAGGCTGGGAAATAGAGTCCAAGATGCCTTTGAGAGACAAGAGAAATGTTTTTGCAGACCCATTGCTGCCTCTGCCTGGGTCTCTGGTGTTGATTGATTACTATATTGCTTTTAAATTTCACAGCCTTGTATAACTGATGATAAAAGATATAATTGGTGATAGAAGCAAAGTCCGATGCTGTAAAGAGCAATACTGCATAGGAACCTGGAATGTTAGGTCCATGAATCAAGGCAAATTGGAAGTGGTCAAACAGGAGATGGCAAGAGTGAACATCGACATTCTAGGAATCAGCGAACTAAGATGGACTGGAATGGGTGAATTTAACTTAGATGACCATTAAATCTACTACTGTGGGCAGGAATCCCTTAGAAGAAATGGAGTAGCCATCATGGTCAACAAAAGAGTCCGAAATGCAGTACTTGGATACAATCTCAAAAATGACAGAATGATCTCTGTTCGTTTCCAAGGCAAACCATTCAATATCACGGTAATCCAAGTCTATGCCCCGACCAGTAACGCTGAAGAAGCTGAAGTTGAACGGTTCTATGAAGACCTACAAGACCTTTTAGAACTAACAACCCCAAAAAGATGTCCTTTTCCTTATAGGGGACTGGAATGCAAAAGTAGGAAGTCAGGAAACACCTGGCGTAACAGGCAAATTTGGCCTTGGAGTACAGAATGAAGCAGGGCAAAGGCTAATAGAGTTTTGCCAATAGAACACACTGGTCGTAGCAAACCCCCTCTTTCAAAAACACAAAAGAAGACTCTACACATGGACATCACCAGATGGTCAACACCAAAATCAGATTGATTATATTCTTTGCAGCCAAAGATGGAGAAGCTCTATACAGTCAGCAAAAACAAGACTGGGAGCAGACTGTAGCTCAGATCATGAACTCCTTATGGCCAAATTCAGACTTAAATTGAAGAAAGTAGGGAAAACCACTAGACCATTCAGATATGACCTAAATCAAATCCCTTATGATTATACAGTAGAAGTGACAAATAGATTTAAGGGACTAGATCTGATAGACAGAATGCCTGATGAACTATGGACAGAGGTTCGTGACATTGTACAGGAGACAGGGATCAAGACCATCCCCATGGAAAAGAAATGCAAAAAAGCATAATGGCTGTCTGAGGAGGCCTTACAAATAGCTGGGAAGAGAAGAGAAGCTAAAAGCAAAGGAGAAAAGGAAAGATATTTCCATCTGAATGCAGAGTTCCAAAGAATAGCAAGGAGAGATAAGAAAGCCTTCCACAGCAATCAGTGCAAAGAAATAGAGGAAAACAACAGAAGGGGAAAGACTAGAGATCTCTTCAAGAAAATTGGAGATACCAAGGGAACATTTCATGCAAAGATGGGCTTGATAAAGGACAGAAATGGTATGGACCTAACAGAAGCAGAAGATATTAAGAAGAGGTGGCAAGAATACACAGAAGGACTGTACAAAAAAGATCTTCATGACCCAGATTATCACGATGGTGTGATCACTCAGCTAGAGCCAGACATCCTGGAATGTGAAGTTAAGTGGGCCTTAGAAAGCATCACTACGAACAAAGCTATTGGAGATGATGGAATTCCAGTTGAGCTATTTCAAATCCTGAAAGATGATGCTGTGAAAGTGCTGCACTCAATATGCCAGCAAATCTGGAAAACTCAGCAATGGCCACAGGACTGGAAAAGGTCAGTTTTCGTTCCAATCCCAAAGAAAGGCAATGCCAAAGAATGCTCAAACTACCGCACAATTGCACTCATCTCACACGCTAGTAAAGTAATGCTCAAAATTCTCCAAGCCAGGCTTCAGCAATACGTGAACCGTGAACTTCCAAATGTTCAAGCTGGTTTTAGAAAAGGCAGAGGAACCAGAGATCAAATTGCCAGCATCCGCTGGATCATCGAAAAAGCAAGAGAGTGCCAGAAAAAGACCTATTTGTGCTTTATTGACTATGCCAAAGCCTTTGACTGTGTGGATCATAATAAACTGTGGAAAATTCTGAAAGAGATGGGAATACCAGACCATCTGACCTGTCTCTTGAGAAGCCTGTATGCAGGTCAGGAAGCAACAGTTAGAACTGGACATGGAACAACAGACTGGTTCCAAATAGAAAAAGGAGTATGTCAAGGCTGTATATTGTCACCCTGCTTATTTAACTTCTATGCAGAGTACATCATGAGAAATGCTGGGCTGGAAGAAACACAAGCTGGAATCAAGATTGCTGGGAGAAATATCAATAACCTCAGATATGCAGATAACACCACCCTTATGGCAGAAAATGAAGAAGAACTAAAGAGCCTCTTGATGAAATTGAAAGAGGAGAGTGAAAAAGTTGGCTTAAAGCTCAACATTCAGAAAACTAAGATCATGGCATCTGGTCCCATCACTTCATGGGAAATAGATGGGGAAACAGTGGAAACAGTGTCAGACTTTATTTTTGGGGGCTCCAAATCACTGCTGATGGAGATTGCAGCCACGAAATTAGAATACGCTTGCTCCTTGGAAGGAAGGTTATGGCCAACCTAGATAGCATATTTAAAAGCAGAGACATTACTTTGCCAACAAAGGTCCATCTAGTCAAGGCTATGGTTTTTGCAGTGGTCATGTATGGATGTGAGAGTTGGACGGTGAAAAAAGCTCAGTGCCGAAGAATTGATGCTTTTGAACTGTGGTGTTGGAGAAGACTCTTGAGAGCCCCTTGGAGTGCAAGAGGATCCAACCAGTCCATCCTAAAGGAGATCAGTCCTTGGTGTTCACTGGAAGGACTGATGTTGAAGCTGAAACTCCAATACTTTGGCCACCTCATGCAAAGAGTTGACTCATTGGAAAAGACCCTGATGCTGGGAAGGATTGGGGGCAGGAAGAGAAGGGGACGACAGAGGATGAGATGGTTGGATGGCATCACTGACTCGATGGACATGGGTTTGGGTAAACTCCGGGAGTTGGTGATGGACAGAGAGGCCTGGCGTGCTGCGATTCATGGGGTCTCAAAGAGTCGGACACGACTGAGCGACTGAACTGAACTGAACTGTATAATTGACACCATTTTTTTTTCCTTTTGGAAAAAAATTAGTTATTGTCTATATTCATCACAAATATATCTGCTTATTAGTGTCATTTCAGTGTATCAGAAAGAGCCCTGCCTGGGCTTGGGGCCAAAACTGTGCTTTTCAGTTCCCTGCTCAGCCATTCAGCCATCCTTTGCTGGGTGAGCTTGGGCTACACAGTGAGTATCTCTGTCTTGAATCTACTTATCAATAGGACTGGAGAAATTGTACCTGCCCCTAAATGGTGTTGGGTGAGGATGACTTGATATAATCCATGAAAGTTCCTTACAACCAGGAGTACCGGCTGAAAGGCAGCAGTTGTCTCAAAACAGACCCTCCCCACCTGAAGAAGAAGACAAAATTAGAAGAATATGTTGTATAGCCACGCATTACTCTGTGCGCATTTTTGTTCTTAACTGTCAACGTGGCAAAAAAATACAAATCAGATATAAAGAGGTGGCCCTGACAGCCACAAGGTTATACTCATTTCCCCGCATCCCTGAAGCGGGTGCATGGTGATGACCATGTTAGTAGAGGTGTTCAGCCCAGCGAGAGTGCTAAGCGTGGCCCAACCCCTTCAGTCTTGATTCTGCTGCTCCATCCTAGGACCCCCTTAGTCAATATTCCTGAGCTCCTGCTGGCTCACCTGAAAACTGGGAACATCTGTTCGGCTTCATGAGACGGGGATAAAGAGCAAATAGTGTCACAGAAAAGCCGCCAGCACACCCCACCCCGCCCCCAAATCACTGAGTCTTTGAGGGAATATCGTTTTTTTTAGGTCCAGTCTTATCCTCTCCTTTCTGAGGAAACTGAGGTCCAGAAAGATGGGTGACTTGCCCACATTCCATAAGAAAAGATGGATGGAGCTTAATCCGGAACCCAAACACGGTAACACCAAGACTGGCACTCCTGTAACCCCACGGCATTGTCTCCGTAACGTCCAGCAAAACCACTTTGCGGAAGTTAAGCCACCAAAGGCAAGGACACCGTTGCCATTTTAAATCCACACGGAGGTTCTGCCGTGTGCTTGTGGAATCTGGGTCAGAAAGAGTGAGGGTCAGGTTCAGATTGACACAGCTTTTCAAAGCAAGGGGGAAAAAAAAATCTTTCCTTTCTCTGGCTAGAGGTCAAATGTCAAACAAAGCTAATAACAGTACGAGAGGGACCCAAGGATGTAATCGCCAAATGGAAAAAAAAAAAAAAAAACTGGAGAGATGAGGGAACAAAAGGTATATTATCATAATGTGCCACTTTCTGTTAGGTACTCATGCCCTGGAATTACTGTACAGCCTGTACTTGCGTTCTTAGGCAGAAAGCACCTTATCATTCCCAAGCTTAGCCATATATTTTCTCCCACCAAGGGAGGTTTTTTTCATTTTTATTTTTTTTTGGAGGGGGGAGCAGTTTTGTTTGTCACTTTGTTTCTTAAAGAGATTTACAGTGATTCTCTCTATAGGGTTTTCTCGATACATATATATTTTTAATTTCTCACCATCTCAGGGGTAAATAAATATATTAAAATAAGCTATGGGATGTACAGCAGAGTATAACAATGATAAATGATGTTGTGTGTAATTTTTCTACTATTAACATAAAGTAATATAAACTGAAGGACACTAGTCTATTGAGAGGCTTAGAAGCTAATGTTCCATATCAGATGTGGCCAATGTCAGGACTGAATACAGATTAGGCAGTGTCCTTTTCTCCCCAGGGGAATTAAAGTTTGAGACACCACTCGCTGCCAGTGGTTTTACGGCATTTTGTTGGGGCCAGTGATGTCTTTCCTGGTCTATTAATTCAGGAGCCGTAGATGACAGTGTGAGCAAAATGCTTTTCCAGTGGGATGCATTTCATTTATGTCTGCTTGTATGGCCCCCACCTCGCCAATCCGTTTTGTCACAATAGGTGTTTTTAAATGGTCTAGATTACCTCCACTTTATCATGGCCCCCCACATTGGTGTCTTCTTCAAGGCTATTAGGTAAAGTTAGAAAATACGGAAAAGTCTGTTTCTAAGGAAAAAGGGAAGCAGTGCAGAAAAGTTCATTTGGAGTGAGTCTTCTCTCGGGCTCATTTTTTTTTTTTTTTTTTAGCAGCGAGTTCATGGCCAGGGTACCCTCTACCAGGAGGAATGAAAACCCCAAGGCGAATGCTTACAAAAACCTTTATTTTTTATTTCCTGGTGTCCATCTTGGTCTGCAAACACACATTCCCACACAGGTGATTGCTGAATTTGTTAGAACTCTTCAGCATGGCAGATTTTCTTTTAAACATGATTTTCTCATCAGTGATACAGTCTTGAAAGTTGGAGGTGTTTTGTATTATTTTAGATAATCTCTTTGTGACATCTCACTGTAGAGCTCATAAATCCACTCCAAATCCTTCTTTATGTAGGTGAGGGGAGCATAGCCCAGAGAGATGAAGGAAATGGTTCAAGGTCACCCGGCTCCCGGTTGGCCCAGCAGAACCCTGAACCCCAAGTTCTTGAGTGCGTTCTCTCTGTCCTTTCTGCTGCCCCGTTCTGCTCCACCTCTTTACATTCTCCAGACACACACGTTAAAGGAAACGTGAAGCAGAGAACGGGAGAAGTAGATGAGTCATTGAGAGAACAAATCTAGTGAGATACCTTTGGTTGTGGCGACAGAATTACACCTGACAGAAGAATTGAAAATACATGTCAATCACAGTTCCAGCTCCAAGCGTAACTAAAGAAGAATTTTTGTGTGAATGAATGCATTTCCCTGAAGTGCATCCCAGCTTTGGAGCAGGAGTTGGGAACCTCCCCCCACGTCCCGGATTTCAGGCATTGGAGTTCGGATTAATTCTTTTCCTCTCCTCCCCGTTAAAGTGGCAGAAGGGAGCTAATACTTGGGTTTCGCCATGCACATTGTTCTCCTTCGTTTTGGCTCTGACATGAACGTTTGCCACGGTTCATAAATTTTATCTTTGCACTAAAAACAGGGTTAGAATATCTTCAATGCAATTATAAAAATGTATTAAAACTGAGAAGGAGAAAAAATATGGTGGTAGATGCGATTTTAATGATTGTATGAATGTTCACTGTTCCGTAGCAAAGAAAGAAGTCGAGCTTTTCAGCCAGGGTATTTCCGAGGAATTGCAGGCAAAGGCCAGGCTTTCCATTCAACACAGGCCATGCGCTTTCAGCAGAAAGACAGATGCGTTGCTCTGAGATGTTACTTCAAAAGCGGTGACCAGATGGAGTGATGTGAGCAGATTCTGATTCCGTAGTAACCTCTAGACACTGAGGGTGCAAACCAGCCCTGGAAGAGTTTGTTACTCTCAGCTTCTTCCTTCTCCTGAGAAACTGGAGGAATGCAGACCAGTTAGGCATATATAATCAGAACTGGCCTGTGACACGCATCACCATTCAGAGACTGTCATAGAATCTGTCATTTGCTTCCTGTGGTACATGTTTTTGCAACATAAGCTGGTAATCAGAGAACAAGACAGAGACAGCCAAGATTCCACTGCAGACATTTGGGGTGGGGTTCATGTGGAAATTCTCCTGATTTCAGGTCACTTTTGAGAATGGGAGAGTTATTCAAAAACACAAAGGCTTAGTCGGCTAAGGTCCGTGTGTCATTTCTAGATCAGATTTGTTACAATCATAGCAAAGTTCTCCAAAGATGACATTATTTTTTTTCCCTTCCCTGCCCTCACTGGAAAAGACCCTGATTCTGGGAAGAATTGGGGTCAGGAGGAGAAAGGGATGACAGAGGATGAGATGGTTGGATGGCATCACTGACTCGATGAGTTTGGGGAGACTCCGGAAGTTGGTGATGGACAGGGAGGCCTGGCGTGCAGCGATTCATGGGGCCGCGAAGAGTCGGCCACGACTGAGCAACTAAACTGAACTGAACTGCCCTCACTTGACTTTTTTTTTTTTTCCTTCTTGAACCAACAGTCTGATCGTTTAGAACACTCTAGCGAGGTGTTCCCTAATATAAACCTCAAGGCAACAAGTTCTCTAAGGGCAGTTTTGTAAAATACAGAAATCATCAGCATAAATTTTGCCCCAGGTGACAGTTGATTTCTCCCATGCTACCATTTTCTGGGCAGTTGTATATGCTTTTCTCTTTATTTCTCATTTTTTAAAAACACTTCTGGTGAGGGGATTTGCCAGCATTTGAATGCAGTTGAAATTGGCACGGTACCTGGGTTTTAATTGCAGGGGGGGAAAGTTCTTGAACTCTCCCTTCACAGGTGCCCTTTCTGCCCTTTTCCTCTGTTTCTGAACAAAGTTCCCTGCTGTTTTAAAGTGGGTGGTGAGTCTGGGGTGCAGACCTCTTATGAACACGTGTACAAGCCCTCAGCAACCCCCCCCACCCCGCCCTCCTTAGTGTGTCTGGATCAATCTCATCTCACATTCAGATAGAGGGACATTTCAGTTTTCACTGAAAAGATTAAAGCTGCCTGGGATTTACTTTCTAAACAGGGTTTTGCGATCTTGTACGTTTTTGAAGTCAGATTCCCCTGATCTGAAAGGCACTGGTTTCGTGATTTGGGGTAAAAAAAATCACTTAACCTCTATCAACCTTTTATCAGCAAAATAGGAGAAAAACAGTGCCTGACTTGTAGGTTCAATGAGAATTTAATGAGATAGTGCGTGTACAGGGCCTGTCACAGAGTCTGGCTCACAGAATGCTTCTGCGGCCACTTGCTCCTCACTGTCCTTGTTATTCAGCATCATCATTGTGGTGAAAATGACGAAGGCTGTGCCAATGAGTGGTTTGCACTCTTAGACCAGGCACACTTTTTCAATATACAAGTATGTTATGGCTCAGACGGTGAAGAATCCGCCTGCAATGCCAGAGACCTGGGTTCGATCCCTGGGTCGGGAGGAGCCCCTGGAGAAGAGAATGGCAAACCCACTCACCCACTCCAGTATTCTTGCCTGGGACATCCCATGGACAGAGGAGCCTGGTGGGCTACAGTCCACGGGTCGAAAAGAGTCAGACACAACTGAGCGACTGACACTTTCACTTTCACCTTATGCACAAAGACCAGTGGGTTTGGGGGGTGGTGCTAGGGTTTAGAGGGGCTGATGTTTATTGAATGCATACTGCACACTGTCATGCAGGCTCTGTGTAAGTCCTTTTGTGTATGTTTAATATTCCCAGTGATGCTGTGGGATGTGGCATGATGTAGTACAGAGGGGGGGGGGTAGTTCTGCAAATGGAAGAGAACCAGGGGAATGCTGGAAAAACATGACTGTTTAAATAAACAGGAAGTTAGTGATCTGTGGAAGGCTTTGGAAACCCAGTGTATTAATCTGGATTTTTCATTGCTGCTAGAGTGTAATGTGGCTTGAGAATGGAGACCACACAGTTCCTCCCCCACCCCACCCCCATCCCCAACCTAGTCCATCACTTTGTCCTCAGCACCTACCCATTTAAATCTTTGGGAGTGTAGTGATGGACGGAACCAATAAATGAATGGATGAAGCAATGAATGAGTGAAGCAATGAATGAGTGGGGAAAGAGATGAGTTGACTTTTATCACCAGGCCTGCCATAGAATCCTGCTGCCTCACACTGTGGCTGCTGGAATTTAGTAGGTGCTCTGTAAAAAAAAAAAAAATCATAATTTAATATTAAATACTGGAAAAAATTTTCTTGGAGGATCCAACAGTCCTAATTTATTCCTTTCACAGCATGCATCAGCCCTTTTACATAAACCTCATGGATTCCTCCTTAAATAAAAATGTGTGGCCATGCAGAACTAAGGTGCCACCCCACCTCAAGCCACCACCTTGCTCTAGCATGTTAAGTTTAGTGCTTTGCAGTGCCATTCTCTTGGCCGAAGGAGCTGTTGTCAAAATTGATCTCCACTCTCGAAAGCACAGAATTTATTTGTCAGGCTCATGCAGAATTCTGTTTTATATGGAGATTTTGCGTTCATGTAGAAAAGCATTGCGGGATTCTAAAGGGTTTTCCTGGAAGTAAAATCAGAAGGGATCTATTGGAAATGGGGGCAACAGGGAAACTTAAACAGAATTGAATAAATAAGAGAACTCAAAATTGAATGCTGCCTCCTTTTGCCTAAATCGCCATCAGCAGATTGAGACAGGTGTGTGTGTGTGTGTGTGTGTGTGTGTGTGCGTTTCTTGAGCAGCAAGGGAGCATCTCCTTCTTTGTGGACCAGAGGCAGAGGACAGAGAGGAGTAACCACATCACCATGAGGTGGAAGCTCTTCTTGTGAGACAGCTCTCTCTCCTTCATTCCCCCAGCAGGCATGACCCTGTGGCAGGGGCGGCTGGTGGCCGACAGGTCCGCGGTCGCCACTTTTTAATAAGAGCCAGGGACCTCTTGGAGAGCCCAGGAGCTCAAGTCCCTCCTCTGCACGCCTTCCCCGAACACAACTCACCCTCGCTAATAAATCCCGAGGGCTGACATTGCCTGAGCCGGCTGGTCTTTGCCCTCAATTTCATTGAGATGGGCCATTGAAAACTCATTACAAGCTGTTTAGACTCTGACTTTGACTTTTGCTCGGCAGCGAGCAAAATTAACAGCTCTTGGAGGTAGCAAAAAAAAAAAAAAAGGCACTCAGCCAAATAGAAAAAAATAAAAGAATTGAAATGATGAGAAAAGACTTTTAATATTATCTCCATTAGTCGTGCAAACAAGCACACACGCAAGGCGCATGTGTGCTGTGCGTGGCTCTCATTTGCAGCCTGGTGTGGATTGCGGTTCTCCCACTGGAGACAAATTCATACCCAGGCCTTCCCCCACAGCTCAACATTTTTTTTTTTTTACATGTCAAGCAATGAGCCTTTGAGTGTAGCAGAATTGCTTCATAAATTTAACTATCACTTTCAAATTTCTGTTTTTTTCTAATTTAGTGCTTGATAGTTTTTTATGTGATAATTTTAAAATGCTGTTTATAGCAAAAGTTACCTTGATAGTACAGGTGTGCATAGAAAATTCACAGCCATCAATAAAAAAGGGAGAAAAAATATATATATACCCTGTTTATACCTTAGGCGTTTTGTGATTCTAAGGATGTTACTGCGGCGGTACTACAGGTTTTAAAAGCAACCCAATTAATCTAAATTTCTTCAAAAGTCACAGCTCCTAAAAGATTTAAATATTGCTCCCTATACCTAGGGATGGTTTCTATCTGCATTTGGGAAACTTGTGAAGAGTGTCTCTTCCTCTTGATACTGGCAACACATTTTGAAACTAAAAAGGTATGTGTGTGTATGGTCATATAAATGAAGTTAAGAGGATTGCTGTCGAAATATCAAAATGTAAGACGTAGACTGCAAAGTATTTAAGATAGACAAAGGAGTCTTCATCCAGAAAGGAAAAATGTATTGGAGGTAATACATAACGCTAAGTGCTGCTTAGTTCACCAGCATTTCTGGCTGGTGGACCACAAGATGACACAGACAGGGGCCACCTCAAGGGTTTGCAGAAAGTGGTAAGTTCCAGGTTGGAGTCCAGATTATTCACCGTGAAGACACACGTGACCTCTCATTTTGGCAAAGTGTGTGAGTATCCAGTAGAAGTCACCATCACGATGTGGGTTTCCGGTTTCATTTCAGTCCCTCCCAAAACTGTCAGGGGCTATTTCAGGATCTGTGAATACAGAAATAAACAGGATGTTCTCCTGCCTCATTGGATCCCTTTTCTAGTATTCCAGCAACATTCATCTCATCTTTCGCATGCTGTGCTATCTTGAAGCCCCCAAGGGATAGAAGTGGAAGATTCACTGAAACCAAGAAGTTTTTCAGAGCCCAACTAATAAATTAGTCCAAAGCCATTTGAAACTCTGGATAGATCTTTGCAGTCATAGCAATAAACTTACAATCCCATAAATCTAAGCTCTTTAGGCTACAGTCCATGGGGTCACTAAGAGTCAGACATGACTGAGCAACTTCACTTTCACTTTTCCCTTTCATGCACTGGAGAAGGAAATGGCAACCCACTCCGGTGTTATTGCCTGCAGAATCCCAGGGACGGCGGAGCCTGGTGGGCTGCCGTCTATGGGGTCGCACAGAGTTGGACATGACTGAGGCGACTTAGCAGCAGCAGCAGCAGCAGCAGCAGCAGCAGCAGTGTATCGTTAGGCATTCTGTCTTTTCTTTTTTCAAATGTTCCAATTAATTCCCGAGTATATAATAAGACTTCCAGATCTTTATCCTTTTCCTCCCGGACTTTCTTTCATGGGAGCTCATCATCTCACCATCGGATGTCTTTGCTGAGGGAATTCATCCATTTGCCTATCTGTAGAGTTTCATGAAAGTTTGACCATGTTCCAGTAATTATGATGTAACAAGCCACGCCAAAATGCCACAGTTTACAATGACATCATTTATGTTGTTTGGGAGTCTGTGGTTTCAGCAGGTTTGGGGTCGCAAAGAGTCAGATACCACTGAAGCGACTTAGCATGGGAGAACTAGCTTGCCCCATTTGGCATCAGCTGGGCACCTTGAAAGCTGGGGGCTGGGACCCTCTGATTCCCCCGTGAATCCCTGAGGGACAGTGTTCCTGACTGTTGACTGGAACACCCACACATGGTTCTGTGTAGCCTGTGCTTCCTCACAATATGGCCTCAGGGTTCCGTGAGTCAGGACCCCAAGAGAGAGCCAAGCTGACTCTGTGCTGCCTTTTATGCCCTCGCCACGGATGTCACACAGGTTGGTTTTCCTGCATCTCTGTTTGTCCAGGAAGTCACCAAACCCTTGCTAGGTTTAGAGGAAGAGAAAATAGATGCCACCTCTTGCTGGGGCCGTTGGGGCCGGGATCTTGGAAGATAGTGTGGAGATAACTATCTTGGAAGATAGTGAGGCTACTTGTGAAAAATGCAGCCTGCCGCAGATTATAGGCAAAAGGTTAATATCCTGAAGCAGTATACTGGCCAAAGTGCTATTTGGGAGTCAGAGAACTTGGTTTTGAACCCCGCCCCTGCCCATGTTGCTCACTGCACGAATGGGCCTCGTTGTGCTCATCTGTGAAGTGGGAGACAGTGGTGCTGACCCCATGCCTCTGCCCTGAGGATTGTGCAGATAAAATACATGTGTGAGTGTCTACCGAGGGCTTGGTGTAAACTGGACGCTCAATAAATCTTGGGTGAGTTAGTTTATTGAATCGAAATCTGCACATTATAGCCATTATTTAGGTTTATTGTGTCCTCATCTCTGTCACCGAGTACATCCTTGCTGTTTTCATGAATTTTCCACCGAGTCACAACCTGCCGCTGGCCGGCGAAGGTCAGGGAGGAAACAGATTAACAGCATCTCATACGACAATGTCAAGATAGTTAAAAGTGTTTACAAAGCTCAATGACACCCCATGAATTTAAAGCAAGAAGACTGGAGCAGAAGTAAAACTATTCCTGTTCTTCTAAGCTTGAGCAGGGACCTTGATGCTTTATGATTGTTTTAAGGTCCATTAATCGTTGAATCATGAGGCCATGTAAAAAAAATGACAGCTTCAACATTCAGGGCTCAGGTTTATTTTAAATGTTTCTGTTTCCACACTGTTTCTAATTAGTAACGGGCGAAAACCCTATTCCAGTGCAGCCAAGGCAGAGTGCCACAGGGTAGGGCAACTCAATTTTACCTCAAAGCATTTTATGACTCCTGGTAAGACATATTTCCTTAGGTTGCAGAATGCCAGCTTTTAACATAACACCCGTTAGCTGATTTTCTGAAAGAGAGCTTGCTGTCATACAGTCGGGATCTCTTCAAACAGGTCCAAACAAACTTTATAACTGCAGTAGCCACGAGCCACCTGTAGTTATTTGAATGAATTAAATTATATAAAATATTTAAAAGTTATAACAGCAGTAGCCACGAGCCACCTGTAGTTATTTGAATGAATTAAATTATATAAAAATTTTAAAAGTCACTCCATCAGTTGCACTGGCCACGTTTCAAGTGCTCAGTGTGGAGACCATATTGGGCAGTACGGATATAAGATAGAACATTTTCATCTGGGGCTTCCCTAATGGCTCAGATGATAAAGAACCCACCTGCAATGCAGGAGACCTGGGTTCAGTCCCTGGGTCGGAAAGATCCCCGGAGAAGGGAATGGCTACCCCACTCCAGTATTCTCGCCTGGAGAATCCCATGGACGGAGGAAACTGGCAGACTACAGTCCCTGGGATCACAGAAAGTCAGACAACCAAGCAACTAAGCGCACACACACGCACGCGCACACACATGCACCCACATGCTCACACACACACACCCACATGCTCACACACACACACACACTCGCACACACGCATCTCTGCAGAGAGGTTCAGTGGGCAGCACTGCTCTACAAGACAGTTCTCCACTGTTTTTCTTCCTGTATTCATTCCAGAATTAAAATCAGTCCACTCACATGCTCCATCTTCTCCCAGAATCCTACATGTCATCAAAAGGTACCACCGCCTTCTCCCATTTGGAGAACTTTCTAGAGCCTAGGCCCAACCAGCTTGAACTCCCTATAGCAATTCCCCCATAGTTTTTTTTTTTTTTTAGCACCCATGGAATTCAGTCTTGGGATCATCCCCTCTGCTTGCCTCTAAATCTCTCTCTTCTTAGACACTCATGAAGACCCCAAACCTGTGGTCCTCCTTGAGAACAGTGATTCATCCCCCTGGACTGTGGATGCCCTTGGCATCCAGGAATTACTTTAAGGCTGCTTCAGATCCATAGATGTCACCAGTGTTGTATTCTATGGGGAGTCAGATCTTGTGTACAGGTGCAAATAGTTTTCAGATGTGGGGAAAATTATTGTGATATGAAAAGTGGAAACTTGTTTTCAAGCATTATTAAATTTATAAGCAGCATTTGATCATTACATATTTAGTCAGTGGTTACTAAAAGCGTAGGTGTCTGTGAATGCTTGATGTCCTGAAGGGTGTTCTCCTGCTAGAAGTGTCATCATCCAGCAGGGGAAGGAGGCTGAAGTCTATCCGTGGATGTGGGAAGCAGATATCCTCACCCGTGCATCCTTGATTTAAACGTGAGCTTCCAACAGGCTAACATGCCACTGCCTCTCATTTCTGGCCTGGAGCCGAGTGTGTATCCCATGTAATCCTCCCAGCAGACCTAAGTAAAGTGAAAGTGAGGTCGTTCAGTCGTGTCCAACTGTTTGCGACCCCATGGACTGTAGCCCACCAGGCTCCTCCATCCACAGGATTCTCCAGGCAAGAGTACTGTAGTGGGTTGCCATTTCCTTCTCCAGGGGATCTTCCTGACCCAGGGAAGATCTAAGTGGTCACTAATAATTTCTCTTAAAGAAGGAAATGGCAACCCACTCCAGTATTCTTGCCTGGAGAATTCCATGGACAGAGGAGCCTGGTGGGCTATAGCCCATGGGGTCACAGAGAGTTGGACACGACTGAATGACTAACACAATAATTTCTCTGCTTCAAAGATGAGTCCACTGAGGCTCAGAGGGTCTCGTTTTCCCAGTGCCCTTGTGTGTGGTCCTGACCACCTGCCTAAACTCCTCTTCTGTGTTCACTCATCACCCTCCCCCATAGCCCGCTCAGTTGGAACATACACGTTATAGTTATGTGGCGTGGTGGAGCTGTCTCAATTCCGTTAGGATGTTCGCCAACGCCACCACGCATCTGATCTAGATGTACTTGGGAGAACTCTCAGGACCTGACGAATTATTATGGGCAGTTTTATGGCCCCACGGGTCACAGGCTGCGTACTAACTAAAGCTAATGAGCTCCGGACGCCATGGAGCATTTAGGATACGTGGTATTCCTTACACAGAAGGAACCTTTCCCCCGTTCCCATCTCAGAGGCCGTCTCAAGGCAGAGAAGAAAATGCATACATGCTTCTCCTGGACGGTGTGCTTTAGACCATGCATCCTTTACGTGAAATGGAAGTCTCAGCAGAATGTTTTTACAAATCAGGTGTTGGTGGTGGGGGGGCAGATAGAAACCAAAGCAAAGCCAACAGGGATCTAAACAGATCCACACGATATTCTTGGAAGGGAAAAAAAAATCATCTTTTGAATGAAAATGTTTTTATTGTAGTTGATACAACTAGTTTCCCTGGCAGGTCCAAAGGAGGTGAAGTGCATTCTTGATTTTCAGGTTGGCAGGTAAAGCCCACCCCTCCATCCTGACTTCCCTGGTATCCTGCGCACTGCTCCTACCTTCCTTCCATTTGCACTTGGGCGCCTGGTTTTCTATGTGTCCTCCCATCAGTGTTGCAGGAACCCCAGGGATTTAATCCAGTACCGAAGGGCTCGCTCTCCCGCTGCTTCCAGGTGCCTTCTAGAAAGAGAACGCATGGGTCAGCTAACAGGCTGCGTCGGCTTCCTTTGCCTCGCAGCTGTGATGCCAGATTCTTGGAGCTTCGCTGGGAAGGGAGGAAGGAAAGCGTGATGGAGGCTGTGCATCCAGGAGCTCCACAGGGAGTTCCCCTGAACTCCCGGGTCATTGTCCCCTAGGGGTGTCCACCACGTGCAGTAGCTCCATCACACATGGACGTCAGCTTGCCCCTTCCCCGGGTCAGCAGCCCACACTCAGCCCCCTCAAGGCGCATTCTCCCTCCAGGTCTCTTGGTATCCTGTTCATCCAGCAAACGTCATAGCACCAGAGAAGCATTAAAACACGGACCTTCCAGAGCAGCGGTCCCCGACCTTACTGACACCAGGGACTGGTTTCATGGAAGACAGTATGTCCATGGACTGGGGATGGGGGAGTGATTTCGGGATGTTATAAGTGCATTGCACTTAGTGTGTCCTGTATTTCTATTATTATTATATCAGCTCCACCTCCGATCATCAGGCATTAGATCCGGGAGGTTGCAGACTGCTGTTCTAGAGGAAAAGAGTTTTCTTTGCTTCCAGGTAATCCCTCTGTCCTTATGCAAATTTCCAGAACCTTTAAGTAACGAGTTGAGTGTTAGGAAGGGGAGCTCTCACACAGCTTTATTAGGTAGTCCCCTGATACTTCCATTCAGAGCTTTGGGTTCCCACCTCCTTGAGTTTTCAAAACCGTGCTGAGAGCCAAGAAGCTCCTATCAGAAAGCACCTTTATTCCAATTTGCAGTGTCCACCTAGACCTGTTAAATAGCAGCCCACCTGACACACGGAGGGCTTCCCTGGTGGCTCAGCTGGTAAAGAATCCGCCTGCAATGCAGGAGACCTAGGTTTGATCCCTGAGCTGGGAAGATCCCCTGGAGCAGGAAACAGCTATCCACTCCAGTATTCTGGCCTGGAGAATTCCATGAACTATGGGGTCACAAAGAGTCAGACACGACTGAGCGACTTTCACTTCACTAAGACACAGAAGGGTCTGCCCCCATCATGTCCTCGCCACATATAGCTAGCTAGCATATTGTGTGCACACAGATGTTTCCCTGTCTGAGAATGGCAATGACTGGCAGTTCGTAACAAGCCATCGGCTTGTCGGTATAGAAAACACCCCCACAATATATTAGGGGAACCACTGTATCACCCAGGGCTCCTGGAGGCACACGTATTGGCAAAACACATTCATAGTCCACCACTGATGAAAGCGTCATCCACCTCCGCCGTGGTTGCCACGTTCTGCATCAGTGGGGACTTTTACCTTCAGCTGTTCCTCCCGAGTGACCCTTGCCTGCTCAACAGCATGTTCAGTTCTAATTGTTCAGCCTGCCTAATCCTGACTGAAGCAGGCTGTAATATCAAGTGTGGAGGAAGATGGGGACGGACGTAAACTAGATTTGCTCTCCTCCCAAGGAATAACTAGATTAAGACTTTCTTTTCGGAGATAAATCATCCTATGCAGGAGGGAAGAAAAACAAAAAACAAAACTCCATAGAAAAAGACAAATGACAGCCCAAGATCCAAAAAGACAAGTGCTCCGTCATTTTGTCATAAAGCCAGAAGAGACAGTGATGCTGGCTGCCTAGACTTTGTATTCACACACATAGACAATATCACAGGCAGAGCTTCTGATGCCAGGAGCTTATTTGGTGAACCGGGGACACGTGGAGGGGCCCCCATCATTTTCGGTAACTTGTAGCGTATTTCAGAGGTTTGTGTAGACAGGGAAAGGCAAGCGGTGTGCTGCCGTGAAGATTTGGCTTCTTGCATCTTCTGAACTACAGAGGATTGCATGAGAACAGTCAGTTAATAAAAATCTGTAGGGACTTTGGTAATCCACAGTCCGGGAACATTAGTGTTCTGTGACACCCTGCATTGGAACATACCTACGTGCACACATATGCACATGTACATTCATGCAAAGTATTTATTTTTTATTTTTTAAATGTTTTTATATTAATTTATTAATTTGTGGCTGTGCTGGGTCTTCACTGCTGTGCCTGGCTTTCTCTAGTTCTGGGGTTCAGGCTTCTCGTTGCGGTGGCTTCTCTTGTTGAGGAGCACAGTCTCTGGGTGCAGAGGCACGTGGGCTCTAGGAGCATAGACTCAACAGTTGTGGCACACTTGCTTAGTTGCCCCGAGGTTGTGGGATCTTCCCGGACCAAGGATCAAACCCATGTCCCCTGCATTGGCAGGTGGACTCCCAACCACGAGACCGAGGGAAGTTCCCAAGGTACGTGTTTTTAGAGAACTCTGCCATTGCTGATCAATTCATGGCCGTCTGTCTTCTCTGTGATTCATGGGCTCCTTGGGTTGGAATTCCCACTTTGGAGGGTTATATTTCCTGGTGCATTCATATAACTGGAATGCCATTTAGAAGCCATCGTTGTGTAGGTTCCCTGAATCTGCTACTTTTTCTTCCCCTCTTTCTCTCTTTCCTTCTTTCCCTTGCTTCCTCCTTCCCTTCCTCCCCTCCTCTTCTCCTTTCTTTATTTCTGTATCCTCTAAACTTTTATGATGCAGTGGAATCAGGCCAACTGAGTTTGAATCTTGACTCTGTGCTTCCTAAGTGTCTTCTTGGTGGCTTAGCTCAGGCTTCTGTAACAAAGCACCATAGACTGGTGGCTTCAACAACAGCCATGAATTTCCCACAGTTCTGGAGACTGGAAATCCAAGACCTGCATGCAGGCAGATTCCCTTCCTGGCAAGGGCTCTCTTTGTGGCTTGCGCACGGCCGCCTTCTCTCTATGTCGTTGCATGATGGCGAGAGAGAGCTCTGGTCAGTCTGTCTCTTCCAGGAGGATGCTAATCCCACTGTGAGGGCTCCACCCTTATGACCTCCTCTAAACACAATCACCTCCCTAAGGCCCCGCCTCTGAATACCATCACACTGTGAGGTTAGGACTTCAGTATATGAATTTGGGGAGGACACAGACGTCAGTCCAAAAAGAATCCTTCAGGTAATGTAACCTTTTACGTGGTCTCCTCTGACTTGCGAGGATAATAAGACTTACCTTGTTTTGAGGAATACACAGGCCTTTTAAAGCATAGTGATTTAAAGAAGATGGTCAACACTGAAATCAGATTGATTATATTCTTTGCAGCCAAAGATGGAGAAGCTCTATACAGTCAGCAAAAACAAGACCAGGAGCAGACTGTGGCTCAGGTCATGAACTCCTTATTGCCAAATTCAGACTTAAATTGAAGAAAGTAGGGAAAACCACTAGTCCATTCAGGTATGACCTAGATCAAATCCCTTATAATTATACAGTAGAAGTGACAAATAGATTTAAGGGACTAGATCTGATAGACAGAATGCCTGATGAACTATGGACAGAGGTTCGTGACATTGTACAGGAGACAGGGATCAAGACCATCCCCGTAGACAAGAAATGCAAAAAATGGAAAAAAGCAAAATGGCTGTCTGAGGAGGCCTTGCAGATAGCTGGGAAGAAAAAAGAAGGGAAAAGTAAAGGAGAAAAGGAAAGATATTCCCATCTGAATGCAGAGTTCCAAAGAATAGCAAGGAGAGATAAGAAAACCTTCCTCAGCGATCACTGCAAAGAAATAGAGGAAAACAACAGAATGGGAAAGACTAGAGAACTCTTCAAGAAAATTAGAGATACCAAGGGAACATTTCTTGCAAAGATGGGCTCGATAAAGGACAGAAATGGTATGGACCTAACAGAAGCAGAAGATATTAAGAAGAGGTGGCAAGAATACACAGAAGAACGTACAAAAAAGATCTTCACGACCCAGATTATCACGATGGTGTGATCACTCAGCTAGAGCCAGACATCCTGGAATGTGAAGTCAAGTGGGCCTTAGAAAGCATCACTACGAACAAAGCTAGTGGAGGTGATGGAATTCCAGTTGAGCTATTTCAAATCCTGAAAGATGATGCTGTGAAAGTGCTGCACTCAATATGCCAGCAAATCTGGAAAACTCAGCAATGGCCACAGGACTAGAAAAGGTCAGTTTTCATTCCAATCCCAAAGAAAGGCAATGCCAAAGAATGCTCAAACTACCGCACAATTGCACTCATCTCACATGCTAGTAAAGTAATGCTCAAAATTCTCCAAGCCAGGCTTCAGCAATACGTGAACCGTGAACTTCCAGATGTTCAAGCTGGTTTTAGAAAAGGCAGAGGAACCAGAGATCAAATTGCCAACATCCACTGGATCATCAAAAAAGCAAGAGAGTTCCAGAAAAACATCTATTTCTGCTTTATTGACTATGCCAAAGCCTTTGACAGTGTGGATCACAATAAACTGTGGAAAATTCTGAAAGAGATGGGGATACCAGACCATCTGACCTGTCTCTTGAGAAACCTGTATGCAGGTCAGGAAGCAACAGTTAGAACTGGACATGGAACAACAGACTGGTTCCAAATAGGAAAAGGAGTACGTCAAGGCTGTATATTGTCACCCTGCTTATTTAACTTCTATGCAGAGTACATCATGAGAAACGCTGGGCTGGAAGAAACACTGGAATCAAGATTGCCAGGAGAAATATCAATAACCTCAGAGATTCAGATGACACCATCCTTATGGCAGAAAGTGAAGAAGAACTAAAGAGCCTCTTGATGAAAGTGAAAGAGGAGAGTGAAAAAGTTGGCTTAAAGCTCAACGTTCAGAAAACTAAGATCATGGCATCTGGTCCCATCACTTCATGGGAAATAGACGGGGAAACAGTGGAAACAGTGTCAGACTTTATTTTTGGGGGCTCGAAAATCACTGCTGATGGTGATTTTAGCCATGAAATTAGAAGACGCTTACTCCTTGGAAGGAAGGTTATGGCCAACCTTGATAGCATATTTAAAAGCAGAGACATTACTTTGCCAACAACGGTCCGTCTACTCAAGGCTATGGTTTTTGCAGTGGTCATGTATGGATGTGAGAGTTGGACGGTGAAGAAAGCTGAGCGCCGAAGAATTGATGCTTTTGAACTGTGGTGTTGGAGAAGACTCTTGAGAGTCCCTTGGACTGCAAGGAGATCCAATCACTCCATCCTGAAGGAGATCAATCCTGGGTGTTCATTGGAAGGACTGATGTTGAAGCTGAAACTCCAATACTTTGGCCACCTCATGCGAAGAGTTGACTCGTTGGAAAAGACCCTAATGCTAGGAAGGATTGGGGGCAGGAGGAGAAGGGGACGACAGAGGATGAGATGGTTGGATGGCATCACTGACTCGATGGAGGGTTTGGGTAAACTCCGGGAGTTGGTGATGGACAGAGCGGCCTGGCGTGCTGCGATTCGTGGGGTCGCAAAGAGTCGGACATGACTGAGCAACTGAACTGTGAAGAATTTATGCAGTAATGACTGAACAGATAGTAGTTGTTACAACAGCATCAAAGCCATCATTTCCACCGGTAGACAGTCAGGTCCTTGTGAAGGGGACTGGGTCTCATCCTCTTGAACCCCAGGCCAGCAGCCAGCACAGGGCCCAACATGCAGTGTCGTCAGTGCATGGAAGTGTAGATGGAGTGGGATGTCCCAGCTTGGAAACATTGCTGCCAGTCTCCCAAGGAGGCCGAGTGACAGCCGGAGGGCTCAGGGGGAACGTCACAGAGGAGGTCACCGTTCTGCCACATCTCTTGGTGCTTCTGGGTTATGAGACCCTCAAGTTGACATGGATTCAGAATGACAGATTTTATGTTTTCTTGTAATCTTATGTTTTCTTGTAATCTCAACTTCTTAAAAAAATGCTAAAAAAGGAAAAGAAAAAAAAAAAATCTTATCCAAAGGCACTAATACAAAGTCTTAGCTAACAGGTCTCAGAATGAAACAAAGACTTCCTGTGTAGTTTATCTCAATCATAAAACAAGAGAAAATACTATCATTCCGTATGGTTTTTCTTACAGGCATCTTTTTTTTGAAAAGGTTTTGACTCACCGTTGAATTTGTCTTTAGAAATGGAGAGAAAAAAAATCAAATGTAAGAAGATTACCATGAATTTCAGAGAGAAACACAGTTAGGGAATCTACTCCAGTGGGTACATTGATATTAGTCTATTATTTCCATCATGTTACAGGAAAACCCTGAGATGTTTGTGAGTTTTTTGCCATTGGTTTGTGTTTTTGTTTTGTTTTGGTTACAATTTGTGTATATATCTTTTGTTCTCTATAATCATTTTTTTGAAAAAAAAATTCAGTTACTCACATTTACCTTTAACATTGCCTCTGATTTTGCTGTTTTGCTGTCATGGATTCATCTTCCCCACAAGTATTTCAGATCCTAAATACTTTTCATGGAATTTTTTCTCCTGTCCTTTCCCCTTCTGTTTTCTTCCCTCCTAAGCTGTAGAAATGCAGCCCTTTTAAGGGCGCTTAGACGTTTAAGTCTGAGAATCAGCCTCTGTGCATCTCCTCATCCCGCTCAGGTGTTTGATTAATAACATTTTTATAAGGTGGTGACCAGAGTGGAGCGTGACGCTCGAGCCGAGTTTCGCCGGAGTCCAGGATGATCCGTTCTCATTTCTGGGACACTTACTTTGTCCCAGTTAGAAGAGACGTGACTGAGCCCACACAGCTGTGCCATGCTTGGCTGTGCCGTGCTTGGCTGTGCCCTGCGTGTGTGTGAGTGGGATGGGGTGGGGGGAGGCTTGTGCAGACGCGGGCATCTGTCATGCTCCCAAGGTCTTATCAACAACCGCAGGAGCCTCCTTGGAGATCAATCACATCCCCTCGGCGTGCGTTTCCTAAGACTTGTTGCACTCTCTGTGTCGCCGTTAATTTCATTTGTCATATGTCAGACCGGGATGAGTGAGACTCACTCAGACCCAGCACGTTGTACATTTTTCCTTCCTTCCTTAGTCACCACCTTTGCTAATTTCAGGCGGTCAGCACATTTGGCAGGTTTGTAGCCGCTCGCCTGAGCAAGCCATTAATCTCGATTAGGAGAGGTAGTGGCTCCCCCTCCCCCGCCGGAGGCTGCCCCGCCCCCCTCCAGTCTGCATCTTGTCGCATCTCCCTGGTTTTAGGCACCCCCCCCACCCCACCCCACCCCGCTGAGTTTTTCTTTTGTCTTCTGGATTGAAGATCTGCCCTGAAGAACACAGCCCTGGTATGCAGTCTTCAGCTGTCTGTGCCCAGCAAAGTGCCATCAGAGAAATCAAGAACTCGGCTGGGCCCTCCCCAGCGGCCAGGGCCAGTCACCGCAAAGCCATCCTCGCCATTTCTCCCGGAGAACTTCAGCAACGACATGCCTTTCCTTTGCGTGCCTTTCAGGCAATCATTTTTCTCCTTTCTGGAGTTGGATTTCCCCTATCTCTCTCTTTGCTTTTTTTAATCCTCCTGTGGAAATCTCTCTCTTTTCCTAAAACATCTTCAGTCATTTTCCATTTGAACTTGAAGGAGCTATGTTCGAAAACTTAGTATAAATTTTTCCCCTGTTCTTCAGATCTCCTGTGTCCCACTGTAAAATGAAATGTCATGCATGGTGACTTTTCTTAAAAAATAAATAAATTTAAATTAAGCCTCTGCTCCAGAATGTTGGATTCTCAACGTATGCACCAAGCAGAAAGGGTGGCAGCCATGGTTTTGATAAAAAAGCACCCGTGATCTTCGCTAACATGCGTGGTGCGGAGAGGCACGCTCCATAGGCTGTGCTGCTGCTTCTGTGGAATCATGCACCACAAACCTGGAGGAAACCAGAGAAGACATCTAGGTTAGGGTTTCCAAATCAGATATTTCGGGAGGAAAATAATCCTACTTTGATATAACACTTAACGTAGTTGGTTAGTATATAAGGCGTCACAGCCAAGGTCTCCTGGTTGAAGTCGGGGAAATGTGGACAATGAGCTTGAACTTGACCTCTCGTTTGCCCTGGCAGTTGGGCCCTCGAGGCCCCCAAAGGCCCTCCAGCATGTGGTTTCTGCCCTGGTTATCTTCATCCCCTTCAGATCCC
The DNA here is from genome assembly GCF_054371585.1 of Giraffa tippelskirchi. Taxonomy (NCBI): domain Eukaryota; kingdom Metazoa; phylum Chordata; class Mammalia; order Artiodactyla; family Giraffidae; genus Giraffa; species Giraffa tippelskirchi. The sequence continues at coordinate 54,812,513 of NC_137281.1, read as the reverse complement.
CCCAGCCCTGCCCCGGTGTCCTGGGAGGCTGACCTCAGTGGCCTATGCTGCCCTCGTTTTCAGGCCAGATCTCGATGATGTGCATGGGTAGGAATGCAGACAAAGCAAGGCGGGGCTGCTCGGTCCCCAGGCTCACTCCCTGCAGGGCCTGTGGGGGCCGCCTCACTCCACTTTCAGCTGTCAGGGCTTGGAGCTCTTCCTGCTGTTACTAAACCCGGGAGGCTGCTGGAAACCTCACAGGTTCCTGTGATCTCACACCTACCTTTGCAAAGAGCACTTTTATCAAGCGCTCCTCAGATGACCACTTGGAGTGAGCCTCTGTGTCCCTGCAGGACCCTGACCCATATAGATGGTCTGAGATCTCAAAGCAGGGCCCTCTCCTTGCCCAGTGCATCAGCTTCCATCCGAAACACCCATCTCTGGGAGCGGGAGAGGCGCTGAGAGAAGACTTCCGCTGAGCTCTGGCCCCATCTTTTCCCCCAGGGCTTGCGTCCTCCCCGTCCTTCCTGGTTTTTTTTATTTTAAAGAAATCTGGAAAAGGAGCTGAAGAGCTCCATGTGCGACTGTCGGTCCAAGGCCAAGGGCAGTTGCCGGCTGCCCTCACTGCCTGTGTTAAATGACCCCCGTCTGCTGCTTGGCCGCCTGCAGGTCCACGCTCACATCTGGCTCCGTCAGGGCCCGCACGTCACCTTGAGAATGACCTTGAAGGTCTCTTCAGGGTCGGGAGGCCCCCGCCCCTGCCCACACCCTGGCCCCGCTCTCTCCCAGATGTTCCCAGGTCCCCTGGGTGACCTTGCGCGTCGTTCCTGGGATGTTACTCCATCATCCTCGACCCGTATGGCTCGGGGTCTCAGCTGGAACAGGGCAGAAGTATCCACGCATCTGTTCTGCCTCTCCCGTGTGGGGTCCCCCAGGCTTTAATGGAAATACTCTCTGAGGTAAAGGCAGAAGCCAGCATTTGTTGCTGTAATGAAATCGTGAACTTGACCCCCTTCTGATAAAAACCTTGGATATAGAGTTGATGTAAAACAGGGGACACTGGCCGGCTCCAAGAGGCAGAAGAAAGAGGCACCCTCTTCTTTTCCGACTCCGAGATCCCTAAGAAATCAAACTGTACCAAGGCTCACGTCGTCTCTCCTGACAGCCTGAGGACTTCACATGTAAGTTCATTGGCAGTCCTGGTGTGTGCTTCAGTATTTGTGCTTTTAATAGATACTGCAAGTGTGTTTAATGTGAAAATAGAAATGGAGGGCTCTTAAAAGAGCTTACTCAAAATCCTGCCAATTACTAAAGTCTACCAGACAAGAAGGAGCCACTTTTTTTTTTATATAAAAGGGAAAAAAATGTTTCTACAAAAGCCTGGCCCTTTGTCTTTAAAAATATTCATCTCTTGGGTACTGAGTTATAATAGTAAATACAGATGTAGCTATGTCCCGTTAAAAGCACAGCCAAAATGTAGTACAAATGTTCAGGGCACTGGTATGTCACTTTAAATTGTAAAGTGTCACCTAAAAATGTCGAGTTGCTGAGGAGAAATTGGTATTGGCTCTGAGTCTGCAGCTCGCCGTTTTCTGGGTTCCCAAGAAGGTAATATTTGAGGCAAAAGTCAGACAGTGCCAACATGCCCATCTACGTCAATCTGTTTTAACTTGCAAAATTTCTCATTCCCTGGTTACAAACATCTGAGGATAAGAAATAGCCAAGATGCTATTGCAAGTCCTGAAATAGGTTATTGTCAGCCAGAAACTGGCTAGTAAACAACCTGGACCCAAGACATTGGTCCAAACCAGTCCTGAGCCAGCTTGGGGGTCTGACCCAACCTCTCTGATGCCAGCCTGGGGTAACTTTGGGGAAATGGCAAGGTCAAATCATTCAGAACCCTCTGCAGCCCCTAGTGGAGCTAAGGAATTAGACCTTGTTTACACCTTTTTCCCATTGCCGGTTTTTCTTAAACATTAGCTCTGTTTCTTTTCTTTCTCCCTTCTTTTTCAATTCTGATTTGCAAAGAATAGGGAAGCTTAGCCAAACTGCAGTTTCAAAGTATTGCCTCTTAAGCCCAGGCCAAGTGTGGAGACTTGATAGAATTCTGATTAATGCATCTTATTACATTAATTTTCAGAGGAACCCTCAGGCATTTCTCCTCCTCCGAATGCGGCCTGGCCTGCCAGAAGCATTTGTCCACTTAAAGAGCTAATATCTTCAGCTCCCAATGACCATAAAACTGAAAACCTATCGGAAGAGTTGGCTTCTTTAGATGTGCGTTCGGCCTAGTGCAAAATAGATACAGAACTTGGCTGAACTTTGCTTCAAATTTGCCAATCAAAACTCACAAGCCCACGCCAAGTTGGCTACAAAACCTCTTGCTCAGAGCCAGCGCTAATTATGTCAACAAAGAAGCTCAAAGAAGCTCAAGCACAGCCCCGTTAAGTCCCGCACTCTGTGGGAGTCAGGGCGGCGGCACCGGTGTGCAGGCACGCGGGCCCTGCTCAGACGGGCTCCGGCTTTTCCCAGCTTCCTCCTGCAACCCCCAGGAACGCCTCAGGCCCCAGCCACCCCTCTCATCACTGACAGTCTTCCTTAGAAATGAGAAACCATCTCATTGGGTGTTCCAGGGAGCCGACTCAGAGGGGAGATTTCCTGTCCAGGACTTTTCTTAGGGTCAACACCTGTAGGTAGGACAAAGCTGGCAGAGGAGAGGCTGAGCTGAGATGCAGCCAGCAGAGGGTCCCAGCCGACCTCGTGGGGGCCTGTGGAGCTGAAAGGGCCCATCGGTGTGTCAGCATCAGCGCTCGGGCCAGTGTGGACAGGCCTTCATGCCCCTGCCTGCCTGGACACAGCATCTCATGGACTGTCCCAGGAAGGCTGTGACCTTGCCCGAGGAAGGACACGCCCCTCTGCATTCAGATGCCCCTGGAGGGCTGGACACCTGGAGGTCACAGGCCCCCCCAGGACAGAGAGATCTGAGCCACACATGGGCAATGCAAGTCAGGCCTCCCTTCCAGCCTGGACACATCCCGGCTCCTCCCCTCCCTCACCATCGCCGCCCCCAGCACATGAAACCCTCCCCTGTGAGGCAGGCTTGTCATGAGCTGTTCTGCAGCCCTTGTTGGTCCGAGCCTTGACGTATTTTAGAAAGCCCTGGAACCAGGCAGACCTGGGTTTCAGTGTTATCTCTGCCATTATCGCTAGCTTTCCAGTCAACTCATGAATTGTTCAGGGCCTTAGTTTCTTCTCCTCTAAAATGGGTCCAGTCACACTTAATTCCAAAGGTGTCTTAAGTCTGAGTGAGCAGATGGGCAGAATTGCATCAGCAGAGAGAGAGGGTGTGTAGAGTGGAGGGTTGTGTGGGCTAATAGTCAGGAAGCCTGGCCGGCATCTGGCCCCTCAGTGGGGTGTTTCTGGGAAAGTTGCTGATCTTGCTAAGTCTCGGAGCTAGTTGTAATCAGTACTTAGCCACCCTTTATGTATGACACTAAATGTCTTTGGTGACCCCAACGTGTCCAAGGGCCACAAACCCCTAGAATTTTCATCCCTAAGCAAAAGCACAGAGGTGTGTCTGATGGCAATTCAGGGTTCAGGCTTGTGAATCCCTGAGACCTGAACGTAATCCTGGATCTGCAGCTTCCTAGGTAAAGTAGCAATTCATTTCTCTGTTTTGCTCTTGATTTGGTAGCAACATCCATAAAACGGGTGTAGTAAGGCGTCAGAGGTCAAACCAGTCAACCCTAAAGGAAATCAACCCTGAATATTCATTAGAAGGACTGATGCTGAAGCTCTAATACTTTGGCCACCTGATGCAAAGAGCCAAGTCACTGCAAAAGACCCTGATGCTAGGAAAGATTGAGGGCAGGAAGAGAAGGGTGCTACAGAGGACATGATGGTTGGATAGCATCCCCGGCTCAGTGGACATGAACTTGAGCAAACTCTGGGAGATAGTGGAGGACAGGGAAGCCTGGTATGCTGCAGTCCATGAGGTAGCGAAGAGTCGAACACGACTTAGCGGCTGAACAACAACAACAAAAGCTGTCAGTGTGGCGGAAACAAAATAATGTAAGTTGGGCCTTTTTCTTCTGGTTTATCTTGTCCTGTAACCTGCATCGTTGCTGTGACCGTTCTGAGCACCTGCAGCGGACCTGGCACCCTAGTGGGCTCTCAGGACGCAGAGAACCCATCCCTGCTGGCAGGAAGCATCAGGGAAGCCGCTTAAGCCTAAATGCCGACACTGAACAAGAACCATGATGACCACCTACAGTTTTAACGTCAGAAATCCAAATGTGCCATGCAGGAACGCCCTTGCCCACCTACAACCTGAAGCTCTGGACGTGTCCTCCTCTGCCCGCCCTTGACCAGTGGGAGTGGCCCATCTGTGTGAAGGAGACAGTGATGGAATCTCAGAAGACCCAAGGGTATTGTCTGGGGACACTGTGATACTCCTCAATCACTTCACCATCCTTTAAAAAAGCTCTAACGAGCCATCTGAGAAATTCTACCCAGAAAATTCTAGGCCCATTCCTATTAGTAAAGTTGATGGTCGACTGCCAAGAAAACCTAGGCAGTTCTTCTCCGGGTCAATAGGGCAGGATGACTGCACACCGCCTCCCTCCCCTAAAATACGCCGAGAACTCCAGTGAAAATAAGAACCCTGGGCCTTCGCTCGGGAGAGGGCCTCTTGTTGAAGTACAAACCATATCACTTATGAGTTTCCTCCTTGCTACCATCAGAAGCTAGGTGGCTTAAACAGGAATTGCTGTCTCACCATTTAGGAGGCCAGAAACCCCAAATCAAAGTACTGGCAGGGTATATCTTTTTCTTTTTCTTCCCTGAGACTCAGAGTATGTTCCAGGCCTCTCTCCCAGCTCCTGGTGGTCGCTGGCATTCCTAGGCTTGTAGACGTATGTGACCTTCATCTCTCTATCCCTGTGTGTCCTTTCCAGTCTCTTAAAAGGACACCACCAGTCATTGGAGCTAGGAGTCACCTTTAGCCAGTATAACGTCATCTTGATCTTTATCTTAACTCCACCTGCAAAGACCCTGTTTCCAAATAAAGTCACATTCTGAGCTTTGTAATGAGCGTGAATTTGGAAGAACACTGTTCAGCTCACCCACCGTGCCCTGCAGCTTTCTGGGTCATTCCTCTTGGCCTTTTGGGCTCTATGCATCTTTTACGAGTCAGGAGCTGTGGTTTAACCTCTACCCGCCCTTCCCTCATGGTGACCTTCCTCTGTACCTAATGAGCAGAAGAATAAAAGAAGGAAACTGAGGCGCAGAAGTGCAGACTGACTTGGCCCGGGTCACACGGCTAGTCACCAGGGAGGCTGAGCTGGAAACCAGCCACACCAGCCGAGCCCCGCCTCCCACGCCCCCTCCCTCCATCTGCCCACCCATGGTGTCTCCTTTTGAAAGCCCCAAGGCAAATAAAGCAAACCAGCTGCAGGATTATGAAATGCTATGATGCTTGCCTTTGCCCCTGGTCTCATCTTAACAGCAACCAGAATGTTTACAAGGCCAGGTTATTCATTTTCCAACACCGTCCCAGGGCCATGGTCAGGTGACTAGCCGTATTCTTGCACCCGTGTATTATTTCATTTGTAGGGTTTAAGGTTGCCTTTGGGAAGCACCAAGGTGTGTTTGGCATTTCACAGACAAGGAAACGAGGCCTGGAGGAAAGTGGAATTCCATGCTGGGACTTCAACTTAAATCTATTTCTAAAGCCAAACTGAGTCTTTGAGAAAATGCAGTGTACCTGAAACTGTGCCAGATGCAGCATGCTAAGTCACTTCAGTCGTGTCCGATTCTGTGCAACCCCATAGACGGCAGCCCACCAGGTTCCTCTGTCCCTGGAATTCTCCAGGCAAGAATACTGGAGTGGGTTGCCATTTCCTTCTCCAATGCATGAAAGTGAAAAGTGAAAGTGAAATCGCTCAGTCGTGTCCAACTCTTAGCGACTCCATGGACTGCAGCCCACCAGGTTCCTCTGTCCATGGAATTTTCCAGGCAAGAGTACTGGAGTGGGTTGCCATTTCCTTTTCCAGCTAAGACTCAGGCTTCTGAGTCCAAAGCATACCATTCCCATCCCCAGCTAGAATGAAAATTATTTTTAATTAAAAAAATATTAATTTTATTTGGCTGGGTCTGGTCTTTGCGCTCAGGATGTTTGCTGCAGCGTGTGGGTTCTGTGTTCTGGCATACAGGCTCAGTGATTGTAACGTGCAGGCTTAGTTGCCCTGTGGCATATGGGATCTTAGTTCCCCAGTCAGGGATCAAACCCACATCCCCTGCATTTGAAAGTAGATTCTTAGCCTCTCGACCCACCAGGGAAGTCCCTAGAATTTTAAATATTTAAGAAATAAAGACTTCAGAGTCTAGACACACGCCAGAACCCAGAAGCACAGATTTGCTAACGGACGGCAGAGTGCTTTGCATCCTTCCATGGCTTTGCCTCCCAGAGTCACACTGCAGGGCCAAAGCTTTTTATAGGACAGCATCCCTGTTGAACAGACACTTAGCATATTTAAGTTGGGATCCAGGGGAACCAGAGTGTTGGGGGAGATACATAACGAAGGCTGTTTTCTCTTCAAGAATGCAATCAAATTGAAAAGTAATCCCTCAAGGGCAGCCACTTGTAAATTAGGAAAGAAGGGGGAAAAAAGGTCCCATAAAGACACATCACAAGGGGGTTTGACTAAGCAGAAGGAGCTGGAAAAAGAGAAAAGGAGGCTTGCACGTTGCTTGTAAATTGATGAATAAATTCTGTTAAGGAAAGATTGGATTCACATTCAATGTGGGAAACAGGGAAAGACCTTTTCTTGCACGCTGAGAAGTTTGAATACACTTTCAGGAGCTCTTCGTTATCTCAAATTAAATCTTAAATTGGGCTTGTGGTTCTCTGTGAATTAATACTCCGGCCTCTCAGCCCTGCTGCCGAGGTCATTCAAATCTAATGGCGGAAATGGTCGCAGGGTCAGCCCTTGGTCGGCGCTGTATAGAAGTGCCTTAATGATGCCCCGGACGTTTGCATTCTGCGGCTGGGTGGCTGGGCGGCGGGCACTAGGGTGGGGGAGGGGCTCGGCAATCGCATTATCATACAGGAGGCTCATGTGGATGAGGAAGTACAGAATCTCGGGCCATCCCACCATTCAGCACTGAAACAGAGGGCCGGTGTTTCCTGAAACAGGAAGATGTAAGCGAAGCCACCCTCACCTGCATGTTGCCCACGGTGACCCACATCTTGGGATGCCACAAAGGTGAGGGTCACCCATCCAGGTAATCACATACATCAATCCAGAGACAGTCGGTTCTTCGGACAGATGTGGAAAAAAGGCTTCCTCTGGGGCATAAACAGACCTTGTTTGGTAAAAACAGCCCTGGCCCCTGGTGTCAGGGAGTTTGCATAAATGTGTGCATATATCCCTGCAGATGTGTGCATTTCAGCACAGCTGAGAGCACGCTGGTGTGAAATATACGGCAACACCTACTTCTCAGTGGATTCCTTGACTTGGCCATTTCTCTCTGCCCTGGTCTTTCTTTGCTCCCTCAAGTGGAATTGTCAAGCACGCGTGATGCTGCCAACGTGCTCATTGGTGAAGTGGAAATAATAGGGCCCACTTTAGGAGGCTGGTGGGTCAGAGCAGTCAGTGACAGACAGTCGGCACGGAGTGGCGTCAGTGCAGCGTCAGACTTCACTGCGGGGTCTGCACGCGGCAGAGGTTGTGCTCTGTCCGTTGTTAGTACCTAAGTGTCTAATCACACTTGACACATAGTAGGACCTTAACGAATACACTGTGTTGTTATACATTAAATTGCTATATATAATTGGGAACAGAAATTTTTTTGGTATGTCACTTCCTTCTGTGCAAAGTGATTCCTCCATTTTACAGATGACAGCAGGGGGACCCGAGAGCTCCCGTTAAATACCTTTGTCAGGAGATTTGACCCCCAAGGCTGTTCTTTCAGGACCCCAGCCTGCCTCTCCATGGGGCTCTAGCAGATCGGTCTGCAGGAGCACGTCAGCATCGTTGAAAATGGTAAAGGATGGCCAGAATGGCTGATCTGCCAAAATGGTGAGCGCGGACACTAGTCAAGTGCTGGTGGGATGCCATACTCTGCAAAGAGGTTTACACAGTTACATCAGAACAGCCTTTGGAAGGGAAGTGTGACAGGCAAGCCCATTTTACAGATGAGTATGGAAAAGGCCGGTGGCATAAAGTCACTCAGAAGGTGGCAGAGCTGGGGTCTGGGTGACTCCAGGGCCAGGTGTATAATTTCCGAGACCCACCCCCATCATCCACATTTTCCTCCCAACCCCTCCGGCTCTGTTTTCCAGCAGGGAGACTCTAAGGTTTGCAAGGATCTGAAAGATGAGGTCTCAGAGAACAGGTGGAAACCACATCCGCCAGCCTGTGGTATTGTTTCAGGACGGGAGCCCGGCTTACCCTGCTTCCCTGTGAGGACTGGGCTCTGGGCGGATTTATCTGTCAGTGTGGGGCTGGGCTGGCTGACACGGTGGGGACAGTGGCAGTGGAAATCGTCAGGGCACAGAGGGGAATTAGCTCCTGGGTGTCCACAGGTGCAAATTGCTGCAGGCGTTGGCGACCGGGAGCCCTGGTGTCTCTATTAAATCCTCAGGCCATGAGGCCTTAATGACACCCCTGCCAACCACACAGGACGCAGCCAGTGGCAGCCGGGAAAGAGGCTGCCAGCTAATCTAATCTGAATGCCCCTCTGGGGTCCTAGGGACACCAAGGCCCGGCTCCTGCTCCCTGTCGCAGTGGCAAAGATGATGACAAGAGAGAGCTGTCCCCAGAGAGGACAGTGTGGATCCAGAGGCGAGGTCAGGGCTAGGATGCAGAAGCGGAAGTCATCCCTGTGTGTCAAGGAAGCCAGGGCTGAGAAGGAAGTGGGTAGTTAGGCAGACATCAGGGCCTCACCTGCCATGGACAGACTTCTGACATCATCACCATCACTGTGACCAGTAACTGCAACTCACAGGGTATCTGTAATGCTCCCAGCGTGACGTTTATCCTTGCTTACAATTATCCTTGGTGGTGGTGGTCTAGCTGCTCGGTTATACCCTGACTCTTTCGCGACCCCGTGGAGTGTAGCCCTCCGGGCTCCTCCATCCATGGAGTTCTCCAGGCAAGAATACTGGAGTGGGTTGCCATTTCCTTCTCCAGAGGATCTTCCCTACCCAGGGATCAAACCTGCATTTCCTGCATTGGCAGGTGGAGTTTTTACTGATGAACTACCTGGGAAGCCCAATTTATAACAATACATCATATTTATTCGGGTCCTGCTAAGTCGCGTCAGTCGTGTCCGACTCTGTGCGACCCCATAGACGGCAGCCCACCAGGCTCCCCCGTCCCTGGGATTCTCCAGGCAAGAGTACTGGAGTGGGTTGCCATTTCCTTCTCCAGGGCATGAAAGGGAAAAGTGAAAGTGGAGTCGCTCAGTCGTGTCCGACTCAGTGACCCCATGGACTGCAGCCCGCCAGGCTCCTCCGTCCATGGGATTTTCCAGGCAAGAGTACTGGAGTGGGGTGCCATATGTGCCAAACATGATTAGACAGTTATGTATCAATAATAAACACAATACAGTCTATGCTATGTGCCAAACCCTGCACTATTAATTCTGATACTATATTGTGTGCCATTCACGTGCCAGTGACTTTTTTTGTCTTCCATGTGGGATCTCAGTTCCCCGGTCAGGGACTGAACTCTTGCTCCCTGCGTTGGGAGCAAAAAGAATAGGCCCTGGTTATCTTTCATTAATTGCCTCTACCATTATTGTCTCTGATCCCCCAGCCTCTTAAGCAGGTACTGTTACTATTTCTGTTTTACAAATAAGCAAGCTGGAACTCAGTGCTGGATTTGAAACCAAGCGATGGAGGTGATGATACCTCTGTCCTTGGAGCAGCTTCTTCTGCATTCTGTACACACACTTCTCTTTAATCCTAAAATGTGGGTGTGGTTCTCCCCACTTCATATGTGAGGAAATCGAGAGCCCTGGAGGTAAAGGAGCTTGCTAGAGCTATCTAACATGAATTGCAAGACTGGATTGAAGCCCTTGGTTCTCCCCTGTCACCTTGCTACCCCAGGCTAGGAGGAGGCACAGAGGGTTGGCAAATGAGAGTCTGGCCTGATCCCAAAGGCTGGAAGGGCAGCTATTGCAAGGCTTCAAGAAGGCACAGGAGCGGGCCTGAAACTTGGTGCAACCAGGCCCAGGCTTGCTCATTTGGGAGAAGACGTGGGTTGAGCTTCCCTGGCAGCTCAGTCAGTAAAGAAAAAGTGAAAGTGAAAGTCTCTCAGTCGTGTCCAACCCTTTATGACCCCATGGACTAGACCCCATGGAATTCTCTAGGCAAGAATACTGGAGTGGGTAGCTGTTCCCTTCTCCAGGGGATCTTCCCAACCCAGGGATTGAACCCAAGTCTCCCGCATTGCAGGTGGATTCTTTACCAGCTGAGCCACCAGGGAAGCCCAAGAATACTGGAGTGGGTAGCCTATCCCTTCTCCAGTGAATCTTCAACCCAGGAATTGAACCGGGGTCTCCTGTATTGCAGGCGGATTCTTTAACTACTGAGCTATCAGGGAAGCCTGCAATGCAGGAGACCAGGGTTTGATCCCTGGGTCGGGAAGATCCCCTGAAGAAGGAAATGGAACTGACTCCAGAATTCTTGCTTGGAAAATCCCCTGGACAGAGGAGACTGGCAGACTACAGTCCACGGGGACACAAGAGTTGGACACAACTTAGCAACTAAACCACCACCATGGGTTGTGAGCCTCTGGACACCCCAGTGCAGAGGAAGGAGGCCAAGTACATATAATATATATATATATATATATACATATATATAATCTTAATATCTATTTGCTCTTAGAAAGTAACACAGCAGTCCGTCTCTCTCTCACACTCATATCTCCCCTGCCCCTCTGTGCCGTTTTGATTTTTAATTTTTTTCATTAAGAAAGTGGTAGCTGCTACCTGACTACTTTCACGGCTTCCTGACGAGGCCTGCAAAGGAGAGTAAACAAATTACCCATTACCAGGGAAGCCCCGTCTGCCCCCCTTCCCCCTCCAGGCAGATTCCCCGTGTCTTCTTTCACCTCCAGGAGATATCCTCCAAGGTCACTAAATTAAGCCTTCAGACAATCGAAAAATTGAATCTCAGTACGTCTATTTTCCTAACAAAATTTCCGCAGCGCCGATTGGGGCTGACAGGTGCGTCCGCACAGCTCTCCGCGCTGTTCAGGTCGATTTGGCCGGGCGGGACGGCATCAGCGTGTATTGGAGGGAACATGTGTGCGGCTCTGGGCCCCCTGGGAGTCCGCGCCTCACCCCCTCGGTGCTGCAAAGGACGCTTTCCTTCCGTTCGCAGAGCTGGCCGGCCTTTTCCTCTACTCCCGTCCCCACCCGCTGCAGCCTCCAGGTCAGGCGCTTCTTCTTCAGTTATTTATCGAAAGCGCTGTTGCAATCATTGCAAACACACTTAGGAGTATCTGGAATCCATGTTTTCCTTGCCAGCATTGACAGTACGGAAGTCTTCACCATCCTTGTCAGAGGGGACGGACAGGGTGTGATATCTGGGGAGTGGAGATCGGGTGAGAAGGAGGGGCTTTGTAGCTGCCGCGGCCTGGCTGCTGGAGAGGCCTGGAGAGATGAGAATCCGCCAGGAGGGGAAGGCTGCGGACCTCAACTCCCTGATGGCAAGCTCTGTGACTCTGGAGGTCACGACCCCCCATCCAGCCTCATGTCCTCCTCCTCAAGCAGTGTCCCAGCCAGTTCTTCCTACAGAGACTGCACATGCGCTCCTGGGGGTCTGGGACATCCCCTCGAGACACTGCGAGTGTCTTATCTTGAAAGCTCCAGGAAAAGTTTGCATTCCGCTCAGATTACCTGTGTCCATGTAAAGGCAAAAGTGAGGTTTTTCTTTGCTTGGCTGTGAGCAATGCTGATGCTCTAGGAAGATGCACTGTTTATCCTGTGGCTCAGAGTGCCCACTGGGTACCCAACGTGGGAATCCCAGTGCATGTCCCCAGCCACACAGTGCCAGCATCCATGACTGCCACGGTCGGAGTGGGCTGCCCACTAGGTGAGACCTCGGGCAGGTCATTTGAACTTCCTTGTCTTGAAGTTGTTTTGTTTTGTTTTTTCCCTATCTATGAAACCATGATCATAATGCTATCTACATGTTTGGGAGTATTGAGATCAAAAGAAAAAATTCTTAGAAAGCGTGAAACATCATCCCTGGGCATAATCAGTGCTCATTAAATGTTTGCAAAAATAACAATTGTTATCGTTACATCCAGAAGCTTTTAATGAGCACCTGTTGCTGTCCATTCCAAGCCCTAGAATGTAAACTTCCAGAAGATTCGGAAGCTGGTAGTGGGAGAGAACCACTCTTGACGGGTTCTGACGTTGTCGGGCCCTGTGTAATTCTGTTTCTTGAATGACCTTCCTCTTATCTTGGGTGGCTTCTGTTTTTCCTGGATTCATGTACTCATTCCTAGGTCTTTGTAGTAGTTGTCTGCTGCTGCTTAACACATTATCCCTAAAGCTTTATGGTTTAAAGCAATAAACATTTAATACCTTACAGTTTCTGTAGTTCAGACATGAGGGAGTAGCCTAGATAGATGGCTGTGTCTAGGGGTCTCTCGTCAAGTTTCGGTCAAGCTGTTGGCTGGGGCTGTGGTCGCTCAAGGCTTGGTGAGCTGTTGGTTTCACATCCAAACTGGCGCACACATGTGGCTGTGGGCAGGAGGACTCAGTCCTTCACCGTGTGGGCCGATGCTTGGTCTTCCTCAACATATGGCAATTGACCAGGTGGATGACCTCAGAGAGGGTGCAAGAGGAAGCTCCAGCGGCTTTCAGACACTGATCTCGGACATCGCACACAGTCAGACACTAAAACCTCACCTGCGTTCTAGTCACTGGAAGAGAGCCACTGAAGACTATGCTTAAGGAGAGGGGAAACTGACCCCGCTGTGCAGGGGCAGCTGTCCAGGAGCTCGTGGGCATGTTTTCACATGACCGCAATCTGCCACTTCTGTCCGCGGGGTCTCACGGCTCAGCCCTTGGCAGAGGCATGGAGTCCATAAGGAAATGCGTCTTCCCTCTGTGTCAGAGAAGGCATCGCCTCTTCTGGAGTGGCTGTGATGGGAGAGCGGACACCCCAAAGGACTCCGTCTGCAGCAGTGGGCTCACAGAGGCCAGCGTGAGAGCAGAGGTGGTCACTTCTGGGAGGGAGCCTTGAACTCCTTCAGTCGTATGCCTTCGAGAAGTTCTCCAAAGACAGATACTAGCCATTTATAATCATTACAGCAGTGGCTTTTGAAATCACCATTTGTATCTTAGTTTCACCGCTGAGAGTTAAGAAACTTGCCTTGAAAAGTCACTTCTTTGAATAGTGTGGTAGGTCCCCCATCATCAGACTCTTCATCTGAGCATTTGTGGGATACAGGAAACAAAGCGAGCGACGTCAGCATCGTTTCTCTCTCTCTCTGTTATACCATTCTCTCTGCTCACATTCTTCCTTATCCACTGCTTCTTACCCCAACACAGACCTGACTCTCACTTTTGCTGGATAGTCTGGCCATCTCCTTCTCTTCTCCTTGCCGCCTCTCCCTCACTCTGCTTTACCACAAGGAAAGATTAGGTTACGGTACCCACAACATGCAGTGTGGACCACTGGGTTATTATACCACCACTAGGCTCTACGCTCCTGTTTCTGATTTTCCTTTCTCTTCTGTTCCTTTGGGCTTCCCTGATAGCTCAGCTGGTAAAGAATCCGTCTGCAATGCAGGAGACCCCAGTTCGATTCCTGGTTCAGGAAGATCCGCTGGAGACGGGATCAGCTACCCACTCCAGTGTTCTTGGGCTTCCCTTGTAGTAGCTGGTAAAGAATCCGCCTGCAATTCAGGAGACCTGGGTTCGATCCCTGGGTTGCGAAGATCCCCTGGAGAAGGGAACGGCTACCAACCCCAGTATTCTGGCCTGGAGAATTTCATGGGCTGTATAGTCCATGGGGTCAGACACAACTGACCGCCTTTCACTTTCTTTTTCTGTTCCTTTACTGCCGACTGTGTTCCTTCCACCTGTGTGTTGCTGGTGCATGTGTAAGAATCCTGAATGCTTGTATGGTGCTTAGAGTTTTCACAGCAATTTCCTGAGCGTCATTTCCTCAAGGCATCCTCTATGAAATGGGGTGGGATGATACCCATTTTGCAGATGAGGATGCCAAGGCTTTTGGAGAATTAGAAAGTTACTGAGAATCACACGGCTGATAGGTGGAAGAGATCGCCTTCCAGCCAGGCCCTGCTGACTCATAGATTTTGTGCTTTTCTTAGCATAACATACAGGCAGACCTGTATGTACAAGTCTCTGAGGCCAGGTATTGTGTTTCATTCTGCTTTGTATCCCTTTGGCTTTGGCCAGCATTTCACGTGAACGAATGAACAAGTGAATGAATGAAGCCAAGCCATCCTTAGTCAAATCCAAATGCTGCTCACACACAGCCCTGAGGTTGGCCTCCGCGTGCACCTCAGTTATGGAAGGCTAGAAGTTGGTATTTTGGAGCCCCGTAAGATCAGGAACGTTGTGGCCTGAATGACAAAGAGATGCAGACACTTCCCTCTTCTCACAAGTGTCGTAAATCAGCATTGTGTGTGCTGAGCAGGGGCCTGTGTGTGGTGACCGCCGATACCAGGAGACCCGAAAGGCTGATCTGGGCCACTGGCCCCATCCACCCCTGGCCTGTGCTGAGTCTTCAGAATGTTGAAGTAAGGGGTTAGTTTATAAAGTGAGCCCCAGGAAGGCTTCCAGGACGCCCATACGTGTACCTCGTAAATCGGCACAAACTACACGTCTCTGTGCCCGTCAGCTCCCAGGCAGACCACCGTTCACTGAGAGGTGTGCGGGTTGCCATCCGGAGAAACACAGAAATGCCAAAAGCGAATCCTTGATGGGAGGCAGGTGTGCAGACGGGGAAGGAGGCTGGCAGGTGCAGCATGGGCTGGGATGTGGAACCCGGTTGCTGAGGATTCGTTAGGTAGAGTTTGGTAGAGGCTGGATTTCAGAAATCCTTCTTCTGTTATTGGATGTTCCTCCAGCTTCTAAATAGATTCAGGATTTTGTGTATGGCAGAAAATTTAAGGCCTGGAGGGGACACAGACAAAGAGGAAAGCTAACCTTGGTGTTTTGCATGTATCAAATGGCTAGTCTCATTTATCCACAACCAGTAATATTGGGAAATACATAAATATAATGGCTTAGTTTTTATTATTATCATGACTATTTGTAACAGGCATGTGTATATACTGCATTTGTCTGACTGATCACAACAACCTTTATTTCCAGTCTTTTCAAGGACTCAATCCTTTCAGGAGGTCTAGATATTGTTGTAAATGTGCCCATTTTACAGAAAAGGCAAGTGAAGCTCTAAAAATGAAGCCCAAGGGTGACTAGCTAATATATGGACTTGGGTCCGATTTATCTCTTTCCAGCTTTTATTTTTAATTCTCTCATTATTATAGGGGTCTTTGTGTTATTGAGAAAATAAGTACCAGCCTTCTAATAAAATGTCTCTGCCTAGTCAAATTATTTGATACTTCAATCTAACTTTTATTCTTTTATCTACTTGACATTCAAAGTGGTATGCAAAATACCCTTATAGTAAATAGAAACTTGAAACTTACATATTGGTAACTTATCAAATTCTCTTAAAGGGGCTCAGTCACAAAGATGACTTTAAAAGGGAAACATCCATTAAAATAAAAAGTGTCCACTGGCATGTATTAGTGAAGCAATTATAAATTGGTGGAGGTATGCTGGACATGGCGTGAAATCAAACTGTCTGAGCACTTAAAAATATTAACACAGTTGTTCATACACAGAGCAGCTTTGGACCTTACAGTAGTCTTATGGGCTAGACCACTTATTATAACTGCATCTCATAGAGGAAGAAACAAAGACGCTAAGTGACTTGTCTGAGAACACACAGCAGTTGGAGAATTCATCTTTTACTAGTCTTACATCTTGAAGAGTTAGACAAATGGGACTAGAAGCAGAAACTAACATGGAGAAAAAAAAAAAAAAAAACTATTGCCAAAATATAGCTAGGAGACACTTAGAAAAATCTGTTGGGCCTTGTTTAGTAAGAAAAGAGGCCAAATTCAAATCTTACTTAACTCATTCAGAGTACTTTGTTTTTTGTTTCTGACTTTCCACGAAGGCAGGGATCGCAGATGTATCGTCAAATATATTTGAGATGAATTAGAAGACAAGTAAAATGATGCACCTACCGAAGCGGACTTCTTCAAAGCCTCTCTGTCCTTGTTCCCCTCCCATGTATTTCAATTCCAAAATACACTGTGACATGAAAATTGTGTATTCAGATTGTTCTATTGATTGGTTGGGAAAGTGACCTTGTATGCACACATGAAAATGAAGAGATCTATATCACAAGGCCCCTTCTCTGCACAGAAGCAGGAATGACAGTGGACCATAGGCGTTTGCTTCACACCTGGGTTGATTCTCCCTTCTTGAAGGCTCTGAGACCTTGGAAAGAGCCCCCTGTGGGGCTGGGTGGGTGTGTCTATGTGAGGACCCCTGACAGAGGGCGAATGTGTGGACAGGCATCACATTAACATAGACGTGAAAAAGCCCCCAGCCCTAGCCGGAGAGAGGGGTCTTTCTTTGCAACTTGGACAAGCAGCTCCCATGGAACTGAATTCTTCTTTTTCTCATTTGCACAAGGGCACAATACCACAGGGACTTCCTGGTGACTCAGTGGGAAGGAATCCACCTGCCAATGCAGGAGATGTGGGTTTGATCCCTGGGTTGGGAAGATCCCCTGGAGAAGGGAATGGCAACCCACTCCAGTATTCTTGCCTGGAAAAATCCCATGGACAGAGAAGCCTAGTGAGCTACAGTCCATGAAGTCACAGAGGGTCAAACACAACTGAGCGGCTAAATGATAACAGCAACACAGTACACATGGACCCACCTGAACGAACTCTGGCTTAGAGCATCCTTGACTCTGGGAAGGAGGGATCCCGCCTCAGTATTTTCAGACACCTCTGCTCCCGGCATGTAATCATGCATACAGATTGGAAAGAAGGGGAGTGAGTATTATGAGCCTTATGAAGGCAGCGCCTCATTTAATCCTCAGAATGACCCTCCAGGTGGATGGCATTAGACTGCTTGCCTGGTACAGAAGGTGAGTAGCGGGCATGCATAGCAGCTCGCTTCAGATCAGGCAGCTGGTAAGTGGCAGCGATGAGGCTGGAACCCAAGATCTTGTATCTAAATTCAGACCAACTTAATTATTCTCTGCCTCCGAAGCCCCTGTGGTTTGGATTCCTAATCACAGGACTGAGATGAAATAGAATTTCTTAGCTGAGGGAGTCAGGCAGTAGATGGGCCTTTGCCAAGAACTTTTTTTTTTTCTTTTTAACCAGAGTCAGAGGTTAGCAGAAAGAGATGAAAGATGGATGGGGAAGCAGAGTAGAAGAGAGAAATGGAGGTTATTCTCCAAATGTAGAAGCTTCTTCATCCAGTGCCTTGAAAACCAGAGCCCAGATCATATCAATGAGAAGGTCCAGAACCGCAGATTGTTCTTTGCTGCTTAGGGAGGGAGAGAGGAGGAGAAGACAAAGCAACATGTAGAAACATTAAAAAACAAACAAACAGTGAACTGTATGTAGATGGCTTTTATTGGAACGGCCAGGCTGAACTGGAAGGCTTGCGCTGTGTAAAATGTCAGCTGCTCTTATCACGGTTCATGGAGATTACCTTTCAAGGTGAGTTTCATTACCGTTGCTTCCAACCCTTGGAGAAGTGGACGAGGCAGTGACTCCTTTATTTCCTAATCCTCGCCAGCAACTTGCCGCTTCCTCTGTGTTTTCTGTCATCCTAGATGATACCACATCAAGGCAATTCATGGCAGCAGTTGAACCAAAAGCAATTTAAGTCAGAAATGGACAAATATGGATGTCATTTATAAGGCTTGTTCAGAGGCCTCTGACATCACTCAAAGCCTGAACACTTCTCAGGACTGAGACACTTTTTTTTTTTTTATTCCCCCAGCAACGCAAGATTGGAGATTTAATACAGGCCGCTTAGTGAGGTGTCCGCATGGGTCTTGCCTAGAAACCATTTCTTGGGGGAAACGAGTATTTTGTATTATATGCTGAGATGGAGAGTGAGAAAAAGTGATTTGAAACCAAAGTGAGTTTCCCAAGGTGCATTTATACATATCACTTTGATTCACTTGCAGTAACACCATCGCTTCTCGGCCTTTGGGCTAAGATCGAGTGTATCTGCGTGACGACAGCTATAGGTCTCATGGACTTGGGCATGTCGCATATGTGTGGGCATGGTGGTTTGAGAGTTACCTTTCATTTAGTTAATTTCCATAACCAGTCTGCAGAAATAAAACCCATAAAGGCATGTAGTTTTGTCCCGACTTCACAGTTGAAGAAACTGAGTCTCAGAGCCCGCTCCAGCGCGCAGACACCTCCAGCTGGGAGAGGCCACTCCCTAAGGCTCCAAAGGTCTTTTTGAGCCACCTCACTCTGGTTTCTAGAGCACTCGACAAAACGAGAAGGCAGAAGCCCTGTTTTGGCCACAGTCTTTTCTCTCTGCATCTCGGGTTGTGGGGAAGCTGGTGGCTTGGGCGCCTCCTTGTCTAACTCTGTGGGGCTCTGCTCTGGACAGGAGTTTTCGTGGGTGATAGAGAAGGAACTGGGGCTACACGGTGGTCACCTGAAGAAAGCAAAGCTGGGTGTCATCCCAAGCGGGGGCGGCTAGTTCACGCCGAATGCCAGAAGCCCAGGGACATTAAACTCAGGACAGAAACACTTACCAAACGCCAGAGGATCAAGGATCACGTCTCAGGAAAAGCAAACACTGGCATTTCCCAGACATTGAATTGTTGAGACACCGCAAGAAACAGTTGAGTCTTTTTAATTTTTTTATTCGTTTATTTGGCTGTGCGAGGTCTTGGTTGCAGCACCTGAGATCTTCATCACTAGACACGGGCCCTCTAGTTGCAGTGTGCGGGCTCTCTAGCTGTGGCTCACAAGCTCATTTGCCCCACAGCTTGTGGGATCCTTGTTCCCCGAGCAGGGATCAAAGCTGGATGCTTAACCACTGGACCACCAGGCAGGCCCCACAGTTGACTCTTAAAATGGTGATGCTTTGCACACACACAAATATACACAAAATGTTTTCTTTGGCTGCAAAAGAACCATAGAAGAAAGGGAATTAAAAAAAAAGAATCAATCCCAAAAGGTTATGTGCTGCATGATTCCATTTACATAACAATCTTGAAAGGATAAAGTTACAGAAATGGGGAGGAGATTAGTAACTGCGGGGGTCAGGAGGAGCAGGGGTGGGAGGGCAGCAGGGGTGGCTGGTTGATCAAGGGCCACGAGAAGGATCCTGGTGGGGATGACAGCGGTTGGTACCTTGACCATCATCATGTCAGTTTCTTGGTTGTGATATAGTACAAGCTCATTCTGCCATGGTTATCTCTTAAGAAAAACCAAAAGTTTAACTTAAAAAAATGGCAGGAGCTTCCCTGGTGGCTCAGTGGTCAGGAGTCCTTCTGCCAGTGGGTTCTGCGTGGGTTTGATCCCTGGTCCAGGAAGACCCCACGCTCCACAGAGCGACTGAGCCTGGGCTCCAGAGCCCGGGAGCTGGTGCTCAGCAACAAGGAGCCACTGCAGCGAGAAGCCTGCGAATCACAGCTGGAGAGTAGCCTCCACTCGCCGCAACTAGAGAAAAGCCCACGCAGCAGTGAAGACCCAACACAGCCAAAAATAAACAAACAAATATATATATATATACACACACACATATATAGGGGGAAAAAAAAGAATCTTTCTCAAAAAAAAAGGTGGTGGAACATTTGGGAAAAATTCACCTATGAGCCCTCCACCTAGAAAGAGTCACCGTTTCTACTCTCGTCTCCCTCCTTCTCTCTCTCTCTGCTTCTTCCTCTTTCTGTCTGGAGGCTATGTTTAATCCTCCTGGTCTGGCATGGCTTTTGGTGAAAAGACAGCGTCGAGGTCCCCCTTCAAAGAAGCCAAGGGGCTATATGGATAAGAAATGGGTTCATGTTATGTGCAGAGCTGGCCACCTCCCCAACCCTCCTCCTGGTGCTAATAGGTGTTAAGAATTTGCCATAAATATTACTAATGGCTGTTAATTGAGCTGCATCCCAAGACTGTCAGTACATGTTTATTTTCCCATTTTAATTTCCCTGAGTTCCCACAGTTATTGGGGTAAGGCTGGCAGAATAAGATTAGGTTTGAGGGGGGCTGCCCATCTGCTTTGTCACCTCCATCCCTGGTTGATGTTCCTGCCAAGTGACATGTGTGGTTGGGGACAATCAAACAGAAATAAGGAAGAGGTGGGGGGATGTCTGGAAAGCCCCAGCTCCCAATCACCAGCTCTCCCCCCAGGTGTCTTTTGCATGACCTCCCAACTCCAGGCACTAGCTAAACCTCAAGGCAAATGCAAGCAAAAGAAAAAAACAAACCTACCTTAGTTTTCTTTCTGTTGTTGCTACTTATTAGCTGGGTGACTGGGGCAAGTCCCTTCACTCCTTCTTCCTGAGTCTCAGTTTCTTCATCTTGCAGCCGAGTTAGTAAGTTCCTAGGCATTTGGAAGTTTAGATGAGCTGACACATGTGGGCTTGCTTTGCAAATACACAGATTTGTGAATGAGTTAAATCATTATCATCATGGGATCCCATTGTCTACAGTGCCTCACAGCTGACTCCACTGTGCACTCAGGGAATATTTTGTTAGTATCGAACTCGGGTCTCCAGCATTGCAGGCAGATGCTTTACCATCTGAGCCACCAGGGAAGCCCGCAGAATAATTACCATTGCTAATCTGGACTGTTCATGTTCCTCACTGCGTGACCCTTTGTGAAACCTTGAACTGCTCCCTGCCGTACTTTTCTCATCTTGTTCTTATTTTAAAGAGAGACCCTTGTGTGGGTTAAGTGAGAGGAGGGGTAGGGTATAACACACAGTTAGGACTCAAGTACGTTTTTGGTTGACTCATTCAAGAGTCCACCAACCAGCTGGTGTACAGGAGCGCCTGGCCGTGCGGTGTGGTTGTAATGAAGAGGGATGATGACATAGCCTTCTTCTTTAAAGTGAGGGTATCATAAGAATTTTCATGTTAATTGTGTGTGGGGAGGGTAGGTTATGTTATTCATGAATTTCATTTCAGGACCTCAACGAGGAATTATAAAACATCTTTTTAAAAATAAGGGTCTTGGATTGCTGGGCTTCAGTGGAACTGATCTAATTAACCCCCAGACAGGGCCTGCAGACA
The DNA here is from genome assembly GCF_054371585.1 of Giraffa tippelskirchi. NCBI lineage: Eukaryota > Metazoa > Chordata > Mammalia > Artiodactyla > Giraffidae > Giraffa > Giraffa tippelskirchi. The sequence goes on along the minus strand of NC_137281.1, from coordinate 54,791,166 downwards.
TGTAGGGGCCCCAGGTCTTCTCTTGGGGAGAAGAGATGCAAGAGTCACATTAGAAAGTTGAGGTGTCATTGGCATCTGCCCTCCAAGGTGGCCAGGAGAAGTGTGTCTTAATGTGGGATCAGAGTGAGCAGAGGTGTGTCTCGTAAGATAATCCAAGGGGAGTTGACTCTAAACGGAATTGAGGAAGGAGGAGAAAGAAGACAGAGCTGGAAGTGGGTGTTACAGGATCTAAGATGATTGGAAAAGATGCATGTCAAAAACAAGATGGGATAAAGCAGGCTTACAAGAACGTTTCACGCTACAAGAAAGAAGCAGAAACCTAGTATATAAAAATACACCCCTCCCACATACACACCCTTTCTTTCATGGGGTTGGTGATTGGAGAGGCAGTTTTTAACAAGGCTGGCTGTTTCACCATAGCTGTAAGGAACAAAATCCTACAGCTCCTGCACTCACATTTGAGCCTTTGCTTTTGGCAATCATTCCTCTTTTTCATTTTTTTTGGCACTCTAGAAAAGTTTCCATAAATAGTGCATTTAATGGAGTGTGTCCCTTTATGACTGTCAGCTACCATAACAGTAGAAGGAAATTCAATAAAAGCTAAGATTGGAATATAGAAGGTTCACCATTCCACACCCTTCATGAACTTGTACCTCTAGTCTGTTTTGCTTGGTAGAGTTGGAAAGCCAAGGGCTCTTTCCTCCATTGCTCACTCAAGAATGCCCAGCTCAGGGGCTGAGATTTGCCCGTGCTTTTGGACATTAGCAACCTTTGCATGCAGCAAACCCATGAACTAAATGTGGTTCTCTGCTATGGGTTAATTGGGAGTCCCTTGCTCAACCCGAGAGGGGAATCCAGACTAAAGGAGGAAATGAAAATAAAAAGGCATAAACGAGTGAGAAAGTTAACAAATCAAAACAATCAAGGAGCACAGTAGCTTATCCCCTCTCCCTGGCTCAGCACAGATGCAAATGATACATCATTAAGTTAAGTCCCCAATACAAAGGCAGTCAGCATCACTGTTGCATCAAATATTTAGCCAGGGCCAAGAGCAATTTTTTTTTATTATGTTTTTTATAAGTTTGATTTACTAATCTTTGGTGCACTCCCTATTTTTAGAGGTTGGCTCATATTTTTAATTTGTTTTCTCTGAAGCACTGAATCCTTTCTCGTGTTTTTCAGCTGTCCACTCAGTTCCTAGTGGCAGAACAACACTGAAAAGCATAATTACGTTTCCTAATTATGTGTAATTAGGCAAAACCCAGATGATGTATTCAGCGTGCTCTCAGAATAGCCAGGGGTCAAGGACTGTTGGAATGCAGTAACATTTTTATAAATAAGCCTGCTGCATTATTTAACTTCACGTGGGGGTCCAGGGTGGTCCTGGGTGCCTTGTAGACTGATACAATGATTGAAAATATATAGCATTCATTTATTTAGCCAAGGAAAACTATAATTGATTCTCTGCCTCCTTAGCCTCTCTCCCTTCTTCCTTAAACCTGAGTTTAGATTTGCTATTCCCAGCCCAAGAGAGGCCCTCTAAACCCAGACCCATAAAGTTCTGCTTACTGACAGCCTAAGTGATATTTATTTTTTCCAAGCTTAATCCTTTTGAAACATGGAGAAATAAATACATCCTCTTATCTACCATATGCCTGGGATGGGAAATAAATTCTTATTTTCCTGTGGTGTGGTACCAGTGGGCTACAGTGAATAATTTGGGCAGCCTCGCCAAAGATAATGGGGAAGCCTTCTCTATTACCAGTGATAATTATGAATCTCATAATAGAAAACATCCCGAGCCGGAGCATCAATCAGAGAAGATAAACAATGGAAAATGATAGGTATACAAAAGGGAAAATGGCAGCGGCCCACATGGAGGGAGAGGCCGCGGGATTCTGGCGGGGTTATAAATCATAGAGTCCAATCATCCCCACGTAATTAATATCCTCAAATTAAAACATACGTTCGCGAAGCAAGATCTCACAGACTCTTCAGCAGGGCAACTGGCTGCCTGACAAGAGAACATCCGGGAACCACAGGGCCCTCCCGCTTGCCCGAGCTCCTTCTCCATGATGCGGGCTGGGGTGGACTGCAGCCCCAGCTCACAGCGTCACCTCTGTGAGCTCCAGGGACCCCGCTCCAGCCCACCCGGCACCGTCCGCCACAAGGTCAGAGCCAGCAGTGGCTGACCGCGCAGGGTATCCAGCCTTCACGACAGCAGAGACTAGCCTGCCGAGGCGCTGAGTCCTAACTTCCTTGACGAGCCTTCCAGCCCAGCAGACACAGGCAAACGGAAAACCTTCATTCCAAAGGGTGCTCGTCTCCTCCTAGTTAATAACCCTGCATCAAGCGCTTTCTTCTTATCTGGCTGTCATGCTTATCCAGTCTCAGGGTACTTTATTGGACTTATTTTAAAAAATAACAATAAAGGAGCTCATTCATAACAGTGAGAAAACAGTATCTATTAGTCTATGACTGCTGCTCAAAATGAAATTTAAGACAGTGTTTGGCTAGTTTATTTACTGCATCACCTGCGATCACCAACAGGATTTCTAGCCTTTCATCATATTGGTCTGCAAGTAGAATTTCACTGACCGTGGGCCTTGCCGATATGAGTTCAAATAGGACTCTCCCACCCACCCCTCATTTACGAACGGGTCAGAGATTTGAGTCAGTTGTCAAATATGTCCTACATTCCACAAAATGTGCTCACAGATTTTGTCTTATAGGCTCAGTATAATATTTGCTAAAACATACATTTAAAGAAATGTGTAATTTTTTGCCCCAAAGCAAGGGTTCTCCCATGCCATATAATTTGCTAAGTGTGACTTTGCCGTGTTATAGCCCATAATTTATAGTTGGCCTCCACAAGGCAAAAAAACATAACTCCAAGCTGTGATTAAGTAAGTAATGGACAAGGTAACTAATGTTCCCAGAAGGATGGCCTTCCAGACACTCATTTTAAGTGACAATATGGTTGAAGGTTGAGATGTGTACTCTTGTACTAATTTCACTGAGTTACGGGGAATCAAGAAGCCACATCATAAACTGGCGCTGAGAGCGGATATTCCCTATCCACATGTTAATGAGCCTCTGCCTCACTTTCCCCATTTACAGTAAATGGGTTTGTGTCTCACTGTGCCGCCAGTTTTTCCCGTAGAATGATTCATTTGGAAGCGCTGTCCTCGTCCAGTCTTCACCAATTCTGAGAGAGCAGGCTGTGCAGGGTTGGATGCGGAAGCGTGGCAGAGGGGAAAACACATAGACTTTGGAATCAGGCAAAACTGGGTTTGAATTCAGATAGCCATAAGGAGCTGTGACCTTGGAGAAGTTTGAGTTTTCACTTTTTTTGTTGTTGTTTGTTTTGAAATCAGTTTCGCCTTACAGGAAAGTCACAGAAATAATGCAGAGCGCCCATGCACTCTTCGTCCAGCTCTCCACCTTCCCCAGTACTAACGTGGTGTCTTTTTCCCAGTCTTAGAAATTCACACTGGTGCAATGCGGTTAACTCAGCTAACACTTAATTTGCAATTCGCTGGTGTTTCTACTCAGGTTCTCTCGCTATTTCGGGATTCAACCTGGGTACCACTCTGCCACTTATTGTCTTGTCTTACCAGCCTCCTCTGATCTGTGCTAGTTTCTTGGTCTTCATTAGTATTATTATTTCTTGAATGACCTTGACACATTTGAAGAGTCTGGTGAGTTATTTTTGTAGAATGTCCTCAGTTTAGATTTGTTTGATGTTTTATCCTAATTAGAATGAGGTTTTGTATTTTTGGCAAGAATACCCACATGTGGATTGCCCTGGCTCAGCCCATCATATTGAATGGTACATGGCATCAAAATGTTTTATTACTGGTGGCATTCAGCTTGATCTCTTGGCTAACGTGTTGTCTTCTGAATTTATGCACTGAAAGTTACTTTTTTCCCCTTTGTAATTAGTACATATCTTGAGGGAGTTACTTTGAGACTATTTCTCTTGAAATTTTCATTCACTAATTTTAGCATCTATCTGTGGATCTTGCCTGAAACAAGTTGTTCTGATAGCTTTCTATTTCCCTCATGTCATCTACTCTGGTTTTATTTTTTTTTATTGAAATGAGTTGATTTACACTCTTTCAGGTGTACAGCAAGGTGATTCAGTTATATGTACATATATCTTTTTTCAATTTTTTTTCCCTTATAGGTGATTGCAAAAATAATGAGTAGAGTTCCCTGTACTTACATAGTAGATCTTTGTCAGTTATGTTTTATATATAGTAGTGTGTATATGTTAGTCCCAAACTCCTGATTTATCCCTACCCCCCTTTCCCTTTTGCTAGCCATGCATTTGTTTTCCTTCTATGTTTATTTATCAGAGTTTCTCTCTACGGAAGGCTATCCATTCTTCATTTGTTTATTTAATCATCTGTTCATTCGTATCAGTATGGACACAGATATTTACTTTGATTTATAGGTCATAATATAAAAACACTGTTGTGCAGTTTGGTGCTCAGACTGACCCACCTTTGGCCAATAGGAGCTCCTTCAGGTTGGCTTCTGTACCCTTTCAACACGCCCCATCATTTTTTGAGCACTTCCTTACTCTTTGACACCATGGGAGGCTCCCTTTCATCTTGTATTTCTCTGTCCCATTCTTGGAGTTAATTCCTTTTCCAGGGAACCTTGGTTCCATTTATTGGAGAATGGTATTTAGAAACCAAGATCTGGGTGTTAGATGTGTTCATTACTACCTGGATATCATTACTTTTAGGACCTCGTAGCGGACAGAGTCTGGAAGTATTAATACATGTAGATATACTAACTCACGCCTACATGCATATCTTTATTATTACTCTATCTGTGTGGGTGTATGTTATATATCTTAAGGTATTTATATTTAAACAAATTGTATAATTGTAAATATATGTATGTATAGTTAAATATGAGTTCATACCCAATTCATATCCAACACAATCCTGATTCTAATCCATATGAAATGCATATTTTAAAAAATGAGTTCGTACTTGATTCCAATCAAACACCATCTCACTTTTCTTGAGGATATTATTTAACCATTCTAAGTCTCATTTTGTTCTTCTGTAACATGGAAATAATAGCAGCCACAGTTTAGGGTTCGGGGAAGGTAGAGTAGATTGTAAAAATAGAAGATTATTTTTTTTTTAAGAAAGAAAAAACATTTTTCCCTCCCCTGCATCCACACCCACCCTATAATATGTTGTTCATCCTCATGTCAAGAGGTGGCATCTAACTGACCACCACTTATATCAGGTTGACCAAGTGACTAGCATTGACCAATGGGACCTTAGCAAAGATAATATAAGCACAGACATGAAAAGCACTTGGATATCGGGACTTGCTCTCTTGTTGCCTAGGACCCTAAGACCACCACTAGAACAAGCCTGAGCTAGGCTGCTGGAGCATGAGAGGTATATGAAGGGACCCTCATTGCCATAACAGACAGCCTGCCAACCTCCAGTCACGTGAGTGAGGCCATTCTAGAGTCTTCCAGCTACTGGCTAAGCCAACATATGACCCCAGACATAAGAGTGAGCCCAGTGGAGATCAGTCTAGACAGTTCACACCGGAGAAAGAACTCAGCCCATGCAGACAAGCCTGGCCTTTTTATAAAAAGTGGTTGCTGTTTTATCCACTGAATTTTGCAGTGGCTTGTTATATAGCAAATACTAGTGAATACAGAAGACTTGGAGACAGTATATGGAAAGCAAGTAGCACAATATCCTGTTTACAGGTTGACTTCTGAATAAGCACTGCTTTTAGTTATCCATGGGCTTCTCTGGTGGCTCAGACAATAAAGAATACACCTGCCAATGCAAGAGACCCAGGTTCGATCCCTGGGCTGGGAAGATTCCCTGGAGAAGGGAACGGCAACCCACTCCAGTATTCTTGGCCTGGAGAATTCCATGGACAGAGGAGCCTGAAGGGCTACAGTCCATGGGGTCTCAGAGAGTCAGACACAACTGAGCAACTAACACTTTAGTCATTAGTGTTATTTTTGAGAAAAGCTTTAAGTTCTCTTTGCCCCCAAATACCTTCCCAGCCAATCTGACTAAATGGACTGCATTTGCTAACAGTCAGAACCAGTCCTTTGGTCTGGATCAGTGCTTTGAGAAAGAATCCCCGTGGGCGTGGAAGACTGTGTATTCACCAGCTCACACCAAGGTCGAGACAGAGCTTAGTAGATGCAGGACTCTAGGTGGAGTGAGCCCTGTAAACACCCCGGGAATGGAAAGTTCTTAATCTGGGGTCACCTGAGGGTATGGGGAGTCAGTCCTGGTGGAGAGCAGGGAGAAGGTACAGAGCAGGAAAGCAGGAGAGTATCTAAGCAGGCCAGATTTAGCCTAATTAACAGATTTGCCTAGGGCTGACCCCGAAGCAGAAAGCGAAGACTTGATGGGTCTGCTCTCCTCCTACCAATAAAAGGAGTGACGAGGTTGGATCACCAGCCCTCAGTCTCAGAGAGGAGGCTCTCAAAATAGATGGGAGTTGGGCAAAGAGGTCTGTACCTGCCTCTCCTCTATTTCCTTAATGACCCGATGCATCTATCTAGCACATGCTTTAACCCTTGCAGACAAGTTAGCGTGCGTCTCTTTCTGCTAGCCGTGGCCGCATTTTCCATTTAGCGGTGGAGGTGCAGACTCAGAAGTAACTGGCAAAGGCACCCTTCCCTTGAGCTGCAGTAGGACAGGTGGGCGCCATGTTGCAGTGGGCGTGGTCACCCAGGGAAGGTCGGTGCCCTGAGCACAGCTGCCAGAGTCTACTTGGTGTCCCCTAGGAAGTATAAGTGATTTAGCAATTCATCATTAAGTGAAGCAGCTCTCCCAGCCCCACCACCGTCTTCCCACACAGTCAGGCATCACTGAAGACCTCTTTTCCCACTAGGAGCAATGGTCCATTGAGGTTTGCAAAAGGTCCCAAAGAGGTTTGCAGTGACCTCCGATTCACCCATTCTTAGGAACTGTGAAATCACACGAAACTGTCAAAAAAAAAAAAAAAAACCACAGCCACATTTTGAGAAAGACCTTCCTTGGCAAACTTCATGACGAAACCCAGTACACTTGTTTTTCTCACCAGACTAGATCTTTAATCTTGATGCTGTGAACAAAGGAGGAAGTTTGCTTTTTTCCTATCAAAATGTAAGAGACCTCACAGAAAGCAGAGTGGGAACTTGACTTTTACTCTGCAGTTTTCACTACCAGTTCCTCTGTGTTTGTGTGTATAAAGTACCCAACAGGAAGTGAGTGACTAGGGAAGAAAAAATGGAAGAGAAGAAAATAATAATACTTAGCTAATGTGTCATCATTTAGACAGCAACCACTGTCAATGTTTGGTTGGTCCCACTCAAATTTACCCCTCTATAATTGGGTTTATTACTTTATTTTAATACCGTTATTTGTACTGTATTATATTTGATGCTGTATCCTGAGTTTTTCACTTAACCTTATAGCAGAAGTGAACTCACCTATCATAACACAGTCTTTATTAATGCCAAACATCAGCTAGATAAAAAACTATTAAGTGAAAGTTCTTATAGCTTATCCACTCTTCAGTTATTGGGAATGTAATACATTATCTATAGTTCCTCACTATTAAAATGATGTTGAAATGAAACTCGGGTATATAAAGCTGTTTATTCCCCTCCCCTCCATTACTCAGGATTCCTAGAGTCCCACCCTTACCTCTTATTAATCAAAGTCTATCACCATCCACATTCACAACTGTTGAAATCCTATGTCACTACAAGCCTTACCCAGGATTTCTCTGTCCCTCTTATATCAGTGCCTATGAACCCAAAGTGTACGGACTCGGGGCTCAATTTGCAAAAGAACCCAGTTGGGAAAAACAGATACTGACATCTCAGGTCTTTGAGCCTCACCATGTCTGAACACAGATCAATTTTTAGTGTCCTTATGTGGTAACATGTGAGCAGGACTCAGAAGCCATATTGGCTCAACCCAGAAGATTTCTGTGATCAATTATTAATATTGACCATGAATAAGGAATCAGAACATGACAGTTTCTCTTAGTATACTGGTTTGTCTGTGTAGTATTTTCTTCATGGTTCCTAGAGGCAATTTTTTTTTTTTTTAAGTATAAAATGTCAGTTTTCTTTTGAAAGAAGTGGGCAGGTGTGAACAATGAAAGCCAGATGGATGACTTTCTAGAAGCTTCCCAGGTGGTATTTACCTTGGTGAGTCCATTAACATTATGAATCTTGCCTTCAGGTTTGCTAACTCTGAAATTAGATTTTGTCAACCCAGAAAGAGCTGATCTTGCTGCAGACTCACAGTAATCAAACTCATTGAGACTGATCTATAAACCAAGTACCAAAACAATCATTTTCAAAGAGGACTGTAATTATAACATAGTTTGAAATGCTCTTGTAAATTTGAGCAGAAACAACAGTGTTTCCTGATTGATAGAATTACAGGGATAGAGCCAAATAAAAGTGTTAGTTATTTGATGGGCAAGTAATTGAAGCAAAGGTTAGTTGCCTGGATGACTCAAAACCTTGGTTGCTTCAGAAGATAACAAGCTCAATACTTTCATAACAAGGGTATCCTGCACACTTGTATTTGTTCATTACCCATCTCCCACACTAGGACTTGGGGCACCTTGTCTCTCTTGTTCATTAATTTATCTACTGACCTGGGACAGTGCCAGGCACAGAGAGGTGCTTTGTACATATTTGCTGACCCAGTGGGTCTCAAAATACCGGGTGACCCCAAGTGCAAAGTGTTTGTTCATTCTCCTGATGAGATACCTTCCAACTCTTTGCCCAATTTTAGGGTGAATAGATGAAATAGATGAAAAATTCAAAAATTTTCATGTCGAATTTTATTTGTTGATGTATTCTCACACATGGTATATTAATTTTTAAATATTGGAGGTTTTTTTTTTCATTCTGCATTTTATAAAATAATGTTACACTCTTCATCATCATCAGTACAACCTCTTTTGGAGCCTCTAATGGAGTCCACTTCTCCTCCTCCCCCCCCCCCTTTTTTTTCTTTTCCTTTTTTGTCATTCCCTATCTGGAATTTTATACACACAGACAAACACATAGAAACTGGTAGTAAAATTCACTCCTCCCCTAGCTCTGTAAAAACACAGCATTTTTCTAATCCCGTGGACTGCTGGTCCTGCGATCCAGGGTGACTCAAGTGAGGTACCCTTTTGTTTCTTAGGGTGACTTTTCCTTCTCCCATCTGACCCACTTTGAATTCATTTCGTTGCTCAAATGTCAGAGTGCAGCCTTATATACTTCCTAGACCCAGGGCCATCTAGGTCTAGCGGGGAAGAGATCCTGTGATGGCCAGCCTCCAAGGTGGCCTCTGAAGACTCTGGCCTCCTGGATTTCTTGCACTTTCGTAGTTCCCTCCTACTCTGAATAGGACTGACGAGGGAACATGAACATGACTCTTGAGGCTCAGGGACAAAAGACACTGAAACCTCAGCCTTGCTGTCTCTGGAATCATTCACTCTGTGGGGTGCAGGGGAGTTAGACACCATGTTGTAAGGATGCTCAAGCAGTCCTGTGGTGAGTCCCATGTGATGAAGGACCCAGGCCTCCAGCCAACAGCCAGAACCAGCTTGCCTGCCATGGTGAAGGTGCTATAAACCATCCAGCTATGCTGCCCCTAAATGCTTGACCCACCAAAACTGTATGAGATATGAAGTTCTTATTGTCATTTAGAATGTGCTAAATTTGGATGTGATATGTTACTCATTATTGTACAGAGCCTGTCTGCCTACAGGATAAATAATCCAAGAGCTTAACAGTTCAAAGTAACTAAATGTTTTTAGCTATTTCGTGATTTTAACAGTTACACATTTTTGGACGGAAACTTTTACAAGTTAATCAGTCTGTTTTCCCCCCTGCATCTATCACTTTCTCAAAAGGTTGTTGGCGGCAGGCTTCTTTCTCCTGATGATTAAAAGGCATCTTGGAGATGAGTCAGATAGTACAATTTATATCTCAGCTCTACTAAGCATTGACTGACCTAAGGTCACATGCAGATGATTAGTGATGTTATAACTCAGTTTTCTCATCTCTAAAATAGGAGTCATTCATTTAGTAAGTGTGGGGACTTCAGATATGTAAGAGGTTTATTAATTCAGTGTTCCACATAGCTATGGCAAACTCATACTACATAGTAGGTATTATTTGTACTATTCTCATTATTCTTATTTACTTAGTTAATAACACGTAAAATCCAGAAATCAAGTTTTAGTAAACTTTCTATAACCCAGTTCACTAAAACCCCCTCACTGGTCTCCATCGCTCATGAATCCTTCCAAGCGTGAGGTAGTATCTTGTGTGTTCTTCTCATCAAGGATTTTATTTAAAAACTTGAAATACTTCAGCCTTCCCTGGGTGGATAGGAGAGGAGGAAATAGACTTCTAAAATAATTTAGCATGCACTCTGAAAGCATGGTATAAATGCATATAGCTGGCTTCCTGTTTTGAAGGCCAGCTTGTAAGCATATGTGTATATCCCAGGGAGATTTCCACTGAACCCAGAGATGGCATGAGCAGTCCTTGGTGTAATGAGTCAGTAGAACCCCCCTCACCTGTGCGTCTTCAGGTAAAATGGTCTCTCTATCGTATGGAGATTCAGACACTGATGTAATTTAAAATGCTTTCCATATTATGGATGCAGACATATGCCTCTTTATTTCTGAAGCTTTTTCCAGAATGTTAGATTTAAAAATGAGCAAAGAAAATGAAAAATAAGATTGTCTGTTGTACTGTCTCCTAAAGATAAGCACTATTATCACTTTGCTGTATAACCTAGATTTTTCTCAGCATATGCACAATTGTTTTTACATAGTAGTGACTCTGTTGAAGGCTTATTTCATTTTGTGTCCTGATACTTATTTTTCAATTAAAAGTATCACAGGGAACATTGTTTTTCTTTCTACTCTGTTTTTCAAGTTGCTTATGATGAGCTTTTATCGAAAGTTGAAATGAAATTGTGAGTCACTCAGTGGTGTCTGACTCTTTGCCACCCTGTGGACGGTAGCCCACCAGACTCCTCTGTCCACGAAATTCTGTAGGCAAGAAGACAGGTGCGGGCAGCCGTGCCCTTCTCCAGGAGATCTTCCGAACCCAGAGATCAAACCTGGGTCTCCTGCATTGTGGGCAGATTCTTTATCGTCTGAGCCAGTAGAGATTGTATTAGAACATGATAAAAATTAATTTTATTGTAGGAAAAATGAAAAGACATTACCATGCAGGTAACTTTATTTACTGTTTACCTGCAATTTATCAAACGCATCCCTTTGTTCAGCAAAATAAAACCCTTAAGTCTTTTAGCACTGAACGTTTGAAATGATCAGGAAACAAGTTCTAATTTGGCAGTGAATTCGGGAGATAAAGAAGACTCTCATTTAGATAACATTAGTAGCTTTCAAAATATTTATTTACTTAATATTTTACTTCCTGTCAGCACATCTCTAAAGCTGTAACACTTCACAGAAAAGCAGTAAAAAATGGCTGCATTGGGTTAAGATTAACATCTAATGAAATTGCATCAGCTAATATTTGAACAGCTTTGTTTTTTTAATGAAACTTTCAATGTGGGTGATGGGTTTTATTTTCTTAGTGCACTAACGCCTTGTCAAATTTAGACTCCATTATTTCATTGAAAGAAAAGCATGAAATAAGTCAGAATTATGATTGATGATCGATCTGGCAAAATTAGGCAATTGGGGGTGACATTACCCCCCCACCCCCAATTACTGTCTTTGTTCTTACAAGTGTGTTTAAATCCATATCTGTTAATTTACAATTTGAAAGGTGGGTGAAGGAGCAGAGTTTGAAAAATAGATTACTGTCTTCATTAATACAGGTTTGACCTACAAAGTCTTCACGTACTTAATGATTAAAACCCAAAGTACTAAATAATAAATTATAAGAATTTATAGGAGTCATCATCTTGAAATTAGCTTACTGAATGTTCTTATCATAATAAATCTGAGTGGGTGTCTAATTTAGTGTTAGCTGACTAAAATTATATGTTGCGGGCAGGGGAAAAAAAAAAACACTCTTGTTTGAAGACAAATGCAGTGAGTTTAATCACAGGTGATCTGAAAGGCACCTATCTTTCGCTATATCCACTCCGCAGAAACTTGGGCGAAATGGGTTGAATGAAGATCGATTCTAATTTGTAAATCCGGCAGACGATAAAGTGGCCCCCAGCATTCCGATGATGTTTGTGTTAACACTTCCTGCGCAGAGTTGTAGTCCTTCAGACTCTAGAGACTGGGGTAACAAAACAGGGAGGGCAGCCTCTGCTCGCTTCCAACTTCAAGTCTGCTTTCAAAGTTGAAGGGTGTGTTTCTGTTGGTCGGCAGAAGGTGGAGGAAAGACAGACACCCCCGCTCTCCACTGTGAATCCTTCCCTCAAGATGTGCATCAGAAAGGATATTTCTATCCATTGGACAGTTATTTACTACTCTGGATGAGTCAGATCCTGTATTAAGCTCAGGTGGTAAAGGAAGAATTAGGATTCACTCCATACCCTCAAAGAGCTTAAAGTCTTTTATGGACAACAGTCTCGGAAACAAACAAAATGAGCTTTGTCGGGGAAAAATAGGTGCATACAAGGTACTCAAGAGGGAGTGACTTTGTCTCTAGTGGGGCAAGGTGAGTAACGAGGGTGGGTTTCTTCCAGGAGAGGGAAGACAAATAGGGGCTTATTAAGGGGAGAGAGTATCCGGAAAGATGCTGTAAAGCAGAGGTCCCCAGCCTCCAAGATCTAATGCCTGATGATCCAAGGTGGAGCTGATGTGATAATAATAGACATAAAGTACACAACAGATGCTTGAGTCATCCCAAAATTATTCCCCACCCCAGTCCATGGAAAAATTGTCTTCCACAAAAACAGTCCCTGGTGCCAAAAAGTTTGCAGACCTCTGCTGTAGAGGGATTAGCATGTGAAAGGTATTAAGAATGAAACAGACCATCTGTCTGGGCCACTGGAAATAACTGATGTTGGGGGACAAAGGGCCAGGACAGAGTGATCAAGAATAATATTAAAGATTAAGGCTGTGACCACATGGTGAAGGGGCTTGCAACAGGCCTGGATGCTTTACAGGAGATACAGCAATAGTGAAGTCTTTAGGGCATCACTGTCGTGACTTTACTTTGTAGTAAAGTAGAAATTGAGTAATTCTCTTCCACATACTGTGAGATGGTGGCATATAAGTGATTTTTTTTTCAAATTTTCTTTTGACATTGAATAAGAGAAAAAAATACACATACATACACATACACCCTTAAATAATTTACCCCAAATATACAAAGAGTTTTTACAAATCAAAAAGAAAAACGTGAACCTCCTACTAGAAAAATGAACAAAATCAATGAAGGAGAAGTTCCTTGAAGAAAATTGACAAACCTGAAAAAGCGTCAGCCTCACTGTTAATTCCTAGAAACGGAAATTAAACAATGAGGAAACACCCTGCACAATGCAATGACCAAAGTTAAGAAGACAGATAACCTCCCTGTTGGTGAGTGTAGAGAGTATAAAAGGGCATGAAAAAGAAAAGTTGTCCCAACTCTGGTCTGGTAGAAACCTTTTTGCATAATGTAATTCTCAGCTTCATTCCTCATAAATTGCTTAAGCAATTTTCTGATAAACCCTAATGGGATTAAGACTTGTTCTGAAAAATCAGTCACCCATCTAGCCAACTGACTGTCACTCAAGAGTCTAGGCCCCTTCAACCGAATATTCTTTTCTTTCCGTATCTAGCCTAACATTGACTATCCTATCACTCCCTTTCTCTAGAAAATGTCTCCACCAGGAGTGAATCTTTGAATTGATCTGCTCAAGGCCTTTCACTCGTGGCAAAATTACAATAGAACTTTGACTCATGCTCATACCTAGACTTTCTAAAAAAGTTTTCCATAACAGGGAAAAAGAACATGCACTATTAAAAGGAACATAAATTGTTTGGGGTCATTTTGGAGAGCTAGTTGGCAGTTTCAATGCAAATTAAACATACCTTTTAGGTTGAGCAATTCCATTCTGAACCAGAAAACACAGAGATATTTTAATAAATATGCACAGTCTCCCAATGAGAAGAATCACTGATTTTTTTTTTTAGCATTTTACACATGTGCACACACACACACACACACTGTTTATTTTTTTAACCTGTGAATTCTGTTGTTCAGTCTCTCAGTCATGTCTAACTCTTTGCGGTCCCATGGACTGCAGTATGCCAGGCTTCCCTGTCCTTCAGCATATCCTGGAGCTTGCTCAAACTCATGGCCACTGAGTTGGTGATACCATTCAACCATCTCGTCCTCTGTCATCCCCTCCGCCTCCTGTCTTCAATCTTTCCCAGCATCAGCATCTTTTCTAATGAGTTGGCTCTTTGCATCAGGTGGCCACAGCATCAGTCCTTCAAGTTGAAACCGTTTACCTCAGATTGGGACTTGAACCCATGTGGCTAGGGCTAGAACCCAGCCAAAATCCACAGTACCTGGCTTCAGGGCCTACTAAAGCTCAGGTTCTTGATGTCTCATCACAGAAAGAATTCAGTGAGAGACAAAGTGATCGGTAAGAAATGGATTTATTCAGATTCAGAGCAAAACACACTCCACAGACAGAATGTGAGCCATCGCAGAGGGCGAATGCGGCCCTGAAATTTGGCATGGTTGGTTTTTATAGGCTGGGTAATTTCATATGTTAATGAGTGGGAGGATTATTCCAGCTATTTTGGGGAGGGGGTGGAGATATCTAGGATTTGGGCCATGGTCCACTCCTTGGTCTTTTAACGGTGCCTTGGAACTGTCATGGCACCTCTGGGTATGTCATTTCACTTGGTAATTGAGGATCAAGTCTAGTCTGGTCTGCCATGTTGGTCACATTTCTTACTAATCAGTTTACGTTGTGTCCTTGGGCTATGTCATCCTTTCAAAAGTTGTGTCCTGCCCCTTTTCCTCCTGTTACACAATGAATATTCAGGATTGATATCCTTTAGGATTGGCTGGTTTGATCTTGTTGCAGTCCAAGGAACTCTCAAGAGTCTTCTTCAACACCACAGTTCAAAAGCATCAGTTCTTTGGCACTCAACCTTCTTTATGGTCCAACTCTCACATCCATACATGACCACTGGAAAAGCCGTAGTTTTGACTCTATAGACCTTTGTTGGCAAAGTAACGTCTCTGCTTTTTAATTCTGAGGTCCTATCAATAGGGTAATGTCTAGTCTATTCTGCATAGCAAAAAAAATAGTTATTAAAAGAAATAAATCTAAATACGCATATTATGGGTTAAATATACACATGCAAATATATATGATGGCTTCCCATAATATCATGTTGATTGAGAAAGCAAATTATAGGACAATGCATATATTATTACACTTTTCTTTTCAAAGAAAGCTCTAGATGTACCTGAATGTTTCTGTGTGTATTTATCATGTGATCTGGGATTGTAGTGATAGACATTCACAGTTAACAGAGGTAACTTCTTGACAGGAAGGTGGAAAAAATGGGAGATGAGATGGCTCTGTGAAGGATGGGATTGCATTTTTTCTTTTAATGTAATTCTGTTATGTTTGAGTATGCCCCCCCCACCCCACTCCCACCCCCCCATCAGCATGTTCAGTTTTGGGGATTAGGGGAAAAAAGAGGGGGACAAAGATGTAAATTGCACAAATATAACTGATGAAGTGGCCCCTGAAAGACACAGGACCCCATAACATTCTGGTGCCATTGAGACGTGGAGCAGGTGTGGCCTCACACAGAAGCAGGGTGAACTGGCCTGAAATCAGTTCAGCTAATTTCAACTGTTTTTTCCCCCAAACAGAGAGCTGAGACTGAGATTCGGGAACGGGAAGTAGAAAAGGCAGGAGTGAATTTGATATTTTCACCCCCTGCTGATTTCCACCACTGCCCCCTCCTCTGCCTGGCACAATTTCTAATTAATTAGAAGAGTGATGCCTTCCAGAAAAGAGCAGACCTCCCTTTGGGGAGCTCACCAGGAAGAAGTGGGTCTTGTGGTGGAAGGGAAAGGTTTTTTTTCTTTTTTTTTTTTAGTATTAAAAATTAATTAAAAATGGAATGTATAAAAGCTCACTTTTTATCAGTAGTCCCCATTCCGGAGGACCAGTTGCCGTTGGTAAATTTTTCAGCTTTTTCTGTTGCTGTAGATTTGGTTTTAGGGAAATTACCTTAGTGTTCAGCCTCTTGTGTGTCATTTCCTGAAACTCGTGATCCCGCTGTGATTCTGTTGATCTGAGAGAAGGGAGAGTAATATTATATTAAAGTAATTGTCCATGGCCTCCTGTGTCAAAGGTTGTAACAGCTGGCAAATAAAACGCAATAGTTATTGATAGTTCTTTTCAAAGCAAGGAAACTGGTATGGGAACAATTTAATGTAATGTAACTTTTGAAATTTTGTTTTTTTGCTTTTTAATGAAAGTATGCACATCTCATATTTTCACTTACGCATAAGTACATAGTCTCCAAGTAAACACCCTTTATTCTTGCTTGAATGAGAAATCATAATGAATTTGGTGACATGTTCTAATGGCTGACATCGGCAACTCTAATAGCTTAGATAAGTAGAATTTTCACGAGTAAACCTTTCATTTAATCCTCAGAAAGAAATTGTAATGAATTCCCAGCCACATGGTAGCATTATTAACAAATATATAAACTTTCGGCTGGAATTGTGGGATCTGAAGTAACTCCCATCCTCACCTCTTAAGATGTAAACTTCATTAGTGTAGAGATTTTTTTCAAAATTTATTGATACTATGCTACTATTTATAGCGTGTGTCAGTTTCACCACAGTAGACGCTCAGTACATATCTGTGAATGGATGGATGGATGGAGGGATGGCAGTCCCCTTTTCTGAAAGCAATTGAATTCCCATACTTTGTGTCCTTTGTAAAAATCATCACAGATTTAGCAGTTACAGTGGGTTGCATGGGGCCTCCAAAGATACACCCACATTCCATTAGTGTTGTCATGCAGATATATGGCTTCTTGCATCTCATTTCTTTCACTTGGCATGTCAAAACTAGCACCATGCATTTTAACATGGTAGGGATCATGTGCATGTATGGATGGAGATAAGTTTAGGAGTTGGGTTTTGGATGCAATCTCTTGTTTTTTACCTTGACTTTGATTCTCACCCTGACTCTTCCTGGCTGAGGATTTTGACAATTTACAGATGCTCTCTGAACCTCACTCTTCCTTTGCTACAAAATGACAATGCTAACGGATGCTTCCTAAAATTGCTATGAGGATGAATTGAAGCAGGACCTGTGAAGTGTAAAAAATGATGACTGGCCTATAATAGATGCTCAACAAATCATATCTGGTGTTGTTTTGTTCTTAATAATAATGTGATTTTTTTTTAAGCTGAAGCTGATAGCATTCCACACAGAAAGGAAAACACATCTATACCATTTTCAGTGTCCATGAGTCAAAAACACACCAAGTTGCTCAGAGATTCAGATTCTAGTTGGAAGTGTTGAGTTCTTCAA
Source organism: Giraffa tippelskirchi (assembly GCF_054371585.1). Taxonomy (NCBI): domain Eukaryota; kingdom Metazoa; phylum Chordata; class Mammalia; order Artiodactyla; family Giraffidae; genus Giraffa; species Giraffa tippelskirchi. The sequence goes on along the minus strand of NC_137281.1, from coordinate 54,773,629 downwards.
AGCAATGATAAAACTGGTCTCTCTGTCTTCCATTACATAGATTTTTCCACCTAGCCTGTGTTTCAACTTCTGTTTAATATGTGTGTTACGGAAACAGCCAAGAATCCTCCTGCCAGTCTCCAAAGCAGTGACATAAATCCCAGCCTGCAATTTCACACACACCTCACCATGTCTCCAGGAGTCTGCTGAAGGGGAGCCTCGGCCAGATTTCTAAATGGTCATTTCAGCCTCCCTCCCTTCGGGGGTCCAAGACATGATTGCTCTGCCGTAACTGTGACTCCCTCATTAAAGGAACACTGTAGCAAGGGAAATACCACTGAGACTGATGGAGACGCTCCATGCTGGGGTTTTGTTGTTGTTGTTGTTGTTGTTGCTGCTGCGCGTCAGCTGTGTGGGCGCCTCTTGTTCCTCTGTCCTTCAGGTTAGTAAAAGCAAGACTAGCCGCTGAAGCTCTGAGCTACCAATAAAAGTTAATGTACCATGGGAAATTGGATGGGGAACCAAATCACTTAAGTGTTCAGGGCCACCAAGCTACCCCGGGCATCCCCTGTGAGCTGGTTGGCTCCTGCCAGTGTTTTTGTTGCCCTGTCTTGCAACTTAGCATTATTTTCTCAAGCAAATGGCAGAACATGCAGATCAAGGACATTGGCTATGAACCAGGAATACTCTGTTCCCAGCCACGATCTATCCAGGGAGCTGAGGGTGGTCTGTAATGCACCTCATGGTAGGACCACATCCAAGTCACTGATGTTTCAAGTATTTCTTCCAATACTAGGGTCAGTAGGTGACCACATTCAGAGGCCAAACGTGAGCCATCATGGATTGCGAGAAAACTCGGTCTTTAAAGATTCAAGTCTGTACTCTGGATACAAGCTGCATAAATATTACGACTAGAAGGTTTCAAAATTGTGTTTTTGTTCATAGAGGCTCTCCCTGCAGGCTGGATCTAGTCCTTCTCTCCTCTGAGCTCAGTGAGGAGTTAAGTGTTCACAGTTGAAAAAGGACTCATTCCATGATGTACTTGGCTCAGTGAGTGTGCCTCACGAAGGAATGGGTCAACGAGAAGAAAGACAGGTCAACACGAAGAAAAGGGCAAATAATGTCCCTTGCATACTGCTCAGAGGGTATAAGGCCAGAATTTTAGGTGCCAAAGAAAATCGAGTGGTCATCTTTGCTGGGTTAAAAGCAAAAATGAACATAATCCTCATGCATTTTCAGAGTTGTTAGTCAGCTCTTTGTTCTGGAAAGGAATTGGAAGTACAGGCCTTGACATATACTGTCTCACTCTGTGACGCTCCCTCATCTGTAGCTCTTATAGCATCCGATTTACAGATAGGAAACAGGCTTGAGGAAGTTAAATGAGTTACTTATGTAAATTCCTAGAACTGGTAGACTGAACTCTGGGTTGTAGAACCACATTTCTCCAATCACTCAGAGATAGTTGCTGTAAATATTTATGTTTATTTATGTAGTTTAGATGACATTAATTTCAACCACAATTATCTGTGCACTATATAAATTATATATAAATTTCATTCAGCCATCAGCTATCTTATTAGGCTCCTCTGGATTCTAGACTGTGGGGTCCAAGCTTTTCTTGGTCTTGAGGGAACCAGTCAACACAGAGCTCTGGGTAGCATCTGCTGGGGCTGAGGAAACTCAAGGTCAGAAGAACCTCCAGTAAAGACCAGGGGTCGACTCTGATGACCTTCAGTCACTCCCAGGTGTGCCCACTTAGGGGGCATCCCAGTCATGACTTCTCTGTATTTCAGGTGTCTTTATTTTATCTCTGGCTGGACCATAATCATCAACACAGGTTTATTCCCAGGAAGCATACACACCTTCCTCTCACCTCGCCCAGGAGCAGTCTAGGTCGGGGATGCAAAGTGGATTCATTTCATGGCTCCGTCGGGTCAGTTTAAATGTCCAGTTGACATGGTATGTTGAAAAGGGTCTAAAGTGGCATGTGAGCCCTTTGGGAGAGGACATCATGATCAGTGACAGATTCTGCTGCATTTCTGCAGATGTGGGGAGTGGGGGGCCTCCTTATAATGCGTTCCCCACCCTGATTTAGGTGAACATATGCTGCCTAGTTGTAGATCTCTATTTTTCAAACGACAATAAGCATTGCCTCAGATAGCCTCTTAGCGGAGCCGAAAGCCAACGACAACAACAAAAAAGTCAACCATTTTGCTTTGGAATGAGTTTGCATGTATATGTTTATTTCCATCTTCTAAGATCTCTTTTTCCAAATAATCTTGGGACCACCACATTCAGAAAACACGGCAGTTGTCATTTACATCGCCATCTCAGGAGTCTGTGTTTGTGTGGGCTCAAAGGTTTTGAAAGCTGAGTGACGTGGATCAAAGTCTCTGGGACCTAACCATCTTCCATTCCTCCAGGGGGTTTCTTACACCAACTACAAATCACTGATCAAAGTATCCATCTGTCACCTGTCCGTTTGTAAGTCCAGGTCTAAGTGCTTTCACAGGGCAGGACTTCAGCATCAAACAGGAAGGGGGAAATCCCTTTACTTCTCTAAGAGAGGCTTTCTGGAAAGCAGGTGACGCCTTCCTCAAGAGTCTCTCTATATACATCCAGCACTCTGGTTTCTGTTTTGCTTGATGGCTGTGACCCCATTTCTCTAAATATGTAGACACATATCATGTTTGTCCATTGTTAGAATCATAAGTGTTTTTAATGAAATAAAATACTTATTTTAAAATAATTTTAATTAAGATAACATTTAAAAGAACAACATTAACTTTGACATTTAATATCTGTGGTTCTAATACATTTCACTAATTTGAAAATACATATAATTTCCTCAGCAATCAGAGATCTGCATCTCATGCAAAGCACATACTCTACATGTATACAGTATAATTGTGCTCTTCAAAGTGTTTTTGGATTAAAACTATAAATATTTCTACATATGAAAACATATAGCTTCACATATAAAGCTGTACATAAATTTAGAATTGTAAGTTGTTCAAATTTTAGATTCATAGTGAAAGTCGCTTGGTCGTGTCTGACTCTTTGTGACCCCATGGACTAAACAGTCCATGGAATTCTCCAGGCCGGAATACTGGAGTGGGTAGCCGTTCCCTTCTCCAGGGGATCTTCCCAACCCAGGGATCGAACCCAGGTGTCCTGCATTGCAGGTGGATTGTTTACCAGCGGAGCCACCAGGGAAGCCCAAGAATACTGGAGTGGGTAGCCTATCCCTTCTCCAGCGGATCTTCCTGACCCAGGAATTGAACTGGGGTCTCCTGCATTGCAGGTGGATTCTTAACCAACTAAGCTACCAGGGAAGCCCTTTAGATTCATGGGAACCCATTAAAAAACATTTCCTCTGGTCTTCTCATTTTACAGATGAGTGAGCTGGGGCCCCAGCTTGAAGGTCTCGTGATGGCCGGGAACAGATACAGTGTCTCCTGATTCACGATTCAGTGTTCCTTTTTCTGTCAGGCTGTGTTCTGTAACTTCTAAATAAATATTGATGTGTTTATTCATTTAGCAGTTCTGGGTCTTAGCTGCAGCACACAAACTCTTAGTCGTAGCAGGCAGGATCTAGTTCCCTGACAGGGGTGGAACCCGGGCCCCCTGCGTTGGGAGTGCACAGCCTGAGCCTCCAGACCACCAGGCAAGTCCTTCTGTACATTTGTCAAAAACTCTGATCTTTTAACAGATGTAACAGTCCTTCCTCTTCTTTCCTCATCTTCTTCCTCGTCACCCCTCTATCCTCTCCAGTTTAGTCAGTGCTTATGAATCTGAAGGCGTCTGCCCAATTCAGAATAAAACTTGAATAAAACTTCAGAAGTCTGAATAAAACTTGAATAGAACTTCAGAAATCTCAAGTGTCCCACCAGCCAGAGTCCCCTGGACTCCTGGGTATGGTTCAATCCTCAGGGAATTTAATGTCGAGGTAAAACAATTAAAAGCATCACCTCTCATGGCACAAAGAAGCAACTCAGTAAATATTTGCTGAATATCAAATCAGTGAACAAATGGCATTTCTAACACCGATGTAATCATTTCCAGCATTCTTGGGGCTTTTTTTATTTTTGGTGAGTCAGCCAGGAATAATAACCCTAGCTGCTGCCTAGAGACAGGAAGCGAGGGGCTCTCTGCCCCCGTGGCTTTGTCCTCCGTCTTGTAACCTGTGTGCACTGCTGAACTCCTGAACAGCCAGCCGTGTCACGGTGGTGGGAAGAGGGAGAGGATGAACTTGAGCCTGGACGCCCGAATTTTTAAAGCCTCACTGTGATGTTTGCAAAGCACACAGGGACAGCCGAGCGGCCGGCATGGGCTGATCAAGCTCCAGGCGTGTCCACCACCGTTTCTGATGCTTCTGCACCTGGGAAGTCCAAGGTGACTCCTGTAAGCCACAGAGGACACCAGGCTCAAAGGACCCGGTTCACCCTTAGGTGACTTTGGAGCTATGGTGACATTCCCACTTAACCCTCAACTGAGGTTTACCAGGAAATGGATCACACAGACTCTAGAGAAATAGCTGTTACCAGGCTGCGTTTCCTGGCCATTACCTGTGCTCTTCCAGCCCTGTCCTGAGCGGACCCTGGCTCTGGCCTCTCAGCCCTTAACCTGGAATGTGGCTTCAAAAGCCAGCTCTGCCCATGGCGTCAACCCTTCTAACCAAGACTGGTTTCTTTCTTTCTTTGTGTTTTGAGTATCCGTGGAGATACTATGGGACACAGGGTAGGAATTTAATAAGTTCCCATTTTCCGTCTTTCATTCCTCTACTCATACCTCCTACTTGCTTGGAACCAGGGCTGGAGGCTGTGGACACACCCTGCCCCCAGTCACTTTCTGAGCATCCCCCTCTTTGCCCTCCAAAGCCGCCATCTGGGTTGCCATTGTCATTACAGTGTGGCACAAATTACCACGTAATTACCACTCGCACAAATCCCTGTTTACATGCTTACTCCTTCTGTTTCTTGATCTGAGCCTCAGTCACATGGGTACATTCAGTTTGTGGAAAATCTGAAATGTGCACTTATCTTCTGCCTGGGTACTATGCTTCCGTAAAAATTATTCTTTAAAAATCTACTGCAGGTAGAGAGACTCAAATACCATTAGTTACTGACCTTTGGCTCCTACTTAGAATCAAGAAGGGACTAACTCCTACTGCCCGAGTCCTGTTCATCACCCTTCAAATTTACCATCTTTTTACCCTGATTTTTTTTTTTTTTTTAATAGCGACACAAGTATTTGCCATCTAGCAGAAGTGGTAAGAATGCAGATCATTCAGCTAGTGGCATACTTAATCTTTGGAAGATAACCTGTTCATTTAGGATGTTTTGAGGGCTCCCTTCCTTTAGCAAGCCTTGTGTATCAGCTTGGGGAACAGAGGGGAAGGGCAGGCACAGCTTAGGTCCAAGCAAATGTATAATGTGTGGCCACAGCAGTGGGCATGCCGAGGATTCTACAGATGAAGTGAGAGACTCCAGGAGAGCGTAAGGAAGGAGCCCCAGCGGTCAGGGTAGGGGGCCTGGCTTGAGGTGCCTGCAGGAGAGCTGCAGCCTGAGCAGACGTGATCCCAGGAGAGTGAGGGAGAGAGCGCAGCACGTGCTAAGTGGGGAGCCTGCCCCCCCCACCCCCGCACTGCAGCTTGGACTCATGCCTGCCTGGGGCTGGCACGTGGGATGGTTTCGATGTTGTTGGCAGAAGGTGTCTGGACTCTCCACTCGGGGCTTAGATGGAAAGTGACTGAAAGTCATATTGGCAGTGGGCAGTGGAGAAAATGTAAAATGCCTTCAGCTGTGTCTGTTCACAGAAGAATTTTCCTCTGGTTTATGTGTATGTGTGTGTGTGTGTGTGTGTGTGTGTGTGTGATTAAATGTAGTAACTCAGTACTGTAATGAAAGGCTGGCAGAACACCTAGCTGACCATTCCAAGCATAACCCTCTACACAGGTGTGCATTTGATCGCGATGCAAGTGTAGAACTGATTTTCATTGGAACTTCTTAGAGGAGGTGGTAAATGATCCCTTAGAACCTCAAGGAAGCCAAGAGTTCCCCTTCAGGCACATAGATCCAGCCATTAAAAAGAAGAGAAACACAGCATGCGTTTGAACCATGCGTCTCTACCCAAATGGCTTCTCATTCCACGAATGCCTTTGAGGAGTTGGCCTCTTAAAGGAATCTCACCATGGCCAGTGTTTCTGGGCATGCTATTAATCTCTAGTAAGATGGTTTACACACACTGTCTCCTCCCTCCCTGGAGACTCGGAGGATTCTGAAGAGGGTCAGGGACTGGCCCTCCCCGTCTTGAGTTCAGGGGTGACTGAAAGCAGCATGCGACTAAGCAGCGTTTTTGGGGAGAAGAGCCAGCTCTAAGGTCACCGCCCCTTGTCACTACTTCCTTAGGTCTCTACCACTTCTGGTGAGTCAATAACAGAATTCTGGTATAGACCTCACTGTGCCGGCCTTGGTGGCAGCCATCTCGCTTTATAAGCCACCCTCCACGTTTATTGTTCCCCCGGTATATGAGAGCTTTCTGTTTTCTGGCCCAGATTAGTATTTTCTCTCATTGTCAAACGTCTGATCTGCCAGGCTGGGGATTAAAAAAAAAAAAAAGGCAACTCAATTTGTCAGGCTTTACATTAAGACGAGAGGGTGTTTTGGTGACTTGTTCATCTTTTTTGTTCTCTTTTTGGCTGTAAGGAATTGGCCTTGCTAATCTTTCCGATTCTACATATTCTTTATCTCAAGGTGTGGGTACCTTCAAAAGCCCAGTCCATTTCACCAGCCACCTTTTATCAAAGAAGCTTAAAAAAGATGGAGGCAAACCCATAAGCAAGACTTGGTTTTCCTAAGCCACGGCGGCAATTTCCTGCTCGATTACAACCCTGGGTACCCTTTTAACGTGCTTGTCAGCAGAGGCTCCACATGTCCTGGATAATCTTCCAGTTGGTGACAGGGTTATTGGCTTACAGGTTTCTAGGGCATCTTCTTCCTTTTTTTTTTTTAAAGAAACGATACTCCCGCCCTCTTACTACTTTGTAGAAACGGGTTCCAGTCCTTCCTCCTCCTGCTGTTCGGTCTGTGAGTACCTGGGAGTAATCACCCGCCTTTATCTAGTCCTACAGATTCGTTTTGTTTTGAGTTATGCCCACTTTGGGCCTCCCACCCTCTCTTATTTTTATAAACAGTCTCCATGATAATATATACACTCCAGATGGCTGGCAGCCAACGTCCTCTCTTTTGTGCTGACGAAGGATTCATATTCCAACCCGTTTACACGACGTCCTTGCCCATCCTACCTTATAATCTTTTTATAAATTTCAGTTTACATTGTAACATTGAAGAACACTTAAAGTTCTGTTTCTTTCTTTCTTTTTTTTCCCCTCTTCTTTCTTCTCCCACCAACTATCTTTAAAAGCCGCTTTTAAACTTCTCATTTTAAGATGACACCTACCGTACATCCGTCTAAATAAAGTCTGTTTATTTATGGGCATGTCTTCTTTCCTGAACTTTGGGTTTCACCTGGATTTTGCTCTGCTTTTCTTTGTACAAAGGAATGAATTTCCCGTTACTCTCCTGTGATAGAAACTCACCAATTCTCTGTTGTAATCAACAAATAGATGTCGAATGTTTGACTTTTTTTTATAAAAAGGAAAAATAGGAGTTTCAAGGGTAAGATCTGCCATCTGATGAATGTCAACGAAGTTTCCTCACTCACCTCTTTCTTCTCTCTCCTCCCCCTCTCTTTAATTTGTTAATGCTTTCGACTTATTTTGCTTTGGATAATTTTCAAAGTACTGCTTCCCCTAGAGATCTCTAAAAGGCAGAAGTTCTAGCTCTTAAAGATTCGCCATTCTCAGAACAGCCCAGTTAGGGTGCCCTCAGGTTATTTATAACTGGATTTTATCTCAGAAAATTAACTAAAAGAAGATTAACCAAAAATCTAAAGGAAAATGCCTTAAACACCTCATCTATTATGCTATGCTCAAACAGATATTTTCATCTTAACAGCTTGGCAAACCCAGCGGAATGCTCTTTCTAGTTTGGGGCATAAAATAAGATAACACTGTGAATTCCTACAGGAAATCTTATAACCCCACTTAAAATTAAGGCATAAAGTATGAAAATGCGAGTTTTCTCCGTATAGTCTTATTACTGTGCCTGTTAACATAAGTGGTTCCTATTTCTGCTGGTTCGAAGAGCCCCAGGACATTTAAATACCTCTTCCAGCAACAAATACTTTTCCTTAAACACCCTCCCAGGTCAGGACTGAGTCATCAGCTTCCATCAGTAATGAGGAGGATCCTGCACTCAGACAACTCTTTCGTCTTCTCATTTACCCAGATGGAGGAGGAAGCCCGAAAAGTTAGTCCTACTTTGTCCATCTAGGACTTGATTCCGTATATTTCATTTCAGGAAAATTAAAGGGTAAAGTCTTCACAACAGACTGAGAGGGCCTCATTGTTTGCTTGGCCTGCCCCCTCCCTCTGACCTCCTGCCTCCTCCCTCTGACCTCCTGTCTCCTCCCTCTGACCTCCTGTCTCCTCCCTCTGACCTCCTGTCTCCTCCCTGTGACCTGCCTGCCTCCTCCCTCTGACCTCCCCGTCTCCTCCCTCTGGCCTCCCTGCCTCCTCCCTCTAACCTGCCTGTCTCCTCCCTTTGACCTGCCCCCTCCCTCTGACCTGTCTCCTCCCTCTGACCTGCCTCCTCCCTCTGACCTCCCTGCCTCCTCTCTCTGACCTCCTGCCTCCTCCCTCTGACCTCCCTGCCTCCTCCCTCTGACCTCCTGCCTCCTCCCTCTGACCTGCCTCCTCCCTCTGACCTCCCTGCCCCCCCCCGACCTCTCTGCCTCCTCCCTCTGACCTCCTGCCTCCTCCCTCTGACCTGCCTCCTCCCTCTGACCTCCTGTCTCCTCCCTCTGACCTCCTGTCTCCTCCCTCTGACCTGCCTGCCTCCTCCCTCTGACCTGTCTCCTCCCTCTGACCTCCCTGCCTCCTCCCTCTGACCTGTGTCCTCCCTCTAACCTGCCTGTCTCCTCCCTTTGACCTGCCCCCTTCCTCTGACCTGTCTCCTCCCTCTGACCTGCCTGTCTCCTCCCTCTGACCTGCTTCCTCCCTCTGACCTCCCTGCCTCCTCCCTCTGACCTCCTGTCTCCTCCCTCTGACCGCCTGTCTCCTCCCTCTAACCTCCCTGCCTCCTCCCTCTAACCTGCCTGTCTCCTCCCTCTGACCTGCCTCCTCCCTCTGACCTCCTGTCTCCTCCCTCTGACCGCCTGTCTCCTCCCTCTAACCTCCCTGCCTCCTCCCTCTAACCTGCCTGTCTCCTCCCTCTGACCTGCCTCCTCCCTCTGACCTGTCTCCTCCCTCTGACCTGCCTCCTCCCTCTGACCTCCCTGCCTCCTCCCTCTGACCTCCTGCCTCCTCCCTCTGACCTGTCTCCTCCCTCTAACCTCCTGCCTCCTCCCTCTGACCTGTCTCCTCCCTCTAACCTCCCTGCCTCCTCCCTCTAACCTGCCTGTCTCCTCCCTCTGACCTGCCTCCTCCCTCTGACCTGTCTCCTCCCTCTGACCTGCCTCCTCCCCCTGACCTGCCTGCCTCCTCCCTCTGACCTGTCTCCTCCCTCTGACCTGCCTGCCTCCTCCCTCTGACCTGTCTCCTCCTTCTGACCTCCTGCCTCCTCCCTCTGACCTGCGTCCACCTCCTCTCCTCTTGCTTCACCTCTGCAGCTTCTCAGACATACCAGGCGTGGCCCTGTCCCTGGCTCTTTGCCTTTATCATTCTCTCTGCTTGGAATGTTTTCATCTGACACTGTGCACTCTTCCTCTTCAAATTCAGGGCTTTGCTCACATGTTCCATTTCTCAGTGCAATCTTTCCTCACCTCTCACTATAGAATGACAAACTGCCTCATGACTCTTTCCTTCCCTGTGTTCTATTTCTTACTACATCTTGCAGACATAGACACAGCTCTGTATGAACTTTTTGTTTATTCTCTGCCCTCTAGAATATAAGTTTATAAGTATTGGGATTTCTGTCTTTTTTTTTTGCTCCCTGGGATGTAGAAGCGTGCTCAGTGCATGATAGACAGCTAGTAAGCACGTTAGCACTTACGTGTTAGCTATTGTTGCGATTATTGTTAACACCTATAGGGCTGCCATGAGGACAAGAGAGAATGTGTGTGAAGAATGTAGCGCCTTGCCTGGTCCCTGTGAGATTTCAGTAAATGTCCTCCATGTTACTCCTTCATTTTCTCTACATCCCCCTTCCCTCCAGCCCCCAGCAGTCTGGTTCCCATCCCAGCCAAGCTTCTGAAGTCGATTTCTTGAAATCCACTGGCAACACGTTCTAGCTTCTATGATCCCAAGTGTTTGTTCAGGCAGAAAAGCTCAGGGAGGAAAGCTGAGGAAGAGACGGAGGGCAAGGATCATAGCCTCCAGGGTCACCAACCTCAGTCTCCTCACCTGGAAAAGGGGCCAACAGCGCGTGCCTGACTGATTGCTGTGCTAATGGGGGCTTGATGAAGTCTGCATCTCACTTTGAGACTCAGCGAGTACGTCATAGATAGCCCTTCTCAAATTCCTATTGGTTTATTGATGCCTTAAGGACAGGATTACGGCTCACGATCTGTCAGGCTCTCCTCCACATCCCCAAACATCTAACACCATCCTGGATATTAAGTCACCTCTCTCAAAAAAAAAAAAAAAAAACAGACTGGTAACAGATCTCTTGGCCAATAAACCCTATTTCTGTCCAAGAGACAACATCGTCATGCCCCAGATTGATTTCTCACAATCTGGAATCTCTTGAGTCTGTCGTACTGTTACTGAGTTTAAACCTCTTATTTTTCTAAACATTTGGAAATCTTGTGCCATGGTTTTTCATCTGACCAAGAATCACTGTTAAAACGTAGGAAAGTTGGAAGAGTGAAAACAGAGAGAAGATCCAAGTCAATGGTGCCATATGCAACTCAACAAACACTGATTTCAGTGAGTAAGGAAACCAGAGTTTATTTTATGGTTTATTTCATGATCTCACAGAGATGTTGGAGCAAGTCAGGCAACAGAAAAGCCGCCAGCCCCAAACAAAGATGTCTTTGCTGCCTTTGCAGTTTTCTCTCTTATTAACATGAAAACACTTTACATGGTTGGAAACATCTAAAGGCTATTTTTTATTTTGTTTTCCATTACTTCACTCTAAATTCTTTACCCCGTACCTGTGGAAATTAGACTGTCACCTGCTTTTCGCATCCTGTTTTCTTTCGTGTTTGTAATGAAGCCCTCTGGGAATCTGCGCGATTACAAAAATGAGTTACAAATCCTCACTCAGGGTACAAAAGTGTGTAGCTGCTTTCCTTCTCTGTTTAAATAGTCTACAAAACAAGAAATAATTAGTCAAGCACTATCGGTAATTAAGCACATAAGATGAACATTAAACAAACTGCAATCTTGCATCATTTTGAAGGTGGGTAGGCAGGTTTTCACGTTTGGAATCCAGCCAAAATGCCCATCTTCATTCCCTTTGCTCCTTATTTATTATCGGCGAGGGAGTTCGCTTGCCTAACTCGCTGATGGACTCTCACCGGCGGTCCATCGGAGAGTTCACGAAAGTGTGAACCGCTATTTTTTGACAACCCTACCTCTGGGAGCTGAGGATTTCAAAGAACTCGATACATTGAGAGTGGAAAGACAATGTGTTTCTCCAACATGGGAGTGTGTTTTGAAGTTAAAATAGGCTCACAATTCAGAGAACTGCCCTGCCTTTTTGTATGTGATGACTTGCTCACAGAGACCTATAAAACCCTGATTCTCTTTTTTTCAGAACACTCTTCCTCATTCACTGACCCCTCTTCAAGCCCCTGGGGCTTCTTGTAAAATTTTGTCTGCCAAGTCACCACTGCAACAGGCAAAAATCTTTAAAAAAAAAATTTTTTTTTTTTTTGCAGTTTAATTTGGCCAGGATTGTCTCGAAGGCCAGGAGTTCTAGAAAACTGATGTACAGGTTTTGGTCAAAATATATTTTCCGGGAAAATCAGAGTCCCCAACCCATTTAGACTGGGAGATGGAATATTCATTCCACAGACTCTCTGGAGTGCCTACCGTTTGGCAGCTTCCTGGCTGGGAACCAAAAGAATAGGCTGTGTCCTGGAGGCGATCACTGTCCAGCCTTAGAATCAAGCCTGATTATGACAGGATGTAGTGTATGTCTGTCATGTTGCATTGCATTCTTCCTAGTCCCGTGGTGTGAGATCTGGATGGACAGTATTTGCATGTAGTACACTGGGTCTCCATTCATCACTCAAGAAGTCATGGCATGATCAGTGATTTTCCTTCAGATGGTTCCTATAGCGACTCGATGGTTATAAGCATTTTCCTCTGGCATTAGAAAGAACTGGTGGTCAGTTGTATTCACCGTTTGATCTGTGATTTCTTTTTTTTCCTCTTAAAGGTAAATACCACAAGGCCAGCATTTCCTAAACGTGTGTAGTGTATGTCACAGCTTTCAAAGCCTTTGACAAGTATATCTAGGGAACCAGAACAGTATTGGCATCCTCGCTTTATAGCTCCTGGGTACCAGGCCCAGAGAGGTTAAGTGACTTGCCCGAGATGACACAGCGGTCTGGCAGGACCAGGATGAGGTTCCCTACCCTGTCTTTTCCATCACACATGCCGCTCGATGAAGTACCTCAGACCCCAAAGATGTGAACAAAGATCATGTTGATACCAGATGTCTTAATTTTTTTTTTTTTACAGCACCATCATTTTTAATAATGCTTAGGCATTCATCCATTCAGCAGAGATTTACTGGGTGCCTGCTTTGTATGGGTCCTGCAGGCAAAGTATATGATGGGGTGTGGAAGAAGCTACAGAACTACAGGATACACACTTCTATGGCTTCTGTCCACACAAGGAATCATCACTAAACTGAGGACAGAAACCATCTCAGTGGTTCACCTTTCAGGGTCTCAGAGGCCCAGAAAATTGTGGGTGTTCAGGACAAGCTGATTTAGTAGTTGATGACACCATATCATGCCTGGAACTCAGAAGGACTCAGAAAATAGCGCTGTAAGTTTGCTGCTGTTGAAGTTGTCGTAGCCTCACCTCAAGGCTTTGAGAACTTGAGCGAGCTCCCTAACGCATCTGGACTCTTTTTTTCTTGTCAGTGAATAGAGATAAAACACATTCAGTGCAAGCCAGTGATATACTGGGTTAGATCTTGAAGCAGAAAAAAGACAGTAGCAGAAAGCTGGGTGAAATCCAAAGTTCGTAAAGTCTCTGGCTCACTTAATAGTGGTGTACTGATGCTAATTTCTTCTTTTTTAGAATATCTATTTATTTGGTTGCGTCAGCTCTTAGTTGCAGCGCACGGGGTCTTTGTTGCAACACATGGACTCCCTAAATGTGACACTCAGGCTTCAGTAGTTGCGGCACAGGGGCTTAATTACCCTGTGACATGTGGGATCTTCCCGGACCAGGGATCGAAACTGTGTCCCCTGCACTGGCAGGGGGATTCTTAACCACTGGACCACCAGGGAAGTCCCCCAGTGTTCATTTCTTAACATACCTTGGAGCTTTGGGGAAATAGGCTGACAAGTATGCATGAACTTTGTCCTGTCTTTGCAACTTTCTGGTAAAGCTAAAATTATTCTAAAACAAAAAGATTGTGCAAGGAAGATAATCCTGCTGACTTCATGATAACTGTAATAATCATCTTACACTGCGGTAACAAAAAGACCACAGGTCAATGAGGTTAAATAATAGAAATTCATCTTCTCACAATTCTGGAGGCTGAGAAGTTCAAGGTCAAGGTGTAGCTGCTTTGGTTCCAGGCTCTCTTTCTGCCTTGCAGGTGGCTGCCTTCTCACTGTGTCCTCACATGGCAGAGAAAGGGAGTCTCTTCCTCTTTTTAAAAGAACACAAGTCCTCTAAGATTAGGGCCCTTTCCTTACAACCTCACCTGACCTTAATTACCTCCTTATAGATTCTGTCTCCAAATACCATCACACTGGGAAATAGGGGCTTCAACATGGGGATTTCAGAGGGACACCTTCTGCCCATAGCAATGATATAATTGGTATAATCATTTGAGAAGATTTGTTAACACTGTCTACATAAACCAGAACGTGAGCAAATCTGATCCCCCTAGAATTCCACGCCTAAGTATATGTTGATCGAAAGACAGGTACAGGAATGTGTGTAGCAGCGTTAATCATGGTAACTCAGAACTCTAAACTGCCCAAATGTCGATCTGAAGTAAAAGGAATAGATACACTGTGGTATATTCACACAATGGGCCAGCCCACACCAATGAGAAGGCATGACCCACAACCAGACCCAACAAGGTGGATTAACCTTGCAGACACTGTGGTGAGAGAGAGAGAGGGCAGATGCAGAAGAGGGCATTCTGTGTGACTATTTATGATGAGTTCAATAAAAAGCAAGCTCTCTGTGTGTTAGGAGTCACAGGCAGAGGCTGGCAGGGGGCATGAGGTGGGCTCGCAGATCCTGCTAATGTCCTGTTTCTTGGTCAGGGTGCTGGGTGTTTCCCATTTGTGAAAATTCATTTCATGACACCGTGTTTGGTGCTTTTATTTGGTTTTGAGTGTATGTGTAACTCCAGTAGAAAGTTCACAAGCACATACCAAACCTTATCTCATGGCTGTTGAGAGAATTAAATTAGGTGATGGATGTAAACCACAGGCCATGCATTTTATTTCTTTTTCTGAATTTCCCTCCCGGCCTCAGTTCATACCCCCAGAGACGCCACCATCCGGCCATCAGCCAGGTCATTGGGAAGCTTTTCCTCCCAGGGCACAGTGTTTTGTTCTTGACCACAATGGCACCCATGGCACAGTGGGCAAGTGTCACGTTAGTCGCTGAACTGCTTAAGGCCCCTTTAGTTTGTGGAGCATGGTCAACCGAACGGTCACCCACTCCTCCAGGAGCTCACTCAGGCTGGGGTGGAGGCTGCTGATCACTTGCCACTTTTTTTTTTAATAGTTCTTGTTATTTGTAAATGGGAAAGGAACACCAAAAAAAAAAAAATTGCTCTTGCCTTCTTCCATCTGTATTTTCTTTACTAAATTATCCAGTCCTATAAATATTTGAATAACATTTGGTCAGGATAAAATCTTTCCTGTCAGCTCAGTACAAGAACACTTTTTGGCTCCTGAGACCATAACAGTCAGATAAATTAACATTGATTTGTTAGAAAATAGTTTTCACTCTGTCTAAACATCTTATTCTGGGCTCTTGAACCAAAATTATGAATTTAAAAGCAGCAAAATAGTTCTTCACAGTTTTCCCAGTGAAACTAATTATGGGAAGATTGTGAAAAATGTATTGGATGCGATTTCTAACGTAGAGTTCTGCTCACCAAAATTCACAGAAACCAGAGGCTCGATGTCTGATTTATTTGAGCAAGTTGCAATTTGGTAGACTGGAGAATTTATGTAAATAGTTTTTGCAATTTGCATAGGGACAACGCAATACATTAATATCTCAAGTATGGCAGAAGATGAAGGGGAAACCTTTTTTTTAACTGATAATTTGATTTATCTAATAGACAGATTTTTTCCCCCTTTCTTACTTAGGTCTGTAAAGAGTGTTCACTCCTCTCCTACCTAGATATGCAGTGTGTACAGTCTGACAATATTTAGACTTGTCTTTTAATTACATCCACATGTACCAGTAGGGGCTTACCAGATGACGCTGGTGGTAAAGAACCTGCCTGCCAAAGCAGGAAATGTAAAAGACACTGGTTTGATCCCTGGGTTGAAAAGAGCCCCTACAGGAGAGCATGGCAATCCACTTCAATATTCTTGCCTGGAGAACCCCATGGACAGAGGAGTCTGGAGGGCTGCAGTCCATGGGGTGCAAAGAGTCAGACACAACTCAAGTGACCTAGCATGCAAGCACCAGTGGAAAGAGAAAATTGCAACAGTAAAAATAAGAAAGTAAAACATCGCCCATATGTCCATACCCCTTTTAGACATTTTTAAAAATGCATTTATATTTGCCTCATGAAACTCTTAAAACATTTAATGCATTCAATAGCCTGCTTTATTTATTCAGTATTATATGAAAAGTAAATCCTAAATATGATGCGTGGCTTAGCAGAGGAACATTTTCCTCCTCTTTTGGACATTTAAGTTATTTCTAATTTTAAATAATACAGCATTGAACATCTCTGTGAAAAATTCCATCTATGAATTGCAAATATATTTAAAGACAAATTCTTAGAATAGCATCTCCCATCTAAACTGTTCTAAGACTTTTGATGCTTTACTCTCCAGTTGTTCTCAAGAAAATATAAAATTTTATGAAGAAAGGCATGTATATATAAAAGAAGAAATATGTATAAATGAAAAGGAAATACATATGTATGTACATATATGTATGTGTGTGTGTGTGTGTGTGTGTATACTGCAGAGTCAGCTATGCTGCTGCTGCTGCTGCTGCTGCTGCTGCTAAGTCGCTTCAGTCGTGTCCGACTCTGTGCGACCCTATAGACAGCAGCCCACCAGGCTCCGCCGTCCCTAGGATTCTCCAGGCAAGAATACTGGAGTGGGTTGCCATTTCCTTCTCCGGTGCATGAAAGGGAAAAGTGAAAGTGAAGTCGCTCAGTCGTGTCTGACTCTTAGCGACCCCATCGACTATAGCCTACCAGGCTCCTCCGTCCATGGGATTTTCCAGGCAAGAGTACTGGAGTGGGGTGCCATTGCCTTCTCCGGAGTCAGCTATAATCAAGCACAAAGGCCGAAAATCTGGTTCCCACCTATATCAACTGTATGGTAAAGACCTTTTTTAGAGTTCTCCCTCTCTTGGAAAGCCTCTTTAAGAGTGTTATAAGATGGCAATAAACAACTATCTGGTCAAGTCTGCTTTTTCCTTGCACTCATTCACTAAAGCATCCATAATATGAAAGCGAATATGAAATCCTTAAAGTTTACAGTCTGCTGGGTTGAGAAGGAGAAATTTCAGTTTTCATGTTGTCAGTTTCAAGCCTTTTCTGAAGTTGAAAGTGACAGTCTAGCTGTGTGTGTACACACACACACACACACACACACACACACACACACACATGTATGTAATGGAGCCTGCATCCAGTACTAGGTTTGGAGAGTGAACTATTTTCTACCCTAGATTAAGCTGAACTAGACCATATGTCAACAAAGAGTCTCAATGTCAACTTAATCCATTGTCATAGCTGTAAAATGCTATTTCATTATACAAGCAATTCCCTTGTGGATTTCTCCTGACTTTCTATGCAGTACGAGTGTGTTTTAATCTGTTGTGGCTTTCCTCCCCACCCTGCCCCTGCAACTCCCAACATTTTGGAAGCATTAAATATATTTGTTTCCATGGCACCTGTTTGATATTTACACAAATTATGAAAGTAAGGTAGAAATAAAATGAAGACAATGGAGTATATTTTTTAAAAACCGTAAGAAATAGCTAGAAAGAATGCAATACCCTTTTGAGACATTTTAATCATTTTCCCTAGGAATTGAACAAGTGGCTGAAAATTCCAAATTCCATGGTACCATGTGTCCATGTGTCGGAAATTTTCGGATATAATGATATACAGGTGGATTCCATATAAGAGTTGTGTTTGAATTCCCCCAAGTCTTTTAAAGAGGAGAGTTCTCCAGATGTGACAAAAGAAAAGGATATTTCCAAATCAAGATTCCCATTTGCCTTTCGGGATGTCGAATTTTCTCCACATTTAGGCAATTAAGGTTTTTGCTGAGTGAGCTTAGGACTCTGTCTCTTTAAGTGTTTAACAGTAATTGGTTCATGTCCTGGCGTTCATTGAAAATCCTAGACATTTCATGTAAAATCTCCTTAATGAGGGGATGAATTTTTCATTCACATTAGAAAGCTCGCTCTGACAAACAATTTCTAAATAAAACTCTGGCGACATGACACCGCACATTGGACTTGACAGAGAGGACAGGTGCATTAGAATATAACTGTATGGCGATCCTTCAAGCTGTCAGCCATGAATATTTTATTTCTTAATGAATCATCTTCGTGAAATGAACTTTCTTGTTGTAGTGTCAGTGCCACTTACAACAAAAAGCTGGCTCCTCTTAAAAGGTGAGCCTCGTAAAGATGCTGATGACTGCAAAAAGATGCTGAACCCTACCCGAGGTGCAGGCCAGTGGGTGCGGGGCTCTGTCCTCCCCTTGCCTTTGCTGAAAGTGACCTGAGAACTCATCTCATGTAGCATAACCACATGCAGAAGGAGAACCCGTCTTCTTGATTCACTGCTTCTCTTCTCAGAGCTCAAACTCCAGGTGACCACCCAGTGGCGGCCACTTTGGCCCTGGATGCCTGTTGTTCTGAGGCTTCGTCATGGCTAGTTTTTAAATTATTATTTCCAACTTCTTTGGCCCACAAAGTGCCATTAGCTGGTGCCACCTGACAACTCTAGACAGCGAACCTCCCTGTTTCCAGCTCTCCTGTCTTCTTGATCTCAAAGATCACTTTCATCTGTTTGTGTTGAGGCTGGGGGAGGTTTTCGTTCTGACAGTGGACTCGAACATCTCCCCACGGAAGGAGGCGACACTTGTTTTTCTGTCTCCATTGAGTCTTCTGAGATATTCCTGTGGCTTGGTGTGGGATCATCTTGCTCATCTCGAGACACAACATCAACAACAGAATCTGTCCCCCTGCAAAAAAACTAGCCTGCAGTTAGTTCTGTGCCCTTTGCCACTCGTGGGCTTGTTGATACAGTTGTGAGATACTGATTTTCCTTTAAAAAAAGTTTAGGGTCGCAACTGAATTCTCAACACTTCCTGGCAATCCTGTTTACTTAGTCTGGTTTCTCTTCTCTTCCTCCTAGTGGCTATTTCAAGCCTCTCTGTTTTCCCCGGGTCCTTTCACTTGCCACGTCCTCCTGACCACTTGGCCTCTGATAACAAAGCAACCATCACCGATCAGTCTCTACAGAACCCCCAGCGTCCCACCCTCAGCTTCCCCAGAAACTGACTGACACTCACCTCTATCGCCACCTCTCTCTTCCCTTTCATAGTTGTTGTTCAGTCACTAAGTCATGTCCAACTCTTCACGACCCCACACATTACAGGACACCAGGCTCCCCTGTCCTACACTGTCTCCGGGAGTTTGCTCAGATCCATGTCCACTGAGTCGGTGATGCTGTCTAACCATCTCATCCTCTGCTGCCCCCTTCTCCTCTTGCCTTCAGTCTTTCCCAGCGTGAGGGTCTTTTCCAATGAGTCTATCTTTTGCTGGATTCAGCTCTTGGGTCAAGTTCACCACCTGTGCTGTGGACTCCAGGATCTGCCCAATCCTTCAGGAATAGAGCTTTACCCAATAATGTGGAGTCTGTATACCAGTGATTAGCAAATTATGGCCATTATCTGTTTTTATAAGTCAGATTTATTGAAATGCAGCCATGCTCTTTCTGTGTCGGTGGCTGCTTCCAGTTCCAGAGGCAGAGCTAAATATTTGTAGTTCAGAGACCACATGGCCCACAGAGCCTAAAATATTTTTTCTCTGGCCCTTTACAGAAACCTTCTGCAGACCCCTGATTTATACCCTGAGTCAGGAGCCTGAACCCTGCAAACTGGGTCCCCCAGGTAAGGGGCTGCAGTGAACCCTGAGTGGAATCGGTGTGTCTCCAAGTAATAATTCCTGCTCTCAGCAGTTTAGGCCTAGTACTTCTAGCCTTAAGCGTGTTTAAGCGCACTGCGTAACCATGAGAACTGGCCAGTGTTCTCATGGCTCCATGCAGGAGAAAACTGGGCCAAGTAAGAAAACTCTAGCCCAGAGGAAATGGAATAAGCTAGAAATCTGTTGTTTCCTTTTTGTTAGGTTTAAGTGAGAATTCGGTATTTTAGCAAACTCTCAGTGTGGGCAGGTGACAGTTTTTTGCAGGTATTTTTTTTCCCTCTCTTTTAACTTTTGCAAGTAGAGGTCCGTGTTTTGTTCCATGTTAATTACAATTGCTGCCACCCAAAGTTTGAAGATATGCTGTTCTCACCTTCAGAAAAAGGGTTTCAGTTGCTATCTCTGGAAAAAGTCCGTACTGTAGGATGAACTTTCTGTTACCTCCCACTGCTTGCCAGTCAGCCAGATTCTGTGGATGAACTATGATGTGTCCCATCTTAGGTCTCTTCTTTCATAAAATGGATCTTTCTCTCTCTCTTCAATATGAGGAATATCCTGAAATCTGAAACCAAGTGGCACAAAAACATCGTATTTATTACAGAATTATATACACATACACACTTTTTTTTCTAAACAAAATCAATGTTATAATAGTTTTGAAGTAAAACCACACATGCATGCGTGCACACACACACACATTTGGCAAAAGACACAAATTTGTGATTGAAATCTGATTTTTTTAAAAAATGAAATCCCCCAAAAGAAATACAAATGAATGCAAAGGCACATAAATAAAGCCCTCCCCTCACACTCTTACTTCATCCCTTGGTTCTTCATTGTTCTCAGCCCTCATTTCTTGCTGAGCATCCCTCCCACCCTCTCTGTGTCTTCTCAGGCTGTTCCCCTGCCAACAGTCAGGATGGCTCATCCACAAGTCACTGTCCAAACTGGGCAGGCCTCCTGGATTCCCTGGAATGGTGCTGATGCTTTCACTTCTCTTTGCAAATAACTGTGGTGTTCGCTCTCTTTTGGTGAAGTGAGCAAAGTAAAAGGGAGAAAAGAGTGATGTCATTCGGATTTGGTCTTCTCACTTACCAGTATTTCCCAAAGTTAGTTTTTCCCAAAGCCAGCACCCTGATCACACCATACCTGAATACCACATGTACTATTTTTACTGATCCCTGTCTCATTCACTGTTTATTTTACCCAATTATGAACTTTAGCCTTGTCCGAGGAAGCTATATAGAGATAATCATGAATTCCATGTCTATTTGCCATTCTCCAGTAAAATGCATTCATAGCTGTTATACAGAGTTTAAGTACCTCCATTGTTTCACATACTTTGAAGTTTTAGGAGAGAGCATACAGTGGACCTCATTCTTCCACATTTTCAGTAAGTGACAATTACCTTTTCCAAATCCCTCCAAATGATTGTCAAGTATGCTTCACAATGAGTAACATTTATCCTAGGGGGATGAATAAAGTGGAATTTAGGCATTTTTACTCAAAAATGAAATTATTTAAATCTTCTCCTTTTATTTATTTATTTTACACCACCCCTCCACAATATACCCTGTTTTTCACCCCATCAGCTCGATCCCATCTGGTATTTTGGATAACAATATGCAGTTTTAGATCTATTACCTGTAAATCTCGACATAATGCTTTCAACTCCTGCCTTTCTCCTGAGTTCATGTCTCCTCCCCACTCCCAAGTCTCCACATACTGTGAAAGATTGCACTTGATTAAATTATTCTTTATAATGAGTTCCTGTTACCAGGGAATACAGAGTTAAAAAGGTGATCTCACTAAAAGTAATTAGCATAAGACCTGCCGGACCCGTGGAAGTGACTGGATCGTAATCAATAGCAATATGATTACACCCATGCAGCAATTATAAATTATTTAAAGCACTACCCCTAGGTTACCAGCTAGTTGCCTTTAAATTAAATTCTCTGTCAATAATTGATGCAAAGAATTAATGTGAGAACACCTTCAGTTACTGAAACTTTTTTAAGGTGGCATAAAATATTGAACAGTTGCCCATCATTAGCAGGTAGGCTGTCTGTTTGCTGTAACATCCTTCTTTGCCAAATTGTTCAAGAAAGACTCTCAGATCTTGAAAGATAACACATGATTCTGAATCCACTGCTGGCTCATCTTCTAAGGACCCTGAAATGCCCCAGTAGAAATTTCATATATCAAAGCAAAAAAACCTCTAAATAAACTGATCTTATTTCTTAATTCTAACAAATATATAAGCAGCCTTGGTTTTCTTGATGATGTCTCAGTTGTTTGATGTGGCCAATAGAGGTTAGGAAAGATTTAACCTAGCTTGACAAGTCATGGTTGATGATGTTGAAGCAGTCAATGATCTTAAAAAAAAAGAACAGGCCCCCAATAATAGAAAAACATGTCTTTGACAAATAGGTTGTTTTCTTTGCTTAAATAACGCCCTCTGTGTCTATCTATACATTGTCACTTCTATGCCACCGTTGCCTCTTCTGCTCTACAGGTGGTGACAGCAGTGCAATCTGGACAATTATGTAGGAAATTCAAGGACCAGAAAGACATCTTCCGTTAGTGACCCTGGGTCCTGTCTGATTTAAGAGGCAAGGGGCGCTCAGGAGGCAGAAGTGATGCCAGAGATAAGGCAAGCACTAAAGTAAAGAAGGGACTTCATGCGTTTATACCAAAAAGTTGGTTCCAGTTTTTCCATAGGATGTAGTCTAAGCGAAGCCCTCTGCTTGGGTAGAAAAACTGGTAAGATGTCATCCCTGTCCTCAAAGACCCCACAGGCAGTTTAGCAGACAGTGTCCTTGCTGCCTCCTTTAGAAGCTGAGAGAGGAACTGCAGGGTTCTCTGGCAACCAGAGCAGGGGCCCTTGAAGCAGACCTGAGGTCAGAGAGGCTTCTAGAATCAGGGGACTCCACCTTCCTCCTGGTGAGTAAACAGCAGTTACCCAGACCAAGGGGCTCTCCAAGGTTGACGGGCCCCCACGCCAGGGTGCACAGAAGTGAAATGAAATGATTGGCCTAATACTATAACCAGAAAACAGAGTCCCTCTTGACCGCCCTATGGCCAAAACGAGAAGTGACATTCAAACGAGTCAAGCTCCCAGGGCCATGCTAGTCACAGAGTCAGGGCTTGAAAAACATCAGACCTTTGCATCTTCCCTCTTGCATCTAGATGAGTATTTAAGGCTATCGTACTGGACTTTCCAGGCTTCCCAGGTGGCTCAGTGGTGAAAAATCCACCTGCCAATTTAGGATCCCTTGGAGAAGGAAATGGCAACCCACTCCGGTATCCTTGCCTGGGAGATCCCACAGACAGAGGAGCCTGGTGGGCTACAGTCCATGGGGTCATGAAGGAGTCGGACACGGCTGAGCAACTGAACAACAGCAGCTGAGCTTTCTGCTTGCCCTGTGGTCCGTCCTCTCCTCCCTCAGACTCTCTGCTTCTCTTCTCCCCTGTGTGACTGCTGTTTTAATCTCGACTAGCCCCCACGGTCTCCTACACTGTCCTCTTTTCCTCCTGGCCTGGGAGAGTCTTTGGTCTGGAACTCCCTGCCCATCCCCAGGTGCCCTTCCTTCCTTGCTCTGAGCTCATTAGCATCCTCCCCTGGTTCCAGAGATCGCCTTTCCTCTGTCTCTCTGTACCTTCCTCTGCTTCACACTTTCTGTTCACACAGGTGAGAGGAAACTTCTGGTTTCCAGCAACCTAGAACAGAGGATTTTCTAGACAGCTCTTTTGAGCTAGCTGCACAATATTTTCCTTGACAAATGTGTCACTTGGCTGAGCAGATGTCTTTTTCTGTGTGTGTGATGCACTTGAATACCAAGAACTCCCAAATGCCACAGAATAATTTCTTCTGTTGTGGCAGTCTTTAATGTTTACTTTCATTTCCCAGTTAGCTTTTATCTTCTAATTTAAAAAATATATATAGACACAACACGTACACACACCTCTCTGTCGTGATGTGGTTGGACTCAAGCCAACTCCTCTGTCAACTCCCAACTGAGCAAAGGATTCCCTCCCCCTGACCGCATGTACTGTTGAGCTTTCCAAGTGATTAATTTTCGGTGATGCATAAGCATGTAGATTGACAGAGCCCTAGACTGTCCTTTTGTCCACGTTTCTGCTGGTTGGACATGCAGGAACTGTGGAGACCACCTTTCTGCTCTCCCGAATTCATTGCTGCAGCTGCAGTCCAGCCTGATTCTAAATGTTAACTCAAGACGATGGTCTTCTTGTTTTCTTCCACGAAAGAAATTGATGAGTGTGTCCAGGGAGCAGCCTGGCTCTCACACCTGCCCCGGGTGTGTTTCTCAAGCCCATGGGCAGTGTAGACAGAGGATGGAGGTGTAGTCAGAGAACCCGACGGGATTGAGACTGTGCCTAGCAAGGGTGCCCGAGCATGCGAAGTTGACCTTCAGACTCAGGGATGGGCAGGCTTCAGTTTTCCGCAGCGCAGCTATTTTGAGACAAGCAGTAACTAAATGAGCATCATGCCTAAGTCACTTCTCAGAATTTTCGATAGAAATTATCTGATGACTGGACCAGTTCTGATTATTACATGATCCACCCCAGCAGCTCAGGTGTGCAGGGGGCGAGGATCCTACGCTTCCGCCAGGCTTCCCATCAGACCCCCCCGTGCCCGTTTACGAGAACTCCTCCGGGTTCTAGACATGCCTTATCTCGGCCTCATGATTAGGAAAATGAACCCAATGGTTTGCCTTAAATGTTTCCATCATGGGTGTAGTTATTAGCCATGTGCTAAAGTGTAATATCCGCTTTTTGAAACCACAGGTCGAAGGTGATAGCATCACTGGCTTGAGAACTCTCTTAAACAGCCGGGCTTACCCAATTAAGAGAAATAAAATCTGCCTGTTTCACCAGTGGGTGGGCCTCACTTTTCTGTGGGTTTCTCTTCTTTGCTCAATGAATTCTTGTTTAGAAAAAGGACCTGTGTTTCGATGCATGCAACATCTTCTTTTCTGGTTCCCGGTAGCCTGGAAAGGCAGTAGCTCACCAGAGACAGTCCGCGTGTTCAGTCGAGGCAGGGACCCATGGCACCTTCTGTCCTCTCGCACGGTGCGGGTGACGGCAGCCTCACTGTCACCACGAGGCGCTCCTCCTGTGTTGTCTGCGTGTTCTGCCAACCCCGAATCCGGTGTCAGATGGGCACTGTATGCAGGACAGGGCCCATCCACCTTTGAAGTGTAAAAGAGGGTGTCTGGAAAGGATTCTGCTGACACTGCACCCAGCGTGGCCGTGCACACCAAATGTGGACTATGGGCACTGAGTGTGACCTCTTCTTCTACTGAGGTTGCCACCTTGATCTCTGCCGAGAGCATCAGTCCGATAGGTTGAGGAACACGAGACTTGCTTGTGCCACGGTTCTGGGCAATGGAGAGATTGCAACAAAACCAAGTTTTCTTAAGAACCGTGTCAGTGGCTTCCTGGAACCTGGCAGTGTCGAGTCAAGCGACACACTGTCACCGCAGGAAGCCAGTACCCTCTGTTCAGAAAAGCTCAAGTCTTTCACGATACTCCTGCACTCTCTTCAAGAAAAAAATAATCTCCTGCATTTGGTCCCGACAAGAACTTAACATCCCAAGCCGTAGCTATCTGGTTTGGTGTCTCCTTCAAGAACAGAAGAGTTCTCAAAGTTTATGTAAAAACTCTCTTTCACAGAGGAGTAATCACCAAGAATGCACAGTAAAGACACACAGGCCAGTTGTTCTTGAAGGAAAAGGTGGAAAAAAATCATGTTTTATAAGAGGATGAAATGAAAATACTACTAGAAGAAAAGAAAAAGTTTTCCTAAATTAGATTCTCAAAATAATTATTTCCACAGGGCACTTATTCATTAAAAAAAGAAGGCCACCAAATTGTTTTTGTAGATACATTCAGTCATCCTCAGAAGTTAGAGCTTAGTAAAAGGATCATGCAGTGACTGGCATCCCAAAGCCACCCTGTGTTCATAGAGGTATCAGAAATGTGCCTGGGCTGCTGGTGGTCATAATGAGAACTAACGAGAACCAGGGCCCTTAGCTGTGCACCGTACACCCGTTTCCCGTTGAAGTCGCACCATACCCCATGTTCTTTCCCCAGCTTCTTCAGCGGAAGGAATTGTTGAGGCTGATAATTAACTTGCCCAAGATCATTTGCTAATGAGAAGTAAATCCAGGAAATTAACTTGGGACATTTGACTCCTCAGTCCATTCCCTTTCTACAAACCATGGTTTACTCAGCAATTAACTAACAGTTTTGGAAGTAATCTTAAAACTTCCCAGCACTTTTGTGGATTGGATTATGAGCCTAAAAATTACTTACGATCTGTTTTGCTAATACAAAATTTGACCTGTGAAGTGATTCTCTTGGCAGGTGTGTGTGTGTGTGTGTGTGTGTGAGAAAGGGAGGGAGGGAGAATATTTACACTTATACCTGTATTACTATTGTAATTTTCATACTATAAAATTAACATATTTTAAAATATAGCTTTCAGGATTTTGACAGGTGGACATCTATACACACTCATGTAATCACCGCCGTAGTTAGGGTATAGAACATTCTCATGACCCTGGTCAGTTCCATCATTCACATCTCCAATAAGTCCATTCACTTTCAAAGGCAAACACTGTTCCTACTTGTATCTTGTTTCTGTAGCTTAGTTCTGCCTGTTTTCCAGCCTCATTTGATGGAGACCCTCCTTCTTCTTGTGTGTCTGTCTCTCGTGCTCAGTGTTGCTTTGTGTGTCCATCAGTAGTTCCCTTCTTCGGTGTCGAGTAGTGTTCTACTGGATAAACCACAGTCCACTTATCCATGTACCTCTTGATGGGCGCTGAGTGCTTTCGTGTTTTGGGTTTTGTGAATAAAGCTGTTATGCACACCTTTTTTGTGCATTTGCACTTTCATTTCTTTCTGATGAACACCTCAGTGTAGAATTGCTGGCTCTTAAGATGTGCATGTTTAACTTGTTAAGATGCTGCCAAACAGTTGTTTAAAATGGGTGTCTTATTTTGAACTCTCACCAGTAGTGTGTGAGAGTTCATGTTGTTCCACACCCTTGCCAGTACTTGGGATTTTCAGTCTTTTTATTTATAGCCATTCTATCGGGTGAGAAATGATCTCTCTCAGTGGTTTTACTTTGCATTTTTCTGATGACTAATGCATCTTTTTATGACCTCATTAGCCATGCCTATATTTTCTTTCTGTGTAGCGTTTGTTCACGTATTTGGCCATTTAAAAAAAATTGTGCCTTTTTGTTATTGAATCATAGGAGTTTCTTATATATTCTGGGTACAAGTGTATTTTTGTAGACATTGTGAATTTTCTCCTAATATTTATCATCTCTAGTCACTCTTCAATGGTGACTTTTGAAAAGTATAATCTTATAATAGTGATAATGTCCAGTGTATCTTTTGTCTTATCTTCTACAGTGTCTGCTTTTTGTGTGCTGAGAAATTTTTTCAGTCCCAAGGTCACAAAGGTATTTCCTATGTTTTCTTCTTGAAGCTCCATAGTTTTAGTTTTTACATTTAGGTCTATCTTCTGTCTCAGATAACCTATTTCTTCATATGGTGTGAGGTGAGGATAGGGGGTCATGTTTCCCCCATGGGAGTCTCCGGTTATTCCCGCCCCATTTGTTGAAAGACTCTTCTCCTTATTGAATTTCCTTGGCTCCTTTGTTGAAAATCAATTGACTATATATTTGTGCATCTATTTCTAGACTTTCCATTGTACTTCATTGATCTAATTGTTTGAGGGTTTTTTCCTCTTATGTCTGTACCTACTGCATTGATTATTGTGGCTTTACAGTAAATTTTGAAGTTAGGTCATGTTAAGATTTCAACTTTGTTCCGTATTTCAAGATTGTTTTGGCTATCCTAGTTACTTTGCTTTTCTATCAAAATTCTAGGATCACTTTCTCAATATCTTTTAAAAGGACTGCTGAGATTTTATTTAGTATCCCGCTGCATCTTTTGATCAGTGTGGGGAGGATTGAAATCTTTAAGAGCATTGAGTATTCTAATCCATGAGCCTGTATTTCTCTATTTATTTTGGTCTTTTCTGATTTCTCACTGGCATTTTATAGTTTTCAGTGTAGTGGGCTTGTACTTTTTTTGTTAAATTTATTCTTGAACATTTTTCTTTTTATGCTGTTATAAATGACATTTTGAAATCTTTCTAGTTGTTGTCACTGTGTAGAAGTAAAGCTGATCTTAGCAACATGGTCCTCTGTCCTGTTATCTTACATTTTGTATTTGTCTCTTCCTTCCTTGTGTGTGTGTTTGTGTTTCTTTTTAGAGTCACAAGAATTTCTATGTCTTCATATATGGTTTACCTCTGCCACCCTGATTTTTATCGCATTTGTTTCTTTTGCTTGTGCTGCTGCCCTGGTAGAGGCTCCAGGAATGCTGAAAAGAAGTATAGAGAGCAGACATGAGTGCGTGCTCAGTCGCTTCAGTCGTGTCCGACTCTTTGCGACCCTGTGGACTGTAGCCCGCCAGGGTCCTCTGTCCGTGGGATTCTCGAGGCAAGAATACTGGAGTGGGCTGCCATCCCCTCCCATAGAGGGTCTTCCTGACCCATTGGTCAAATCCGTATCTCTTATGTCTCCTGCATATGAGAGCAGACATATTTGTCTTATTTAATATTTCTCCATTATGTGTGATGCTAATTGTATGTTCTTTATCAGATTGAAGAGTTTGCATTTATTTCTTGTTCACTGAGAATTCTGTTATAAGTAAGTACTAGAATGAACTGGATATTCTTCTTACTCTAGTCTGTGTATTGAAGGGAATTTACCTTACTGGAAAAAGGACCAGTGCTGGCAATCTGACTCCAAGTCCTAACAAGACAAATGGCCAAGGGCGAGTTGCTTATTTCCTCTGAGTCAGTTTCCTCATCTGAGACTAGAAAGTAGATGCAGAGACCATACACAGAGACTGACACATAGCAGGCACTCCCTAAATGTTAGCTGTTCTTTTAGTAGCATAGCATTTATGGGGGAAAACAGGGTTTATGTTCCTGCATCTTGAAAAAACACCCATCTTGAACACTGAGAAGAGCAGCCCTTTCAACCACGGTCAGTTTTTGAGATACAACCACCAGTTTCTGGGCTGATCTTGGTAGACTTTTCTAGATACTCAGAATGGCTCTACTTTCCCCCATTCTGCTTCTCTAGTTTTAAAAGTTGAGATAGATCTCTGTGATCCCAGAAGAATTATCTGCAAACTAGCATTAAGATGGAAATCTTTTATATCTGCTCTGCGGCTTAGAAAACTGGTGCGTGGTCTGCTTTATTCCGCCGGCTCCTAAGGTTCAGGTATTAACATAAATACAGCCCATTAACACTTGTTCCTCTCTGTCAGGACATAAATTAAGTCTGCAGGTGTTCCATGAAGCTGTACCCTTGGTACTAATTAAGCCTTGATAATTAGGTTTGTTAAATTCAGGACTTTAAGCTTGTATACCCTCTCTGGGTTACCAAAACGGAGGTGTGCAACATACAAACCTCCCCAACCCGCCCCCACTTTTTTTTTTTTCCTTCTTCCTACAGGACGCTTTGCTGTTCTTTATTTTATTCCTTTATTATCATTATTAATGAAGAGCAAGTCACTGACAAGCCCTTCATCCTTTTGCCAGTATTGGGTATGAACCTTTGAAGGAGATCTGCACACTCGTTTAGGTTAGGATGGGATTAAAGCCTACTCTTCTGCTGTTTTATGTCAGCACATACGCTGTGGTGGAAAGTTTCTAGCCTGGCTTCTTCATGCACAGTACATGTCCACATCTCTGCCTTCAACCCAAATGAACTGTGACTCAAGAATGCCTTCTGTTATCACTAAACACCGTACATGAAGTCTGCTCAGCGCCCAAGTAATCTATAGTTGTAATTTTTTCCTTAAGGCATGAGACATTCTGTTAATAGAGAAGCACTATTTTAAAATGAAGAGAGCCTCTCTAGCTCTCCCTCCACCCAAAAATCACCATAGTCTATATTTCTACTGGTTTTCTGAGCAGAGATCCTTATTTGGAGGACAAGGAGGGTATTTGGGGGCTGTCAGGTTATTTGTATCCAATAGGCAAACCACAAAATCATCTAATCAGAATAGATTTTCCTTCCAGTTCATCTTTCCTCTTCAGTTGCTTTATAAATCTATTACTCATCAGATCCGATGTTTGGTGAATGCCATTTTTCATTTTGAATAAATGGAATCATAAAAACAACTCTATTAGCGCTGCTTTCAATAATATTCATGGTGATCATGCTCACTTAATAGCCTCTCTCCTTTTATTTGAGGGATATTAAATAAGATTATACTTTTAATCAGAAGCATTTTTTCCTAAAAGAAAGGTTTATCCCTTAGGAGACTTCCATAATACAGCTCATTTCATGTTTTCTTCAGCATTCGGTTCTTAAGATGACCAGTGATTAATCCCTCTAGTAGAGTACCAGGTTTCATCAGCATTCCTATTCTGCAGTTTCAAAGAATGCAGTCTACAAAATGGGCCACCTCTCTCTTTCCTGATTCACGTTCTCTGTAGAGTCACTGGAAGCGCCCATTTTCCCCTTCAAGGAAGGGACTCACTGCCCATCTTCAAGATCCAAAGTGCAAAACTCACCTGTCTCCCCCTGAGGACAGCAGGCAAGGAAGGAGATACAGAGATGAATGAGGGACTTGGAAAGAAATGGATTAGCAATAACGTAAAGGCTTGCCTTTGATGTCTTTTTTCCTTTCTAAAAAAATTTTAGTGGAATATAGTTGATTTACAGTGCTGTGTTAGTTTCTGCTGTACAGCAAAGTGAATCAGTTTGCATATGCATCCATCTACTCCTTTTTTTTTTTTATAAATTTATTTATTTTACTTGGGGGCTAATTACTTTACAATATTGTAATAGTTTTTGCCATACATTGACATGAATCAACCATGGGTTTACATGTGTTCCCCTTCCTGCACCCCCCTCCCACCTCCCTCCCCATCCCATCCCTCTGGGTCATCCCATTGCTCCGGCCCTGAGCCCTTGTCTCATGCATCAAACATGGAATGGTGTTCTGTTTCACATATGATAATATACATGTTTCAATGCTATTCTCCCAGAACGTCCCACCCTCACCTTCTCCCTCAGAGTCCATAAAATTGTTCTATGCATCTGTGTCTCTTATTCTGTCTCGCATATAGGGTTATCGTTACCATCTTTCAAATTCCATATATATGCATTAGTATACTGTATTGTTGTTTTTCTTTCTGGCTTACTTCACTCTGTATAATGGGCTCCAGTTTCATCCATCTCAGTAGAACCGATTCAAATGTATTTTTTTGAATGGCTGAGTAATATTCCATTGTGTATATGTACCACAGCTTCCTTATCCATTCGTCTGCTGATGGACATCTAGGTTGCTTCCATGTCCTGGCTATTGTAAACAGTGCTGCGATGAACATTGGGGTACACGCGTCTCTTTCAATTCTGGTTTCCTCGGTGTATATGCCCAGCAGTGGGATTGCTCCAAAGAAGACATACAGATGGCTAACAAACACATGAAAAGATGCTCAACATCACTCATTATTAGAGAAATGCAAATCAAAACCACAATGAGGTACCATTTCACACCAGTCAGAATGGCTGCTATCCAAAAGTCTACAAGCAATAAATGCTGGAGAGGGTGTGGAGAAAAGGGAACCCTCTTACACTGTTGGTGGGAATGCAAACTAGTACAGCCACTATGGAGAACAGTGTGGAGATTCCTTAAAAAACTGGGACTAGAACTGCCATCTACTCCTTTTTAGACTCTTTTCCCATATAGACCATGCCAGACAATTGAGTAGAGTTTCTTGTGCTCTACAGTAGGTCCTTACTAGTTACCTGTTTTATACATAGTACTGTGTATATCTGTCAGTTCTGGTCTCCCAGGTCCTCTCTCCCCCTACCTTTCCACCGTGGTAACCAACCAGAAATTTTTGTTTTCTACACTGGTGACTTTATTTCTGTTTTGTAAACAAGTTCATTGGTACCAGTCTTTTAGATTCCACATATAAGCGATATTGTGTGATACTCATCTTTCTCTGTCTGACTTACTGTAACTTGCAAGGACAAACTATTATTTAATGGAAGTTTCAGAGTACCCAGGAGGGTATAGAATATCTTTAGAGAGCCCCCATCGGATCAGAACGGGGCATTTTTGTTGGCATTATTTCTTCTCTTCCTCTTTCCTCTTTCCATCCTGCTCTTCATTATTTATCTCTTGGCTTCCCTTTCTCTCTCCCTGCCACCTGCCCCTCAATTTTGGGGAGACAGAGCGAGAGAGAGCAGAAACCCTCTGGTGTTCAGCTCAATGTTTGCTGCATGCTCGGGGCCGACTGGCCGTTCCTACATCTAAATCCTACGAGAAACCCCAGAATTGTTTCTCTCCCTGAACATCAGACAGGCCGGCCGCAGACGAGGCTGTGCTGGGAGGAGTCATACAGAGTCGTCCGTGCCCACCACTCAGCCTTGTACCTTCGCCACAAAACCCCGCCAGATCCCTGCGTGTTTTCTCGGGATCTGCCTCTCCACCACATAACTGATGTTACAGGGAGGGAAAGTGCCCCGAGAAGTATTATTCACCGAGCAAAGAGTCCCCGCTGATTAATGACCTCAAGGACGAGGGGGTGGTGACTCCTCGCTTCCCACGGGAAGCCCCTCGTTTCCCGCAGAACCACGGGCGAGGGCTCCGAGCTGGACGCTGAGCTGGGCTCGAGGCGTTTCCAAACGCCAGGCAGCTCGTTAGACTGCGGAGCATCAGGTCGGTCCCCGGGCAGGCTTGCACCGAAGACCCCGGCCAAAGCTACCCCAGCAGAAAACCTGACCCCAGCTTCCAAATTGGCTGCCTGCACTCCACAGCTTAGCCTTCAAGCCGGGGCCCCGTGGGGCCTGCAGAACCAGAGTCGCTCAGTATTTCCTGCTCAGTGAGAAAGGCCAGCTCTCATCTTAGCGGGAATCCACTTTCCCACCCACTGCCTTCTAAGAATGAAAGCAAGTCTGTTGTTCCTTTTTTTTTTTTTTCCTTTTCCAGTCTCAGCCTTGACTTGCATGGTTTTATTTTTTTCTTTTTCCCCTTCATCTAAATTTAGCTCCCCAACTGAAGCATAAGGGGAAAGTGAGTGGGGACTCGAGAATTTCGCCCAGGGCCTTGCACATCAGACAGCCCTACTTGAGTTGTCGCTCACTGTTCCTTGGTCTGCCCTTTTGAACCCAGCCAGAGACTTCTCGCTCCAGGCAGACCGTTTCTTCAGGCTGGGTTCCCTCATTCCTTACATGAAGGCACTAGAATAGGTCACCTACGAGTTTCTTTCTTGCTCAGCCAGCTTGAGAGTCCAGGGCATTAGGCATCAGTCATCCAGGGTGTTCACTGCTCATTCAACAAACGCTCGTTGAGGACATCCTGCATCCCAGGAGAGAGAGGTGCTGGGGAGCCCGAGGTGAAGAAGGTGAAAAGCCAAAGCAGAAAAAAGCAAGTGTGGAGCCACACGGAGCAGGGATCTCTCAGCCTGGCTGGTGTGACCCAGAGTGAGACGCCTGCAATGATAACCAGCATGGGAGGGAAGGGCCAAGGACAGGTCCTGACCAGAGCTCTCAGCCCTTCCCATAGGCGCCCACGAGCCTAGATGGGCTGTCTAACCTGCCGTGTTAGCCTGTGATGAATGAGCAACAAAAAGAAGACAAAGAAAAAAATCAATAGTCACCAACACTAATATATTTTTTTCCAAATATTGAAGGTGTTGTCTTTTATGGCAGACACTTAATTCCAGAAGCATTAAGTCTACAGAGCGTGAGCCTTCGAGCAGAGGCCGATCGGTTTTGCATCAGTTGCTTCTCTGGCTCTGTTGAAGTTTGCTGAGAAGAGATTGGCCCCGGTGCTTTCTGCCTCTGCTTCTCCTTCAGCCCCAGTCAGAACACTGGAGTGCTATATCCTTTTCCTTCTCCAGGGGATCTTTCCAACCCAGGGATCGAACCCCGGCCTCCCTCATTGCAGGCAGATTCTTTACCAGCTGGGTCACTAGGGAAGCCCTCAGCCCCAGCAGAGGGAGGCAATACTGTGGACCTCACTGGTTTCTCTGAAGTTTCTGAGAGATACTAATGTGTAGAAGGGGCTTCACCTACCACCTGGCCAGTGGTTATTAGCCAATAATTACTATTACAATTCCTCCACCAGTCAATATCTCTTACCATTATCGTTGATGTCAGCATTGATTTAGCCAACATAGCACCCACACATTTTACGATGCTGAGAACTCAGTCTAACCCAAGTATGGAAGCCAGTGTGATAAGAACAGACCCCTAGAGTTAAAACTAGTTCATTCCTCTGCTTCCTCACTATCATTCACTTTTCAGAGCTTATTTTCTTTCCTTTTTTAAAAAATAAACTGTCATTTCCTTTTTTTTTTAATTTTTGATTGCACTGGGTCTTCTTTGCTGCATGTTGGCTTTCTCTAGCTGCAGCAAGCTGGGACTGCGCTTCGTGGCGATGCCCGAACGTCTTCTCACTGCACTGGCTTCTCTTACTGTGCAGCGTGGGCTCAGTAGTTGGGGCGCATAGTCTTAGTTGCTCTGAGGCATGTGGCGTCTTCCCAGAGCAGGGATTGAACCTGTGTCCTCTGCATTGGCAGGCAGATTCTTAACCACTGGACCGCCAAGGAAGTCACAGGGCTATTTTCTGGAACTACAAGACAAGCTCGCTAGTAACATGGATGCTAAGGACTGTGAATAATCATAACAATGGGAATAATAAAAATCTTACAGCCAGACCTCGGAGATATTGTAGGTTTGGTTTCAGACCACCACAATAAGGTGAATATTGCAGTCAAGCAAGTCATATGATTTTTTTTGGTTTCCCAGTGCATATAAAAGCTACCTCAACCTCTACTGTAGTCTGTTAAGTGTACAATAACAGTTTTGCATCTAGCTGCTGCTGCTAAGTCGCTTCAGTCGTGTTCGACTCTGTGCTACCCATTAGACAGCAGCCCACCAGGCTCCTCTGTCCACAGGATTCTCTAGGCAAGAATACTGGAGTGGGTTGCCATTTCCCTCTCCAATGCATGCATGCATGCTCATTCGCTTCAGTTGTGTCCGACTCTGTGTGACCCTATGGACAGCAGCCCACCAGGCTCCTCTGTCCACAGGATTCTCTAGGCAAGGATACTGGAGTGGGTTGCCATTTCCTTCTCCATTTGCATCTAGAAAAACAATTAAATATTTAAAAACAGCATTAATTTAAAAATAACACTGTTAGGGAAATGAGGTAGAGACTCTCTGGACAAAAACGTTCAGTCTGTTAAAAAAAAAGCATGCAGCATCTGAAGAGCACAGTGAAGTACATCAGAACCAGGCCTGCCTGTCTCCGTGATAGCATCTCCCGGGTGGCGGTGTAGGTTTCTGTGATGCACCAGGTGCCGATGAATGTTCCGTTCCTTTCTCAGAACTCTTGGGAACAATCGTTGCTTACATGGGAGGATCTGAAGGGTCAGAGCAGATGAGTCGTTTTCTCCAAGTGACATGGTTAGTGAGCAGAGCTTCCCTGGGTCTGGGGAAGGGTAAAGCCCTGTTGGCTGGAAACATCACATCCACACCACCTGTATCCTTTGATCGATGTGATCTCTTTCCAAAAAGTAGGGGACAGTCACCTACAGAGGCAGGCAGGGAAACCTTTCTGTAGAGAACTGCTAGTAGTCAACCAGAAGTAGATGTAGAGTCAAACTATCGTTATGATTTCTCTTGAAAGCAGAAGCTGCCAATTACAGAAGCTTGTGATGTGGTCCCTTAAATGACCTTGTCCATGTCCTCTTTGAGTGGAACAGGCACTGAAAAGGTAAACTCCTCCCTGCTAGGCTCAGCCTCCCCTGGAGGTGTGACCTTAGAACGGACCATCCAGATTGGGACCTTTGGGAGAGGGGAAGGGTAATTCCAATGAGGTGATGAGTGTAAACAAGGACATCTGGTCAACCTAGCTGTAACCCATCATACTTAGGACTTTCTAAAAGTCTGAGGTCTTCACGCCTGGCCTTTCTGTCAGTCTTTGGTTCTATGATGCTGAACCCTTCTGAGTTTAGTGGGAGGAGGGAAATAACCTTCTTTCTGTCCTTAAAAAATCACTTGCCATTTTTGATATCACCTCCCTTTCCTACTTGGTGATCCCATTGGTTGTCTGCATCCTATATATATATATGGGCTTCCCTTGTGGCTCAGATGGTAAAGAATCTCCCTGCAATGTGGGAGACCCAGGTTCAATTCCTGGGTCAGAAAGATATCCTTGGAGAAGGGAATGGCAACCCACTCCAGTATTCTTGCCTAGAGAATCCCATGGACAGAGGATCCTGGTGGGCTACAGTCCATGGGGCTGCAAAGAGTTGGACATGATTGAGCAACTACTTTTTTTTCCCATTCTCTCCCTGCTTCCCTACAGAGCACTTCATCTTGAGAGTGTCATTATAACTTCTTAAAACATTTCGTCAATCTTTTTTTGTTTTTGTTTATTTATTTATTTATTTTAATAAATTTATTTATTTTAGTTGGGGGCTAATTACTTTACAATATTGTAGTGGTTTTTGCCATACATTGACATGAATCAGCCACGGGTTTACATGTGTTCCCCATCCTGAACCCCCCTCCCACCTTCTTTTTTTGTTTTTAACTGAAAGTGAATCTCT
The DNA here is from genome assembly GCF_054371585.1 of Giraffa tippelskirchi. NCBI lineage: Eukaryota > Metazoa > Chordata > Mammalia > Artiodactyla > Giraffidae > Giraffa > Giraffa tippelskirchi. The sequence goes on along the minus strand of NC_137281.1, from coordinate 54,737,316 downwards.
GAGACCTGTATTTTGGAGGTCAATTTAAAAGCCTTGTGCAGTGAAGCCTTTAAAGGTTTATGACTGATCCTGTATGAGAGGGTGTACCCTGGACACCCTCTGCCCTGGATGGGAGAATGACGGTAGGCCCCAGGAGAGAAGAACAAACTACATGCTAGTCTCAGCTGTATATTAGGTCCACACATACTTGCTTCCAAATGAAAGAAAATCTGAGATGGGAAAATTCTGCTCTGGAAAAAAAAAAAAAAAAAAGAATGGTAAATCAAATGATTTGATGGTTCCTGAAAGAATTATTCCATTAATAAAAGGCTGGACAATGAACTGAAGGAGTGAGCCACCTGAATGCAAGAAAAATAGTATCCTTAATAGAATACTAATAGAATCACTAGAAGTCAATTAAAAAAAAAAAAGAACTTCTTAGGGAGGTGGGCCAAGGAACTCTCAATTTCAAATGTTAGTTGTGTAGGAGAGGGAAAAGTTTTTTTCAGTCCTCTCCAGGTCCCTAAGAATTGATGCTTTTGAACTGTGGTGTTGGAGAAGACTCTTGAAGGTCCCTTGGACTGCAAGCAGATCCAACCATTCCATCCTAAAGGAGATCAGTCCTGGGTGTTCACTGGGAGGACTGATACTGAAGCTGAAACTCCAATACTTTGGCCACCTGATGTGCAGAGCTGACTCATTGGAAAAAACCACGATACTGGGAAAGGTTGATAATGACACTCTCAAGATGAAGTGCTCTGTAGGGAAGCAGGGAGAGAATGGGGAAAAAAAAGTAGTTGCTCAGTCATGTCCAACTCTTTGCAGCAAGAGGAGAAGGGGGCAGCAGAGGATGAGAGGGTTAGATGGCATCACCAACTCAATGGACATGAGTTTGAGCAAACTCCGGGAGGTGGTGAAGGGCAGGGAAGCCTGGAGTGCTGCAACCCTGGGATCGCAGAGTGGGACACGACTAAGGGACTGAACAACTTAGGGTCCCTGACTGGGTTTGCAAATTAAAAACTGACAAAGACAGATTAACAAGAAAAAAGCATAAGATTTATTTAATGTAAGTTTTACAAGACACAGGAGCATTCCTGAGGAAATGAAGTTTTATGCTGGGTTTGATGAAGGGTAGAATGTCAGTCATGGAAGAATATGATACAGTAAAAATATGAAGTGAGTGTAGGAAACTGAGGGAAAAAACTTAGCAGGACCTGTGGATCTGAGTTCCTTTGTCTTCAGAGATAAGGATGCATCATTCCTCGGGGTGTGGGAAGTGACCCTTCACGGGAGGAATCTATGACCTATTTCTGGGGAAAACGGAGGGACAAAGTCAGAATTCCTCAGTATTCAGTATGCCAAGGTGCCTACTTTGGGGTAGTGTGTCCTGAATTCTCATCAGTTCTATCAGACATATTTCCCCAAACTGCCCAAATCTGACTGAGCTCCCACAGGTGTGGAACCTCCAGCCCCCAACCTGAGCCATCCCAAACTTCTCTTGTTATTAATTAACCAAAGGGTCAAGATCCAGAAGTGAGAAATAGCTTTGTGTTAGAAAGTTAGTAGTGATTCAGTAAATGCTTCTGGGATGGATGAGTGGATGGATGGATAGATGAGTGGATGGACAGGTAAGTGGATGGATGAATGGAGAGATGGATGGGTGGGTAGGTGAGTGGGTGGGTGGATGGGTGAGTGAGTGGATGAATGAGTGAGTGAATGAATGAATGAGTGACCTAGGCTATAGCATTTCTGTCTCCTTGGTTACGAGCCTTGGATAAACTCAGGGGAGAACTCTCACAAAACCCCTATAAACCCAGGCTTCCTTGGTGAAGCCCCAGCCATCCAAGGACAGCCAGAGTGACAGCAAGCCACCAGTTTGGTGAATTGTTTCCCTGCGCCTTTTGGAAATGGAGCTGTTTTGTCTTCACCAGGAAGGAGTAGGAGGAACAGCAGAATTTAGCTTCAGAGGAAAGCCTCTTGGCCTGAAATGAGAGGACTTTGTTTCTGGGCAAAGCCAGCCCAGCAGGAAGGGCTCTGTGATATGTAAATATAGCCTGGTTAGGATTTCTTCCCCTTCCCCTGCTTCCCCAGCTGGAATCTTCTCCCCTGGAAGGGCGTCCCCACCCCCAATACCCCATCCCAGAGCCTTCAGTGGTCCCCTGCAAAACCAGGCCCCAGTTGCAATATGCAGTGGTCCCTGGGCATTCACAGCAGGGACAGCTGTGGGATTCCCCTGGGACACCTAACTCCATGGAGGCTCAGTTCCCTTATACGCCATCAGGTAGGACTGTTCTTTCTCCATATCCAGGGATTTCACAGGTGCACAAAGAAGAAGCTGTTGCAGATGGCAGTGAGTGCTGTGTAGACAACAAGAAGTGGGTATGTTCATAGAGTGAGGGCGGGCATCCAGAAGGCATCTCTGACCTTTGACCGGGGCTGCGGATGAAGTGGAGTCAAGACTCAGAAAGACAGGGGAAGGCCAGTCCCCGAAGGAAGGGGACAGCCAGAAGCCTGCAGCAGGCCAGGGCCAGCAGGTTTGCCAGCTGTTGGGAGCTTCGATCAGTCAGGAGCTCAGTGAGTCGCTGAGGCAGGAAAGGAGGCTGAGGGCGGCTCAGGCACAGCTCTGCGTCTGGAGAGGAGTCTGGAGTCTACGCCAAGTGTCCGGTTATTTGAGTGAAACCTCGGCATACTTGCACGATGGCATCAGTAGGTCCCACATGGCCCGACATGCAGGCTCTGTAATCGCCCTTAAGCGCGAACTACTGCCAAGGCCAAGCGTGAGCATCGCCCTCGCCATGTCCGAGCCAACAGCAGCCTTCTGTGTCCCTTTATCTCGTGGTCATGTGGCCCCAAATGAGAGATGGGCGAGTGGACAAGTCAAGATGCCCGGGGGGTGGGGGCGGGAATGGAAAACCCAGAGCCCCTTTGGTAAGGGTGGCCTTCTAGCCTGGTATGTTCTCTGCCGCACTGTTAAGATTGTTATTAAACTTTATGGACCATAAACCCCACGGAAACAAGGAGAGTGAACATCCATGCTATTACAAGAGTGTCAAAGAAGGGGCCATATTTCATGGCCTGAGAAGCACACGCTCTTGGCCTCTGCAAGTCCCCAGAGTGCCTCCTGGCTGGTTTTAACCCTCAGTCTCTCTGGGCAAAAACCCACTGTTTGGTGCAGGAGGCTTCCTGGAAATGATACTCATCTTAGGTGCCGGATCCCTTTCAGAGATCTAGGCACAAGGTCCAGCTCCTGAAAGGGTGTGCTCTTGACATCGGTCAGCCTCTGTGCCCATCCTGCCAGTGTATTTCTCACTGGGAGCACGTGGGTCATTCTCTAAACAAAAACGTATGGTCCCTATTTGAAACAGCATGTGGGTTGTTGACGCATCAGCTTGATCCTAATGCAGAGAGTCAGGAAAGCAGGGTGTGCTTGTCTCAGGCCAGCAACCATCCTTAGCTCTGTTACTTTGGGCCAGTTTTGTTTATGTTTTTGCTGTCTCTGAACCTCAGTTTTCTCATCTGTAATGTGGCGATGGTAGCCCACGTTGTCTTTGGGTGTGCTTAGTCGCTCAATTGTGTCCGACTCTTTGCGACCCCATGGACTGTAGCCTACCAGGCTCCTCTGTCCATGGGATTCTCCAGGCAAGAATACTGGAGTGGGTTGCCATGCCCTTATCCAAGGGATCTTCCTGACCCAGAGATATAACCCAGGTTTCCTGCATTGCAGGTGGATTCTTTACTGTCTGAGCCACCAAGGAAGCCCAAGCTTCTCCAACTGTTAGCAGTGATGAGAAATGTGCTATGACCTGAAGCCCCACTGTGGGCCAGGCACTGCGCTGTGTGTTATATATGTGGTGTTTCATCAAATCTTTACAAAAATGCTAGGAGGAGTTGCGCTTCTTTGCGTTTTGTAAATGACGAGTATAAAGCTCAGAGAACTCGCTTAGAGACCCGCAGTAGACGGTGGATCGAGGGGTCTTCTTCCATACCTTCTCCTAAAGCCACTTGCTGGAACTCCCTCACTTTCATTGCCTGTGATCGGAAAATGCCAGGTTCTTCCCTCTCCCTCGGTGCCTCATCAGAGACAATAAGCAACAGGATTATGTCCCCAGCACTGTAGTTTACTGTGGCAATTCGGGGAAAAACACCTGGCGGAATTTCATTTTATTTTCTTATCATTTTATGCTCTCTTTAATTTTCATTTCAGTTCCCCTCCGCAAAAGGCAGTCCCTTTAGCTCTCATAAAACTTTATGGTTTTACTTGTGATTAGGCAATGGCAAAATTGATGCCCTAAAAACCAAGTTCTAGTCAAGTTATGTAATTAGCCGGTAAGGGAGGCTGAGACAGGGAGACGCATGACACCGTCCCCAAAGAGTTCGGACGTATCATCATCGGTCAGATGTCCTATCTTTAAAACACCATCAGCTTGGAAAACACTATCCATTAGCAAGAGATCAGAGCCATGAGAAACCTCAAAAGGTCGAAGGGTCCATTCTGAGGGCCCCGCGAGAAAACTCAATGTCCCAGAAGAACGATTAGCCTTCCAGCTCCAGGACTGTGTAAGGGTCCACAGGTCTGAATGCTTCTTTGCTTCAGTGACTTAACCCATTGGATTTTAGCCCTAGATTTTGCTTCCCCCACCCAACTGTCCCCGTTACATCCTGCCAGAATAGATTTTGATTTCTATCATGTAACTGCCATCACCTAGACAGTGTAAAGGGGTCTGAGACCCTGAACTTGGAGGGAGAGAGAGCTTGCTTGTGACTCTGCTCACTCCTTCCTGCAGATGGAGGTCCCAAGCATCACCTAGCCATTTCCCTCATCCTGGCACACAGCTAGACTTCCCTTCCCAGCCTCTCTGGTGTTTAGCTGTGGCCACGTAACTGTTTTCTGGCCAGTGGACTATTGGTGGAAGTGGTGTTGGCCCTTCTAGGTCTGACCCAATCAAACTCGCCACATGCAGCCATTCATCCCCCATTCCCCACTGCAGGTTTGGAAGCCACACTTTAAAGATGGTAGGGGCCACGAGATGAAAAGAGCCAGAGTCCCCGAGTCACTGGATAAAGCCTAATCACCCCACTGATCAAGAATACTCAGTCTGGACTTTATGTGAGCAAGAATTTTCTTTTTTTCTATCACATCACAGCAGCCACCATGACCTTAACTGATGGATGTGTTCATGCAGCTACTTTTTTCTTTTTTGAGATGAATTTATTTTTTTAATTGAAGAATAATTGCTTTACAGAATTGTCTTGGTTTCTGCAAACATCAACATGAATTAGCCATAGGCATACATATGTCACCTCCCTCTTGAACCTCCCTCCCACCTCCCGCCCCATCCCACCCCTCTAGAATGCTGCTGCTTTTTGACCAGGAGTGATGGCCCCAAATTCACTGACACAGCTGGTCAGTCTGAGAAGCTTGAGAGATGGAGGTTTGCCAACCGCCTTTAGAAACGGACTTACTCACTTGTCATGTACGGGCTGAGAGGGTTCCCTTTTACAGAACGTTTCAGTTACTGAGCAAAGAATTTGATCACCTAGTCTTTGTCCTGGCTTGTTGAATTCCATGAGAACACAGTGTTTTATATCTGCAGTGCCGGCGATCCTTTTTGCAGGAGCTGGGGAGATTTTTCCATCTAAATGGCTTAATTGTTACTCTGCAGGGCAATCGTAAATGTAAATCGACTTAATATGGCTTGATTGCTGGTGATGACTGTCTCTCTGATGGTGCCAGCCAGAAGTGCCACTCAGAAGGACATGGACAGACACTCCCCTGGACCAGACACCCTCAGGGACCTGGGCATTTCAGATTTAAAAAAAATGAAAATATTGCTTCATGATATAACTAGTTCCTATTAGCAAAGTAACAGGTGATGTAGCAAAATCATTAGACACCCAGAAGACAAGGTGTTTACCTTCACCATTTGGTGAAGGTGCTTTTTGGTGTCTTCCCTTCACCAAAAGAGTTCTCTATGAAATTTCTTCATGAACTCACATCTCATCGTCTGCCTTGATTAATGTTTGCTTATTGGAATAACTTTGAAAGGGAAGTTGCTCCCATTCACGCAAGCATATACAGGCTCCCAAATCACCTACTTCCGACTTTTAATCTCTGTCACCCCAGCTTTCTAACAAGATGAACAGTCCAGGAAGACAAAAGAGAGAATTCTGAATTTTAATTTGCTATTTCCTCACACACACAAAAATACCCTAAGCTCAATCAATGCCCAGAAATGAAGGCCAATAGATAATGATTGGGGGTGGGCGGGAGCGTGGATGTCCCACCCATTGTTTCAAACTCTAATTAGGGAAAGGGAATTCAGGATCATTGTCTTCTCCCAGTGTCTGGATTCGACGTTATCATTGTGTTTACAGAGGGGATCAGATTCCCAGCGCCGGGTCCTCACACAGGGCTTACCGTCCCATCTTGATAAAACAATACCCTAAGCGGAATCCGAAACACGCCACTGCCAGAGGAAGACCCTATGCTGCTGCTGTGGAGGAAGCCACACATTAGCAAACAAGTTTGCAGGCCAGGAAGTTTTAATCAGTTCATTCTCCTCCAGGAGGGATGATGGATGGGGGCCTGTTGCAGAGGGATTTCCTTTAGATAGAACAATAATGCCATGCTCTCGAGAACCTCGCTCGACAGCAGAAAGCTGTGATTAATCCCCCAAAAGTCAAACATGGGAAGACTGGCAAGATGAGATTATTTGCTGAATATAATTAGCCACAATTATCATTGAAAAGAATTTGGCAAAAGGGGTGTGGGATTCTACTCTTAGAGGAAAAAAGCTCTGTAAGGAAGGATTATGAGTAGGATAACCTTATACTTTACTGTTTAATCAGTCTTGGATATTTTTTGAAGTGAAAAGAGCCATACTAATAATAACTATTCAGGAAGAGAGACATAAATTAGGATTATCTGAAACCCAGTAGGGATGAATGATCACCTTGTCTATTAATAAGAAGGCAAACCCAGTCACAAAATCTGCAGAACCAAAGCAATCATATCTGGGATTGACTCTGAGCTAAATCTCTGATAGATTCTGGGAAAGATTGTCAAATTATGACAACTCAGAGTCAAGAAAATCGTTCCTCCCTTTTCACTGTATGAAGTTACCATAGACACTTTCTACTGCAAATGAAAGAAAACTTCACCCAACTGGAAAATATAGTTGTAACGAGGAGATCAGGTAATGCTTGATCCAGGGGCTAAATGATCAGCACCTGGTTTACATCTTTTTTATCCTTAGTTATATTTCCTCCACATTGGTACCATTTTCTGATGGGCTCATGTCTTGGACATCATGACAAGTACCAATAGCTCTCAGCCATATCTTCCTAGGTTCAACACAGTGGGAAAAGACCAGAGTTTCTCCTTTTGGGGATTCATTCTGACTCAGTTTGGACCGCATGCTCATCCTGAACTAGTCTCTGTAGTGAGAGATTTTGGAGTTTGGCAGGGCTTGGGTGGTAGGATTCATCCCGGTGCATGTACTGCAGACCATCCAGAGTTCATGGCCAAGAGTGCGGGAGGCTCTGGTTTCCTAAAATCGAATCTGAGTATCATTACCAGAATAGGTGGAGGTGGTTTCATGGTGGACTGAACTCAACACCTACCTTTTGTGTACTTGCTGACGTGTGAGTCCGTCAGTGGGAGCTGCTTCTCCACAGTTGTGTGTTAATTCGTCGAGGCCCATCTGGTCAGATTCCCCATTTCACCTACACCTCACTCATTCTTTTCTTAAACTCAGGACTTTCTGGAGACGACAAAGCCATCAGTTGGGAATTTTCTCCATGCTCTCAATCACTACTGCCACCACCTGGAAACACATCTTCATTCCCCGGCTACAGAAGCCCGTGCCCTTGAACTTAACCACTCATCACACTTGCAGCTGATATTTAATGTCTTTTCTTTCCTACGTGACTAGCTATAAATGGGTAGGGACTGTATCTCTTGTGCTCCCCCAGAACCTCTACCATACCTCATGGGAGAAACAGTAATTAACATGCACTATTTTTTTTTTTTTTTTGCCATTTTTGTAGTTTAATGAACATGTAACATGACACAGTTCTACAGTGACCAATTCCTTTTTTTTTAATTCATGCCCTGTTTATTTTATTATTATTATTTTTTGTTGGAGTATAGTTGATTTATAATGCTATGTTAGTTTCAGGTGTACAGTACAATGATTCATTTCTATGTCTGTCTATCTATCTATTTATCTATCTACATATCACATTCTTTTCCTTTATGGTTTATTACAATATATTGAATATAGTTCCCTGTGCTATACGGTAGGTCCTTGTTTATCTGTTTTATATATAGTAGTGGGTCTGTTAATCCCAAATTCCTAATTTACCCTTCCTCCCTTCCCCTTTGGTAAGCATAAGTTTGCTTTCTATGTCTGTAAATCTGTTTCTGTTTTATAAATAAGTTCATTTGTATCATATTTTAGATTCCACATGTAAGTGATATCATATGAAATTTTTCTTTGTCTGGCTGACTGCCCTTAAATATGATGATCTCTGGGTCCATCCATGTTGCTGCAAATGACATTATTTCATTCTTTTTTATGGCTGAGTAGTACTCCATTGTGTGTGTGTGTGTGCATATGTGTGTGTGTGCATATGTGTGTGTGTGTGTGTGTGTATGTATATTCTTTATCCATTCATCCCTGGTCAGGAACTAATCCCACATGCCATGTGGTTCAAAATAAAAGGGTGAGTTTTACATGCTCTAGATCCATCAAGAGCTGACTCTGCTCCTCAGCTGCTCTGACAGAGCTCTTCTACAGGACTCGTTGGATAGGAGAGAATGAGACCAGGTGAGTTCTTAAAGCTTTTGCCTGGGAATGACACCTGTCCTCTCAGCCCTGTTTCATTGGCCAGCGGAGGTGGCCCGGTCACTTGTTGGAAGGGCTGCACTCTTGTGGGAGTGGACAGTAAATAACTGTGCACAGCGCTGTCTCCCCCGGATGCTAACGTGATGTGTCTTCCTGCCTTGCTGCCCCAAACCCTAAGGTCATAACCACCAATAGTCCTTTGAATTTGTGCTTCTCACCTCTCTCAAAAGCTTGGATGATCTGCTCTCTGCACCCCCACGCCAGCCCTCAGAGTTCCCATCGCCATCTCCCTTGCCTCTGCAAAATGTCAACCCAGACCGAAAATGCCCCCAGTTTTACTCTGAGTACGAAGAACACCCAGGTGAACGGTTTGCCCCAACTCATTCTCGTCTCCGAAACCCTCCTTTGTCTTTTCAGAGAAAGTCAAGAGACACGGAGAAAGTGTGACCTACTTTTTATTATCAGCACCATTTCATCTGCAAAAAAAAAAAAAAAATAGACTTTTCTCTTCTTATTACTCTGAGCATGAAAATAAAATGTTTTCCAAAAGACCTGGCTTTGGCTGTTGCGAGGCAAGCCAGGGACTTGTTCCGAACTCTGATGAACTCCACGAGCCAAGGCATCCCATTTTTTTAAAACCATAATTGACTTCCAAGCTGCTCACCCTGTCCATGGACAATATGAGGTCCTTTTCTCCAAATATCGGTGGCAAGGTAGGACAAAGCCAGCTCCCAGACTAGCTGTTTGCTTGATATTACACTTTGCCAGTCCAATATAGGTCACATTTCCAACCAGATTTTATACTTATCTCTACATTACACCTTGTAGCAAGAGGGGAAGAAAAGAGCTTCTTGACATCTTTTTGAAGAATGGCGCTCTTTAAAAAAACATAAGGGAAATTTTTTTTCAAACACCTTATAATGAGGGTATTCAAGTCTGCAGGCAAAACAGAGCTGTTTGAAAAGACATTAGCCTCAAAACCGTACTGCGCGAGAATACAGCCAGCTCCGTCAGGATGCCACGGTTGTTTTGCCATCACTTCTCACTGACTCAAATCGCGGGCCGAGCAAAGTTGGAACTGACATGATTTCTGCACCAGCAGACGGAGCCCGGGTGAGTTCACCGGCCATGGGAAACGTAATAAGCTCAGGAGAGTAAATATAATCCTGCAGCATTTAAATCCAAAAACCAAAGGAAAAGGAGCATGTCCTATGTTAGCCTTGAAAAAGAAGTTGCCATTTTCAGAGAGCTTTCACAGTCCTAAGCTTCATCGAGTCTCTCACGAACTTTGTCACTGAGATGGGAGAACCTCCTCACCTCCTCATTTTCCCCGCCGAGGAAACCGAAGTGCAGAGGGGTCGCAGGGATGCCGGGTGTCAGCAGGTCAGGGCGAAAGGAGAGGGCACGGGCTTCCTGTGACCTCTTTCTAAATCCCGGCTCCTCAAGGAAGCAGAGCGCAGGGCTGAACTTGTAGTGGGATGTCAGGGAGAATGTAGGCATAGCCCCCCCGCCAAGGTTGTCCCCGCTTCTGACACCAACAGCAGGTGGAAGAGGTGATTCCCAAACTACCCCCAGGTTGACATCTGCTAGAAGGACACGCAGAATGCACCAGAGCTGTTACATTCATGATTATGGTGTAGTACGGGACGCAGGTTAAAATCAGCCGGCACACAGGTGGAGCCCAAGAAGCAGCTTCATTGTCCTCCCCTCGTGAGAGTCAGGGCGCCTGGCCTCCCAGTGCTGACGTGAGACACGCCTGGAGACGGCCGCCCAGGGAGGCCCGCCCCAGCCTCAGTGCTCGAGCCTGCACGGGGCTCTGTGACGTAGGCATGAGGGATCGATCCATCCACCGTTCCCATTGTCCCCAGCCTGCCATGCGGCCTCTCTGGAGTGGCCCCTCACCGCCCTAAGGCTGTGAGGGCGTGACCGGTCCTTGCCCTCAATCCCGTTCTTCAGACTGTCCAGTCTGACCCAAGCCCCCCAGATTAGAAAAGACACTCCCGTCAGGAGCTCATTCTACGTGCATTGACTGCCTTGTGTGGATCTGGAACGGCTCTTCTGGGCCTTGGGGTCCGACCTTCCCGTTTACTGAGGAGGAAACGGAGACTCACAGGTTGAATCCATAGTCCATGAAGCTGATGAGCAGCCCTGGATCCTCAAGAGAGATTGAGTGTCCCGTGTCTGGGCACCATCGCTAAGCAATAAGAACCTATTAATCATACTAAAAGCAAGAACTTAAAATGAAGCTCTTATTTGGCTAGAAATAATGGCTTCCTGAGTGGCTCAGATGGTAAAGAATCTGTCTGCAGTGCAGGAGATTGGGGTTCGATCCCCGGGTCCGTAAGATCCCCCAGAGAAAGGAATGGCAGCCCACTCCAGGATTCTCCCCTGGAGAACCATGTGGACAGAGGAGCCTGGTGGGCTCTATACAGTTCATGGGGTTGCAGAGTCGGAGATGACTGACTAACACTTTCATTTTTCACTAAAATCTGTGAGGAAAAATATTCCACAGCCAGGAGTCAAAATTTCACCTTCTTTTCCTTCTTCTCCTTCTCCCCTGCCCACTCTGGCTATAGCTCCCCCCAAAAAAACAGCATCATCAGCCTCATTTATACTCCAGACCATCCCCAAAGTCGAGTATCATTTTCTTCTGCCTGAGTTCTTGATCCTTCCTGCTATCGTGTGTACCTACCTCTCTGATAATCTAATTCATGTTTTATTTTTTTCTTGGGGTGAGATACAGAACATTACCTGTTTTAACAATTCTGAAAATTCTACCTGTATGTATAATGATATAAACTTTCAATTCACAAAGCATTAGCAGCTTTTATCTAAAAATCTCTCTCGAGGGTAGGGGGGTGATGTTTCACTCTTCCTTGAATCAAGTGGTACATTGCTTTTTCCGATTGGAAAGAATCAGTCATGTGAACTTTGTTCTTCCAGAATAATTAGTTTCTATCTGCTTCGGAAATGTTAGAGCAAAGAGGGGTTTCTTAAATGGTGGCCTAGACTGATTGGTAGAAATCATTCCTCCACAAGATGCTGGTTAGAAGGAACAGGCTAAACAGCCTCAAGGAAATTATCCCGGAGGTCTCTGAGATTGCCTGGAAGACCTTGTGCCTAATGAAGGGGTTTGACCTGAGGCTAAGGATTCACAGGCATCTTAGAAAGGAGCTTCCTGATGTGGTTAGACCAGTTTAGAATGCTTTAATATCGGCAGTGGTTTTTTGTTTTGTTTTTCAGTTCGCTTTTGCTGGGGGAAGGCTGTTTTTACAAGTTTGTTTACAAAGTGGAACTTGCTGTCACCATTTCTATGGGGAAATATTTATTGATAAAATCAGGGTAGTGGCATAATGGAAAGAATCCAACTTTGGTGTCAAAATAGCTCACTTAGACCTGCCACAGACTAACTTATGGTCTTTGAGTAAAGTTATGCTACAACTCTCAGTAACCCAGAGTCCTTCTCTATCAAATCCTTCTATGGTTGTTAGCAGATATTGGTGAAATATATGTCATTATCCTCGAGTGTTCATGTGCTTCCCTCTTATCCAACATTTATTGGTCAGTTTCTGTGTGTGTGTGTAAACATTTATGCCTTCAATAAGCTTATAAGTGGTTGTTCTGTAAGGTTTGCTATATGATATTAACTGTTTAAGTATTTGAGGCTTCCCAGCTGGCACAATGGTAAAGAATCCACATGCCAGTGCAGGAGACATGTGTTTGATCCCTGAGTCAAGAGATCCCCTGGAGAAGGAAATGGCAACCCACTGCAGTATTCTTGCCTGGGAAATCCCATGGACAGAGGAGCCTGGTGGTCCACAGGGTCGAACAGGACTGAGTGTTTGCGTATTTAATATTCGCAATACTTTGTGTTCATCTCTTCCCATCACTTTGTTACAATGTGATTTAATTGTTGTGTGGCTATGTGTCTGAATATGTCTGTCTCTCTCATGAGACTCTAGCACACCCTGGGATCTCAGTATTTTTATTTTTTTAAGTGTGTGCATTGTTCATCTCTGTCTTATTAAAACATGTTCATTGGCTAAGCCTCGTGTGAGCCATGTGACCCTGGCTGGTCGTTGCTGCCACTGGGTGGCAGCACACCGGGATTGAGCAAAGGACCCCTCACTGCTTGGATGTAAACACAGAAGTTCTACACTGGCATCAATGTGACACCCATGTTTCTGAGTTACTGCTCGAAAGGAAAGCTCTCCAGCAATATATGTCAGTGAAGCCGGGGGTAATAATCACCCTATTGCTGCAAAGAAATGCCCTTACACTTCTAAAATGTCCTGTTTGAAGTTCCTAGCATCTTAACCGGGAACTCACTGGGACATGTTGTTTTCTGCTTATTTCCATTTGGAAAGCCATAACTGTGAAACAGAAGGGATAATATTCCAAGAAGGGGGATGCACCTTTGTAATACCTTCATGCTTCACCGAACTATAAAGACTTCAGTTTCTCAATGAGAACCAGGCTTTCCCACGTATCCTTTGCCAGAGATTTTTAGAAAGGAGGGGGTCTCCACCTTCACGAGCTTGCTTAATACTCTGTTTCTCTCCAAGGATGCAGATGCTGTTTCCATTTGCAGAGTGATGCTTTGTTCCACAGTTAAGCAGGGCTTGCAAGAGGAGAGCCTGGCTGAAGCCCTGGCCCCGAACTAACAGGGTTTGGTCACTTCCTGATCTGTTCGTTTTTCATTTGATCACACTCTTGCCTGCCCTGATAATGGAGGTGATATATGGAACTGTATTTTTTTAATTGAAGTAGAGTTGATTTACAATGTTATATTAATTACTGCTGTGAAGCAAAGTGACCAAGTTATATAATGCATGTATACATTCTTTTCTTTTCTCATATTCTTTTCCATCATGGTTTATCATAGGGTGTTGAACATAGTTCTCTCTGATATACAGTAGGACCTTGTAGTTTATCCATTCTGTAAATAAAAGCTTACCTCTGCTAACCCCAACCTCCCAGTCCATCCTTCCCCCAACCCCCTGTCTGTTCTCTATGTCCATGATTCTGTTTCTGTTTTGTAGATTGGTTCATTTGTGTCATATTTTAGATGATATGTAAGTGGCGTCATGTGGTATTGTCTTTCTCTTTCTGACTTACTTCACTCAGTATGGTAATCTCTAGTTACATCCATGTTGCTGTGAATGGCATTGTTTCATTTTTTTATGGCTGAGTAGTATTCCATCATATATATGTACCGCATCTCTTTATCCTATCATCTATATATGGTCATTTAGGTTGCTTCCATGTCTTGGCTATTGTAAACAGTGCTGCTGTGAACATAAGGATGTGTGTGTCTTTTTGAATTCTAGTTGTGTCAGGGTATATGCCCGGGAGTGGGATTGGTGGATCATATAGTATCTCTGGGTTTAGTCTTCTGAAGAACCTCCATACAGTTTTCTGCAGTGGCTGCATCAACTTACATTCCCACCAACAGTGTAGGAGAGTAAAGATATGGCAATATTTCAATCCGACCATGAACATGGCTGGACAGACAAAATCTCAACCTAGAGGGGAGGGAAAAGGACTGGGGAGAGCTGGCAGCATATTATAGCTTCTCTTGCGGCCGCAGGGAAGGGAGAGCACAGGTAAGGAGAGACGCTGTTCTTAACAGCCATTTAGAGCCAACATTAGAGACTCCTAAGAAAATAAAACTTGACCGGTGCCATTGAAATGTAGTTACACATCAAAAGCTAAACCTTTGATGACTTAGTTGGTAAGTTTGTACCTATCGTTTCGGGGCCATTTGTCTTGGATGGGGAACAGCACAGTGAAGCTCGAGGCATTACCTGTGGGTGCTCGTTTTGCAAAGGCAGGCATTGTCTCCTTTGCAGATGTCCTGTGGCTGCTGATGTAGGTTAGTGGTTCATCTGATCCACAGTGCCGCAGCACTGATATCAGGCAGTGTGCACTAGTGTGGCCGTTGCCAGTGGTTCACGTCTTAAGATACTGCAGCCTTGGTTGACGAGAGCTGCAAGCAGCGCCGCTTGATCCAGCAGCTAAAGGATGATAGCCAGCCTGGCCAGGGTGCCTGGGCCCCAGGGTATAGGCAGTTTCATCTGTATGTTCGGAATGGCCAGGGCTCAGGCCATACTGACCGCTTAGTATCTTGAACAGGCTGCCTGCTGCCATCACGGATGCTGGTGGAGTCAAGGACAGCAGGCGGACTGGAGGAGGTTGCGTGGTCAGTCTGCTGCAGACCCTGCCTTCAGGGAGGATGCATTCTACCTGGATCAGAGAAGACCAGTGATGTCCATGCTCTAAAGGGAAGAATGTGTAACTCAGAAGTTTGAGGTGCCCAGACCATCATCTCCGACCCCCCTCCCTGACCCCCACCACCTTCCAGCAAGATGTTTGGCACGTGGGTTTTGTACTTGAAGGACTAAATGGAAGTAACCTGTGCTTCTGGAAAAGATCCCGGGTCTGGGAAGCAAGACAGCCAGCCGAGGACCGACCTTGACCTTGACCTCTGCTCAGTGGGGCGTGGAGGGTGGTTGGGAAATTCATGGCAGCGCTTCCCCATGGCCGACTATTCTCCTGTTGAGAAAATGAGCCTCGCTTTGCAGAGGAAATGAGAAATTGACTACTTGTGAGCAGGAGTGTCAGTGCCTGGCCCATTGTTAAGAGGACATAGACACCCCTGGAGTTTGAGCTTTAGTGGGAAGACCATGGTCTTTGTTTTCCAGCTCCCAGCAGACCTGCCTTTTTGTCCGGTTTTCAGACGGGTGACCCTGGACGTGTAGTTTAGTTTCCCTGAATGCACTGGTTTCTTCATTTGTGAAATAGAATAATACGAAGAAGATATACCTAGTGGCTTGTTTCAGGGACCGTCTCAGCTAGTACATGCCAAGGCTTCGAAATGTGTTTGGTATGTAATAAACCACCAATAAATGGTATTACTTCTTTTATGGTCTTATGTGTCTGTTTGGATGTCTGTTTTTAAGTTCACCAGAGGCAGAGTTTTACACACAGCCCGGAGCTTGACTTGGGGCGGTCGGGCAGTTAGTCAATATCTGATAAATTGACGTTGGCTAGTTGATCTCTGGAATCACCTAAATACTGAGTTGGCCAAAACATCCATTTGGAATTTTCCGTAAACTCTTATGGAAAAACCTGAACAAACTTTTTGGCACCGTGACTCCACCTGAGTCGACATATTGTTTGTGGCCGTGTGTTCTCCTTTAAATCCAGAGTGGAGAGAGGGAACGTAATTAAGGCATAATTATCAGACTTAACCAAGCACTTATTTATCGACTTGGTGCCTGAGTCTGTATCTTTTGTCTCTGATTTTAGTTCCGTCTCAGTGCCCAGTGTTGGGGAATCTGCCTGTGCATCCTTGAATAAAGTGTCTTTCTTCGGAAGCCAGATGAAGTAGGGAATTCTCTCAGTGTGTTTATTTTTGATTTTAACTCTGAAGTTCAGTGAATTATTCTTTTGCTCAGACACATATTCTGAGGCCTCCCTTCTGCTGAAGTTTGCAGAGGTTTGTGCTTAAAACTGAATAAACAGCCTCAGCAGTGTGTGTGTGTGTGTGTGTGTGTGTGTGTGTGTGTGTGTGTGTGTGTGTGTGATATGAATTCCTGCTAGAATGTATAAACCAACAAAAAAAATCATAGTCACAGATCCTGGATGCTGTGGTCCCCTGCTCTTCAAAAGCCCTTTGTCCGTGTGTATTTACATAATGTATTCCCCATGTTTGGGTTTCATTAAACCCGTGAGTTTAATAATAAAGTGTTTGGACATATGCTTTCCTTACCATTTTCCTTGTGCTGAATATTTTTCCCCGTTGGAAGTAAATATTGATTTTTTTGGTACAGATATTTGATGCTTTGGGGGCCTGTTAAAATAATGGTAAATACTTTTCCTAAATAGACAAATTGTAAGAAATTCTGAGAAGCGCTTTCTTTGACATACTGGGGAAAAATAATAGGGAAGTCAAAATGGGAGAATGTTGGTTCTGTTTCATCAACACTTTTATGGACCCGCATTGCTGTGTTTCTGTAATGTTGTGTATAAAACACGGTTTAAACGATCGTGCAGCTTCAGTCTTAGAAAATAAAAAGATATGAACTTGAACCCGAGCTTCCCTGTCAAGAGAATTACAATATGTTGTAGCCCTTGGCTTCGTTCGAGTTAAATTTACAGCATTTTCCCCTAACAATAACAGCAACCCCAAAACACCCCCTTTGAGTTGAAATGTTTGCTAAACTTTATATATATGCATACATATAAATGTACATCTCTGTATATATAATGTATGTTCACATATACTTACATTAGAGTTTTAGGGAATTTCCTTTTTGCCTTCAAATCATTGCACAGAATATCCGAGTCGACATGGTGTCAAAATAATCAACATGTATTTAACGCTCTCTCAGAAAATCCATTTAAGAATAAGATCGTGCATGGGGGGTGATTTTCAGACCGTAAATTGAAGCGTAAATATTCAAATTATTTCCATAAACTATTCAGTTCTGTTGGGCTTTTTATGTTATCATACGGTGAATTTTTTGTATTTAAGTTTTCTAGCAGTTCTCTTTTTTAAGAGCCTCAAGTGTCCCATAAAAAGCAAATACTTGAATTTTCAGTTTCTCGGCACTGCATATTTTTCCTTCTGCTTGCCTTATTTTTATAACGGTGATTTATAAAGACGTTACTAAAGAAAAGGAAAGAAGGATTTTGAAGAGAAACTGCCATATAACACTGCTTAAAAATCTATTTCCAGTGCTAAGGAGTGGAGGGTGGGGGAAAGCCTCCTGGCATCCTTCAGGAGTGTGGTCTGGGATCTGAGTGAGGTGGCCATACCTTGAGTCATTATCTTCTAAAAATATTTATTGAGCTTAGTGGGGAAGGAAGGCACGATGAGATTGCCAGGCTCCACTTCCGTTCCTGGGAGTGGGAGGGTCAGGGGACAGACGGAAAGTCCAGCCTGGACTGCTTGCCCTCAGGAAGAGCCTTCTGCCATTTAGGAGACGGTTTTGAATGGAAAATAGAAGGATGCAGTGTGGGGAGGTGGGGTGGGAGTCTGTTAAACATCACTGGACTCCCGCCTCAGGCCGCGCAGTAAGGAAGACAGGGATTCCGGAAATGCTATTGGGCCAGAGCTGTTGCTTCTCTTGAAATATCACGTCCATCCTTTTTCTTAGTCACAGAATTTTCCAAGAGGTTCTTGATGGTTCAGAATAAGCATTCCCTGTCCTCACTGCCCTTCCAGCAATCTGTGGCCGTGTGGCCAAGTTACAGCCAATGGGACGGCAGGGAAGTCCTGTGTGGTCCTCAGGGGTGAGTCTTTGGGAAAAGGATGCTCACCTTCTTGCTTTATTTGTGCTCCTCTTTCTTCTCTGCTGTCTGGGATGTAACCATGGAGACTGGCATGGATGTGAAGGCAGTTAGGACATGCTCCTTGACCTTGAGGAGCCTATAGTCTTATAGAGGAGGCAGATATAAAAGTAATAAAGTGTATTTTTTTAAATTTGATTTTTGGTGGTTTTTTATTGGAGTATAGTTGATTTACAGCATTGTGTTAGTTTCAGGTGTGCAACAAAGTAATTCAGTTATATGTATACATACTTCCATTCTTTTTCAGATTCTTTTCCTGTATAGCTTATTACAGAATACTGAGTAGAGTTCCTTGTGCTATGCTGTAGGTCCTTGTTGATTATCTCTTTTATATGTGAAGATGAAAGCGTTAGTCACTCTCAGTCATGTCTGACTCTTTGCAACCCCATGGACTCTAGCCCGCCAGGCTTTTCTGTCCATGGAATTCTCCAGACAAGAATCCTGGAGTGGGTAGCCAGTCCCTTCTCCAGGGGGATCTTCCTGACTCAGGGATCGAACCTGGATCTCCTACATTGCAGGGAGATTCTTTACCAGCTGAGCCACCAGGGAAGCCCCTTTTAAATACAGTAGTGTATATTTTTAAAAAATTAAGAAATAGAAGTAATTAACCCACTCCAGTATTCTTACTTGGAAAAGTCCATACACAGAGAAGCCTGGCAGGCTACAGTCCACGCGGTTACAAATTGCTGAGCACGACTGAGCCCACAAACAAGCAGGTAAGCAAGTATAATACAGCACGGAATGTGGAACCATGGGCTCGTCTACCGGCCTGGCCAGAATACAGAAGGACCAGTTGTTTAATTGTCCAGCTGGGCAAGACACTGGAGGAAGGGTCCCAGAGCAGACTTCCACCTGGGCAGGAGTTTGAAGGCAGTTTGCGGTGGCAGCACCAGCCTGAGTTGTTGGTACAACCAAGGGGCTTGAGCCCGACCCTTCAGACACAGAGAAGCAGCCCGTGGTCTGAGCTGCCCCTAAAGTGCTGGGTCCAGTCCCTTCTGAGACACAGAGATGTCTGAGTGTAGCCCCCAAGCCGAGAGACTTCTGAAACTGACCAAGCGGTGACCCAAGGCAGCTCTGGGGTACGACTCTGCATGCCCCAGCGGCCACCTGACCACTGTGGCCTTTTCCTTCATGTCTGAACGAGAACATGCTGTGTAAGACAGTCCTCATTCCCTTCGCCCCTCCAAATGCACTCACCCGCAACCACAGATAGATCCCAGCTGCCATTTCCCTGCTCTCGCAAACCTTGAAGTGGGCCCCGCCAGCAGGCACACCTGCCAAGGAAAATGCTGTCCTCGAAATATTCCTGGCACCCTGCTCAAGAGGTGCCAACCAAATGCTGGAATTGCTGACCTCCCCGAAAGAGAGACCCGCAGCTGCGGCCTCTGGGATGAATTCCCCTGATGGGAGGACCCACTGGAATTTAAAAAGACTTAATCCACATCACAGGGAGCCGGCACATCACCCAGGGCTGGGGCAGTGGTGGTTTCTAGGAGGAACCTTCCCAGAAGGGAGATGACTCAGCCTGGTCCCACCCCATCCTGGGGACCAGACAGACAAGATGGGGAGCTCCGAGGTGTTTGGTGGGCACCTGGTCCAGCCCCTGCCTCCAGAGGACAGGTGAGAGTTCCATCGGCCAGCAGAGAGCATGGTGAAGGTGGTACCATCTGTGTCCAAACAGCGGACCACATCCTACCGGTACCCAGAAGGGCTGTGGGCACGAGCTGCAGCAGCCTCTCTGATGAGACTCTCTGCAGTGTGGGTAGCCGGGTCAAGAGAGCAGGGCTTGGGAGTCAAGTGGATCAGCTGCTCCCCTGAGGACCGTCTCCCATGGGATACGCTTTCAACAAGTCTGTAAAAGGCGATGCATTGCCCTGATAGTTACAAAGGCCGAAGCGGTGGGAGAGCTTCGGTGAGGACAGCTTAGAGAAAGCCATGGGAACCACTCCTTTGAGGCATCACTGCTCAGACCCTGGGGCCCAAGGCGAAAGCAAGCAAATGCGTGGTATCTGTTTTCATGTGCCCACCTCCCCCTGCCAGTCATTCTGCAGTCCTCCTCACGAAGGTCATTCGAGGAGGGACTTTGATGCCAGAATCAAAAGCTTAAACTCCCTTAAGTTGGCAAGGGGGCCACAGCAGGTTTTTGTCTTGTTCTTTGTTTGTTGGTTTATTTCTTTTAGTAAGATAATAGGGGTGTTTCTGAAGAGTTTAAATATATAAATATGCACATATATACGTGTGTGTGTATGTGTAGGCTGCCCTGGTGGCTCAGTTGGTAAACGGATGGTAAAGAATCTGCCTGCAGTGCATGAGATGTGGGTTTGATCCCTGGGTCAGGAAGCTCCCCTGGAGAAGGAAATGGCAACCTACTCCAGTATTCTTGCCCGGACAATTCCATGGACAGAGAAGCCAGGCAGGCTACAGTCCATGGGCTTGCAAAAGATTTAGACACAACTGAGCAATTAGCATACACACACACATTTAAATATACAAATATGGCAAATGTCAAGGAACAAGAAGCTGAGAAATAATTAAGAGGATATGACTATATTTTAGTCCAGAGCTGATGAAATTCTAAGCTAGGTTGACTAGGTGGGTTTAGAGAGGAAGAAATGGGTTGAGAGGATGGTTGATTGGATGTTGATGGTGAGAGAAAGGAGAGCCTGGTGGGCTGCCGTCTATGGGGTCACACAGAGTCTGACACGACTGAAGTGACTTAGCAGCAGCAGCAGCAGCAGTGATTTTTGGTCTGGTGACCACGAGAATGGTGGTCCATGGACGGAATCAGGAAAAGTGAGATTAGTAGCTGCACTCAGGGAAAGCGGTGAGTTTCATGGTTGATTTTTGATAATTGCAGGGTGTGTCACACTTACCTTTGACCTCAGGCCTAATTCCCTGGATTGTGCCCCAGGGGGCTGCTTGTAGCCACCGGTTCCAACCAAACAAGTTTCTCCTGGTCTTATCCTGGATGGCTCCGGATTTTTCGAAGATCCCGAAACCAACCCAGGTTTTTCCCGATCTCCCCAGAATGGAGAAGGCTCTTTATTATCCAGAGCCAGTTCCTGGGTGGGCTGGCCTGCCCAGGGAATAAGCGATGACGGCGTGAGTGGATGCTAGTGAACAGATGAGGAGCCAGTGAAACCCAGGCCAGACCAGATTATTTCTTTTAATTGTGGTAAAATGCTCACCATATAAAAGCTAACATCTTAAACATTTCTAAGTGTACAGTTCAGGGGTATTGAAGATGTTCACATTGGTGGGCAGTCCTCATTACCCTTCATCCCCATGACTGTTTTCATCTGGGAAACTGAAACTCAGTACTTCCATTCTCTCCTCTCTCCAACCCCTGGCAACCGGGGGCTTCTTTTCTTTACGATTCTGGCTGTAAGTGCCTTGTCTAACTGGAATCATACCGTGTTTGTCTTGTGACTGGCTTATTTCACTTACTGTAGTGTCTTCCAGGTTTGTCCACGCTGTAGCATGTGTCAGAAATTCTTTGCTCTCTGAGGCTAAATAACATTCCATTGTGTGTATGTACCCCATTTTGCTTTTTCATCTGTCAATGGACACTTGGGCTGCTTCCATGTTTGAGCTATTCTAAATAATGCAGCTCAGAACATGGATGTACCATGTTGAGTTTTAACTTGCTTTCTGAGTAAGACTCATACAACTGCAGAGCTTCTCGAATTCCTTACTGAGCAAGGTCCATAGGCTGCATGGATTTTTGGAACGTGTCTTGATTGTACTTTTTCCTCTTGGTTTGGAAACCAACTCACCCTAGGCAAGGAGAGATTTCTGACAACAGCTCAGCAATTACAGTTTCCAGCAAATGGCTCCAGTAGATCAACCCTGATTTAAGTAAGAAAAAGTAAGTGCTACTGTTTAGGTATGTCTAGAGTATGGTTTTAATCCATCACTGTCAGGCTCATATAAAACTCCAGGCTCTGTAACTCTTTAACTTGAAGTATTACAGGGTGTCACATGTTAACTGGAAGCCAAGAGAAGCAAGGAGTTCTGTTCATGGTTAAATCTTGTAAAGATGCTTTTTAAAGCATATTAATCCATTAGTAATCCATTTGGATTTTGGAATATGGTCATATATTGTTGGGTACAATATGTGCTAAATCTGGTCCTGGAAAATTAAGTGGAAATACAGTTTTCAAGTACAGGGACTTTAAGGCAGTCTCTCAATAATTCCTTCTCATCATTTATCCTCATTCCTAGATTTAAAAAAAAATTTGATGTATCAAATTTCCATAAGAGGGGCACATCTATAGGGTATTTGGGGGGGGTGGGGGAGACTTTTAATTTTAAAAGCATTTCAAATATATCAAAAAGTTAACAGAATAGTATGAGCTACTCTGACTTGCAAATATACCTGTGTTTTTAATCACATTAATTAGATACAGGTATAAGGATTACATGGGCTTCCCTAGTAGCTCAGTTGGTAAAGAATCTGCCTGCAATGCAGGAGACCTGGGTTCGATTCCTGGGTTGGGAAGATACCCTGGAGAAGGGAATGGCAACCCACTCCAGTATTCTTGCCTGGAGAATCCCATGGATAGAGGAGCCTGGCAGGCTACTGTCTATGGGGTCACAAGAGTTGGACACGACTTAGCGACTAAACCACCAAACCACCACCATAAGGATTACATAGGGGCTTCCTGGTGGCTCAAATAGTAAAGAATCTGCTTGCAATGCAGGAGGCCCAGGTTCAATCCCTGGATCAGGAAGATCCCCTGGAGAAGAGAATGGCAACCCACTCCAGTATTCTTACCTGGACAATTCCATCAACATAGCAACCTGGTGGGCTGTAGTCCATGGGGTTGCTGGACACGGCTGACAGACTAACACATTATAAGGATTACATATTAATGGAATCATCTCCTTTTTTTTTTTTTGAGGGTGTGTTTTCTCTGATCATGTAAATTCCATGGAGATGTATTAAACTTGCATTTCTTGAGTTTTTTGCTGCTCCAAGTTCTGTGTTAAACACTGTCTTATATGACAAGGAAGCATGATTCTGCAATTGCTGGAAACATTTTTCAGAATTTCATTTCTGTGACTTACTTTTGAGTAAGTCAAGTACTCTTGATCCTTTCTTTGACATCAGCTCACTGGTGGCACATGTTTATCCTTTGAGGATGAACTTCACTTTTTGGGAAGTGACCCAAAGTCTTTTCAAGTCTAGTCTAAAGGATCATTCTTTTTATAAAACAAGTGAATAAAGACAGGGCTAATTTTTGTAGGTGGCTTCTATGGTGGCCCAGGATGCCATGTATCAAATTGTCAGTTATCAGATATCAAATTATTAAGAAGTTTCTAAAACACAGAAGTGTTTAGACTTCTAGAACATCTGTGTTGTCTGGTGAAAATCCGTTTTTGGGGATAACTTTGCCTCTTTCAATGGCAACTTTCAGTTCTCCAAATTCCGTTCCCTCTTTCAACCTGCCCCAGGTTGATCAGGGTGACAAGAGTCTGATGGTGTTTTCAGTAGAAAGGTGTGGATGTTGATTTTGATATGTGTACATGCTTTTGATGAAGTTCCTCGAGTCTTATTGGAAAGACCCAATGTTATCGTGTTCAGCTGCCAATACCCGCCTAGGATATTCATGGTCAGACCATGGATCTACATAAGTGGAAAATTTCAATCTATTTATGCTTAAAAAAAAAAAAAAGGCCTGGAGCTTTTAAAAATAAACATTACTTCCATCCCATTATACAAAAATGCATTTGAGGTGGTCGTCATTTTATTTGGGCCATGGTCTTCTGAGACTTGGGACAATAATATATTTTTTTCCATCTTATGGAAATGTATGCAGATTTTTTAAGCATGCATGCATGTATTACACACTTTATAAATTCTAGTAATAGAAATGTTTGTGTGTATAAATAGAATACAGAGTATACATTTGGTATAAAGTAACCTCTTTGGTATTTGTTTACCCTGATTTTTTGATTTATGTGTCGTCATTGCTCACTACAGAGGAAGAAAAATAAATATGCAAAACACTGGTAGACTTTTAATGGGGTTGCTTCCCATCTTAGCTTAGTGTTTCTGCACTGAAGCTGACCTTGAAATTACTTTTTAAATACAAGTCAAAATATGCAAATTCCAGAGTATCAGGGTGAGTATCCTATGTTGGGAGTTCTTTCAAATTCACATTTCTACATCATTTCCATCTTATATCCTGTGTTTTATCTGCCTCTTAACCCATTAATATCTGAGTGGTGGGTTGTAAGGGTTTTCTCAGATGCCCTAATTGCCATTAAGGCTAAAACATGGCTAAATACATGCATGCCTACTTTTCTTTCTTTCCTTTTTAAGTTTAGCTTTATTTCCTTTGTAATGAACAGGAAGGATCTCATGCCTCGAGGGTTTCATTTCTTTCCCCCTCCAGTCTCCGAGATACCAGGGCGCTATGTGTCACCTTCCTGCCCCCTTCATCCTGTTTCTCAGAGTCCGTCAGGAGAAGTTGATCCCAGCCTGACATACGACTTCAGTCTGAGAAGTTGCATCCGTCGTGTATTTGTAGTCACCTCTCACGTCTAAGCTGTCCATTTCATTGGCTCCCAAGGAAGTCTCTTCTGTCCCCTGCTCGTATTTCATACGGGTCTTCTGGAGCCCGCACAGCATTGGATATGTTTATATCACCTCCCCCCTCGTTACCGCCAGAGAAGCTCACAACCATGAATTTCACTGAAGTTTATGATTTGTCCCCAACTGGCACAGAACTCTCTTCTGGATGCATTCTTGCTGTGAGATAAACAAGCAGCTATACTGAAGCGCTGCATGAATGAATAGGAAATACCCCAGTTCCAGAGGATAAATCCATCACAGGGTGGAGAGGGTGTTCAGGCAAAGCCTTCGGTTCTGCGGTCGCTCGGAGGCTGGGGCCCAGGCTATAATTAATGCTGCTAGCTGTAAAAGGACATTCGGGATGTCGTGCATGTTGATTATCTCTTCGTTTTGTTTATCCAAGCATCCCCGCCTTGGAGGCCATTGCCAGAGAAAGCCCTGGAGACGGCATGTTAGCGCAGCTCCCTTGTAAGGGCATCATTACCTCTCTCGCGCCAAAGTCCTTTTTTTTCCCCTTCTTTTTTTTGTCAATAGAGGATGAAAGCATTATTGGATTCAGGAGTTCATAGTAGTCCTGTGTGCATCTGGGGACAAGGAGGATAGATTTATGAAATGGACCATTTCAAATGGCGTTATCTTCCCGCAGCGAGGCACACCTTTCATAAATCACAGGCGAGCACTCAGGAAACAGAGCGTCCGTTATTCCCACGCTGCCCTGTATTTGCATCGCCCCATCCTCAAAGAAAAAGGAGAAATTTTCAGGTTTCCTTTCCTGGGTTTGAGAAGGCAGTTAATCCCCTGAGAGTGAAATGTTCAAAAAGGGGAAGAAGAAATGTAATAAAATAAAACATTACTTTGTGTAAGTTCAGGATTGGTGCTTTCACTACTATTTCTTTTTAAATCAAAGTAATTTTATTTTATTTTTTTTGGCCTGCTAATTTGATCCTTAATTATGGCATTAATGAAGTTCTAGGGTTTTATTTCTCCCTGAAAACATTGTGCCATATTCTGTAGGATCATACAGATGAACGTGGCTGAGCGGGGAAAGCACGTGGGTGGGGGGATTGACTAAGCCTTTCTCTCCCTCTCTCTGCCTTTCTCCGCCTAGAGGCTGATGGGTGATTATTCTTTCATATGCCCAAGTCCAAATTATGTATGATTGTGTTGTTAACACAGTCGGAGAGGCCTTTCTTTTCCGGTAGCCTTGGTGTGATTTGCAAGGAGAAGCGAAGTGAATTCTTCTCTGTGTCCTTGGCGTAAGCTACCAAGGAGGAGTCAGGTCTCCATAAAAAATCAGCTTTCTTAACTAACACAAGCCACTTCCTGCACCTCCCACCCCTCTTGCATCTTGCACGGTCTGAGCTTAAAGGTCATCATCCTCCTTGAAAGTAAGAGTCGCCAGATCAGTCTGGCCAGTGTCTAAGGTTCCTTTGACATCCCGGAGGACAGTCTGGGGACAAGTTCTGAAAACGTATGACAGCAGTTTGGAAAGTTTGGAAAAGAAGCCTACCCGCCATCTCACTCCAGCCCCGCCCCCCATAACTCCCCCAAAAGATAACATAAGAAAAGATTGACCTCTGTAACTTTGGTAAAGTAGGGGAAGGAAAGAATGAATAAAAAGCCTGCCAAAGTATTTCAGGAAAAAGGTTACATTTTAAGGGTTTATGACACATCTTTTCACACGTGTGACAGGCCAAGATAAAATTGAATTGAACGAATAGCTTAAGAGGACCTTGAACTTGACTAACCAAGGTTGATGGTCATTGCAAGATATCGAGGAAAGCTATCTCATTTTTGAGATTTTTTAAAAAAATAATTTTGCTTGTTTATCTTTGGCTGTACTGGGCCTTCACCGCCGCGCAGGCTTCCCTCCAGTCGCGGTGAGCGGGGCCAGTCTCGAGCTGCGGCGCTGGGGCGTCTCACCGCGGTGGCCCTGCTAGCGGCAGAGCACAGGCTTCAGGGCGTGCGGGCGCGGGAGCCGTGGCTCGTGAGCTCAGCAGCTTTGGCTCCGGGGCTCTGGAGCTCAGGTTCAGTAGTTGCTCCAAGGCATGCGGCATCTTCCAGGGACAGGCATCGAACCTGTGTCTCCTGCGTTGGCAGGAGTCCTCTTTGACTGCTGAGCCACCAGGGAAGCCCATTTTTGAGATGTTTGGTGACATCGTTGTTCAGGCAAACCTGAGCTAGTGACTGAGATACTTGTTCACACCCTTCCGTCTGGTTGCCTAGAAGGAATCGGTGCCAGATTCCACGGCTGAGGTCTCAGGTCAAGACAAGCTCTTCAGAAGGAGACATTCTCCACCTCACCCTGTCTGCCTGCCTTTCCCACCCTTTTCCCCCACAAGAAGTCAGAAGTTTCTTTGCAGGTGTTGTATAGACCAGCCTGGGGTTTGGACCAGACAGCCGTGGGCTTGAAGCCTGCCTTCACATTTTCTTGCCTCTCCTGCTTGCCTTTCCTGTCTTGTAAACTGAGGACAATCACAGAAACCATTCAAAATCCCTTTAAAGATTTAGCTGGAGGGACCCCCGGTGGGCCAGTGGTTAAGACTCCACACTTCCGTTGAAGAGGGCAGGGAAGATCCCATATGCCATATGCCACGTGGTGTGGCCAAAAAGAAGACTTAGCAAAATAAAGAATCAGGATGGCAGCACACGGTAGGCACTTAAATAATAGTTACCACTTATTGAGGGCTTTTCTATGTGCCGTGCCACTGGTTTTGCCCTTCATGAACAGCCTTTCCCTTTTTCTCTCTTATCTTCACAGTGATCCTGTGACTTAGACATTACTGTGCCCATTTACTACGTAAGGTACAGGACAGTAAGTCACTCGTCCAATAAGAATCAAGCCCACCATCCAAATCCTGATCTCTTTGACATCAAAGATTGTACTGATACTCACACCCTATTTCTCTCCTATCGTCCTGCTCCTGGGAACACAGGTCCACTACCCCAGGTCAGATAACTTGTCCAGGGCGGGACGTTTCCAAGAGGGAGAAAGAAGGAAGAACAGGCGCACGAGTTTCAAGTCCAGCTGAATTGGCAGAACTGCTCAGCAGCCCTGCCAAGACTCAAGCTTCCTCCCATTCCTTTCCCGGCTTCCATCCTTGAAGGGAAGCTTCCCCACTGCAGGTCACTGCTCGGTGGGATCAGCAGACCTGTGGTGGCTCAAAAGAACTAGCGTGGCTTCTGAAAGGGTGGTACGTGGTCCCCGAGATGAAGCATCAGCCAGGGGGGAACCCACAGTCTGTATCAGCCAAACGCTGCATCATTGGTATCCACAGTAATTCAGAGGCATGACTTCCTCTTGTTCAAGGGTCTGTTTCCAGGTCCTTGGCCAGATATTTAAGCAGCTCTTCAAGAGAAGGCGGTTGGAAGGAAAAAACAAAGCCCAGGAATCTGTTGATTTTTGAGAATTCTTCCTGAGTCTCTCTGGGCTGCGGTACTGGGAGCCCGTGATGAGACTGTTGTTGAGTTTGGATTGATTTTTTGTGTGTGTGTTTCAAGACTCAGCACAAAACAGCCCTTCCTCTGGGTAATCTTTTCTATTCCCCCTTTCCAGACAGAATTGACCTTCATGGTTGAGATTCTCTTGTACCTTGTCAAGCTTCTCTCACTGAACTGAAATTATTTCTTGTCTGTTTCATCCACTAGACGGTGAACTCTTTGAAGACAGGGACTGTCTTATCTTTGCTCAAGAAAAGTTTGCTGCATTAGTCCATGGAATCAATTTATAAACAGGGGATAACAGCAAAGAACACTCTAATATTAACACCTAGAGCACATTCTACCACAAAACCTGACACTGAGATACTTTTATCTTCCATATTTGATTTGTGTTATAGCCAAATCAGATTGCAGTTGTGAGTTTCATAAAAAAAATCCTCGTACGCGCTCCGGATTCAGGGACACATACTGAA
Source organism: Giraffa tippelskirchi (assembly GCF_054371585.1). Lineage (NCBI taxonomy): Eukaryota > Metazoa > Chordata > Mammalia > Artiodactyla > Giraffidae > Giraffa > Giraffa tippelskirchi. The sequence continues at coordinate 54,708,637 of NC_137281.1, read as the reverse complement.
TTGGAAGTCAGTAACATTTTCTCCTGATTTGGAAGTCATTTTGAGTAACCAGTCTAATTGCCATGGAGAGTTTCAAGCACATGGGCATTGCATGTCAATATCCAGGGCAGGGCAACTTGAGACATCCTTAGATTACCCTTCTCCTGGTGAGCCTGATTCCTGACCTCTGCAAGTAAGTGATCATGATGCTGTAGCAGAAGGTGGAAAGACACCTTGACATTTCCACCTTGCCATTTCCCTGATGATTCAATGAGATTCAAACACAGGAGGGAAACTCTTAACTAGAAAAGCTTTGCTGGAATGTCTAGAATTAGGAATAATACAACAATAATGGCACTGTCTCTACTTTCCTTTTCCATGGAATATCAAGGTGTCCTCAGATGAGTCTTAAATTTTCACAGGTGACATTCAGAAGTGGACATCTTTGGGAACAAAGAATCGATTTGAATCGAGAATTTAAATCCGTCATCCGGTTGATTTTCTTAAATATATAACTTCAACCTTCAGAGGGAGAGTGTTTGTCTTTACACACGTGAAATTCACCCTTTGCTGAATTTTAATGCATCTGAATTTTCCATGCCAAAAAGATCAAACTCAATTTTGAAAGTCTATACTCTGACCCACAGTTGTGATTTTACTGCTGTCTTTTTAAAAAATTGATGTATAGTTAATTTACAGTGTTGTGTCCCTTTCAAGTGTACAGCAAAGTGATTCAGTTTTACTTTTTTTTTTTTTTAATCTCTTTTGGTGATACTCTTACTCTTTAAATACCCTGCTAATCCTCCCCAACTATCCTGTGGTCTTTTCATCTTAATAGTTTCTGCCCCTTCTTGTTCATTTTGTTGTGTTCCCTGTTTGATCAGACTCCTGGTTTTGTTTCTAAGAATTTTTTTTTCAAGTTGGCATCTTTTTTTTTTTTTTAGCCTCCCGGTGTACCCCTCCCCCCGCCATCATCCAAACATATCTTTGACTTCTTTCATTCATTACTTTCCAGAATCCTGAAAATTCTTTCTCTTTAGGACTCATTGTATATGTGTTCTATGTGCCTGGTAGACAGAAGCTGGCTGTAATTAATAGGCACTGAACATTGTGGGGGAGATTATCTTGTAGACCACTTGACATTGGAGGGGGCCAGTCCTGGCTCTTACCTTAACTTCCCTTGTGACCTTGCACATGTCATGTTCTCTCTCCATCTATCCATTTTCTCATCCTTCCCTGCAGGCTAATTAATCCCTGTCCCACCTTCCTCGCAAGCTTGTTGGACAATTCATAGAGTGACTAAAGTGTGAAGCCCTTTTCAATTATGCCCTGCTCTGGGAATACGCGGCCATCTAATGGAGTCCCTAAATGAGGTGATTATTCAAGAAATTCTTCAAATTACTGATTTCACTTTCTTCCCTCCTCCTCCTCCCCTCTGCAAGACAGTTCAGCCTGTTTTCTCTTTCTGTATCTGAAGGAAGGAGTCAGGGAGTTTCTAGATCAACAGAAAATGGCCAGATTCGTTTTTGCATGGTGTAATCACTCACCTAGAGCCAGACATCCTGGAATGTGAAGTCAAGTGGGCCTTAGAAAGCATCACTACGAACAAAGCTAGTGGAGGTGATGGAATTCCAACTGAGCTATTTCAAATCCTGAAAAATGATGCTATGAAAGTGCTGCACTCAATATGCCAGCAAATCTGGAAAACTCAGCAGTGGCCACAGCACTGGAAAAGGTCAGTTTTCATTCCAATCCCAAAGAAAGGCAATGCCAAAGAATGCTCAAACTACTGCACAATTGCACTCGTCTCACACGCTAGTAAAGTAATGCTCAAAATTCTCCAAGCCAGGCTTCAGCAATACGTGAACCGTGAACTTCCAGATGTTCAAGCTGGTTTTAGAAAAGGCAGAGGAACCAGAGATCAAATTGCCAACATCCATTGGATCGTTGAAAAAGCAAGAGAGTTCCAGAAAAACATCTATTTCTGCTTTATTGACTATGCCAAAGCCTTTGACTGTGTGGATCACAATAAACTGTGGAAAATTCTGAAAGAGATGGAAACACCAGACCATCTGACCTGTCTCTTGAGAAACCTGTATGCAGGTCAGGAAGCAACAGTTAGAACTGGACATGGAACAACAAACTGGTTCCAAATAGGAAAAGGAGTACGTCAAGCTGTATATTGTCACCCTGCTTATTTAACTTATATGCAGAGTACTTCATGAGAAATGCTGGGCTGGAAGAAACACAAGCTGCAATCAAAATTGCCAGGAGAAATATCAATAACCTCAGATACGCAAATGACACCACCCTTATGGCAGAAAGCGAAGAAGAGCTAAAGAGCCTCTTGATGAAAGTGAAAGAGAAGAGTGAAAAAGTTGGCTTAAAGCTCAACATTCAGAAAACTAAGATCATGGCATCTGGTCCCATCACTTCATGGGAAATAGATGGGGAAACAGTGGAAACAGTGTCAGACTTTATTTTGGGGGGCTCCAAAATCACTGCAGATAGTGATTGCAGCCATGAAATTAAAAGACGTTTACTTCTTGGAAGGAAGGTTATGACCAACCTAGATAGCATATTTAAAAGCAGAGATGTTCCTTTGCCAACAAAGGGTCCATGTAGTCAAGGCTATGGTTTTTCCAGTAGTCATGTATGGATGTGAGAGTTGGACTGTGAAGAAAGCTGAGCACCGAAGAATTGATGCTTTTGAATTGTGGTGTTGGAGAAGACTCTTGAGAGTCCCTTGGACTGCAAGAAGATCCAACCAGTCCATCCTAAAGGAGATCAGTCCTGGGTGTTCATTGGAAGGACTGATGTTGAAGCTGAAACTCCAATACTTTGGCCACCTCATGCGAAGAGTTGACACACTGGGAAAGACCCTAATGCTGGGTAGGGTTGGGGGCAGGAGGAGAAGGAGACAACAGAGGATGAGATGGCTGGATGGCATCACCGACTCGATGGACATGAGTTTGGGTAAACTCCGGGAGTTGGTGATGGACAGGGAGGCCTGGCATGCTGCGATTCATGGGGTCACAAAGAGTTGGACATGACTGAGATGCTGAACTGAATTGAGGCAATGAGCAGATTTCAGCGCTCAGCCCAGAAGAGGTACTTTGTGCCTCTCTTCATCTTGGAGCACTGGAGAAATGTAACAATTACATGTCTCGGTTCTGCAGTTGTGTTGCCAGCCTGAAAAACTGGGTGGTACATTTATTTATCAGATGGTCGGGGGTCCACGTGGATGAAGCATTCCATGGAACTTAGCAGTAGGCCTTGGAGGAACTCCAACCAGATCGTGATATGAGAACCACAGTGGGGAAGGAGCCAGGGGCAGAGAGGGGGTCTTACACGATGGCCTTCTCCATGGTGGTAGAATGGTTTTCCTTCTTGGAAGATTCGGGTGGAATGAAGCTGTAGGAATTGCTTCCACTGACATTAAAAATGGATTATGAAGCAGGAATCTCTTCCCCCGCCCCTAGTTCTGTCTTTGCCTCCGTAAAGGAGTAGGTTAAACAAGAAAAGTTCTGTTTTAAAGTGTCTTACTGCTCAATAAATCCTTGCAAAAAAAAAAAGAGGGGGGGAGTTGGCAGGGGTGAGGGGAGGAATGCACATTAGTCTCCCATTAAAAATAGATCAAAAAAGTCCCCAAAAGAAATCCCCCACAACAATGAAATAAATTAGGATAATACAACTGGAGGCCTGCAAATGAGTTTGTTAAATGTTATATTTTCTCAGGCCACTTAGATTTCTAACTTCCTGTTTCTGCCTAAAGCAATAAAGGCAGAAACACTGTCATTAGCTTCAAAAACCACTCTTTTCAGCCCCTAGCTGCATTTATTATTATTTTTCCCTCCTCCTACCCATGCCCCTGCATTTATTAGAGCACAGGTGCGTTCTGCATCCTTTTTTTAATGTTAAAAGGAACCAGAAAATGCTCCCTTGTCTCGCAAGAGCACAGTGGCAAGTTGAGCAAAAGCAGGCTTGGTTGGGTGGGGACCTTGAGGCCGAAAGCTCTTCCGTAGGGAGGAGGGGGGTCGCCTGTTACAGCTTTTCAGAATGGCTCCCCAGTAGTGCTGGGGTGTCTGTGCAGTCCATTCTGTGATCATAAAACCCAGGATCATCACAAACCAGGGGATCAGCCTTTGCATTTTTCAATAAAGCCGTTGCTTTGTCTCCTCATCGAGCCCCTTTAAAAGAGCCAAAAAGAGTGTGGCATCTCAACGTTATTTATAACAGTTTTTTTTTTTTTTTACCTCTTGCCTTGAGGGCCAAAATCAGAAACCCAATTTTAGACCTATAAAAACCAACCTATGTGTATAAAAAGCCCTTAAATAAAAAAATTCCAGAGCAGCTCCAGAGTGTCCTCCGAATGGTTTCAGGTTGATTGACCTCACTGTGGATATTTAATTATGTCAATGAAAAAACAGCAGTAATTAAATCTATGTCTTAGGCGCTGGGTCCAAGGACATTCTGAAAGAAGTCAAAGGCAGGGGGAGGAAGGAACTTAAGACACCCAAGACAGAGGGCCAGCTAGCTGGCAGGGGGAAGGCACGGAGGCTTTACAAAGCGAGAATGGGGTTTAGATCCATCCTGGTGGCTGTGTCATCACGCATACACGGCTCAGCCTCTCTGAGCTTCATTTGCTCATAGTGGGAATAGCCATGCCTGCCTCGGTGGTTTGATGGAAAGCTGGAAATCACCACGTTCTGTTCAAAACCTGGCCAAGTCGGAGGCTTGTCCGCAAACAGTGGCAGTGGTAGCTCCGATTTACTGGTTGTTGCCATTTAGGAGACTGTTCACCATCCTCCCCACCCCACCCAGCAAAGAGGGTCTGTCTCCCTTCTAGAAGTTTCCTTCATGGTGTGGCTTAAGTCTTCATGCCTAGCAGGTCTCAGAACCCATGTCTTACCAGGGCGGCCAGGCAAAACAAGGCACAGCCTAAGGAGAGAGCCGGAAGTCAGCTTCTAATTGCATTTTGCTTTTGCAAACCTCCCAAATGATGAAAGGTCCTAGCCCCCATGACACCTCATTTCCAGGTTTCATAGATACCCAGGACAGCTTCCCAGGTGGCTCAGTGGTAAAGAACCCGCCTGCCAATGCAGGAGATGCGTGTTTGATCCCTGGATCGGGGAGATCCTCTGGAGGAGGTAATGGCAACCCACTGCCATACTCTTGCCTGGAGAATCCCATGGACAGAGAAGCCTGGTGGACTACAGTCCGTGGGGTCACGAAGAGTCGCACATGGCTAAACAGCAACAGCAAGCATGACGGCTCTGCTCCAGGCTTCACAGACGCCCACAGCCACTTTGCTTGTTACCCACCACCTCCTCACCTCTCTGATGCATTGCCCATCTAAACAGTGGAAACTTTGTGCTCCAACTGGGGAGAGGGTCCAGCACCCATTTTTCAAGGGAGCCACTCTGCTGGCCTTCCACAGGCTGACCTGTGACCCCTCAACCTTCCCCCCAGTGCTCCTTCCTGGGTTTGGTTGTGCTGGGTGACACAGCGCCTTTGCACCTATAACTAAGGTAATTAACCAGCTGGCCTTAAAATACTGAGACGGTTCTAGATTTTTTGGAGTGGATCCAGTGTAGTCACAGGAGCCGTTTGGAGCGGAAGAAATCAGGGGGATGGCAGAGGGGAGGCAGGCAGATGACTAGCACTAGAAGGATTTGATGTCCTTTTGAAGACAGTGGAGGGGGGCATTGTGTGGCAAGAAATATGGGCAGCTTCTAGAAGCCGAGAACAGCTCTGGCTGACAGCTGGAAGGAAATAGGGACCCCCATCCTACACCCACATGGCACTCAATTCTGTCAGTAACCCGAGTGGGAGTGGAAGCAAGTTCTTCCCCAGAGTCCCCACATATGAGCCAGGAAGAATGACCTTGGCCAGGTGACACTTTGGCCTCGGGAGACCCTAAACAGACAACCCATCTGAGCCACACTGTGCTTGGTCCTGGGATGCACAGCCACGGTCAGATAATCAGTGGATGAGTTGTTTAGAGGTTGATGCTGATGCTGAGACTCTAATACTTTGGCCACCTGATTCGAGGAGCCAACTCAGTGGCAGATACCCTGATGCTTGGAAAGATTGACGGCGAGACGAGAAGGGGACAGCAGGGGATGAGATGGTTGGATGGCATCACTGACTCGATGGACATGAGTTTGAGCAAGCTCCCAGAGATGGTGAAGGACAGGGAAGCCTGGTGTGCTGCAGTCCACGGGGTCTCAGGGTCGGACACACTCAGTCGTGTGTCACTGCGACTGAAAAACAGTAATTTCTGTGGCAATGATACGAAATGAATACCTGCCCTCACCCGTGCCCAGGCTGGATCTCCACCAGCCCTCAGTCTGTTGAGCTCACGTCCCAGTATTTCTCAGCATCTGGCCTCTTTTCTCTTCCCAAGAGAATCAGCTCTCCTCATTCAGTAGAATTGCTTTTGTTCGATGATGAGCGCGTTCAGAGTCATATTCAGCCTAATTATTGCTTTTGACGAACCCCACCACATAATGTTGTACGTCATGCTGTACTACTTTTAATTTCACAGATGAACACATTCCTATTCTTCGAATCCCCCTCTCCACGTCTCATGTTAACTCCCATCTGGACAAAGCTTCGAGGTGTAGGGCTGGCTTCCTCCAAGCTGCTCGCCACAGCCACCCCAGCTTCTCCCCGCGGGGCACAAATCTGAGGAGGTTTCCCTCTTGAACGATGAAAGCCTTGAAAGGGATGAAAGTGATGAAGGACTGTTCGAGTCTGTTGTGCTGGCCTCAGGAATCTTGGTTGTACAATCTGCACGTCACTCCACATCTAAGAGTCACAGCAAAATGGATTGTGTATCATAGGCCAGACAAGGGACCTGCGAAGGGCTTTTCATGCATTATTTAACTGAAGTATCATACGCCTGTTCGGCAGATGGGAAGACTGAGGCTCGTAGCTTTCCTAGCAGCCCTCAGTATAGTCCAGCATGGAAAGCCAGGCCATGACAGCAGGAAGCATGTTGTTAGCTATGAATACTGCATGTGGTTTTTGTTTTGTTCTGATTTAAAAAAGAGATATAACTGATAGATTCTAGCCAGCCTGTCCTGTCCATCCTTTTCCAATACCCCTGTCCAGTCTGCGTTTAGGATCTCTTGGGTCCAGCCCTGATACATTACATAGTGTATGTGTGGTGAGTACGGTAGAGAGTAGGGCAGGAGGGGAGTTGGCTAGTCAATGGTTATTTCCTTGAGGAAAAAGGAAAAGAAAAGTGGACCACTTTTCAGTGTTTGCTCCTGCAGATGTTCAGGGCCTGCCATTGTTCTGAGAGGAAGGAGCTTGTTTGTCATCACCTGCTGATGAAATTGGGTGTCGGATTGGAAAGCAGAGGCACAGCAGGTGCACTTGAACTTGAGAAGAGACGAAGCAGAACCCTGACTTGTTCCCAGGTCTACTTTTTTTTTCTATTCAGATACACCACATGCACAGTCACATACACACATATACAGACACAGGTTTTGGTAATAAAATCTATGAATTTCTAAAGTGGCACAGTTAGTAAAGAATCTGCCTGCCAATGTAGGAGACAGGGGTTCGATCCCTGGGCCAGGAAGATCCCATACAGAAGGAAACGGCAACCCACTCCAGTATTCTTGCCTAGAGAATCCCATGGACAGAGGAGCCCAGCTGCCTACAGTCCATGGGATCGCAAAATGTCAGGCACAACTGAGCACACTGTTTTTTGTTTTTTTTAAACCCACAAATGATTTGACTTCAAATGACTGCCATTATGTGGGGTAGAAATTCTGAGCCGGGATCCTTTTTGGTTGGGTCCTACTTACTGCCAGCATTTTCATAATGGCTTTTCTTAGACCCTTGCTGTGATGAAATTGGGAGTTTTCGAAAGACATCTAAAATGACCTACTGGCATCGTGCCCAGGACTTTGGGAAACTTGAAGAAGCCTGACACCTTTGGGAAAAACCAGCCTCTCGTGGTTCCAGGTCTGCCTCCCTCCACTTATTATCATGTGAGCGAGCTGTTGGCTCGAGGTGTGGTAGCTGAAGGCCTGAGAACTGCACTGCAGAGAATTCTCTCCAGCCCTCCTCAAATTCCTCCCTTGCTTTCAGCCCCAGTTAGCTTCCTTGCCAGCAAGAAGGGCTCAGGGTGGCACCAATCACAGCAGGGCAATGAGGAGAAGAGGCAGATGAGACTGACCTTTCTTTTTTCAATTGCGAGTGACAGCAAATGCACCCAACAAGCTCAGGCCAGAAAAGGGGGAATTGGTTGTTTCCCAGCACCTGGAAGCTGAGGGGTCTGATGTGGTTTGACCCCGGGGATCAGAGGACCTGCCCGTCATTCTGTTTCCCTCTCTCAGCTGCGCTTGGCTCTTTATTGTCAGACAGGGTCCTTCCAGGAGGGCAGAGACAGCCACCATGAGCCCATATCCTTCCTGTTCAAGGAGCATCTCCTTCTTGACGGTTCAGCAGATCCCATGTCAGGCTCTCTTTGGCCCTTAGTGAATCTAGTAAATCTCTTTGGCCCTTAGTAAGTCTGTGAGCCAGTCATCGTGATCTGTCTGGACCTAGAGGGAATGTCACCTGACCCCTGCGGGAGGGGATCGGCTTAACCCAAACCATATGGACTGAGAGGGATGGCGTAAAGAAGGCGTGTTATTGCTGGGGAAAGCAGGGCGGATGTTGAGACAAAGACAGCAGACCTCCGTTACAGCAGCTAGACGGCAACAGTGATACCTGTTCCAGGAGGCAGTCTTACCTGACGTCGGTGTTGTTCTAGAGTCGTCCCCGGTGGAACTGGAGATCATTCTACCTGGGAGAGAGAGGATTGTCCCCTGTACCTGGGAGCCAGTGGTGGGGGCCCCAGGCGGGGGGCCATGGAAAGCAGTAGAGAAAAGGACATTCTTGTAGCCATGCAGGGGGCCAGCCAGGAGTGCAGGGAGCAGGGCAGGGCAGACCAGGGTGAGGGGTAGTTCCAGGCACCAGCTCACCAGAGGCAGCTCGCCTCCTGGTCCTGGAAGGGTGTGGTGAGGGTGGGCGGACAGGTGAAGCTGGCAGGGAGTGGTTCCCCCTCCATACCATTTTCAAACACAAAGGGATCTTCTTAAAACTCAAATCTGGGTGTGTCTTTCTCACGCCTCCCACCCACAGGTAAACCACACCAATGATTTTGTTACTGTTAGTATAAAGATGGACCCCTGAGTCACCCCAACCCCCTCTCCAGTGATCTAGCCCCTGCCTAGATGAGACTCCTCTGGTCTCATTTCTCACTGCTCTCTCCTTAAATCTCTGTCCTCTTACCACATTGGCTTTCTTTCAGTTTCTAGAACTTTCCCTGCTGCCTCCTGCCACAGGGTCTTGACTCATGTTAGCCTCTCCCTTTCTTTGCCGATTCTCATTCATTTTATTTTAACTTAATTGTCACTCCCTCCAGGAGGCCTTCCCTGATTACATCCAGTCCTCCTGGATATAGGAAACAGTTTCCTACTTGTCCTCTTGATACCAATGCACCAGGCTGCAACTGTTCCATTGATTTTTGTCTTTATTTGCAAGTTCCTGTTTTCCCCACCAGACAATAAGCTCCATAGGCTCTGTGTTTGTTTTGGTTGCAAACAAACATTTGGGCGGCAGTGTAGCCCTAGTTCCCAAACAGAAGGCTCAGCAGTCAACACATGTCTGTTGAATAAGTCAGTCAGTGAGTGAGAGGATAAGGCTGTGCTTCAGAGGTACTTGCCTGGGCTTCCAGAACAATTCTGTAATTGCAGGAACTACAGGGAAGTCTGAACCTGCATCCTGAGATGTTTGACCCAGCAAAGACCCACACCTGTCCCTCATTTTCCTCATGATGTTTTGTTTTCTTGAAAATTCTTCCTCTTTCCCCCACCACCCCCAAAAGTAGTTGGTGATGGGTGAGGAATAGAGGTGCTGGCGTTGAAACTGACTTAGAGGTCAACTGAGTTGACCTTTCAGTTCAACCCAAGATGACCAACCACTGCTGACACTAAAACCTCCTAAGGTAGAGCGTCGGGGAAGTTCAGCCTTTGTTCCAATCAGACAGGACAGGTGCAATCCATGTTTTCTCCATTGGGCCTAGACTGGGCTGAAGTCCATCCCTGGGCTCTGTAGGATCATGGATTTGTGAAATGAATCCATACCGCAGGAACGATTGTAGGGGGACTTATTTAACCTACTTTAGGGAACAGACTCTTCTTAAAGGCTTTATGCACTAATTGTATGCAAATAGATGCTGCTAATTGCAAACACAGGATTCCAACCCAGTCAGATTAGAAACCTATTCATCCACAGTCCCTTCAGGACCTCTGCTCCACTCGGAGCAGTTTAAATCGCTGTTTTCTGGTTCTTACTGCCATCTTTCTAACCCCCGCGTCGCGCTTGCCATTGGCTTTCTCCAGACATTAGCAAGGCCCTCAAGACTCATTGAGTGCAGAAACTGCCCTCATCACTAACGTCTAGCTCAGCCCAGCAGGTGCCTCACAACACAACAGAATCCGTTCTCGAGGTCCCTCTCTATGCCAGGTATCGAGACAGGCAATGGCAGTGGTCGACTTTTCTGGAATGCCTTTTTTTTTTTTTTTTCCAAATTTGAGCCAGCCTGCCATTCTATCCCAGCTCAAATTCCACCTTCTATGAAGTGTCTAGCTGTACATGATCAGCTTCCCTTCCACTCTTCTATAGCATTTTTGTTTGTTTTTAAACCTGTTTTATTTCATTGACCATGCGGTATACAGGATCTTAGCTCCCTGACCAGGGATTGAACCTATGGTCCCTGCAGTGGAAGCTGAGTCTTAACCACTGGACCACCAGGGAAGTCTCTTCCATAGCATTTTGTCTGCAGCGTTTATCTGACACTTTTTGCTTATTGCCTTATATTTGTTTTTATTCATTGATTCAACCGTCATTTGCTGCTGAATCAAAGTCCCTGTGGAAGGTGCTGCAGGGGACAAAAAGACGAGACATGGCCCTTGCTTTTCATATATTATTTCTCCTATTCAGTGACAACATACCTCAAGGCAAGGACCGTATCTTATTCATTTTCTAGTCATCTTTTTCCTTCTTTTTTTTTATCACCCATAAAAAGGCATGGCAGAGTAGGTCTTATTGTACATTTTTTTTTCAATGAATGGATGGTTGGATAGATGGTTGGATGTTTGGATGGATGGATGGATGAATGAATGGATACTTGGACAGAAGAGTGGCTGGCTGAATGGATAAATGATGCATAGATAGATGAATGGTGAAATTCTTGTGTTTTACTGAAAATCAGTATTGATACCCTAGTGTCTTGTTAGAAATAATGTAGTCACCCAAACGTCCAATTTCCATTATACACTTGTGGAGCATTGGTGATATGCCAAGCCCATGCCAGAAACTGGGAATACACAGAAGTAGGAGCAGTTAAGATACAGACCTGGCCTTAAGGACCTCTCGGTGTAGGAGCACAGGCCCACGAACAAAGCCCTATGATGTGGGAGTTGAAGGTGATGATGGGAACAATAATAAAAATGACAGTGCTCCAGGAAGCACAGATATTTCATCCATTTGTTCTTTCTTGAACAGAGAACTCTGCTGAGGGATGACAGTCAAAGGCTGGTTAGGATTCTTCCCCATGGAAAAGAGAGTTTTGGCAGTCAGGGTCAGAACAACAGGCTGTAGGTGTCAGGTGCTGGTTCTGATGGAGCTGGAGAGCTGGATCTCTAGTGATGTTCTGTGTGCCTTCAGGAATGAGCCGCCAAAGGGTCCTCATAGTCTAAAATGGATGTTTTCCATGTATATTGTTCAGAGTTGACCCTTGAACAACAGGGGTTTGAACTGTGCCGGTCCACTCATATACAGATTTTTTTCAGTAGTAAATCCTGCAGTACAACACGATCCGAGATTGGTTGAATCCACTGGATGCACAATCTCAGATTTGGAAGAACCGTGGATATGGAAGGCCAGTGATAAGTAATCCATGGATTTTCCATCGCTTGGAGGGCCAGCGCCCCTCACGCCCACACTGTACAGGGTCAGCTGTATGGTGTCAGTGAAACTGGCCGGAAGGAGCGCTGGGGTGACCCTCGGGATAAAGGCAATTGAGAGGTAAGGGTCCTAGAGTCCCAGAGAACTTGGACCAAAAGAGATTCTGTTTTCACCAGAGCATGTGAGCATGGATTACAGTCAGGACAGTAAAAAGTATCCGCTATGTGTCTGCTACTCTGAAAGTACGATAACTGGCTGTTTTTACCACCCTGTTTTTCAAATATGCTTTTTATTAAATCCATTTACTTCCACGTTTGAAAACAGACTTTGCCTTTTACAGTAGTTTTAGGTTCACAGCAAAATTGAGAGTCAAGTTATGCCCAGGTCCCATCCTAGTCCAGCCCCTACAGGTGCGCAAGCTCCCCGGCTCTCAGCGCCCCCCACGTCCTGATCACCCAGAGTCCATCCTTCACATCAGCCGTCACTCCTGGCGATGCATATCACGATGTGGGTCCATCATTATGGTGTCGTACAGAGTAGTGTCACTGCCCTTTGGAGTATGTATTAAAAATTACTTTCGAGCTCTTGGGTTTCGAAAGTGTGCCACAAGCAAGACATTTGGATTCTTCCCAGCGTTGCTGCAGATCCATAGAAAGAAAGAGAAGAGTCAGCATGGAATCGGCGGGGAGGTGCAGCCGCTTTCAGCAGCTGTCGAGGGGCAAAGCTCAGCTGTGGGTTTGGGTCATTCAAAATTCTGAGAAAGAGGATATTTCCTAAAGAAAGTCTGCCTTCGCTTACAAGCAAATGCCATTCTTCCAAAACAGAGGTGTGTTCAACGAGAACAAATTTGCCGGCAGCTTGGGGGTTCTGTTCAGCCTTCAAGATCTCAACATGGTAATGTTTGCTAGCCATGTGCTTTATTGACCGGGCTTACCCGACGTGATATTTACTGTCATCCTTTGTCTCTAAGTGATTTACTGCTGGGGAGATGGTAAGCATTCCATGTTCATACTCAGAACGTCAAACACACCGCGCATCTTGCACTCTGAAGGGTTTGCACTTGAAGAGGCGATAGTTTCTGAGATGGGGCATGTGACTTTCCCAAATGACCACCCCTCCCTCCCTTTTTGTGAGGAAATAATTACATTGTGATCCCCACACACATGACGACCAGATGATTTCCCTGCTAAGCAAAACTTAGCACCTCCTGGCATTCTTTGGAGGTCCCTAGGAAGATTTCTGTTTGCTGGAGCTGAGGTTCCTTTCTTTACGTCTTCCTCCTTAGCTGTAAAAAAACAGTCACCAGCATGGGTGCTACGGGCCTGAACTTGTCAGCAGCCAGTGGCCTGCAGCAGAAACAGAGATGTCACCTGTCTTTTGGGCCAAGACACCGGAGCAGGTGTTTCCCTGGGAACCAGGGGCCTCCACCACTGTACACCTTTAATCTCGGAATTTCTTTCAGCCAAGAGGCCCGTGATTCGTAACTCAGTCACGTTGCTGGGGACTGTCTCTTCAGATAGATTCTCTCTCTAAGAACTTAAGTCAAGGGATCTTCAAACATTCGCTTGATTTATGTACGTGAACCTCTCGCTCAGGGAAAGAACTTATTTGGCAAGCATCACCCGAACAGAGGCCCGGAAGAAATAATTAGGACTCTCTCCTCCCTTTTGAATCTCAAAGATTCCCCTGCAAAGGCATGGGGGGCCCGCGTGTGCATGTGTGAATTAGCGGAGGAGAATTTGCAGGGGGTTGCATGACTAATCCCAGGTGTCCCATTTCTTTTGTTTGTGCAACAACTCAATTCGCTGTCACCACATCAGCACATTTCGCGGCGAATCTCAATGCCCTCTCCCTTTCGTTTTACTTAATGCGCTTCTCCATTTTCCCAAGGCCACCTGAGCTGTTTTCCTGCGCACGGCATGCTGGCCCCAAATAACGAAAATTGCCTGCGTCTTGGAATCTAAGCCTTCATATTCTCCCATCTATTATTTCGTCCTATTGTTCCTTAACTCGCTCATCATTCACGCGGTGAAGGAAATTCCATTTGGTCCTTTTAAGACCGCCAGACTCGCTGACTTCAACACTCAGCCCCAGCTACTTCTAGAGATTTTGGTCCTTTATTGAAATGGTCCTTTTAATGTCATCTTTAATTTAATCAAATAGTGTCATCAAAATAACATTTACTCTATTACTGCAAATTCACTGCATTATTAACTAGTGTAACTAGACAAAAAAGATGGTACAAACCCCCATGGAAATATATACTTACTGTAAAAATGGATACAGTTCATAGATGTTCTATATTTAATTTGCAGTTTCAAAGCACTCTCTATGGAGAGGTTTTATGGTTCTGAAATAATTTAAAAACACACTTTACTCCAACTCATAGCACGTCGTTTTTGCCAATTTGGAAAGTTATGGTGCCTTGTACTTAACAAAGGAACCCAAACTGTAGTTTTTGACAGTGGTGTGCCTCTCTTCCATTAGAAATGGGAGTCAGTCCCCACACCACAGGCAGTGCAACCTCGGACTCACTAGCTTTGCTCTGATGTCCTCAAACAACCCAGCATAAAGGCCACAGTGTTTGCAGGTGTCACTGGGGTCCATATAGCTTGATGAAAGATACCAAATCATCGAAGTAAGTCAGAGAGAGAAGGAGAAATATCCTATGACATCCCTTATATGTGAAAATCTTAAAAAAAAAAAAAAAAAAGTGTTACAAATGAACTTACAAAACAAAAACAGACTCACAGCCTTAGAGAATGAACTTATGGTTGCTAGCAGGGGAAGGATGAAGGGAAGGGATAATTAGGGAGCTTGGGAGGGGCATGTACACACTGCTATATTTAAAATAGATAACCAACAAGGACTTACTGTGTAGCACATAGAATTCTACTAAATGTTATATAGCAGCCTGAATGGGAGGGGAGTTTGGGGGAGAATGGATATATGCATGTATCTGAGTCTCTTCGCTGTTCACCTGAAACTATCACAACATTGTTAACTGGCTATACCCCAGTACAAAATAAGAAGTTTAAAAAATAAAAATAGGTAAAGATGATTCAGAAAATTAAAAAAAAAAAAAGACACCAACTCATCAATGCCACTTTGAGTACTTTAATCATAAAACAGGTCAGATGGGACAGAAGCAAAGGGTAAGAGTGTTATATAATTTTAAAATCCTTAATTTGATTCCAAAGAGAAATATAGACTGGGTTCAAGATGCTGAATAAATTATTTTCTAGGCCTTAGTTTTCTCATCAGTGGCAAGAGGGAATTCTTTGATAGCTAGACACATACTATCAAAATAATCCAGTGTTTTTAAAATGCTTATCTGCCCAGTTTCCCTTGAGATCAATAATACCATCTTCCAATTAGAATTTTTGTTATCAGAACTTGCCACGAGCTGTTTCTTTTTATAGTTTGAAACTAAAAAAATATCAACAGAGCATTTCTATTTCAGGATTTCCATTCTTCTCCCTATCAAGAAACTCTCTTCTTAGAATGATATTGGAGAGACTCAGAAATAAGGGTATTAAACTAGAGTCATTTATTTTCAAAAGGCATGTATTTTTCACCTGTTGCTGGACCTCCCACGAGTCAAGTGCACCGTGAGCCCCTGAGAAAGCAAAGACAGATAAGATCAAACCCTGTGTCTTAAGGAACTTAACGTCTAGTAGTGGGAACAAGTGTTTGAAGAGAATTGTTTACAAAGTCATGTTTAATAGAAGTCTTCATACAGTTAACCATCCATCCATCCATCCATCCACTTGTCCTTTCATCCATTCTTTCATCTGTTCCTGCTTCCATTCAATCACCCATTCATCATCCTTCTATTCATTTACCCATCCATCCATGCTTCCATCCCTACATCTATCCATCCGTCCACTCACTCACTCACCTGTAGGATGACAGATGCATCAGCACTGAATCTCAGAGTGACATGAAGGCACATGTCTTGCTTGAAGATCAAAGAGCATGTCCAGGTCGATAGAGTAAAGCAGAGGCCCAGATACTGATGACACACCCCATATAAATACAACATCACAAGGACTGGAAACCTTGCTAAGGCCAAATGCAGAGATGAATGAATCTAAGAAAAGTGGGCAAAAGATGTGCTGTTCCATCAGTGGTCCTCCGCTTACTGGACTCATGTGGGGGATGGTAAAAAAAAACTTAACTGGGTTAGGGTACAGCCTGGACATCAGGATTTCTGAAAGTGCCTGAGGTGACTGCTTTGCGGCTAAGGCTGAGAATAAAAGAGTGTGTGTGAAGAGAGAGATTTCTGGATGGTTACCCACGAGTAGCATCTGTGCCTCAGGTCCATCAGTTAGTGGCACATGGTTGGGCCAGACTAGTTAGGTCACGTGTCACGGGGGTGCGGGACAGGGGGCTACACTGTTGATCATAAGGCAGGGACTAGACGGGGGCGGCAAGACTAATTCCAGCCATCCTTGTTAGATGTTTCGAGTGGCTTATATCTGACTTGTAATGTTTGGCTCCCAAATCGGCCACTATTAGGGTCACAAATCAAAGACAGGCTGCCCCCAGAATAAGATGAGGTGATGGGACCGAGGCTTCCTGTCTGCCAGTAGGACCCTCAGGGTGTGGTGCATTCTGGAAGCAGTCGGTGTCTGCCGCTGAGGAACCACTGTCTTGCACTTCTTCAGCTCTCTATAATTGTTCTCTGACAATGTCAATGCTTAAAATGAAAGGAGACCGTTACCCAGTGGGAACCATCCACTTGCTTTTAGGTTAAAGCCATCAGAGATTGCAACCACTGCCTCCTTTTGTCAGATTCTTACCAGGGAAGGACATGCATCCATGATTTAACAGATATTTATTGAGTCAAGCGCTGTCAGGCTTGAAAAGATCAGGGGTAAGAAAGAAAAATGGCTTCTGCCTTAGTCTAGCATCTTACAACCTGGAGGGGACAGAGTGCTAAATAAGGAAGCTCAGTCCAGCAAAACAGTCATCATAATCTCCTGTGTCATCAGCCACTGTGTTGTATGAATCTGGGATTGAGGTATCCAGCAGTTAATCCAAAAGGAATGCATTTAGCTTTTCAATTTAATGGCTTTATTTTTATTTCTTGTTAAATTGGCATCATCTTTTATTGGATCTCTGTCTCAGTTGTTTATTACACATATACACACGCATGTGTACATACACACACACACTGATGTTTAGGAGACTTTATGTTAAAGGTAGAGAATTTCAGAACCTCTGGGTTTGCTTAGGTACCCAAATCCCCATAGTTTCCTGGGAGAATCTATAGTGTGTTGTCCACAGAATATCTTTGAGAGAAAGAAATTACTCACTTGTAATTGGATGTCCTAGAGAGTAATCAGCTCCATAGGTCTGTGCTTTCTGACCTGCAGGCCCATGAAACTCGAGTGTCTTCATCTAAAGATACAGACTCCCTTGGAAAAGAGACTCAAGCCGAGCACTCGGTGGTTATGTTCCAGGTCTCACTCTTCCTAAAATCCAGGCTCTATGGGCAGAAGATTTTTATAATTAAAAATATCTAAGTTGGCACGGTTCTCTGTAACACTCATTGGTGTAGAAAAATTTTGTCTTTGACCATCAAAGAAGATGCAGTCTGTAGCATGACGCAAAGAAAGCACACGAGAGACAGAGAATTATGGGATGGATGCATGCATGCATGGGTGGGTGGATGGATGGATGGATGGGTACATGGATTTGTGAATGGATGGATGGATGGCTGGGTGGGTGGGTGGATGGATGATAGATACATGGATTTGTGAATGCATGGATGGCTGGCTGGGTGGGTGGATGGATGGCTGCACATGTGGACTTGTGAATGCGCGGATAGGGGGTTGGATGGATGGGTGTGTGTATGGATGGGTGGGTAGAAGGGTGAATGAAAGGGCTGTTCCCCTGGAGAGGCTCTTTACAAAGAGGCCTTGATCCTCAAACTTTCACATGCAAGAGAACCCCCAGTGTGAGCTTGTTAAAATAAGAACATTCTGGGGTGTCTATCCTAGAGACTCTGATTGAGTAGATCTAGAGAGAAACTTAGGGATCTGTATTTTTTTAAACAAGTGCCCCAGGTTGTTATGGTCTCGGGTGGACTTGCCCTCCCAGATCCTCATTCATTGCTGTTTCTACATCTTCTCTTTTTATTGCCCGTGCAGACACCATTGCATAGTTCCATCACTCAGGAGGCACTGCTTTCAAATTCAACTCAAAGGCTCTTTGGAAGGAACCGGAGTAGATCAGGTCTCTGCGGCCTGAGGCAGCTCTCTCGTCTCTCATCAGGACCATCTTCCAGGATGCCCTTGGATGGGCCTGGATGCACCTTCCACCTGGGAGCCAGTGGGCCAGGCTGTAGAGAAGCCTGGGAGAGGGATGCTCTTGGGGTGAACAGGAGGGAGATGTTTGTCTCCTGAACTCGAGGATCTCCCAGAGGAGAGAGGGCGAGCCGAGCGTTTGACCAGCACATCCCCACCCCCGTAGGCGGTGGGATTTCGGGGTGACATCTCTGCTCTCCTTCTTGATGGCTGAATCTCACAGCAGAGGGCAGAAACTTTGCATCAGTGGGGTGTCCACTATTTTCTGGAGGTCATCTGATGGTGAAGGAGAGAGGGAAAGTCCCGAGGGTGCTGGACTAGGGGCTTCTAGAAGGCTAGGAGTTTCACACCTTCGTGATTTCCTTGTCAGCCAAGTTTACTCTCGGGGACGACAGTCATTTTCTAAGAAAGTGGGATGGTTTCACATCACATTTAAAGGCTTAAATAATGTATTCTGTCAGACAATTCCTTGAAATGGTTTTCCAAGTGAATGCATCAGAAAGTGCCTAGAAAGACCGCCTGGCACGGGGAGGGGAAGGCATTCAGAAAAGATGGGCTGCTTGAATCGGAATCTGACTCGAGGTGGAGCATCCATTTCAGTATAAAGTGCACACATATTAGAGACAGCTCAGTGGATTCACACACACGTGCCAACACCAGCCAGGTCACGACAGAGAACATTTCCAACACCCCCGAGGCTCACCTGTGCCCATGTCCAATCAACAGATCCGTCCTCGTCAAGAGCCAACCTCTGTTCTGATTTCTGCCACCATGGCTTTCTGCTCCTGAGTTTTCTAAGAATACAATCATTCACTGCACACTCTTGTCCGGTCACTTTTGCTCATCATTTTGTTGTGGGATTTAGGCACAGTCTCCCCTTCTGTCCTATTCCTGTATAGTAGGCCATTCCTTCTGACATTTTATTATTATGGAAAATGTCAAACATATCACATACCAGTTGAGAGAATTCTGTTGGAAGCACTCATACATGCACTGCCTAGATTTGATTATTCATATTTCTCTCTACTTACACTTCACCCATTTATCCATCCCTCTATTCATCCATCAGTCTATCTTATTTTTTGATTCATTTCAAGATAAATTGAAGACTTTGGGCACTTCACACGTAAACACTTAAGCAGGCATATCATTACCACATTGTCGAACTTGAGTTTTATATTTGCTTATGATTTTGCTGAGAATGTGCTTTTTAAAAAATAGAGTAACGTAAAGATAAAGCTATTACAAACCAACATTTATCGAGTATGAATTGCACTAAGCACTTGACATATATACATGTATTGTTGCTTCTGTTTCTAGGTATAGAAACTGAGCCTTGAAGGTATAATTCGCTTGCCTAAGTTTACAGAAAATGTGGGTTTGGATTGTGGCTGACTCCAAAGTCAGTTTACCAGCCAGCAATTCACTTTCATTTGAGTCTGAAAACACAGAACAAAATTTAAAAAAAGAAACAGGCATGCTTGGTTTTGTTGCCTGTCTCTGCCACTTAACGAGCTGTGTGACTTTGGGCAAGTGAACCAAACTCTCTGAACCTCAAATTTATTTAACAGTCAAATGGGGGTGATAATCACAATGCCACAGAGTCCTTATTGATGACTGAATGAGATTTTTTAAATGCCTGCCTAGGAAAATGCCTGCCTCATTCAGATTCATGATCTAACACTTCCCACTAGAAGGTTCTGGAACTGCTAGTCTGTAGAACAAACTAGTTAGTCAACAGCCCAGAATGCTGGCATTCTGTTGTTTGTTTTGTCCTTGCTGAACTGTGATTTGATTCCATCTCAGCAGCCCCTCTGCACACATCAACTCTGCTCTTCCCTCTGTCTTCCCTCAGTGGTGCTGTAATATCTAGAGGCTTATTGATTATTTGTTTGACTCTATTGTGGGCACAGGAGCAGTTCTTAGATTAAGACTATTAGATTTTCCCAAACGCTATTGCCATGGTTTATACAATTGGATGAAACGGGTGATGTAATTTGGTCTCAATTTGCTCTAAAGTAGAGTTGGAGGAAAGGGGTGCAGTGATTTAGTTCTGAGCTTAAGAACAAGTGGGGGAAAAAACGTGATCTCCAGGTGCTGTCTGTGCGGCTCATCAGTTCCAGACATACCGCATGAGCAGGACGCAGAATTCAGAGCTTTTTTTTGCTTGGCTTCTTCACTTCTCTCTGAGATAAAGAGCCTAGCTTTACCTACCCAACTGAAATATTAAACCGACTGGTATCATTTATTTTTCCACGTGAAAAAATCTCAGAAAAAAAAAGAAGTACCAGGCTGAGTGTTTTTGAGGTGCTGGTTTAGGAGACTGTGGGTTAAAAGTAGATAACAGATTTCCCCAGAAATAAATCGTTCCCTGATGGCTACTTGGGATGGAACCAAGTGGAAAATGTCCTTTTTTCTTTCCAGTGCACCCCCAACCCTGATATTTAAACACAGCTTCATCATACCATCTATAGACGTTTCAGCTTTGCATTTTACCTTGACATTATAACACATTGTATTATTGACTCTTCAGGAATAGCATTTGTAATGATGGCTGTGGAACATTTATTGGCTAATGCACATGGGCTCAATCATGTCCAACTCTTTTTCGACCCCATGGGCTATAGCTCGTCAGGCTCCTCTGTTCATGGGATTTCCTAGACAAGAATATTGGAGTGGGTTGCCATTTCCTACTTCCCGAGCCAGGAATCAAACCCACATCTCCTGCATTGGCAGGTAGATTCTTTACCACTGTGCCACGTGAGAAGTTGTGCCCATTTATTAGCTGCTGCTGCTGCTAAGTCGCTTCAGTCGTGTCTGACTCTGTGCGACCCCATACACAGCAGCCCACCAGGCTCCACCATCCCTGGGATTCTCCAGGCAAGAACACTGGAGTGGGTTGCCATTGCCTTCTCCATTTATTAGCTGATAGTATAGTTTACTTAATGAGTCCCCAAATACTAAAAATTTACGTTGCTTCCAGATTTTGCTTATTATAAATAAAGCGAAAAGGTAACTTGTGAGTGTTTTAGACTAATAAATATAATACATAATATTCAAAAATTTCCTAATACTAGATTTCCAGAAGTAAAATGACTGAGTAAAGACCATATAGTCCTGTGCTCCCTCTTCTTAATTTAGCACTTACCCCAATATATGACAAAATGTGTCTGTCTCTCTGCTCTTTATCTCCCTTTCCTCTGGGTTCTCGAACAGCAAGGGATGGATCTGACTTGCACTCGTTTCTGACCTTAGCCTCGTGCATGATCTGTAGGAGATGAGCCACAGATGTGAGTGAGTGAAGGAACGATTTCCACACTCTGTGCAGGAACTCTACCCTTGTGCCCTACCCACAGAGGCCCTGGAAGAGGACCATGACCACCACCCCTAGGCAGGAGCCACGAGCCCTGGACGCCCTGGCCGGATGAACAGACCATGTCATCACTAACTGCCCAAGAGGCCCAGTCCTGGTGAGGCCCACACGGCTCCCCAGGGAGTTCTTGCCAGCTCGGGAAATGGGGCAGCCGTCTTAATTATGGATGCCATTGTGTTTCCTCATTAACTGTTGGGGGTGGGGGCAGGGGGGTGGGGAGGACAATGACAGTGGCCAGTTCGCTTCACGTGTAAACTCTGACCTCGAACCAGCGGGGCAGGCTTTTTCCCAAGGACCCTGTTGATGGTGACAATAAGCACTGGCCCAGCTGCCAAGAAGGCCGCTAACAGCGGAGGAGAGCGTGTCTTTTCTTTCTCCTTCTTCTTTTTTTTTCCTTAAACTGTGTTCATTGGTTTTAGGAATCGTTAGCGTGGTCAAGATTAAAGCTATTGGAAATAGCACAGACTGCTTCATCTTATTGTGCTCAGTTGGGTTGGATCTGAGCCATTTGCAAAGCGCAGCGTCACCATAAGAAGGGACTTAGCGTGTTTGTCACATCATGCCCCTTCCCGGAGAAGGCCGTGTCTTAAAATTTAGGAAAAAAAAAAAAGTCTTGAAATAGCATGGCTTTCTTTTGTTCTCAAAAGTACAGCAACATAGAACTCCGTGTCCAGATGGTCTGCCTGGGGTCTGGTGAGTGGTCCAGCTCCCTGGTCACAGTGGCCCTGGATAAAGTCAAAAAAGTAAAACTCAAGACTTGCCCCCTTCTTTTCCAGCCAGTGCTGTTCCCTGCCCGCCCCTCTCCCCTACTCCACACACTTATTTATCTTACAGTGTTAGATTCTCCAAAGTTACTATTCATGAAAAAGGGAGGTTCCTGCTACTTTAACAACAGCAAAATAGTATATCGAGAGCATTAGACTAGGTGAAAGACCCCAGTCATGAAGAGCCATACGGTTCCATTTATAGGAAATGTCCAGAAGAGGCAGAACTAGAGGCAGAAAGTAGGTGAGTGGATGCCTTGGGCTGAGGAGGCATGGGCAGACTGGGGAGATGACAGCTAAGGGAGCAGGATTCCTTCTGTGATCGAGAAAAGTTTCCAAACT
This sequence comes from Giraffa tippelskirchi, assembly GCF_054371585.1. NCBI lineage: Eukaryota > Metazoa > Chordata > Mammalia > Artiodactyla > Giraffidae > Giraffa > Giraffa tippelskirchi. The sequence continues at coordinate 54,685,889 of NC_137281.1, read as the reverse complement.
GAGTGATCATCCCAGAACTCTGGATGTAGTAAAAAAAACAGCTATTGAGTTGTGCATTTTAAGTGGGTGAATTGTATAGTAGGTGAGCTGTATTTCAATAAAGCTGATAACAACAGTATGAAAGCCATTGTGTAACTCAATGAATCTGATACTCAAGTCCCTCCAGTGTCCCCTGGTCTGGGACAGAGATCCAGATGGGCCTGAGCAGCACATAGCAAGACAGGCTTTTCACCTCCACCCCAAGCATCCTACTTCTGTTAATATGACCTTTGAAGCCATGAGCCCTTTTCAGAGAAGCATCATTGTGTTGACTACCCATTATAGAACTGATTTTAATCCCTGCACTCTTAACAATTTGTATTCTCTGTCTACCCCCACCCCACCCCCGCCAATACAGTGTAAGCCTTCCTGAAGGCAGAGTTTACAGTTCACTGGGAGCTATTTTTGAATAAGTATCAGTTATAGCAACCTCGAACGAGCAAGGCACTTGTTGTTGAGAACATACAATGAGTAGGACATGAGTCTTGCTCTAGACAGCTTGTAGTTTCTTTTGGGAAAACTGATACTGTCTAATGAGACCCAGGAAGACTGCAGCCAAGAGCTTATGTTGGAGCTAAGTCTGAAAAGTTATATAGAAACTCACCAAACAGGGAAACAGAACAGTAAGCCATTAGAGGTAGAAACAACAGCAAGGGGAAGGGCATGGAGCTAAAAAAGAACATGGTCTGACTCCAGAGTTTTGAGAAATTTGCTGAGGACTACCTTGAGACCACAGCTTAGAAAAATAGTCAGTGATACACCATACGCAGACTTCTATGGTGCAGTATTGACTCCTCTCTCATCCCATTTTAGTCAAACTCTTGGTGGCAGTTGAACAGAGATTATGACAAAAGGAAGCAGATGGGTTCATGCCCTAGGAAATCTTGGAGTTATGGCTTCAGGCATAGCTGGATCCAGGAGCTCAAATGTCTCATTAGATTATTTGTCTCTCTCCATCCTTTGGCTGCGGGGGTCTCTGGCTTACTTCTGTAGCAGGTTTGGTCTACTGGTGGGAGAAGTGGCTGCCAGAAGGACCAGTCTCCCATTCTCATGTGATACTAATGACAGTAGAAGGAGACCTCTCCAATATTCCCTCTCAGAATGTCTGCATCTCAGGGAAGAGTCCAGCCCAGTTTAGATCACATGCATTATCCATGAGCTAATCACCGTGGTCAAGGATAGGCTGTTTAATTAGCCTGCCAAGGTCATGTGTCTACCATCTTGGAAAGGGAACAGAACACCCACTTTGACCAATAGGATCAGATGGAGTACAGTGTGCTTCCCAGAAGCAAAAAAGTAAAAGGACAATGTGCTGAATGAGCAAAAACCATAGTTAATCCCCCCACTGTATCCCTTAGGATTTTTTTACTTCCAGTTTAGATGTTAAACCACATCCCTGGTATCTCGTTCTTGTGATGCTGGATTTCAAACCTTAGCTGAGAATTTCACACACTCGTCTGTCCAGTTCCATTTGGGTAGAACATCAACACGAGAGAAGTCTAATTCACTTCACTCCCCGAGACCTCAGTTGCCTCATCTGTAAAATGGGACCAACAGCCCAGACATTGCCAGCCCTTCCTGAAGCTCCATTGGGAATGTCCAGCATGCACTCAGAGAGCGAGCATTCCAGTTCTTCCCAGGCAGGGTCGGAGTACGTCCACCTGCATAGGACCGTGTCTATCCACCTGTCACTTTAGCAAACTCTGATCCCTGGAAAGTCTCGCCGTGCCCCCAGCAGCCTCCGACCTCTTGGGAGAGAGCAGGTTGTTCCCTGGATACCGCAGAGAGGCAGCTTGGGGCAGGTGGCAGAAACCACGTTGTTTCCAGATGAGGCCGGGCTCCCCAGACATCAGCTGCCATGCTCGGAGGGGCGTTCAGACAAAGAGCCAGATTTAAATTCATGTAATGTTGCTGTTTGTAACATTGAATACTTAAGACATCTGCTCAGAGTCTCACATTATAAATGAATGGAAAGGATCCAGGAGTGCTTTATTAGATGGGGGGAGGGTGGTGTTAAGTGAGGGCCGCATATTTCAAAGCAGGATCTCAATCAGACATTAGTTATACCTGTAATATTTTACAAATTACAAGCAGTAGAAATAGTCCCAGGAAGGATGTCAGTCTGCAGGCAAGGGTGAAGAAGAAAAAAAAAAAGAACCTGAAGCCTAAAAGACAGGGATTGATCATCTCTGGGGGAGGATGGGTGAAAAAGTAGCAAATTTACCGTCACTGGCAGGTGTCTAAATGTTCCGTTTAAATGAAGTGGCACGTGTCATAAAGGAGCAGGGGCGCCCGCACACCTCAGCCCGTGTTTCTGTTTCAGCTTCAGAGTCTATTTTTCTTTCCCTTCCAGCTCAGCCGCCTTCCCCTCCCTGACACTGGGTCACCCAGCACTCCTTCTTAATGATTTCCCTTTACTTTAGTCCATCATGCTCCATGATTCAGTGGAAACATTAAAACAAAAAAATCGTTCTTAATTTTAATTAATGGCAAACTTAGCACAGACCCGTTTAATAAATCTGGTCCCTGAACCTAACGAGTCCCTTCGCCTGTGAGAGCTTCTTGTCACTTTATTAGCCCCTGAGCCTCCCAACCCAATGGCTGAGTAATTGACAAAAACTGCAGGTAAAGGCATGAGACACCTAATTGATTCACACTATCCCTTCCACCAAACACACTGAAGAGTTAATTATTTCTCCCCGCCCCCCGCAGTCGGGACTCAGCTGTTGTTTCCACTGGGATTAAACAGCTGTCAGCATTGTTAATGACATCAAATTCATGCATTAAAATCCCCTTGTCCCCTTCCCATAGAAAGCGGGATTGTGGAAACCTCCAGCACATCCTCCTTTTGAAGGAGTGAAGAATCCAAAGAAAGATAACGTCCCTTATTACAAAACCACAGACCGGAGCTCGTGTTGATGGAATCTCGTAATGAGTAATTAAGCCTCTTTGCAAAAGTCAGGCTGTCATGTTGGCATTTGGGTACTTCAGTTCCCTGGTGGAAGCAGCTGGGAAGACTGGGAAGGTGATAAAGGGAAGAAAACCCAGAATCTTCTAGAAGGATCTCCACTTTTTTTTTTTAATAACACAAAACAGAGTTACTAAGTAATTAAGCAGAAAGGAACTTGTGTGTTTAAGTTTCTTTCAGTGTCTTCAGACATCTGTAACATGTATCTGATGAACAGAAAGGCGTCTCTCTCTCTCTTTGAGAATTTTTCCTTCTGGCTAAGTCTCTCATACCTTATGAGAATAATAAACTTCAGGATTTGGTTCCTGTCTGTCGGGCTTGGCTGTGGTTGGTTTTCCCAAGCACTGTCTTAGCAAATGAAAGTTTGAATCCTGAGTTTGAATGAGAAACCTGTCCCCGGGAAAAAGTAAATGAAAGTCTTTCTGGGTGTCTTCAGCAGCACAAGTTGCTGTGCAGCTAGAAAGGCAGGGGCAAGAAGTAGGGGGCAGTAGCCTCAAGGCTTCTGAGCTAAGGGCCCTGCCTCTACGGGTGACCAGAATCAGGAGATTTCTTCCTCCAGCTGGGGAGAAACATACATGTGTAGAATTGTGGTCCCCCACCCTGTCGGCTTATTTATTTCATTGAATATGACCAATCCTAGGATTATTTCAAGATAATTATTAGTTTGCTTTCATTTTCCCCCTGCAAGACACAGCTCACAGAGCTGAATGTTTAAGGTGACCTTCTAAAATGTCTCACCTTTCTCAAGACACCTTGTGTTTAAAAAGCCTCCTCTCCTCACTTACGGTCCTGAAAGTGCAGTGTGATTTCACACATTAAGCACTAGCAAGAAAACTCAACCTAGTCAATACACAAATAAGGAAGGAAGTCAAAGGATGAGAGAGGTAGAGGCAGAAGGAAGGGACGCATGAAGAAAAGGAAAACGCACTCATCAGAGGACCGATTCTTTCAGATCCGGGCGAGAGAAAAACCGTCCCCAAGGAACCCAGAGCTGCGCGGAAGCCAAGCAGTTAAAGAAATAACCTCCTTCCAGCCCTGATAATAAAACAGGAGAGTTTTATGTGTCACATCAATAAGCATCTTAATTGAACAGTGCGTGGGTTCTCCCCCAACGCACGCCTCATGCTGCACTTGCTTTTCAAAGAGTCTCCAGAAAGGAAGAAATCACTCAGGCTCAAGTTCCGCAGTGAGACGAGGCTTCACTTTCCAGAACCAGCCCCTGTGTTACGATTATCCACCAAAGTAAGCTGTATGTTATTTTTAAAAGCATCATGTGATGTACAATTAATTATTGCCACTTTTTTTTTTTTATATTTTTTTGACTTAGCAAAAGCCTAATGTCACCCTCATAGGAAACCTTACCCGATGGAAATCGCTCAGCCTAAATGGCCAGCGCTGTTGGCAGTTACACTTGGCCAAAACGGAGACCCACGCTCAGGCCCCCAGCTCTCCTCCGCCCTTCGGATGGGATGTTTAGGGTGTAACCTCCCAAGGTCCACAGCCCAGGCCAGGAAGCAGAGGTAATTTATTACCCCAGCTTCCTGTCCGCAGGAGGCCCAGGGAGGCCTTGAAATTCGCAGCTGCGAGTCAGGCTCCACCAGCGCAGCCACGGAATTTAATGAGGCCTCTCCGGACACCGAGAGAGATGGACGTTTCTAGGCTTGCTGGCTTCACTCCGTCAGCCCCACCTTCCCCCTGAAGAGAGCTTCCTGGAAAGGCCTCTCACCCTGGCAAGACTAGTCTGTGTCCTTTTGCTTGGTCATTCCACGTTGCAACTCCAGACCTGCCAGGCTGCCTCAGAATGTACTGCTGCCGATAAAAGACACCCCCAATCACTCCCCCTGACCCCATCCAACACTGTTAAGCTTTGTCATATAGTTATTGTGGAGCAAGCGCTTACAGAAATGACTTCCTCTAATCCGGGAGTCCCCCACCTCGGGGCTGAATTCCCACTCCCAGGGGATATCTGGCAATGCTGGAGACATTTTTGGTCGTCACCTCTCAGCAGGAAGGACCCCTGGCATCTAAGGAGCAGAAGCTGGGGACAGTGCTAAACGTCTTGCAGTGAACAGGACAGCCCCTGGCAACAGAGAATTATCCAGGCCCCAACGTCCATCGCATTGAGGGTGAGAAACCCTGGCCTGGAGTCTTTCTCAGCGTTTTCTTTCATTATCGCCTCCCACCCCCAGGAGCCTTTTCAGACATGATTTTCCTAATCACCCCCACCCATGAAATTTTGATACCACAGATACACTGCATATCTGTTTCTGTACTGTATGCACAGCTGTGCTTTAAACATTCAAATGGTAAACATTTTTTTTTTCCTCTTCTCCTTCCTTCCCTCTCCCAAAACCAATTTTTACCCCCTCCCTGAAAGTGTTACTGCCCCCATCGGAATTCGAAGTGTAAAGAAGGACTTTATCCATAAGTAACATGGAGCCAGTGGAGACTTTTGAGCAAGGAAATCTATATAGTGATGGGATTTGGTTTTTTAGAACAGTCCTGGCAGCCTTGTGGAGAGTGGGAGGGATCAGGCAAGATTCTGGGCTCTGGGAGGCAAAGATCCCTCCCCATCAGGAGCAAACCTCCTCTTCCAACAATATTACCTTCCACTGTCAGTCACCTTCCAGCAGTCACTGTCAACTTCCAGTGTCAGTCGCCTGCTCCCCCACCGTAAGCCCCTGGTTCACTGGACACCCTCCTGCCCTGTGAGCTTCCAATGCCCAGGAACCTGGGTGAAACCTCCCTCAGAGATGCTACTTTCTTTCCAGTGATGCTTTGCCTATTCCCCAACTCCGGGATGCTCTAATACGCAAACACAGATTTCAAGACTGGGTCTTCTTCATCTGTCCCTGGATGCCCCTGCACAGTTCCTGGCACGAGAGAAGGAACTTGACCATTGTTTTCTGGATAAGCGAATGAATGAATAAGGGTTGTACTCCTTCAAGAGCTCCTTGCCTGCCTTAATCTGGCCAACATCTTGAGAAACACACCTACTTCTTTCTGATCTTTACATTCAGGCAGTTTTGAAATGAGAACCAGTGAAGCTGCTTTTGCTCTCGGTCTGCTGGGTCCCTCACCCCCTACCCACCAGCGCCCCCTGCCCCAGCACCCAAGGCTGTGTGGTCAGAATCTCAGATCCGGAGCATGTGATGTGCGTGGGCCTGTGACTCATGGAGCCACGGGGCGCGCAATGGGGGTGGCCCAGGACGCCAACTGAACAAGTCATTTCTGAAGAAGGGACGCGTAGCAGAGGACAGAAGCCTGATGCCGTGGAAGGAGACATCATGCTCGGCCAGGGCAGCTCAGTGCCAGCCTCAGGGACGCAGCCGGATCATGGGTCAAGGTCGGCAAGCCTCATGCTGTGAGCACCATGACCTTGGGCACCTGCCGGCATTAACATCTGTGTTAAGATGGCCCCAGATAAGCATGACGCCAAAATAAATAACATAAACAGAAGATTCCAGGCATACTGAGGGCTCAACACATATTCCTTCCATCTTCCCCACACTTGGTCTCTTGACTACAGTTTCCATTTGAAATGCTTTTCGGTGATTCCAGTCTTCCTGCTGAGATTCAACTCCCAGCCGACCTTTAGCCCTCACCACCCCTCTCGAAAGGGTTCTTTCTGGGAAAGAGCAGACACACGCACAAGCAGGCAAACTTCAGATATACTATATTTTTCTTCTGTTTATATGTATTTTTTCAATTGAGATAAAACTGATGTAACATAAATGAACCACTCAAAAGTCAACAGTTCCATGGCATTTGGTATCATTGTCATTTTGCGCAAACACCCTGTCTATATAGTTCCAAAATATTTCATCACCTCCCAGTCAAACCCTGTATCTTTCAAGCAGTCCCTCCCTTTCCGGCCTTCCTCCCAGCCTTTGGCTGCCCCCTCTCTGCTTTTTGTCCCTATGGATTTGCCTGTTCTAGATATTTCCTGTAAAAGGAATCATGCAGGATGCGACATTTTGCCTCTGTCTTCTTCCACTTGGCATAAAGTTTTCAAGGTTCATCCGTGTCGTAGCCTGTGTTAGCACTCCATTCCTTTTCCTGGTTTAATAATACTCTGCCATATGTTTATACCACATCGGGTTTATCTGTTCATCCATGGATGGACGTTTGGATTGTTCCCATCTTTTGGATATTGTGAATGATGCTGCTGTGAACATTCTTAAACATTCATTTTGCTTCAGATGACCGTGCATGGCTCCTTTTATTTTATGGTGCATGCATTGTGGGTTGTCCCGTGGTGCTCACAAAAACAACCCATGTCCTTACAGAGCACTTGAAAGCACAACCGGAAGCACATAGAGAGGTAAAAGCAGTCATCTACAGACCCAGCACCCAGAAGTAACCCCTATATTTTATTTTACTTTATTGAAGTATACTTGATTTACAGTGTTGTGTATAGCAAAGTGATTCACTTACATGCACATTCTTTTTCATATTCTTTTCCAATAAGGTTTATCATAGGATATTGAATATAGTTCCCTGTGCTATACAGTAGGACCTTTTGTTGATCTCTTCTCTGTATAATAGTTTGCATCTGCTAATCCCAACCTGCCTCTCCATCCCTCCCCCAAGCCCCTCTGCCTTGGCAGCCACAAGCATGTTCTCTATGTATGTGAGTCTGTTCCTGTTTCATAGATATGTTCATTTGTCTCATATTTTAGATTCCAGTAAGCAATATCATCTGGTATTTGTCTTTCTCTAACTTACTTCACTTAGTATGATAATCTCTGGGTCCATTCACATTGCTACAAATAGCATTATTTCATTCTTTTTTATGGCTGCATTGTGTATATATATGTATACAATACGATGTGTATACACATTGTATATGTGTACCATATCTTCTTTATATAAGGCCTCTGTCAATGGACCTTTATTTGGTTTCCATATCTTTAACTATTGTAAATTGTGCTGCAGTGGGCATTAACCTCTGTATTTTAGTTGATTTCCTTCTAGTCTTTTTTTCCTTAAGTTGGTTAGGAACTGTTTTGGCTCCAAGTAAAATCTGCTGCTATTAAAAGCATCAACAGCATTATAGTATGTTGCCAATTCCCATGGCATTGTGTAGACTTGGTTACAGCCAAGAGAACCAAGATGATTCCAGGGACATGGTGAGAATAAAATGAGCAGCAAAATGTTTCTGTAGAATTTCCCTTTTGTATCTGTTTCAGGGTATGTGGGTGATGGGCTTCTCCACGGAAGCGCTTTGAAGCCATGGTCACTGTGTGGGAGAGGGGCCTTCTCCCTCCAGCTGCTTGTACTCAGGACTGTATCAGAGTCAGGTTAAAGGCCTTCCATGCCCAGAATCAGTACGACCTGCCTGTGACTCCAGGAAGGGTTTCACAACAGTTCTAGCCAGCCCAGCAAGCAGAGGTGTGTTGCATGGAAGCTTTTACTAGCTGGGTGGCAGGGGTCTTTCTCCTTAGCCATCCCTAAGATAGAAGCAGCACCCAGTTCTCGGCCCCCGTACAGCACACCTTGGGCAGGAGATGCCAAGCGGCCTGGGAGGGTCCCTGGCAGCCCGTGGCTTCTACCTTTCCTTCTCAGCCGAGGAGGGTGGCAGTCAGCATCTCCATGAAACAACTGCATTGGTGATTTTGCGCCCCATCCGAGAGGCATGACTGGGACTTCCCTGGAAGTCCAGCAAGTAAGAGACTGCGCTTCCACCGCAGGGGGGACACAGGTTCCATCCTTGGTCAGGAAAATAAGATCCCTCATGCTGCGTGGCACAGCTAAAAAACAAAAGAAAAAAAGCAAGTGACGAGACTGGTAACTGGAGGTATAACGTGGGCTCAGTCAGCGTGGGAGAAGGCAATGGCACCCCACTCCATTGTTCTTGCCTGGAAAACCCCATGGATGGAGGGGCCTGGTAGGCTGCAGTCCATGGGGTCACGAAGAGTCAGACACGACTGAGCGACTTCACTTTCACTTTTCACTTTCATGCATTGGAGAAGGAAATGGCAACCCACTCCAGTGCTCTTGCCTGGAGAATCCCAGGGACGGGGGAGCCTGGTGGGCTGCCGTCTATGGGGTCGCACAGAGTCGGACACGGCTGAAGCGACTTAGCAGCAGCAGCAGTCAGCGTGTGGTCACCTGGTCCCCAGACTCCCACCCCAAACCCACGGCGAACCAACATTACCCTTCAGCCCTACCAACATTGAGTTTTTCCATCTTCATTGCAATGGAGAAACTGAGGCAGGGTTTGACAAACGTGACTCATTTTCCTCAGCGTTTTCATCTTTAAAAAAATTTCAGATATGCGCTTTCCCTGCTCACACACACTTTCCCTGCTCATTTTTGTTCTCACATTTGGTTCCCTTTCAGTAGGCAATGGCACCCCACTCCAGTACTCTTGCCTGGAAAATCCCATGGATGGAAGAGCCTGGCAGGCTACAGTCCATGGGGTCGCTAAGAGTCGGACACGACTGAGCGACTTCACTTTCACATTTCCCTTTCATGCACTGGAGAAGGAAATGGCAACCCACTCCAGTATTCTTGCCTGGAGAATCCTAGGGACGGCGGAGCCTGGTGAGCTGCCATCTATGCGGTCACACAGAGTCGGACACGACTGAAGTGACTTAGCAGCAGTAGCAGCAGCAGTAAATGAGCCTACATGATGCCCCTTGAACTGATAACCTCAGAGCCAAACCTCAACTTTCACAGCTCATTGTGCAGCGGTTAACTGAACTGACTGACCAGCCATCCAGCCTCCGTTAAAATACAAGTCGTTCATTTATGTATTTATTTAGTGGGCTACAAAACATTTTCGTCCACCACCATCTCTCAGGATTCAACTTGGGTAGCCCGGCCATGGGGAAAATATAGCATGTCCGATTGTCTCCTCTTAGAGTCACATGAACCACGCATGGTGTTTTGAGGCAGGATCCACATTTCGACCTTGAAAGTGGAACCAGATCTCCTTATTCAGCTCCGTTCTCCCAAGGAGACAGAAGTCACAGTTTTGCTTCTAAACACACTGACTTTCAAATAAGTATTTTCGTGGAAGAACTTATTTGCACCATCTTCTGAAAAAGCAGAGGGAAAGAGTATCACCTTGAAAGTCCTGTCTGAGTTTTACAGAGTACGGTTCTATAATTCTGTAGGGTTGAGCTCCCTCAGCAGTAGGGGGAAAGGTCACGAGTTCTTCGTTTTATTTGCCTTCAGAAATGTCAAGGGAGAGTTATGTAAGGACCCAGGACTGGCCTCAGTCACATTCTGGTTCTTGATTTGTGCACAGAGCCTAAGGGTCTGTGCTAGGGGGCTCTTCGCTCCACGCTCACAGGGTATGTCTGTGCGTGATGTATATAACAGGCTTCCCGGAGCCTGCCCAGCCTTATGAAAGCTCTTCCTGTGGACCCAGGGGTGTGGGGCCCCTGTCCTGACGGGGAGGACCCTGGGCTGTCGGACTTCCTCGAAATCCACACTTGGTCTGCATGTCGTCACTGCTGTGTTCACCATGAAAACAGCTTCACCCACACCTGCCAGCACTGTTCCATTCTTCCCTTGTTAGAATTTCTCCAGTGCTTGGTACACATTCTATTGGCTAGGATTTTCTGGAATAAGGAATCCTCAGTCCTAAAAAAGTAGAAAGGTACTTGGTTTCAACTTGCAGAAATAAACTACAGAGGAACCTGAAGAAAGATAACGTTTCCTTCTCCCCCCCCCCCATCTTATGCTGAATGCCTATTTACTGAGCCTAAACCATTTCATGATCTCTATGTGAATATTCAGAAATGCCAGGGGAGAGGGAAAACATGCCAACAGATGCCTTCAGAGCCGAGTGGAGGGGGCAGGGACAAAGCCAGGAGATGTCTATACGTCCAGGTTCAGGATGACGTTCCTGATGAGTGTCACATAAGTCCGCAGCAGCCCCCAGAGGCAGGCACAAACAGCTCTGTTTGTATGATGAGGGGCAGAGTTGAAGGGCTGATGTCATTTCCCTGCATTCCCCTGAAGATGGTTTATTTTCAGGGTGTTTGGCTCTGTTCACTGTGCCAGGTACCACCCAGAAAGTTAAATGGCTCCTCCAAACATCTGGTAGATTTGAATGCTGCAGCCCTCTGCTCTGCTGGGGAAACCCTTAAAGGGCATTGAGAGCCCCGGGTTTTGACTGGCGGGGTGTCAGATTCACCGTCTCTTCACTGATGGGCCCTGGGCCCAAGTGGAGTGAACCATGCATTCTGCAGGATCTGGCCCCAGACGAGCCACACCGGGCTTGAGCTATACCCTGTAGGATTTGAATTCCTTCTCCTTCATTGCTCCCAGGAGGAGAAACAAAAAGCAAAAACAGCCTCCGTTGTGCATCTGCCGAGAAATAGGACTGTGCATTTGCATTCCTTCAACTTGTGTGTTTGCAGCACACAGACAGGCGAGTTTGAATCACTTTGACTTTGAAAGCATGATTTTGAGCAATTATCTGGGGGGAAAAAAATAGACCTCTTCTTCACTAAATAGGTCTGTCAAAGAGAGTCATCGTACAGCATGCCATTGCTAGAATACACGTGTGTGCTGGTTAACCAGCCCCGACCAATTAAGTAGCGGGATGTCGACGGCATTCAGGCCCTTCCTGGGCCACAGACAGGCTCGTGCAAGTTGATTTTCGTAGTGGCGTGTATGTATCTTTAGACCTTAACTGACAGATCCCCACGGTGAATCGAGTAGGGAGTTATCAATTACATGGTTAGCTAGGCGCTGCCGTTGTATGCTCTGTGGCTTCCTGACAGAAGCAGGCAGAAAAGGAGGAAAGGACTAATATTTTTGGTGCATAAAGGCTGTTAATATTTTAGACCAGCCTCCTCAAATACGTATGTTTATTTAGTTGGGAGAAAATGTGCATTTGAATCCTGCAAACCCTAAAGAAGTTTGCATTAATAAATAGTGATTACCATAATACTCTGCTCTAAAATATATTTTATTTATCAAGTGAACACTCTTCTGAGCTCCTCTTTATCCTTCCTGTGATGGCTAAATTAATTTCATCAAATTTTGATTTCTTCGTGGCGATGTTGTGAACAGTACTCGAAATAATGAAATGACCCTGATTGCCTATAAAGCCGTTTGTCATTGGAGAAGCAGTGATTGGGGCTCGCGTTCCCTTTGGCGGCCAGATAATATATTCCTTTGTTTTCCTTTGCAAAATATCTCTCATGGGTTCTCCTTTAGCCTGAGTCTAATCTGGAAGTGGGCTGTTCTTTTGTGGTTGTGGGCTGAAGCTGAGAATGGCATTCTAAAATATATCTCTCCCACTGAGACATCAAACTCCACCAGTAGGAACTTCTTCCCAGATTCGTAGACTTTGTGAAAGGTAGACCGTGGATGCCCAAAGTGTTTCCACTTAATGGGAAAATCTGGGTTGAAGAAGGGAAGGACTTAGCAAAGATGGAACAGAAGCAGGGTCTGGAACCAAGGGCTCCTCAGCCCTGGGCTTGGACTCTTGCTATGGCATCTTTTTTATTTTTATTTTTAACATTGCCTAGCTGTTCTAGTGTGTATGGTACCAAAGATTTTAATGTTTGTAATTGATCATGCTCATTCTTTCCAGGCGAGATCTGTTGTCAACCCTCATGTGGATGGACTGAGACCCAGGCTCGTAGAGTTGGGTTGTAGAGGTAAAGAGTTACAGGTGACACAGCCTGAAAGGTGTCTAGGTGTACCAGGAAGAAACTGCCGGAGCAGTGCTTTTATAGGAGGTGGCTGCTTTCAGCCAACCTGGTCTAAGTAGCTTATACACTTGACCTCAAAGTCTTCCTAGAAAGCACTTAACAAATTATTAAAATGTTAGAATTGAATTTATTTTCTAATCCAAGATTCAGTGCAAGGCGCACCAACTATGAACAATACTTTACAAGCGAGCTCCAACTAAATACCTATAATGACTTTATTGTTATAGGAAAACTGCCTCTATGTATTATAAAGTGGGCAATGTACTAAATACTTGATTTGCCCAAAACAGATCCTTAACTCTAACATGTAGCCAAGTAGAATGAAAATTAGTATATTTGGTACATGGCATTCTCTCTTGACTTGAGCATCACAAGACATTCTGTTCGGGTGGATCTCCTCCTAGGAAGGATAGCACGTCGCGAGTCTCTCAGTGAAGACTGATTGAGGATTATGCCTGTGTCTTCGTTTCTGTTAGCAAGGACCAGGGTGCTCTGAAAGGAGGAGGAAGGCGTGGAGGATGGGACAGGCTGGGATCTTGGGATGGGTCCTCCGGCTACATGTTCACCAGCCTCTTTCCCTTTCCTCCTGGCCACCTCTCTGGACTTCCTAATTGTTAGATTTGGTCACATAACTGAGTTCTAATTGATGGAGTGAGCCCCAGGATGAAACTGGCTTGGATCTCTGAGTGACTGCATGGAGCCGACCTCTCTATAATCAGTAAGGCTTTATAGGAACACAAGATAAACTTATATTGTGTTAGGAACTTTGAAGTTTATCTGTTACAGCAGATAACTACATTATTGCAGTGAACATGGGAAGGTGGGACTGGTGAAGCATTTCCTCTTTTCTGAGAGCTATCCCTTGTCTGTTTTTCCCGTGAGTCCAGTGTGACCACAGAGGGCATGTCCTTGTATCCTGTGTACCTTCAGCAGAGCTTGGCCCTCTTAGGAGCTGTAACAGGTAAACTGGAAGTCCCCACTCTCTAGCTCAGGAGTCAGCAAATACTTCTATCAACAGCCAAATAGTTAACACCTTGTGCTTCACAGGCCGTGTAGTCTTTGTTTTTGATTACTCATCTCTGCCACTGTAGTGTGAAAACAGCTGCCAAAGGTATAGGAATGAGTGGTTGTGGCTGTGTGCCGATAAAACTTTATTGATAAGAACCAGGCTGAAGTCTGGAATTGACCCCTGGTCCGTAGTCGGCCGGCATCTGTGCTATGCGATCTCCCAGACTGACTGAGGGTCCTTGCACCAACATTTTTCAGAGTGATGTCAGCATACATCTCAAGTAAGTCACCTAGCTTTATTTCCCAACCCACAAGCTGACCCTCGGGCTCCTTCTACTGAAAATACTGTACAAATCCTCATGTTTCTGGAATAGCACTGTTAGAAGTGGTCACCTTTTCCTTTTCCATTTTCATGATGTCCTCTGTGGTGTCCAGCAAATGATCCCTGGTGTTTTGGGTAACAACGGTGTCCAGGGGATGTAACAGAAAGGAAGGAAACAAGGAAGAAGGGACCACACAGAGAGGGGGAATTGATACTGTTTTTAAACAGTTGGCTCATCAAGGTCTGACTCTGTCATATTGAGAGAATATGGGCTAATATTTGGGAAAAATGAAGGAACTCAGACCCGAGCCCAGACACAGGTGTCTGAGTGCCTGACTCCTCTCCACCATCTCTCCGGCAGGAGCCAAGCCCGGGCCACCCACTTCTGGGACTTCATTTTAAAACTGTTGTATTCCCCGTGACCTCGGCCCCAGGAGCAGGGGCTTCTGTGACACCCAGCCCTGACTCCTTCCAGGAAGGACGGCAGCCTTGGGGGAAATCTCCGTTTCCTGTCGGTCGTGGAGGGGTTGACATGCACAAACCCTCTCATGCGTCCCTCCGTCACAGCCCATTGTATCAGCAAAGAGGAAACAGTGCAGCCTGTGAATCTGTGTCACCAGCACACGGGGCATCGTGTGGTCTCGAGTGGCTGGTCACCAGCACGGGGCTCACAGTAGTGTCAGGGTCCCAGTGCCACGAATCACTTCACATCCCCGGCAAGGATGGGGTGTGTCACCTGGACGGCACTCAGGGCAGGTGGGGGTCACTCATCGCGGCCCTGGCCAGGAATGCTGACCACTCCAGCAGGAGTACAGAAGCTACAGCTGAAGCCCGAGTTCCAGCCGGCTGCCTCCCCCAGTTCCATCAGCCAGGATCCATCTGACACAAAGACCTTGACTGGCCCAGGAATGCGGATGCTGTGTCAGAGGTCATGGCTCAGAGCCAGAAACGCACCGCAACGACCTCCCATTCTCCTTGACGTGGATTTTGAGGGGCGTCCCAGGGTCAGAAGGATATCCAACGCCAGCTTGTCTGAGATGGCATGGAAAAGGCAGGGGAAATGTCAAGATGAACTGGGGCTTAGGAAGACATTTACCAAAACAGGAGCACGTACACCCCTGGCTTCGTCAGCATTTCCCCAGGCAAGATGAGTCAGACATTTATATTTTTACATATGCAACCAACACACTTGCAACTTTTAACCGGGGATGATAGAAAGACTTATTGAAAATACTTAATCAATTTTTATGAAGAAACCAGAGGTAGAAGCGCTTCCAGACCCGCAGTTTTGAAAGTCGCCAGGAGGATACCAGGCTGACTCAGAGCTTTATGAAGACCCAGTCCTAATGGGCTCTCTGTGCTCCATGAAGAACAGTTGGTTTGGACCTGAGCTGGTTCTTGTTTTTAGACTCCAGGCCCACAGTACCCTAAGTAGGTTGTGGCAGTGCTGATATCCTTGGCATTTCAGTGGATTTTCTTGGGGTGGTTTCACATAAGTGATCTGCAGAGATTTGAGGATCTAAGGACAGAAGTGGCAAACCCACAGTCCACTTGACATCATTCCCCAGTTCTGGGTCCATGCCGACATCATTCATTCATCAGTACTCGCCTTTCCTACCAAGCATAGAGGTGACTGACTCTCCCAAGTCTGGGTTCAGGCAGAGCCCTCCAGGAAATTGTTATCCATTGACCAGGGTTAGCACACGTGCTAAAGCTCATTTACCATTTCTTGATATCTCCAGTAGAGATTCTAAAGTCCTGCTATTTTGATGTTGTCATTCTCTTGAATTAAAGATTAATTGCACAGGAATGTTTGGACATCTCTTGGATAACATGCATTGTGTGAGGCGTGATAATTCCAGGATAAACAAGAAGTTCCCTCTGACCTCAGGGACTCAGGAAAACTCAGTATTACAAGGTCGTGGTACCAGGTTCTGCAAAAGGGGTGGCCAGGGAACTCAGCAAAGGGACACTTATCCCAAACTAAGAAGAAAAGGGGTCAGAGAAAGCTTCTTGGGAAATAACTCAGGGCCTTTCTTCAAGGACACACTCACCATGGTAATTCAAGGACAGCTTTCAAAAAGAAACCAACCCTACAATTGGATAGCATTGTAGGGCTCCAAGATTTATAATCTTTTTCTAAAGCACACAAAAGGTCTTTAAGATTTGATATCTCCTTGCACCACAGACCAGAAGAAGAATATATTTAGAAGTGGGCTGTGCTTGTTAATCCAGTGCTGGCTTTATTGTTTTAAATCCCATGATCTTTAGCATGTGAATGGTTTCTTTTTCTTCCTCTTCTCTTTTTTTCTTTGGACAGTGATATTTTCCTACCTTGTAGCTGCAGCAGCAGGTCAGAATGCATTTGAAAATTAAAAAAAAAAAAAAAAAAATCCCAGCAAAGGCAAAATTTTTCAAGTTAGTTCACACTGGGACCCTTGCAACTTATTTTATCCCTTTCTCAAGCAAATCTTGAAAGCTTGAAACAAATGGATGGCAAAACTGGAGGGTATCTCATTTTTTAATCCATTGTTTTTGTGAGAGTTTAGAGCTTTCCCCATAACACATGGAGGTTGAGAAAAATTAGAAAAAGACCTCTTCAAGGACTTTTCCGTATGCTCCCTCATGTTTCAAGATGCTTTTGGTATTGACAGCGCATATGTCTTGGTTTTTGCACGGGTTCCCCCATATTCAGAAACAAAGCAAAGAGAATGCCTTGTGTGCCGATGAGAGAGCAGCCGTGTGTCAGCTCAAGCTCTCTGTGTCCTTTTCTTCTTGGGCTGCTGAACTTGGCAATTCTCTAAAAATGCACTCTCCAAAAATTTCCAGCAGGACTTTCCCCAATATTTAAATAGTGAGTCCAAGATAGTGAGCCCTACTCCTTAGAACATTTGGTCCAAATGAAGCCAGAGGCCTCATCCCATCCCTTCTGGCTTAGAGGCAGTCCTGGCAGAAAAGAGATGACCCACTCAAATCGAGTAATTCGAGGAGAGTTTGAACAGTTTAAAAAGACTTTTTATAACGGTGGGGACAGGGTGTTAGGGCAACCGTAAGAGATGGGGAATTTCCCAGGGGTAGTGATGGGTGGCTCTTGCCATCCTGGACTGGAAGGAGCCAGGAGAGGAGGGAGGAAGCAGGCTCTGGCACCAGGGGAGGGAATCTGAATGCACCCTTAGCAGAGGCCCGGATCTTTGGTTGGGGAATTCTGCCTACCTGTGGTGATACTCCTTTCTCCCAAGGAAAGACCCCAGGGTAATAAACAGTCTCCCCCTTTATTCAGGGCTTCCCTTGTGGCTCAGCTGGTAAAGAATCCGCCTGCAGTATGGGAGACCCGGGTTCGATCCCTGGGTTGGGAAGATCCCCTGGAGAAGGGAAAGGCTACCCACTCCAGTATTCTGGCCTGAGAATTCCATGGACTGTATAGTCCATGGAGTCAGACAAGACAGAGCAACTCACTTTCACTTCCCTTTATTCAAGCCCACCCAGAAACCAGATGGTGAAAGGAACTCACTGATGGAGCTTGTATTGATCAACTTTCCTAAGCATGGAGCCAAGGACAAAAGAGAGGAGAATAAACCTGGGCAGGAAATTAGAAGATTCTAGCATAGCTGTCAAATTACCTTCTTCTCAGAAAAGAAAAACAAGAGGTTACTGGTTATGGTCTAGGCCCTGCCTCTAAGTCTGTCCTTTCTCAGCTGTGTCCTCTGTCCATCACCAGGGCCAATATGTTGTTACATGGGTACCGATTTATCACTCCCCCTAACTGGAAAAAAAAAACCCAACAGACTATTAGGCAAAGCAGATACATGTGGTTCAGCTCTGTGTGACGGGTTTTATTTTCTGTCAGAAACTAGCCAAGAGGATTACCCGAGTTCTCTGTAAAAACAAGCAGAAAGTTATCAGTACTGAGTTGGATGACTCATAAAATAAGCCACTTAATCAATAGAGCTGTGGGACTAATAGTGACTCTCTCTATTTTGGTGCTTTAAAGCAAAATTATCACATAATAAATAGGTCTCATTTGTTTATTTTTGTTTTTATTTCTGTTACCTTGGGAGACCGACCTAAGAAAATATCAGTACAATTTGTGTCAGAGAATGCTTTGCCTGTGCTCTCTTCTAGGAGTTTTATGGTGTCATGTCTTATGTCTAAGTCTTTAAGCCGTTTTGAGTTTATTTTTGCCTGTGCTGTGACAGTGTGTTCTAACTTCATTGATTTACATGTGGCTCTCCAGATTTCCCAGCGCCACTTGCTGTAGACTTTTTCCCATTGTGTATTCTTGCCTCCTTTGTCTAAGATTAATTGACGGTAGTTTATGGGTTTATTTCTGAGCTCTCTATTCTGTTCCATTGATCCACAGGTCTGTTTTTGTGCCAACACCATGCCATTTTTACTACTGTAGCTTTGTAATATTGTCTAAGTCTGAGAGGGTTATGCCTCCTGCTTTGATCTTTTTCTTCAGGATTGCTTTGGCAATTCTGGGACTTTTATGGTTCCACATGAATTTTAGAATTATTTGTTCTATTTCTATGAAAAATGTCGTAGGTAATTTGATAGGGATCATATTTAATCTGTAGTTGCTTTGTGTGCTATGGCCATTTTAATGATATTAATTCTTCCAATCCAAGAGCATAGGATTTCTTTTCATTTCTTTTACTCACCTGCAGTTTCCTTTATTGATGTTTTATAGTCCTCAGCATATAAGTCTTTCACTTCCTTCAGGTTTGGTGGTGGTTTAGTCAATGAGTAATGTCCAGCTCCTGCAACCCCATGGACTGTAGCCTGCCAGGCTCCTCTGTCCATGGGATTCCCCAGGCAAGAATACTGGAGTGGGTTGCCACTTCCTTCTCCAGGGCATCTTCCTAGGAATCGAACCCAGGTCTCCCGCATTGCAGGTGGATTGTTTACCGTCTGAGCCAGCAGGGAAGCCGTAACTCCTAAGCATTTTATTTTTGGAGGTATGATTTTAGATTTTTTTTTTTTTGCACTCCCTTTTCAGAATTATCAGATATTGAGTTATGTGAATACTGGACCCTCCCTGTGCATTTTTTGAGTTTATAACTAACTGGGAAAAGTGTTCCATTTGGGACAGCCTCATCAACTAACCACCTTGTCTCTTCAAATGATTTTAAGAATTCTCACCTAATTTTGAAGACCTTCTTTTTCATTCAGTTAGTTCAATATCATGAGCTAAATGCCGAAACTTAGACGTATGTGTGATGAACTCTTTGTGCTCAAACTCCTGAGGTAGGAAGACCTGAGTGTATAATCAGGCCCCACTGCACAGCCTTAGTGGCACTGTAGATTTTTCATTGCTCCAAGCAGCCCACACCTGCCCT
This sequence comes from Giraffa tippelskirchi, assembly GCF_054371585.1. Taxonomy (NCBI): domain Eukaryota; kingdom Metazoa; phylum Chordata; class Mammalia; order Artiodactyla; family Giraffidae; genus Giraffa; species Giraffa tippelskirchi. Next base: position 54,666,530 of record NC_137281.1, on the reverse strand, counting down.
CAGACTGGAGATACCTGTCCACAGCATGGATAGCTCCCTCGCTAATCAAGTTCAGCAGGGCCAGCAGTGCATGGCCGTGACTGCCAGTTCGCCGAGATTTGATTAGTCAGCATGGAAGAAGACAGTCAGTTGAGGGTAAATACAGAAACCGGGCCATCCTGTGGGTTCAGGGACTGGGCATCCAATGGGGATCCTCTGCGTGGACGAGCGAGGGGAAAGCAGAACACATGAGGAAGCAGAAAGCTGGCAGAGAAGATGATGGAGCAAGTGTGCAGAGAGGAAGTCGAGATGCTGAGAGGGAGGAAGCAAAGTAGGATTCTGTGTCTGTATGTGTGTGTGTGTGTGTGTGTGTCTGTGTGTGTGTGTGTGAAAGAGAGATTTTGAGACCATCCTACCTGTCTCTCATACCAAGGGCTCCATTCCTTCCTAGATTTCTGGCTCCCAGCTCTGTTTTGATGAGGTCTAACCGGGAGGCGTCCTGCCCACACGTAAGGAACTCCAGCTAATCAGGCCGACCTCGTGTTGGGGGAGGTGACCGTCCAGGTTCCGTGGATTTTCAAAACCCCGAGCTGCCCAAGGTCAGCAGCTGTGTTATTGCAGAAGCCGTAGACTGTTTTATCAGCGCCAGGATGCACATTACATTGACAACAGCTCTTTGTGAGAGCTGGGGGAGCCCCCAGGGCCCCGGTCATTCCCTCACCGCCCAGGTTGTGGACCAGCTTAGTGAACAGTCCAGAGTGCAATTTAAAAAAAAAAGAAAATGAAGGAAGGAAGAAAAGAGAGAGAAAAAGACAGAGGAGGGAACAAAAAGAAAGGAGGTAAGAAAAAAGAGAGAGAGAAAGGAGGAAGGTAGGCAGGCAAGCAGGAAGGATGGGCGCCGTCCCGGCCTTAGACCTGCCAGGACCCCTCGGCTCTCTTAATGGAGCCTCTGTTGCAGTCTTCTGGGTCCTCTGTCTCCATATTCACTTGGCATTTTTTAAAAAGGAGACAAAACAGGTGATGAGCAGAGGGCACGTGATTTTCCCTGAAGAGAGGGAGGCATCAGGCTGAGGAAAGGGAGCAGATCTCAAGAGGAGCTTGTCTCGAGACCACAGACCTGGGGAAGACAGCTTATTTGGGTCTCGGTGATTTCCTTAGGTTTATACAGTACCTTTGAAAAGAGCAAGGGGATCTGGGGATGAGCCCAAACATGGCAGCCTTCAGCTTCCTGAGGAGGAGACAGTGAGATGGAAAAGGAACGGAAGGGACTCTCAGAGTCAGTGACCACAGACTCAGTCCTTGAGATCAAAGTCAGAAAAGAAACTGAGAGAAATTCTTGCCAGCGTGCTTGCAAGTCACTCTGAGCTGTTTCCCTGCTATGGTTTTCCCACCCGTTCGCATCTGGTGATCTAGAGGCAGCAAGACCTGGATTAAGTGTGTGGATGGTAGAGTCCCCACTAAAGCCAGGTCCCTCCGCTCACCAGCAGCAGAGCCTTGGGCAAGTTCTTTCAGCCCTCAGAACCTCAGTTTTCCCTTCTGTAAAATGTAAGCCCTAAGATCTACCCCTTCGAGTGTTGACATGAAGCCCCAACAAAAAGGTGAAGAGGAAGCGTCCTGAAGAACTTGACACATCTCCCTGCCCGTGTTAGCTTTCAGGAGACCTTACCTTTAATCACCACCTCTGTCTTCATGGCCATCATCACCTGCTTTGGGCTCTTGTCCACGCAGGGCCCCAGAGTCTTGAAATCATCTCAGTTAAGTCTCCTTTATTCCCACAATACCTGCCACAAAATAATCCCCAGTACATATTCGTTACTGGTTACAGGGCAAAAAATGAAAATCAGTGACTGGGAAAGCACACCTTCATGCATCTCCTTCCACTGCCTGTGTTCCAGGGATTTCCTTTCTTTCTTTCATTCATTTATTCATTGATAAAACCTCTGTGCCTACAATGTGCTCATTTCTGGAGAGACAGTGAATGGTAGTCCTATCCTTGAGGTGTCTACCATTCATTCAGGAATCATGCTGGGGGGTTCTGGACCATGAACTCAAGGATGTCAGTTTTCTTCTTGCCTTTGCGCGCTTTTTTCTTTCCCTTTTCTGCCCAACCAGCTCCCTTGTCTTCCTGAACAGTATTCTGTGCAGCGCAGTGACCAACCGCAGCTGTGCAAGGCGCTTCCCTTTTGGGAGATACTCCTGCCTTTTCACCTTCTGGCCTATTCCTCCTCTCCCTGCTATTTCCCTTCCCTGCACAAAGACCTCAACAAGTCTCCTCTTCAGGAACCAAGTGGAGAGTCATCGCCAGCCCTGACTGACTGTCAGAAGTGGTCAGATGTTTATATGTCCACTTCCTTGGTTTGGCTACCATATGCCTTCTTGGGTCTTGCTATTCACAATATCCAAATGCCACATCAGCTCCTTTTCTTAACCCTTGCCTGTACGTCAACTTCTCACGGACCTTTGACCAAAGAAAGACTTTTCTTTCTTTGGGAAGGCGATGCTCTTAAATGAAAGCCTGTGGAAGTCCAGCCAAAAATGGGGTGCTGGAGGAAGGAAACGCCCACTTAGCTGACCTGATCAGAGAGCTCAACCCTAGCGATCCCTGGAACAAAGGAGATCAGAACTAGAGTCCTTCCCCTGCAGCTTCATCTCTGGTTCCGAGATCCCAAACCCCACGCTGTAAAGCTGTTGTTGGCCATGCCGTTCAACCAATTGGAAGGTGATCTCAGATGCAGAGAGCCCTACGCACTTGAACACTTGTATGAACATGTGTGTTGAACACTTGTATGAAGCACAGGAGGGTAGTTAAAACCAACAGGGTGCTGATGAGCCCATTTTGCATCAGATGTACCTTTGAGTTGAGTGGTTCTCTGTGTCTGCATAGAGTTTGTTTTCTTTCCACCAGAGTGAAAGATTTTATTAACATCAGCTCCCCACCCCTTCCCTTTATTCCATCCTAATGACTCTTATCCAGAGAAGGCAATGGCACCCCACTCCAGTACTCTTGCCTAGAAAATTCCATGGACAGAGGAGCCTGGTAGGCTGCAGTCCATGGGGTCGCTAAGAGTCAGACACGACTGAGCAACTTCACTTTCACTTTTCCCTTTCATGCACTGGAGAAGGAAATGGCAACCCACTCCAGTATTCTTGCCTGGAGAATCCCAGGGACAGCGGAGCCTGGTGGGCTGCCGTCTATGGGGTCGCACAGAGTTGGACATGACTGAAACGACTTAGCAGCAGCAGCAGCAATGACTCTTATCAAAGTTTGCCCACGGCAGCCTCAAGCCCCACCAACAAGGTTGCACAGAACCTAAAAATCAGCTGGAAGATGGCAAGATGAATCGGGCTTGCGGGGGGCGGGGGTTGGGGGAGCCCTTGGCCACAGGGAAGTGTCCTCTGAACACTCCTTGAGGGATAAAAATAGCTTTAGGAGTCACTGAATGCTAAGTCGGCTTTCTCTCCAAACCTTGTAAGCAGGCAATCAGGATTTAACGACCCACAAATTTCCAATTTTTTAGTTTGTGGGGTGAAAAAAAATGTCCATCTATTTTTTTTTTTTAAACCACAGAGACTCATCTTTAAAAAAAAAAAATATTCAATGACTTCTTCCCTCTCTTTCCGATGAGGAAAACTGGACTATTTATGCTGCATTTTCAGCTTTTTTTCATATATAATTTTTCATATAAATGCACATTTTCCCCTTCTTTCGGGGCGGAAATTTAACTTTTGTGGCAATGCGATGTGTGTTTAAATTACCAATTTCATAGGCAATATGTCTGATAATTGCAGAGAGATACTGAGTTAACTTGTAGCAATGAGTTTACGTGACAAAGGGAAAAATCAGTTTGTTTGCGGTAAGCAGAGAGGATAAGGCGTTGAAAACTTTACTATTTGGGGGTCGGGGAGGCGGCCGTGGTTTGGGGGGTGGGGGGTGGGGAGGGAAGGCTGGGGAAGGGAGGCCCTGAAATTGCTTTTTATAATTAAAAAGGGAATCTCGGATGTTTTATATCTTGCATATTTACAATAAAACCTTTAAGTGCTCGTCAAGAGGGTAATGTGTCATTAACAGGGGACTCTGCCTCGCCTCTCCTCTCGGACATGACAGCCAGGCAGGATAAGAGAAGAGTAATTATAGTTCAGCAGGGCTGCCAGGTGTGATAAATGACTAATCAGCACGCGGGAGCCGCCGTCCTCAAAGGAGGACTATTACAGTGTTATCAGCTGCAGGCCCGGGTGTACGGGCCCCGAACAGGGGTGGGGACAGGACCTTGCGCCGTGCAAGCGGCTTGGCACGCCGCTCGCAAGCCCCGTGGCTGTCTCTCCGTTTTGTCACCCGCGTCTTTGTGTGGCTGCCACCAGGGGGGATGGGAACACACAGGGGCTCCGGCAACCTGCCCGGTGCTAATATTTCTATAACCCGCCCGCCGGGCTCCGTGGCCACCTCCAGGCCGGGGGGTACCTTTGGCAGGAGGGTGGTTCGGATGGCATCAGAGGCCTCAAGAAGCCAGTTTTCCCGGATGGAGCCGGCACCCTCTCCTCCCGCTCAGGTCCCACGGACAGGGGTGGATGCTATGCGTAGTGTCTTTGGCCACTTCCCCTCATGGGAACAATGCCGAGTGGTTCCCTGGGCAGGCTGATGGCGGAGTCCTGTCCCGGGGGACCCAGTGTGCTGTCACGGGGAGGGACACGGTCCTTAAGCATTCTCTGACTCTGCTGAGGGGACTGAGCCCCCATGGACCTGATTCAGTTACTTCTCAGGATCGGGACTGTTCCCTCTGCACATGCGATACACCATCGGAGGGAAATTCATCAGAACCCCTTTCAGACAAACTGCGTGACCCTGATGCTTTCCTTATCAGCCCTCTTGTTGGTTTTGTATTTTTTTTTCTCCCAGCACACCAAAGGCTGGCCTCCCGGGGGCAAGACCATTTAAAATATCATTGTAAAAAATGTACATGGGGAAACCGGCATCTGAATACGAACTGCCCTCCTGCCAAAAGTACCCCCTGGCCTAGAGGTGGCCACGGAGCCCGGCGGTGGGTTATAGAAATATTAGCGCCAGGCAGGTTGCCGGAGCCCCTGTATGTTCCCATCCCCTCTGGTGACTTGATGTGAAAAAGGACATAATGTGCTTTTAAAAAAAAGAAAAAAAGAGATAGGACGACACTTTTGATACAAAGGTTATTTTTATAATACTTGCATTTTTATCAGTTGACGTGTTTTCACAGGGAGCCCTGACTGAAGTCACAAAAATTATGACTCGGGCACCCGAGCTCCTTATCTGACAAATGCAATGCGAATGGGCTTGTTCTTATCAATGAGATCAGATTTCAGAAATGAACATGAGGACCGCTGCGTTGGCTCTGCGCACAGATAACCTTGCAGGCACAAACTCCCAAACCAGAATAAAAGAATCGTCTGTGAAATAATGGGCCCGGAAACACGGCCGCGTCACACTGTAATAGACAGTGGTTGAGGGGGGCGGGGGAAGGTGGAATCAAAAGTGGGGAAAAAACTCATTTCATCTCAGTTAATGGCAGGGAAACGAAGGCAGAGGAGGACTTTCTCTGGAACGGAGCTGGTGTGACAAAGCCCGGGGTTTCGCCGTGTCATGCACCATTTGCCGATGCACCAGGGCCCTTTTCAGGAGCTCAGAAGCCATTATTATAATGTGAAAAAGGTGGAAAGAAATACTCCTTCTGGACATTGGAAGGGCAAATGAGGTGCAAGCCTTTTTATCTTTCTTCCTTTCTCTTTTTCTCTTAGTCTCTCTCCTTTCCCTTTATGCACAGACAAGGTTCAAGTCCCCCACCCCACCACCCCACACCCCGTGAAAAGGGTGCCAAAGAGCTTGCTCTGCCCTTAGATAAACAGTTTGTCTTGGCCCCTGAGCAGTGCCTTTTGTGATTTAGCTGGCTGGAAGGGAACACAAGTATGTCCTGATCTCAGCGCCTCCCTGCTCACTTCATTTCTGACTAAGAGAAAGTCCATGCCCAGCCCTGGCTCTGAGTTTTCAGGAAGAAAGAGGGACAGAGGTATCTGGGAGCACGTGGCCAGCCTTGGCTCTGCCTGACGTCCTGTCTGTGACTCACCCTGCAGAAGGGTGCACGTAGGCAGGGCACAGAATGAGAAGATGAAAAGAAAGGCTTCTTTCATTTTACGTATTTATTTTTTATTTTTTGTGGTCTTCAGCCGTAATAGAGAATGACTCCTGAACACTGTTGGATGGCCATCCAAGCTCTTTGTAAATTACAGAACCCAAGTTAGGACTTAGAGGCTGATTAAAATGAGTTTCCCACCTTGCTCACCCTCCTCCCACCACCCCCCGCAACTGAGACATAAATATGGTTGCTGCTGGTCTTAAAGAAAAAAAATAAAGAATAGAAAATGATAAAGTTCCAACCTGGCTTGTTCCTATGTGGTTTATGGGGACAGCAAGATTGCACACGGAGCCAGCATTTGCTTCTCAGGACTGCTAAAGTGTGAAGAACAGCACTGACATCTCAGTCTTCAATAAATCACTATAAAAATGTTTATGAACCCTGCAATTTACTGTCTTTTAAATGCAAATTGAAAGGGGCACCATTGCAAGTGTAAAGGAGACCTGAGGTGGCCTGAAGGAATTATAAGATGTTGCCGTAGGTTTGGAGGATTGTGTGATGTTAAACAGGACCATTTCCAAGTGATTTTGCATTTATACCTCTCTGACAGTCGGGTTAATTTATTAACAAGCTTGCTGTGGATTTGCAGGGAGGGTGGAGGCTGGCTCCCTTAAACAGTGGCTTTGAGCAAATGACATTTTTCATTTTATCGAAGGAAGAGGGAACTGGTAATGCAGAACCAGATCCCAAAAGTTGTTTGGACAAAGTGAGATGACAACATGGCCTCTTTGGGGGAAGTCCACTCCTGCTTAGTTTTTTTTGTTTTGTTTTAAAGAAAGCTCTCATGTTCCTTAAATAAAATCTCCATTTGAAAATGTTGAAGACTTGTGGTTAGAGGAGGGAAACTTGAAAAGGGTGGACGTGAGCCATCCTATGGTGATATGATAGACCCATTTATAGCCAAGGGCTCCCTAGAAGGCAGAGCTCACTTTATGATTTGGGTACCACGTGGATGGTTTTTCTGCCTTCTTACTTAGCAAGTGCCAGGCAGAAAGATGAAGCAGAAAGACTGACAGAGCTCTAGTCCAGGCTGGCCTCTTCTGAGTCCCGTTGCGCTGTTCCTGATTTTTGGTTACATTTGACCCCTGGCTTCCCCACCTGTAAAACTATTCGCTGAGTCTGCAAGGAGCTGATGCATATGTCAAGTGCTTAGCATGGGACCGGAGGATCCCACGGGTCAGGATCCGTAATTATCAGCGCCATTTTCTCTTTCTGCTGCTCCTCACACCTGCCTGTCTTCTCTAATGAACTTGGGAGAAGAAGAAAGGATTCAGAGACTGTGATCGGTTTACATCGCTGTATGGATGAGAATTAAGATTGCGTTGATGCAGGGAGACACTAGTGTGTATCACACCGCCTCCCGCCCCTGCCCCCGCATGTGAATCAGGCCAGTAGGGACAGGTACAGTGAAAGAAAGAAAACAGCCCATAAAAACAGGTTGCTCTGCAATTCTGCCCACCGTTCCCTTCCCGCTGCCCACCTGCCTGATGTGGAAAAACGCCCAAAGTAGGCCGTATTTATAGAGCCGCTGCTTGCAGAACATTCCCTCGGTTTGCAGCATACGCCACAGAGCTACGTCCTCACTCGCTGCTCCCACAAAAAAAAAAAAAAAACACCATTTTGCTTGTTTTCAAACACCAGCCTCTCATGCAGGTGGGGGGGCCCGGCGTGGATCTGTTCTTGGCAGCCCCCCGCTCCAGCGTGCGTCCCTGGCAGGGCCTGCCTGCCGACAGCGCGGCCACGGAGCGGGCTGTCGGATCCGTAGTCATTACGCCATCTGCTTCTCCTATCTCCTGCTCTTCAGCACAGGCATATGTTCGCGGGGTTTATGTGCATGTGTGTATGTGTCGGGCGGGGCGCTTTCTTCTGGGGGAGGAGAAGGAGGGGGGTCACCTATCCCTGCCTGCCTTCCCAGAGACCCCAACCTGAACTGAAATGAAATTTTAAATGATTGCAAAGTGAGTGCTCTTAGCAGGAAATTTTCTTGGGGGTGGGGTGGGGCAGTTGTCATCTCCTGAAAATCATCCCAGTATCCGAGTATCAGTTTGGGAGAAAATGTAGCTTTTGTGTCTATAGATAATATATGAGGTGTGTGGCTAACTTTTGTTTCCTTTCTGATCCTGATCACCTTCGACAGAATTAAAAAAAAATCGGTTCACTATTATCTCTGTATATCACATGGGCCCCACCTCCCCATTCCAAATTTTTGTTTTATTTTTAGACTTTCACAGTCCTCCGTTCTTTCTAGATTTCGGCTGAGGAGTAGCGTGGTGCCTGTACAATGGACTCATGCTACTGATCTCACACTCAGCCTAATGGATGGTGGATTTGCACCAGATTTATGTCTTTCCATCCCCTCCCATCCCTCTTAGACCCTTTTCTGTTATTCCCCTCAAAGGAAATACTCAGTCTGGTTTGTGGGAAGATAGCAATCGTAAGGTCAACCGGGCACGGGGTAGAAACCGGAATAGATTTTCTATGCAGATTTCATGCTGCCTTCCTGAAAATCTCTGAATATTTTGCAGCCTAATGTGTATCAGCATCCAAAATTCTTTAGGGAAAATTGGCACAATGCAAGTCACACGGGGACATTTTCCTCTTGTGCTTGTGTCCCACGACGTGTGGACACGCACGTCAGCTCTCCCCTTCTCATTGCAAGTGCTGGCAACCCCTCTGCCTTCTGCCTTGAAGTCTGAGCTTCTTGTGTGAAGGATCTGCGGATGTTCATGCTTTGTCCTTAGGTCCAAAGCAGAGTCCACTGCCTGCACGGAAGGTGCTGCACGTGTGTTTGTGGAGTTGGACAACGTTATGACATTAAAGACTTCTGATGAAGGACTGAGACAAATATATAGAAACAGAGGTGGTTAAGCACGGTGGTTAATCCGAGGAGTCATTTTGAGTTCAAATCTTGGCTCTACTGCAAAAATCTAAGTGCTATTAAGATGAGTTAATTTAGTTAAGCCTCAGTTTCTCAGTATGCACAATGGGTATATTAATAATGCCTCCTCCCTCCAGAATTTGTGATAAGATTCAGATGACGTGATGGGACAGGAAAGTGTCTAGAGCAGTGCTTAGCATCAGTGAAGGGCTCTTTGTTATCCATAAAGCTTGTCGACCTCTACCTTGAAATGTAGGGACAAGTCTCGCTTCCCACTTGAAGGCACTAATGTGACCATTGAGCTCAGGGCGTATCTCTGAAATTCTCTCCTGTTAGCATCCATGAAGTCTATGCATATCTCGAGGACCCTCTGAGGCAGGAAGCAGTGATGCTTTGTCATTGCCTCTGCATAAAGAAACATCTGAAGTGCCAGTGAACAAAATCTACAGAGGTAGGTATCAACAGCTTGAAAGGAAATTCCAGATACGTTGCCAGCAACTGCTAGGAACCAAACGGTTGCTGAGTGGAGGGAGGGCCAAGGGGGTATAGCAACATTCCAGAAGTGGGAAGCAAAAGTAGGTTTGCTCAGCACAGTTGTAGCACCAACTTGATAGCCCAGCACCAGTGGGTTTTATTTTTATATAATGGATTCTTCTAAGAAAGCCTGTGTCACCCTTGCTTTTGATGGCACAGATGACAGTGTATGGAGAAACATGGGCATCAGTGAGTAAGAGTTAAAATGTTATTCAGGGGAGAGAGATTCTTATTACTCTGAAGAAGTTTGAGAAATGCCCGATGTCCTCTCTTTTATTTTTTGCTATATGCAGAAGGGTTATCTGTGACAAAAATATCTAATTAAATCTCAAAGAGTTTTTTAAAAATAAAATAAGTATAAAATAAGAAAGTCTAAGCAATAGGAAAGTATTGTGCCGTATTTTAACTGGCATTCTTTTTTTTTATTAGTGCAAAATAATCTTAGATTCAGTGCAACGCAGCATCTTATCCCCTGATAGAGATATTTAAAGAAATTCTTCGTCCTTCGGGGCTGAAGACCAGAATCCTTACAGTGGACCCCACCACACCCCCTGAGTTTGACCCTGCTCACCCCTCCAGCTCCATCGCAGTCCCCTGCACTGCCCACCTTCCTCAGTTCCCGGCTGCATTCACGCCGGCACACCATCAACACCTACCGCACAAGATCCCGCCACTATCAAATATTCTTCTGCCTCCTCGTCACTCTTTAGATCCCATTGAACAGTGGCTCCAAAGAAGTCCACCTCCAAATCGCTACAGCCCGTGGATGTGCTAGGTCACAGGGCAAATGGACAATTAAGGTTGTAGAGGAAATTAAAACTGCTGGTCAGCACACCTTAAAATTGAGAGACTATCCTGCATGATCCAGGTGGGCCCACTGTCATCACAAGTTTCCTTAAAAAGGGGAAAGGGAGGCCGAAGAGTCACAACCGAAGAGAAACGGCAGAGGGGAAAAAGCTCAGTTGGCATCTTTGAAGATGGACGAGGGGGCCACAAGCCAAGGGATGCAGGTGGCCTCTGGAAACAGAAAAAGACAAAGAAAGAAATCATTCCCCAGGGCTTCCAGAAAGGAGCACAGTCCTGCTGACACCTTGATTTTAGCCCGGCAAGACCCACTTTAGACCTCTGAGCTCCAGAACTACAACAAAGTAAATTTGTGTAGTTTTAAGCCATTCAATTTGGGGTACTTTGTTACAGCAGCTGTCAGGAACTCACACACCTTCTACAGACCTCTTTCTTGGAGAGTTCTCCAGCCCCACACGGGCTCTAGGAGCCCCCAGCATCGCTGCTCCATTGCACTGCCACCTGTCGTCATTGTGCACCTATCTGGGTGATGATTTAATTGATGCCCACCTCCCCATCCACCTATCACCCCAGGAAGGGCAGGCGTTGTTTATGGATCACTGCTGTTGCCGCAACAGCTCAGGACCCACCACTGCCCTAGGAGGAACTCAGTGTCTGAGGAATGAATGGATGAATGAGTGAAGGAGTCAGTGACTCCATGAATACAGTGATTAATTCACCCACAGGAGAAAGAAGGACTAGCCTCGATCAGCTTTAATTAAGCTTATATCCCCCATCCAGTGCCAGCCATGGAACAGCAATTTCATTTGGGTGACGAGCATCTGAACAAGGAGCGAAGATGAGGTCCCCAACCCAGTCTGGTTAGATACAGGCTGGCAGCGCTACTTCCTCTCCCAGGACAGAGGCCTTCCCCCAGCACACACAAATCCAGCCCCCCCTCCCCCACCCACCCCCCATCTCAGCAGGGGAACCAAGCTGAATATTTCTTTAAGGCATGCTGTTGAGTTTCTTCTGGTGAAGTGAAGGATTTGTAGCAAAACCCAGCATGTAACTTGAGTGTTCTGCGAAGCCAGATACCGGTGCCAAGCTAAATTTGTGTGTGCAGCTTCTGTTTAAGGCAATTATATAGTGTGTAATACCCAGTAGAGAAATTAAGTCCAAGTACATTTTGCCCATAGAGATTATCCTCTCAGTTGGATTTATTTTAAACAAGTTTTGCTCCTTATACATTAAGGTGCATGCAATAAATCACTTATGTAATAAACTGCACTATATTACGTGGGAAAAAAAAATGAGCCAAGGGAGGGGTAGGGGGAGACTTCAGATGGAGCCAGACCTCAGGCCCACGGAGGGAGGGGAGAGGGTAGGCAATGTGGTGGGAGGGGGTGGCTGTGCAGCGGGAGGTTGGAACCGGCACAAACAGCAGCCTCTCCTCCGCGGAGCTCGGGATGCGGCTGCAGAGAGTTGCTTATGTAATAACTGCAGAAAGAGTTACAGTATTGCCTTGTAGAACAGCCTCCTGGCCTGTGTTAATTACCAGCAGTCTACAGTGAGGCTGGAGGTGGGAAACAAAAGCGATGTAAGATTTTATTAAAGATGAGAAAATGGGGGGCGGGTGCGCTCAGGGCTCTTGGGGAACCACCTACTCAGGCGATAGAGATGGGTAGTCATGACAAATAGCAGGCATAATAATCCAGGAACAAATGCAGGATACCCAGCATGATTTGAATCTCAAATGAACAGTGACTTCTGGTGTGAGTCTATCCTCCAGAATAGTTGGGATGTACCAAGCTAAGACATCATTCACTGTTGATCTGGAATTCAAGTGTTGTTGGGCTTCTTGTATTTTTTATTTTTTTAATTTTTAAAATGTATTTCTTTTTGGCTGTACTGGATCTCCGTTGCTGCAAGTGGGGCTATGCTCTCGTTGCGGCGCGTGGGCCTCTCGTTGCAGAGTGTGGGGTCTAGAGTGCAGACTCAGTAGTTGCAATGAACGAGCTTAGTTGCTCCACTGCATGCTGGATCTTCCCGGACCAGGGATCAAACCTGCGTCTCCTGCATCTCCTGCACTGGCAGGCTGATTCTTTACTACTGAGCCACCAGGGAAGCCCCCGTCTTGTATTTTTACTTGCCAAATCTGACAACTCTTGCCATAGCAGCATTAACAATGACCATTTTTATTAGATCCATTACTTTGCACTCTCATTCTGTCAAGGGCTTCAAGGACGTTGTTTCCTTTAACCTGCACAAGCAAGCTAGGAGGGAGGCACTGTGTTTATTCCCCATTTCGTGGAGAAGTAAACTGAGGTTTATAAAAGTTCAACTACATGCCTGGTCTCTCTCTCTATCTGTAAAGGGAGGATCCAGGCTTCACACCAAAGCCTGTCTGACTCCAAAAATTCATGCTCACATTCACTAACTTCTCCAACCTCTTCTGGTTGCTGATTTGGAGAAAGAACTCCCAGATGAAACATGCTGAGGGAGGCTGTCTGTCCTCCTCAACGCAGATACGTACTCGAGCTCAGAAATCCAGGCTGTTTAGGAAAGAAAAATGAGAGCGCTCGGAAAATCATTTAGAAACTTCCTGGCACGCACGCCTGGCTTGCCACGGGGTCTGAGCCACAGCGCCTTGACGCCCATGTCAGGAACAAGACAACCCAGACCCCACTGTTTCCCCACCGAAGAGCCTCCTCCAAGAACCCTCCTCGCTGGAGAGCAAAGAACAGCCACCCCACATGACATGTTTGTCATCTTCTCACTTTGAGAGCCCAGTGAAGCTCAGTAAGAATCAGACGTGGATAAGCTGCTGGTGATTTATGATTTAAGGCAGCATTGTGTAAAAATAGGCAATGACACCAAAAGGCAATCAAACTCAAGTGTCACAGGGAGCGAGAGGCAAGAGGGACGTGATCTACCGTTTGCCGTCAGCCTGCTCTACGCCAGGAACCTCACGTGTATGTTTCATTTCATCCTCCCGGTTGTCAGCGGTGGGGCCTCGCTCATGTGTCTCTTCCTAAGATACAGAGTACCCCCCCAGTTTGCTGTGGAAACAATGACTGTTTCATGAGACCTCCTGATTTTCTGGGTCAGGACTCTGCTTAGGGGCTTGGCTGGCTGGATCTCCTGTGCCACGTGGCCGTGGCTGGGATTCACGCACGGGGTTCCGTCGGGGAGAGGGCTGTTCTGGGGGCTCTAAGATGGCTTTTTCCACACACCCCGTGCCTTGTGGGGCTCAGCCAGGCTCCAGCATCGTGGTCCCAGCATGGTTGCACTCCCGTAAGGCAGCTCTTCAGCAACAGGGCAGAAGCCACTTGGCTTTTTTGAGTCAGCCCCAACGTCATAGGGCATCACGTCCGCTTACACAGGGGGAGCAGTCCCCCCAACCACCAGATTCACAGTGAAGGGCATAGACTCTGCATCTGGATGAAAGGAATATGGGAGAATCTGAAAGAGATGTCAGAACTGTCATGGGCCTTTGCTCTTTTCTCCGCCCCCCCCTTTTGAAATATTATTTATTTGTTTGTTTATTTATTTATTGTTTATTGGCATGCTGGGTCTTCGTTGCTGGGCTGGCTTTTCTCTAGTTACTGCAAGCAAGGCTACTCTATAGTTGCCTTGTGGCGGGTGGGCTTTTCACTGTGGTGGCTCCTCTCCTTGCAGAGCACAGGCCCTAGACACGTGGGCTCAGTAGCTTGGTACGCAGGCTTAGTTGCCCTGTAGCACGTGGGATCTTCCCAAACCGGGGATCGAAACTGTGTCTCCTGCACTGTCAGGTAGATTCTTAATCACTGGACCACCAGGGAAGTCTCGCTTCTACGTTTGTCAAGCAAGTTATTCCCCTAGAGCTTTGTGTGGCCAAGTCCTCCTTACCCTCTAGGTCTCCTTCACGTGTCAGCTCTTCAAAGAGCTGCCCATTCTACAGCACGGGCCCTCCTCCTCCTGTATGACTGTTTGCACATCACTGACCACACTCTGCCGTAATCTTTATAGTTCATCTACCCACAGCAGACAGTCCCTAGAGGTGTGGGCCCTGATTTTGTTCCGCTTGCTCCCGGCTGTTTCCCAGTGCACACAGAGAGCCACATCAAGCACATAGATGACTCTCCATGTAGAACTGTCAAGTGAGTAAGAATGCCTGGCAGTACCGGACAGTGGCCCAGTATTGGTGGATGCCACCTCCTCCAGGGAGAATTCCTGGGATAACAGAGAATCCATTTATGTCTACCAGGCAAACTTGAATCATTCACATTTTCCCTTGGCCCAGGAGTAAGGCTCAGAGCTAAAAAGTAGGTGGGAGACAGAAAACACTGTGGTCAGAGGCAGACCCTGTTAGTTCTGGCCCCGCCAGCCGGGGTCTGCCGGTTCCCATTATAGCCTTGGTGGGCGAGGCCGCCTGTGATGCTGGGTGCACAGCAGCACTCCGGAGCCCCTGCGCGCTAACGTCCCTCATCCCTCTTCAATGGCCTTTTGAAGCCCATATGTTCTGTCCGCCCCGACTTCTGTTTATACTGGTGCAGAGTGAGGGCCGCTCAGATTCTGAGAGTTTCATGGGAAGGTATTAAATGTGTTTGGAAAATACTTGAAAGTCCAGCTGTGTGTGTTTTAGTTTTATATTTAGCCTTAAATTAGAGACTCCATACACCTCAAGTCATAAAAAGGCACTGCAGGGGCTTACCTTCTCTTTCAGTTCACTGGGGCCACGCACCTAGTTGAGATTTGAGTCTTTGTAATTATTTTTTTTCCTCATTGTTTAATTCCATGGTTTACTTCTGGCCTTCATGCTTTTAGAGGTCTCCTCGTGTGTTTCAGAAGGAAGTAACTGCTGTTGTTTTTGCTTGAAGGTAGTAAAAGAAAAGGAAGGTGGAAAAAAATATTAAAAAAAAAAGAACAAAAGAAAATAAAAAAGAAGGAAATGGAGGTGGGTGGGCGAGAAAGAGGAGGCAGCATAAACTTGGACATTTTGGTGCCAGACCCTGTGCTGGACACGTGGGCACAGTTCTCAGCACACCCTTGGAAGAGGGGAACTGAGTCTTGGCCGGGCTGGGAAGCTCCCTGCCTTCCTCTGAGGCTCACTCTTTGCTCTCAGCATCACCTTGTTCTCTGCCTGTGGACCTGAGGCTTCCTAGCACCCCTCACCCCTTTCCCCAGTTAAGGTCCCCAGGAGCCTGTCTCAGGCCCAAGTCTACGGCTGCTTTGCTGAGCCGTGGGAGGTGAAGGAGCACACGATTCCCTAGCATCATCTCCTACCCACCTAAGGGCAGAGGCACGAGAACCAAGCTCGCCTGTGGCCACGGGCAGTGGTCTCATGTCGGAGTGTCCCGGCAAGCTGTAACAGAGTGCCGCCAAGTCACAGGCCTCGAACCGCAGGCACATGTCACCTCCCCCTCCGGGGGCCTTGCTCCCTCCACAGGACCTCGCTCTCTCTGAAACTCCTGGGGGAAATTCTTCCCCTCTCCTTTCTAGCTTCTGGGTTTCCTGGCAACCTTTGGCCTGTGTTGGCACCCAGGCAGTTCACCCCAAATGTTCGTGGGAGTCTGAGTCTTCTTTTGCTGCTGTAATCAACTGTCACAAACCTAGGACCTCTGACAAGCCGGATTTGTGATCCAGCTCTGTATGGGGCAGAAGCCCAACACAAGCCTCTGGGGGCTAAGATTGGGGGGCGGTCAGGGCTGTGTTCCCCCTGGAGGCTCTTGGTAAGAACCTGTTCCCCGTCCTTTTTCCTCCTAGAGGCCTCCTGCTTGACTCAGGGCCCTCTTCGTCCACCTTCAAAGCCAGTGACATCAGGCCGAGCCCTGCACACCCTGACATCCTTCTTACTCTCTGTTCAGACTCCCTCTTCTGCTCTTAAGGACCTTTATGATTCCATCAGATCTGCTCGATAACCCAGAATAATCTTCCTATTTTAACGTCAGCTGATTAGAAACCAGAGCTCCGTCTGCTTCCTTGATTTCCCTTTGCCATGAGACATAACATATCCACAGGCCCTCAGCATTAGGATGTAGACATCTTGGGGCCATTATTCTGCCTCCCACAGTCCACTTGTCACCCGTCAGGCTCCGGGCTGAGCAAAGAGGACACAGCAGTAAATGACTCAGACAAGGCCCTATGCTCACAGAACTTACACGCTGGTGAGCGTGAAGGGCAAAGGAGAAGTCAGCTGGCACATCCCAGGAAGTGTCAGCGATATGGGTGAAACTAACTAGGCAGTGTGATGGAGAATAATAGTAGGAAGGACTCATATAACCAAAATAATCAAGGCGAGCATCCCGAGGAACCCGAAAGCATGATAAAGGGCTATTGTGTCAGCTGGGGAAGGGTGTTCCACAGGAAAGGAACAGAAAATGGTGGCCCTGAGGCCTTCAGAATAACCACTGGCTGCTTTCCACTGTCTCTCTTGGAGAAGATGAGCCAGGATGGTGGCTAGCGGCTGTTGCAGTGATTCGGGGGAGACGTGACAAGGGCAGGCTGAACCATAGCCCCCCAAGGGTATCCATGTGCTGATCCCCAGGTTGCACGAATGTCACCTTATATGGCAAAAAGGATTCGTTAATGTGAGTCAGTTAAGGATCTTGAGATGAGGAGTGATGGGTGGTTGGGAGTGGGATGAATGTAATCACAAGTGTCCTTACAGCAGAGGCAGAGGGAGATTTGAGTACGGAATTAGGAAATGTGCTGATAGAGTGAGAGAGGGAAGGAGTCGTGAGCCCAGGAGTACAGGCGGCCTCCGTAAACTGGGAAAGGCAAGGGAATTGATTCTCCCCGAGAACGTCCAGAAGGACCCAGCCCTGCCCACACCTTGACGTTAGCCTGGCACACCTGATTTTGGCCTCCTGGCCTCCAGAAGCTGAAGAGGATAACTTTGTCGCTTTTCAAACCATAGAGTTTGTGTACTCCATGATGGCAGTAGTAGGGAACTCGTGTGTCTTGCCAAGGATGTGCTGTCGGATGGAGAGGAGGGACCCAGTTCAGGAGATCTTTGGGATTCAGTATTGGCAGGGCTTGGTCCCAGTGGGGTGGAGCGAGGAGAGGGGCAGAGGACTCAGGGTGAATCGGAGGTCCCTAACTTGCATGCCTGAAAGGAGGACAGCGTTGGTGACTGAGATAGGAAGGAGCAGCAGAGGGAGGAAGGAGAGGTGAGCTTGGGGTGTGTCGAGATTGAACCGAGGGCTGATGCCCAGCAGGTGCCTGAGGTGTGGTTCTGGAGCTCAGCAAATTTGGGCTGAAGATCCAGCATCAGGCTGGGGGCCTGAAACACTTTACGTACTGAATGAATAAATGAATGAATCCCATGGACTGAGGTCCCCGTTTCTTTGCTGGCCAGTGGCTGGGCACTGCTCTCAGCCCCTCAAGCCTGTTCTCAGGTCCTTGCCACATGGCTCCGTCCATAGATGCTATCACAACATGACTGTTCATTCCTTCAAGGCCACAGGGGCATCTTAATCTCTGTCTTCAGGGAGGGCTCAGTCCCTTTTCAGGGGTCACCTGATTAGGTCCAGCCCGCCCAAGATCATATCCCTTTGGATGAACACCAAGCTGACTGCTTCAGGACCTTAATTCCATGTGTGGACTCCATCCACCTCCGCTGGACAGCATAACTGCAATCTTGGGAGCTAGCTGTTCCCTATTTCTGGGTCTTATCCACTCCACACTTGGGAGAATTGTAAGGGTGTGTGTTTCAGGAGGTGGGAATCTAGGGGAGCCTGTTAGAATCCTGTCTTCCACAGTCTGTGATATTCCCATGTCACAGATGTTGAAACTGAGATTCAGAAGCTTGATGCAATTTGCCCAAGGCCAATGAAGGACAGCTGGGCTTCAGGTCCAGGGCCATGATGCTTGCAGCATCAGGCTGGACCTCCCCTGCCCCGCCCCCGCCCCCTTCCTCTTTCCCTCTCCCCTCCGCCCCTCCCCACTCTCTCATCCTCCACTTGAAGGCAGTGACCTTGCTGTTTGCCACCTCTGGAGGAGGGCAAGTCACCACACCTGTCCCAGGCTTTGTCCTCCCGCCTCTAGAGCTTCCACCTGGATCCGGAGACCAGAAGGGAACTGAACAAGCGCCAGGGCCTTTAAATGGAGCCACGCCAGTGTAATGAGCAGCACGTGCACTGAGGGGCAAGCTAAAAATGTCCCCGACCTTCTAAAAAACAAAACAAAAAAGGTACGGCTTGGCCAGGTATCGAGTCAGCTCCATGATGTTAATGCAATTATCCTGATTCAGGGTTAGATTTATTCACCATTAAGCCTGTTTTAACTTGATTGCCAACAAGTCTTGTATTATTTAGAGGAATTGATGGAGCCGGCCGGGGGAGGTGACACAGCGGCCACCTCGCTCTTGCAGACTTAGGAGGTGATCACGGTGGCTGCTAAAGAGACCCGCTCACTCTGTGGGCTCCTTGGAGCTGTTTCATGAATCCAGAAATATTAGGTGATGCCGCGCATTGGAACACTGTAAATGGTTTGAGCTGTCTCAAAGATTGTCCTGTCCTTTGTAGATGAATGGGGGGGTTTGTGGAATCTGGGTGGCTGGGGCTGCTGCTCAAAGGGGGCTGTGGTCGTTCCACTCAGGCATTAAATATGCACTGGTCTCTGACTGGATGCTAAGAACTGGGTCAGGGTGGGAGAGAGTGGTTGAGTACAAAGGAAACACCAGACATGGCTTTGGGGAACTTTTGCTGCAGACCGCAGTCAGACTTTCATACAAAGAAATGTGGTGTTGCAACCTGGGTCCATGCTATCCAGGAGAGGACCACCCGAGACTGTTGCTGCTGCTCTTTAAATCGCTAAGTGCTCTCCAACTCTTTTGCAGCCCCATGGACCCCCAGGGGCCGACCCCCCATTCTTGTTTCTGTGTTGAAATCTCACTTACAGTTCCTCTCTTCTTTACATCCACAATACCATTATCACATCCAAGAAAATTAACACTGTTCCAATAATTGTCAGTCTGTATTCAGATTTCCCCAGTTGTCCTTTTCGCGCTTTTGCTGTTTGATCCAGAGCCCAGTTGAGAATCACCTTGCATTTGGTTCTCGTGACACTTTAGTCTCCCTTCACCTGGACCTGCCTCTTTGCTGCCATTTGTCCTCGTGACCTTGGCATTTCTGAGTCGTCCAGGGGACCCTCTGGCTACCACGGTGACGTTCACCATCATGGCCAAGGCAGGCAGCAGGGAGGTCGGGTTGGGGACCTCAGCAGTCCTCTCAGCCGGCAAGGTCCAGGGGGCCTTCTGCAGGGAATGGGCGTCTTCCTTCCCTGCTCCATCCAACACAGCCGCCGCTCACTGCTCCAGAGGACTTGGAGTGGGCTGCTGGAGTTTCAGGGGAAGTCCAGGCAGAAGGCATGGTATGTGCAGAGGGCTAGAGGGTCCACGGGACAGGAAATAAAGCTGCTGTCTTCCAAGCTGGTGGCCAGCCAGCCCCTGGGATATAGCCGGCCGGTGTTCAGCTCCGGGTCCTCTTTTCCTCCACGTCACATCCGCTCCCAGCGTGGCGCACAGCCGAAGGAAGGCATAAGGAAAGCGCCACCAACCAGCAGGGCCTTGATGGCCCTGCATCAACGCTTCATCAGCTATCCACCTCTCTGCATCCTCTGCTTCTGCTCTGCCCTCGGGGGACTCTGCATCTCGGGTGCAGGGGGGAGCCTGTCCCTGCCTCCTCCTGGGGGTCTGCTTAGCCCTCAGGCTCCTCAGGGGAGCAGGGAGAAGGGGATTGATGCATCCGCACAGATCCACTCCCACCCCCATCTTGTCCCTCCTCAGTTCTGGTGACTCTGTCTTATCTTCCCTGGAGTTGTCTTTTTTTTTTAACTTCCTCTTTTTTTCCCTGTGCAATTTTCTTGAGTAAAATGCAAGGTTTCCATCAAGTAACTCAAAGCTCCATCATCAGTCACGAGCTCACCCTACACGTGCATATTGACGACCAGGGATACTGCCTATTATTTTGGTTCCCACCTGTCCTCGCTTGTCCCACTCTGCCAACTTGCCGAGGGTTAAGGCTTGCAGCACCCGGCGGGTGGATGTATTAATCCACCAAAGTTGACTTGGAGAACCAATCTGAAGTCACATGGGAGCTCCCGGAAAGAAAGCCATTGCAGGTTCATTTGTGACTTTTATTATCTCATTTTCTTTCTTTTTTTTCTTTTTTTCGTTTTTACCCAAACTGCCTGCTTCATGGGAAAGGCGGGGGTCCTCTTCACCAACCCCCTTTCATTCTTGCGCTGCCTCCTTCCCAGGTGTTTATAATCACATATTTTTTTGTTGCGTTTCTGGGTCCGGTGGCACGAGCCACACACCTCCTCCACAGGGAGAAGAGGATGCTGGACGACCTGTAGGATGTTTCCCTCTCCTCCTCTGTCAGCTGGCATGAGATCTTCTTCCCGGGCAGTAATTTACCGCCTGTCAATTTCCGAGAGCCCCCGGGGATCTGAGCGATCGCCTGCATTTCCTCACTTCCACTCGAGTTGGGTCTTGGAGCTGGCAGAGACAGAGGTCTCTTCCTGGGAAGACTCGGTCCTATTTCAGGGAGGCCCTGGGTTTTGTCAACCTTCATAGGTGGTAGGAGGGGTTGTTATGACACATCAGGCTGCGAACGCTGTGCCGGCGTCATGATTTATTCCCAAAGATGCTTTCCTGGGGAAGGTTCCACCAGCAGTCGGGCACTGACATGTTATGAATGTTTTCCTGTCTTCTATTGTCCCTGAACGGAAAAACGCTTTGGAGCCTTTCAGTTTTCTCAAGATGTCTGTGTTTTCCTGGATCATCCCTCAATTTTCCATGCTTTGAGGAAAAAAAAAATAAATGTTGCTCATGCACAGCGCTCAGGGAATCCAGAAGTTGCTGCGAATCCTTCTAAGGTTTTGCAGCTGCCCTGATGTTTTCACCTGGAGCATCCTTAACTTGGCAAAAGCATCCCAATTCCTGGCCGTTGCTTTTTGAGCAACTCCTGAATTTCCGAGACTTCTGCTTTACAGCATTCCTTCAGAGGAGATGTTACTGTTCTAATCCCAGGGTTGGGAGAACTGAGGTACAGAAATTAAATCACTCTCTTAACGTGTGCACAGCCAGCAAGTGGGTTCTAATCAGGGTTTGTCTGATTCCAAGGTCCCACGTTATAGTTTTATTCCTTTCTGTTGCCTACTTTTGTTCAACATGCATGTGTGTATGCATTCATGCTAAGTCACTTCAGTTGTATCTGACTCTGTGTGACCCTATGGACCGTAACCTGCCAGGCTCCTCTGTCCATGGGATTTCCCAGGCGAGAATGCTGGAGTGGGTTGCCATGCCCTCGTCCAGGGGATCTTCCCCACCCAGGGATAGAACCTGTGTCTCTTATGTCTCCCGCATTGGCAGACAGGTTCTTTACCACTAGCGCCACCTGGGAAGCCCTTGTTCAACTTACATTTATCCAGTTCTCTTTTACAATTCCTTATTTTGTGCCAACTGTTCCAACAAGCATTTATTTAGGGAATAACTGTGGTTGCACCCAGGGGGAGGTTATAAGGCTTCGTGAGGAAGAGGAGAAAGATGTATCCTCCAGTCAAAGGCACCTGCAAGTGATCAAAGACAGAAAGGCAGACAACGGATGACGAAGTGGCGCCTGTCCCCCTAAATTTGATGGATAAGAGGTCATTGGACGCTCTGTCTGTCTGTCTGTGTTTTGCGGTTGGATGGTTACAGTATGCAGTGCCTTCCCTGGGTTTCTGCTGTGTTCTGGGTACAGACTTGGGACCTTGGAGGGAGAACAGGGAATGGATCATGGGCCTCGTAGCTAAGGAGGAAAAGCAAGACTTTGGAGCCAGACAAATGTTCACTTCAAAATTCCAGATTTTGCATTTTTCCAGCTGTGTGATCTTCAGCAAGTTATTTGATTTTTCTTGAGGTTCCTTTTCCCTTGTTTGTAAAATAGGAATGGTTATTCTCCTTTCAAGCAGCCTTGTGGATTCAAGAATTTCCCTGAGTGTCACCTGCACAGTAGGCCCTCGGTGAACATCAGTTTCTTTATTTTCCGTCCAGTGAGCAGTGACTTTTCCTGGAGTAAACCCACAGCAGTTGGACAGGGAAGATGCCTCCAGGAAGAGGCTCGGCTCAGCTCACATCTTGCTGGTCGGGTTTGGTATTTTCATTTACAGCAAGAGCTGGAAACGCAAGGCACCATGAGATGCTTCTCTGTATTTCCCCCCATTTCCAAGCTGTCTTTTAAATCTGCTGATGAAGCTGACCATCACATCAAAAGGCCCTGAACGCTGGAGAAAGAAAGGCTCTCCTAGCAGGGGCTGAAGGCTTCTGCAACACCGCCTGCCCCACTGTGGTGTAGTGAAATATCAGGGATGCTGTCTTCCCATTGTGACTGAAGCTGCTCTTCAGCTGCCCCCAGTGTCCGCCCCCGGGGAGAGGCAGGGGTGTGGTCACCTTTAGGAGGTTCTTACTCCCTGAATGATCTTCCCATCTCATGTTCACTCTCTTTCCCATGAGCAGGAACTTCCTGTTTCTGACCTTACCTTCTTCCCAAGACTCCAGGCCCACCTTGACCCGTCTAGTCCTTCTTAGATGATGACCTTACCTCCCGCTTTTCAAAAGGAGCTTCAGGTCACATGGCCCGACTTTCAATGAAGTGCCTGGTTTCTGTCTTGGCATCTTTTTTCATCCTCTCGTTATTTTATCTTTTCCAAAACTGGCTCTTGCTCTCCCAACCTTTGTGTGGTTACTGTGGCCCTTCTGCAGGGCCATGCTCATCAGTTAGTTCCCTTTCCTCATGTTTGATGTTCCTGCTCTCCTGCTCCCGTGTCTCCATCCTTGCTCATCTGCAGTCGCCACCATCTGAAGGAGTCCTCGTTCGACCCGTGGCCTTCTGGAGCAGTGAGGTTTGGAGGGATCAAAGCAGTCACCCCCAGTACTCTGAAAATGGATTCAGGGGCTCGTGTATTTCTTCTCAAGGGGCGCTTGTCCTCAGAAACCTGAAGTTTGGATCCTCTTACTTCCAAAGCTTCTTAGAAAGAATAATGTAGACACTGACGTTAACCACAGGCTGGGTTGGTAACTTGCCTGTAGGTTATCTGTCTAGTTAGCTATCCATCCACGCCACGCCTGGTCCACAAAACTTGGAGGTGGCCTAGGGCAGGGGTCAGCAAACTGTTCCTGTGAAGAGCCAGATAGTAAGTATATATTTCAAGCCTGGCAGGCCATGTCGTCATTGTTGAAACTGGTCAGCTCTGTCCTGGTGGTACAAAAAAAGAGCCATGTGTAAATCAGTAGGTCAGATTGTATTCCAATAAAACTTTATTCATGGACACTAAAATTTGAATTTCGTGGGTGGTGGGATTATATTCTTCTTTTGATTTTTATTTATTTACTCAGACAGTAAAGAATCCACCTGAAGTGCAGGAGACCCAGGTTTGATTCCTGGGTGGGGAAGATCCCCTGGAGGAGAGCATGGCAACCCACTCCAGTATTCTTGCCTGGAGAATCCCACGGACAGAGGAGCCTGAGGGGCTACAGGCTGTGGGGTCACAAAGAGTCGGACACGACTGAGCAACTTTCACCTTCCCCCTATTTGCTTAGCAAACCATTTTTAGACTATAATAAATAGACTGGTGAGCTGGATCTGGCCTGTGGGTCATCATTTGCTAAAAAGTAGTCTAGAGGGTAAATAGAAAAGATGTCATAAAATATTTGTAAAACTAAAAACCAGGTGAAATGTAGTAAAATGCATGTTTAGGCTGCAGCATTCAAAACCATTGCATTTGGACTAAAGAGTTGGCTCTGAGTTTTCTGGTCCTGTCCTGTGTGTGCACACTCAGTCTCATCAAACTCTTTGCGACTCCGTGGACTGTGTAGCCCATCAGGCTCCTCTGTGCATGGAATTTTCCAGGCAAGAATACTGGAGTGGCTTGCTGTTTACTTCTCCAGGAGAATCTTCCTGACCCAGGGATCGAAACTGCATCTCTGGTGTCTTCTGCATTGACAAGCAGGTTCTTTACCAGATGGGCCACTGGGGAAGTTTCCTGGTAGTCAAAGCAAAAGGGGAAATAAAAATCAGTCTTGTATTTTACCTGCCATTTGGGCAAAAAAAATGTCAATTCCTCATGAGAGGCAGAGAATCTTCTGGATTAAACATGGTAAAGAATTTTGATTTCATTGTCCATCATTGAGCTCTCACCTGCTTTGTCCTCACCAAGGCTAGTCTCAGAATGTTTGCTCCACTATTTAAAACCAACAATCAACCATTTTCTGGTCATTGTAATGGCATAAATTATATCTGACGGTTGTTAATTAAATACCTAGTCATGCTCTGGCACCAAAGCCAAATAGTGCTCCGTAAACATTATGATTTGTCAGTAATCAATGTGATTTGTATAATTTGTGAGTGATCAGATACTTGATCCAAAAGCAGATTATTGACTTCCATGCCTATCTTGGGAGAAATTGCCACTTGGTCTGTGTCTACACAGACCCACGAGGAGAAGAGATTTGACAATGGTCTGATTAATTGAATCAGTGGTTGGGAGGAGTGGGCTGTCCGTATTGATCCAATTAAATAGATAATTGTCAGAATTGAGGTCATGTCTATAAGACGGCACCACTTCAAAGCCAAAGAGATTGTTTCAAATATATGATGCTCACCCAGTCAATGCAGGCTGCCTCCTCCACATGAAATCAACCAGAAAGTGATTGATTCTGGAGAGCTATAAACTGAGGTCGTTCCTATTTTCAGCAACCAGTTGTGTGCTAAATACAGTGCTTTGAATTTTTTGTTGTTGTTGTTCCCCATAGACCCAAGGGCAGTATGATTCATTATGCAAATAAGGAGAATGGAAATATCCAAATCAAAAGTTGGAATGACGCAAGACTCAAAATAGTCCCTTTGGGGCAGGGGGAAGCAGAAAAGAAAGCAAGCTGATATCATGCATATCTGTGAGCTCAGGGAGCAGCCCCATGTGTGTTGGGTAAGCATGAGACTGTGCTCTGGAAAGTGCAGTTGTTTTGCAGGTACACTGAGGGTCAGACTCCAGCTCTCAGTCAGCTGTCAAGTGGAAAGAGAAAAGGTAGAAGACTTGAGTTTAATTTCTGCCATAGATTTAAAACCAAGGCTCACTGCTAATTAGATGGTGGTTTCAGGGAAATTAGGCAACCTCTCTGATCTGCAATGTTCTCATATATCTAACAAGGGTGCATACACTTAATTCATAGGGTGATTCTGTACTTACCCATATATCTAATAAGGGTGGTGGTGTTCAGTCGCTCAGTCATGTCCAACTCTTCGCAACCCCATGGACTGCAGCACGCCAGGCTTCCCTGTCCTTCACCATCTCCCAGAGTTTGCTCAAACTCGTGTCCATTGAGGCAATGATGCCATCCGACCATCTCATCCTCTGTTGTCCTCTTCTCCTCCTGCCTTCAATCTTTCCCAGCATCAGGGTCTTTTCCAGTGGGTAATTCTGGCTACACCAAGCACACAGTCAATGTTGGTTAGCCTCCCACTTCTCTACTGACCCCACAGAGGAGAAGAACTAGTCACTAACATTTCTCATCTGAGATATGGCAAAGGCCCGCCTTTCTTATCTCATCTGCACTGTGTATTCACAGTTGGTATCCACGAGACAACTGATGAACACCTGTCCCACCCCAAGCAAGAACTTAATCTGTTTGTGCTTCAGTTTTTTCATCTATAAAATGGGGATGATAATGTTACCCACCAGGCTTCCCTGGTTCCTCTATGGTTAAAGAACCCGCCTGCCAATACAGGAGATGCAGGTTTGATCCCTGGGTCAGGAAGATCCCCTGGAGAAGGAAATGGCAACCCACTCCAGTATTCTTGCCTGGGAAATCCCATGGACATAAGGAGCCTGACGGGCTGCAGTCCCTGGAGTTGCAAAAGAGCTGAATTCAACTTAGAGACTAAACAACAGCAAGTGTTCCCCACCACCAGGTAGTGAGGAAGATTAGATGCATCAGTAATACAAGCACAGCATTAAAAGACAGGCCAGGCACAGTAGAAAGTCGTCTACCAACATTAGCTGTTATTATCATCCTTTTCATTAGTAAATCACTGTTCCAGTTTGCTGGGTAGAAAAAGGGAAGATGGTCAGAGGGACACTCCATACAAATGAGGCTAATAAGATCAAGACACTAAAAAGGAGAAAGCGCTGTGAATCGTATGAAGCTTCATGCAGGTATAAGGGAAGGCCACTGCATCTTCCCGCGCAGCCCATGGATCCTTCTTTGTGCCCACCATTTTGGAATCTCCGAAAATAGGTGGCCACTTTGAGCTCCACAGTGTTTCCTTCTGCCACAAAAGTATAAAAAGCAGGCTGCCTGCTGTTTATACATGGTTTTTAAGTGAAAGAGTATGTTAATGAGCTTAGCTTGACAGGGAGCTAAGGGGATTCTTGACATTGAATGGTGGGTAACTAAATAGGTCACCCCAAGTTGTTCAAGATGGATAGAAGACCAAAGGGATACAGAAGCTTCAGAAATCTGTTCTCAGGGAAGGTAGAATGTGGTTTTTTTGTTTGCTTGTTTGGTTTTGGTCCCGCTCAAAGTTATATCTCTAATGCCAGTCCAGTGCTTAGCACATAGAAGGCTTTTATTATATACAGGCAGACCTCATTTTATTGCGCTTGGTTTCATTGCTCTTCGCAGATACTGAATTTTATTTTTACGAATTGAAGGTTTGTGGCAACCATGCATTGTCAGATGATGGTTAGCATTTTTTAGCAATGAAGCATTTTTTAATTAGTGTAGGTACATTGTCTTTTTAGATATAATGCTATTGCATACTTAACAGACTACCGTTGCTCAGTTGGTAAAGAAATTGCCTGCAATACAGGAGACCCGGTTCTATTCCTGGGTCAGGAAGATCCACTGGAAAAGGTATAGGTTACGCACTCCAGTATTCTTGGGCTTCCCTGGTGGCTCAGGTGGTAAAGAATCCGCCTGCAATGCGGGAGACCTGGGTTTCATCCCTGGGTTGGGGTGATCCCCTGGAGAAGGGAAAGGCTACCTACTCCAGTATTCTGGCCTAGAGAATTCCATGGACTATATAGTCCATGGGGTTGCAAAGAGTCAGACATGACTGAGTGACTTTCACTATAGTGTAAACATAATTTTTTATGTGTACTGGGAAACCAAAAAAATTCATATGACTTGCACGATTGTGACATTTACTTGATTGCAGTGGTCTAGAACCAAATCTGCATTACCTCAGTTATGCCTATATTTGGTGAATGAATGAATGAACAAATGAGTGAGTGAGTGATACATCTATAAAGACAATAAAAAACTATCCTCCAGATCTGTGTATAGCAAAACAGTTTTTTAGGCACATTGCTTCCCTTTGATCAACATCTTTGGAATACTCAAGCGCCACGTGGCACCAGGGTGATGGATGCAGGCTGGGTGCTGAGGGAGACTGCTCCCTTCTCGGGGCCGCCCTGCCTTCAGGGGTCTTTGCCTTCCTTGTGCCACAGCCCTTTTGAGCATCTACCGGAACGTACAAACCCCCCTTCAGAATGATGTGTTTAAGTGTATACAACAAATCGCACAGGATCACAAAGGAAACCAATTGCGTTGACATGTGGTCATCCAAATATTAAAACATAAGATCTGATAATAAATGTTCTAACTAACCCATTAAATATCATGGCTATTGAATACTTTCCATGAACTCTTGATTATCACAGTAATGATAGAAAAGAATATTTCGAGATCGCTGCTACACCTCCCAGGTCATTTGAAAACAGCAACATTTCTATTACAAAACTCATAGATTTCTATCTATGAACTCATAGATGCTTCGAATTTTATAGCAGTTTGTTGCTTAAGTGAAGGAAATGAAAGTTTCCATTAAGACTTAGTGAAAATAAAGGTGTAATAGTCTGACTGGCCCAAGACACCCTCTAGGTCTAGAATTGTACCCACAGGCGCTCAGGTTAAGGACCCTGCTCTAGTCTGTGTCTGTTCATAATAAAATGGTAGGAATGGAATCTGGAACAAATGTCAGCAAGAGGACCGCCGGGAGGCTTCCTGGAGTCAGAATCAGCTGGGGACAACCTGGACCCACATCACAGAGGCTCTCCTGGAGCAGACCCATCTGTGCACCTGACACTCTCGATACAGAGGCACGCAGTAAGTGCTTGCTAAGCGGCAGCGATGGTTAGGGTCCAGCTTTGGCATAGCAATAGGAGCGGGACAGGCAGAGACAAAGAGAGCTGGGGTGGCAGGTACCCTGCAGGCAGAGGGAGCTCTGAACGCAAAGACCGGGGAGCCCCGAGTTCTCTGCTTTTGCTAAAAATGAAGCCGGACAGGAGAGACGGGGGACGGAGCTTTAGGCTGGCATCAGCTCCTGGTGGGCTCGAGTGCCAAGTGCCTGGGACACTCAGGCAGCCCTGGGGAAGGTTTCTCTGGTGCCTGTGTGAAGGACCAACGAAGAGGGGAGAGAACCTTCTGGCAGTCCGCTCCACGGCGCCCTGGTCAGTATCAAGCCTATCGACTTCTGCGTAATTCCTTGGACATGCCCCAGTAGCTAGTAAATAAAGCTGTCTACTTTAAATTTCGTCCCAGCGCCCTTTTACAGCCTCTCCTCCTAGGAGCCGAGTCCCATTATATTCTGAAAGCATATGTTCCCGACGATTGTTCATTCTCTTTCCAATAATATCCTTGCAGGACAAAGAGGGATGGCGAAGGGAAACATACTTTCAGGATGTCAGTCCCAGTTTTAATTACAAGTGTTCGTGGCTGTGGCATTCATGTAATTGGGGGGCTGATTTATGCCAAATAATAAGCACTGATGTGAGGGGCTGGAGCCCAAGAGGGAGGGGAGGCCAAACAGAAGCAGCAGCTGCCCCCTCCCCCACCGTGGGCCGAAACCAGGGCGGCACTTGTCAGGGGCATTCTCAGAAGCATCCAGGGGTCTGCTGGAACACGCAGCCAGAGGGCGCACTCTGGAGATGGAGTCCCTGCTCTCTGCACTTTCTAGCTCTGTGACCTTCCCACAAAATATCTTCCTTCTCTGCATGTCCATTTCCTCATCTGGAAAAGGTACGTGATAATAATTCCTATGGCGTGGGGTTTCTGGAGCATCCAGGAAGATAGTGTAGATAGTTTAGCACCAGGCCCAGGATATAGCAAGTGCTCAGTGCCGTTAGCTTATTGGAAAAAAGTAATAATAATGCATACAGTAACCACAGTGATCACAGCCACCACAATCACGTTTGACTACGCATTCAGTTTAAGGCGGAGGAACGTGACTGTGACCCAGGAGCTTTTCATTAGATATATGGCACGCGCCTGACCTAATGGAAAGCTTGAAAGCAATTGGATGGGAACACAACCGTCCATCTTCTCAAAGTCTCCCGAGCAGTGTAGCGCAAGAATTACTGTTCGCTCTTTGCATTTATGCATTGCATTTCTCTGCTGGATTCAGAATGCTTTATAGAGCCCCTATCAACTCCTCACGTCATCTTGGTATAAACTCTGGGAAAGAGGAGGCACGTTCATGATTTTCTCTGATAGTTTTTTCAGGGGTGCCCTGGAGTTACAGGGGCCAAAAGAGGGGGAGCACTGAGAGTGGGATGCTCACCCCAAAGCATTGGTTTGCTTCCAGCTCCACTGACAGCCGGAACCCTAGGTTCTTAGAGCAGGGCCTCCCGCTAAGTTTAAAAAAACCAAAAACAGTGACCATCTGGCACAGGCAGAAAGGTGTGTATTCAAAACGGACAACACATGCGGGTGGACCTCAAAAACATGATGCCAAGTGTAAGAAGCCAGACACAGAAGAGAGATCACTTCACGGTTTCCTGAACCCCTTGGAGGAATGTCCCATGTGAACACATAACCTCTAGCGTTGACGTTAGGGAGAAAAACAGACCTTGTCCATATGCTGGTGTCCTCAAACGCTGGAATACAGAGAGTGTTCACTGTGTCCTCAGAAAATAAGTACAGTAAAACTTGCACTTGAGGATGACCTGCCAAAGACTCTATTGCCCTGGAAACGGCTTTTAGATGGTGTGTTTGGACAAACAGCCCAGCCAAGGGATCTCAGGACAGCAATAAGGTAGAAGACAATAATAGATGGATGTAGAAGCAAGACCAAATCAAGAGGCCCTAGGCTGGGAGTGTAGATGCCTACGACCAGAGCTTAGTCCCACCCCATCACAGCTGGACCAGCTCAGTTCCGCATCTTGAAGTTTCCCTGCAAGAGCTGGACACTTCTTACATTCTCAGCTGCAGGATGGGAAAGAGATGCATATTAGCCCCCGAGAAAAAAGCATCCGGTCTAAATGCCTCTTAATTTCCTCAGTACACCCTGAATATCCAGCAGCACCGTTGTCAAGACGGCTCTGAGCTCTTTGGGAGTGCTTAACTGCGAAGCACCTGAAGCTGTACTATTTTAGGATCTTGAGCATGTGGGACAGGCGGCTGTCTACATTTAGCGCAAAAGGAAGCCTCTTAAACAACTCTTTCCCTTCTGTTGTTGATTGTTTTCCACAAAGTTAGGGCAATAGACTTTTACATGAAACTGGCATTCCTAACTTTCGTGAGACTGTTTGTCCTTTCAACTTTAGGCATTAATAGACTTAATTATGCTTTTCAACAAGATTTTGCATATTTAATATTTCCTTTTAGAGCTTCCAGGAATCTCAATTATTAATTCCACTACGGATTTGCTGGTCTTTTGACTCTCCCTTTAGCATAAAGATTGTAGATTCATCAAATATTGTTTGCTGTCTTTAAATTTCAACTATGTTTTAAATAAAAAAAAGAAAGAAGTAAAAATGCACACAATCATTTTGATGGTGTTCTAGGGTCCCCTGTATTTATTATAATTTCTCCATAATCCTGATCG
This sequence comes from Giraffa tippelskirchi, assembly GCF_054371585.1. Lineage (NCBI taxonomy): Eukaryota > Metazoa > Chordata > Mammalia > Artiodactyla > Giraffidae > Giraffa > Giraffa tippelskirchi. The sequence continues at coordinate 54,635,340 of NC_137281.1, read as the reverse complement.
TGGATAGCAACTATTATAAGCCAGGATAAGCTCTAATTTACCCCATAATCCAACTGGACATTTGTCTGTGATTGTATGACCGAAAAGCAGCATCTGCTCCCAAAGATGCTATTTATAAAAGTAAACTGTTACAAATGGAGTTTAGTGTTAACCAGAACTTTATGAATAAGTGATGAAGTCTAATTTTCCATTATGATAGCCATTGTTTAAAAATGCATGTCTGCCAGAGCACTGTAATGATCTCATATTACTTAGGAAAACTTTTATGATTTCCCCTCCCTCTTTTTATTTTATTTTTTTCATAATTACCTCAGTACTTCTTCATTAAGGCTTCTCTCCTCCAGTTCTTCTGTGGACCTTCCTAAAAGCCAGCTGACAAGTGGAATGGTCGCATTTTTCTGAATTGCCCCCCAAGACTCCCCAGCATCTGAAAGACTTTTCATGCAGCTTCTTCCCCAAAGTGTCCACCAGGCTGCCCTGTGATGTCCACGGGCAGTCCCATTAGCTGGGATCGCTTAAGGTCCCTGCACAAACTCGGCCACAGAAGAGCTGACCAGGGGACTGAGTGTGGTCATGGACAATGCGACCAAGGGGCTCACAGAGGAGAGCTGTCTCCATACCTGTCTGCTGTTAGGTGTGTCTCCTCCAGAGATTACATCACCCATGCAGGTACAGCATGGTCTTTAAACCTTGGACCAGCATCCTTTGTGGTCTGGACATCTGTTATCCAGTACGGTGGCAGCTGGCCGTAAGGGCAGATCCCAGTCTCCGAAGCGCCTCGCAGGACAGTGCAATTAACACTAGGGTTTCTTTAACGTGTGCAGGGCCACTTACAAGTTACACAGAACTTTTGTCCTCTCTTCTTCAGGGGACGTTTTAGGGCTTGGAGGAGCTTCCCCCTCTGGATTTGCCATCTCTGGAAGACCGACGTATGGGGTTTGGAGTGGAAGGAGGTGTCGGTCTCCCGGGGGACGGTGTTTGGTTCTGCCCAGCTCACCGTGTGGCTCCTCTCCTTGTGCACAGTGAGGCGAAATGAACCGAAACGTTGCAGATTGGAGCAGAGAAAGCTTTATCGAAGGGCCGTGCAAAGAGATGGGTGGCTCTTGCCCCCTAAGACCCTGAACTCTTCAGAAGTTCTCAGCAAAGCACTTTTTTAAAAAGATCATTGTTTTTATTTATTTTTGCCTGTGATGGGCCTCCGTTGCTACGTGGCCTTTTCTCTAGTTGCAGCAAGCAGAGGCTTCTCTTGGTTGCGGTTCATGGGCTTCTCATTTCAGCGGCCTCTCTCGTCGCAGAGCATGGACCCTAGGGCATGCAGGCTTCAGTGGCCACGGCGCGTGGGCCCAACAGTTGCTGCTCCCGGGCTCTAGAGCACAGGCTCAGGAGCTGTGACACTTGGGCTTAGTGGCTCCATGGCCTCTTCCTGGACCAGGGATCGAACCTGCGTATCCTGCATTGGCAGGCAGATTCTTTACCACTGAGCCACCAGGGAAGCAGGCTAAAAGAGCTTCAAAGGCAAGATGAGGGAGGGGTGTGGTTAGTTGTTGCAAATTTCTTGGTGTCAGAATCTTTTGTTCTTGCACCTGCCCTCCTAGGTCAGGTCACTTGTAAACCTCCAACCAGGCAGATGTTATTCTCTGTTCTGTAGCTTTTTATCTTCATATGAATGGACTGTTAAATGCAAGAGCCCCAAGAATAGGCTGTCCTGCATATTTCAGGCTCTACACAGCATTCTTTTACAAAAGGCGCAGGGCTACCATGACTGAGCACAAGCCACAGAGCTCAAAGATTAAAGGAAAAAAGAACAGAGCTAATATGGAGTCAGATTTGCTCTTCTCTGTTATGCTTGTACAGTCCATCATGGCCCCTAGACTCTTTTACTCTGGGCCTTCTGGAGTCGGTCCACCTGTTAAAGGTATTAGACATGTCCAAGAGGGCTGAAAAAAGGGACTCTTTTCATTTCTGTGGGGTCCATGTTCCAGTGATTCTCAAGACTTTGAGATGCCCCAGTCAGCAAAGTCCAGAGAGAAGGAAAAGCCACCGACACTTCAGATTTGAGTCCTAACTAAACTCAATTTAATTGGACTCAAATGAGATTTTTGACTTTTTTTGTTTTGTTTTGTTTTTAATTGTAATATAAATAGAACATAAAATTTACCATCTTAAGTACACAGTTCATTGGCATACAGTACATTTACACTGCTGTACCCCCATCACTACCATCCATCTCTAGAACAGGACTCCTTCATCTTCCCAAACTGACACTCTATACCCTTTGTAAACACTAGCTTCCCAAACTCCCTCCCCCCAGCCCCTGGCAACCAGCATTCTACTTTATGTTGCTATGAATTTGAGTATTCTAGTACCTCTTGTCAGTGGAATTATGAAGTATCTGCCCTTTCCTGAATGGCTTATTTCAGTCAGTTTCATGCCCTTAAGGTTTATCTGGTTTTCAAACCAGAGCCTTGGACGTCCCTGGTGGCTCAATGGTCAAGAATCCACCTGCCAATGCAGGAAACGCAGGTCCTATCCCTGGGTTGGGAAGCTCCCCTGGAGAAGGAAATGACAACCCACTCCAGTATTCTTGCTGGGAAATCCCACGGACAGAGGAGCCTAGTGGGCTGCAGTCCGCAGGGTTGCAAAAGAGTCAGACACATCTTAGCATCTAAACAACAATGACAACAAACCAGAGCGTCCAGGCTGAGAACTGTCTGTTCAACCATCAGGCAGGTGTGTCTGGTTCATTTCACAGGAATGTGGGCATTGGTGGGCCTGGCCGAGAGGACCATTCAGGGAACCACTGATTCAGTCCCGGCAGAGGTAGACCCGGCGGGAGGAGCCAGCTGCCTCCTTGTAACTGCAGCTGTGCCCCTGTGGTCTGTGTGGCCGACCGCGACGGGGATGGACCTGAATGGAATGTCTTTTATGATGCACTCTTTCCCTCCTTTATATTAATCATCTTTCTCTCCCATCTATAGTATTTCCCACATACCACACTAAAGGGATATTTTAAGCATCAGTTCTAAAAAGCCTCATGTCCAATGTAAAAATATTTCCCTGCCTCAGAAAAAGACACTCTCTATAAATGGATAACGCCATTATTAGTAATAGCAATAATTTTTCTGACATCCATCTGAGCCATCTATATGTTTTGATAGGGTCCCATAAAGCAATGAAGTTGTATGCAAACTCTTGAGAATGCAAAAGGCGTGTCCTCCAAGGTGTACATGGCTCCCCTGGGTTCTCTCAAGCTGCCCCGTGTTCTTCAGGCTCTTCTCAGACATGTGCCGCCCCCTTTAATATTCTGCCCCTGACGTCACTGGATGATCATTAAGACTGCCTTCCCCGGTGCTCTGGGCTTTATTCCCAGATATTTGTTCTGTTGTGGGACGATTATCTTTTCCTGGATTTTCCCAAAGGTGTTTACCTTTCCAATATCAAGCATAGCAAATGATTATGTGTCATTTCCTTTAAAAAAAGAAAAAAGGAAATTTAATTGCTGAAAAATAAAACTACTTCCCTGTCAGAGCATACCTGCAGTGCTCAAAGCCTTGGCCTATTGGAACACCACCAGTGACAAGAAGGAAGTATTCATTCTGTTACTAAACACACCTTCCATTTTCCTGGGCAGTCTATTAGGCTAAGTATCGTCTTTTAAGTGATTATTTTAAAGATAAAACATACTGGAACCATAGCATTAAATATATTTTATAAATGAACCACTAGTGGGATTATTGAAAGATTGTAAAGATGATGGTAATCAGTTGGAAAATCATCAATGACACATCAGTGGTTAATTGTATTGTTGATTACTTAAGTTTACATTTTCTATGTTAAACATTTACACTAATATTCAGGAAAATAAAAACAATTAATTTTGGGGGAGGGGGGAATACCCAACTATGATCCTGTTATCCCAACACCAGTATTTTCAGTTTTGCATACACAACGTGAATTTCCCTCTTGATGAAGCCAGCTGGAGGCCACAATAAGTCTTCAAAACCAGAAAGTTACCTTCATAGAATCATTGGCCCTGGCTATACAGCTAAAACCCGCCATTTCTTATCCCTTCCTCTGGTTTTCAGTGGTGGGAAAATCCAAGAGAATTCTAGACTGTCTAGAGTATGCAACCAGAATCAAGAGGCTGATCCCAGGGACTTCCCTGGTGTCCAGTAGCTAACACTCCATGCTTCCAGTGCAGAAGGTGTGGGTTCGATCCCTGCTCAGGGAACTAAGATCCCACACGCCATGCATCAAGGCCAGGGAAAAAAAGACACACACACAAGAGACAAAAAAGGCTGACCCCACTGGAAGATGACAGAGGAGATACACCAAAGTGCAGGGCTGGGAACTGGCCTCTTGGTTTGCGATTTATCCCCAAGTGGAGGGTATGTGCCAGACTGCTCCTGAAATGTCTTATGACTGGGAGTTCAGGAGCGGTGACAGGAAATCATACCTTCTTAAAGACATCTCCTCAGACTGTCCTGGGAGCCTGGAAGGGCCTGCATACGTAACCACCAGTGTCCCTTGACTTGTTGCTTGGAGAAGTTCATGATGAAGATCTGTGTTCTGCCAATTCCTGAGCACGCCCAAGCAGGCACAGAAGCTCTACTTCTCACCTTTGAGATTGCTCTGTGCTCTTTTTTCTGTTTTCCCGCTCTCTCTAGCTCTCCTTGACCAGCTCTCATTTACTAACCCCGCCATAAGGTCCCTTGAGTTTGGAAATTGAATATCTGCTTGGCTCAAGGCTCTCCCTCCTCAAGTGGTTTTTCAAACACCACGCCTGTTTCAGCTGTCCCCTAACCTGGGTGACCACACCACTGGGCCCATTCTTTACCCAGATTCCCACCAGATAGTGGTGTGGGGTGTTTTTTTTTGCTGAAAAGTCCAAAAATCATCCCCCTTCCTACATTATTCAGACAGTGCCCTTCATGTTCAACTTTGCAATTTCAGTCCCAGTCTTGTCCCATAGAATTATTGCCAATTGATCTCCGTATAAATGTCTGAGTCTTCTGCATTATTAATGATGTGCCAGGCTTCTGACAAGCCTCCCTTTGGTGCAGCTTTCTCTGAGCTGTGGCTCAGGGAGTGCCAGAGTCAGAGCCTCCCTCTGCCTGAATTATTGGAGACTTTGGTTTAAGCGGGGGAAAAGTACAATGATACTCCTTGATCTTTCCATGCAGAAAAGGCTTCCCAACCCCATTGTATTGGCAGTGGCTCTGTGGACCTCTGTTTTGAGAATAGCTATGAGACTGTATCGGTACTCGATTGTAAGAGTCCTGAGATTGATTAGCAATGTCTGCAGTGGATGGCAGACGAGGCAGAGTGGGCATGCCGGCTGCCTGTCTGCCACAGGCTCAGCGTTTATCTTGTCTCAGAAGAGCTGACCTTGAAGATGCGAGTGTCAAGTGATTTTAGACACAAGAAGAGAGGTTCAGGTTCAGTGGAGATGCCAAAGGAATTGTTCCACACGGGCAGCAAGTGGTTGTCAAGTCACCTTTTCTCAATTCATTATCTCGGCTCCATTCAGCCACACAAAAGGAATATGAGCGTGGAGGTTTGTGCGTCGCGGCTCATGTGTTACCTGTGTTTCTAGTTCCTGCTTCTCTGGCACCCGGTTGAGAACGCAGAGCTCCCTTTTTAGACTCAGGGCTGGGCCTGAGGCTTTGCTGGAGTGATTTTCAGTTGATTGCATCCTCAAGGAACAGAGAGGAGCCTGGAAAGCCAGGACCATCGGAAAAGCACAAGCCGGAGCAGCCCCTGCTCTGGAGTTGTCCCTTGTTTCTCTGGATCTGCTCCCAGCTCCAGGAAGACACCTTACTTTACTCTTCCTTGCCTGGCAGTGCCCAGGCATGGGGGACACGTGACTGGTTTCGTCTCACAAGGCCACTCTGGAGAAGAAGGGTGCACCTTTCCAGGGCCAGGAGACTGGAGGAGGAGAGGAATTCTCACTGAAGGCGCCAAATGCTGGGGCCTGGGCTGGGCTTCCTTATGCCAAGGCTGATAAACCTACGGAATGGGTGATGGTCTAGGACACAGGAGCCCAGCGGTTGTCACCTGCCTGAGGTCACACTGCTAGTGATGGGCAGAGACCAAATCTGTAGCTGCGTGTTGACCAGATCTGTGCAGTGGAAACCACACCCCGCCACCTCCCAGCTGCTGAGGAGGGGTGGACACTTCACCAAATCCTCCCAGCCGCCCGCAGCCTTGTTTTCTAGCTCAAGCTTGTTTGGTAGGCTCTACTGGGATGGTCGGAGAGGTTGGCTCCATTGGCATTTCTGGGTGGGTTGAGTTGCTTTATCCCCTACAAGGTCATTTTTATCCCCAAGGCCAGTAGCTCTTTCCACTGGAGATTAGGATTCTGCCTGGCTTTTGAGTGCCCACCCCCTGCTCCCCAGTAGCTGACTGTGCCAGCGGAAGTGCCAGCTGCAGCTAGAAGAACAGGCTCTCCATCTGAGAAAAACAGGAGCATCCGCATTTCATTTCTAGAAAGGATCCTCCCCTACAGAACGAGAAAAAGCTCATTGACCTGTGACGGCAACCAGGCTGCAGTATCTGCCAGTCTTCCATGCAGGATGTTTCTTTTCTTTTTCTTTAGCAATTTCTTTGCTTCCCTCCTCAATAATAAATTCAGATTAGCAATTGGAAGAGAGCAGTATGCAGTTCAAAGAACCTGGCCCCTAGGGAGCCAGGGGACATGGTGAGAAGCCAGGTACACTTTCTTCTTTGTTTTTCACCTAGCACTCTGTTGGCATTTTATAAATATCTGTCTTTACTCATATCTGTGTGGTTATTTTCATAAAGATGCAATTGATTATCTCCTTAAGATAAAGTTCAGAAAGGGGCATTTCTGTAGATGCTCGTTATTATGAAAAAAGGAGAGAAAATGCTGTTGATATAACATTAGCTGGAAAATGAAGGAAGGAAACCTTATGATTCTAATTATGGGAAGATTTCTAAAATATATATTAACACATCCTGGACATGCACAGGGAAGAAAACAGACAGGAGGGCTCAGAGAAGGAAATTTACTAAGGTGTTACTAGTCTCTTGTTAGCATAATTATGATATTTTTTAGACTATCTTATCTTGTCTGAGTCTTCCAAAGTATTGCTAACTCTTGAGTGAGAAAAATAAGTTTTAAAAAGAGGTAACCCATGCAAAGAAGACCATTTATAAACATGCACTTCATAACCACAAATTTTTATTGAGTTATTTCTAGTATGTTTTTTTTCAAAGTTATTGCTGACATAGAGGGGATTTTCATGACTTATCATTAATATGACTTGGTGTTTAGCCTCTGTGTCGGGGTTCTTAAATTTAACTGAACTAGATGTGTTGCATTAAAAGAAAAATGAAGAGAATGAAAATCCTGGTTGCTTTGGTATAACTGGGGAATTCTTTTTCTAGGTGATATCCATGTCACCATATTGAACCTAAGATGCGGTTTGGCCCAAGGGTTGCAGGATTCACACCTGGCTTTGCAGGAATTGCTTTGTCTTTGTGGACAAGCCAGCGCCTCCCAGACTCCTCAGATCTCCTCGTCTCTTGGCAGCAGAAGCAGTTCACTGCATGAGAAAGGGAGTTCCATGGAGGATCTAGTGAGAGGAGGAGTTAAAGGAGCCTGCTGTCTCCATGGGGCAGCCACGCCCAGGGACGGTAAGGTGGCCTCCTCCCGGTGTGGTCCTGCAGAACCGGCGGAGTGCCTCTGCCCAAGGTAAAAGCAGATCACAGGCGGCGGGGCCTCAGGTGAGGTCCTCTCACTCACGGCTGTGTCCATGGTCAAGGTGTCTGATTTCCCGGTGCCCCCCATCCTGGCGCTGTCCTCCTGACTCAGCGTGTTACAAAGCGTCCTTGTCTTGTGAGCAGTCTTCTTGGGGATGCCTGGCAGAATGGGATGACACCTATTTATTTTTTTGGCTGCATCTGGTCTTAGTTGCGGCACGCAGGACCTTCAGTCTTTGTTGCCGCATGCAAAATCTAGTTCCCTGACCAGGGATCGAACCCAGGCCCCCTGCTTTGGGAGCATGGAGTCTTAGCCACTGGACCACCAAGGATGTCCCAGGTGACACTTAATTAGAGACAGATGGGCCGGGAGTCCTACTTTCAGTGACTCTGACCTCAGATTCCTCACCTTGTTCTCTGGACTTTGTCTGTGATGTCCTCTCTGCCTGAAATACCCTTCCATCTGTCATTTGACTCACATCTACAGTCCTTCCAAGCTTCACTCGGGTGTTGGGTCTTCCAGGAAACCCCACGTGATAGACAGTTAGGCTGTGCTCCACACACTACCCTTGGTTGCACTGGGGATTCCTTTCTGATTACAGGAAGTAGTGTAGCCAGTGGTTGCCCAGCTGGTTTGCCTGGGGAAGGGACCAAGCTGCACCCAGGGATGGAGCATAGACTCTGGGGTCTGGGGGACAAAGGTGTGGATCCAGACACCCATAGGTGTCAACAGATTCTCAGTTAAGTATGGTTGGCCTTTCTGAGCCTCTGTCTTTTGTTGGTAACAGAACCATGGCAAGAAGGCAGTGCCATGACCCACGGAACGCATCTCACAAGTTGGGACGTAAGGCAGCTGATCTGCCACAGTATAAACTTGGCCCTGTGGTCCTGCCCCAACTTAAACCAAACCCAGCACACAGGTGGAAACCCTCCTTGCGCTCATGTGCGGCATCTCATAGCCCTTGGCTCCCTTCCTTTGTAAGGTGCTTCATCCTGCCAGCACCGCTGCCTGCCTCCTCCAGCCTCTGCTCATCACCTCCTATCGGATCTTGTCCCCTCTGGCTGAGTGTGGCTCCCCTGATGGAGGGACTCTGCCCACCACTCCTCTTGAATCCCCCCGAGAGTGGCCTGCCCAGGTCAGACCCAAGCCCCGTGGTGTGCCCAGGTCTCCCTAGGGACCTGGATCGTGGAGCAGTGGGGATCAGCTCCTTATGTTTGCAGACCCCGAGGCCAGGGAGGGCCAAGGCCTGCCAGGAGGAGAGAGCTAGTTGCCCAGAACATGGGATCAGAATTTCAAGTAACTGGGGTCAGAAACAGGCCACCGAGAGCAGCCCCAGCTCAGAGAGACACACCCGTCCCCACGGACGGCAGGGGGATGACAGGATTCGGGGCTCGGCCCTGGTTTTGAATCCCGGAATCGACTCTCCGCTTTTGTTTTTTCATTCCAGGCAAAATTCAGGCAGATATTCTAGGAGTGATAAATAGCATACTTCCCAGCTCCACTTCCTCACTGCTCTCTCACCCATGTTTAGAGAGCTCGGAGGAGCCCAGTCATTGTTTTCTCCTGTCGTAAGGACCCTAGTGGTTTCTTTTATAAAAATGAACAGGAAATTCACCCCGCTTCTTCCTACAAAATGGATGTAAAATATGTGCATCTCCCATCCGGCTTGTAGAAGGTGGAGGAAAGATTAATTCACTGTCTGCCTGCCATGTGTCAGGTGCCTTCCCCAGCATCTTCTTGGTTAACCTGCATGCCCAGTTCCTCCACCTGTAGCCAGGATGCTCTCACAAGTAGAGGCTCAGACGGGCTCAGCGACTTACCCAAGGTCACATTGTGAGTGGAGGGCGAGCTAGGTTGACACCTCTGTCTGCTGACCACAGAGTCCCTTCTTTCCTATACTCTGCCCAAAGCTGAGCCTCACCTCAGTCTTTCCTGTCATGTCATGGATAGAAGTGCTCTGCCCACCCGACCTTTGGCTGGAAACACAGAAGTCCATTGACCCTTGTGCCTGTAGCAGAACTCAGAGCTGGTCCTCCTTCCCAATCAATGCGTATCATTTCGCTAAGAGATGGAGCCCGCTGCTGGAGAGATTGATTCCCTAGTTATTTGTCTTCCTCTGCCCAGTGTAAATTGGTCAGCCTGATTCTATTCGCATGATAAAAATCATAATGTCTCAAATTACTTACTCAATAAAATGTGGGTTTGTCTATTATTAGTGATCATTAGGGTTATAATGCAGCATGGAAATTTGGAGCAAATTAACTGCATATGCAGGCTGTTGGGCTCATGTGCAGCTAATCATACACACAGAGTTCCAGTGGGCAGAAGGTTTTGCGAGAATCGTTACAGGATGAATTTGTGGGAGGGTAACTGAAGACTCAGATTATTTATTTTCTTTTATTCTCTTCTTCCCTGTTAATCTAGATTTCTCAAATGCACGTTCATCTAATACAATGTAAATTTCCATGCAAATATCGATAACCCCCAAAATAAAAATGAAACCCACACGCAGAACGATAGCTCAAATTAAAATAGCTTTTACTACTTCCATTCATGTGTCCCTGGGTTTTCAGACCATAAATCAGAATTCCATGATGGGCAAACACTTAAGGGCACTCTCGTTTTCTCATCCTTCCTGCCTGTCTGTTAAGATTCTCTCTCAGTCTTTGCTTTTGAGCCTTCCTGTTCAGTGATGTCATGGACAACCTCTGCTGTTGTAAAGACAGTTCCCATCATACCTGGGCACTACCATTTCCTTTGTGGCGAATGCTTCCTGGACATGTGGGCAGGTGAGAGGTGCTGATTTCGGCTACTTGTATATGAACATACGTGAAGCATAGTTTTGAATGGTGATGTAAGTTGAAAAAAAGAAAAATGAATCTAAGTATAACCAGTTTCCTGTGAAGGTGCCAGGAAACTTGACAGTGAATTAAAGCTACTGGAGGAATAGAGGTGATGGCATAGTAGTGGAAACTAGAGATTCTTTATAACGTTTTTTTATTTATATAAGATTTTTCTCCAGGGGAGTTTGACTTGTCCTTTGTGGATTCTGAAGGCAAAACTAAGACCAGGGATGATGATAAGAGCCAGGATTGAACCCAAGTCAAAATAAATTTGGGGAGAAAAAGGAATTTTGGATCAGTAAGTGACGAATCCTGGGACAGGTCTAACTTCAGGTATAGCTGGATCCAGGTGCTGAAATGATATGATGAGAAAACTTTCTCTGACCATTTCTCAGTTTTTGATTTCTTCTATGGTGGCTTTATTCTAAGAGATGCCTTCCTCCTGTAGCAGCCCTTGGCTTATCTCCAACTGAGATGTCCAGAGCAAATTCTGTCAACAGATTACCCTCTGGCCACTGCTACCAGTAGTTTGCCCGAAAGACCGGGGCTGTGGCTCGTTGAGTCTGCCTGGATCAGTCTGGACGCATGTGCCCCTAGGCACTGTGGCCCGGGACCATGAACCTCCCTTGACTAGTTAGAGTTCTATTTCATTCTTGGAGATGGGACATGGCATCAGCCTCACCCAAATCCCTGGCCTGAGAGTTGCAGGGGGGATCGGCTCCTTAGAGGAGGTGGGAATATTATTATCAGGCAAAAGGAAGGGGATGAATGGTAGGAATCTCCAAACAACACATCTCCAGAATGCAGGGAAGTCTATTTGGGCTCACAGTTTAGGCAGTCAGCAAACACGTTTGAAGGGAGAAGGAAATGTACCTTTGAAACATATGTTTGAAAGTCATGAAGTTCCAGCTGGTGTGCTCTCAGCAGGAACCCCGTGGAGGGGGTGGAGGTTGAGGAAGGTCCAGGTGAGCATGGAAGAGCACCAAGGGGCATGGCTTCCGGAGTCCAGCACGCTCGACTTCACGTCCGAGCCCCACCACCTACTAACTCTGTAACCCTGATAACATTTGCTTAGTGTCATCAAACCCCCAGTCTGCCCATGTGTAAAATGGGACCGATCATAGTGCCTATTTCGTGGTGTTGGTATCATAACCAGTGAGATGATGTGTGTAAGGATTCTCACATATGGTAACTTCTCAATAAAAGGGAAAAGGAGAAAATTAGCGCCAGTGAGTGCTGGATGACGCTAAGCTCTGCAGAAAGGTTATCTGCCTCCATCAATGTGATTTGGCCTCAAATGCTCACCATAGGTGGGACCTCTATGTTCACCCGTGATCACACGTTAGAGCTGAGTGCTTGGGTGATATACATACCCTTCCAAGGGCACAGAAGCAAGCGTGCAGCCTCTGAGACCATTGAAGACTCGCTGGACATTCGACCTAACTGGTGGGGAGGAGGGAGCTTCACTCTCCTGGTGAGGATGAGCCCAGCTCTCCTGCTTGGAGCCCGGACTGTGGCCTGGACCTGGTGATCTCAGTAGGTGAGGGGTCCTCTCAGGAAATGGACAGCGGTGCCAAGTGACACACCTAGGGTGTGGACATGGCGGGGGCATCATTCTACCTACCACCCCATCCTTATCTGTAGAAATATTGACAGAGCTCTTTCGACACAAGTGTGCATTGCCATGAAAAGGGGCATGTGACGGGGTGGAAGGGTCAGTCACTGGAAATACGGAGATATGACAGTTGTCACCTGAAACCACTTAATGTCTCTATTTTAGCTTCTTCAACCATTAAAAAAAAAATGTGTTTGTAGGTGGTGTCTAAGATGGCTCTCTAGGGCTACAAAGCCTTGTGTGTGTGTGTGTGTGTGTGTGTGTGTGTGTGTGTGTGTGAGTCTGTGTGTGTTAACTGCTCAGTCATGTCTGACTCTCTGCGACCCCAGGGACTGTAGCCCGCCAGGCTCCTCTGTCTATGGGATTCTCCAGACAAGAATACTGGAGTGGGTATCCTTTCCCTTCTCCAGAGGATCTTCCCGACCCAGGGATCGAACCCAGGTCTCCTGCCTTGGAGGCAGATTCTTTACCGGTCTGAACCACCAGGGAAGTCCCAAGAGCCTTAGGTTGTATTATCTAGACGGCCCTGCTTTCCTTCCCTTGGGCTGTGGTCACAAAATGTCACAAACCCAGAAACAGCAGAAGTGTATCATCTCATAGTCCTGGAGGCCACAAGTCTGAAATCAAGGTGTCAGCAGGGCCATGCTCCCTCTAAAGCAGCGGTCCCCAACCTTTCTGGTACCAGGGACCGGTGTTGTGGAAGATAATTTTTCCACAGACCGGGGAGATGCGAGCGATGGGGCACAGCTGTAAAGACAAAGGAAGCTTCACTCGCTTGCCTGCCGCTCACCTGCTGCGTGGCCGGGTTCCTAACAGGCCGTGGGCTGGTACCGGTGTGTGTCCCAGGGGGTGGGGACCTCTGCTCTAAAGGCTCTGGGGGACGTCCTCCCTTCCCTCTTGCTCGGTTCTGCTGGCGCCAGCCACGCTCGACTCCAGTCTCTGCTCCACCGTCGCACAGCCATTCCCCCCACGTCTCTGCTCCTGGGTTTGTCCACCTCTTCTCTGAAGGACATTGGGCCTCCCATCCCGTCCCAACTAATTTCACATCTACAAAACAAAGAAGACCTGTTTCTGAATGAGGTCTTATTCTGAGGGTCTGGGAAGGACTTGAATCTGGGGGAGACACAACCCATTACAACCCAGACTCCCATAGGTATGAGTTCCCTCCCTGCTTAAAAGAATGGGAGGCAGGTGAGATGAGACAGATCTTGGCGACTTTCTCCTCGGTCTGCCCTGATGACTAAAAAGTCATTTTTTCTCGTTGGTCTATCTGCTGTGGACTCGGATGCCAAGGCGCCTCCCGGGGCGGCTCTGCTGCAGGTGCCTGGTGACGTGTGGATGCAGTCTGTGACCCAGTCTCACTGCCTGGGTGCGATGCTGGAGCACCGTGTGACTATGACATAAGCAGATTTGCAGTCCTGCCTGATGAGGGGGACAGACTCTGACAACTCAGTGACTCGGATTCACGGACTCTGTAGTTAGAACCGGAACTACTGAGCAGCCACCTCGGTTCAGTACCTCCCCTCCACGGAGGAGCCACAGGGAGAAGAGTCACTTACAGAATATCTAACCAGAAAGCGCTCACGAACACTTCAGTCCAGTGGTCAGAAAGGCTCTAGACGGGCCTCTCTCTGCTCCCTCAAGAGCCAGGAACTCAGGTCTCCAGGGGCATCGTGCCAAGAAACGAGAGGAAAGGGTCTCAGATCGCAGGCATGGAAAAAGCAGTTTTTTAGTGGGTTTTTTTTTTTTTAATCGGAGGAAGCAGGGAGAAACTTACCTGGAAAAGCTGGTCTTCAGCTTTCTCGCTTAGAGCCGGAGGGCAGGCCAGGAGGGAGCTGCCCTGTCTGGGGCTTGGAGGTCGTGTTTTCAGCTGAGGGAAGTGATCCTGAAGCTCTCCATCCAAGCGAAGCCAGATGGAAGCTGGGGCCCCCCAGCCCCCTCAGCCCCACACACGTGCCGCACACCTGGACCTCCGCTCTACCTGCTTACAAATTACTCCCGCTTTCTGCTTGGTTCAGCAGCCTCCCGTTTCCCCTCCCCCGTGATGTAATTAGGCCTTCAGAGTTCGTGTGCACCTATTATGAGCCCTCCTGTGTTTTGTCCCGGTGTTGGGTTTCTGTAGCAGTAATCACATATATATGTTAAAATTTGGTATCAATTGTTTGTCTAAATTATGCACAGTGGGCCATCCTAACCTGCCATTAACATAACGTATGCTAAACAATGTGTTGGGTTGCCCCCCCCCCTTCTTTTTTTCCTGATAATTATACTCTAAAGCATCAGTTGCTTATTCGAGGAAATTGAACTTTTGAGTTTTTTCTCATTTCTTCAAACTTTCAAATCGTCTTGGCTGCCGCAGATGCAGACCAAGCACTCCTTCTGCCATTGGTGGAGGCAGCCTCGGTATTTTCTTCCCAAGAAGTCCAAGGGACACTTAGCGGTCACCAGCATTGTGGCTGTCCTGATGCTTGGAGATGGGAGTTAAACACCCGTGTCTGCCAGAGTCCCAATTCATCCATTGCCGAATATACACTGAGGACCTATTAGGTGACAGGTGCCATCCTAGGTGCACAAGATACAAAAGTGGCCCAAATGAACAAGATTTCTGTCCTCTGACAGTTTATAATCTAATGCAACAGTCAACAAACTATTTCTATAAAGGACCAGAGAGTAAATGTAGTGGCTCAGTGGTAAAGAACCTGCCTGCCAATGCAGGAGACGCAGTGTGCCATCCCTGGGTCAGGAGGACCCCCTGGAGAAGGAAATGGCAACCCACTCCAGTGTTCTTGCCTGGGAAATCTCATGGACAGAGGAGCCTGGTGGGTTATAGTCTCTAAAGAGACAAGACACAACTTGACAACTAAACAACAACTAAATATTTTAGGCTTTGTGGATCAGCAAGTTCTATCTCAAACCTTCAACTGCATCACTGTAGTGTGAAAGGTGCCATATATGTAAATGATGGGTGTGGCTATGTGCCAATAAAACTTTATTTATAAAAACAGGCAGTGGGCCAGATTTTGCCAACCTTTAGTCTAGTGGGTTGGGGCAGACAGTGTATGCAAATAACTTAGTTTTTTTGAAGCCAAAGGATAATTTTAGACTGTGGCAAATGATATGAAAGAAGTAAGCCATGCTGATACAAATGGCACCTACCAACTTTTTCACACAAGGGCACACACAAAATTTGTTCAGCACCACTGAGTTAAATGCATGAGGCTGCCCAGGGTTGGCACCTCAAAGATCCAACACCCCAAGGGGAGTCAGTATTGTGCACATCTGTAACATATTTGCATTTCCTCGGGGACTTTCCATAGCGAGTGACCAGGGAGCCAAGTGTAGATGGAGTATTCTTGGGGAGTTTCGCCTAGATGAACTGATGAATTGAAAGATGAATAGTGAGCAGTCACCAGCCACAGGAAAGGGTGTAGAATGATGTGAGGGCTCCATAATGGGGGAACTGGACAGGCAAAGACTCCAGGGCGGGAAAAAGCATGTCGTGTTGGAGCTGAGGGAGGCAGCGTGGTCGGAAAGAGAGCATGCTGGAACTCTGGCGTGAGATGAAACGGAGTAGGTCGTCTGAGCCTCAAAAGTGGATCGTAGGCCAACACTGGGGTTCCTGCTGATGCTAACAAAGCACGCCCCTATCAGAGGCGTAAAGCAATGGGGCCCAGCAGGGCTGGGCTGGGCCTGGCTGCACTGTTCCTCTGGCCCCACCAGACCCAGCAGGACTTCCTCCTGTGTCTGCAGGTTGGTCGCTTCGCCAGCACATCCTTGGATCCAATGGGGCTTCTGCCCGAGGCTGGACGTGACACCTTAGTTAGAGTGATTCGCAGCCTCCTGGAACCAACTGGGCTAGAGCAGGTGTAAATTTTTCGTGACAGTGACAGAAGTACAAATGGCAACTGCAATATATAAAGTCTCTTGAGGTTTGCACTCAGAACTGGCAGGCCGGTGCTTTCTACTACATTCTGTGGCCCAAGACGAGTCACGTGACAGACATAGGGCAGGAAGGCACTGCAGGAAGGCACTGCAGGAAGACACAGCAAAGGGCGTGGATCCCACGAGGATGGGGGGATCCAGCAAGACCTTTTGTTTGTATCTGAACTGAGCAAGAAGCTTTTCATGCTTTCTAAGAGCAAGAGTGATGTGATTTGATTTACAATGGAAAAAAAAAAAAAGACTAATCTGGCAGAACTTGTTGGGGCAAGTAGATTGTGGGGGTAATGAGGAGGTGGAAGATGAGGGTGGAGTGAACTTGTTGAAGACCCAGCGCGCCTCCCTCCTTAGTACACACGAGATGGACCAGCAAACTTCTCACGGTGGGCTCTCCCAGGTGAGCTGACAGTTATCACCTGCACTCGTCAATGTAAGTTCCATAAAAAGCTAAGTAATGGAGGAGAAATGTGAAGTTACAGGCCAGCTTAGCAGCCTTGAATGTTCCTCGTGAACTCAGGACACTCACCCAAATCACACGTCGCAAACTTTCCCATTACCGCTGCGAGCAGGATTATTCCCGAGGAAACCATAGCCATCATATTTGTTATCATCACCACAATAAAATAAATGGGCCTGAATCCCATTCCTGCTCCTTGCATTACTTCATGCTGAAAAAGTAATATTTGTGCAGCTCGGAGTTTGAATCTGTTGGGAGGAAAACTTGTCTTGAGAGGAGTAAGTATTAGTCTACCCTGGGAAAGGAAGCTTTTCTTGGAAAATGGAGTCACCAAAGATTTCTGCATTCTGCATCAGAGGCTGTAATAAAACCTAAGTATCTTAGGAATTCTCTGGTGGCCCAGTGATTAGGACTCCATGCTTTCACTGCTGAGGTCTCAGGTTCAACCCCTGGGCGAAGAACTAAGACCCTGCAAGCCATGACAACCAGTTCACTCCAGTAATCCAGGGAAAGAACTTAACATAGCGCTGAGAATACAGGAAGTGCCTAAATATTATCATTTCCATTCCATTGCCCAGGTACTGGATGGTGAGAAGAGAATTATCAATACTAATATAGCAGGACTTGGTCTGAAATCAACACAATTGATCCACCCATTTCAGGGAGACCATGGGAGTCTGTTTGATATTTGGGGGAATTTGATACTTTGTCACCAGTAGAATAATGATTTCTTCTGTTCTTGCCCTCTTGAGGGAAGGAATTAATTCGAGAGGCATGGAGCAGTGTTAAGTAGCAAGACTTTATTAAGCACAGTGGAAACACATTCCCAGGAAGGGGTGAGGGCGGCCTGTCTGGGAACCAGAAGCGGCCGTGCAGTGGGGTGGGTGGGTTTTTTTAGAGTGGGGTCCCTCCATGCGTCCTGCATCGACTGACAAGTTGATTGACAGCCTTAGGTTATATAACTTTTCTCCTAGTGCGCAGGCGCATACCCATAAGCACTCAAGCAAAACCCATGACAGAACAGGGTGGGAGCCAAAAAGATCAATGCGAATTTCTTTTCAAATAGGGCATAGTGAACCCCGGGTATCCTTGAGTCACCTTTTAGGTCTTGGTGCACCTGCGCCAGCCTTGCACTGAAGATTTTATCTTGCTTGGTCCTGATACGGCTGGAAGCCTAGCAGTGGTCCTAGACCACAAGAGGAAGGATCTCTGGGCGTGCTCTGCCCACCAGCATCCAGGTGGGGGAGGGGAGCATCCAGGATGGGGTGGGACCTGCTCACGCCTGACTGGCTACCTAACAAAGTGGGTGGGGTGGAGAGGACAGGGTTGCAGACGGAAGTAATTAGATACTCTTAGTTATGGAGAAGGAAATGGTAACCCACTCCAGTATTCTTGCCTGGAGAATCCTAGGGACGGCGGAGCCTGGTGAGCTGCCGTCTATGGAGTCGCACAGAGTCAGAGACGACTGAAGCGACTTAGCAGTAGCGGTAGCAGTTATGGAATATGAAAAACAAGGATGAAATCTTTCTGTCATATTCTCTGCAATATAAGGAGAAAACACGAACTCAAAGCTTGTATGAAGAAGCAACTGGATTGCTTTTTGGGATTTTATCTGCAGCAACTAGACGAGGAGGATAGAGCGTGTTTTATTATTGCACACATACATAATTACAAAGCCTTTAGTTTTTTTGCCTACAAGAATTTATGTTGGGATTAAATTTCCACCAATTAGAACCCAAATGAAGCCATTCTAATGTGATTCGTCCATCACAGAAGCGCGGCCCTGCCGTCCCCACACACTAAGGAAACAAAATCGAAGTGAATTTTAAGTACCTAAAGCATAGCCTGTGAATGAATATCCAATTCAATTTGTAGGAAACTTTAGATTAATTAGGTTTATAATTTGCACAGTAAGGTAATGTAAATGTGTTGCTACCGCTTGACTTTTTGCTTAATCCTCTGAGTGGATATTTAATCTTTTTAATATTAGAATTAAAGCAACTTGGAAGATATGAATATTAATCTAATTATATCCCGATCACTTTAATTTCTTTAATGTTTGAAATAACAAAACAACTTTACAAATTGGTTTAGGTTGAGGAACCCTTTTAGAGGTTTTTGCATCTCATCAGTAAGTGCCACTTAGAGGTTGCCAGCTTGGGAGGGCCACCTTCCACTTGCAGTTATGCAAATGAAAACCATTAATCCAGAGACCAGGACAATCTGACTTGTTAGGTGTGCTGCAGGAAATTGCAGCTTCTAGTTTAGGAAGGCAGAATTTGCCAGCAGGAAAACCCAAGGAAGCACACAGCTTTATGGCACTCCAGCCATACAAAGTGAGAGCTTTCAAGGAATCAGTGAGAAGTTAGAGCTAAGAGGATTTTTTTTTCCCCTTCCTTTTTCTGCTCTTATTATCTTAAGGAGGGGGAAGAAATCAGAGCAGGACACGAACACTGGCTGCAAATTTTATTACCTCATTATAATTGATACCTGCTCTCTGAGCCAATAAAAGAAGCTGTATTCTGCACTCGCTGTGTAAAATCTTTAATGTTTTAGGCTGTCAGTGTTAGCTGTGGTTAGGCTGACATAATTATGAGCTGCATGTCCCAATATATAGCTCTTTACCCACAAAAGCATGCTACAGTGGGGAATCTTTCAGAGATAATAAAAGGATTCATCAAGTGTCTATATGATAGCTACTTAAATCGCTATTGTTTTAGTTAGGACTGCAAAACATATCCCCTGGCTGTTTTTGTTCCTCATCTTTCTTACTTGGCATTTTAGGAATTTCAGTCTTTTGTAGAAAGTATTCAGTGGCTTCCTAAAGAAGGGGGGAAAAAACCTTTTGTTGTGATTTCTGTTTTAAGATGACAGTAAGGAGAAATCCTTCCAAAGGCAATTACTGGAATTTCAGATTTGAGAAACAGAAAGCATTATTTTCTGGAACTAATTACAGATTTGTAAAGGGTGGTGGAAAATGATCCAACGACTTTATAGAATACAGTAGAAAGTTCTAGAATTAGAATCAATTTTAACAAACGTCAAGCGAGATTTTCTGTATTTTGAGGGTTTGTGTAAGATGTTTCCCCATACTTATAGGCTGATGAAATGCCCTTAAAACAGTTTTCCTGTGGAGTTTAT
Source organism: Giraffa tippelskirchi (assembly GCF_054371585.1). Classification (NCBI taxonomy): domain Eukaryota; kingdom Metazoa; phylum Chordata; class Mammalia; order Artiodactyla; family Giraffidae; genus Giraffa; species Giraffa tippelskirchi. The sequence goes on along the minus strand of NC_137281.1, from coordinate 54,615,619 downwards.
GTATTTCATCAAATATCTAAAATGGCATAAATGTCCAACAGTAGCCAGTAATAATGAAGCCAAAGTATAAAATACAAGATACAGTATAAGATATAATAGGTAAAAGAAAAAAAGCTCTTCGATTAAATGTTCACCATTTCATTTTGAATAAAGCAAACCAGTAACAAAGATTACCCTGGCACAGCCTATTTTTCTATTTTATGGTTTGTAATGTTTTAGTCAGGCTTTCAGATTAATGTTATATATTAGCTGAATTAACATTAAGATTCATTAAAGATGAATGCAAATTTTTTGCTACTTCCCAGTTACAAAGTGGAGTTGAATTCCTCTCCCTCTGGTTCTAGGCTACTGTTAGCGGCTTGCTTGACAAATAGAATGTGGCAGAAACGATGCAGCAGGTTTTCCAAAGCTGTGTCATAGAAAGCCTTACAGATTCTGCCCAGGTATCTTGGAATGCCTGCCCTTGGAGTGCTGAGCTACCATGTAAGAAGTCTGACTCCCCAGAAGCCACCATGTTGAAGGAAGCCCAAGGTCACCATGTAGAAAGGGCATATAGCAAGTGAGGTGCTTGGCCTTCTTCCCAGGAATCCCCTGGGAGTCATTCCAGTTCAGGCCCCTGATACTGGGTGTCAGAGATGAGTCACTCCCCATCTGCCACTCCAGTTCAGTTCAGTTCAGTTCAGTCACTCAGGCGTGTCCAACTCTTTGCGACCCCATGAATCACAACACGCCAAGCCTCCCTGTCCATCACCAACTCCTGGAGTCTACCCAAACCCATGTCCATCGAGTCGGTGATGCCATCCAGCCATCTCATCCTCTGTCATCTCCTTCTCCTCCTGCCCCCAATCCTTCCCAGCATTAGGGTCTTTTCCAATGAGTCAACTCTTCACATGAGGTGGCCAAAGTATTGGAGTTTCAGCTTCAACATCAGTCCTTCCAATGAACACCCAGGACTGATCTCCTTTAGGTTGGACTGGTTGGATCTCCTTGCAGTCCAAGGGACTCGCAAGAGTCTTCTCCAACACCACAGTTCAAAAGCATCAATTCTTCTGCACTCAGCTTTCTTCACAGTCCAACTCTCACATCCATACACAACCACTGGAAAAACCATAGCTTTGACTAGATGGACCTTTGTTGGCAAAGTAATGACTCTGCTTTTTAATATGCTGTCTAGGTAGGTCATAACTTTCCTTCCAAGGAGTAAGCGTCTTTAATTTCAAGGCTGCAATCACCATCTGCAGTGATTTTGGAGCCCCCAAAAATAAAGTCTGCCACTGTTTCCACTGTTTCCCCATCTATTTGCCATGAAGTGATGGGACCAGATGCCATGATCTTAGTTTTCTGAATGTTGAACTTTAAGCCGACTTTTTCACTCTCCTCTTTCACTTTCATCAAGAGGCCTTTTAGTTCTTCTTCACTTTCTGCCATACGGGTGGTGTCAACTGCATATCTGAGGTCAATCTTGATTCCAGCTTGTGTTTCTTCCAGCCCAGTGTGTCTCATGATGTACTCTGCATATAAGTTAAATAAGCAGGGTGACAATATACAGCCTTGACGTACTCCTTTTCCTATTTGGAACCAATCTGTTGTTCCATGTCCAGTTCTAACTGTTGCTTCCTGACCTGCATACAGTGCCCTGTCCAAACTGCAGATGTTTCAGACACCTCCTCCACCAAAAAAAAATTGCTGTTGCTTTAAGATACCATCTTTTGGGTTTTTTTTTTTTTTACCGAGCAGTAAGAGCAAACAGAGTAAACCTAGTCCAAAGCAAGTCATTATCAACAGTGAAGTTCATTTTTTGATTTTGCCTTTGGAATTAGTCTCTTTATTTTATGAAATAAAGTAAATTAGTCTCTTTATTTTGTGGAAATGTAGAAGCCCAAAGATTCCCCCTTTCCTAAAACTCTTAGACTTATGGATGTTGATGCCTCAACTTTGCTCTTTAGTCATCTATGTTCACTTTATGGTTTTCCCTTTGGAAGTGGGGATTAAGAGAGAGAAGTTCTCCCAGATGTAAATTTCTCATAAGTATTGGAACTCCATTTTGGTAATTCTTTCATTCTCAGATCCGTTGCCTAATCTTCTTTTTAACAAGTGTTTTCCACGAAATAGAAGGCTTTAATTGTAGAATTACTAATTGTAGTAGCATAGCTTAGCACAGCTCAGCGTACTAAAAATAAGAAAAAACCACTATCCCCACTAAATTCTTATCTTGTAAGACTACCTATCAGTATGTATCCATCTTTTTACCAAAGTTTGCCTTTCTTTAGTCTTTCAGTACCAACTCATGATATGCTCACTAGGCAAAGAAAAACAACATTTCCTTCCACATTCTTAGAATCCCAGAAATTTAAAACTTGGGAGTGGGAAGTAGGGTCCATGAAGAAAGGTGAATTTTTCTGCAAATGGCCACATGCATCAACGAATGCCTGTAATGCAAGTAAGAGCCTGGACTTACGCACAGAATAATGTCCGAATGACATCTGCTCCCTGTCCTGTAGCTTAAGGGTAGCTATGTTTCATTTGGGACCGAGGGTGTTGTGAGGCAAAGGTGTTACAAGCTTATTCAGTTGATTTTTGTCCCAAGATTCTCAACATAGGTGGTCTCGACATTTGGGGTTGGGTAGCTCCTTGTGGTGGGGCCTGCCCTGCGTGTTGTAGGATGTTGAGCCACATGCTTGTCCTCGACCCACAAGATGCCAGTGGTACCCTCGCCCCTGGCTGTGAAAACACACAGTGTCCCCAGACACTTGCAGGTAACCCTCCCCTGACCCTCTTGGCTGTGGTCACATGTCCCTATGTGTCTTTGACTCAACAAATCTTTGTTGCTAAGGCATATGACCGTGAAAATGTGGGGGAGAACTGAACTTGGCTTTCTTTAAAGGAAGAAAGTGTCTACTTCCTCTCAAATAGCTTAGGAATCATTCAAAGCCAACGACAGCCTTTTGGATGCACTGGGCACTTCCAGCCTACAAAAAAGTGATGCTAATATTGAGAGCATAGTGGCATGCTCATAGGGACCGGATATTGATCATCTATCACTGTTGAAAACATCACTGTCAGTATCCCTGTTCAGCATCACAAATATGAAGGAGAAATTTCTAGAAAATGCCAGAAGTGGTTTTTATAGCCGAGGGGACTGAATTGAAGAGCGTAACCTACTAATCTGTTATGGGCACCCTGGGAGTGCTAGAGTGGGTTCTCTTACACACTGAGAGTGTTTTCTTTCGAGGGTAATGTGGAGCGGCAATTTTAGTTCCATTTTTAGTGGTGGAGGCAGGAATTGCCTGGATCTCTTTCTGAGTGCGTTGCCCATCTTCCCATAGCAAACTTATGTTTATGCCAGCCAGCTCGCCCAGCATGGGGGCACGGACTGGAGTGGAAATCAATGGACTAGCATTTGGATGCAATTGCCCCAAATTATCAGAAACAGAAGAAGACCACTGTCATTCACTGGCCATAGCATTTTCACTGACTGTTTTCGCTAAGTATCAGCTGGGTGTGTTCTGTTCAATTCTCAGGCCCCTTTCTCATGAGAATTCTTCTATAAACACCATTATTAACTGCAGTTGTGTTTTCTCTGATGGAGCTAGACTGAAGATTCGATCCGCATTCACTCCCTCATTTCCTTCAGGTGGCTGGTGACTCTTTTGGGGACACAAGCAAAAGTCTTTTGCTCCTTGAAAGCAAGAAAGTTATTTTTTTCCCAAGTTCCCGCTAAACAAATACCAGTGGAGCCCACCCACTGAGGCATTGTTACAGGTTGATATGTGGCCTGCGTTCCCAGGGAGCTCCGTCTCGGGGACCAGGTAGGCAACACTTGGAGATCTTAGAGTCAGAGTCAGGAAGTCCTGGCCTCGAACCCGAGCTCTGCCGTGTCCTGCAAGCCTCGTCTCCTCACCTGTTTGAACATCTGCATTCTTTCTCTGTTCTTAACATGGCGTGAGTATCTCCCACATTATTAGAAATACAGATACATCATCATTATAAATGGCCGAATCACTCCAATTGCACTTTGCATCTGCCTCCTCTCTGGCTCTTTTTCATGTTCATGATGCTTTTTGCATAGTGATCACAGATCTCCGTCTGCAAAAAAGAAAAAGTGATTCTTGGAAACATGTCTCTTTCCAGGGTAGGAAATATAGCATTTAATTTTTGTATTCCTTCTTCCTCACTCTGTACAGTTATAGGACACAGCACCTGGACACAGAAAGCTCCACAGACATAGGTACTGCCTCCCTTATAAGCTATATGATGCTGGACTGCTTACTTCGCATCTCTGAGCCTCTGTATTCACCATATAAAATGGAAGAAAAAAAAATTCTTAGTTTCCAGAATTGCTGTGAGGATAAAACAAGTTGCCCTTGGCATCATGTTTGGCCTAGTAAAAATAAGCGTTTCTGAATGGTACGATTGTTGTTCTTTATTGTTCGTTGAAAATGAGAGATCAGGACTTCCCCGGTGGTCCAGTGGCTAAGACTCTATGCTCCAAATCCAAGGTTTCAATCCCTGGTCAAGAAACTAAATGCCACATGCAGCAACTAAAGATCCGAACTGCTGCTATTAAGAATTCATATACTGCAACTAAAGATTCTGTGTGTGCAAAACAGTGTGATGACTATAGCAAGAAACAGGGGAAGGGGGAAGGAAGGAAAGAAGAAAGAAAAGGAAAGGAAGGGGAAGGAGAGAGGAAAGAAGTTTATCAACCTTGATATGTGGAATTGAAAAAGAAATTCACATCTCTTCACAGTGAACGAAAATAGCTTGACCTTTACAAATTTGGCCTGATCCCTGGAAGGAAAACTGTCCCTAGGCATAAGATTTATGTAATCAATCAGCTAGATCTTATTTTGGCTGAGCTTAACTTCCATCTGTGGGTTTACCCAGCAGTATCTGTGGGCATGCAAGGAGACACCTGGATTTGGGCCAGGTGTGCGGATCTGAAAGAAGAACAAGACTAGCCCCACTTTGCTACCTCACTTTGACCAAGGTTTATGGAGAGGGTTGTCTGATTCCTCAAATGAAGATATAGGGCACTGAGTGAAATTTGAATTTCAGATATGCAATGGATCATTTTTTAAATATAAGTACGTCCCAAATATTGCATGGGACAAACCTACGCTGGAATTTTATTTTATTCAATACTAAAAAAGTTAGCCTCTATTTCTCTCTTGCTTTTAGTACAATATGCTCTGTGCAGTTTTGGGGGCACACTTAAATGAAAAATTATCTCATTCTAAACCAAAAAAATGAATCATTATATATTTGAAATCAAAATTTCACTGGGGATCCGGTATATTTTTCTTTGCTAGCTCTGGCATTTCTACTTACAGAACAACTAGAAAAGGTCTTACTCTTCTCCAAACACTTTGAACATGTCCAAAGCTGGCATCATTGAGCCTTGAAGGTGGCACAGAGCACCTTAAATCTGATCCCAAACTGTGACTGTTGAACAGATTTATGGTTTCTTGTCAATCACACTGATTTCGGGAGATTGTTATTAATGTAGAGCTTTATAGGAAACGTTTCCTTCTGAAATGACATTTTAAGTTAATGTGAAATTGCATTTTAATTTAATTCGAGGGAAGTCATAAACAGGTGGGAGAATTATGTAACAATAATTGTGTTTGCAAGAAATTGATTTCATCCTAAAATTACATGAATATGCGATTACAGTTTGTTGTCATCCTGAAATGCACTGTTTAACCATAAAATACAGCATAAAAGACACCTTCCTGTTGACGCCCTTAATCTACTGTGTAATTGCTTAAGTAAGAACATTAACAATATTGTCAGCTACCTATTCCCAAATACCTTAACTACCAGCTCACCAGTATGGGTTTGAGTTTGATATCTGCAAAGTATAAAGCAGAAACTCAACAGTATTTGAGAATTTGGCACTGGCTCACAATATTCTTAACCAAACAAAGACATGGAGACCTTGAGAAACAAGTAACCCCACAACAATATTAAAGTTGTTCTCTTAATAATCCTACCCCGTTTTTCGAAAACATTACCTTTTCGCTACTTAAAAATACTCTGGACTGTTTCACCCATGAAAAAATAGCTTTATTAACAACTTTAGTAATTTATCATGCTCAGTGTCTTTTTTCTCAGAAATGTTGCTTTTGTACACTGAGAGTTCATTCATTTCAAGTTTGTCCTTGGCAATTCTTTATTGAACAGATTCCATTTTACTCTCTCTCTCCTCTCTCTCTTTTTTTTTTAAATACAAAGCTGATAAATAACGAAGACCAAGCAGGCTCAAACCGATTATATTTCTGGATACAAACCAGATGTGCAGTTAATCCATCATTGTTCCTGTGTCAACTACCCCCACCCTCACCTACACTTGAAGAAAAACAAACCCAGCCTGATTTCCATGCTAGTTCATTTCCTTGAACTTGGTAAGAGCCTCACTGCAGTAATTTCCAAAAATAGTTTCGGAAAATGCAGAAAACTGCAGTGCTAATTCTGCCTGCTACACTGTGAGCACAGACCCTTGTGAATTTCACTGCATGCTTCCCTCTCGGCCGAGAGGTTTGGCCCCTGCCTGTTCACTGGTGAGGACCTTGTAAACCAAAGCAACAGTGTGGGTCATGGATGCTCCTGCTTTTTGTAGCTCCTTCAATTCCAATTGTCCCATCGATGGCTGGTGCCACCTGGCTTATTTCAATTTGTGCTTAGTATCAATAGAATCTCATATCATCTGACCAGTACTGACTGGTAATAAATAGCAGTATTATTCTCTTCCTTCTGTGCTAAGCTGCTTCAGTTGTGTCCGACTCTGTGTGACCCTATGGACTATAGTTCGCTAGGTTCCTCTATCCATGGGATTCTCCAGGCAAGAATAACTGCAATGGGTTGCCATGCCCTCTTCCAGGGGATCTTCCCGACCCAGGGATCAAACCCACATCTCTTATGTCTCCTGCACTGGCAGGTGGGTTCTTAACCACTAGCCCTACCTGGGGCTTGGCAAACCAAAAAAAAAAAAAAGAGCACTGAAAAATACCTTACCTCTTAAAAAATAAGGCTTCCCTGGTGGCTCAGACAGTGAAGAATCCACCTGCGATGCGAGAGACCTGAGTTCAATCCCTGGGTTGGGAAGATCCCCTGGAGAAGGGAACGGCAGCCCACCCCAGTATTCTTGCCTGGGGAATTCCATGGACAAGTAGCCTGGCAGGCCATAGTCCATGCGGTGGCAAAGAGTCAGACATGACTGAGTGACTTCCACTTTCTCCAAAAGTGACTGGGCACCAGAGGAGTTCTTCCTAGTCTTACTTTATAAGCGAAATCACAAACCAACCTCCTACTGTCTCATCTTTTGTTTAATTTAACCACTGAGGCCATTGTCCCCAGCCTGCGTTCTTTGTGTTCTTAAGATTCTCAACCTCTCTAGAGGTGCCTTCAGGGGCCTGGGTGTGTGCTGTGACTTGAGGAATAGTGACCGATCATTATGACAACTAACATCGGTTGATCAGAGCTTATTGTGAGCCACGCACGGACCCTTCTAAAAACTTGCATCCACTCATAAACACTGTGAAATAGGTACTGTGGTTTTACTGATGCAAAAACAACCACAGAGAGGCTCAGGAGTACACTGAAGGTCACACAGTCAGTAAAAGGCAGAGTGCGCAGTCTGGTTTCCGACTTACAAACTGGTATACTGCACGACCCTCTAGGGAACATGCCTCTTGAATGCAAAGGCGGTACTTTGTGTTTCCTCAGTCTCCAATCAGAATCTCTCATTTAAGCCTGTAAGTTGAGGCAGACATGATAACCAGGTGTCGTTTTGTGTGCCCAGTCCACAGCCTGTCTCGACCAGCAGAAATGTTCGGAAAGACTCTGAAGTCTGGTCCAGCCTCCAGAGGATTGAATCCCACAGTCAATCCGGGGCGTCTGCTCTGAGTGCGGGAGGACTGTACGTACCAGGCATCTGCCACTCCTGGATTAAAGCATTTGAGTCTCTGGTAAAATGCAAATTGTACCTGTCGGAATACACATGCAGTCCCTACTGGTTGCTGATGCTTAGACAAGAGTCAGTGTATTTAGTAAGCGTGACACAGAGAAGTTGGGTCACAAGACAGGTATGTTTGGAATTATGTGGATGCTAATCCGTGACAGTGTTGGTTCCTGGGAGTGAGGAGCCCACAGTGGAAGGGAAGAAACAGAAATCAAAGTTCCAGCTGCCCTGAAAACAAACTGCCCACATCCTAATTTTGCTCTGGACTGCTTAAGATCGCTGTTACAGTCTTGAGCACATCTGTAGCAGTTTGGACCATGGCTAATACACCTCCCTTGCGGGTGCTGTGCTGGACACTGTGGATATGTTCACCTCTGGTCAAGGTCAGAGCAGTCTTCCTTGGAGAGATTGCTGTTCCCGCTGCATGCAGGGGATGTGGGTGACTGAGGATATCTATCCTCATGGCAAAGCTGGGATTCAGAACAATGCCCATGTACTTTTCAAGCTTCTCTCTCCCTTAGAATTGTCTTCGGCGGGTGGAGGAGTAGTGTGATTCCTGATGCCCTTCCAGGCAGGGCTGCAACTGGAGGTTGCAGGGGTGAAATACCCCTTTCTGTTTGCTTTGCACAAACCCAAGGTGGGGGAGGGGAGGGAGCAAGAAAGCCAGAAAGGACCATCCATGCGTCTTCAGGCTTTAGAACCATCGCAGAACATCTCCTTTCCTGCATTCTCTGTTTATGAGCAAAATGCTCAATACCTTCCGGCGTGCGCTTTGAACTGCTTTTAATTATCTTCCGTCAGATGGAACAAAGGTAATGGGCACCTGTCATCGTCGTGGAGGCGCTGTTGGAATTTTACTTCTGTGGGGAAGGCGGCCACCGTTTGCCCGGGAACCAAGGCCCCTCCAAGTTGAGGACACTTCCCAGTGCCACACGGTGTAAATCACAGCGCAAACTATGCGATTATCCCCTGCAGAGGAATCGAGTGCGGCTTTATGGGATTCTTCACCAAGCACTTAGGGATAATCTGATATAAAACAGCAGGGGTGGAGAGTAATGACAACTTTAAATTAGTTTAATGAATGTTTACATTTTTTGAAAAAAGGCTTTTCTGCAAACCTGGAAATACAAAGTGACAGCTTCGTTTCCGGGTCCCCCACTCCAGTGGCACCTCCTGGTTTTTCAGCCCTGGGAGAATGGTGGCTTGACTTAACCCCTTTAGCGCCGGTGCACTCGGGCGCCCCCATCATCCCGTCTGGCTTCCAACAGTCCCTGGAATGGTGCTCTGTAGCATTTCCATTATAAACATCAGATCGGTATTGAGGGAACATCTGTTTTAAGTCAACTGAGCCTCAATCCAGGAAAAAATAAATTTCTGGCTCTCCACCTGCTCCGAAGGTCAATTACCCACCCACATCAGCCAGAGATGGCTGATGGGCTGCAGATGCAGAGTCTATTTTTAGCTGGGTTTTGGCAGGTAAGCCGCTTGTTGACTGCAGTAGAAGAAGGGGAAGAGGGTATGGGAGGTTGATAAACCATGACAGTATTTTAAGTGTGGTGCAGTGCCAAGGCCCCCAGCAAATCCCTGTAAGGTGCTTCTGGGCCTTTTCCCTACTTGCGATGAAGAATTCATGTTGGCAAAGGACACAGAGTGGGGTGTTTATATTGCTTACAATATGTGGAGCGGACCTCAAGGTATTTTGGATAAGATACAACAATTGCATTTCAGCTATAGTTACCTACCCCGAAGTGCCCCTGTTCTCTTTAACACTGCTTTCAAAGAATGATCTGCTTTTTGGTTCTGAAATCCGGATACTTTGCCTTGTGTCTCTATCTTGGCTCCCTCACTTCTCATCAGGCTGAATTCTGTGCATAGGTTGCCCATCTGGAATGTTAGTCACAGCTATGCAGATGAACTGGGCCTGGGGTCTAGAAGGAACAATCACCATCAAACAAAAGCAAGAAATAAAACCAAAGCCTAAAGGGTTGGTGCCCTGTCAGGAACATTTGGCAAAGCAAATGGAGAATTCCAAAAATTGATCTAGAAATAGACTCAGGCCTGCTTTGGCCTTTAAGCCATCAATAGAAGCATCAAATCTAGCCCAGGAGAGTGGGGTTTTGCAGTCCCCACTTGACTGGCATTCCATCCAGCACCTAAAAAAAAAAAAAAAAACCCTTTGTGAAGAAATCTACAAGCCCTTAGGAACCAGAAGAAAACTGAGTAAAAATAGCTCTCAATGGCACCAGCTTCCATCTCTGTGGGATCTAAGAAGCTGGAAAGCCTAAAGAGCCTGGTGCTAGCTGCTGCTTCACAGGCTGAAATCAATTTTTAAATAGGAAATCCAAAGATAATGAGATAAGTGCAGAAGCAAACAAATGGCAATTTTCAGTTAATGAGCATGTTGGAAGACTGAGAACCCGCATTCTCCTGGAGATGACTCTAGCCAGGCCATCAGAGGACCTGGAGCCAGACACATTTGGGTGTTCTAGAAGTCTTTGGAATGTAGAAAAGGGTACAGATGAACCTGTTTGCAGGGCAGGAATAGACAGGCAGACGTAGAGAATGGACATTGGACACAGTGGGGGGAAGGGGAGGGTGGGATGATCTGGGACAGTAGCATTGATATACATATACATACTACCATGCGTTAAATTGGGCTTCCCAGGTGGCACTAGTGGTAAAGAATCCGCCTGCCAGTGTAGGAGACCTGGGTTCGATCCCTAAGTTGGGGAGATTCCTGGGAGCTGGAAATGGCAACCAACTCCAGTATTCTTGCCTGGGAAATCCCATGGACAGAGGAGCCTGGTGGGCTATACAGTCCATGGAGTCACAAAGGGTTGGACACAACTGAGTGTGCACGCACGCACATACACACACACACACACCATAAAACTCCACTGTTGCACCTCTGTCCTTCTGGAATGTTCTTCTAAGTCCTGTATGTTTCTGCTCAGATATCTCCCCCTTAGGGAGACTTTGCCTGGACACCCACCATACATAACACTTCTACCTTCATGCTCTTGGGGTACCCCCTATCTTGTTTGTTTTTTTTCCTTTGCAGACATGGTACATTTCTGTTTCTTTATGGTTAGTCTACCCTGCTAGAAGGTAAACTCAATGGCAGCTCCATTCCCCATGCCTACAACAGTGCCTGGGCAGCACACCAAATTGCTTGTAAATACTGTGTAGCTTGAAATTCTTGAATGTGTGCGTTGCAGAATTTAGCGTTGGAAGCCATCTGCAAATGAAAAGTCCTTTCTTCCCTTCCGGTCCTTCCCAAGGAAGGCAGCCTCATCAGAGAGCCCTCTCCTGGGAATTCCTGAAATCCCAGCGAAGGACTTGAAGCAAGCCAATAAGTAATTAGCTTTGAGATAGGAACCTACGCAAAAGCAGAGTCCACAGATTCCCTAATTGATCTTCCTGCCTTTGCATTGGCCACGGCCAGACCCTGGCACTCGAAGCTGCCAGTGCAGCGCCCCGGGAGAGGCAGAGGGTGGCGGTGGAAGATTCTTTAACCCTGCGCAGACGCGCTGTTCGTGTTAATGGAATCTGATAAGGGTGACTGAGGAGAGAGCCTTGCGTGAACATCTCCGTCACCCTTATAAAAATAGTAGCCCCAGTAACCGGTGACATTTATGGACAACCTAAGAATGCCAGGACAGCGCCAAGTGCTTCTCATAGCTGCGCTAACTTGAAACCTTGACATCTTAGGGGTAGGAATGATGATACATCTGGGGAAACTGAGGCAGGGGTGGTGTTTCTGTCTTTGCTCAAGTCTTCCAGGAATAAGTGGCAAAGTCAGGACGTGGTCCACCTCTGTCTTCTGACTCGCCTGATCTTCAGAAAACATCTCAAGCACAGGAGGCAAGAGAGAGAGGAGCTGGGGGGATGTTGCTGAAAAGGGCCTCCTTGGCGCTGATGCTCACTGCCTTCAGTTCCCACCTGCCCGGATCAGCTGTTTTATTCCCCCTTGTAAGGCCTCCTTCTATATTGACACTCACCACGCACACTAACATTCTTTCTTTTTTTTAATATTCATTCATTGATTTGTTTATTCATTTATCTGACTGCTTTGGGACCTTTAGTTGCAGCAGGCAGGCTCTTAGTTGCGACATGTGGGATCTAGCCCCCTGACTAGGGATGGAACCTGGGCCCCCTGCATTGGGAGCATGGCGTGTTGGCCACTGGATCACCGCGGAAGCCCCCCAGCGTTCTTCATACATTTCACAACTTGGTAGGTTTCAGACTCATCTGATGAGTCAAGTGCAGAGCAGATAAACGACCAGGAAAGAAACGGTGCCCTGACCCCCTGTGACCTGTATGACCTCCCACTCCGGGAAGGGCAGAGGGGGGTGCAGCTAGGTAACCCCACGACCTGGGGTTCAGAAAATCGAGAGCGCCTCGGTGTGCGGCACCTGCCCGACGGTGAGCGTGATGAATGCCACTTGGAGCAGCCAGTCCCCTTTCATACTCCGTGAAGGCCGTGCACGCCTCGCATTAATCACCACCAAGCAAACACGGGCTCCCAGCAAAGGAGCCAGATGATTGGGAACACATTCAAAACAGCTTTATTTCATTGACAGACAGGGCCTTTTTTGTTAAACTCTGGTTTAAAAACCTTTTACATCTCTGTCTTGTTCACACGTTACCATAGTCATTCATACTTATGTAAACGGAAGAACTTGGGGCTGGCTTATTTATCACAACCAACTGGCAGGAAAAGGGTCCCAGAAAAAGAATCTTTATTTGAGTTTTTTTTTTTTAATGCTATTAAACAGGGCTAATGGGAATGACACTGTTATCAGCCAAGATTGAAGTAAATGGGCTTCTGAAAAAAGAAAATAAAGAATCTTCTAAATGTCAATGTGCAAATAGAAAACAGTTAATTAAATGAGAGCGTGTGGTCAGCAAGATAGCTCATGTCTTTGCTGCTGGGACAGCACAGAAGCTGGGAAGAAGGACTAGTTATCTGGGGTTAACTCAAGTTTAGGTAAGGAGTACTAGTTAGTTAGACTTAGGTAAGTGCCATATGTAAACTAACTTTGGCCCAAGTGACTAGAGTGATTCATTCAGAAGTCTCTTGTTTCCAGCTTTTTCCCCCTAAATAACCAAAAAGTTCTGGAGAAGAGAATGGCTACCCACTCCAGTGTTCTTGCCGGGAGAATCCCATGACAGAGGAGACTGGCAGGCTACAGTCCATGGGGTCACAGAGTTGGACATGACTGAGCAACTAACATTTTCACTTTCACTTCAATCAAAAAGTTACCCAAACCTTTAAGTCGTATATCTCAAGGCATACTAATTCTGGTATTAATATTTAAGCATCTAGAATTATCTTGAAACATGTACCCTGAAAAGAATCCCCGAAGAAACACAGCGTGTCCCTAATGCCTCTCGACTGGTCTTCCTAAAGAATCATCTTCCCAAGAGTGAGCACGTTTGACCCCAAAGAGAAAAGTTAAGCTCTCTCCCTAACAACCGAGGCAGGAGAGGTCTGGTATGCGTTGTGTTTAGGAAACTCATAAACCCTGACACCAGCACCTGCTCCAGGAGAACACTGCACTCTCATCTGTTCTTAGGAATGTGTATCTGGTTTTGCTTTTTTGTTTTTGTTTTATTGTCAGAAACCAAACAGGAAGGGTCCTACGTGAGGATAACTTAGATAACTGAGAAGTAAACTGAGCTTATGAAATGTTATCCAGCAAAACGTGCCTCTTGGCACTCTGTGGAAATGATGCACCAGTCCAGATGCTTTTCATGGATGATCTCTTGAGGGACTGTTACTATTTCTACTTGCCCCTCCCCCCAGTAGGAAATCCCCCTGGTCTCCAGTGTGGAGCTGCAACCTCAATCCTGAATAGGCGCTGATGGTCAAAGCTCCTGGGCACGTGAGTGGGGCAGCCACGTGGAAAGGTTTGGACTGGTGCAGCAGCAAGGCTTTCCTCCAGGAATGGGGGAGGAAGGAGACACGAAAGGTCAGGTCATGATCAGTAAAGCAAAAGACATCAATAGGGGACTTCCCTGGTGGTCCAGTGGTTAAGGCTCCACACTTCCAATGCAGGGGCCACAGGTTTGACCCCTGGTCAGGGAACGAAGATCCCACATGCCACTCAGCAAGGCCAAAAAAAAAAAAAAGATCAATCATCCGGGGAGCAACCTGGCTTAGGGATTTAAGCAACATCCAAAGTGATACTGTAATAAAATCATGTTTTTTGGTTTTGTTTTAAAAAAGAAACTTTTTTACAATTTTTTTTAAGCCACAGAAATTAAGTTTTTCTCGCCTTATTAAATTGGTGAGTCTTTATTAAAGAATATAGAATCTTATTGGGGGAGAGATATGCATGAGGTTATTGTCATCTCTCTGGGAACTTTTTCAAGTAGCGTCCTCACTGAGCACAGAAATTTTTGACGAAGCATGGTCAGAGCAGGTTACCCCTTACTCCTACCAACTCTACCACATTGCGTCCCGTGATACTCAGAGCTCTTCCTGTTGGGGGGCGGGTGTCCCATATATGAATGTGGCCAAGAACCGTGGCCCTTTGTGTCCCTAGCTGTTTCTTTCCTAGACAGTGAAACAGGCAGCCTCTTTCAGGCTAATAGTTTTGAATCCCATGTGTGCTTGTTCTATTCTGGTCCACGTGATGAAGGGGCTTTGTTAATTGGGGCGAGCTCTTATTGCCCCTAAGTGCATCTTGACAGCCTGACAGGGACCCTCTCTCCTTAATTCAGAGGACACACATTTTAGATATGGGGGTGGTGCACAACCCCAAAAGGAGGCCAGAAATCCCAGCCCTTTGAGAGGGTATAAAAAACGGAAAGAGAGTGTGTGCTTCCCTTCCCCTCACCTCTCAGAGCCCTGTTACCTGGGAGGGTTCAACGTGTACCCAAACCTGGTTTCATTTTATTTTCTCTGGTTCGAGACCTGGGATTTTGGTGTTTCAGGTCCTTGAAGTCCAAAGAGGGCCTCTCTGGCCCTCTGCCAGCCTTCCCATCCCGAGGCAGGCTTAGCTTGCATCCAGTAACTCCGCTGGTGTTCCTAAACCACTCTTGGGTCTGTCTTGGAGTGGATTCCTTCATTGTCTCAGGCAATCGACCTGTTGGTGTAAAAATACCAGTCGGTAACATTTCGGGTGGTAGAGATAAACCAGATCCCACCCAGGAATGAGTAGGAGGTCTGCCTCCCTGGAGACGGTGGTCAGTGGCGTTGTAACCTAATCTGTGTCTAGTTCTCTGTATGTTCTCATTGGGTGGTCAGGTGGCCGAGCCTTGTTTGGGCTTGCTCACTGGTTCCTTTCATTCATTCATCATTCTTTTCTCAAAGAACAATCATTCATCATATTCTGTTAGAGATCACATTTTCTGCAAAGCCATTCTGCCTCCTGCAGAGACAAGGCCTCCATACGGAGAACATTCTATCAGTATGTACCTTGCTTTGTGGCCCCATAATACAGACTCTAAAGTTCATGCAGGAAACAGCGTTGAGTCCCTCAGGACAGAGGAAAGCCACAACATTCATCTAGATCTCCATAACTTGTAATAATTTTGAGGTGCTTTTCTGAAGTTGAACATTTTTTTATTTATTCAAGTGCTTTACACATATTAGGTATTATTAATATTATTGAAACTGTAGTTATTAGTGATAAAATTTAGCTAAGCTTTGTTCCTTATCATGATCATCCTCATGGGGCCTCTTCTCCTAAGTGATCCAGCAAGTCCTTGAGTCTGCGTGTATATTCGTCCTACAACATAATCCTAGAATTTAGTACATGCTGAGTCTTTGATTTCTTGTTTTCAAATACAGAGTCAGAATATGTGTAGCTGTTTTCCAGCATGAATTTGGGCTGAAATGATGAGAAATGTAGAAGCCACTTCCAGCTAAGGGGAAGCCAGTACACATCAAGAGATTACTGGTGGTCTCTGATCCAACGTTAGAAAAATAGAAACAACCCTTTCCAGCACCACCATCTTTAAAATCCATGTATCTGAAACTTCTTGCTGAGAAACAGAACCAAAAAAAAAAAAAAAAAGCCTTGGGTAGGCTTCCCTCCATCCAAAGTTATATTCAAAATCAAATGCTGATGTAATCATTTCCATTCTGAACTCAGAAGATAGAGTGAAATGGTCTTTAAGGTTTTTGAGTCTGGTTTGTTGATGCAGAGTCTTTAAAACACAAACAATATTTTGCCAAAATCTAACACATACAACAGATACAAGGGAAGGCCACTGTGTTTAAGTCGGAAGCTGCAAGCCTCCCAACTTCTGCTTCTGTGAACTCTTCTTCACCCCTTGGGAATCCTCAAGACCCCAGAGAAACTCAGTATGAAAATCCCTGTGTAAGTGCAATAGTCGTTAGTCTGTCTGAAATTTACTCTATCAGTGTTTCTCGAAATATGATTCCTGAGTTACACTGGAGATGGCAACCAACTGAATTAGAATCTCTGGGGGTGTGGACCAGGAATCTGCTTTTGCATCAAGCATCCCAGGTGATTCTTGTCAACCCTAAAGTTCAAGAATCACTGGACAGCAGAGTTACTTATTTCCAAATCTATCTTTTGTCCATTATGAAACTAGTACATATACACTCCAGACAAGCGAAAAATAGGGAAGGGAAAATCTCTTCTGCTTCTACCACCCTAAGCTAAAACTTTTAGGACTTGGAAGTATTTCCTTCCAGGCTTTTTTTTTTCTATACATAAGTTTTCATTTGTAATATAGTTTAGCCATCGTTGTTGCTGTGTCATTATTGTTTACATGTGTCAATTTCATCTTCATGACCTAGTCTGTCTGATAGATATTATTATACCCATTTTACAGATAAGGAAATTAAAGCAGGAAGATTTTTCCAAACATAGTTTGCAGACACCTTGACAGCCTGCTTCTTTCCATTGCAACTATATCGAAAGCTCCATTACCTTATTTTTCATAATTGTATTTTTCTTGTTGCTTTTCACTGTTAATGGCAAACTTCAGTTAACTACAGCTCTCATATTGGATAGAGCATGGAGTTCCCAATTTTCAACATTATAAATAATATACTTGTTGAAGTGTATTTTTTTCTTTTTTTTCCTTTCTATATGTGAAACAATTCTTCTTGAAAATATTTCTTAAAAAATGGAATCTCTGGTCAAAAATTTCGAGCAGCTGATATATTGCTGACATTTCTCAGAGAATGCCACCGACATATATTGACTATAGTTTTCTCAAAGGGATATTATGAAGCACATCCCAGCTTTGTATCAGGGAACAAGCTGTCACATTTGAGTGAAATTTGTGGGTTATTTATAACCACAGACAGTATCATGTTTGCTTCCTTTACAGAAATCTAAGTAAAAGAATCACTTTTTCCTAGTATCTGGATGACTTGATTTCTTACAATCAAGCTGGCCTTCTTGGAAACTCAGAAAGGCAGCCCTTTCATCTTCATTCACAAAAGATCCGTTCTCACCCTTTTTCTGCACCAGAATTCCATGAGGCCATTGTGAATCTCTGGAAGAATCTAGATAACCTCTTTTTCAGAGAAGCAAGATATTGCGGCTGGCTCGTTCACTCTCCCTCCTGCCCTCGGCGCTGAGAGCTGTCTAAGCATCCTCTGCCGTGTGCTTGGGCCTCTGTGCCCAGCCCTGCCCGCGCCTGCCTGCAATGGCCCGTCACAGGGCTTGTGTCTATACCTGTGACCGCGTGACAGTCTGGGTGCCATGTGTGAAGAGTACAAACATCAGTCAGACAAACAGGATTTAAAGGGTGGCTGTGGCTTCACCACCTAT
Source organism: Giraffa tippelskirchi (assembly GCF_054371585.1). Classification (NCBI taxonomy): domain Eukaryota; kingdom Metazoa; phylum Chordata; class Mammalia; order Artiodactyla; family Giraffidae; genus Giraffa; species Giraffa tippelskirchi. The sequence goes on along the minus strand of NC_137281.1, from coordinate 54,597,892 downwards.
ATTAGTTGAGACACTGGGTGGTCAAGTTCTTTACAGTTTCTTGCTTCCATTTCCTGACCAGCCAAATGGGCACGGTAGTACCTACCAGACAGGGTCACTATGAAGACGAAATTTTTTAACCTGTGTGAAAACAACAGCAGCAGTGACGATGACTGTGGTGCATCAGAAATTGATCATGTGTCAAGGTCAGTGTTTACCACTTTACATATGTTATCCGGTGTCATGTTCATAGTTACCCTGGCAGATAAGTGGATAAGTGGTATTATTATTCCCATTTTACAGATGAGGTTTAAAGAGGTGAAGTGTTAGGTCAAACTATTGGAAAGTGCCATTCTTGTGGGTAAAATGGTCAACCGTCAGTCATCAGAGTCATCAGTGTCAACCTAATCATTTGCCCAGATCTCATAAAGAAAGGATCAAGGTTTTGACCCAATGCTGTTCAACACCTAAGCCCAAACTTCTCCATGTTAAATGGAATCCTAAAGCCCTGGGCACTCTGCCTCACAGAAATCAGAGACTTAAAACCTGTTTGTTTCATTTTTTTCCACGCACCCATGTCCACCATTAAAATGTACCGAAGATCAAACAGGGCCCTTGTACTGTGACAGACATCCGAATGCTGAATTTCCACGTGGAACTGGGTCTCCAGAGCAAACACAATGGAGAAAATTGCCATGGCCAGTCCTCGCATTGTGTGAACTGAAAAAAAAGAAAAAAACACATGCATGCGCACAGACCTGATTTGAATGGTATTTTTGAGTGGAAGCTAAGTAGGAGCTGAAAATGGCCTTTTAAAATACAGAACATAAGGATGCAATTCACAGAGCTGGTCTAAACTGTAAACATGCAGCTGTGGGGTTTGTGAGGCTCCGTGCTTACATACTGACAGCATACAAATTGTCAAGTACTTAAAGTTCCATTGTTGCTGGGAGGGCCTAACCCACTGTCCTCAGATGGTCTTGATTTTTTTTTTTTTAAACCACAGGATTCATCTCTCTCACATGAGATATGGTGAAATATAATAAAATATCAACACTAATAGACTATCAGGGATAATCAATAATGACTTTTCCAAATTCCTTTGTTTTATTATCATATGCTAACAGGATTCTTTTTTTTTTTTAAATGCAGAGATTGAAGTTTGCACTCTCCTAAACTCCTGCAAGAAATCCCTGTGCAAGGTGCAGAGAATGGTCATACATGTTCTTGGCCTTTCTTACAAAAACCTCTCGAGCGAGTTCACGTGGACATTTATGGGGTTGTCTTTCAGCACCCGTTTCCCCTCTTCTCCTGGAAACCCTATTCCTGCCTGCAATCCCTGTGGCTTCCTTGGAAGATGCCATTTTTGTCTGGCTAATGCACCTGAACTCTGTTGATTAGTCCATGGTTTAGCACCTGCCAACAAACTCAACTGAGAAAATAGGGCTTTGGAACTGGGGAGTTTCAGTCCCTTTCCACTGATGGAAGCTCTCGGTTACAAACTTTGGGTTTCCTGCTATTGCTGACAAGATCTTGGCTCTTTGTACACCAATGCTAAACAGAAGTACAGAGACAGAGTTGTAGAGGAGAAGGAAAGAGTAGCTTTATTTCTTTCCCAGGCAAAAGGGGACCACAGTAGGCTAGCACCTCAAGAACTGTGCCTCCCTACCTGGTGAGTAGAGAGAGGTTCTTTAGTCAGGCAGGAGTACATGATAAGGATCAAGGCATTAACAGTCTTGAAGTTCTTTCTTCTGCAAAGTTTCTAAAGGGTGGGTTGCTGACAAGATTAGGCTGTGTCGGGGGTCTTAATCTTAACCAGCCTTAAATCTTGCCTCAGGTGGTCTGTGACTGCCCCTCCCTTGATTAGCAAATGTCCTGCCCTTTGGAACTCAGAGAAGGGAACTCATGGGAGGCTCCAGTCTTGCCTACAAGAAGGGAGGACAAAAAGGTCTCTGTGCCCAGGAGCCCCACAGTGCCCTGTTTGGCATCACGGTGTGGAAAAAAGACAAGGCAGAGATGCAGACCATAGCATCCCTTGCTCCAGTATCCCCTGGGTCTTGCTGCCTCCTTGACGTTTCTGATGGTTCCTCAACTACCCCCCCGCACTCCACAGATGGACAGATTCCTCTTCATTTGTGGTGGGCTTGGTCACTTGCAAACGGAACATCATGGGGATGTCTGCCTCTGTCCGGGCTGACTTTGGACTCACTTTTTGGTTCTCAGGGCTCAGGAAAAAAAGTATGTACATGTGGCATGTGCTGGTGTGTTGTGTGCAGGCGTGGGTGCAGTGATGGCAGGGCTGTCGAAGTTGTGAGGGGAGTCCTAACCAGCATGTCTTCCTCTAGGCTTCCTCTGCAGCTGTCCAGAGCTCCATTTGGAACCCTGACTGTGCAGTAGTGTGTCCATCCATTGACCATCTCATTATAGGAAACTGTGAGCTACTTGGAAGGTAGAATTTGTCTTCTCAAGGAGCAAATCCCCAGCTGTTAGTACAGTTCCTGGCCTTGTGTGAAAACTTCATAAGCATTTGTTGGCTTAAACTGAATTAGTTGAAAGTAACTCAAAGATTGGTGGATGAGGGAGTTTATAGCCCAATCGAACCCAACTCAAGGGATCCCTGCCCATCTCTTAGAATCAAGCTGGAGTAGGCTCTTTCATCCAACATGGACACTGTACTTTCTGCTTCAATTATGTCATCTCAGCCTTTGCCACTGAGCTGTGAGAACAAGTCACTTCACCTCTCTTACATGGTGTTAATGAGACCTACCGCTGAGGTAGGTCAGTATGAAAATGAAAAAGTCCATAGAAAGTACTGTCATGGGACTGACCATGCACTCTGGACTCACCCCTTCCCAGCCTTGCTATCTGCTATTAGTGGAGCCCTGAACAAAAATCTGAATCTCTGCTATCTTTTCATTGGTCCAGGCTTTGCTCATCACATTATCTTTGAATGGAACACATGTCACTGGATTGATCCCTGGCTGTCCTCAAGGTGAGGAGAAGCCAGGAGACTTAAGACACAGGCATGCAGACCACGCTCATTACAGGTTTTGCATAAGTGGTGGGGGCTCCCCCGCCGGCGGCGGCTCCTCTCACTGTCTGGCTGCCTCTAGTCCATGGCGGAAGCCTCGCTGTGCTTGAGTGACAAAGCAGATTGCTTCCTCCCACTTCTGTGGCTTGAGACCCCTTTCTCTATCCTAGTTTCACTCTGATTGGCAAGTTCACTCAGAGTGAAACCTCAGCAAAACCTCAAGGTTTGGCTTAACTGCAAAGGGGGTGGTTGATATCAGATTCATACCCCAAAACAGAAGACCACTCGTGAGAAATTCTGTAAGCCCGGCAGTGTGGTTTATGTCAGAATTAGCCTATTGGGGTGAAGCTATTCAATGCCAGGTGAAATATAGCATCATCAACTAGAATCCTCAAGTCTTAGAACCTCTTAACCCAGCACCAGCTAGTGGGTTAAGCACTGGGAAGGTTGTGACCAATCCATTTCCCTGACAGTCATCTGAAACTGACAGTCATCTGAAACAATACTAAGCACAATCAAAAGCAATATTAAAGTATGTCATCTCAGGGAAAGAGAGGCAGGAATCGAAAACATCAGTGCTCAAGAGTTAGACGGACTTTTGTTTTAGACTGGCTTATAGTGGCTTAGATGATAAAGAATCTGCCTGCAATGCAGGAGTCATGGATTTGATCCCTGGATCTGGAGGATCCTCTGGAGTAGAAAATGGCAACCCATTCCAGTATTCTTGCCTGGGAAATCCCATGGACAGAGCAGCCTAGCAGGCCACAGTCCATACTGTTGCAGGAGAGTCGGACACAACCGAGCGACTAACACACTCACATTCTGCTTCTTACTACCTAGTTGAGTTCCCAAGCCTCCATCTCCTTATTTGTAAATTACAGGTGATACAAACTACATGGATTTGTTAGGAGTATTCAATCGGGTGAGGGCCATAAGATCACCCTGCATAGGGCTGGGAGAAGCAGGTGCTCAGGAATGGCTCCTTTTTGACCTTTTTTACAGATCTGTGTGGATGTACAGATTAGCCCAAGGGCACTAAGGCCAGGCACCTGGCCCATCTTCATAGGTTGCACCATAGGTTGCACCACTGTGGTTCACATAGCTGTTTTTATGAACCATAGCAAACTGCGAAGCCTCCACTCTTGATTTTGCCACATATGTACAGGCACAGGCTACCTCAGATCCGTGCACTGGTATTTTAGAGGTTTACTGGGGCTTATGGACACTTCTGTGATCAATACGACAAGTAAAAAATTAATTGTTCTTAGGATGACCGCTTTTGAGAATGGAGGTGTGAAGCTGCGAGAGGGTGTGGGTGTGATATTTACTGAGCATTTCTTTTGGTGTTTCAACTTATCCTTGCAGCTGAGGCTTATAAAGGTTTGTGGTTGCTCCAGCATGGCATACATAGTAGGTGGCAGATGTGTATAATAACAAGTTCAAGGGGAGCTCATTTGGGGAGATCAGTGATATAAGAAGCTACCTCTTAAATTCTGAAATCTGTATCAGAGAGTGTCGGTGGCAGGGGGCGGGGGGGATCCTTAAACTTCTACCAAAGATAGAGCACTAAAATTCAAGACCCCCTTTTTAATCTTTGTTATGAATCTAGAAAAGATAATGAATAAAGCACCAGCACATATTACGCTGGAAGCCCTGTGTAAGTCATTCCAGCAGGTCTCAAACATGTGGTCCCTAAGCTTGAGGGTACAGGTTAGGGGTGCACTTCCTTGCTTCCCTTGACAGTAGGATCCACTCCATGCTTTGCTTTGGCCCATGGAACAGGAGTGAAAGTGATGGATATCACTTCTAGGGAGAAATTTTAAGAGCCATTGGGCCCCCAGCTCCTTCCCACCCTCTAGCAATCAAGGGACCAATGTCCAGATGGCATCTCTGAGGTCCTTGAAGGACCACAGTCAACGGACTTCCCTGATGAACATTATTGGACGTGGAGGGGAATGAAGAACAAACCTTTGTTGTGTTCAGTCACTACAATCTTGGGATTATTTGTTACTGCAGCAGAACCTAGCCTATGTTGTCTGATACCAAACTTTGCTTTCTTATAAGACTCCATACCTGGGTTGTTTTATTCATCTGCTTATGCCTGCTTGTGACACTACCCTCCTTCCAAATGTACTCCAGGCTCTCACGCAGGGTAAGAAGGTTCAGAACAAAACAAAGATGCCTGCCTGGCACAGAAGGGATACCCTACTACAGTAAACTGATCACTAACACCCAGCCCTGAATCCACTCAGTTTTCACTGAGGCACCAAACTAACCCTGCAGAGTCCTTGTTAACTAACTCCTTGGCCAGTTTTCTGTATTCGCATAGGAAGGTCTCTTGCCAGATAGTTAAAATGTTCATGCTCCTATTTCGTTTTAATGCAAACTGACATTTCTTCTTCTTCCTGCGGTGGGTTTCTCTTATGAGGTCGTGCTTTGCATTTTCATAGAAAGAATGTCTGACTCCCCACCAGGAGCCCACCCTGTAGTTTCTGTGGGGGCAGGATTGGTTAACCACTTGCTTGAGTTTTAAGGCGCCACAAGCAGAACCAGACCGCCATGAGCTTCCTGATTTACACTGTGGTGGAGAGTGTCTGGGGAGCCAGGGAGAAACAGGAAGGGTCTGTTTCAGGAGCCCCAGGGAGAGCTGGGCCGCAGTCCTGGGGGGCTCCCGGCAATCAGAGGGCCAGCTCAAAGAAAGCAGTGAATACTGGCAAATGTTTTTTCTTATTCTTGCTGAAGAGCCTGAGTTGGACCCTAACTCCCTGTGTTAAGAGCTTTCCGTATAGAGGTATAAATCTACATACAGATATTATGTAGAAATCAGTAAATAATACCAAAAAGAAGTAATATAATTTTTTAAAAAAATAATAAAGACCAAAAACTAATAAAATAATTCCTAAAACACATAGTGCAAGCTTATATACTAGGCAGTTCATAAATATCACCCCTTTTCATCTTCTCCATAGTCCCAGGAGTTAGGGTTTGCTGCCTTTTTGTAGAAAGAATGAAGGAGTGTACTTTAAGTGATATAAAATCAAACATGCTTTCATGGACTCATTCAGCTATTCACTTGCTTGTATGCTGAGTAAATATGTCTGTACGTATGCGATTAAGAACAAAAGCTTGAAATGCTCTCTCTCTTTCTCGCTCTCTCTGGACTCCCTTGGGAGCGATGTTGATTCTCTTCTCCTTCAGAACCACATTCTACAGGCCTCTAAGGTTCTCCCAGTGGCCAGCCACCACATGCCACTCTGCAGGCCGTGATGGTAACCACCATGGCCGAGGAAGTGAAAGAGGGTTGAATCAAGTCTTAGCACTTGCTGCACCACCAGTGATGCTCTTCCCTGGCCCCAAGGGCCCCATTGTACCGTCTGCATTTCTGAGCTTTGGGGAAGAACCTCTCAGCTGTCCAGTTCCTCTGGCAGATGTGCGCACAGACCCAGGTTGTGTGTTTTGCTCCTTGGCTACTTCACCGCATAGAAATCTCACTAACTGAAACGGAAATTCCACTGGAAATGTAGCCGTCCTGCCATAAGGATTGGTAGGGGAAGATGATCCAAGTAGAAGTAATTCTTAAATTTAGATTACAGAGTTATACCATCCCATCCTGATAATAACTGTTTAGACCTACAAAGGGTATCATAGTCTACGTTTAATTACTTAATAATTACAGTTCCCTCGACAGAGGGGATTCAGAAGTATCAGCAGAAATATTGTCAGTAAAAAAAGAAAAACAAATATCCTGTTTTACACCAGTTCTCAACATTCTTTAAAATGATCACATGGCCATTTTTTTCTCTTTGAGAATGTGAAAATTTCCAGCCTGTAGTAGATAATAAATATCAGTGTCCTTCTCTAAGAAAGTAAGACCACTTTCCACTCTTCTAATTTTACCTGCAAAATTTCAGAGGTATATTACAAAATGCAAGTTTTTTTGGTTATGAATTATTGTTGTTATTAATTTAGTTTGGTCACTATACAAAGGTCAAGTTTGTGCAAGGCAATGCAAGAGATATAACGGAATGTTTATAGTTGGAGATGTTTATGTTGGAGACATAAAGGAATGTTTTCTGCTTGTATGTATGGTTCTTAACATGTTCCGAGGATGTTAAGATATTTGGATAAACTCAGATTTTTTAAAAGTTTCACATTTCGAAAGAAAATTCGCTTTTTGAAACTGGTGGCAGAATCAGGACATGTGGTCAGTCCTATCCAAATTCTAAACTAATGAGTTCATCTCTCCTCTGGGTGTTGAGCCCTGACTAGATAAGGAGTTTATGTGTCCTGTAAGAGCAGAAGTCATTTCTCTCCACTGCAGATCATCAGGGCTTCCCTGGTGGCTCAGTCGGTAAAGAATTCGCCCGCAGTGCAGGAGACCTGGCTTCACTCCCTGGGTTGGGAAGATCTCCTGGAAAAGGGAACAGCTACCCACTCTAGTATTCTTGCCTGGAGAATCCCATGGACTCCAAGGAGCCTGGCGGGCTACAGTCCATGGGGTCACAAAGAGTCAGACATGACTGAGCGCCTTTCACTTCACTTCACAGGCTAATCAGAGCCTGGGAAGCCCAGTGTCTGAATGGGAGGATGGCAGGAGATATATAACCCCAGAAAGGTGGGTCTCCGGGGCAGAACTGGCCTCCTGACAGCTCAGAAGGCCCTGAGACACCCTGCGAGTCTCTGGATGGGGTGGGAAGGAAGAAGGAGTGGTGCCTTGGAAGTAAGAGAGCAGGCGTCCTGATGAGGAGTCAATTCATCAGCTTTATCAAACAGCCTGGGAAATTCCAGGATTTCCAGCCTTTGGACTAGGTCTTGAAGAGAGATGTGGGCTGGTGCTTCTTTCCCTAGGCCAGAATGCTATGAAGCATGTAGACATCTGGAATGTTCTCAGAAAAGCTTGGCCGTTCCTAAGTTCAGAGGCGTTGGGCAGGAAGGAACTAGAATGGATAGGGGAGAAGAAAGCCACTCACGTGTCAAAGGGCACTTAAATCAGCAGACATCATTGTGTCTGACCGTCTTTTGGGGTGGTTCATAGGAAGCTCCACATGTTTAGAGCCAGTCAGGCCAGGCTGGAGTCACCGGCTGAAGGTTCTTCATCTCATCCGTGTTACAAGAAACTGGGAAGAAGTTGGCCGGGAGGCAGGAAGCCAGAGCAAGACTCCTTGCTGGACAGGAAGTTCTGAGCAACAGGGGTTTGACTCCATGTCGGATGGAGAGCAGAATTCCCTGGAGCTGGCTGTTGGCTCGTGGCAAGGCCCCCTGGTCCTGAGTTTGGGGTCCCACCAAAAAGGGAGACTTCAATTCTTTCTACCAGCACTCTCTCTGGAATTCGGCAAATCCCCTGCTCTCTTGGTGGCAAGAGATCACTCAAGTCCCTGCACATAAGGCGCAGCCCTTTGTTCATGTCCGTGAGAGATGCTGAGCAGGCAGGCCTTGGAAGGACGGGATGTCCGAGAGCCAGGGAGACATCGGGAAACCTCAGCAGGACATGTCCATGAGCCTTTCGTCTAAGGCTCTCCCAGCTCCCTTTGCAGTCTCCTCTCCATTCCAGTTTCTTCCATCCCTTCATCACTTCTGCTTGCTCTTCAGTGTGCCTTGCACATCCCCATGCTGACCTCTCTGACCCCCCTCTGGAGTCCGATCTCATTCGATACTGCTGCTGACTTTGTTTGATCCCTGAAAGAGAAGTTCTGATAGGATCAACTCTCTTCCCAAGGCGATATGCTCAATCCTCCACCCCACCCCCCCACCCCAGACTGCGGATCACCCAGGCACAGTCCTAGTGGTGGCCTCCACGCAATCTTGACTTGGAACCCATAGCACAACCTGTGGATAGGACGTTTTAAGGTACAGAGGAACCAGGGCATCGCAGATCTTTGGAGGTTTTCTCCAGCTCAGCGATGCACAAACTGTACAGTGGTGGGAATTCTGCAGCTGTGGTTGCCCCCATGAGCCTCAGTTTTGGGTCCAGATCAGATAAAGGCCCACGGTTGGCAGAGCATGCTGGATCTGTCTCTGGGGTGGTAGGCAGCGCCAGTGATCAGGAGCAAGTATTATCCGGGCTACCGCACGAGTGCAGTCAGAAGAGCCACAGCGTACCACAGCCGGTGCCTTCTTTGGGGGTTTCTTTGTGAAAGTAAAAGGGGTTTTCTAACTCAATCCCATGGAGACCACTTTAGTTTCCATTTTTCTCAGATGATAACATCTACAGAGGGGCTCCTTTCACTGCGGGCACATCACTTCTCAGACACGTGGTCTGTGTTTGGAACCAAACGATACTTACTAATCACCACAATTAGGACCTACTGCAGGCTGCCAGGACCACCTCAGAGAGACTCCACATATTTCAAGAGAACTCAGAGCTGCTCCCCCGACCCCCGGCCCCCAACAGCAGTGTCAACAGAAGCCCAGGTGTACTCTGACCTCCTGCAAAGCTTAACCTACCTATTGATCACTTCTGTCCCAAAGGACGCTGCTTCCTCTTGAAACATACTTAAAAGTGTGTGTGTGTGTGTGTGTCCTGAAGTTTAATGAGGGGAGCATGTGATAAGCTCAGCGTATACTGAATATAGGTATTATCAGGAATGAAGGTGTTATCAGAAATTCAAATGTCTTGAATTAGGACACTTTGCTGTCCTTTCTTTTAGGTAATTCATGCAATTCCTGTGCTACCAATACCCCACACCTAGAACAAGGGTACAATTTTCCATCAAGAAGACAATGCATGTGGGTACAGAGCCCAGCTCCACGATTTTCTAGCGAGGTGACAGGTCTCATAACCTTTCTCGAGTCTACTTCCTCTTGTTTCAGACGGAGATGTCCGTTACCCATCGTGTAAGACTCTTGGGATGACTGGAACTAATATTTATGAAGTTTTGCGCCAAGGCTGATAATAAGTGATCTTTATCGTGAATATTGACGGTACCGATGTTTACAAATAAAAACAGGAATTACTTCTTCAAATGGCTGCACTTCCATCGGATATTTTCCAGTCCCTCCACTCGTCAGGCTCGGGTAAACAGATGACCGTCTCGGTCACCCAGCCCTGGCGGAACTTCACAACCTTGGCTTGTTTGACACTCCCCACCCCTCCCCACCCCCCACCCCCCACCCCGATCCGGGAAGGATGTTTTGAAAAGCAACATTTTCCCTCCATCAGGGTTATTCTTTCTCCCTCACCCTGTTGTCTTGCTGGATGTGGGGGCGGCCGAATGGGGGCTCAGGGGCCTGAGAAAAGGGGTGAAAAAAAACTCAACTGTGAAAACCCAAGAGAAACCGAAAGATGTGAACACTGGAAAAAAAGAAAACAGAAAAAGAGCTTCTTCAGGACCCAGGCGGTTAAGGAACTGGCCTCGACAGGAAGTGGGCAGGAGGCTGTTTGCAGTGCGCTCATGGGAACTGAGTTGGAAAGTGCTGTGGTGAGTGTGTGTGGAAAAAAAGGGCTCGAATCAAGCTATAAATATCTGTTTCTTTGAAGTTTTATGACCAACAATTAATGTTACTGGAAGGCACATAAAGAGTATTTTCTTGACTTAGTGGGTCTCAGTGGGGCAGGCTCAGGTTAACACACTATCCCCCTGGACGCTGTCCCTGCCTATTCCGTGTGTGTGTGTGTGTGTGTGTGTGTGTGTGTGTGTGTGTGTGAGAGAGAGAGAGAGAGATCTAACACATGTGTCTCAGCACCCTCAGCATAGATTTATATGGTTTATGTATTCATTCATTTGTATTTTCATTTGTTTGCTCAGTTAACCAGTGTCTTTCGACGTATAAAATCCCGCTGATACAGCCATGAATACATGAAACCCCTGTCCACGGGAAACTTTCATTCTAGTTAGGGAAAGAGATATTAAACCAGACAGGACATGCCAGGGATAGAAAAATGCTGGAAAGGTAATCTACACCAGGTAAGAGGGCAGAGGAGGGGAAGACAAGAGGCTCAGAGTCTAGAGAAGTGTCTCTGATAAGCGGCCTGCACATAAAAACCTGCATACATAGGTGAACGTAGAGGAAAGCATATACCAAGGTCCTGGGGCAGGCATGTGCTCAGCAGAGCTTAGGAGAGCCAAGGAGGCCGACAGGAGAGACCCAGGAGTCCTACCCAGAGAAGGGAGTGGCTCTCAAGGGGCAGGCTGTGCCCTGTTTGGAGGTCTTTGGAAGATGTGTGAGGCAAGGAGACTCTCTGGAGTTTTGTTTGGCCCTGCCAAAGAGCTGCCACCAATTCTATAACAATATCTTTCCCCAAAACTCTCCTATAAAACAAAAGCAATACAAAAAAACAAAAGCAAAAATTACTCTATAGTCAGTTGTAGACAGGGATTTTTTTCTTTTTAAAGAATGCTATGGCTTTTTTTTTTTCTCCCCCTTCCTTGCTTGCCTCTTGCTATATACTGACTTCACTGTTAGAACTTTCTGTTATTTCCTTCCTGCTTTAAAGCCCTCCCATGCTTCCCTGGTGGCTCAGCTGGTAAAGAATCTGCCTGCGATATAGGAGACCTGGGTTTGATCCCTGGGTTGGGAAGATCCCCTGGAGAAGGGAACGGCTATCCACTCCAGTATTCTGGCCTAGAGAATTCCACGGATTGTATAGTCCACGGAGTCGCAAAGAGTCAGACATGACTGAGCGACTTTCGTGTTGTGTGTGTTTGTTATGGCTTTTGTGAATGTAAGTGGACTTGAAGCCTGGCAGGCAGGAACAACATCTACCTTCTCCCCTATAGAGGGCCCATGGTACCCAGTCTTCCTTCATGGGAATTTATGATCCTCGCAGTTGAGGACCTGGCTTGAGGTTCACCCATGCACTCACCTAGGTGAAAGCACTGACTAAACAAAGAAGACTCCAAAACCATCTGGAGAATACCATGCTTTGCACGAAAGCAGTTTTAAAGTACCCTGGGGTGTTCTAGAAGTTCCTACTCAAGGATAGTTTCACCTGTCCCAAAGCTCACCTAGGAACTTTGGTACATATAAGTTGGTTTTCTGAAGAGGGTTTCTGCACAGCTTTTTTTTTTTTTTTAAAGGAAATGCAAAGTTCAGATCAAGTTCCCTTCCAGGTAGTCTGAATTAGGGATGTTTGCTGTGTGCCAGGAGAGAGTTTTCCTCCTTTGTTTTCTTGGGTGCTGGGAGCTGTTTATGACAAATGGGGTTCATTACATGGATGTTTTGCCGGTTATTAAGGCTTTCACAATATTAAAATCCAAGGAGATCACAGAGAGGAGAGCCTTTAGGGGCCAGGAATCCACTGTGCTAGCTTGCTTGGAAACTGAACAGCCACCTAGCCCGTTCTTTGTTTAGCATGAATTCAGCTAGAGGCCATGTCACTTTGTTGTCCCCAACTGATAGGTTCAGCGTGTGATCGAGATGTGACCCTGTGTTCATCAGAATCTCACCAGCTAGGGACTTCCCCGGTGGTTAAGACTTTGCCCTTCCAGTGCAGGGGGTGCGGGTTGAATCCCTGGTTGAAGAACTAAAATCCCGCATGCTATGCTGTGCGGTCAAAAAAAAAAAAAATTCTCACCAGCACACCGACCCTACCCATCACCCGGGCATTGTGCTCTCTTTCCCTGGAACTGGGTCTGTGAGTTTTAATAGAAGCGGCTGGCCGCTTTCTGTAAGTAACCTTAAGCCTGATCTCTTTCCATCTAGTGAGGTCCTTTGTTCAGTAAAAGAAATGGTGAGTAGGGAATGAGTTGTGGTGGAAACCGATTTATGTACATTTCAGTAACATGACTTCTCTAGAACTGGACACAAAGAACACAGGTTTTGGAGATCTCTCTGGAATTGATGTAAATGTTGTTTAAAAAATGTTCCTCAGTGACTCCCTGGTGCTGTAGAAATGAGTCTGGGTTTTCAGTCCAGCGTAGCTCACATCCTCACTGACAGACACATGACTTGTAGCCCTAAAACATAAAGTATAATGCTGCCTTCTTACTTTATACTGTAAAGAAAGATGCCAGGAAATTGGTTAAATCAGTGTGAGATAGCCCTTCAATAGACTCTTGTAAATCAAGGCAAAGAATGACACTTCTAAAGAAAAATTTTAAAAATCAGAGCAAGAATGATATGTTTACATCTCTGATAAAAACAAAATGTCATGACATGGTTCTGAAAGAGTGGGAGGAGAGACAGCTATTGGAGTGGGGAAAAAAAACACTCAATACCAACTTCTTCACAACAGTTGTGTTTGAGACATGAGGCTCTCTGGATTTGTTTTTCTTTGTATTTTCTCCTCGTAAAAGATGAGTACTTTTAATTATGAGATCAAAAAGAAATAGGCAGTGGCTTATTTGGACCCATATTTTTCCCTGTTTAATTTAGGTGGAGCTTTTGTTTGCACAAAAATTATGCCTACAGTTCGTACGATGACTTTTTTTTCCCTCTTTTTTTTTTTTTTAAATGACTAGGAACCATTTTCCACTCCCAGCAGCCACACCAGGCCAAGCACTGGCCCCTCAGTTTCTCTGAGCAGGCCTCCAGCGCCAGGTACCACAGAGGCCCAGCGACACCCACAACAAACACGGTGACAGTCACATCACCACAGGCTTCCTGCCAGAGTCAAGGCAGAGGCTGTAGCCTATTTGGCAACTTGAATGAACCTCAGAAGGATAACCAGCTACTCATTAGGCCTGTTACTCTTCCTCAGACCATTGATATTTTCTCTCCTGCCTCCCCTCCCCCATGCCCTCTGACAGAGGGTGACAAGCTCGAAGGAGAAAGGGCGAAGGAAAACCAGTGACTCAGCCAGAGCAGGCCTCGCCACCACTTCCTGGACACTTGACTTCTCTCTTCTCCCTTGAGATGGGGAGGAAGCCTGGAGCATTCTAGCAAATGGGAGAGTTTCAACAGATGCTGTGGGATGGGTGGCTGGGTGGATGGAGGGATGGATGGAAGAATGAATGGGTGGATGGAGGGATGGATGGAGGAATGAATGGGTTGGTGGAGGGATGAATGAATGGATGGAGAGATGAATGGGTGGATGGATGGAGGGATGGATGGAGGGATGGAGGGATGGAGGGATGGAGGGGTGGATGGAGGATTGAATGGGTGGATGGAGGGATGAATGGAGGAATGAATGGGTGGATGGAGAGATGAATGGAGGAATGAATGGGTGGGTGGAGGGATGAATGAATGGATGGAGGGATGGATGGGTTGATGGAGGAATAAATGGGTAGATGGAGGGATGGATGGAGAGATGGATGGAGGAATGAGTGGGTGGATGGAGGAATGAGTGGGTGGATGGAGGAATGAAAGGGTGAGTGGAGGAATGGATGGAGGGATGGAGGAATGAGTGGGTGGATGGAGGGATGAAAGGGTGGATGGAGGGATGAATGAATGGATGGAGTGATGGATGGGTGGATGGAGGGATGGATGGGTGGATGGAGGGATGGATGGGTGGATGGAGGGATGGATGGGTGGATGGAGGGATGGATGGGTGGATGGGTGGATGGAGGAATGAATGGTTGGATGGATGAATGCGTGAATAAATGACGACCACCCAACAGTCACTCAGAAATAGTGTCATAATTTCCAGATGAGTGGTAAATTGTCCCCCTGTATCTCATCCCACCTCCACACTTCTCAGCCCTGTGACTAACAAAACCTGTTTCTTTACTTACAAACAAGCTTGCTGGGGGACTGCTTTCAAAGCTAGCCATGGCTTGATATTTGTTTATCATTTTGCCAGCACTCTGACCCACATTTCCTGGATTCTGAAGAGCAGACAACAAGAAAGCAACATTCAAGTATTCCTTTAAAAATTTTATCTAAGATCCTTTGGAGAAAAGAATGTCTTCTGAAAGTTTGGGTCTAAGATTTGTACAGAGGCAAATGTATAATCTCATTGACCATCTGAAGACACACCTCGAATAGGGAATGATAAACTCATTTAAAGATACTTTAAAGAAGCAGTTAGAGAGGCAGATAATCAGAGGAAAATAATAGTGTTTCTTTCATTAAAAGGAGCCCAATATATATTGATCCAACAGGTTTACGCTGCATGCACCCCGGAGTGCCATCAGCCCAGACCAGATCAGTACCTTGTGTATCTTTCCTCCCGCTGCTGCAAAGGGGATTTGCCGGATCGCCCGGTCAGCTTCTGCATTCTCTGAGCGCTGAGGAGGGCCGATGTGGTTCTGGCTTATTTCTAAGTCCCTTAGAGACAATTTCTAGTCCCCAAACTGAAGCAAAATAATCCTCCCAATTCCTCGGGCATTCTCTGCCCCCGTGCCCCACCCCACCACCCCCCACCCTGCCAATTCTTTTTTTTTTTTTAAGTCTGTATTAATTTTGTTGCAATATTGCTTCTGTTCTGTGCTTTGGATTTTTGGGCCATGAGGCATATGGGAATCCTGCCACCCCAACCAGGAATCGAACCCGCAACCCAGACATTGGAAGGTGATGTCTTAACCACTGGACCACCGGGGAAGCTCTCCACCCCGCCCACCCCACCCCCAATTCTTTTTATGGTAAAAAGGTCTCCTCCTAGAGGTTTTCATGGTGCCCTGGCATCGACTTGAAGGCGATCCTTGCTTAAGAAACGCCTGTTGCCTTTGTCTGCCTCTCGTTTGCCTCTCTACCCCAGCGGGACTGTCTCCTCTCCCTCTGGCAGTTTTATTTTGCGGCAGAAGAGAGAAGAGATGGAAAAATGGACCCCTATTTTATCGCTGTTTCTTCAAGGAGCTCAAACTGCTTTCAGGCATGTCCTTATTACCTCATTCATCCTCATAATGTTCCCTCAGCAGTATTATTCTTATTTTCAGGATGGAGAAATTGAGGCACAGACAAAATAAATGGCGTGTAGAAGGTCAGAGAGCCAGGCAGCCGAAGAGGTGGGGGTGGCTGCCGCATTTCTGGCATCCATCCTGGGCCATCGGTCAGACTGTCCTCTTCAAGTAGGGAGAGGGAGAGAGAGGAGGGGAGTTCAGATTGCAGAGGTGATCAGACAGACGGAGCCAGCTTTAGCTATCACTCATCTGGCAGAGATCAGTCTTTTCGGCACCCTTCAAAGAAGTTGGAACCCTTATTACGGCGTGTGTTCTGTGTGCAGGGGACCTTGCTGGTCTCGGGGATGCAGCAGTTAATAAGACACCCCTGAGACTTTTCTCCATAGAGTTAATATGTGAGAGATGCAAAGAACACATCTCAGCCCCAGAAACGGGGGCCTGAGAAAGCCCTCCCCCACCCCTCCCTTGCCCCACCATCCACAGCAGCCTCACCTCTTCCCTGCATCACTGCCTTGTCCTCCTAGCGGGGCTCCTGGCACTGCCTCTCTTCTAGCCTCGGGTCCTTCCTCAGCACTGAACCAGAGTCTCCTTTGAAAACACACGTTCAATAACAGCTTTCCTTCCCCTGCTTAGATCTCTCTAAAGGCTTCAAGGGTCACTCAGAGTGAAAGCCGGTCTTAACCATGGCCTCTGCATCCTTCTTGCTTTCCCGTCTCCCAAGTGCTCTGTTCTGCCCTCTTGGGCTCTGCCCTTCTCTTGTGTTCTACTGCACTGGCCCCTGCACTGGCTGAGTCCACCAGTCACTCTTGACCTCGAGGCCACTCCTGTCCTCACTGCCCCTGGCCTGAGTGCCCTTCACTAACCACAGGCCTCCTTACCCTTTCCTTTCCCTCTCACACTCTCTGAGGACTTGACATCTTGACCTCATCCTTAAAATTGGTCTGCCTTCGCCACCCACATCATCCCCTCATCCTTCTCACGTGCCTTTGTTCTCCATATACCGTCACCATCGAACACACTGTCCCGTGTACCCCCTAGTTTTGTTTTCTATTCCCTTCCACGAGAATGCAGACTCCTCAGTGGCGTGTAGAAGGTCAGAGAGCCAGGCAGTGGAAGAGGCACGTTTCATCTGCTTTTCTCAGGGCTGTCTGCCCATTGCCGGCGACCTAGTAGCTGCTCAGCAAACACGTCATGTTTTTACAGTGGAACGTGACGCTCGCAGAATCGTGAGAAGGAGCCTAAAGCTCCTTCTTGTGTTCACAAGATCCTCTCTGTAGTCTGGGGAGGAGAGAGGATGGTGGTGGGGTGGGGGCATCTCTGGGGGTTCTTTGGGGTTGCAAGCATGTTGGCAGGGGGTGTCCAGGGAGAAGGCTGAGTGCAGGTTGCTGCGTTTGGTGGTTTTGGCCATTTCTGTGGCCGAAGTATAGAAGGATGTCTTCATTGAAAGGGGCAGATTGGATTTTTTTTTTTTAACCTTGAACAGGAGTTCATTCAACTCTGGTGGTGGGATGCCCCGGATCTCTGGTGGGATGCCCCGGAGAGATCCTCGTTATCGACAGGGATGTGTGTTGGGCGGAGGATGCCCTGGATGGTGGATTCACAGGGAAGTCAGAGCTGTCCTTCACACAGAGCCCGCTTTTGCCATAACTGCATAACGGTGTCTCTGATTCTCAGGCCCTCATCCCCAGCTGTTTCCTCAGGCATGTATTCAAGATCCGAGATGCCACTCACCATCTCGCAGGATGCATATTTGTATCTGGATCCAAAAACAAAAAATTTTTTTTTTGGCCCACATGGCCGCAGCCCATGGCAGAAGATTCTAGCAATTAGCAGGAACTGAAAGTGCTAATTTATTGCAGCCAACACTGTGATCTAATAGTCACACATTACAAAAGCAAAATCCTTTTTTTTTCCCACTGTGGCACCATGGAGCTGTCATCTGCTCTGCATGCTTCCTCATGTCTTTTGTTCACATTAGGGGGAAAAAAAAAATAACCCTCTTCTACTAGGAACCAGAGAGGGCCCATCGGGTTCCAAGAAGGATGATATTCGAAAATGTATTCTGAAGAGGTTTGATTTGTGCTTGGGGTAAGGATGGTGCAATTGGATTCTGTTGCTAAATGCTCTTTGAAAAGCACAGGGTGTTTTTGTCCCTTTATTTAGGAAAGATGATCATATTTCTCCTTTTAAGTGCCCAATGTGAGCCGTTGCTACCAGGTACAAGAAAGGTGTGGGTGGAGAGGGGCTTGGAAGGGAAATTGAGGAAGATCAAATCTTTTGCCCAGCAATCGCATCTATCGCCCAGTTCACAGCTATTGGTTTTGACCATTGGATCTTGCCTCCAGTCTGAACCTCAAGTGAATTTCCAAACCACCAGGCAATATAAATTACAGGCAGAATGATAAGTCGGGTCCTGCCAGGTGACTAAGGCTGCGTGGCAGTGCTTCAAGTCTTTAAAACCATCTTCCAGTGGCCCCAAAGCATTAATACGCTTGGAACACTGTCTGCCCAATGTCTAGAGTGGGGCTGCGGAATTTGATTCCTAGGTACATCGAGTTTGGGACCTGGAAGAAACTCGAGACGTTCTCTGGTCCAGCAAATTCCAGCTTGTCTGTTCGTCAGAATCACCTGAGAGCTTAAAATACAACAGACTCCTGAGCCTCATCCTCCAGAGAGACGCAGTCATTTGATGTAGGATCAGACCTGGGAAGGGGCTTCCCAGGGGGCACAAGTGGTAAAGAACCTGCCTGCCGCTGTAGGTGAGAGAGATGTGGGTTCAATCCCTGGGTCAGGAAGATCCCCTGGAGGAGGGCCCGGCAACCCACTGCAGTATTCTTGCCTGGAGAGAACCCCACGGACAGAAGAGCCTGGCAGGCTCCAGTCCATGGGGTCGCAGAGAGTCAGACATGATGGAAAAACTTTGCACGCATGCACAGACCCAGGGAGCTGCAAACAGAAGCAGAGTTACATTTGGGGACATCTGTGACTTCAAAGAGGGGGAAACAGTCTCAATGTGTGAGACACAGGGTAGAGGTTTGAATACAACTCCCAGGCCCCCGGTGTGTGACGTTTTCACCTGCACCAGGTCCTGCTGCTGCTTTCTTTTTTTTTCTTTTCTTTTTTTTCTGGCTGTGCCGGGCCTTTTATTTGTGACATGTGGGATCTAGTTCCTGGACCAGGGATCGAACCTAGGCCCCTTGCATTGAAATTATAGAGTCTTAGCTCCTATACCACCAGGGAAGACCAGTTTCTGCTTCTTAACCAGGGGGAACCTGATTCACTAACCCCTAGAGTGGTCAGATCCTCTGATTTTTTTTTTTTCCTTTTTATTCTAAGAAAATCCAAGATTTTTTGTATGTGTTTGTGAAATCTTCAAGAGTTTCCAATGTTGGCAGTTAATTCAGTTTATTTTTATTGTCTAACATCTCTCACCTAATACGTAGATGTGAGCCCAAAAGAATAGGAACCCTCTGCAACCCACAGACCAGCAATTTGAGACTTTTGTTGAAAAGGTATCTTGCTGATGTATGGGTGACAAGGGTCCAACTCTGTGGGGTATGAATTAGTCAGGGTCCAGCTAGAAAAATTTCGAACTGTGATGCTGGAGAAGACTCTTGAGAGTCCCTTGGACTGCAAAGAGATCCAACCAGTCCATCCTAAAGGAAATCAACCCTGAATATTCACTGGAAGGACTGATGCTGAAGCTGAAGCTGCAATACTTTGGCCACCTCATGCAAAGAGCCGACTCATTGGAAAAGACCCTGATGCTGGCAAAGATTGAAGGCAGAAGGAAAAAAGGGCAACAGAGAGTGAAATGGCTGGATGGCATCACTGATTCAATGGACATGAACTTGGGCAAACTCTAGGAGATGGTGAGGGACCAGGCTCCAGGGAAGCCTGGCGTGCGTCAGTCCGTGGGGTTGCAAAGAGTCAGATACGACTAAAGACTGAACAACAACAGCCACAAAATACCTTCCCAGAAACACCCTGATTGATATTCAAATAACTGGATGCTGTAGTATAGCCAAGGTGGCCCACAGACTGACCATCTCAGGCTAGATGTAAAAAAAAGAAGAAGAAGAAGGAACACAAGGATAAACAAGACCAAGACTCCTATGTCATCCTTTAACAAAAGTCTTAATCTTTCTAGTTGTGTGGGATTTTTTTTTTCCTTAAATAAAGGAGATTGTTTGAAAGAGCCTGAGAAATGAGGGCAGGCATCAGTGATCCGGTTTAGAAGAGAAGCCCTGGGTTTGTGCCAACACAGGATGGGTTTGTATCTTTAAGTGGCCTTTATTACCATAGTAATAAACAGCAAACAGGCCCAAATCTTCCAGGCTTGTGTTGGCTTTGACCAATGAAGTAGAACAAGGCCTCTGAATACCCCATTAGTTCCAGGCTGCGCTTTGATGGCGCTGCACAGGCAGCTCTTTTTCTCCACAAGTCACCAGCCTCGCCCGTGTCTCTTAACAAATGTTGTTGACAGGCCGAGTTGCAATTTTTCTGCATGTCCTGACAGTTTAATTCACTACCTCTTGGCTAAGCACGCAGCCTAAGGGGGTGCTTCAGCACCTTGGCATCACCGGGCTGCAATTAAAATAATTCAGAACCACGGCTGGGCTTGCAGAAATAGTCCTTCTTGCCTTTGGAACACACAGTGTGTTGTCCAACCCCCCCATGGAGCGGAGTCGAGCTCTCCCCTTTTAGAGTGGAGGGCAGTGGAATTTATTAACAAGACTCTGACTCTATTTGCATGTGACACCCAACGGGGTTTTTTCCCTCTGTGGAGGTTGAACATAATTTCTTCGGTAGACTTGGTACCTGGAGAAAGGTCATGGGGGGGTGTAGGAGAGCAGGCAAACACGGATGGGAGTTTGGCAAAGACCATCTTTAGAAGCCATCCTTCCAAAATATCAAGTCGAAAATATCCTTTCTTCTGAATTCTGCACAGGAAAGATAAAGGGACAGGAATGCCCAGAAATGGGCCTCCTTTGAAATGGTCTTGTATGAAGAATGGCCCTTTGAGATGTTTTGGACACAGGTTAAGCACAAGACAGTACTGTGTTGTATTGTGAACATAATTCTGTTGACCCACCTGTCTTAACCCAGCAACTCGGCTGCCGTTGATCCTAAAACAAGAGCGTTTCCAAGTTTTAGGGTGATTTGGTTCATCAGATAAGGTACTTTCAAAAGATGGAAAAATCAATAAATCCCCCCAAGTTACTTTATGATGAGGACCATGGACTGCAGCCCACCAGGCTCCTCTCTCCATGTGATTTTCCAGGCAGGAATACTAGAGTGAGTTGCCATTTCCTTCTCTAGGGGATCTTCTCTACCCAGAGATCGAACCCACATCTCCTACATTGGCAGGTGGATTCTTTACCACTCTGCCACCTGAGAAGCCCAAGGAAACTGGTACCAATACTAAAATTCAGTCTGAACATCTCATCTAAATCTCTTCTGAAAAAAATAATCTGCCAATGAAAAGAAAACAGTAATGCACACTCTATGCTCAATTCTCAAAACTTAATGGCTTGTGACCGTGGTCTCTTATCTGCTAAATGCACACACTGGGTGGGTGGTCCCACGCACCTAGAACTTCCTTCTGTTCTACAGCTTCTCCGACTCTACGGCATCCATGAATCTAGCTGCCATGTGCTAGATTCCCTGTTAGGGGCCACGGGCGGTAGAAAGGATAGGAGAGTACGTGGCTACCTGCACACAAACTTGGTTAAAACTTCATTAGCAAAGCTCCTCTCTGAAGGAAATCATACCTTGAAGCTTGATATGTGATGAACAAGCACGGGAGATGCTGCTCGCGTTCGACAATGATCTCGTTAAAGAATAAACGCACACACGGTGCCTGCCTAGGAAGGAACTGGGCTTATTGTAGCCACTCAGTAAAGACTGCAGGCCTTCTGGGTGTAATTTTGATGCTCTCAAAGCCATTCTCTGGGAATGATAGTCTTTTCCGATCTTTGAAGAGACTGAGTGAGGGGCAGAATGCACCGCCACCCCCTCCGCAAGTAATTTGTTGTTATTCAGTGGTATAGTCATGTCTCTTTGCCACACCATGGACTGCAGCACGCCAGGCTTCCCTGTCCTTCACCACCTCCCAGAGCTTGCTCAAACTCATGTCCATTGAGTCGACGATGCCATCCAACCATCTCATCCTCTGTCATCCCCTTCTCCTGCCCTCAATCTTCCCCAGCATCAGGGTCTTTTCCAATGAGTCAGCTCTTCGCATCAGGTGGCCAAAGTATTGGAGTTTCAGCTTCAGCATCAGTCCTTCCAATGAATATTCAGGGTTGATTTCCTTTAGGATGGGCTGGTTGGATCTCCTTGCAGTCCAAGGGACTCTCCAGAGTCTTCTCCCGTGATTGGGCAGCAGCATTCAGTTCTGGCCAGGGACTGAATTGGCCTCCTCCTCCCCCCTCCCCCTCCCTCCTCCTCCCCCTCCTCCTCCCCCTTCCCCTCCTCCTCCCCCTTTCCTTCCTCCTCCCTCTTCGTCTTCCCCTCCCCCCTCCTCCCCTGTCCCCCTCCCCCCTCCTCCCCTGTCCCCCTCCCCCCTCCTCCTCCTCCCCTGCCCCTCCTTCCTCCTCTGCCCTCCTCCTCCCTCCTCCTCCCTCCTCCTCCTCCCCCTCCCCACTCCTCCTCCTCAATTAGCTGACCACCAAGCCCTTGACACAGAGCAAGAAGGAGGACAGGCCTGGCCTCCCCTCTTGGTTTCGGCAGGTTCTCAGCATCACCCTTCTAAGAGTCTCCTGGCAAAGGACAGCCGCTCCCCTAAGCAGTTAAAGCCCAGGCCTCTCTGTTGATGTCTGCCGCGCCCCTCGGACCATGTGAGTCCCTCCTCTGCCCCTCCCTGTGCATTAACCGAGACCTTGGCCTATCGACTGCAGATTCTCCAAGGCAGCTGGACTCTCAGTTTGAAAGGTTTTTCCGAAGAGGCTTCTATTAATTTATGTATTTAATTTCTGTACGGAGTGCCTGTTCGCCTCCCAGCACAGGTGTTAAAGTACCTTTAGGGGAATGCAGCCGCCGAAATCCTCTGTAAGGGAAAATGCTTAGAGTGTCACAAACTGAAAAGCAGTGGTGGGAAATACTCAGGGAGCCCGGTGGAATAACCGCCGGGAGTCGCACCCTCCCTGGGTTCTGGGTCCTGTTCCCGTCTCTCCGAGGCTGTCAACTCAGTAACCTTGGCTGGAAATCACCAGCTTCATTGTGGTCCAGAGAGAAAAGGGTAATTGCCCAGTCCCAGTGGACTCTCTACTTTCTGGTTTAATATGAAGTTCAGTTATGCTAATAGAGTTACTTTTTAAGATCTTAACAAATCCAGTAACATTTAAAATCAGCTGGGCAGTCCAGCCACATATTATTAGCTCTTCCTCAGTTGTGTGTTATTATTATTGTGGGTGCTAGATATGTTGTTTGAACAGTTAAATCCATCCTAGGCATGGGTTTCTGTGTGATCAGGGGTGGGGTGAGCTGCCCAGAGACCACCCCTGTCCCAGCGCTGGTGTTTTAAGGACACCAGGCTCCTGTCTACATGTCTGCCTGGAAGCGTGCTTTGTGGGACATAGTACGTGGCCTGTCTTGTAGGCACAGGGGTCCTTACTGAGAGTGACAAGTGAAATTCCAAGAGAAGAGTCATGAACTGGGTGGTTTAGGCTTCCTCGACATGAACCCTTCCTGAGAAGAAGCTAGGAGCAGCCTGGTGAAGGCACCTGTTTTTGCTGGAAAAGTTTATTAAGGGCCTTGTCCGGGACATCAGCAGTTTTGCTATTTCGCTCCTGGAAGGCTCCGAAACTAGAATTAGCAGAAGCCCCAAGCCAGTCAACAGGTGCTACTCCAGGGCATTGTTTCTCAAACCCTGAAATGCCATGAAATTTCTTTAAAAATGGGGTGACATAGAGTTGCCCACGTCTCATTTTGTTATGTCTGGACGTTAATAATTTTTGTGAAACCTCAATTACCATGACTCTAACCATCATTGCATCAGACAAATGATTTTCTCCAGCATCCCTTAGGATGCTGGTCTTAATTAGATCCTTTTACGAGGAAGCCCATCTCTGCAGAGCATCAGCGGGGCTGGGCGGTGCCTCCTCCACACTGAGACACAGTCACTTCCCTTCTGGGAGCAGAGCTGGCCCCAGAGCCCTTCACTCACAGTGTCAGCGGGATCTGCTGGCTCCTGGCGGAAATGCCAGCATCCACTCTCGAGATGAAGGACAGGGAGCGATGAGCAGATATGGCTGCAGGTAGCTCACCGAGGGGTCTGTATGCAGGCTGCCTCTTCTGCACTCTGGAATGTTCTGTAATCAGGGCTCCCTTCGAATTAACCAGCATGCAGATCCAAGTCACTGCTGCCTTGGGGGGAGGAGGAGGACCCTGGACTGCTTCCTATTGGTCCTCTCACCCTGTCGTTGTTATTCACTCGCTAAGTCAAGTCCAACTTTTTGTGACCCCATGGACTGCAGCACGCCAGGCTGGCTTCCCTGTCCTTCACCATCTCCCAGAGCTTGCTCAAACTGATGTCCGTTGAGTCAGTGATGCCATCCAACCATCTCATCCTCTGCCTCCCCCTTCTCTTCCTGCCTTCAATCTTGCCCAGCATCAGGGTCTTTTGCAATGAGTTGGCTCTTCGCATCAGGTGGCCAAAGTATTGCAGCTTCAGCTTCAGCATCAGTCCTTCCAATGAATACTCGGGGTTGATTTCCTTAAGGATTGATGGGTTTGATCTCCTTGCAGTCCAAGGGACTCTGAAGAGTCTTCTCTGGCACCACAGTTTGAAAGCATCAATTCTTAACGCTGGGGGGACCAGAAGCTTAAGAGCAAATGTCTGCCAGCCACACTTAGGAACTGCCCATTTATCTGATGCCACACCTCCCGCTACATCTGTTCCTACAAGCTTCATTCGTCTTTCCTTAGCAGTCACACCAGCTTTGGGGAAATGTAGTTGTGGACCCTTGATACTTAACCACAGTTGGTTAGGTAGCATCTGTATCCCACCCCTCATTCAACAGATATGTCTGGAGCATATCTCATGCTGCAGGTGGGGTCTGACTTTTTCTGGAAATGGAGGGGTGAGCAACCGGAGTCTGTTCTGGTCCCGTGAGCCCATGATCAGGACAGGAGACAAGTATTAAACCAATAATCATGTGTTTTTTTTCTTATTTTTTTATCGCAGTATAGTTGCTTTCCAATATTGTATTAGCTTCTACTGCATAGCAAAATGAATCAGCCATATATATCCCTTCCCTTTTGGATTTCCCTCCCATTTAGATAACGACAGAGTATTAAGAAGAGTTCCCAGGGCTCATTAGTTGTCTATTTTATATATAGTATCAATACTGTATATGTGTCAATCCTAATCTCCCAGTTTCCCCCACCCACCCTTCCCCCTTGGTATCCATACATTTGTTCTGTCTTCCTGTGTCTCTATTTATGCTTTGCAAATAAGATCATCTTGTACCATTTTTCTAGATTCTACATGTATTTTTTCTGTCTTTCTGATTTACTTCTCTCGGTATGACACTCTCTAGGTCTATCTGCATCTCTACAAATGACCTAGTTTTATTCCTTTTTCAGTTCAGTTCAGTCGCTCAGTCATGTCCGACTCTTTGCAACCCCATGGACTGCAGTATGCCAAGCCTCCCCGTCCATCACCAACTCCTAGAGTTTACTCAAACTCATGTCCATTGAGTCGGTGATGCCATCCAACCATCTCATCCTCTGTCGTCCCCTTCTCCTCCTGCCTTCAATCTTTCCCAGCATCAGGGTCTTTTCAAATGAGTCAGCTCTTCACATCAGGTGGCTAAAGTATTGGAGTTTCAGCTTCAACATCAGTCCTTCCTTTTTATAACTGAGTAATACTCCATCATATAATGTACCACATCTTTATCCGTCCCTCTGCTGATGGACATCTAGGTTGCTTCCATTCCTGCCTGTTGTAAATAGTGCTGCTGTGAACATCAGTGTGCCTGTGTCTTTTTGAAGTGTGGTTTTCTCTGGGAATAGAGATTATACCCAGTAGTGGGGTTGCTGGTCATATGTGGTGTAAACCAATGTGTGGTTGCTGTCTCCTGACACTGGGACGGGAGCGTTCACAACTGTTCTGTTTCTAGTTGAGAACAGTTTTCAAAACTGTAAATAAGAGCAGTTGGCCTTGTGATGGCATCACCCTCTTCCTTTTGTCTCCAGCATGCTTCCCGACGTTAGTGCCGGGCTCCATGGATCCTGTCAATTCCAGGACTCCTTTGAGAAGTGGTAGACAGTATTGTACATGTTGCATCAAAAGATGGAAAGGGGGTCAGGAAACACAGCATTCCTCAGAGATCCTTCCTGCTCAGATTCACCCACCTGGGGCTATTGCATGGGGCAAGTGGCTTCATCTCATCTGTGTCCACATTCTCATCTGTGAAATGGGATTATAACTCTTCTCTTACAAGGTGGCTGTGAAAACTCATCAGATAATCAATATACTTCCCTGGTTCACTGCCTGGGCAATTCAAATGCTCAAAAAACATTAGTTACCTTTATCGTTTCTGAATAAAGAGAATCAGGATGGCTCCCTCCAATGTCTAGTGTGAGAGGTCAAGCTTTTCCACCTGTAAAAAGCCTCTGCCATATTAGAGGCCCAAAATAAATGTTTGATTTTTGGGGGGGGGCGGGCTTGTGATGTAGCTCTGTGTTCCTGTTTATGATCTCCTGGATTTCACAAATATTACTTGAGTACCTAGTGCTCATCATGAAGTGTTCAAGGTAGAGCCTATTAGGGGGTAAATAAGACTCTCTTCCTCTTCCTGAGCCCCTGGTCTAGCAGGGCACCTGGGGGTGGTGGGCAGGGGGAGCCACCTGGGCATGGAAGAGGTCTCCTGCGAGAAGCGGCCCGGGAGGCCACCAGGAGGGCAGGTGCAGGCTCGGAGACGTGTCCCGAGCCCAGGAGCCCAGGTGAAGGCCAGGAAGCCGAAGGAGCCGAGCGCAGAGTGACAGGCGGGCCGCCGAGGACCACTTTTCAGTTGTGCGGCTCTGCCCCTCTCCCTGGCCAAGCCCGGGCATGGGGTGGCCACCCGCACACTTGAGTTGAAAGCTGCGGGCATCACTCTCCCCGCACCGCACGTTGTTCTCGAGTTCAGCTCTAGCCACGGCTGTAAGACTGCGGCCGGGCCAGGGGGAGAGGCGGGTGTGGAAGCGAGGGACTCTGTGGCGAAGGGGTGTCTCCAGGAGAGAGACTGTCCAGACTGGTCTGTGCACAGAGCTACTTTGTACAGTTTGCACCCTTCAGACGGATTTGCCAGGCTCTTCATAGGGAAAGCACGTGATGTAGGATTCACCATGGTTTTGTATTAAATGCTTTGTTATCAGAGCAGCGCCATCCTATCTTTTTTAAAACAAAAACAGTTATTTATTTATTTGGCTGAGCCAGGTCTTAGCTGCAGCGCACGGGATCTTCAGTCTTTGCTGTGGCATGTGGGGTCTGTTGTTGTAGCGTGTGCGATCCGGTTCCCTGACCAGGCATCGAACTCAGATCTCCTGCGTTGGGAGCGCAGAGTCTTAGGCAGTGGACCACCAGAGAAGTCCCGAGGTTACCCTTTCTTATCTCGCCAGCCAGCCTGGCAAGAACATGGCCGGACACGGGCTGAGACCATGATGTGTGTGCGTGCACACACAGGCCACGGAGATGTTTTCAAGCACTCCGTGACTGCTGACAGCGTAGGACATGCAGTGTAGAGTCAGGGGCACCGTGACCTCAGATCTGTGCCTGGACGCCTCATAAAGATGTGCTAAGCTGGAGTACACTCCTTTGACCCCCTTTCCACTTTTCTCCTAAGAGTGAGCTTCCACAGGGGCTGGGCATCCACACAGACACCCCTCTCCTTGTCTCCCAGCGCCTCTCGAGCTACTGTAACTTTAAAAGATTGAACAAAGACTACCTCTACCAGCTAAGCTGAAATAAGAATGTCTCTGGAGTTTAATGGATCAAGTAGCGGTGATAGGTTTTATGGCTCTTTTTCACTTTAGGGCATAGGGAAGAGAGAGCTGGGCAGGTTGGTTTTAAATTCAAGGATTTATGTTGTTAATCCTCCGGGCTAATTATAATTTATGGGATCTTGGCAAATTAATATGCGGTTGCTATTCAAAAGTGGAGAGCAATGTGAGGCAGGCATAAACAAGCCTTGTTCATTTTTAATTTATTTCTACCAATGGAGAATATTAAATAAAATGAACACTAGGGTATTTCGCTCCGAGTTTGGTGTTCATTATTTATCTCTAAATTATGAAATTCATACCACAACTTGTTTTTTCACCAAATACCCAGGAATAGGAAGCAGTAGTATCTGGAGAAGTAGGAGGCAATCAGAGTCATTTTCTCTATTGCCTCGAGGATGGACTCAACAATACATGCATGGAGATGGAGGCGTCCAAGCAAGGATATTGGTGAGGTCCAAGATGTGGCCTTATGCACGTCAGGATTGTTTAGAGACAGAGCTTGTGAGCGGTGTGTGAGTTCAAAATCTCCAAAAGGTAGATGGCCACCCTCCCAAGCAATGGCTCCAGCCCAGTATGTCTGTAGGGGCTTTGAGAAAATCCCCTGGTGGCCATTTCCACATCATCGGCCATTCCCCATTTCACTGGTATCTCCTGTGGCCATTTTCCGAGTTCTCTTTCAAAGGATCTGGCTTTTCACCCATGAATGACTGTCAGAAAACGCTCAGACTGGCAACCGTGAGGCAGGCAGGTCCAGTGGAACCCAGTAATCCAGTGGCCCACTCTCTGCAGGTACAGCCTTCTCATTGTCCGTCCACCCCCTCCCTTCCCCTCTCTTCTCTCCCCCCTGCCTGCTCCCTCCAGCTGGGAGAAGCCATCTCAGGCTGCCTGGAGTGCTCTGGAAACCTTGAGCTCCAAGCCCAAGAAGCCAGTTGGAGTTCTACCCCCAGCTGTGCAGCTCAGATAACAGCTGGAGCAGAGAACAGGCTGTTCTCGCTGCTAGAATATCTGACCTAGTTCTGACTGGGGAAGAGACTTCACAGTTGGCTCCCCAAGCCCTGTGTGAGTAGGAGAGCAGCAATCATCTCTCCCCACTGGCCCCCCACCCCCAACAAGCTTCATCCCAGGTCTATCTCTCTCCATCACTTCCCTTTTCATTGCTGTGATTTTCTTTTTCTTTTCTTTAGCTCGCACTCCGTTTTCTCCTCAGCAGGGAAAGGAAGGACCAGTCTGAACAATTCCAAAGAAGAAATGGGACATTTTGCTTTGGGAGGGAAGCAAGATTGGAAAGGGAAGGGTTTCTGGAGCGTGACAGTTCCCTGAATGCAGACCCAGCTCCGCCTCTCGTCAGCTGGGTGTCCTGGGGCAGGTGACGGGCCTCCTCTGACTCTTCTCAGCAGGGACACAAGCACATTGTCGTTTGTCTTCAGGGATTGTTACAAGAAATAAGCTATCGAGACGCGCCCGGCCCGTCGCCTCACTTCTTCTGCAGCATCAAGAAGTGGTGGTTCTGTCCCCTTCCACCCTCATTCTTATACAGAATAGATTCGCAATCGATGTGAGTAAAATGGAATTGACCAGAAGAGCCCCTCTGTACCTTTAGCCCTCATAGACTCCTTGATCCTGGGAGGATGTCCTGAGACCCTGTGGCAGGGAGTGAATGTGACAAATCGTGCAGATATCCCCCGGTGCTGGAGGGCGGGGGTACCTGTTGGTTCATGCATCTTTGTGCCGTGAGCATGCGTTCGTGATTTTTAAGCAGTCCGGCATGGAGACACGAATGCATGTTTTTCTGCAGGTTTTCTTCCTCTTGGTCGCTGTTTCTCGGTTATGGTTTCTTTTTGTTTGTGGAAATAGCAGGACGTCAGTGTAGTGACAGAATTCCTGGCTTTGTGGTAACTCCTTTCTCAGAGGTCTTCAGCCTAATCATTTTGTAGCAAGCAGACACTTTTCTGTATTATTTAGTAATGAAAACTTAAACCTAATTGAAATCATGTACTCAGTACTCTATATTATATTTAAGTCATCAGTGAATGATCATTGTGGTTTCACTTGTGAATGTACCCCTTTGAAGAAGTACAATGGGACGGATAAAAGCCAGAAAGAAAAAGGAAAAAGGAAAGAGCTGCCATTGGAAGCACGTGGAAAGTCCTAAAAGAAAGAAAGTACGTAATTCTGGGGACAAACCAGCTTGGCTCATGCCCTGGCAGGGAGGATAGAAAAAGACTCAGGTGTCTCAGTGACCCAGGTTTAGACTCATCATATTACAAAGTTTTGTCCAGAGAGTAACTGATTTTGATTTATCAACCACATCCTCCCATGAACCCAGATGTGTGTCCACTGGGTCTGATAGGAAACAGATTTATGTAACAGCCTCTATATTGAATTCAAATTCCTGCCCCACCCACCAACTCAAGCTTTGTAATTGGGTCAAGCTCGTCAGGCATGTCTCCTTCTCGAGGATGAGTCATAGGATTCTGCTAGGCACCTCCCACAAATGCATTTCTTCCCGGTGGGTGCCCCAGTGAGCTGTCTCACCACACCTGAACCCAGATTTAGCTGAACACCAGGACTAGACACAGCACAGGCTCAGTCAAAGAATCTTACCTCTGCCCAGCTTGCTCCCAATATTAGAAGTTAGCTGGTTTCACCTTTATCTAGTTCTTCTTTCCTCTTAAACATTTATACATATGGAAGTCAGGATTTTGGGTTCAAGCCTCCTGGCCCCTCAGAAGGGTTCTCCACCTGACTTACAGGTAGGAGATCATGTTGATAAGTGAAGCACTCAGATATCAAGTCACTATTCTCTTATGCTGAGTTTTATTGAGAATCATGACAGCTCTGAGTGGTTAGAGGGCTGATGCTAGAGTTGAATGTTGAAACCCTACCCTCTAATGGGATGTAATTAGGTCATGAGGATGGAGCCCTCCTGGATAAGATTAGTGCCCTTACAAAAGAATTCCAAGAGAGCCCCCTTGCCCCTTCAGCCATGTGAGGACACAAAGAGAAGTCTGCTACCCCGTCTGCCCTCACCTGACCATGCTGGCACCCCCATCTCAGAGTTCCAGCCTCCTTAACTGTGTTTATAGGCCATCCAATCTGTGGCATTTTGTTACAGCGGCCTGAACAGACCGAGAGAGCTGGAGAGTGTGTTTGATCCAATTTTCCCTTGCTGCATCTCTGGATCCAAGAATTTTTTCCAAAAATATCCAAATGTGGAACATCCATCCATTTGCAGGCTTCCAGCTTCCTGGATTCCCTGCTTTTCTTTTGCCCCTTTTTCCACTGTGGGCTTTTTTAGTGAGCACTCTCCTACATATCCACCACCCCCCAAAACACAGGGAAGACACCCCATTTCCAGCAACACAAATATTTCTGATTGTCTGTATCCGTTTTATTTCTCACTCTCCCAGTCCATAAAAGACTAGGAAAGCACCCACACTAGTGTTTGCACATCATTTAAATATTCATTTCCATTAATTTATTCATAGCTGTAAAGTTTATTACCTAGAATATTAAGTCATAGAATGTTAGAGCTGGAAGACACAGGAGAAATCCTCTCATCCAGACTCCTCACTTTACAGATGAGGAGACCGAGGCAAGGAGGGCTCAGGCGGCTGCCCAAGGTCACGTTCTGAGCGATGGACCCCAGTGCAGGTCTTCACTTCCGGCCTCTGTTCCATGCAGCTCAGTATCACCGAAAACCGTCCTGCTCTTCGCTGGCGCAGAATGCCTCCTTCCTGCTCATTATCTCGTTCCTTCATTATCTAGAAGGTTCTAGGGGCTGGAGTACCCCAGTGAACAGACACAGTCACTGTAAGAGAGGTCAGAGTCTAGTCTGCCAGAGACGGAACAAACAGATGAACACACATATATGCACGATGACAAATTGGGATAAGGGCTCTGAAGGAAATAAACAAGGTCTGCGTGGAACACAGCGGAGGAAGGCGTGTTCCTCGGGATGCTGTCACAAAGCACCGCAGACCAGGTGGCTTATGAACAGTAGACATTTACTTCTGGGAGTTCTGTACGCTGTAGTCCCAGGTCAGGGTGCCAGCGTGGTTGGGTTCTGGTGACAGCCCTTTTTCAGGTTGCAGACTGCCGGCTTCTCCTCATGTCATCATGTGCAGGAAGGAAGGCAAGAATGCTTTCTGGGGCCCCTTTTGGAAAAACATTGACTCCCTTCATGCGGGCTCAGACA
Organism: Giraffa tippelskirchi; assembly: GCF_054371585.1. Lineage (NCBI taxonomy): Eukaryota > Metazoa > Chordata > Mammalia > Artiodactyla > Giraffidae > Giraffa > Giraffa tippelskirchi. Next base: position 54,565,971 of record NC_137281.1, on the reverse strand, counting down.
ACAAGACCTAGTACCTCCCCAAAGCCCCGCCTCCTAATACCATCACACTGGGGTTAGGATTTCAATGTGTGAAGTTGGGACAGTCTCAAATATCCAGTCCATAACAGGAAGGCTGGGGTGGGGAGGCCTGGGTTGTGTTTTCCCTGGAGGTGGAGTGAAGAGGCTGGAAAGGGAAGCAGGACAACTCCAGGTGCACTGATGAATGGATGCTGCAGTGGATAAGTGGTCCAGAATCCTCCAGGGAATTCTGGGGATTGGTGTTGAAGCTACTGCCTCTGAGTTATCCTGAGGGGCAAAGGAACCGGGGTCCTTACCTATCAATTCGCCATCTGTCCCTGGTTGAGAACTCCTCTTAGGGCATGTATTTACTCCTAAGCACTTCTTCACAGTATCCCAGGACAAGATTTGCAATACTTCGCACAGGCTGATACTAAAATTCAAATTTATCTCAAATTCCAGACTTAACTGGGCATCATGTATTTTATCAGGCAGCCCTTGGCCCACCCCAAATGCCCTGTCAACGAGTCAAGCCGCATCTGTAGCCAGAGATGGCTCCCAGCGTCACAATGGCTTGTGGAAGGAGGGGTGGAGCTGGACTAAGCTACTCAGAAAGCCACTCTCTGCATGGCCAGAAAAGTCTTTGGGTGTGGACATCAGTTAAGGGAAGGTCCGAAGGCTGGGGAGGAGCTAGCATTTCACACAAGGAGAGGGATGGCGTGTGGGAAGGCAGAGGACAGATTTCCAGGCAAAGCAAGCATCGTACAGAAAGAGGACTTGCTCTCTGTTACCTTGAACCAGAGTTTCGAGGCTTGGGAATGACCTTCAAGTTGGAGTTGTGGGGCTGGTGATGATTCTAAGGCTGAGTCACAACCCATGCTCCACCTACACTTCCCGTGTGTCTGACAGGATGCTCACAGCACCCGTGATCCCATCTCATCCTCCCAATGGCCCTAAGAGGTAGGTTCTAATATCGAGCCCATTTTCTAAACTGGAAACTGAGGCTTCAAGAGGTTAGGGGACCGGCTAGTGTGGTGTCCAGTCGGATCTGAACCCAGACTGCTCCTGAGTCCATGCTTCTTGTGCTGCTTGATCACCAAACACATCTCTTGTGGGTTGAATTATGTCTCCCCCTGCACCCAACACCAAAGATGGGTTGATGTCCTAACTCCCAGCCCCTGCGAACAGGAATTTGGAAATAAGGACTTTGCAGGTGATATCAAGTTAGGACAAGGTCTTAACTCGAAATCAAGTTAGGTCACAAGGGTGAATATGTAAGCTTGAATTATAGCGATTATAAGCAAGATAAATAAACTCTAGAGATCTGTACCACACTGTAGCTACTGTCAACAATGATGCAGTTTTACATTTAAAAACTTGAAGGTCCGTCTAGTCAAGGCTATGGTTTTTCCAGTGGTCATGTATGGATGTGAGAGTTGGACAGTGAAGAAAGCTGAGCGCAGAAGAATTGATGCTTTTGAACTGTGGTGTTGGAGAAGACTCTTGAGAGTCCCTTGGACTGCAAGGAGATCCAACCAGTCCATCCTAAAGGAGATCAGTCCTGGGTATTCATTGGAAGGACTGATGTTGAAGCTAAAACTCCAATACTTTGGCCACCTCATGCGAAGAGTTGACTCATTGGAAAAGACCCTAATGCTGGGAAGGATTGGGAGCAGGAGGAGAAGGGGATGACAGAGGATGAGATGGTTGGATGGCATCACCGACTTGATGGACATGGGTTTGGGTAGAATCCGGGAGTTGGTGATGGACAGGGAGGCCTGGGGTGCTGCAATTCATGGGGTCGCAAAGAGTCGGACACGACTGAGCGACTGACCTGAACTGAAAGAGGGTAGAGCTCATGTTAACTGTCTTATATCTTGTCATTGTGCTCAGTCATGTCTGACTCAAAATACATTTCTGTTGTTTTAAGCCACCCAGTTTCTGGCACTTATTATTATTTTTTCAATTTTTATTTTGTACTGGGGTATAGCTGATTAACAATGTTGTGCCAGTTTCAGGTGAACAGGGAAGGGACTCTGCCTTCATATGCATATGAATACATACAGCATGTATTCAATACATATGCATGTATCCACTCTTCCCCAAACTCCCCTCCCACCGAGGCTGGTTGGGGCACTATGTTCAGCAGTCCTGGGGAACTGGTGCAGCGCCCCTTCTCAGCTTAGCAAGAGACGCCTGGAGATGGGCCCTGATCCCAGCAAGGCGGCTGCCCCAGGTGGCTGGCCCAGGGGCTGTGGAGGGCCCAGGTGGCCGCTGCCTGCCTTTAGTGGGCGTGGATGTCGTTCTCGTTTCCCGGCCCGTTGGCAGTGACACCGAGGGAGGAGCCGGGGCTGCCCACAGAACCATCCACATCTCAAGGGCAGTTAGACAATTAGCTCGCCCACAGGAACCCTGCAATATACACGATATTTGCTTTCCCAGGAAGGCCGAGTGCGAGATCCGGCCTGCTCTCATGGCCCGGTGTTCCTCCCCGGCAGGAAGGGGTCGGGCCTCGGGGCCTTGGTGCCAATGGTTCCCACCTCCTTTGCTCCGTGGATTTAACCCCTTCCTGTCCCCTGTGCTGTTAGTTATGTCCCACACAACTTCCGCAATGTAGATTCAGGTGGATTCGGTCTATTTGATGGGTCCATGCCTTTCTTGGAATTCTCTCCAACAGCCAGTGGAAACATAATTTATAGAGGTGCATGTAGCCCATCTTTCATGTAAAAAACAAAAAATGAGTATGTGTGCTGTCTCATTCTAATGAATATTTGAAACAGCCCATTGGGACTTACTTAGTGTAGGTGGTCAGTCAACAGGGAAGAAACGAAAGATACGGAAATGAACAAGGGCCTCAGGGCAAGACCAGGGCCCTCAAACCCACATGCTCTTGTTATAAGCCAGCTATAGACTGATTTGTCTCTAAGCCTCCCACAAACAGGGAGAGACCATCAGTTATGCAACTTACAGAATCCATAAACACGAAACAAGAGAGTAATTCGGGAAAAGCCCAGCTGTTCTCACAAAGCATCTAACAGGGATATCCAGGTGTGTTTCTGGGCTGGTGATGGGCTGCAAGAAGCCTCTCCCAGCCCCCGTTCTGGGACCTCTTTTAACTGAGAGGACAGGGGAGTGGTAAGATGGAGCTAGAACACTGCTTGGACCTGGTATAGAATTTTTAAGCCACGAGGAAGTATCTAAACAGAGTCACGGAAGAAACAGAACATGCATCACAAGTTTTCTCCACCCAATTAAGCTATGTTAGAATGAGAGGGCTTTATTTACAGAGGACTCTCTCTATTTAAAAGGAATACAGCGCAGTGGAGACAAATGTTTTCATCTTTAAAAAGGAGAAAAGTTACCCATAATTCTGCTGGCTTGCGGTAGCAACCATTAGTATATGTGTTTCTTCCCGTCTTTTTTTTTCTCCTTCCTTGTTATTTTGCGTGTGTGTCACACTGAGATCACTTCCACACACCCATGTGACACACTGCTCACTCTCCCCTCACATCATGCATCTCGGCACATTATTATGCACGCTCCTCAGCTGCAGACTCTGAGGAGCTGACAGTCCACAGAGGGGGGGCGGCAGCCTCTCTTCACCCCTCCTGTGTCGGTGGGCACTGAGACGGTTTTAAATACCTTTGCTGTCAGATAGAGCGTTCTGATAAACATCTTTGTGCATCAAGCAGTTTCCTAGTTCCCATTATGTCTTTAGGGTGGTTTCCCAGAAATGGAATTACCGGGTCAAAGGTCGAGCACAGTTTTTAAAGGTCCCTGAGACACATTGCCAAATTGCTCTCCAAAAGGTTTGCAGCCATTTAAATGATCAAAAGCAGCCTTTGAGAGTCTGCTTTCTTCCAACCAGTATTGAGTGCTCATTAAAAAAAAAAGAAAAGAAAACCTCATTACTAATACGATAAACAAACAAATGGTGCGTCGTGGTTGGTTTGGAGTCTTTTTGTTCAGTACTTCAAAGAGGCAAATTTGGAAAATCCAAAGAAACACAGCCAAAATTAAATGTATGGGCTCCCTTAATCTAGCACTTCGGGTTGGATGGTTTCTAAAGAGGTTTCAGTATATGAATGGATGAGAAGTGGGTAGTTGAGAGAAGCAGACTCTGGAGAACTGTGTTGTAATTTTGGAGAGCTTTGCAATAGTGCCCGCTGGAGGCTGTGTCCCTTCCCAGAGTTGGAGAGCCATCTGCACTCTGTGAGTCTGAGGCCTCAGAGATGCTTTATATACAATAATAATAATTTCTCTATATATGTGTGTGTGTGTGTGTGTGTGTGTGTGTGTGTGTGTGTGTATGCGCACGCTAAGTCACTTCAGTCATGTCCGACTCTTTGCAACCCCATGGACTGCAGCACAATACATTTATATATATATGTATATATATATATATATATATATACACACATATAAGCAAATAACCAACATTCATATGACGTTTTGTAGTTTTCCATGTGGAGAATCTCATTGTACCGACGAGATAACAGAGGTGTGAATTCAGGCACTTGTCTACAACATGCCTGAGTTAGAAGGTGGACCAGCAGGGTGGGAGCAGAGCAGCGGGCCTTCTGCCTCCCCAGGAGCCCTGCTCTGACACCTACTGGGTTGCCATGAAGACCAGGGTGTCCTCATAGGACTGGGCCCCCCCCGTGGGTGGCTGCCAGCGTGCTCCCTGCATCTCAGCCACTCCCAAGGTCGACAGTAAAGCTCGTGCCAGGAGCCCCCACTGGCAGCAAAATCTAACCTGGTGCCCAGAGCAGACAATCTGATGTTCGTTTCCTGGGAAGGCTGTAAGAAGTCACCACTAGCCTGGTGGTCTGAAACAACACGTGTTAATATGCTTACTGTTCTGGAGGCCGGAGGTCTGAAATCGGGGGATGGGCAGGGCCACGCCGCCTCTCGCAGCGCTGGAGAGAGTCCGTTTTGTGCCCCGCCCGGCTTCCGGTGACCATCGGCAGAACCTGACTTGTGGCCGCATACTCCCACTCCCGCCTCTGTGGTCACGTCGCCGCCTCCTCTCTTGCGTGTCTCAAGCCTCCCTCTGCCTTTCTCTCATAAGGACACTGGTCATTGGGTTTAGAGCCCACCCGGAAAATCCAGGAACCTCTCCTCATTTCAAGAGCCTTCGCTAAGCCACGCCCGCGTACATCCTTTCCCCAAATAAGATCGCATTCACAAGTTCCAAGGGTTTGAGATGGAGGTCTTTCTGAGGGTCATTTTTCTGCCTGTCACAGGCTCAGAAGTCTGCTGCTGATCACAGGAGTTTAACATCTACGGAAACTTCCCCGTGTTACCTGTCCATGCAGGTAGGTACACAGACAGTACAGGCCACCCTGGCGTTTACAACAGAATATATAAGATGACCTAGAGAGAACGTGTTTACTTAGGAATTAACTGAGTTAGTTAACTAAGTTAACTGAATTCCAAGCTCTGGGACTGGTTTGCCCTTGACGTGGGCACATAACTTCCCCGAACCTCAGTTTGCACGACTGTAAAAACAGGTACCCAGGCACTTGCCTTGTTGAATTTCCAAGGCTGAAGCTGGCGTCCAGTGGAGTAACTCGAGACAGTGCTTTGTGCGTGCTTGAGCGCAAGTAGGATTTTGAGGACTGAATCCAGAGTGCAAAAGGTGGAAGACGTCTTCCAGGGGCTTCCACCAAGGGAACCTTGTATGTTGGCGAGAGAGATTCGGGGTAAACAATCCGCGTTGGCTGCTTTCCACAGTTGCTGGGAGTCTGAGCGAGATTCAATTGGGAAAACTAGGTTAGTGCCGAGAGGAGTCCATTCCTCTTTAAAAGTGGCCACTCATCTCTAATAATAAATAATCCAAACATTGGGATATTAAAACAATTCGTTCTCGGCATTGGAAAAGAGGTCGTGTGTGTGTGTGTGTATGTGTCTGCACGCGTGTGTGTGCCTGCGTTTGTGTGTGGGTGTGTTTTTAATATCCCACCCTGCCCACCAAGCCCTCACCTCCAGGAACTCCAAGATTGAGCAAAATCCCACTTACGTGCCACGGATTTAATATAGCATCAGGCTCCTCTAGGTCCAATAAAATACCAAGTTAAGAGTATTAATTCCTTGCAGCCCTGATGGGTCCCAGCTGTGCGCGCGGAGGGTGTGAGGGTGTGCGCCCGGCGAGCCCCGGTGCTGACGGGGCTGTTCCACCTCGAAGCACGTGTGCCTGCCACACAGCTGTTCTGCAAATCCTCCGCCACTTGCTTAAAACCCTCTATGAAGCTGTACTGCCTCTGGGCACAATTAAAAGCCGTATACTACATTTCAGCAGGTAGTGTTAGAAATTTAGGCTGAGCCAAAAAAGAAAAGAGAGAAGGTGGGAGTGAGGAAGAAGCGATTCCCTGGTTAAGGGGGCATTAACCTCCTTACCCCGCTATGGAACCCATAAAGCTTCTTCACGCCCGCCACGTCCTCCAGCCTTGAGAACGCAGGGTGGACATGGTGTGACAGCAAGGCTGTTTCTCTCCTCCCTCCTTCCTTTTTTCTTCCTTCTTCCTCCTCTTTTCCTTTCTGTTTGCTTCTTTCTTTCCCCCTCCCTCCTTTTTCTTTTTTCTTTCCCCTTCTTCCCTCCCTTCCTTTCCTCCTTCCTCTTTTATTTTTCCTGTTTTCCTCTTTCTTTACTCTCCCTCCTTTCTCACCCTTTTGTTCCCCTTTCTCCCTCCTTCCTTCCTTCCCTCTTCCCTTCCTCTTTTATGTTTCTTTCTCTCTTCTTTCTCCCTCCCTTTCTTCTGACCTGCTCTCTGTGTCTTTCCTCACTTTCTTCTCTCGGTGAGTAGTCAGGACTGTCTTTAGGGAAAACTTAAGAACGGAGTTGAACTAAGTAAGCTAAGAACTAAGTTAAAATGTGAACCGCCCAGCTGGACGGTGAAGAGGCTCAGATTCTGTTCTCCCTTCGGAAGAGGGGCCAGGAAGACCCGCCATATTCACTCGGGAAGCGAGCTGATATTGCTTCCACTTCGCGCCTGGAGAGCCCTGGATTAATAGTTCGTTGCGTTGCCATGACAATCCACTGATGTAAGCCTCCATATACCCATTTCCCAGAAGCAGCAGCAGCGGGCCCCCAAGAAGCTCGCATGGGTTCCTCTCCACTCTTCCCCATTGGGTCGGGGTTGAACGCTGCCGGTGACTTCGCTGTCCACATGGTCATCGCCTCAAGCCCCAGGATTCACGTCTCTCTTTGCCTTCCTGCCTTGGGCTATATGAACAGTACATGAAAATGCTTTTGCTCTCCTTTCTGTAGTCTCTGCCTGTCGAGGGGAGAGGTCTGATCTTGTGATTTCTTGCCCGTACCTGGATGGTGCTTTGAGTCCGACTCCCCGTTGTATAAGAAAGAAGAGGGTGGGGAGGGCGCCGAGCGCGGCAGATGTGAGGGAGACCCTCCCCATCTCGACGCTTCCTGACAGCCAGGCTGGCGCCAGGAGTAGAAAGCATGCTGAGAATTCTTGGCCCCGGTGGAGGCAGAGAACGGGTGAGGATCGAGTTTAGATGATTTCCTAGGATTATCGGAGCTCGTGTGACCAGGCCTGTAAAAGCTTAACATCTCACCCTATAAAAACCTGATGCGGCCACATCTTCCACCTTCCACTCCCTGGGGACAGACTGAGGGTGGGTGGGAAGCGAAATTGACATTCGCCGAGATTCTGTTTTCTGCTTCCCAGGCACTGTCCCAGGCTCGTCCACGTGGCCATTTATTCACCCTCTTAATAGCTCCCTGACATCTTAAATTCTTGTCCTGGTGGGATGAGTAAGGAAACTGAGACCCGGAAGGGTCTCGTAACTTGTTCCCGATCATTTCTAATGCTCCAGGCTGTTATCCTACGAGGCCTCCAACCAGCAGCCTCTTAGAATCTAGATCCTTCACTCGCCGGTTCTAGGAACATGAAATAATGTGAGTGGGGTGAAATAATGCTGTTTAAAAGTAAGCACATTATAAAGAATGATGTCAACCCGATTCCCTGAATCCCGGGAAAATTCATATGCCCATGCCCCCGGATTAGTGAATCAAGTGAAACTGATTGATATACGGCGACAATAGTTAAGAAGCAGGCAGCCCTGGCCGAGGTTTGATTAAACCGATACCCCCCGGTCTCCTGCTGTATCAAATCACTGGTGAATTGGTACCATTAGGATAAATTACTGCAAGAGGCACTGCACAGCCAAGCTAAATAAACTCTGCCTTCTTGAGCCCCGTGATTGTCTTATTAAATAATTTCTCTGCCTCTTAAGTGTGGACTCGGAGCGCTTGCATTCTGAAAGCCCTCCTGATTAACTATAGCCTTGGCCTCAAGTTGATTTTATAAACTTCGGAGGGTGCCCCAGAGGGTGAAGCTTCCTGTTGTCAGTTCAGCCTGTTGCTATAGATACCGAACTTCACAATCAGTAATTAGAGCATGCCCCCTGCCCCAGAACTGGTCAAATGGTGCAGAGCGCTCGGCAAATGGTCTTAAAAGCGTCCGCGCTGGCATGAAAATGCATCTCCAATGGTGATGGGGTTTGTTTTATTCATGGACTTTTGTGAGGGAAGAAAAACACTGGTTTATTGGAAGCCATAGTAAAATGTTAAGTCATGATTATGCTTTTGAAAACACAACCAAGTTTCCTTATCATGATATGTTAAGGATAGGAAGGGTGATTGCAAAGAATGTAGTGCTACACAAAGATGACTGTCTGACGGTCACATAAAGGACAGAGTTCATTCTTACTCCGGTTTAGTATTTTTTCTCTTATACCCAAAACATGTTCCACAGCCCTCCCCTGACCCTGAAAAGAAATGCCTTTATCTGGAAGCAAAATTTCTTGTGGAATGATGAATAAGTTAAGGGAAACTGTTGGTGGCAAGAAAGGAAGTTGATGGGTTGGGCTTATTTTATTTAGTAGAGCAAAACAGATGTGGAACATTTGTGTCTTAAAGCATTTTGGTCAAGAGAGAACTAAATTGGTTAGAAAGTGTGCAATTTTGCAGGTGTTATAAAAATATAAACCAATGAGTCCATACTCTGTTCCCTAAAGGGAATGAGGAATGAAAATGAAGGTTTGCAAAGACACTTTGCTGGACGCTTATATATTTCAACTTAAAGTGGCATTACTGTCCTCATTTTAAAGCTGCAGAAGCCAAACTCTGAGAACGCTAATGGTTTTTCCCCAACTCACCCAGTTTTCCTCACATAGCCAGGATTATAATCCATGTCAGTCTGACTCTGAAACCTGTTTTTTCATCTCTTTTTTCCCCAAGGAAAGATCTCTCCCCAAATTATATAAGGATCCTGCAGAGACTCCCTGTCAGTTTATTCATCATCCAGTTTGAAAATAAATCCCAAATTCAGAATGATGCCCATTTTAAGATCACCTGAAAGTTTCCTTACAAATGTACAATACAGAAGTGGTCTGCCAAGCCAAGAATTGTATTGACATTTCCAAAGCACTTTTGATTGTATTTTTGATTCCTTATAAACCTCCCTAATTGCCTTGTTGATTTTAAACACCCTGAGAACACCTCCTAAATGCTCACAGCATCCAACAGTGTGGGAAAATACATGGCTTACAAGAATGATTTGGGATGTGCAAATAAAGCCTTTGAAGAGACTGCGTTAGCTAAAGCCTGGCGTTGTAACGACCAGGGATCTACTGTGTGTGTGTGTGTGTGTGTGTGTGTGTGTGTGTGCACGTGCACATGCACGCGCTCAGTCGCTTAGTCGTGTCAAACTCTTTGAGACCCCAGGGGCTGTAGCTCAGGTTCAATATGGCTTCCCTGGTGGCTCAGATGGTAAAGAATCTGCCTTCAAGGTGGGCAGCCAGGGTTCGATCCCCGGGTTGAGAAGATCTGGGCGACTCACACTCTCAGTTTCAGGCTCAGTAGTTGTGGCACGCAGGTTAGTTGCCCCATGGCGTGTGGGATGTTAGTTTCCTGACCAGGAATCGAACCTGTGTCCCCTGTATTGGAAGGTGGATTCTTAACCTCTGGACTACCAGGGAAGTGCCCGGGGTGACTCATCATTTGATGAGTCTGCATGTGAGGAGTGAGGCAGGGAGATGCGAAGATGAATCTGTCACCCTCTTGATCCAGTAGGAACCTGGGGCAGGCTAGGGGTTGGGAAGGAAGAATGTTTAGCCAGGAGACATTACTTCTGACCTGGCAAAGACACCACCACCCACCAAACACATTTGAACAGGATCTGAAGGTTCGTGGTGGCAACTCTACTTTTTCCTCACCCCCCCCACCCCCGACCCCAGCACACACACACACACAGAAATCTTTCCTGTCACTCCCAAATCCTTGTGGATTTGGATAAGCACCTAATTTTATTAGTTTAAAATCCCCTAGGATCCGAAAAGATTTTAAGTGCTTTTTAAAAAATGCCTTTTAATACTCCCAGCCACCCTGTAAAGTCATTATCATTCTCCCGTTACTAGTAGGAAAAACCAAGGTTCAGAGAGGTTAAATAGCTCAGCTGGGGTCACACAGCTATTAGGCACTGGTGCCAAGACTTGGATCGAGGTTCACTTTAAATCCCGAGCTTCATAACTTGTGGATTTCAGTAGCAAATAGCAGTGGGACTGAAGGGTCTGGGCGTTTATTTCCAAAGGCTGATTTCACTTGACTGCAGAATTCTAATCTTTTAACAGCATCCTACTTATTTCTAAAGTGTTGGAGTGAATTTGCCAAAACTTGTAAAGTACATTTGTGAGCTGGTGGGATTTGATTTGAAATTGAGGATAACAGAGCCTATGGAGCAGGCTTGGTTTCCTTACATATTTGAATTCAAAATGGGACTGGGAAAGCCGCATCATATGAAGGTGGTCATTCAGTTGCTCCGGCACTCAGAGCCGATTCTGGTGGCATGTTCTAGCAACTCCACAGAAAGGCAGCATTGTAATCCCAGTGCAAAGGGAACTGAGGCGTCACCAAATGGGGCCAATGTCACTTCTCTGGGTTAGCAATGTTGTTTTCCATTCACTGGAGAACAACAGTCCAAGTTCATTGTCCCCACAAAGAACTCTGTATCTCCTTTGATGCTGAGAGTTTGCAGTTTTGGGTCTTGATAGCAATGCTTCTGAACGATGCTGGTTATAACAGTTTCAGGGCATCTCCAATAGCGACTGTTCTACTATGTAGACTGCCAAAGTGTTCAGATGCCACTAAGAGAAAGCAGGGAGAAACCAGGTGGTCCCATGCTTGCAAACTCTCTAATGGAATTACATTGCACTATTTCTGAAACAAAGAGTTTAAATTTCTCTCCTGGTTTCCTCATTTTTATTAAAAAATTCACAGATGATAGCTTTTTAATTTCAGCTTTTATGAAATGAATGGCAGTGACTGGTTCTATCCCACCCACTGAAAAAAATATTACGGTTTTGTTTCAGGGTGCTCACCTCTGTTCAGGATTGTGTCATGAGGGGTCCCTGCCTTGCTGTGTATACTTACGTAGCACACACCCTTCAGTGCCTTAAAATTCAGGTGTTGTGCAGTCTGTCTATATGGAATGCTCTCGGTATGTCAAAAGCAGAGGAAAAATCATTTGAAGTGGGTCGAAAAAAAATTTTTTAATAATAATAGAGCCCATGATTGTGTTTTGAAAGCTCCGTGCGTTAGGTTTAGACTGCAGACAGTGGCAGTTTATTTTTTAAAGGCTGCTGCTATGTTTATGCTGGAATGACTTTCTTTTGGGAGATTTTTAAGGACATTTCAAGGCTTTCATTGAAAATAAATTATTAAATGCAATTGATTTCACACCAGGTACTTCCCAGTATTCCTCTATGGCTTGTTTTTTGTGCCTAGCACCGTGCTTACTATTCACTCAAATCGAAACCATTCGTAAGTTAATTCATCAATGGATTAAATGGACATCTGGCTCTTTGAACGTGACAGGCCCCATGCTAGGCACTGGGGCTCAAAGACAAACCGTCACAGCTGGGCTCTCAAAGCGCTCATGGACCAGAGGGAAGAGGAAGATGCTGGGGTTCAAACTGGTGAAGAACTGGGGGTCAGGCTGCCTGGGGGATGTCTGAGCTGTACCGCCCGACCAGCAGGGTCATCTCTGGCGGGTCCCTGCGTCTCTGAAGTCTCAGGTTCCCCTCTTCGGTAAAGAGATAACAAAAATAGCTGACACTGAGTGCTTACTCCACATTCACCCCTTGGGTGAATGAATCGGTGAATGAATCAGAAAAACCCCGTACGGTTGCCATGTTTGGTTGTATCCCCATTTTATAGAACAGGCCTCGAAAAGGAATTTGCCCAAGTTCATGGTCACCGGTTGGTAGACTTAGTGTTTCAAACCCAGAGTGTCTGATTCTGAAACCTGCACCCTTGTCTTTTCCTCTAATAGGACACACGGCAGAGGGGCTAAATGAGACCATTCATACATGGTGCTTAGTACCATGCCTGACAATTGGCCCTTGAAAGATAGTATTTTCAATGGTTAAATAGTAAATAATATTTAAATAGTTAAATGGTTAAATGGTAAAAATTAAATAGTTATATGGTTAAATAGTAAAATTAGACAGTTAAGTTAAAATTAAATAGTTAAATAGTAAATTTCGAACTGTGGTGCTGGAGAAGACTCTTGAGAGCCCCTTGGACTGCAAGGAGATCACACCAGTCCATCCTAAAGGAGATCAACCCTGAATATTCACTGAAATGACTGATGCTGAAGCTGAAGCTCCAATACTTTGGCCACCTGATGAGAAGAGCCAACTCACTGGGAAAGACCCTGATGCTGGGAAAGATTGAAGACAGGAAGAGAAGGGGGCGACAGAGGATGAGATGGTTGGATGGCATCGTCGACTCAATGGACATGAGTTTGAGCAAGTTCCAGGAGATAATGAAGGACAGAGAATCCTGGTGTGCTGTAGTACATGGCAAAGAGTCGTACACGACTGAGCAACTGAACAACAACAACAAGAATAACAACAAATAGTAAATATGGCACTCTAGTTAGTACTAGATAAATAAATAAACACGGTCATCTTATAAGGACAGAAGACTTCAAAGTGCAGCAAAGTACAGGTCTCCAAGAGGGTGTGGTTTGTTCGACATGAGAGGCAGGGTTAGTAAAGGCTCCCTAGTGAAAATGTCATTGGGTTGAGTGAGACCCAAGGGATCAGCCAGGACTGGAAAAGGAGTCATGTCCTGGTGTTCCAGCCATGCTCACAGCAAGCAGAGGATGCTGACCCTGCCTGCACAGAGCTGAGACTTCACTTCCTGTCATCTCGGAAGCAAAGAACACATTAACCTGAAATGACCAAGGAGCCCATGGTGGGGTGGTCCAGGTCTTCCAAACTGGGCCTGTAGCCACTACATTGCAAATGCTGTCTTGATCTCAGGGGACTCAGATCAAGTCCATATGCTCCCCGGCAGATCTAATGCACTTCCATGTTCTCTGCACAGAGATGAGCTACTGCTGGCGAGTTGGGCAAGGAAGACCAGTTGCTCTTGAAACAGAAAAGGGGGAAATGGCTGTGTGCCAACCTAAGAGACCCATCTTACTGCATTCTTGGCCATAAATGGAACCACTGAGATGTGTAGGAGCTCATAGAAAAGGACATTTACATAATCCTATTTTGGATGAGATGTTATAAAGAGAAGATACAACGGGCAGCAGGCTTATCTTCCTATTTGATTTCATTCCCGAAAAATGTGTGGTGAGTGAGAGTTGGCTGGACTCCATACCGCCCCTCCCACCAGGTCTTCCTTCCCAGTTGAGGAGGCTCGCCACTTTACAAGTAACAAGGAATATGGTTTAGCAGGACTGTGGCTGGCCCCTCCCTTCTCACGGTCCATGTTGGGGAAGAAGACACAGCCGCAGCAGCCAGAGCAAGAGGCTGTACTCCTCAGAGGCACAGGCCTTTGCATGAAATACTTTTGGAAAAAATACTAGCTTGTAAATGGGGAGAAAAAGAACCTTCAGGCGTAGCAGTTCCAAGATCTAGACACCTAGAAGCCTCCCCTTTCAGAAACATTAAAAGGTTGAGTTATTCCATGAAAATTAGAGCTAGAAAATACTTGATTTTATGGGATTTTAAGGAATATGCCTGAATGCCATAATCCCAGGTATGTCTAGAGGAGAGCAGAAGGGGGAACACCCAGAGACCCATAAATCAATTCTTGCACGATGGTATATGAAATGATAACCTTGTCATCTTTAAAGTCACACTGGAAGGATATATTGAGGTTTTGTTCCTTTCATGGTCTCGGTGTCAGTGAATTAATTCAGGGAGTCTTAACTTTTCAGAAAACAAGGCACGGTGATCAGGCTCCAGGGTCTCCCTTTGCCTCTCCCTCACCCCAACATTTGCAGAAACACACATCCAGGCACCCACATCCTGCTCTTCAGGAAGCAATCATATTTTAGCTCATGGCCTATGGAACATCAGATGGCTTTATGTATTATGTTTTTTCATAATCAAGCCAGCATGGTAAAGTTGAAAGAATACTCATGAAAACGGGGGTCAGGCAGGGTGATGTCAGGTCCCAGTATGGAGACTTCTAGCTGGGGGATCCTGTTCGAGAATAATTCCCTCCTTGCAGAACTGCTCCTGAGAGATCATCTAAATGAAGCCCCTTGAGGGTGTTCAGTGGTATTTTGTTAGTAAAAATAATTGTACAGTATTTATTCAGGACAGTTACTTGCCATATTTCACAGGATTCGGATATGGGATGGATTCTCTTCAAGGAATGTTCTGAGTTTGTTCGTTGGTTTCATTAGCCAAGTGCCTTCCCCATTCTCTCTGTCTGGAGTTCCTCTGTCTCTCTCTTTGTCCTTGAAACACTCCTTTTCTCTTTAAAACAGAAAAAGTCCTTGAGCACCATGCAAGATTATTACTTGTATTGTGTTCAAACAAAACAAATAAAAAAATACTTTGGAAACAGTCTCTGGCCAAGCTGTTTTAAAACAAGTTAGGCACCCTTGTGTGCGTGTGCTAGTCACTCAGCCATGCCTGACTCTTTGAGACCCCACAAATTGTAGTCCACCAGGCTCCTCTGTCCATGGGATTCTCCAGGCAAGAATCCTGGAGTGGATTGCCATTCTCTTCTCCAGGGGATCTTCCCAACCCAGGGATCGAACCCCGGTCTCCTGCATGGCAGGCGGATTGTTTACTGTCTGAGCCGCCTGGGAAGTCCTGGCATGCTTTTAAAAAGTTAATCACCCTTGAGCCTCTTTAATTCTCGATTTCAGTTTTGAATATGCTTGTTATTCTGTTGTCAATGGCTTTCCAGGAAAGAGCATCCCAATTATTTAGGTGGCCAAGAGAAACAGCCTTAATTCTTTATCACATAAATATGCTTCCAACTGCGATGTAAAACAGATGGACAGAGAACTGTATTAGCGTTCAAGTTACCAAACAGGCCACCAATCCCCAATCTCAGCCCCCTTGGTATCGCATGGGTCTGCTGTATAGCTTGGATCCCACCCGATCTGGCAGGCTCCGAGATATCTTTCCTTTCTGGCTTTACATGAAGCTTGTACAAAGAAGCCGCCTACATGTGAGTGACCTCTCTAGGGGTTGTTTCTAGTTCCATAGACTTACATAAAGCCCCTGCTAATTTTGCACGCTCTGTGTCTGAGTTTATTTTTTCTAACAACTTTATTTATGTAATTAAGCGAGTGAAGTCATACATTTTATGGATCTAATGAAACGCGTTTCATGGTTTCTCCTGCCCTTCATCTTCTGACCTTGCCCTTCTGATCACAGCGCCTTCCGGACCATTTAACCATTTAACAACTTTCCACCTTTTCACATCTGACATCCCTCTCAAAATTAATAAGGACCCTGACATCTGCTTCTGGAATAGGGGCAGGGTACAGCCCAGAATGAGCGGTGATACCAGCTCAGATGGTGGGAGGGCTGAGGGATCCCTTAGAAGTAGGGGTGTGGTTCTGACGCCCAGGCACAGAACAGGTGGTTCTCATTTAAACTTCGGCTCCTTCAATATGCCTTTCTTTCCCTTTCATTCTATTTTTTTTATTATTATTTTAATGGAGTACGAGGCACAGCCTTTTTGATGATGTGGAATGTGGGCTTATAAAAGCTAAGCACTTCTATATATTTCTACTGTCCTTGCCCACAGCTCACACTGGGGAGTTGTATATTGTATCAGTAATTTTAAAAGCCGGCAAGGCTTCTACCAGTTCATGAAATTTTCCTAACGGTAGCTGGTCCAACACGTTACTTAACTAGGCATATAGAATTCAGGCGAAACACAGAAAGTAAGGGAGTGAAAGATCAGTCCACTATGAAGGTTTCTTTCCGAAGCCGTGACACTGAAAAAGGGCAGAATTATGAGGGTAGGTTTTTGGCATTTGCCAGGGAGGGAATTAATATAAAACTTGACTGGTTTGGATAAATTTTCAGGAAGGAAAGTGTTAGGAGGTGTGTGAGCTGGGGTCTCGTGCTGGGGGTAGTCTCAGCAAGCATGGAGGAAGAGCGTGTTCTAACCAGACCACATCTGTCATAGGCACAGAAACTGGGTTGTCACTAGGAAGGAAGGAAATGTGTTAATTCAAAGGCACAGAGTGTGGGAATTTCCTGGTGGTCCAACGGTTAGGACTCTGTGCTCTCACTGCCCGGTGGCCTGGGTTCGATCTCTGATCAGGGAAGTAAAATCCCACAAGTCTCGGGCATAGGGTACAAAAATACTGAATTACCACAATGTTCACCTGAAACTAAAATACTATTGTAAATCAGCTATAAGTAAGTAAGTGGTCGCTCTGTTGTGCCCGACTCTTTGTGACCCCATGGACTGCAGCCCACCAGACTCCTGTGTCCATGAGATTTTTCCAGGCAAGGATCCTGGAGTGGGTTGCCATTTCCTTCTTCAGGGGATCTTCCTGACCCAGGGATGAAACCTGGGTCTCCTGCACTGCAGGCAGATTCTTTACCGACCGAGCTGCAAGGGAATCCCATATTTCGATTAAACAAAAAAATAGGCATGGACTGATCTGAGGCCACATTTGGCCACTCTCAGCAGAGGGAGTAACTGGAAATATCCTAGAGGGTTTTTAAATTCTCTTAAATGAAGGGGAAAAGAATGAGTCCAACTTACTTTAAACACCTACTGAGTGTGGTAGACTTTATATAAATACACACACACACAAATGTACAAACGTTTAGGTCACTAATTCCTCATGGGGGCCATATTCTTATCAACATTTCATGAAGGAAACCAGGGCTCAGAGAAGTGAGGCATCTCAGCTGCATTCACACTGAACTTCAGGGAATCAGGGTCCAAACCAGTCCTGACCGGCTCCAGCTATGTTCCTCTCCATTTGACTCAGGGTATTCTAACTGGTCTCTCTCAGAGGCAGCTTGGAAAGTGGGAAGCAATTACATTCCCTGTGGACATTACTCTGTAGGCAAGTGGATTGAATGCCACCAATAAAAGTTCAAAACAGGGTTTGTTTGTGGGTGTAGACATGAGCTACTCTCATTTGAAAATTAAAATGATTTTAAATTGAAGTGAGGATTTCTGTTGTTTCCTAGATTTATTTTTCCCTCTTATAAAAGCTAAGTAAAAGTGATACATATATAGGCTTAGAAAATAAGACATACTGAAAAAAGAAAAGAAAAAGAAAAAGAATTGATTAATTCTTCCCTACCCAGCAACTTTTAGCCTCAAAATCACCTCTCCTCCTCCAAATATGTTGACAGTGTATTGTTAACTTTTCCAGACATAACTGGAGGCTTTTATATTTATGTGTTGATATATGTGTATACCTTTAATTTACACGTATGGTCCCAATTTATATACATTGTTCTATACCTTTCATATCCCTTTAATTTTATAAATTATTTATTTCAATTTCTGTATGTCTACCTAATTCTTTTCAAAGACCAGTAGTACTCCATTCTGTCTGTACAATCATATGTTTTTCTGAAAGTAAATATTAGTCCTTTAGTCATGTTCGACTTGTTTGCAACCCTGTGGACTATAGCCTTTCAGGCTCCTCTGTCCATGGGTTTCTCCAGGCAAGAATACTGGAGTGGGTTTCCATGCCCTCCTCCAGGGGTTCTTCCCTAACCAGGGATGAAACCTGGGTCTCCCGCATTGTAGGCAGACTCTGAACCATCTGAGCCACCCGGGAAGCCCATATATTTATCTAACCCTCTGTTAAAAGATAAGTTATTTCTAACCTTTAGCTATTATAAACCATGCTTCAGTAAATATCTTTTAACATTCACTATGGCCTAGTTTGGTGTATATGTATATATCAGTATATAGACTGAATTCCTAGAAATTCAGTTGCTGGATGAGATGTACCTTAAAGTTTTGCTATTTCAAAAACTGACCTCCCCAAATATTTCACATGTCCACCGATATAAGTATCTTGTATTTCACACACATGCCGATTTGGAAGGTTATCATTTTGAAAAACGTATAACAACCAGTTACAAAAACAAACAAAAAATCTCACCATCACTATTTGTGTCTTTTTCTACTTTAAACATGATTTACAAATTAATAACAGGATAACATGCCCGACGAGCAGTGTTTTGGATAAAACATGAAAGTTGGGAGAAATGTGCTTCTGGTGCGACTCCTGGGTCTTCGTTTCCAAATCAGCTGTCCTGTCCCAGTTTATTTTGTGGACGTGGGAGAAAGGGTGGAAAAGTCGAGCTCTCAGGGGGTGATGCCCCCGCCCCGCCCTTTTTTAACCAGGAGGGTGAGCCAAGCCAGTCGCACGCAGGCGCAGGAGTACCTCCAGGAGGCGGGGCGAGGCGGAGCACCGGTGTGACGCCAGTGTGACGCTGGCGTGACGCCAACAGGGGCACGCACG
This sequence comes from Giraffa tippelskirchi, assembly GCF_054371585.1. Taxonomy (NCBI): domain Eukaryota; kingdom Metazoa; phylum Chordata; class Mammalia; order Artiodactyla; family Giraffidae; genus Giraffa; species Giraffa tippelskirchi. The sequence continues at coordinate 54,547,171 of NC_137281.1, read as the reverse complement.
CAGGCAGGCTGCATACGCACAAGTCGACGGCCTACTCAACGCAGTGCGTTGCATGCGCGCTGCGCCTCCCGCGGCACGTACGCGTGCTCAGTGCGCAGGCCACGTGGCAGACCAGCGCGTGGTAGCCGGCCGGGTTGCAGAGGCAACGGCGCGTCTGCGCATCCAGCTCGCTAGTGAGGGGGCCCGGGGTCTCAAGCAGCCGGCACCTACTTCGGGCACCAGGTAGCCTGGGTCACCCGGGACTTGAGCGCTCGGCGCGACGCCCCCTGACTGTTCACCTAGCTTGAGTTTCAGAAGTACCGCATTTTGCGGGCTCAGTGCAAACGCGGGTGCCTGGATTATTGGCCCCGCTGACTGCTCCAGGGAACGTGGTTTTCCAGGGGTGACCCTGGATGTAAGGAACCTGACACTTACCGCTATCAGTTTTTAAAATTTAACTTCTTAATACGGATGCAGTTGAGATTGGGTTGATGTTTCTGTTTCAGTTAGCCATTTGCAATTCTTCTTTTCCAAACTGACTGTCTACATTCTTGGTTCAGTTTGCTATTAGACTGTGTTCTTTATGGGTGAGAGTGCCATATCAATTATGACTAGCCCATTGCCATCTGTTGTAATTTTTTTTTTCTCTTTAGTTATTTGTTTTCAACTTTGTGATTTTTTTTAATGCGGTGATTAAATTTTTGTATATTTAAGTATAGTTCGACTATGTGAGTGAGCTTGGGAGAATACCATTTGGGTCTTGTAGTTGCCCAAGTAAGTATCTGAATGCTAGGGGCTTCCCTGGTGGCGCAGTGGTGAAGAATCCACCTGCCAAGGCAGGAGACATGGGTTCCATCCCTGGGTTGGGAAGATCCCCTGGAGGAGGGCGTGGCAACCCACTCCAGAATTCTTGCCTGGAGAATCCCATCGACAGAGGAGCCTGGCTACAGTCCACAGGGTCACAAAGAGCCAGACATGAGTGAAGCAACTTAACACACACACATCAAAGTGTCACTGAGAGAAAGAGTTAACAGGAATACGGGGCCAGCAATGGAAAGGTGACCTTCTGCTCCCAATGAGTGGACAGCCCAGGGACTCTAGAGACAGACTGAACAAAGTTCTTGATCCCTTTCCAGTGTGTGACCCGGAGCAGGTGACTGAATGGAGCCAAATCCCAGCTTCCCAGTTCACAATGGGAATGATATTTCCTGCAGCAGAGAGTTCATGAGACACGTGCCAAGAACTTCTTGGCATTTCCAGAATGTGTGTAATCATACCTGTAATACATGAGACAGAGAGGCCTGGCGTGCTGCAATTCATGGGGTCGCAAAGAGTCGGACACGACTGAGCGACTGAACTGAACTGAATACATGAGATAGGTATGTAAACTTTCCAAACTCCCCTTATCTTAAAAATGGGTGGATAAATAGAGCTTTTAAGTGAGGGAAAACAAAAGAGTAAAGATGATTGTGACATTTTATTACCATAAACTGCCAACGGTTAGTAGCAGTTCTCTTAACAGCTAATTCCAACTTCATTAACAGGAATATCCTCAAGCTTCAGGAAGGAAATTCCTTGAATTTTATGGATCTCTGCAGCAAGAGATCTAAAGCTTCCCTTCTAATAACAAGGCACTTTTATCTTGCATCCTGAAGCACAAATGCCTATGGCCTATATTTCCTAGATATACCTAATAAAAACCACTACGCTTCCTTTTAGAAGAAGATGAGGACATCAAATTCATCAGGAGCTAAGGGGCTGGACAGTGTCAGCCAGAGGTATCAAAAGAAAATCCAGCAATGTTGGCCTTAAATCATTTGAATCTAGTTTTATCATAGTTGCTAACGTGGGATAGATTTGGCAGTTGAGCCTTTACAGATATAACTCGCTTACCAGTGCTCTGGTGGCGGTTGTGGTTTAGTCGCTAAGTCCTGTCTGACTGTTGTGATGCCGTGGACCGCAGCAAGCTCCTCTGTCCATGGGATTTCCCAGGCAAGAATACTGGCGTGGGTTGCCATTTTCTTCTCCAGGTTCGAATGCTCTGGAATATCAGAAAGGTGAGGTGGCATTTCAGGTTGTTGACTTCCTCTCCCTCAGCATGACATGTTTGACCCCTGACCTTATCCTGAGGCAACCTGGTGGAATTTTCAGAAGGTGTTTGTCAGCTGCTTGTTTGAAACATTTTTGCCTTTGGCTCAGACTTGACCTAAGGGGACAAAGAATGTGAAGGTGTTGGGCGAGAAATGGTCTTATTTTCCCCTTCCTCCTCCCCCATCTCTCTCCCCTCCCCTCCTTCCCCCTCCGCCTCCCCCCTCCCCTCCACCTCCCCCCTCCCCTCCGCCCCCCTCCCCTCCGCCTCCCCCCTCCTGCCCGTCCTTAATGACTTCCAGGTGTGCCTGTGGGTTACACTCCCGGCCCCCACCCTGGGGATGCTGGGTCAGTGCCTCCACAAACACAGAAACAACGTTGCGGGGTGGGGGACATGACACCTGTACAAGATTGAGTGGTCGGGGGGGATGGGGGCGGAGAGAGTAACACTTTGAAGTTTTGAGGATGAAATGGGTAAAAAGTAAATTCTAGATGAACACGGACCCAATTACGTTCCAAGAAAGGAAAACGTTTTACGCAGACGGTTGCCCGGGACCGTGTGGGTTCTCGTTAATACCTTTCAACCTTGTGATTGAAAGCCGATGGCCTATGATCTGTGGCAGAGACCACAGCCAGAAATAATTCTCCAAGAACACCGCATGCGCCTTCAAGTGGCCCTTGATTGTTTGTCTTGGATGCCCCACTTTCCAAAGGCCAGAAGTTGTTGCAGGGAGTCATTCAAGTTTGGGAAGGTTTTATGTCCTAAGAACAAGGTGCCGGCCTCATAGGAAAATGTGTCATTTGTCTCCAGCCTTTCGTTGGAGGGGGTGGCATTGGTCTACTTCTCAGCCAGGGAGCCTTTTAGGGACTCAGCCAGGGACCCTTCCGTGTCTTTTCCAAGGCCTTTCCCTCCCCCTGGATGCCATTCCCGTTTTGTCTGAGCTTCCCCAACATAGTTGAAGTGTCGCCTCCTCTTTGAAGGCTCTCCTGAGCTTTCCTCACCTCTTTCCCTGTTGGAAGCATTGCTCCCTCACTCCTCTGAGCATGACTCCACAGTAGACAGTGCTTCCCTGGTGGCTCAGCTGGTAAAGAACCCGCCTGCAGTGCAGGAGACCTGGGTTCCATCCCTGGGTTGGGAAGATCCCCTGGAGAAGGGAAAGGCTGCTACTGATAAGTTGCTTCAGTCGTGTCCGACTCTGTGTGACCCCATAGACGGCAGCCCACCAGGCTCCCCTGTCCCTGGGATTCTCCAGGCAAGAATACTGGAGTGGGTTGCCATTGCCTTCTCCAATGCAGGAAAGTGAAAAGTGAAAGTAAAATTGTTCAGTCGTGTCCGACTCCTGGCGACCCCATGCACTGCAGCCCACCAGGCTCCTCCATCCATGGGATTTTCCAGGCAACCCACTCCAGTATCCTGAAGAATTCCATGGACTGTATAGTCCATGGGGTCACAAAGAGTCGGACACGACTGAGTGACTTTCACCTTCACTTCCACAGTAGACAGGTTAGAACAGAGATCCCCACCCCAGACCAGGGACCACGACCTGTTGGGTCTCTGACCTGTTAGGAACCAGGGCACACAGCAAGAGGCGAGAGGCGGGCAAGCCAGTGAAGCTTTGTCAGACTTCCCTGGTGGCTCAGAGGTTAAAGCGTCTGCCTCCAATGCGGGAGACCTGGGTTCGATCCCTGGATCGGGAAGATCCCCTGGAGAAAGAAATGGCAAACCACTCCAGTATTCTTGCCTGGAGAATCCCATGGACGGAGGAGCCTGGTAGGCTAGAGTCCACGGGGCCGCAAAGAGTCGGACACGACTGAGCGACTTCCCTTTCTGTGGCTCAAACAGTAAAGAATCTGCCTTCAATGCAGAAGACACAGGTTCGATCCCTGGGTCAGGAATATCCCCTGGAGAAGTGACTGGCCACCTATTCCAGTATTCTTGCCTGGAGAATTCCATGGACAGAGGAGCCTGGTGGGCTACAGTCTACAGTCCGTGTAAAGAGGGTCACAAAGAGTCGGACATGACTGAGTGACTGACACTTTCCCCATCACTCGCGTTACCCCCTGAGCTTTGCCTACTCCTGTCCTATCAGTGGTGGCATTAGGTTCTCATAGGAGCCTGAACTTACTGCAAACTGGGCATGCAAGGGGTCTAGGTTGTGAGCTGCTTATGAGAATCTAATGCCTGGGGATCTGATTATGCATTATGGTGAGTTTTTTAGGATGATTTCTTTTTATATCACAGTCTAATAATAATAGAAATAAAGTACACAATAAATATGATGCACTTGAATCATCCCGAAACCATCCCCTGCCCTGGTCTGTGGAAAAATCGTCTTCCATAAGACCGGTCCCTGGTGCCAAAAAAGGTTGGGGACCACTGGGTTAGAGAACTCAGTTCAGGACACAGACGTGTTGAAGAATTCTGGTTCTGCCTCGATTCATGGACTCAGGGCCAGTGAGTTCAGCTGACGCCGTTCTACAAAGTGCATACGACCAAACACCACGCGGGTCCACCGGTGGAGGGCGACCGTCGCCGAGTTCTAGCGCAGCAGTGTGCCTGCATGTATCTGCATAGATCTTTCTGTCCCGCTGCTGATCTGACAGGAGCCTCTGCAAGGTGAGACCCACATCTCTTGGCGCTTCATTCATAGCAGAGACCCAGACACACAGTAGGCATTCAGCAGATCGTAGTGGAGTGAACGAGTTGTCATAGATGCCCTCGAAGGTATTCAATGCACCATACACGTGCGTGCTCAGTCGTATCCAACTCTGCGACACCGTGGACTGTAGCCCACCAGGCTCCTCTGTCGGTGGGGTTATCCAGGCAAGAATACTGGCCGAGAGTAAAACAGGCTGCCTGGCACAGATAATTCAACCTGGGTAAGGCTTACAGGCAAGACATATCCAGGCAGAGTCGTCCCCCTTCTCTGCACTGAACTCCCTTTAGTATAGATGACCTTTCTCTCCTGAAATATTACCGAAACCGTCCTGAACAAAGATAGATGTTGTCCCTTAAGTGTTCACACACAGCTCGGTCTGATCCTCGGGATCCCTGTGCCCCGTTCCCAGTGTCTCAGGAAAGTCATAATAGTAACTCATAATAATAGTTCAAAATAATAATAATCATACCTGGGATTTATCTATCAGCACGCCTCCAGAGAGGACAAATAAACCATTTTATGCAATGCCAAGACAAGGACAGGTCTCCTCTGTGTTGCGGCTGATCAGGTTGCGGCTGATCAGGTTGCGGCAGGAGAGATTCAGCGTCAGACTTCATCAACCAGAGTGAAGCGATGGGGCGCTGCTGGCATATGGGCATCCGGTTTAATGCTGTTCTCTGGGTTTTGCTTAAACTGCCAAGTGAATTACTGTAACACACTTTGCCTGCAATTAATTTGACATCTAGTGCCAGAGAGCCTCTTTATGTTTCTCAAGGCAAGCCAGGTTGAAACTTCTGCAAAAAAAAGATTTGTCCATCATTTTTACCAATGTCCAAATGCAGTTTCTTTAGCTCTCTTGGAATGTGGCTGCAGGAACCGTGGATATAATAGGTTCTCTCCCTCTCTCAGCTTTTAAAGGATCGCAGGAGAAACACATTGTGATGGTTTTGTTAACATGTTTTTAAATTCCCCAAGTCATAAAATAGGTTTACGGTGTTCACTTATGAGACTGACTTTCACTGGAATGATTTGCGCTTATCCCAGGAGGAGGCAAAGTGAAAGAGGTAGGAAAAGCCCTTGAAAAATGTCCCTGGGCATCTATTGGCTAGAATGACTTCAGAGACAGCGTCCAGAACTGATGTTAGTTTTGTTACATGTGGGGGCATATACCTAAGACCCTGTCCATCAACTCTTTGAAAAAAGCAAGGCTGTAATTCCCCAAATAGGGACTTTTCCATTTTTGACCATTTTAGCATCACCATCGATTTTGGCTCTGGCAGCTGACCACAGTTCCAGCTGGGTTTTGCTGTGTTGTCAGCACCAAGGGGCCTGATAAAGCGTTTCTGGATTTTTTTCATATTCTCAGAGCCCCATGGTCTCAACTCCACTGGAAGCATTAAGCTCCTTACCTGGTTGGGTTTTTGTTTTGTGTCGTTTGTTCAATAAAGGACTTAACCTGCAGTCATGGTAAACTGACAAAGTATGCCACTCCTGTTCAATAACATGTAACGCAGCTGCTAAACCAAAAACAGACTTTCAGACCCTTCTCCAAAATGCAAGCTCCAGACAGTCTAAAGAGTAGTGGGTGGACCTGCTGTGTTCTTTGGGAAGGGACAGGCGTGGTGTGGCTGCTCACAGCCCCTCCCTTCCTGGGTACAGAGGGAATCAGAGGGGAAGGAACTCTTTCCCCTAGCTCTTGCCGTCACTTGCTGTTTGATGAGAGTGCATTTTTAAGCTGCGTTCCTTCATACCCTGTAGCCCTGGCACCCGAGTGGCCCCGTCCTCCTGGAGTTCAGCAGATTCTGTCTCTCTGGGCAATCAGTAGAAAACAGTGCAGACGTGTATAGATTTCGCCAGCACTCACAAATCCGCCCTTCCTGCACCAGGGAAGCATGCAGGCTGCGGCAAGTAGCCAGCCGGTCACACGGAAATGAAGATGCAGCACCCTGGATACTTCAGATCTAGATCTAGGGGCCGGGCGGCCTCAGAGAACGTCCCACTCGCACGAAACGGGACATTATCTCTTGTCTGTTAAACCTGAGCTTTCAAGGTGAGCCATGCAGAGATGACAACGTCCGCTGTCTTGTTACGCTGGCGTTGAGACTTCTAGCTCGGAGAGGAGGCTCTTTTTCCTCCATGAGTCTGGAAACGAGGAAGCTCCTGTGTAGCCACAGATCCTTGCTGTTGCTCCAGTGGTTTCCATCCGTCAGTGTGAGGCAGCTCTTCTGCTTTTCTCAGCTCTTTCATCCTGAAAAGGAAGGATGCCAGTGCCTGGGAGAGTCGAGACTTCCAGATCTCTGACTTTCAATAGTAGGAAATCAAAATTTAAAACATCAGCATTCACTTGTATGTGGTTTTGTTTAAAAGGACCTGTCAACATGAACTTTTTGTGGCGATAACAGCAGTTATCCATAACATCATAGTGGATCTTTTGAGCTGCAAAAGATCAAGTTCTCCTTAAAAAAAAAAAATTAAAGGACTCTGAGAAAATTTGGGATTGAAAAAAGCACATGGCAAGATTTCTGGTGCATATTGGGTCAGAAGGAAGCATTGGTTAGATTAACTCTTTGACGATTCTTGGCTGTGCTGATAAGCCTGCCTAGCCAGAAGGGGTGACTCTAATTTGGTATCCCAGCTGCTAAAGGAAGGAGCAGGAAGGACAGGACTCGGCCCAGTTGGCACACAGATAGGCCCTCTTCTCGTTCCTGTGCTTTTTCCTCATCTCCATCTCTTCCCCTCTTCTCCCACCTCCATCGTGTATTCATTCATTCCCCAAATATTGGGTGAGTGCTTGCTGTATCGGGTCACGGTTTGGAACAGATAAGAGAGTATGGAGGTGACAGCCAGGTGTGTCCCTCAGACTCGTGGCGCTCCTCTTCAGACACGGGTGAAGGTGATTCCTGGTGGTGATAGGTGCCTCAGAGCACGCAAAACAAGCCTGTGAGATGGAAAGCTGGGGCAGCGATGCGTCTGTGGTGTGCCAGCAAGAGCAGACCCAGCCCGTCCCCTGTGTTCAGCGACATCATGTTCATGTCTTGAGTTCAGTCTTGGTGGGGATTCTTACACCATGGAAACTGGCAAGTGCTGCAAACCAGGGCCGTCTCTCCCCCCTGCAGCTGATCATTAGACATTTCCTAGAAAATTCCTGGAGGGCATCTGGGAGGAGGTGACATGAATCTCACTTTTTCTTGCAAATAACTTTCATTTTAAGTTTCATCATGAAAATCCAAGGTCAATTTCTTTTTTCACATCCTCTTTGAATCAGTTTCTCTTAAAACATTCTTTGAAGGGTAATAGAAGTGCAAGACTTACTTTGATCAGTTATTTTTAATAATATTTTAGGGATGACAGAAAAGAGAGACAGAAAGCCTGTAGATTTGTGTGTGTGTTTATAATTATATTTCTTTATTTTTAATTGATCAGTGACTGCTTTACATTTTAAGGGACTGTTTGTTGCAGGGCCTGATCTGCAAATTTGGCTCCACTCCGGGTGGCTTTGGGGTTCTCTTGTCGGTGTCAGTCCCATTTTCTTTATCTGCTTCATCCTCTTGGATGAAGCCTTTCTCTACACTTTTTTTTCTGGGAACTTCCCAAATCTGTCCTTATATGTTACAAAATTGGTTACCACCTAACACATTAAGTGTGTTTAAATTATTTGTTCTATTAAAATGTCAGCGTATCGCTTGAATTTTAATTGTGCCGGAGGATCAATCATTGTAACCGCTGCAGGGAAGACTTTATGACTTACCTGAACAGCGGTGTATTCGGTGGCTTGGCAAAGTGGATACTCGGATTTTATTAGGTTTTATTAGCTACTGAGAGTCCTTTGAGTGGCTTCTGTTGGAGTTCTCTTCTTGATACCCATGATGATTTACTCAGAGCCGTTAGAAAGACAGTTTTAATGATGATCAAAAATAATGATAATAATAAACAGAATATTAGCTGAAATGTATCGAGGGCCTGCTGTACAGTCTGTGCCTAGGTTTTTGTGTGTGGTACTTCCTTTGAGCTTTGGAGGAGCCCTGTGATATAGGTGCCTGGTTGCTTTAATCATCCCACAGAGGAGTTAAGTAACTGGCACAGGAGCACACAGCTCGTGGGGTCCTAAGCAGGGATTCAGGCCCCCGTCTGCTGACATGAAGCCCGTACTTTGAGCCACCAGACTGCTGGCATTCATCAAAAGGGGGTGTCCTTTTTCACTCAGGGTTTGCATCCCAGCTCAGCCATTTATCAGCCAGCTGGTTTTGGAGAATCACTTTAGCCTCTCTAAGAGTTCAATTCCCTCACCTGCTATCTGGGGGAAATTCATAGCACCTGCCTGCAAAGGCTGTTTGGGGGACCCAGGAGATACACACAAACCATCACTTTTCAGGTCTGAGCTGCTGCTCATCTCCATGTAGAGAGCTCGGAGCATGGAACGGGACCGTGCACCTAAGAGAGCCTGGCATCACGCTTGCCACTTAGGACACAGATGCGCTCCTTCAACACAGTTCATTTCAGCTGCTTGTTTGTAACACGATTTGAGCACCAGCTACTGAGTTTTCATGTGTGGTTTTTTTTTTTTTTTTTTTGGTCTTGAATGGAAAGAGGATGTTTTTTAGGGAAAATAAATACCTTTGACTTTTATGTTATCAAGTCCATTCATAATATCTTCCCCAGATTCTTCAAAAAGTATTCTTGATTTCTATACTAAAGAAAATCTTTTAAAACATTCTTTAGATGCATTTGCCTGTAAATGAGTGCTTTTTTAGATTTTGCTAAAAGTTCCCACTCTGTGAGTTGAAGCTTGTTGACAGGGTATTAATGCATTATTTACTAGAACTGATTAAATTTTCATGTCATTTCTTTATTTACGTATTGTTTTTATTCTCTATCAGTGTAATTTATTATAGCAGCAAATTGAAGAACAATTTTATGGTTCTGTCAATGATGCCAAAAAGTCATTTGTTTAAATTCAATAGCCACTGTAAAACCAACCAACCAACTGACTAATCAACCAAAACAACAACAAATACCACTAAGTAAGCTAGAGAGAGACGGAATCTCTTGTAATAGAGTCAAGGATATTATTAAAAATCTACTCCAGATATTTTAAACCATGAAAGCACAAAATCATGCCTTCCATTTAAATCAGAAACTAGACAAGAATGTTCAGTATAGCCATCAGTACTCATATTGTCTTTAATGAGACCAAAAAAAGATGCAAAAAGTGTTCTTTATTTTAAAGGTACATAATTAAAATCCTAGAGAAGTTAAAATGCTATAGTAAAAATAACTAGCAATAAGAAAATTTGAAAGGTTGGCAAACCAACTGATTTTCCCTATACTAGTAGTAATTAAAGATGGAAATAGACTTCTTTCAAAATATTAACCAAACTATAAAGTATTGAAGAATACATTCAATTAGAGTAATCGAATATCTGTATGAAGAATAATATAATTTGTTGAAGGACATTTAGTAAAATCACCACTTTCTACAGTGTCACTGTATGGGGGTGGTTTAGTCGCTCGGTTATGTCCAACTCTTGTGACCCCATGGACTGTAGCCCACCAGACTCCTCTGCACATGGAATTTCCCAGGCAAGAATACTGCAGTGGGTTGCCATTTCCTTCTCCAGGGGATCTTCCCAATCCAGGAAATGAGCCTGGGTCTCCTGCATCGCAGGCCGATTCTTTACCAACTGAGCTACAAGGAAAGCCCATGTTACCGTATAATTTTACTATAAAATGTCTGCTACCACGAGTCAGCGGGCAGAAGCTAAACGTTGAAGTAAATGCATTTTCCAACGTACACATCTTTTACCAAATAAACATGGATAGAGCTTGGGAATTTTTTAACCGAAGTAGCATGCTCCATTTTATCTCATATATTCAGGTAACCTGCATTTCTAAAGAAGTAGAAAGAAAGTTGACTTAGAATTTAGTTGAATACATTCTTGGATCATGTTACCTTAAACATAATACACAAGAAAAAAAAAAAAAGGAAGCCACTGACATTGATATTTCTTATAAGTGAGTCATTTTTGCTTAGGGTATCAGCCTGATCCTGAAGATGCTCTCTTAACCAGAGAGACCTCCCATGAGGCCCCATCTTTAACCTACCATGTTTTCCGTTCTCAGAATCTTCTGATATCGGCGCTGTTCATTCTGTGATGGGAATGTACTATCCTGTATTTCTGTATAAGAACTGGCTCTTATTGCCGTGTGCTGCTGTATCTGAGCACACGTACGTGGCTCACCTGTGTAGCACTGTGGCCAGGTCTTGAGGTTCAGAGTCATAACAAGTCTTGAAGACTCATGGTTAGCTCATAGTTTAAGCAGGCCATTTAACCCCTTGGAAACTTTGTCCCCTACTCTCCTTGGGGTTAAATGGTGATAATGGCCATTTCAGAGTTGGCATCAATATTAAAATGAGATAGAGTAGCCAGTACACTTAAACGGGGGCTCATTCATTCAGTGACTGCGTGTTCGGCAACTTGGTTCAAATGATGGGAAGTCTCGAGAATCAGACGGTCAGAAAGATAGGTGTGGGCCTTGCCCTCTTAGAACTTAAGGGAGTGAAGATAATTGAACAAAGCCCCTAGTGCTTAGATCAGAGCCCCTGGCAGAAGCAGCAAGCACTGTGACCTCTTTAGGATTGACTATTTTCACTTGGCATCATTTCCCAGAGATTTACCCAGATTATTGCATGTGTCACTAGTCTGTTCATTTTTATTGCTGAGAAGTATTCTGTGGTGTATTCCACATGAACCATAGTTCATTTAATCATTCCCCCATTGAAGGAAGTCTGGGTTGGGTCTAGACTTGGCTGTTAAGAGTAAAGCTATTACCAGCATTCTTGAACAGGTTTTTGTGTGAACACAAGTTTTCATTTCTCTAGGAGAAATGCCCATGAGTGCAGTCAACGGGTTGTGTAGTTGACTTTAGTTTAGTTTTATAAGCAACTGTCGAGTTTTTCTGTATAATTTTACATTCTGACCAGTAAGGTGTGAGTAATTCAGCTTCTCTGTATCCTCACCAGCAGTTGGTGTTGTTGCTATTTTTTATTTTAGCCATCCTGGTAAGTGCGCAGCAATATCTCATTGTGGTTTTTAATTTGCATTTTCCTGATGGTTAATGATGTTGAACATGTTGCCATGTGTGTATTTGCCATCTGTGTCTCTTCCTCGGTGGAGTGTCTATTCATGACTTTTCCCATTTTCTAATTGAATTGTTTATTTTATTACTGTTGAGTTGTTTAGAGTTCTTTCTGTATTTTAGGCACTAGGCTTTTGTTGGATATGGGGTTTACAAACATGTTCTCCCATTCTGTACCGTGCCTCTTCATCCTTTTCGCATGGGTTTTTGCAAAAGAAAAGTTTTATTTTGATGAGGTTCGGTTTAGTAATTTTTTCCTTTATGGATCAAGTTTCTATTGTCAAATCTCTTTCTAGCCCTAGATCCTAAAGAGTTTCTCCTTCCTCTCCCCCTGAAGTTTTACTATTGTACATTTTAGATGTATGTCCATGATAAAACTTTTGTTAATTTTGGTGTAAGGTATGAAGCTGTTTAAGGTTCATATTTTTTTTTTGCCTACAGATAGCTGATTATTTTAACACTATTTGTTGAAAAACTATTCTGTTCTTCCACCATTGAATTGCTTTTGCAATTTTATCTAAAATCAGTTGAGCGTATTTGTGTTGGTCAGTTTTGGGGTTCCCTCTTCTGTTTCATTTATCTATATGTCTGTCATTCTGCCAGTTATACACTGTCTTGGTCATTGTAGCTAAGTTAATCTTGATGTTGAATAAAGGGGTTTTTCCCACTGTATTCATTTCTATAAAGGTTCTTTGAGCTACTCTAATGTCTGCATTTTCATATAAATTTTAGAATATACTTGTGTCTACCAAAGATTTTGCTTCAGTTTTGATAGAAATCTCATTAAACCTATAGCTTGGGGAGAATGGACGTCTTTATTATGCTATGGACTTGGCATGTCACTCCATTTACTAAACATACGCCTAATGAATGTATACGTAAGTATTGCATTTTCTTTGGGGTGATTGTCAGTAAAACTGTGTTTTTAATTTCAATTTCCACATGTTCATTGTTAGTATATAGAAATGTGATTTTATGTGTTGATCTAGCTCTTATGTCTGACTCTCTCATGACCCCATGGACTATAGCCTGCCTGGCTCCTCTGTCCATGGGACTTCTCAGGCAAGAATACCGGAGTAGGTTGCCATTTGCTTCTCTAGGGGCTTTTCCTGACCCCAGGATTGAACCCTCAAACCCGCGCCTTGTGACCTTGCTGAACTCATTTATTAGTTCTAGAAGTGTTGTTTTGTTTTATTCTGAGATTCGTTAGGATTTTCTCTGTAATCAGTCTTTTCAAGTGCAAATAGAGTTTTATTTCTTCCTTTCCAGTATGCATACCTATTTCTTTTCCTTGCCATATGGCCATGGCTAAAATTTCCTGTGCTATATTGAATGAGAGTAAGAGAAAAAGACATCCTTGCTTTTGTCCTGGTCTTAGGGGGAAAAATCATTTATTATTTCACCGTTAAAGGTGATGTCACCTATAGGTTTTGTTTTTTTGTTTTGCTTTTTTTTAAAGATGTACTCTGTTGAGGTGATTATCCTCTATTCCTAATTTGCTAAGAGTTTTTTTAAAATCATGAATGGGTGTTGGATTTTATTATGTGCTCTTTATGTCTCGGTTGATATAAGTTTTTGTTCAGTAATCTACGTGGTAGATTACATTGATTTCTGAATATTGCACCCGCCTTGCATAACTGGGATAGATTCCATTCATCTCATATAAGTCTTTCTATGCATTGTTGGATTCAGTTTACTAATGTTTTGTTAATAGTCCACTGATTTTTGTTCAGCAAACATCCATTTCAGTTCAACATTTCACATGAAGAGAATACTTTGTAAACATTTGTTGGTTAGGTTCCCTTTTTTTCTGTTAGGAGTGGATGTGAATCACTTAGCTCCCTATTTATGGGATGGTCTCTACTGGCTCCCCATCAGCTACAATGGAGCTCAGCCTGAAAAATCAACAAGCATTTAGTTTTAAGTCTACAGATAATCTGCCTGCCCATATTGCAGTATGGACTTCTCGTCCACTGGCATCCAGCCACAGACTGCACTGAGGCCCACAGCCAGTGGATTAGGGCAGAGGGCCAGTGACCAGCCCTGGCCTCACAGTGGTTCCACTGGCACAGATGCCCCCTCTGCACTCAGCCTGCCATCTTGCAGAGTGTTGAGTGTAGCATTCATACAAGAGGTTTGTACCCATCCATCCATTTATCCACCTGTCCACGCCACTGAAAGGGGATCTTCGCATCCCATCAGCCAGTTACATCACATGTATGGGCAAAAAGGGTCCCCTCATCTTTGCTGTGGGAACCCAGAAAGAACATATTTCCCTGGTCAAGGGTTTAAGCAGCTGAGAACACTAGCAGGTGTGATTCCCCAGTGATAATCCAGTTGCACCACGACTAGTTCTGCTCCGGCTCCCTCTAGTTGAAGATGGAAAGTGAAGATGCCTCTTCACTTTACTGGTAGAAGAGATCCTTTCCCCAGCCCAGAGAGTTACGGGAACATAACTCTGTATCACCCAGGAGCCCCGAACTTTGTCCTCCAGTGCCTTCATGTTTCGAGGTGAGGAGATGCACGCTAAATGTGTGACTCATGCATCAGGAACTTGGAGATAAAAACCTGTTCGTATGTAGCGGTTATCAAGTGTAGAATAGCACAGACACCTGCAGGTCCCAGTCAAGTAGAATAAACGAATGAGATTATAAATACCTCCAGACCCATGTCGCCGGTATTTGAAAGACAGTGGAAAGTTTGTCATGGGTTGTGTCTATGCCCTCTTTATAGGGCCAGCCATTATTAAATGCCAACTGAATGCTACCAAGTAGAAATCAGTCCATTTTTGCTAGAACTTCCTGTTTTTCCAGAGAACCTGGAAATATGGACTCATCCAGTTTCTAAATGTTGGCAGTGAATCCATGGCATGAGCCAACTTGGAGCAAGCTAAATAAAATACATCCACAGGCCAGATTCAGCCTGCCGGACTTCATTTTGCCATCACTGATAGAGAAGACTTTTTCACTCTAGGTTTTCAGCCCTTTCCATTTCTCTCTGATCGGAGGCCTCGTACGACATTCCACAAAGAATCACTTCCCCTTTTTAAAGTTTGTCATTTTATAAAAGTCAGCCTGCAGTTGGCACATTTATTAAATGTATAAATCTGTCCCTTTCACGTTAAGGAGGAAAGACTGATTTCCCCAGAAAGCGCGGCCCTGGCTTTCTATATATTACAGAGTTAACTGTGAAAGTGGCGCCACGTCCTGCGTCCCCACCTCCAGGAATCACTCGAAATCTGGAGCAGTCTTCCCTGCGGCTGTTGACTTGTCACTGTCTTTGGGGTCTCTTTGCAGTGAGGAGTCCTCCCTTTGCAGAGAGCACCGGGAGGGCGTTAGAAACATCAGTCAAGCAGGCGTGGGGTCCACTCTCCCAAATCTCCAGGTTCTCATCTCTCCTGGGCTCCGGGAACACGGGCACCTCCGGTTACAGTGGGTCCGGCACTCCTCGGCGTCGCGGGCGGTGTCCCTCCTCCTGCGTGGCTAGCATCCAAGCTGAAGACACGTGGGTTTGCATGTGGCCAGTACACACCTGAGGGCTAGTTTCCGGCTCACTTCAAACGGTGGCGTAACTGTCTGAAGATTCAGGAGTGAGCGAGCCGGGGCTAACCAACATAAGGCAGGACATGGAGGCCAGGCCGGGTGTTCAAGGAAGCAAATCGGTTGTTTGTTGTTGGGTTTATGTTGGTCTCAGAACACCCTTCGGGCTGCCTGACAGGCCCCTGACCCACCAGGGCCATCTGATGGGTCTGTGTGATCCTGTAGTTCTTGTAACTGCAAGAAAAAGCCTGGCCTCCTGCCTTGACATTGAAGTTTTGACTCGAACATGATTAGAATCCTCTTCTCTGCGATTTGGGAATTGCCTTTATTTATCTTTTCTGTTGGTTTAGCCATGAAGTACCCCATGTGAATAGTGGAAGGTGTCTAAGTTGAGTCTTAAAAAGCCAACAAAGGATCCCTATGATAAGGGGGGAAAACTCGATTTTGTTGGCACCAAATTAATCATGAGTTGGGGTCATGGAAGGCCTTGGTCTCGCCATGCACCTTGGACTATTTCCTCCAGTACCACTGAGAAGTTTGTCTTCTACCTTTTCCTATAGAAGACAGTCAGGAAATTCATGTCTTTCCACATTGCCTTAGAACTGCTGTTTGCATCGCTGCGCTATGCAAGGCCATTGGCCCCAGGGAGCAGGAATCGCTGACCCATATTGACAGATCAGATGATGGATGGGACCGGGCAGGGCACAGGCCAGCTGGACCAAAGCTGGAGTCCGAGCTGAATAGGCTTCTTCCTGAGCTGAGAGCAGAGGAGTGGCTTGGAGGCAAAGCCATGTGGCAGAAACAGGAGCTGTAAAAGCACCTGCCCACCCATGCCCCATGAGAGCAGAAAACCATAAGTGCAGCTCATTGCATGCAGAACACAGGCCACTCTTTTCCAGTTCAGCTGACTTCCAGCACCTTTCATGTGTCTGGGAGGGGCCGGCACTGGGGCCCAGATGAAGGCAACTCCTCTGAGGTCATTCCCAGGGAGACAGAACCGCAAGGAGCTTGGTTCCATTCTTTGAGTTAAAAGTACGGATAGACGTCATCCCAGGGTTCAGGAGGCAGTGGAAAGAGGGGACGGCTCCTAGCCTGAGAGCATCAGGGGAGACTTCTTGGAGGAGGTGCCTCTAGGAAAAAGGAGAATACAGGATACCTGGGTAAAGCCAGAAAGCAGTTAGGCAGCATGTATCCCATGAGCACAGGCCTGGCTTCTTTAAGCACAAGACAAGAAAACCCCAGATCCACTGAGCACGTACGTACTTTGTGTCAGGACCTTGCTGTATTTCACATTTAACCTCCTAAAAATCCCGTTTAAGGAGGAGGAAACTGAGACCCAGTGAAGAGAAGTGTCGGGCTAAGAAGTACCAGTGCAGGGATTTGAACCCCACCCTATCTGGCTTCCCTTCACCAGGTTTGAAAGGCCCCTGTGTGATTTTTCTGGAAGGTGAAGAGTCTGTTCAGGCACTCTGAGCAGCCCTCTGAGTGAGAGGGCAGTTGTGCCAAGCCCCTCTGTGTCTGTGGGTATTTAAGTGTTGGGGAGATGTCCCGGGCGGTGGCTTCTGCCATTCTACAGAGATCCCTAAGGAGCAGCCCACAGTCACGGTGGTTCTGGAAGTTCAGACTGTGTGTTATTCTGGGCAACAGTGCTGGTAATCCCTGCACACCAGTTACCTCCCTGAAAGGCAGTAGAGAACCTGACTTTCGCTGTAACTACATTAATCATTAAGTTGGGAATCATCACAGGCCTTAATCTCATTATGTACCTGGCTTCGTTCCTGCCAGTACCATTCAGAAGTCAGCGAAAGCCGACCTGCATCTCATCTGTTTTTGTTTTGTTCTGCTTTGAGTGTCTGCTCTTTCAGTGCGATGCTTTCAAATAAAGAGCAGGTCGCAGTCTACACTCAAGGGCATTGCTCTTGGCCGAGGGACAGCCCCTCAGCTTTGAGTCGTTTTTTTTTTTCCAGGCCTCTTGGTGTCCACACCGTTGTCCCTGTCATCCTCGATGCTAGCCATGACCATGCTCCACGTGGTGCTCGGGAGAGAAGGGAGCAAAGCGTTGAGCCCCACTCCAGAGAGCCTTGGTTCCCCTGGGCCCCTGTTCTAAGCAGCGGAGTGGAAGCATCCCAGATGACCTTCCAGTGACAGGCTCCCATTTGTTCAGCCTCAGAGCCCCTACAGGGTATGACAGGTGGGGACCTTGGGTCTTGCTACTGCAAATCCACACCCGCTCGCTCCTTTCAATTTCGTCCAGCGCAGCAAGCATTTATTTATTGTCAGTTGGACTCTGAGCCTGTGGAAACGTTGTCCCCTGTTCCCTATTTGAGCCTCTTTCTCGGAAGATCATCTGATCTTGCTTCTTCCTGCCTCTCCGCTCTGATTTCAGTTCTCATCTCCTCTTCTTTTTTGTCCTTATCCATCCTCAACATTAGCCCCATACTGTGTTCACTTAGTTTAATCCACCCCTCACAGATAGACAAGGATATATAGTATTAAAAAATAAATCTCGGTGCCAAAAACATTAATTCAGTCAAAGGGATGTAACCACTCTTTTTTTGAGATGATGGGGAAAGCAAATGGCAGTGTTGTGTTTTCTAAATTTGGAAAAACTAAAAAAGTTTGTAACATCTAAAAACACAGCTCTTGCCCTTTTGCAGATGGGTGTGTGTGACAAAACAGCAATCTTTAGTTTGCTATTTGTTACTTTTATATGAACCTTGATGAAACTAACTACACTAATTTTCATATTTTAGGGTGGTTCTGATTCTGAGTACTGCTTTTTAGGAGCTGGTGGATCTCTGAGTGTGAGCTGTGAAATTCACATTGCAGTTGTAGCTTTTGCAAGTTCATTTATTCCGGGATACAGGCTCTCAGTGCCAGTTTTCCTGTTGAGTATATGTGATGGTTTTTGTAAAAGCAGACAGCAAAAAGCAAAATATATAGTCCCCCTGAATCTGACATATGGTAGTTTGACAGATATTTTCAGTGTCATGGTACCATGCTTATTCAAAAGATATCTTTCCTCTGTGCCTTCATCCAGACCTTGGGTTCTGGATTCATCTAGATTCCAAAATGGGTCAGCAGACTTTTGCTTAAAAAGCCAGGAAGTAAAGAGTTTATAGAGTTTGCAGTCCAAGAGACAAAATGGAGGCTGTTAAAATAGAGGTAAGGAGTCATATAGCCACTTAAAATGTAACCATTTAAAAATGTAAAAAAAACACTCCCAGATCACAGACAGTGATAAGCTGACAAGCAGCAGCAACAGCAAAACCAGGTGGCCGCCTGACTGTGGCCCGCCTGCCCCAGTGACAGACCTCTGACCTGGGGGTCTCCAGCAGTTCCTGCTTGACTCTGATGTGCACACAGATCAATTAGGGGTCCTCCTGGAAGTGCAGACTCGGATTCAGGACGTCTGAGATGGAACGTGAATTCTGCGTCCCTAACCAGCTCCCAGGAGCTGCCAAAGAGGATGCTCCATAGGTCACATTTTGGAGAGAGAGGGCTATACTGTAAACCCCTAGGAAGCCAGAATTCTCTCTCTTCTTATCATCACTGCCCAGTGTAGCATCAGGGTCACAGTGGACTGATATGTATGAGAAAGAAAAGGGAAGAAGGGAGGGAAAAGTTCAGCTTAAAGAGAATCTCGGCTGACATCTCTCTGGTGACTTCTGAACATCTCATGAAGATGAAGGAAATGCTTAAAGCACCTAAGCACTTGTAACTCACATAGTCATATTACACATTATCAAGAATAAAGGAGTAAAATATTGAGCTTGCAGTTTCTAGAAAATCAGGCAGGTCACCCCTTCTTCAAAACTAGCATGTGTGTGTTCTTGCTACTCATTACTTCATCTGTTACTACTAGCAGGTGCTAATGGAACTGTCTGTAAGCCTCACAGACTGGGATTTTTTTTTTAAGCAGAAAATATTTTAATTACACAGGTGTGTCCAAATTTTGCACGCGAGGTAGAAGACATTGGAGGAGGAATTGAAAATTCTGAAGCTTGGTAAGATCATAAGATTAGTTAGTAGTCAGAGTTAACAACCAGACAATTAACAAGTTAAAAAAAAAAGTGTGAATCACACACAGATGTTATTTTCCAGAAACACTGCTTACAAAGGTAATTGCTCACAAATTTGAGAGTTTACGGCAGGTATCAGAGGATTTCAAATTTTAAGGGAGTGTATGTGTTCAAAGTCTTAAGAATATCCAAGGGATGTATGCGCAATTACCTGAAATGGAAACTTCTGTAGTTTAAACACTTGCTGAAAGGAAGACCTTTTATTTCATCTCCTCCATGGGCTAGTAGGAGGTGGGGGAAAAAAATCAACAGCCACTAACAGCAAAAACTTGGAATTGTTAGACATGTGGATTTGCACGATGTGAGCGAGTGTCAGAAGAGTGAAGCCCTTTGACTGTTGCAGCACTCTGAGGAATCGGTCCTCATTCCAGAAGAACAGCACGTGACCCCTGGTAAAACGGCCCCAGGCGTTTCTTCAGACAGTCTCTGTGTATGTATATTAACTTAAGATATTAGGGGGAATTCGGGGTAAATATCCCTGGATGAGAAACTAGGCAAAGTAGATCCCAGAGAATGTGGTTGAGCAACAGATTGCAACAGCAAATTCCAAACCCGTTTGGCGGGACAGCCCAGCAAGACAGAACAGAATTACTCAGGCGTCTGTTAAGATGCAGTTTTTAGCTCATTTCATCAGGAAGGAAACTGATCTTTCCTTCTCTCAATTTACGAACCACACCAGCTCAGTTCTGGAGTTTATTCGCAGCTCTGACACTTGAGCCATGCACCCTCGGGCAAGTCTCATCACCTCTGCCTCACTGTCTTCCTGGATAAAATGGCCCAAACTCTCCTCTCTCTGCAGGCCTGTAGGACGGAGGACTACATTAGAGTCAGTCAAGATTAATCCCGTCTCCAGAGCATCCAGCACATAGTAAAACCTCAGTTAGTATTTTTATTTGATGAGCAGCAAGACTCAGCACTTTCACTGCCAAGGGCATGGGTTCGATCCCTGGTCGGGGAACTAAGATCCCACAAGTCAAAAAGACCAAAAACAAAAAAACAAAAAAAAGGAGGCTGAAGTTGAGGGAAATAAAACCAGTCCTTTTGTTCTTAAAAAACTTAGGAGGAAGCCCCAGCCGCTCTCTTAATGGCGGCTAAGCCCTTAGTTTAGATGGAATCACTTGACTGACAGCGTCAGTGCCCCTAACCCTCTGCTGACTTCCTGCCTCGCCTGCTTAAAGATGTTCAGACTCGTCACTGTGGTCCGGCATGGCCTCCCTATCTAGTCTGCCCTTCCCTGCGTCTGCTGCATCACCTCTGGCTTCCTCCAGTTTCCCAGCTCCCAGCCTGACCATCTTTTCTGCTCCTCAGATGCACCAAATTCACCTCTGGGGACCTTCACCCTCCGTCTCCTCTGTTCAGGCATGCTGTTCCTTCTGAGCTTTTGATGGCTGACTGCTTTTTATAATTCAGATCCCAGCGTCATTGTCACCTCTGAAGAGAGATTCTCTCGTTCTCTGCCGTGTGCTTACTATCGGCCTCTGTTCTTTTGTTGTTTATTCATTTGCCTCTCGTCTATATTTTTCTGCTGAAAGTTCTGGGAAAGCCGGGGCCTAGGTCGTGTTTGCTAGAAGAAGGGCCTAGAAGTGTGTGCCCAGGGCACAGCAGGAACGCGGCATTCATTGAATGAATGAATGAATGAATGAATAAAAACTGCCCCAAAACACACCCGGTCTTCACTCTGCTTCCATTCAGCTCAGGAACAATTTCCTAAAGGGGCTCTGAAAATTAAAAAGGAAATAGTGCATGGATTCTGCCCCAGTAGGCTTCCAAGCTTGGTGTTTCTTTAATTTCATGTAAATTTCTCTAAGTAAATATTCCTTAAAAGTGAATAAAATTTTATTTCGCTTTAACAAGAGAATATAAAAGTTAAAAAGGTCACCGTAGTAATAGACTAATCTCAATTACCAGGGCAGCCTCCGAAACCCTCACTCCCACCTAATCTCATTCGGTGCATACGCAGCTCACCGTGCGATCTCCAACGCAGCTAAATGAAATTATAAAGCAGTGTTAAATTTATTAATCATTTAATTAGCTAAATGTTCCTGCAAGTACTCACGAGATGAATGGCATGTCATTTTCTAATGCAATTTGCCTCTCAGGCAGCCAGGGTCAGAAAAGGGAAACTCTTGGCATCTCGAATGAGCTTTTTATATCACACCTTCTATTAAGAGACAGCGGTGATCCGGTGATCGTGTTTGAGACTTGTGCACACAAGACCAGGGCACTCGGGCGGCAGGGTCCCCATCTCACCCAGGTTATGAAGAGGAGGGGCAGGGTGGCAGAGGGGGGGGTCCCTCAGCGCTCCCCTCTCTCCATGCCTCCTCGCAGGGCAAATCTTTTCATATTTAACAAGCCACTGAGCAGAGCCGAGCAAAAGATAGCAGCCAGTATTAAACGCATGCTCAATCTAGTTTTATTTCTTTAAATTTACTCAGTCGAGAAAAATTTGTGGAGTGCGAATTCTGCTCATGCTAGGTGACTTTCTAATCCTTCTGGTTGAGTCAGGATTTATTTCTCCCTCTCCGCCCTCCAGGCTCTGCCTATCAGCTCGGGGGTGGGTGCTAGCCTCTCTCTCTCTCACTGAAGAGGGTCCGCGCAGGAGGAAGAAGGAGCGTTCGGAGCCCTGGCGCCGGGACACGTACCTGGGGGTCCTGGGATTCGGGGCCGGCTCCGGCCGTCATTCGTTCTGACTGCAGAAGCTCCGATGAGCGGCTGCTGCCAACAGCTTTGCAAAGCTCTCCCCGCTTGCCCTGAGAGAAGCGGCACAGAGAACGCTGTCTGAATTCACTTGGCAGAGGAGTTACAGGATGGGGGTCCCTCCGCGTGCGCGCTCGACTGTTTGTCCAGGAAGGGGGCTGGCGGTTCTGAGAGGCTCAGCGGGAGGACCGTCTCGGTGCACGGGGGCTCACGCAGCCACTGAGCAGAGCAAGGGAAACACGATGAGACCATTTCTGGTCCCAGGTCCCCCTGTCGGCGTCCGGGGTGGCGCACTGGTAAAGAACCGCCTGCCAAAGCAGGAGACTTAGGAGACGCGGGTTCAGCCCCTGCGGCGGGAAGATCCCCTGGAGGAGGAAATGGCAGCCCACTCCAGGATTCTTGCCTGGGAAACCGCATGGACAAAGGAGTCTGGCAGGCTGCAGTCCATGGCGTCACAAAGAGTCGGACACAGCTTAGAAACTAAGCAACCGCTAACCCCTGCTGTTGGCTGCTGCCCCCTGGACAAATCACATCACCTCCGGCCCCATGATTCCGTCATTTGCAAAATAGGGGTCGGATAAATACTCGACACCAGTATCAGTAATAGCTACTCACGAGATTGTCACCAAGTTTAAATGAAACCATATACTTGAAACAGTTATGTAAATCCTCAAGTGACATAGAGGCACCATGAAAGTATTTTGTTTGCCTTAATTTTAATTCTTTTTTTCTTTCCAGAGCAATAGCTTTGATTCGAACAGATTGTTATATCAAACTTGGCTCATCAGTTATTCCTATATGATCCTGAGCCAGGTACTTAGGTTCTCTGAGCCTTGGTTTCCTTAGAGATGAAATGGGGACAATGATAGTGCAGATTAAAGAAAAAAAGAAAAACAATGTGGATGTGCATGCATGTATGTGTGTGTAGATATACACATAATATACATGTTTTGTTGGGTTGTTAAGTCGTGTACACATACATGAAATACACGTGACCCATATACAGGCACGTGTACATAGGTAGCCTGTCACCTGATCTAGTTTGCTGAAGGTGTCTGCTCCTGGTCCTGCCCTGCTCCTGCTGTTTTGGTTGCTGTGATGTGTTGTCAACAGGTGAAAGAGACCGCATTCCCCCTACCCACAGACGTCTGTGTACTATTTAACACAGACCTCAGTAAACAGATTTGCCAAGTGAAGACAGAGGCGATTCTGGACTCACTTCTAGGATGCAAGGGAAAGAGATGGAAATACCGCATGGGGTTTAAAAGCACTGCCGCTGGGCTGAGGTAGCACTCTTTCCCGTTGCTCCCTCCATCCTGTAGGAGCTGAATGACCTTCAACAAATGGGTTACCTTGCGAAGCCTCAGTTTAACCCCTAAGATGAAGGTCATGACAGCCTGCCTCCCACCCAATTGTAACAAAGGATGACACGGGAAAGCATAAGCTTGGCACGTACAGTAAACAGCCAGCAAACATTGGTTCAGCACAGGGAGAGAGTGAAGGAGCGAAACAGAAATGACAAAGTTCCTGAGCAGGTTACATCTAGAGTCTTCGCTCTCACAAATGCCGCCTGTACCACCTCCCTGGCTTCTCTTTCAACTGTCCCCTTAGGTAGGGCCTTAATTTTACTCCTCAAAGCTTAGAGATGTGAATCGACCTGTGCAAAATGTCTTCATAAGTTGGCAGGATCCAGGGCCAGAAGCAGGACACCTGGCCCCTATGCTCAGTCGTGTGAGACTCCTATGTCTCAGTCGCTCAGTCATGTCTGACTCTTTGTGACCCCATGAACTGTAGCTCACCAGGCTCCTCTGTCCTTGGGATTCTGCAGGCAAGAATACTGGAGTGAGGGAATGAAAGTCACTCAGTCGTGTCCGACTCTTTGCGACTCCATGGACTATAGAGTCCATGGAATTCTCCAGGCCAGAATACTGGAGTGGGTTGCCATTCCTTTCTCCAGGGGATCTTCCCGACCCAGGGATTGAACCCGTGTCACTTATGTCTCCTGCACTGGCCAGCCGGTTCTTTATTACCAACTCCACCTTGGGATAGGACACTAACTCTCAAGCCATCCGTCCCAGGAGTACTGGTGTTCCCCTTATGGGCAGCGTTGATGGCAAACATTCGGGGCATACGTGGCCTCAGTTATCACTCTCTGGCCTTTGCAGAAAAAAGGGGTTGAGACCCTAGAGCACAGGATTCAATCAAGAGCAGGCCTGGGGAGGGGTCAGATTCGCCCTTGTGATTTCTGTAGGCCATGCCAGGGCTCCGTGTCCTCAGCTATCCGGAGTCCCCGTTAAGGAGTGCGAGAGTTCAGGAAAACGTCACCCCACACATCAGCCACCCTCGGTGCTGGGGGAGCTGGCTGTGGGCTCTGGCTGGGTCTGGGTCGCTCCCCCAAGCCTCTGCAAAGCAGGTCTCCCCAGAGAGCTGTGGAGTTGGAGACACAGGTATTGTTTTCCGCCCCCCTCTTCTCTCTGATTCATCTCAATAGTCACATTCCCAGCCTCCAGGCAAAGGGTGTTTTCTCCCAGAAAGAGTACAGATCTGGTTATGACTTAGGGTTTAAAGACAGCACCTTTCAGCAGACACACACACACACATACCACGCCCCCCCCCCACAGACACACACCCCATGCCCCCACACACACACCACGCAGGACGAGGCCTCTTTCCAAAACTAGTGTTTGTTGACAAGTGTTACAGCTTGTGTGCGTGAGCTGGGTCTCTGTGCATTCGCTTGGAGCTGTTATGTATTCCACAAGAGGCACGTGTATACAAACCCTGGAAGGAGGGGCCGGGGGAGAGGGGAGGAGGGAAGAAAGGAAGAGAATTAGCAAGGAGGAGACCAGAGAAAGCGAAAAGGAGTCAACAGCAGCTGATTGTGAAGTGTCTTTGATGCGTTGGCGTCTGCCTGGATTCCGTTGTGCTGGCTGTGGTCTGGGTGATACTGAAGACCATCCGTCTCCCTGAGCTTCAGTTGTCTCCCTGTGTAAAAGGGGAACAATCATTAAGGCACCTAATTTATAGGGTTTCTTGGGGCCCCGCAAGAGATAAGCATACAAAGCACTGGGGACAATGATCAGCATATAGCCAATGATCAATAAATATTAATCATGGTATTATAGGGAAAGAAAGGAAAGGGGGACAAAGGAGAAAAAAACAGAGGAGAAGGAACGTGAAGGTAAGGAAGAGAATGTAGTGTGGAAGATAAAGGGAAAGAGGAGAGAGGGGACGAAGAGAGAAGAAAGGCCCCAGTCTGGCCATCTGGGGCAAGTCGGTTCTCCTTTTCCTCGCCCACGCTGTTTTCCTGTCTAGGTCCTTGTAGGCACGGTTTACGAGCAAACAGTGAGCAGCATAAGCTAAACACAGACTTCAGACACGTAGGCAGGCTTCGTCCCATTCACATAGTTTGCCCAGATAAAAGCATTGCCTCAGGGCAACTTTATGGCCCGGAAATCAAACTGCAAAAACTACGATACTGTTTTCTATTTTATAGCAAAATATAAATCCGTACTTGTATGTCTCTTTCCCGAGTTTGGGAGCCAGAGCAATGGAGGCGTGCCAGTGTCTGGGTACCCCTACCTTACTACAGGGTTGTTGGGGTTTTTGTTTTTTTTTTCTCCCCCCTTCCACCATGTTAAATATCTCCAGTTAACCAGTTAAAGCAGGGAGATGACCATGATTGCTTTTAGAGTGCCGCTTCCCCATTGAGTGAGTTTTATAAGAAGAAGCCATTTCCCCCCCTGCCACGTTGCCCTTGTGCCCGCCTCTCTGACTTTGAGGTCCTCATTATTGTGGGTTTAAATGAAGGATGTTCATTCAGGCAGGGACGGGGGGAGGGGGCTGGAGGGGCGGCCACCAGGCATCAGAGCTGTTATCGGGCCCTTCTATCAGGCCCAGTGACAGGCGTCCGGAGCCAGAATGCAGAGCTCACGGTGGAGACCTCCAGCTGACACCAAAGGTGACTCCCCTCACTCTAACCTTGAAAGGGAAAGTTCCCGCTTTATTAAAATGAATTTCAAAAGGGCCGCTCTGACAGCTGCATAATTAAATATTGGAGTGTCAGCGATAATTTATTCCACTCGCATGTGGTGGTCAGGTCCTTTTCACTGGAGGGTCAGCAAGCCTGGTGACAGAGGCAAGGAGACGGGGGGCTTCTGGGCCCTGTGTCATCTCTGTCGCCCCAGCCCTGAGGTCGGAGACTCAGAAAACATACAAACACACACACGTGCACACAAACACACATGCCCCGGGGAGGGGGCAGGCATGTGCGAGATGATACTCTGTGTGATTCACCCAGTAGAGCGCTCTGGTTCAGATCTGATACGTGTTCATGAGTAGTAGGGCGCCCGAGATGCTCGCGACCCACCTGTACTGACTTGTGACCTGTATCTGAGGGGCCCTGTGGGCACCATAGCTGTTTCTGGAGTACCCGTCATCCCAGGCTCCCTGTAAGAGCCCTTCCTCCAGTGAACTTGAGAAAGAGGGCGATCCGAGCTCTGAGAGTGGGTAGAGCTGCTGGGAGGCGAACTTGTGTACCAGCGGTTATGACACACGTGACTCCTCCTGTCAGCGTAAGCACCTTGGGATCGCTCCATCGACCCCACCCGGTCAACAGAGGTGGAACGTAGGATAGCAGAGTCAACTTCCTGTCCATGCCTGTGTGTTATTGGGAGAAACTGGCCTTTTGCAAGCAGGTGTAGTGGCAAGAACATGGGCTTTGGAGCCAGACCCAGCATCCTTACTTATGATTAATGCAGCTAAATTTCCCACCGCAGCCAGTGGCATATTGCTTCATAAATGCCTATAAAAAAAAAATACGGAAAATAGAGCCTGTGCGAATTCAGCATAGACCTTCTCGGGATGTTTATTCTTTGTTTATGTTGGTGGTTTGCTTTGTTTTGTTTCAGCTGGGGAGCAGTCATGTTCTCTTCCCTCTCCGGTAGTTCAGAGGCAGTGAGTTAGGGCTTCTCAGGGCTAAGTGTCCAGAAGATACTGTTCACAGCGTGTCTGTGCAGAGAACCAGCCCGTGAGCCCGGTCCATCATTTCTGATTTGACCCTGTCCTGTTTACCCTGTCAGGGTAGAGGCGCAGGCCAAGCTCGGCTGGTCAGTGCATTACTTTGTCAGAGGCAGGCTTGGCCACTCCGAGTCAGCCTGAACAAATTACATCCCTCACTCCCCGTCGCCGAACCCGGGAGCAGGGTTATAACTCAGCCTAAGCACCGGTCCCTCCTCTATTACCTTCATAACCAAGGTCATACTAATCAACTCAATTACCAGTCCTCTCGGACATTTTCATAATGTTTTCTGCTAGTTGCTCTCCTGTGAAAATCTCTGGGTCTAAGCAAATTAATGCCATTTTTATAACTACCTACATTTCAGGTACAGTGATCTCCTTTGAAAAGACTGCCTCCCCAGCAGCAAAATGCTCGCTTTCCTTCCCAGCATAATGTTCACACGAGGTGGGCTACTGCCACAGTTCATTCTTGACTTGTTTTTTTTTTTTAATGGTGCAAACAAATCATGAAAAGACAAAGGTGTTTACTCGAGTCACTTCTGAAAGTCTCCTCCCTACATTTCACCCCCAGGCCTGACCCAGGAGGCTGGGCATTTCAGCCTGATTCCGAGAATGAAATTGCTTGATTCCCTTCAGAGGTGGTATTTTATTTATTTATTTATTTATTTTTTGTATTTAATAGAGTTTTTTTTTTAATTAGTTTATTTTCTGTTTTTTAACTTTACAATATTGTATTGGTTTTGCCATACATTGACATGAATCCACCATGGGTGTACATGTGTTCCCCTTCCAGAACCCCCCTCCCACCTCCCTCCCCATCCCATCCCTCCGGGTCATCCCGGTGCACCAGCCCTGCGCGCCCTGTATCATGCATTGAACCTGGACTGGCGATTCGTTTCACATATGATAATTTACATGCTTCCATGCCATTCTCCCATATCATCCCGCCCTCGCCCTCTCCCATAGAGTCCAAATACGGTTCTATTGATCTGTCTCTTTTGATGTCTCGCATACAGGGCAGAGGTGGTATTTTAAACCCTTGTTGAGTTTGCCGAGTTCTCCCCCTTTCTTCACTCCTTCATCCCGTCTCACTTAACCTTCTTTGTTTTAGAGTCCCCGGGGATGATTGTCTGGCATTCCAGTTTTCAAGTGTGTTTTTTTTTTCCAGGTTAAGCTAATTTGAGTCCCATAGCATAGCAGATCTACAAGAGCTCAAAAAGCACACCATTTGGGCAACAGCCCATATTTTGAAAATTTCCTAACGGCACAATTGCTGGGTAGCGAGTGCCTTGAAGAGGGGAGATGGAACTGTGTGTCTGAGGTGTGCTGATTAACGGCAATCCAAGTTCAGAACACAAACCTCTGATTTTACCGAACACGGTGAGCTAACAGGGCACACGGTGGTCGCTGTCTTTTCGTATCTCTGAACGGCCACCTCCCACACATGCTCCAGTTATCAATTAAAACCCAGCCCTGCAGCGCTGGCTGCCTCTGCATCCCGTAGGTCGTGTCTTGCTCGTAGTAGGCCCTTCATAAAGTCCAGTTGAAGGAATCAATGATTTCTCCCATATTAACCCTTTAATGGACTTGCTCATTTGCGCCAAAGAAATACTGAGCTGAGGAGGACAGCATCAATTTGAGCTTCATCTGAGATGTTTTATACGCTCCACCTTTTTTTTATTCAAAGAGGGAGAAGCATTGAAGCAAATATGACAGAATGCTAGCAGTTTCACCGGTGAGTGGTGGGAATGAGTGTGATTATCATGATTCCTAGTGCTTTTCTCAGGCTTTTAAAAATATTTTTATTTTATATTGGAGTATAGTGGATTTACAGTGTTGGGTTAGTTTCAGGTCTGTAGCAAAGTGATTCAGTTATACGTATACACGATCTATTCTTTTTCAGATTCTTTTCCTATGTACGTTATTATGGAACATTTAAGTAGAATTCCCCGTGCTATTCAGTAGGTCCTTGTTGACTATCTGTTTTCTATATAGTAGTGTGTGTTTGTTAATCCCAAACTCTTTAATTTATCCCTCCCCAACCCCGCCTTTCCCCTCTGGTAACCAGAAGTTTGTGTTTGAAGTCTGTGAGTCTGTTTCTGTTTCGTAAATAAATTCGTTTGTTTCATTTTTTAAGACTCCGCCTATAAGTGACATCATATGATATTTGTCTTTCTCTTTCTGACTTACTTCACTTAGCACTTTATTTTGTTAACAGCCAAATAATATTCCATCGTATGGATATAGCACATTTTGTTTGCACATTCATCTACTGATGGACAGCAGGGTTGTTTCTGCCTCTTGGCTGTTAATGACGGATGCTGCTGTGAGCACAAGTTTCTGCATGGACACAGGTTTATATTTCTCTGGGGGATAAACGTAGGGGGTGGGCTTGCTGGGTGCTATGGTAAATCTTTGTTTAACTTTATGAGGAACCTTCGCCAAACTGTTTCCTGGGCAGCTGCCCCATTTTTTAGAAAAGCCCCACTCTTAATACCTCTGGGCATCTTCTGAGGCACTAGACTGTTAATTAAGTTCTTCCTGCAGAAAGAGTTAAGGAATCTTCTCAGGCAACTGTCAGCATCCCCTGGGGACTCAGCTCCCGCCTGTGCAGCTGAAATAGCCGGGAGGCATCCAGTCCCTGTTATTTTAGGCTCTGCCCGCCTTCCCCGCCCTGTTCAAGCTCCCTGTTCCCCACGGGTGGAGGACGGGTGGCCTGCGAAGCAGAGGCAGCCCAGGAGCCCTTAGGAAGCCTTCTCTACACCGACCACACCATCACCCGGCACCATCACCCCCGGGTCAGCCAGCTCGCCCAGCATCACAGAGCTCATTGGCATCCAAGCAGAGCCCAGAATTAGGCTGCTCCCCACCTCCACCAGCTGCTGTGGCCTCCAGTTCCTTCACGTTTGGGAAAACTCAAAAGACGTAAACAAAACCTTCTATGCAAACAAAGCCTTTGAGAAGTGAGAGGTTTCTCATCATGAGATCATGTCCGTTCTGAAAACTGGCCTGCAGATTTCAGATCCCAGAACTTCTTCAGAAACTTTTTAACCCCTTCAGAAAGAAAGTTCTGGAAAGCCTGGTGTAGATGAAGTCAGTGGGCAAGGCACGTGCTAGCTATTTTATATACATAAGCCTGCCTGGCCCTTCATCTCGTGATTCAGAAGTCAGTATATTTTCCCCACGGCAGAGATGAGCTCAGGCTCAGACTTCACGTATATCCAGAGTCCCTTGTTTTGGAGGCTGTAGCTTCTGTCTCTAGATTTTCCCAACTCTGGACTGCTGCTTATTTTTATCCTGTCACATCGTGTCTGAGGCCTGTCATGGGTCAGAGAGCATGAAAAGACTTTGATCACAAGACCAAGGCCAACAAGGCCAGTGAGGCTCAGGCTGTGGTGACAGTGTCCAGCCACACGTCACTTCTCCATTTGCAAGTTGCAAGTAGAAGTGTGTGGCTTTGCTGTGGTTGCAGAGGAGAGGGTCTTCCCGAACCTTTATTGGAATTCATTTTTTTTGTTGCTGTTGTTCATCATGGATATTTTTTTTTTTGCATCAGTTTTTATTTTTCGGCCACACCTATGGCATGCGGGATCTTAGTTCCCCAACCAGGGATTGAACCTGTGCCCCTTGCATTGGAAGCTCCGAGTCTTACCATTGGACCACCGGGGAAGTCTCTGGAATTCTTAAAAACTAGGCCGGCAGGTCTTAGCCCAGCCTTGCCGTGGACTCTCTCTGTGGCCCTGGGCATTCCCTGCTCCTCCCTGGACCCTTTCCCTGAGTGTCAGCAATCAGAGGGGGCCAGATGAAATCATGATCTTCTGGGAGAGTTCTCAGAGCAGATCTGGTGTAGAGAACTTGGACTCAGAAATAAAGATGGAAAAAAACAGATGGGAAAAAAATCCCAGTGTTGGTGACCATCCCAAGTAACTCAGGAGAACTGGCTCTGGGACCAGCCCCCTGCGCCCTTGCCAGGGCATCACAGTCTTCTCTGTGTGCCTGTTAGCATCATTTTATTCTTGTTTTTACTCTTACTGAAGTATAGTTTATTTAGAATGTTGTGTTAGTTCCTGCTGCACAGCAAAGTGATTCAGTTCAGAGTGTGTGTGTGTGTATTTTCATATTCTTTTCCATTGTGGCTACAGGATATTCAACACAGTTCCCTGTGCTGTACAGTAGAATCTTGTTGTTTATCTGTTTTGTATATAGTAGTTTGTATTCATTAATCCCAAACTCCTAATTTATCCACTCTACCCCACCCCCACGACCTTTCCTTTTTGGTAACCACAGTTTGTTTTCTAAGTCTGTGAGTCTGTTTCTGTCTTGTAAGTAAGTTCTTTGTGTCGTATTTTACATTCCACATATAAGTGATCATCATATGAGATTTGTCTTTGTCTGACTTCCTTCACTTAGTGTGAAAGTCTCTAAAGCTCCTCTAAGGCAAGTGGCATTATTTCGTTCTTTTTCATGGCTGAGTAGTAGTCCATTGTATGTACGCACCATATCTTTATCCATTCATCTGTCCGTGAGCACTTAGATTGCTCTCAGGTCTTGGCTGTTGTAAATGGTGCACTGTGGACATTGGGTGCCTGTATCCTTTTTAATTAGAGTTTTCCTCGAATAGAGCGCATCACAATTTTAAGGACATCCTCACTGCTCCCTCCACAGGGAGATTCTGTCTGAGCACAAACCAGCTCAGACGAGTTGGGGTCTCTTGTATTTTCCTCCATCTCAGGAGAAATTTCTCTAATGTCCTCCTGTCGTCTAGTCTACCCATGTTCTCCCAGTGGAGACAGTTCCCTGTTGAATGCCTCACGTTTCTTTTGACAAATGTCATCTCATTGAATCCTCACCACCATCCTGACGGTATTGTCATCATCTCTGACTTACATTAATAGTTGAGGAAATAGGGGATCAGAGAGATTAAGTGATTTGCCCAAGATTAGTAGTAAAGGACCCAGGTCTGACTCCAAAAGCCCTCCACCTCCTCTGCCTCCTAATATATTTTCTTATAAGGAGCATCTTACAGCCAAACTGATATGAGCATTTAATTTTATCTTTGGATAAAGATGATACCAGTCTCATAACTTAACGAGTTTTATTCATGCTCTAAATAATAGCTGATTAAGAAAATTAAATCTGACAATGAATTACTTCCTTAGGAGCAAATGATTTCATGATCCATTGTAGAAGATAAAAATTTTTACTTAAAAAAAGAGAAAAGTCAAAACCAAAACTCACTTTCCACAGTCAAGAGCTACTTCTTCTTTTATAGTAAATGCCCTCTTTAAGACTTTGCAAGCTCATTTCATGATTTTTTTTCCCTCTTTAGTATCTTTCCAAATTTAGAAGTTAAATTTATAAGTCTGTAATTTGCAAGGTCATCCTGTTTTAAAAAAAAGAAATGTAAGCAGGAGATGAGGCCTTTCCAGGTCTAGGGGTGATAACTCATGATTCTTTTCTTACTTTGGCCAAGTCTTTGCAGATTCCTGTGGGTTGATGATTATTAGCGCCTTGCCTACAAGTTGTAAGTACATTGACTTATCTCAGCATTCCCCACACTCCCCAATTTAAGAAGAATGTGAGGTGTTGGGAAATGTTTCCAAGAATAGACCAAAGGATGAGCCAGCCTGGAGAAGTGAACTTGAAGGAGAAACAGGGTTACGTTCAGTTCCACAGTAATCATTTGCCAGTGGTCCAGTGCTAGGGGGGCGGTGGTGGTGGTCAGTCTCGAAGTCGTGTCTCTCTTTGCCACCCTGTGGTCAGGGATTGAACCCGAGGGTCCTGCCTTGGCAGGCAGATTCCTTACCTCTGAGCTTCCTGCTAGCTAGGTGAGATGGATGGAATTCATGACGCGGCCTTGTAGGATGCAGAGTCGCTTGAAAGACAGTTTTGCTGACAGGTCATTACAACCTGGGGTACATGCTCCCCAGGGAATATGCAGACCGGGTTCAGGGGCTGCACAGGGGGAAGGGTTAACTCTCCAAGGAGGCGTTTCCATAAGAGCTTTCAATTATAGGGCCCATCGACTAATGCAGTCCTATACTTTGTAATAGTGTAGTATTCTAGTTATTCTTTATTCCCCTACACTGGACAAATATAATTATTATACACATTCTTTCCATTATTAGCTCTCCGTATAGTGAAAACAGTGGTGGGTGATGGATAAGAAAAATTCTTCTGTGACCCTTCACATCCTTTATCTACTCAGAATTTTAGAATCTTTTGTTTGTTTGCCTGTCTGGTGCATTTTTCCTAATCTTTAATATAAATGGAAACAGTACCCCTCCAGTCTTCTGAGAGTGGGTGCTGATTTTGCAGGGAGCTTCCCAATGCTTTTCAAGGGCAACTCAATGTCAGTTCCCACCTCCCAAGAGAGAGATTGGTCCTTCACTGTACATCATGGCCTTTTAATGCCATCCTGCTTTTTATCAACCCATCAGCGAACGTTCCCACCCCCACCCCCCACCCCAGCCCTTTCACATTGAAAGCACTCCACTGTGGAAACCAGGAAGTTTGTTATCGCATTTCTTTTTTCTGTTTGTTTTCTGATGTCTTGACAGCAGAACCAATCTTCGGAATCCTTTCAAAAAACGACCGAAACAGATTCGATCACAAAAGCTTTTAAAATCTGAAATCCCAGGAAGCTAATTAGTGTGTCCTTTTAAGTTGACTTCCTGCATTTTTGTATCCACACAGGCTCGGGTTACAGATGTAGTTGGCAGGTTGCCAAGAGTCAGGCGGGTCACCCCGGCTCTTAGGAGCACGGAGCTTCTGCAGAGCCCGTGGCAGGAGGGCACAGTGGGGACTGTCCCCTGCGAGTGCGTGGCTGTGCTCTGCCGGCAGGCAGCCCGCGGACGCCAGGGGCTGTGTCCACATGGGCTCCTTGTAGCTGGAGGTGTGTGTGCCTCGCCTTGGGGACTTTTCTCCTTGCCCTAATGATGTCCTTACTTTGCTGTTTCCCCACTTGATGCTGAACCTCTCGAGAGCGGGAATCGTGTGGATCCCAGGTCCTTGCATGGTACTAGGCAGGTGGGAGGTGTGTTATAAAAGGAGCTGCTCTGGTGCAGAAAGTACAGGTTCCAGAACTAAGCAGAGATCTGTGTGTCCCGGAGCACAGAGCACCCCCACCCCCTTAACCTTTCTCTGAGACCCCACAAGGCCTTGCACTTCTGCTTGGGCTGCAAACTCTTGGCGGCGGCCACTGCCCATCTGTGTACCTGCAGCCTCCACTCAGTACCCAGCCCAGGCCCTCAACACACGTCCGCTCTTCACCGAGTGGAGGTAAGAAACGTGCGCAGGGTTTCGACTCTAGGATAGAACTTCTGGAAGTCCTTTAGGTCCGTGTTTGCCGCCAGGAACTGGGAAATCTCACTGCCAATGGCAAAATAGACTGTGAGAGATGGTTGGCGTGTGTGTGTGTGTGTGAGAGAAAGTGAAAAGACCTTGGAAGTGTAACTTTAGGACTTCTTGATGACTTCATTTCATTGTAGAGGAAAGGCATCCAGGATTCTCTCCCAGAAAAGTCTTTTCCAGCATGAAAACCATGTTCATCGTAACGCTTGAAACACATGTGTGCGCGCACGTCTCCAGGCCCACATCCATATGCATGTACGTCACCACACAGCGTGCCCTATCGGTTTTTGTCATCTGGTCCCCTCCTGGGCTTCCAAGAGGCATGGGAAGGGCACATTCCAGACAGAGGGAGCCATCCAGGAACCATCTGAGGGGCACGTAGATGCCAGGGGTGTTTGGGACACAGTTGAGTAGCTCATCTGCTCAGATATGTGATCATTAGGATGGTCTGTGTGGGTGTCTTTCACCCACCCTCACGCAGGAACCAGATGAGTTAACAGGCAAGGACTGGAATCAGCTCAGTGTGGTTCCAAGCAAATGCTGGTCACCCCCCAAGGCTTCATGACTTGGCCTCCCTTAGTCAGCGTTCAGACACACAGAAAGATTCCACAGCTTGCAGACACCAAGAGTCAAGTCAAGATGAAGCTTTCCAGCCATGAGGAATAACCACCATATTTTATTTATATATATGTGTGTGTGTGTATATATATATATATGTATATATAACCAGTTATATAACCACCATATTATATAATTATATAGTAAGCCACCAAAAATCACCCACCCACCCAGCAGAACCTTAGAATCAACTTGAAGGGTCAAGAGCAGGGGAATGATTCCATAAATCATGGCAGATCTGTTTAGTAGAATGTTAGCCAGCCACTGAAATAAAATGACGGTTGGGGACCCACGATGCTAGTTTCAGTGACAAAGGTGGAGTTCACAGTGGAATACTGTCTCTGGGTGGAACTGTATTAAAGCAAGATGAACAGGAGGAGAGGAGAGTGGGGGACCTATTGTGCCTGGGCACTTGTTTCCTTTTTCAAAATGTTGAGTGGATTAGCATGGCTTAGTAATTTGAAAAAGTCTTAACTTAAAAATGTGCCACCAGCAATATCTCATGGCAGCTTGTAAATGGGTTGGATGTAGTATTTTCAAGATAAGCATTTATAGGTAGCCCTCACGTCTAGCCAGACCATGTAGATGAACTTGGTCTTGTGAAGTTTCAGGTCTTTGGCTTCGTGGAGTGAAGGGTTCTGAGGGGCAGGTGGATCGCAGCACCGACCCGGGCCTTGCAGTTCCTGGGGAAGGCTCACATTGCTCAGCTGAGCACCCAGCATCAGGAGGAGATGCCTCTGGGTTGTCAGTGTTACGCGCTTTTCTCTGTTGCCTTCACTGTCAGGCAGTTATTGAAAAATTGTCTTTTCCCCCAAATAGAATAATTAATGCCTAGGCTGGATGGTCATGACAAGTCCTTAGAGATTAAGAGAGTGTACTGATACCCAGTGCATTTTGACTTTGAGCCAGAGGACTGAGGCCAGATGAAACACAGGTGTGTTCTTTTAGAACAAAAATGCCTCTTGATTAAATTCAGAAACTAGTAAGTAACACATTTGATATAATATTAGCAGAAAAATTCCCATGGAATCTTGAAAAAGGATGAAAGAGGAGGCTGAGTAAAGCAGCTTTCATTGACTGAGTCTTTTCTAGATGCCATTTAAAAAAATATGTATTTATTTATTTGACTCTGCTGGGCTCTTAGGTGCAGCACATGGGATCTAGTTCCCTGACCTGGGATCGAAGCTGGATCCACTGCCTTGGGAGCATGCAGTCTGAGCCACTGGACCACCAGGGAAGTCCCCTAGATGCCATTTTTCATAAATGTTCCTTACTTTGCCCATTTTATCCCATTTGATATTAGCAGTAAAGCTCAAGGATTGGTGTTCTTCCCTGGATCCGTCTCACGCTAACGTGCATGCTTGCCCACCAACAGATGAATTCTTAGTAACTTCTACCCCCTTCGACCTCCTCCTAGTCTCAGCCAAAACCTACCTGTCTGCCGTGTACCCCACATCTTTCGTATTTGGGGTTCAGAGCGACCTGTTGTGGCCTTCAGCGAAAACCCCAAACCAAACTGAAGATCAGTCACCTCTGGCTTCACAGCTGTCATGTTTAACACGCCCGATTCTGATTGCTAGAATACAAGGAAGACATTTGGAACCTCTCAGTGATGAGAGTTTCCAGAGAAATTTGCACTTCAACTCGTCAGTGCTCAGAAGACCTTGTTCCCCTGGAGCCAGGAGGCAGTCGCTTTCACTTACTGGGCAGCGTCTCAGAGTTCCCTGCACAGCTTCAAATCTGTGCTGGATGGAGTTTATCTAGGTTTCCGTGTGGCTACCACGTCATTCCGGGCCCCTCCAGCACAAACCATGGGACAACCCATGTCTGTTACTAGCCAGATGGATGCGCCAGGGTAGAGCATTCACTTCGCCTTGATCGACTGTCTGTACTTGGACTGAGGTGTCTCAGGGCTTCCCTGGTGACTCAGTGACAAAGAACCCACCTGTCAATGCAGGAGACGCGGGTTCAGTCACTGAGTCGGGAAGATCCTCTGGAGTAGAAAATGGAAACCCACTCCAGGATTCTTTGGAGGATAATCCCACGCACAGGGGAGCCTGGCGGGCTACAGTCCACGGGGTCACAAAGAGGTGGACACAACTGAGCTACTGAGCACACACGCACACACAAGGCATCTGCTTGTGGCAACTCTAGTTCACGGGGGCTCACGGCCTTCCGTGGCCTGAAGGAATTGCTCTGCTTCTCTGCAGGACGGTGGCTTTTACAGGCACCGTGCATACCTGCTCTGTCCTGGCGCCAATATTAGCAAAAAGATCCTTTCATCGAGCTCATCGTATGCCTCCCGCATCCCTGTGAGCCCCTCTGCCTGCCGTGTGGTCTGAGTGTGCCCGTTCATTCTCACCCCTCCTCCCCCACATCCTGCCCCCCCCCCCGCCATTGCTCACCATTCCACTCGCCGGCCACATCCTTTCACACCTCTGAGCTTTTGGGTGTTCTAACCTCTGCCTGAGTTCCTCTCCCCTCCCCCCTTTGCCTGTCAGACCCCTTACGCATTACACTTTTGAGTCTCAGCTGCAGTGTTACTTTCTCTCTGAAACTTTCCTAGACTCCAGAGCACAGTGGTAGGTTCCTCCCTTTTGCACCCTAACCTCAAGGTAGGCGGGAGAGCATCTCTTCCATAGTGCGGAAGTGACCTTTCTGTGTTTGCCTGTCTGTGCCATAAGCTTACTGTTAGAACAAGCTGGGCTGCAATAACAAATAACCCCACCCCAAGGCATAATAGCTCACACCCCCAAAGGGTGTATTTCTTACTCAAGAAACAGCCTGAATTTCTTGAATAAAGTGGGTGTTTGTGGCAAGGGGAACGCAAGGCGATGCAGGGACCCAGGCTCCAGCCACCTCATGTTTCCGTTCTCCCGGTGGTCATCAGTGGTCAGCTGGCCAATGCTGTTCTCACCGGCCCCAGACACATTGCACTGATGAGAGCTAGCTGCGTGGCCATCGAACTGCAAGGCAGGCTGGCAAAGGCCATCTAGTTCTTTGCACAAACCAAACGCAAATGGCTTTGGGATGGGAAGCTGGCAATCTGTCAAGTCAGTTCGCTGTGAGCTACTTAAGGGTATAGACTGTTGTCTCCTGCTTAGAATCTCCAGTCTCTGGTATCAGCTTTGGTCCCCAGTAAGTCTCTGTAGAATGAAGAGATAGAACATTAGCTTGATTTCCATTTGCCATTGTGTCATTAAACGTTGGATCTGGTGACATACTTCTTTCTGGTATTATTTGGGGAGGGGGGTCCTCATTTAATGGTTGAACACCATAACACCAAGGGCTGAAAAAGACAGGGTGATGTCTTCAGCTATATTCCCTCGTAAATATAAAGTCATGAAACCAGAGCCTTGGTGTTTTGCAAGGTGAAAAGGCCCCCGGTAAAGAGTAATCTAATAATCCATCTTTGTGTTAAAAAGAATATCACCGTTCATTTCCCCAATGGCATGACCCTGGCTCACGCGGGCTCCCCTTCCTGTGAAATGAATGCATCCTTTCCTCTCATCCGTTTCCACTCCTCCTGCCTGAAATGGAATACAGTGAATAGATGTATAATAAAATCTTTTAATTGTCTTAGCATATGTTGCTTTTATTAGGTGGGTCTAATTGCATTCCTGGGATCACCTACAAAGTCCTTTCGAATATTAAATTGAAATGGCTTCACACTCGGTGCACAAGTCCTTCTGAGCCACTGTTTTCCCCTTCGCTGCCTCCTGTCCCCCTTTCGCTGTAAAGTTCACATTGAAGTGTGAAAAGAGAGCAGCAGCAGTTGACGTGTGCTGGATCTCAGCAGCCTGGAGCTCGGCCCCGGCCCCAGCGAAGAGCGAAGAGCGACTGTCATTTCTACGCCATTTATTCCTCACCTGGCCTCATTGCCCACTTCCTTTCGGAGGAAATTTTCCCTGTTCAAGTACCGCACTTGTCATTTATTTCCCCTTTTCTTTCCGCTCTCCCTCGGCGAACGGGTTTTGATATGCATTTATCCCAAAGGCAAGCCTTTTACACACTTCCGCTCACCTCTTAGGGTCAGGCTCCTCTAAGCTGCTTGAGGCTCATAAAAGCAACCCAACAAAGCTTTTATGGTGTCATTACAGCGCCCTTAAATCCCTCTCCTCCCAGCTCCCAGTCATTCTGTAGCTGCTCGTCAATTCACGGGCTCTTTTATTTGAAAGTGGGCGGTGGAGTGGGACACCAGACCCCGGCAGCTGCCGACCTCCTGCGTCTGGATCCAGGTTTCTCAGGCTCTAGTGTGGGTTGCGGCTCATCCTTGGCCCTTCAGTTTGAGTCAGACTGAGCAATCGCAGTGCAGTTTGTGTGTTTTAGAACAGGGGTTGGCAAACTTTTCTGTCGAGAGATAGTAAATATTTTAGGTTTTGCAGGCCAAACAGTCTGCTTATACACAACTTTCATGTAACTGCGCGTGCGCATGCACACGCACACACATAAACAGTATGTAAATACACGTGCATGGCTGTTTTCCAATAAAACTTTATTTGCAAAAACAGGCCGTGGGCCAGATTTTGGCTCATGGACTGTAGTTTGCCTACGCCTGTTTTTAGATATAGAAAGCTCCATCTGTCCAATCCTTCTGGCTGCATCTTCTAAGAATTCCTGGTCTGCTTCAAAGTAACTGCAGCATTCCAAAGATAGGGTGCTTTCATATCTAATGCTCTGCTTGGGCGGTAGAATATTATAACCAAGAAAATTTGGTCCACTAACTGTTTAGTTTCTAGTTCTGTTTTCCTCTCTTTTCTTTCTCTTGAATAACAGGAACTTCACATTTGTGTTTAATATATGCCTAAGTGCTTCACTTAAAAAATAATGTCACAGTGTCACACAGAGCTGTTTAGAAACTTGAATTTTATGTTTCCCGTTTGTTGTACAAGACCTTCTTGGGAAATGAGCTTGTGTCTTATCCCCGAGGGATAAATGCAGTTGTGAAAAGAATAAGCGCCCCAAATCTGCCACTGTCTCACCAGTATTCTGAAGTCCTGGTGGCCCATGTGCAAAAGCACCAGAAAAGCCATAATCCCACAGTAAGAGTTGTTTTTTTGTTTTTGTTTTTTTTAATTCCAAAAATGCAAAGTTAAGCTCAGAAATATTAATATAAAATTTAAAACTTGTCCATAAGCTAGGGAAGCAATGTTTATGGCTTGAACTGGGCTGGTGATTAAATACATGAACCCATGACATTTCTCCATATTTATATTTTCACTAGTGCCAAGTGTGAAAGGGAATGTTAGCCAACGCCTCCTCCCTGGGCACACCTTGGCACTCTTTCCCATCCTCCCCAGCAATAATACCTGGCCAATTAACAGTATCCTGATTTATACAGTTCATGCACACTGTTAGCCTGCCTCGCCAATCTGGACCAGTGGAAAACCTCCAGACGTGCAGTTGTCCACGTCTGCTTGTTTTTTCCCCTTCAGTCTAGTTACAGTGAGGATGACACTCAGGGTGATCTTAGAATCGAAGGTGAAAGAGCCTCTTCCTGTTTGTTTCCCTGAATGACTGTGAGGAACAGACCTACCCTTTCCTTGAGTTTGAACCATTTTACGTCTGTTACTCAATCCTTCTCTAGGTCTTGGGGGGCTGGGTATGGCCAGGCTCCATGAATCCAGTGCACGTTTGAGTGGCGAGAGGCCGGGCAATCCCAACCTCGGGTTTATTGCCTTCCCAAGGTCTGTAACGGAGATGTGTGTAAGCTGTCTGCAGACATTTCAGCAAGCAGCATAGAACTTAAGCAGATGAGGTTAAGTACCTGTTTGATTACATGTTGATTTGTGTTGGAATTACAGCAGAGGTTAAGCGACCCACCCGAAGTCACGCAGATTGGAAGCACAGATCTGAGACATGAATCCAGGGCCTGGCAACCCACTCCAGGATTCTTGCCTGGAGAGTCCCCACGGACAGGGGAGCCTGGCGGGCTACAGTCCCTGGGGTCGCAACAGTCGGAAACGACTGAGCGACTCAGCACAGCACAGCACAGCACATGCTAGGTTTTATTTTCTCCATTAGCCCTTAGAAGACGCTCGTCGTCTGGTGGTTTTCACTCTGTTGCTTACTGAGAAGCAGGCTGTGCTCACACGGCTGTGCTCGCTTCAACAGGGAGCAGTCTCTGAGAAGTTCAAAGGCTTTGGGGGAATCTCTAGGCTTGATCACAAGGTCCAGAAAATAGATGCTGGTGACTCAACATGCATCTCCACTCAGAGAGAGAGAGAAGCTCAGTAATTTATAGGTTGACATTTTCCTTGAGTCCTCATAATACTTGTTTATTAGAGATAATTTGCTTAAGCGTGTGCAAGGTGGAAGGTCACGCACGAGAGGTTTTTATTAGTTGTGTACTGAATGGATCAATAGTAATTTGAATACCATAAATCTGTCCCGTTAACAGGTTTATTTCTTCATCAGATATTAATTCCAGAGGATTTCGCCCGTGCTGGAGCTGACAGAAACCATGCTGTGCAGATGCCACTGCCTCTATAATCAGGTCCAGCTGCGCGTCTGCCCGCGCCTGGGTGTGGGGCCTCGAGTGCGGGACGGCAGGCTGGCACGGGGCAGACCACGTGCTCGGAGCCCCTGGGAGGGAGAGGGAAATGGGGGTGTCTGCCGACGCCTGGTGTGGGGCCTCGCGGGCAGGACAGACCATGCGCTCGGAGTCCCTGGTCCCCTGGGAGGGAGAGGGACGTGAAGGCCGCCCGTCCGTCCAGCTCTGAGTCTGCGCCTCCCCCTCCTCCTCCCTTCTTCCCTCTCCTCACCCCTCCCTGCCTGTCTTCTGGGTGTATTCGCCCATCCAGCATCCGTTTATTCGGATTAGGAAAAGTCATATGGATACCCACGATGGAAAACTTGGAAATTCCAAAATTAAAAAATCTTAATAATTCCAGCCCTGCATGGTTGCAGTTGGTGCAAATGGAAATGCTTCTCTCTAGTGTTTTTCCCCCATCCCAGGCATGTGCATTTTAATACAGTAGAGAGAATATTGCGCATCTTGATTTTTTTTAAACATATTAGACTTTTATTTTTTGCATCTGAAGCAAGTCCATATGGAGATATTTTTTAAAAAGCTGATACTATCCACTCACTGTCCCTTTGACCGAGTGGTTACTGTGGACCTTCTGTGCCCATGCAAATATGCAGAATATTTATGCATTTGTAGGGGTGGGGTTTGTGTGTGTGTCTGTGTGTGTTAATCCAATAACAATTTACCCATAATTTAGAAACTTGCCTTGTTCTGTTAACAAATATTTGGAACACATATACATGAAACAGTTTTATTTTTTTTAGTGATTGCATACAACACTGTGCTGTGGAATAGCCCTGATTTATTCTAGCATTGTCTTACTGATGGCCACTCCATTTCTTTTGAGCTTTGTTATTTTTCTTGTTTCAGCCATTATAAATACTACAGCGATAAATAATCTTATTGATATTATCTCGTATCCTGCTGGTTTTAACCCAAAATTGGCACTTCTGGGTTAAAGGTCACGTGACATCATTTGGGATCCTGTATTTTTACCTCACATTATATATACAAGAGCATCTTCTTACATTAACAAAACTCTTTGTAAGCGATTAAAAAAAAAAAATGGTTGCAAAACCCTCCATCAGGGAGTCTTAGCAAGTTTTATTTACCATTCCTGTCAGTGAACCTTTGGGTAGGATCCAGCTGTGTGCCTTTATAAATAATGCTGAGAGGAACATCTTTCTGAGTGGGTTTGGGCCGTCCCCTGGATTCAGGCAGGTGTCTGAGAGGTGGGGTCACTGGGTCAAAGGTCACGATTAAAGGCCAGGCCTTGTAAATGGTAGTCTGGAAGCGTCCCCCTGCAGGTTTATACTGCACACCTCCTCCCCCGGCGGCCTCAGCACTTTACAGACCACAGCATGACCCCTCAGAACCATTCCGCCCCTGACGAGGGGAAAGCGGTGTCATTATTAAAACATAACTTGACAAACATTGTTAGGTCCATCTAACCCAACCACAGCATTGAAGGACCTGGTCACAGTCCCAGGGCGTCTCGGGGGCTCAAGCCCCTCGGGGAACCTCCACCTACGTCAT
The DNA here is from genome assembly GCF_054371585.1 of Giraffa tippelskirchi. Classification (NCBI taxonomy): domain Eukaryota; kingdom Metazoa; phylum Chordata; class Mammalia; order Artiodactyla; family Giraffidae; genus Giraffa; species Giraffa tippelskirchi. The sequence continues at coordinate 54,503,934 of NC_137281.1, read as the reverse complement.
CCCCACCCTAGCATGGTCTCTGCCCAGACTGCAGGTGGAGACCTGAGAGCTTTACTTCAGGGAGACGGGGCAGGCTTCTTGGTTCCTGCTCTGCTTCATCCTCACCTTCACGCGGCGCCTGGTGGCGTGCCATGGGGCGCTGGTGGCATTGGGGCTGCCCGCGGGATGGTCCTGCTCGTCGTGGGGGGTCCAGTCCCGAGTACTAGCGTCACACCAGCCACTGTGATAGCGCGTGCCTTCCCGCGCCACCCTGCTCCACGTGCACACACGTCATCCCTTGATCCCAGTCATACATTCCAGTCTGAGGCTTCTTCCTCCTCCTTTACCTGCTTTACTTAACCGTGTGCCATCTTGGTGTGTGGGCTTCTGCCATAAGGTCTCTATGGTAACACGGTGATTCCTCAGCTGGGGTTGGAAAAGGCCGGAAGGAGGGCCAGTAAATAGGTGATTACTTTTTGTTTGTTTTGATATTTGCTTATTAATTTGGCAACACGGGGTCTTAGTTGCAGCATGTGGGATCTAGTTCCCTGACTAGGGACTGAACCTGGGCACCTCCCGCCCCTGACCACTGCATTGTGAGCTCAGAGCCTTAGACGCTAGACCACCAGGGAAGTCCCAAAGGGGGTGTTTGTTAAATGGAATAACAGTAATGGTTAAAATCTGGGATTCTGAAGCCAGAAGACCTCGATTCAAGTTCTGACACCTCTCATTATAAGTTTGTGACCTTGGACACGTTATTAACCGCTTTATGCCTTTCTTTTACTATAAATATGGGATAATTATGCTTCCTTACTATGTGCTTTTGATAGGAGTACATGAGTCACTGTGTCTGAGTCACTTAGTGCTTGCGCTGTGTGTGTGTGTATGTGTGTGCATGCATGTGTGTTTTCTCCACAGTTCCTTCTAGGCAAAGGGATATTCGACACAGGCCTTCTGGGCTGGTCAGACTGGGGAACTTTCAGAGCAGGATTACGGTCAGGACACACACAGTAGGCAGGTGGGCACAGCAACCCTAATCTGGTTTTCTGCGCCCCTGCTGCAAGCTCTCCACCCCCTCCCACCCAGCAGTGCCAGCCTGTACCTGCCCCCCACCCCAACCCTGGGGACTCAGATGGCACACAGCCTCCACCTCCTGGCACCTCGGTGACTCATGTCTGACCTGGAGAATGTTTTGCGTTTCCCAGAAAAGCTTTTCCCAGAAGAGTGGGAGTCTAGAAACACAAATAGCAAAGATAGGGGTTAGAGGAGCAGCAGTGAGTGGCAGTTGGGGTTGCTTGTTCCCCTGGCTCATCTGCTTCTGATTTCCCCGTGTCCCTGGCGACCACAGCCAGCTCCAGCAGGAGGTGATGAGAAGCCATCCGTGGAAAGAATCCGAAAACTGTTATCTGTTTGGAGGCCTTGTTGGCTGTTGGGGCTTTCCTTGAAACATCAGACTTTAGGGAGCCATGAGGTTGATGTATGCCCAGCACTGACGAGTCAACATTTATTCTGGTTCGTAAAAATCAGGGAACACGAAAATAATTCGATGCGCCCCCACATTCTGGTCCCTTCGTGATTCTACAGACACAGAGATAAGAAAACCGTGGATGGATTTTATTGAATGATTAAACTGAGCATAGCTGGGGGGCGGGGAGCGCCTCCTGTCTGTGAATCTAGGGAAACAATTGATTATTTTTCCTCAATTCTGAATATTTGACGTTAGAAGCAGAGTCTCCAGTGTGGCCACTGTCAGGCCACTGAACCAGAGGGGGAGTTGCCCCATCTAACCCAGCTGCCCCAGAGCCGAGATCTCAGCAGTGACAAGACTCTGGCACTGCACTCTGCTTCGTCGTGCCTACCGCTTATTTACAGTGTGAAAGAAACAGGTTAACAGCGTTCAGTGTTTCATTTATTAATCTGGGGCTGTGCTGGGTCTTCCTGGCCGCGCACACTTTTCTCTCGGTGGGACCAGCGGGCTCCTGATTGTGGCGGCTACTCCTGCTGCAGAGCCCAGGCTCCAGGGTGTGCGGACTTCAGCAGTTGCAGCTCTGGGGCTCAGTATTTGCTACTCCAGGCTCTAGAGCCCTGGCTCAGTAGTTGTGGCCCACAGGCTTTGTTGCTCTGCAGCATGTGGGGGTCTTCCCTGCATTTGCAGGTAGAATCCTAACCATTGGACCATCAGGAAAGTCTCAGTGTTAAATTTTTTTTCATAATATTTTCAAAGTGGGAGGCATTTCCCCTTAAATTTTTCTTTTTTTCTTATCCACGTTCGTTGTTCGTTAAAGGGGCTGTGATTCCGCCATCAGCCAAGCCCCCTCTGTCACCCAGGCAGCCTCAGTGTGGACTGAGAGCTTGCCACGCAGGCTTTATGTCATAGACGCGGGCGTTCATCTTCCGCAGCCGGGGTCCAAGTGGCAGGGAGGACCTTCCGTCAGACACCTGCCGATGAGCGTCTGACAGATCCCATTCAGAGACCCGTCATAGATTCCTGTCCCTGTCGTCTCAGGAACAGAGGCGGTGTCAGGTGAAAGGGAGTCGGGAGAGAAATGAGGGGTGAGGATGAATGGGGGCGTGCACAGAACACGGGGCGGACTGCCTCGGACACTGCAGAAGTCACATAAAGGAGACAGGTCCGTCCGGTCCGGGGACACCTGAGGCCTGCCAGTAGGAAACACATGGTAAGACATACATCTAGAAGAGATGCCCGTGTGTGTGTGTGCGCGCACTGTTGGTGTCCGCTGGCCTTGATGAGGTTTAGTCAGAAAGCTCTCTGGTCTCTCGCCACGTGGCCTGTGCAGTCATAAATTGACATCAGGTGTTTCTGCACTGCGGCTCTGCTTGTGAGCTCTCTTCTAGGACAGGCAGACCTTGTTTCACTGTGTCTCGCAGATGCTGCCTTTTTACAAATTGAAGGTTGGTGGCAACTCTGCATCGAGCCAGTCCATTCGCACCATTTCTCCAATAGCTTTGGCTCTCCCCACGTCTCTCTGTCAACATTTTGGTAGTTCTCTTGCTATTTCAAACCCTCCACCAGCAGAAAGATTATGACCAGCTCAACTGAGGCTCAGGTGATGGTTTGCGAGTCTCAGCCCTAAAGTCTTTTTTAACTAAGATGTGTTCATTTCTCTTTTAGATGTAACACTAGTGCACACTTAATACAGTAGAGTGTAAGCATTACTTTTATATGCACTGGGAAAGTGAAAACTTCATGTGACTCACTTTGTTTCGAGGCTTCCTTTATGTTGGTGGTCTGGAGCTGAGCACAGAGTGTCTCTGAGGTCTGCCTGTCAACGTGCAGGGCTCTGTGGACTTATTTGGGATTGATAAATAGGGACCTGAGCTGGATGATGGCCTAACAGTGAAGTGTTATTTCCTGAGGCTGCTGTAATAAAGTGGGCAAACTGGCTGTCTTAAAAAAAAAAAACACTTTTATTTATTTATTTGACTGCACTGAATCTTAGTTTTCATGAAAGCTAAATGAACTTATCTATTATAGTTATTACTGCTGGAAATAATATTTTACTGTCCCCCCAAACATGGATTTGACAAGTCTTTTTTTTTTTTACAAATCTTTTATGATATACCTCCAGAGGGCAAAGTACTCAAAACCTACTCCTTTGTCGTACACTTCTGAAAACAGACAAAAAGAATCATTTTGAATGAATGTTGAGCTGGGAGTCCCCTTGGTGCGTCAGTCATGGGCGCAGCAGCACGTCATGGATCCCGATCCTCCCTGCCTCTGATGGGCCACCGTCTCCGCTGTGTGCTGGGCGGCAGGCTGTGTTCTTCACACGCAGACCCCTTCTCCCCCTGTCTGTTGCTCTGCCCTCTCCTCCCGGAAGCTGCTGACGTTCCCCTTGGATTTCAGCACCTTTTCCTGAGTGATCTTTCAGCTGCTGATTCCTCTCCAACATGCTGGCATGGGGTCACTTTTTTTCCTCCCCTCTTTCCCGCAGCGTGTCTCAGAGGGAAACCCAAGGATTTGTCTTCTTTGTTTTTGTTGTAATCATTTTTTGGAAGTATAGTTGACGTACAACATTGTGTTAATTTCTGCTGTATAGCTGAGTCATTCAGTTATACCTATATGTGTTCTTTTTTTGTTAATTTTCATTGCCATTTATGATTTTATCACAGGGTATTAAACATAGTTCCCTGTGCTATACAGTAGGACCTTGTTGTTTATCCATTCTCTATATAAACTGCTCACATCTGCTAACCCCAACCTCCCCCTCCATCCCTCCCCCAACCCATCTCTGGTTGGCAGCCACCAGCTTGCTCTCTACGTCCCTGATGCTGTTTCCGTTTTGTAGATAGGTTCATTTGTGTCATAGTTTAGATTCCACATATAAGTGATGTCATCTGATATTTGTCTTTGTCTTTCTGACTTACTTTACTTAGTATGATCATCTCTAGCTGCAGACATGTTGCTGCAATGGCATTACCTTTTTATGGCTGGGTAATATTCCATCACATGTGAATACCACATCTTCTTTATCCATTTCCTTGTCTGTGGACATTTAGGTTGTTCCCATGTCTTGGCTGCTGCAAACAGTACTGCTATGAACATTGGGGTGCGTGGATCTTTCTGAATTATAGTTTTGTCTGGATATATATGTACTCAGGCATGGGATTGCTGGATCATACGGTAATTCTGTGTTTAGTCTTTGGAGGAACCTCCATACTGTTTTCCACAGTGCCTGCACCAGCTTACCTTCCCACCAACAGTGTAGGAGGGGAAACCCAAGTTTTGACCTTGGCAACCAGAAAAGGAGGAGAAAGGACGAGGTGGGGGCAATGAGATCTCCTGTGGTAAAAATGGAAGCACCCACTTTTGCCCTCGGTCCCCAAGAAAAATTGTCCAGTGGAGGCAGGCGTTCCGCTGGCCCTGGGTTTGTGGTTTCAGACACAGCCTTGTAAAGGTCCCCTCTCCCCTGTGGTAGCCGTGTGAGTTCCCCAGACGCCCTGGATTTCCTGGGGAAGGGTCCCACCCTTGCCTTCTGGCAGCTTATCTGAATGGGCCCCGAGCTGAGTGCTCTTCCGTATAGCAACTCCAGATGCCTAAGTGGAATGCCTCGGAGAACCGTTCTCCTTTTGTTTTGCCTCATTTCCACACTTGTGAAATCAAACTTGCCGTTCGATGTTTATATAGCAATTCAGCCTCCGAAGCCATCTGGTGCTGGGCAGGAGTGTAGAACTCCTGGTTGCAGTGGGCCCGCTTGGGTCTTCCCAGCCTCTCAGCACCAAGGCCTGAGGTCTCCCTCCCGCGAGCAAGTTGCCGCCTCTATTTCCAAATTCTCCCCCAGATCCATGAGGCTCTCTGGAGATGCTGCCAGGCTCGTCCTTTGCTTTCTCTGGACCCCCAGGCCCTTGCACTTCTCACTTCTGTTGTTCCTTTCCTCTCCCGGTGACAAGGTAAGCTGGAGGCATTAGTATTCACACTCGGGTGTGAACGACCCAGCCAGCCCGCACCAGAGGGAAAATATTATTTCTCATAAATGCTCAATAATGATAGTCTTTATTGCATCCAAATCTATATTGTGACACACAGTGGAAAGCTGTTGGATTCTACGTGCAAGAGTTGACAAAGGCCTGTGGGTGAGAAAGGAAAGGAAAAAAGAAAAAATGTATGTGTGTGTATATATTCAGAGAGAGAATTTTCTCCATAAACATAGGGCACAAGATGGGACCAGGGAATTCCCTGGAGGTCCAGCGGTTAAGACTATGTGGTCCCAATGCAGGGGGCTCGGGTTCGATTCTGGTGGGGGAGCTGAGACCCCACGTGCTGTGCCCTGTGTCCAAACAAAGAGAAGGAGACGTGCGTCCAGAGCACTAGACTCTCATGGGCCAGGGTGGTTCCTCGTCTCCCACAGTACGACTTTGAATGGAGTGCATTGAAAAGGCGTCTGTTAGGAAAGCATCTTTCTCCGGGAATGACTAGAGCAATCCCAGTTCCAGTCTAAGGGGGTGGCCGCGCGCCTCCGACATCTGATGTGAAACGGGAAGATGAAGACGGTGAGTGAGGAAGGCATTGGAGCCTGCTATTCTGACTCGCTTGGCTCTGCTGACATTTTAGGTCTAGGAAACTGTCACCTGCCCCTCCCCACCACCCAACCCCCAGGGGTGGGGAGAGGAGTCTTTGGCATTTTGCAGTCGATCAGACCTGAGTGATTTTCCTCGGAAATTGAACTCTTTAAGCGTCCAGGGGTGACATTCTCTCTTTAGCTTTAGGACACAGACCCTGAGCAAGGTGACAAAGGAGGATAAAGACGAACTCTGTTGGAGGCATTAGATTATTTTATCTTCCTATGGAAATGATTTCATAGAAAGTTTGTTTTTTTTTAAAGTTTCTGTATTTTTTTTCAATTTTTTAAATTATTTATCTTCATTAGAGGTTAATTACTTTACAATATTGTGGTGGTTTTGCCACATATCAGCATGAATCATCCACAGCTCCACATGTGCTCCCCATCCTGAGCCCCCCTCCCGCCTCCCTCCCCTCCCATCCCTCTGGGTTGTCCCAGAGCACTGGCTTTAGTTCCCTGCTTCATGCATCAAACTTGAACTGGTCATCTATTTTACATATGGTTATATACATGTTTCAATGCTATTCTCTCAAATCATCCCACCCTCGCCTTCTCCCACAGAGTCCAAAAGTCTGTTCTTTACATCTGTATCTCTTTTCCTGCCTTGCATATAGGATGATCATTACCATCTTCCTAAATTCCACATATATGCATTAATATACACTATTGGTGTTTCTCTTTCTGACTTACTTCACTCCATATAATAGGGTCCAGTTTCACCCACCTCATTAGAACTGACTCAAATGTGTTCTTTTTATAGCTGAGTGATATTCCATTGTGTATATGTACCACAACTTCCTTACCCACTGGTCTGCCGATGGACGTCCAGGTTGCTTCCATGTCCTGGCTATTGTAAACAGTGCTGCAGTGAACACTGGGGTACACGTGTCTCTTTCAGTTCTGGTTTCCTCGGTGTGTTTGCCCAGCAGTGGGATTGCTCGGTCATTTGGCAGTTCTATTTCCAGTGTTTTCCACTGTTCTCCATAGTGGCTGTACCAGTTTGCATTCCCACCAACAGTGTAAGAGGGTTCCCTTTTCTCCACACCCTCTCCAGCATTTATTGTTTGTAGACTTTTTCATGGCCTCCATTCTGACCGGTGTGAGATGATACCTCATTGTGGTTTTGATTTGCATTTCTCTAATAACGAGTGATGCTGAGCATCTTTTCATGTGTTTCTTAGCCGTCTGTATGTCTTCTTTGGAGAAATGTCTGTTTAGTTCTTTGACCCACTTTTTGAATGGGTTGCTCATTTTTTCTGGTATTGAGCTGCATGAGCTGCTTGTATATTTTGGAGTTTAATTTTTTGTCAGTTGCTTCGTTTGCTATTATTTTCTCTCATTTTGAAGGTTGCCTTTTCACCTTGCTTATAGTTTCCTTCATTGTGCAAAAGCTTTTAAATTTAACTAGGTCCCATTTGTATGTTTTTGTTTTTATTTCCGTTACCCTGGAGGATGGGTCATAGAGGCTCTTGCTGTGATTTATGTCAGAGAGTGTTCTGCCTATGTTTTCCTAGTTTCTGGTCTTACATTTAGATCTTTAATCCATTTTGAGTTTATTTTTGAGTATGGTGTTAGGAAGTTTTCTAGTTTCATTCTTTTTTTTTTTTTTATGGGAAAAAATGCACAGGAGTTAATGTGGAACCATTAGCAGGGATTCCTCACTGAGGTCTGCATTTGCATTCCAAAGACCACAGGACTCCTGCTTGACAGGTCTGATGTTCAAGCCTATGGCTGGAGGGCTTAGCAACTCTTTTCCTGGATTAAACTGGCATGGAATGCAGTCGAACGTCAAGTCTGTTTTGTCAAGAGAGGGAGATCATTTGGAAGATAAACTCTTTGGTATTATTTCAATGATTAAGTCATTTGGTATTAGGTAGAACTGGGAGGGCAGACCATGGCCTCAGGCTAAATCCTGCCAGCTGTCTGTTTTTGTAAATAAAGTTTTATTGGCTCACAGCAAGGTTCGACTGTTGACACATCATCCCTGGCTGCTTCTGCATCAGGTAGCCGGGCTGAGTAATTGTAACCTTCCAGTTTTGCAGACCCCAGATAGTTACTGCCCTGATGGCTTGGCAGTAGAGAATACGCCTACAATGCAGGAGTAGCAGGAGACATGCATTTGGTCCCTGGATCAGGAAAATCCCCTGGAGGAGGGCACGGCAACCCACCCCAGAATTCTTGCCTGGAGAATCCCATGGACAGAGGAGCCTGGCGGGCTGCAGTCCATGGCGTCGCAAAGAAACGGACAGGGCTGACACAGCTGAGCACGCATGTACTCCATATGATAAATAAAGTTGGAGGACCCTTAAATGGGAAGGTGAACTGATGCGTGATTCCTAAATTTTTTGAACGGTGGCTCAGCCTCTCCTGTATCTGCCTGTGGGAATAAAGTCTTGGGTGGGCCACAAAGTTCATTCAGGTTTTGCTGATAACAGCGTGCTTAAAAACCTGAACGTACTTTTTGACCAACCCAGTAGTGTATGATAGGGGAAGCATGTGTAATATGATATGATCCTGCGGTGGGGGTAGCAAGTGGCTTCTGTGGATGAGAAGAAAAGGCCGTCAGGATTGCAGATGGAAATCAGGACGCCTTGACTTTCCTGTGTGTATTTCTATGGATGTTTACTGAGACACAGCTATTGCTGCCCAAAGAAAAGGCCCTCCTTTCCCCTCCAGCTACTTGATAAAAGCCCCGCTTTTGCCTGCTTTTACCTCCAGTCAAGCGAAGGTCTTGGGGAAGTTCATTTCTTGCTCAATCACTGAGGATCATTTGAGACATCACCAGTAGCAAGTTTCAATCATATCCTCTTTAGAGTGGACAGAAAACTTGTCAGTTGCCAGAACTACCAAACTGGCCATGATAAAGAGCAAATACCACCCACTCTTGACCTGGGTGAATGTGGGATCACCCAACATGTAATCGAGCTTCGAGCCAAGGGATAGGAATGATGCTGGAAAATCCACGCAATAAATCATCTCTTTCAAAACTCACGTAGTCCTGGGGATGTGCACTTATAAGCCATCCTTCAGTGGAAAAGTACTTAGGGTGCAGTAAGTCGTTCAAACAAAATTAGTGGAAAAACGGAGTTTCAGGGAGCAAGAGATCAGGTTTTCTGGGCTCACCACACATCAGGTGATTTCAGCTAAAAATGGCTTAAAATACTGCAATCACTTGCAAGGCCTTACATAAACTGACCAGGAATCTGGGGCATTCGTGCTCGAGACAATTTTCTTCTCCTCAAGATAAGGGATGGAGAATTAGTCATCGGTTATTTCCAGATAATGTAGTTAGCACCTCGTGTAGTATTAGCTGTGCTGGAAGCCCTGTTCTCAGGACTGAGATTGTTCCTGCCAGTTCTCATCAGGAATACGTGTATTTTTCAAGTCTGGGTAGCTGCCCAGGAGTCATTTCTGCAGTCTGCCTGCCTTTGGGGTGCCGTGGGGGCAACAGTGCCCCCCAACAGCTGTCTGGTTATTGGTTTGCTCATTCATTCATTCACCGCATGAATACTGAGGACCTCTATATGACAGGTCCAGTGCTAAATGCTGGAGAGAGGTGTGTGCATAAAATCTCATTTGCAAGGAGCTTATCGTTTATTGGGCGTTTGGCCTAGTCTTTATGGTGCAAGCCATGCTCTGACAGCTGAGAGAGAAGTGAGGTTGTACTTGGTGAGGTCTCTGTGGCCCACGGGAAGGTTTGGGCTGGGAGATGTCCCGCGAGGTAGCACAGTGGGTCAGAAGCACCCCAAAGCTGACCCCTGCGGCTCTCTGTTGACGAGGGCCCCTTCCCTCTCACTTTTGTTTCCCATCTGTATTTTTTTGCCTCTCATTTCTTATTTCCTATGTGGAGTCCACCCTTCTGCTTTTACTGTCAGGATGTGAGAGAGGAAACAGAAGAACCCATCCACCCCTTTTTGCATTTGAATCCCAGCCTGCCACTCACTGGCTGTGTGTCTTTGGGCAGGTTGCTTAACGTCTCTGAACTCCAATTTCCTCACATGGCTGCAGGACTGGGATGAAGGATTCAGTGACTGGGGAGTAGGTGAATGAAGGGAGGGGTCACCACTTACTCCTTGGCCCTCACGCTTTTTCTGCAACGTTGGGCTCGTGAATAGTGGGGAGGAGTTGCTCCCCGTAGCTAGGAACCACCCACGGATTGCGAGATTTCTGCTGTCTCTAGCCTCTCTGATACAGAGTCAAGGCCATAGATGCTTTCCATTTCTTATTCTAGTGCTTTCTCCTGGATCTCACAGTGTGTAGACTAGAAAGCAGAGGCTCTGCCACTTCCCTAGGGGTCCAGCGGCTAAGACTCCGTGCTTCCACTGCAGGGGGCATGGGTTCCATCCCTGGTTGGGGAACTAAGATCCCACATGCTGCATGGCATCGCCAAAAATTAAGAAAAATAAAAAAAATAAAATAGCACAGGCTCTGGCATTGGATAGAGCAGAGGTCACATCCAAGTGGTGGTCCTTCTGCACACCTGTTGCCCACCCGCGGCGCCCCTATTAAAGGGAGGTGGGCGTGACTTAGTGCTGGGGAGGGTTGTCAGAGTGCTCTGGGGGTGGGGAGAGCTGGAGTGTGGGTTAGCTCCTACATGCCTTGACCTGAGCTCGCCTTGACCTGAGCTCACCTTCGCACCTGATCCGCCGCCCACCCCCCCCATCCCTGCAGGCGCGGCCCTGTCAGTCTCATCTCAGAAGAGTCCGCTGGCCCAGGACCCGGCCCTGGTGAGCTCCCCACGCCACATGCTCCACTGAGTAGAGGCGCGAGAGGCGACGCCAGCTGCGGAGAGACGGGGCTCCCAAGGCAGCCCTGGGGAGCCCATTTCCCCTTCCCTCCCAAATATCTGCAGCCCAGGGCCCCCAGGAGGAAGCCCTGCAGAGTCTGCATCCAGAAAGCCAGTTCAGGGCCTTGAGAAAGCTCCCCAGGACCTGCACAAGCATCCTCTTAGCCCCTGGCCACCTGTGCTTGCATGGCCCTGGGAGTCCCTGGGCCTGGGTTCGAATCCCAGCTCTGCCACTCCCTAACTGCGTAGCCCTGACCAAGTTTCTTAAGCCCTCTGTCCTTCAGTTTTTCTGTAAACAGGGGGACCTAATGACAAATGTATTTCTCAGAGTTTATTTGAGGACTAAACATGAGGGTTTGTGAGCCCGGGGTATGTGTGTGTTGAGACAGAAGCAGGCTGAGGTCAGCATCTGGCAAGTGGTGAGCAAAGTATAAACGCAGTCCTCCTGTGAGTTGGCACTTGCAGAGAACCATGGTGTCGAAAGCATAGCAACAATAATTCAGAAAGGAAATAGTTCGTGCTTATGTAGCAACTGACTCGGGTTGATTTATGTCTCCCTTGCCCAGCAAAGGATGCTGGCTCAGACACCCATGCGTGTCTTTAGAAACACTTGTTAGCTGCCTACTGTGTGCCAGGCACGGGGCTGGGTGGCAGGGACCCCACCAGTGAGACTGGAGCCGGACAGCGCACACCCAGCTACGGACGGAAGTGAAGGGGAGGAGAGGCAGCAACAAGGACGCACATTAGGAGGTGCCCTTGAACTTGGTGATGCTGGGTGTGGTCGCCTGCCCCAGGCATCATTGTGGGACCTTCCACCTGCCCCGTTCTCTTCCTTCACTCAGTTAAACCCTTTCCCCTTTATTATACTTTCCATTAAGTTTCTGGAGGGAGGGCAGATGAAAACGCCTACACGGACACCCCCCAGAGCCTGTGCTTTCTGGACCATGTGGTACCCCCCCAGGCTGAAGGGTGAGTGGGGATCACGGAGGCGGCGGCTCCTCCCGCTGCCCCCAACGCGACGCCATCTGTGTACCAGTAACTCAGGTTTGCGGGGGCAGATGCGGGCCCGAGTGGTTCAGCGTGTTGCTCCGCGTCGCCAGCCGTTGTCTCCTGTAGTCTAGGTGCCCCAGGAGGCAGACCCCTCGAGGCTCAGGGGGCTGTGCTCTGGGGGTCCATGCCCGTGGGGGGGCGCGGCCGGTAGGACGGGGGCCAGGGGAGGGCTGAGCTGCGAGGGGGGAGCAGACACTCCAGCCGAGGCTGCAGGGACTGAAGCAGGGTGACTGTCAGAGGTGTCCTGAGTTGGGACGAAGGCAGCCTCCTGGAGTGGGCACGGCTGCGGGCTGGGCAGCTCCGTCTGGCCGAAGGCGTATCCTGAGAAGGAGTCCCGCTCTCAGCACACGGCAGCCCAGCAGCTGGGGAGTGGGTGACCTCTGAGCTCGGCACGGGCCTCTGGGCAGCGCACCAGAGTGTCCACTGCAGGGTCGTGGGCTGACCGTGGAGCCACCGCCCTCCCTCTTCATGGCAGCGGGGCACAGGGCAGAGGGCGGGGAGAAGAGAAAGCCAAAGATGGGGGTCAGCTCGTCCACGGTAGGGACCTGGGCCTTGCCCAGGGCCCAGCCAGGAGGGGCGCGGGTCACGTCTGCAGGAGCGGGGCGGTGCTCTGGGGAGACCATCCAGGCGGTGGTCCTTGGAACCCTCGAGCAAAACCAGATGGCGGGGTTCCCCTGAGAGCCTTGATACGCCTGTATCAGGGGTTCCAGCTGAGGAGGGAAAGCAGACTCCACTTCCTCCTTTCCTTCCATCACTGGTTTCTGATTCTTATTTGAAAGTGCTGTTCCCCCAACAGGGGGAAGATTGGTTCACTCGGTGGTAAAGATTCTCCGTGAACATGGGGACAGTGAGACCACTACATTCCAGGACAGGCCCTTCTCAGGCAGTGTAATTGGCGGGGACCTGTTCGTGCGTCCTTCTGGGGAAGTGACGCAACCAAAAGCAGGCTGGAGGTTTGGCTCCAGTTAGAGGCGTGCAGTGTGAGCGCTCACCGTCCTCTCCTCTGTGTCGTCTCCTGTCGGGGCCGCACTGAGCCCAGGGGCCTGCTGCCTGGGGACGCGTGCCCTGACTCTGTGTTCGTGATAACCAGAGGTGGTGATGTCGGACCAGGGGAGTCAGCTCTGAGTCTGTGTGAGCCCAGCTTCCACTGGGAGACAGCAGCTCACCGTCCTGAGATGCCCGCGGCGCGAGGGGCCCTGTGCCCTCTTCTCCCTGGTGCCCACCTGCTGGTCTCCATGCCCTCCTCCCTTGCCCTCTTTTTGTCATCGAGGTGTAGCTGATTCCCAGTGTGGTGTTCATTTCTGCTGTGCAGTCCAGGGGTTGAGTTACACATGCATATACCTTCTTTTCCATTATGATTTGTCATAAGATGCTGAGTATAGTTCCTGCAGGGCCTTCTGTTCATCCGTTCTGTGTCTAACGGCTCACATCTGCTCACCCCAGCCTCCCACCCCAGCCCTCCTCCAGCCCCTGCCCCCTTGGAAGCCACCAGTCTGTTCTGTCTGTGGTTCTGTGTTGGTGTTGTAGACAGGTTCATTTGTGTCGTATTTCAGATTCCTCATATAAGTGATGCCATATGATATTTGCCTTTCTCTTTCTGACTTATTGGTGTGATAATCTCTAGCTCTATCCATGTTGCTGCAGATGTCAGATGTTTATTCTTTTTTGTGGATAGATAGTATGCCATTCTATGTATGTGTGTATGTATCTATGTATATCTACATGCATATATAACACACCACATCTTCTTATGCACTCAGCCATTGATGGACATTTAGGTTGCTCCCATGTCTTGGCTGGAGAAGGCAATGGCACCCCACTCCAGTACTCTTGCCTGGAAAATCCCATGGACGGAGGAGCCTGGTTGGCTACAGTCCATGGGGTCGCTAAGAGTCGGACACAACTGAGCAACTTCACTTTCACTTTTCCTATTTGTGCACTGGAGAAGGAAATGGCAACCCACTCCAGTGTTCTTGCCTGGAGAATCCCAGGGACAGCAGAGCCTGGTGGGCTGCCGTCTATGGGGTCACACAGAGTTGGACACAACTGAAGTGACTTAGCAGCATGTCTTGGCTGTTATAAATACTGCTGCTGTGAACATTGGGGTGCATGCATTGTTTTGGATTGGAGTTTTGTCTGGATATGGAGTGGGGTTCTCTTCCCCCTAGCACCCCACTTACCCGGTCTCCAGCCCCTTTCCCATACCCTGTTACTCCCACCTGCAGCCCTGCAGGGGCTCAGATCCTGTGTCCCTAAATGAGAGACATCTTGGGGGTGAGCAGGTTTATTTGTCATCATATGTGGATTCCACTTGTTGCACAAAGGCTCTGACACAACTAATGAGCTATTTTCGAGGATGCTGAACTCATAGGCTGCACAGTTCCCAGTGAGCCTAGGAAACCACAAAGTCCGGAGTCAGGCAGGTCTGGGTTTGGATCCTGGCACTGCACTCGGCATTTGCCACATCTTGTGGAAAGACCTGCTGTTACGATTGTGCAAACTCCCGACCGATATACGTGCAGTAATCCTCCTGCTGCCCTTGGATCGTGAACGTATCCCCACCCATGCAGGTGCCTGTGCTGAGAGAGGGGGTCCAGAGCCCAAGTGACTGGGCTCAGCTCCTGACTCTGCCACTTGCCCTTTGACCTTTGCCTCTTCGGGGTTCAGGGTCCTGCCTGTAATTGGGGAGGGTGGATGCAAAATGTGGACCCTCCCTGGAAGCGCTGGGGACATGAGCATCCCTTAGCTTGAGGGGTGCTCATCACAGCCAGAATTAACCTGTTCCTCCCTCATTTTACTTGTTCAAGCCTCAGTCTTCCTATAAATGAAGTGGGGACAGTGATGCATCCACAAGGGTCTGGCAAGAATTCAGCAGAAACCTGGCACCCAGAAGGTGCCATGGAAGGCATCCACGCCCCGTATGGGATTCATCCCTTAAGGCCACAGACCCCAGCCTTTTTGGTTCCAGGGACTGGTTTCATGGAAGACAGTTTTTCCACGGACCTGGGAGCCGGGGGTGGGTGGGGGGATGATTCAAGCACATCGCACTTACTGTGCACTTGTTTCTATTATATTACATCAGCTCCACCTCAGACCATCAGGTGTTAGATCCTGGAGGTTGGGGACCCCTGCCTTAGGGGACTGCCTTGTACAGTCAGTTGATTAGGGATTCAGGGGGCACAGACCATAGAGGACAGAGTTTTTAGTCACCTCGATAACTGAACAGCCAGCTACACAACTGGCTGTGTGCGCACTGTCGCTTGGCTTGGTAGCTGCTAACATATCCATCCACAGGATGGGTCCTATCGGGTGTGGCGGCCAGAGGGGTTAGGTGAAGCAGAGGAAGATGCCCCTCGGTGACCCCCGCTGTCCTGAGTTCAGCACTTCTCTGAGCTGCGAGGCCAGGAGACCCTAACCACAGGTGGCTGGTTGTGAGCCTGCCCTGTTGGACGCGGCCAGACGGCCCACAGATGCCCAACCATAAACCCAGGCCCCGCCAGCCTCCAGACCTCCCTTGCAGAAGAAGCACTTTGCCGCAGTGGGACGGTGCAGGGGAGGGCATCAGAGCTCATCTGGGGTGGTGTCCAAAGCCACACACGGGCGGCTGTGACGCCCTCAGACTCGAGGATGCCAGGCCCACAGCCGGGGGTCAGAGGACCGAGATGCGGAGCCCAGCGAGGAGGAGGAAGGCCCCCAGGGCCTGTGGATGGGGCCGCACAGGGAGGGGATCTGTCGCTTGACAAGGCTAGTTTCCTCGTGATCCCAGGAGGCCCTGCCGTGGCCGGGCCGTGGGGTCAGAGTGGGCGGCCACCACGAACAAGGACGGGGCCTTCTAACCAAGACGGCCTCAGCCAGGATCCCGGCCCCGTCCTGGCAGGGAGTTCCCTCACCTCCCTTAACCTTGACAGTAACACTGGGTTGGCCCAAAAGGTTGCTTGGGTGTTTCCATCGGATCTTACAGACGAACTCTTTGGCCAAGCCAATACCTGCCTGGCCAGGTTGAGAATCAGAAGTACTGATAGGTCCCTGGCACAGAACAGGCTCTGGGTAACCTGCAGCCATTTCTGTGATCATCACTGCTTTGTTGTCGTCGGTTATCACAATGGGGGCTGAGCTAACCCTCCTGAAGGCAGCGGTTCCCTTTGAGACTCACATGACGCTCTCAGGGTGGGTCTGGAAGGGAAGCGATGAAAGGGCTGGAAGGTGGCTGTTCCTGGGTGGACAGTGGCTGAAGGGGAGGCTCCGGGGAAGGGGACGCGCACATCTCCAGTGGCAAAGTGAAAAGGAAGACAGTGCCCGGTTCATCTCTCATGGGGCCCAAAGGGAAAGGGGTGGGGGGCCGGCTCAGGAGGAAAGTTTACTCCCGAGTTTAGGAAACAGAGCAGGATGGGCTGCTGGGCTCCCTGCCAGAACCGTCGGGACTGGGCTGACGCCGTCTTTCAGCTTCCGATGTTTGGAACGTGGAGTTTGCCGTGGCCGGAAGGGAGCGTGTGAGCCAGAGGACAGGTCAGGGTTCCCGTCTGGCCGTGTCTGGTGGTCCAGGCACCAGCAGCCCTGGCCTCTTGCCGGTGCCAGCGTCCGTTCTGCACCCAGCAACAGGCAGCTGATTGCTTCTCACTGTGCGTGTGTGCCCCGGTGTTATCTCTCCTTCCCTCTCTCTGCATTCTGGGTTCATGGACACACTCAGTGTGCTGGCAGGCATCAGTGTTTCTGAACTTGATGGCATGTTTTCAGCGAGAATAACCCTCTGCCTTCAGGGGCGGCATTAGAATCAAAAGCCAGATTAAATAGCCACCAGATGGACAGATAGAAATTTACGTCCACTCACACATGGGTCACTTTTGTCTTGAGCTGATTGATTTCTGCGCTCTCAGTTGGAGGCCCTAAGAACTGCCTGCATGGTGGAAATAGTGTGAGAAAACCAGTTTACATGCTTTGCGGCAAAAATTCAGCCAGTGGAATAGGAGAGGCAGGGTTAATTGACCCTAGAAGGTCTATTAACAGAGATAGGTATGTGCCCATCACAGAGTCAACACTGGAGCCGGCCGGGCATGGATTTCAAAGAGGACGTCACCACTTACCAGGTGGAGGACCTCAGGGCAGTCCACACCACTTCTGTGCCTCAGTCCTCTCCTCTGTGAAGTGGGGCTAATACCCCCTAGCAAGGAATCCGTGACTTTTTCTAACATTTTATTATAAAAGTTTTCAGATAGAAAATTTGAAGCAATAATGTGGCAACGATTGATCTCCCCAACACCTTTTATTCTACATGTATGCTGCACTTCTTAAAATTTAATTTTTATTGTTTTATATTGGAGTATAGTTGATTTATAGTGTTGTGCTAGTTTCAAGTATACAGCTAAATGATTCAGTTATCTGTATATACATATTCTTCTTCAGATTCTTTCCCATATAGGTTACCACAGAATACTGAGTAGAGTTCCCTGTGCTGTACAGGAGGTCTTTGTTGATTATCTGTTTTATCTATAGAAGTGTGTATCCATGAATCCCAAACTCCTCATTTATTCCCCACCTCCCCTCTTTGGTAACAGTAAGTTTGTTTTTGAAGTTTGTGAGGCTGTTTCGGTTTTGTAAATAAGTTCATTTGTATCATTTATTTGATCCCACATATAAATGATATCATATGGTGTTCATTTTTCTCTGACTTACTGCACTTAGTGTGATAATTTCCAGTCACATCCCTGTTGCTGCAGATGGCATTATTCCATTCTTTTCCATGTCTGAATAATATTCCATTGTATATATGTACCGCATCTTTTTTACCCATTCCTCTGCCGATGGGCAGTCAGGCTGCTTTGGTGTCCTGGCTATTGTGAACAGTGCTGCTGGGGACGTTGGGGAGCATGCATCTTTTTGAATTATGGTTTTCTCTGGATATATGCCCAGGAGTGGGTTGCTGGATCATACGATAATTCTGCTTTTACTTTTTAAAGGAACACTGCGCTTAAAAAACCCCGCACCTGCTCTCTTATTCCGTCCGTCCCTTTTTCTAGGGACCCCTGCACAGGGACAGGGAGGTTTAGATGGATACGTGTGCAGGGCCAGGGCAGGGGGCGGGGTCTGGAATTTCATAGCACTTAGTATATGAGTGTGGCTGTCGTTAAAATGTCAGTGCCCCACTTTCACGGATGTGAGCTTGGTTCTGGTTGCTGTGATTGGGGAGGTGGCGGAGAGAAGCAGAGGAGCCTTGGAATCCACGGCTAGATTGGTACCCAGAGGTGCTGGGTGAAAGTTGGTGAGAAAACTGACTGCCTCTTGAATTTCTTGCTCAGAAGGTAGAAACTGCCCCTACCCTGCTTCCAAGTCCCTCAGATGGAGGATGGAGGAGTTATTTTGACCTGGGTGCTTCCTCCTCCAGATTTTTAACAGACAGACTTGTAGCCGCAGTGGAACTAGTACCTGTGGTGCACTCAGGGCACCTCCAGATGTCATCAGTAATCCTCCCAAGGACCGGGAGAAGGGGCTGTTAGGCCGCCCATTTCTCAGGTGGGGAGACTGAGGCTGTGTCCTGTCCCAGAGCTGCCGGGTGGCAGAGCCAGAATTTGAATTCCTGTGTCTCAGGCTTCAGCTCCTGGGCTCTCCCCGTCAGCCCCCACCACCCCCCACCTGCAGAGATGCCTGGATCTTCCCTCCTCCCGCTCCTCACGCTCTGTTCCACAGCTGAAGGGATGACACTGACTCGCGGCCACCCCCAGGTGAGCGCAGGGGCCTTTTAAAGGGGACACCGCGGGCGGCAAGGACGGGACTCACCCGCTTGGCAGGCGAACTGGGTTCATACAGGACGCCAGGCCCGGCTCCGCCTGCTGAAGCCCTAGCTTTGCAGCGCTCTCGAGGGCCCCCAGAGTTCTTCGTGCCATCGAATTAAGTTTGGAAACTTCAATGAAAAAAGCCCCCAAAGAAACTGTCAATTAATGCGTTTACACCGAAGCATCATACGTGGGGAAAAACACCTCCAAAAGCGAGCGCGTTTTTCCAGCCATTAAAAAGTTCATGTGCGGCTCGGTTTCCATAGACACCCGAGGCAATGGCCTGCTTCCCCTCAGTGAAGACCTGAGTGTCGCTGGCTTCTCTCTCTACCTTAGCCTTTTATGCTTTCCCCTCCGTCCCCGTTTGTGGAAACCTGGTGGTGAGGCTTGTCTGTGGAAGACGGTGTGACTAGAGGCTTGCGTGTCTTCACTGTGGCCCTCTCCCCACTGTCTGTGGCTTCTGCACTCAGCCTTGCCGTGTGCAGGCAGGAGCTGGAGACCCTGCAGTTCATCAAGTGTTTTCTCCATCAGCCACACGAACGTCCTCGAGCGGGAAGGGGCAGTGGAAGAGGAACTGAGCGTGGGGTGTAGAGGTGTTTGCAGATAAAGTTCTGCTGGTGCACAGCCACGCTCACTGCGGGGTGTGTTGTTCACGGCTGTTTCCCCAACAGCAGTGGCAGGTCTGAGTAGTCGTGACAGAAACCATAGGCCCCGCTGGGCCTAAAATCTCTCTTCTGTCACCCTTTGCAGAAAAGCTTTATTTGCTGACTGTTGGTAAACAGCGCAGACTCGGGGCTTGGGGGGCATCTGGTAGTTTGTCCCTTGTGCTGGCGTCGCTCAGCGGCTCGGTCGTGTCTGGCTGTCGGTGGCCCTGTGGACTGTGGCGCGCCGGGCTCCTCTACCGCCTTAGGTGCGTGCTGTTCCTACTGTGACTCGGCTTCTGCATCTCTGAAATGGGAGCAACAGGGCTCTTTCCTGGGGTCCTGGGACTCCAAAGCCTCTGGCTCTGGCCTTGGTACATTTAGGGGAACGGTAGGTACAAACAGTAGGTACAAATCTATTGTTTTTACTCCCTATTCTTTTGATAGAAAAATCCAAAGACGCCAATCTTAAGATTCTAGAAGTCCTTTAGAACAGGGTCCCCAACTTCCAGGATCTAATGCCTGATGATCTGAGGTGGAGCTGATATAATAATAAATAAAAGTGCACAGTAAATAATGCGCTTGAATCCTCCCCAAACCACCACCCCCCTCTGTGGAAGAACTGTCCTCCACAAAACCAGTCCCTGGTGCCGAAAAGGTTGGGGACCACTGCTCTAGAAAACCAAAGGACCAAGTGTGTAAAAACCCAAGACGGATGGCTGAGCCGCTGCCCTGGCGCCCCTTTGCTGGCAGCAGGTGAGGGAGCCCGTCCGGGTGGCGTTGGAGGACTAAGAAGGCAAACAAAAGAAGCCACAGCAGTCTAGGAAGAAATCTTTAATTTCTGTTCAGCTTTCAAGAGTTTGAGAGAGGTGTTGGTTGTTTTTCTTTTTAACAAACCAGTTCAAGTACATGCCTTCAGATTATAAAAGTACCTGAAATTGCCTAGAATATCAGCATGCAAAGCTTGTTAGTATTTACATATATTTACATAGGGAAACAAGAGAAAGATCTACAGGTATTTACAGTCTACAGAGGAGAGGAGAAAGGCAGCCTAATTGTATTTCCTAAAATACAGTGGATGAGTAGTCAGCACATGCATATTTAGAGAATATTTGCATGATAGAATGCAATTTTTTTTTTTAAAAAAGACATACCTTTGTAACTTTCTATGCTAAGGTGTTGCATAATCAAGGTAATTGTGTGTGTGTGTGTGTTTCGTTTCTAGTCTATTTGCATCAAGTGCTTTAAAATGTTCCCTAACACTGAGGCAGAATTATTTACCTTGGCAATTAAAGGCTCAGCCTACGTGATCACGTCCCCCTAACTAGCGACACACTGCTGGTGGATGAAGTATCATCTGCTGTTTCTCGTCTCCCCATTGGCCACTGTGACGAGGTCCGTCTGTGCAGAGGCGGTGCCTGGGCACTCACCATTAATTATGGAAGTAATATAAATGAGACGCTCTCCGTAGTATGTTCCCAGTGAAATATTAACAAGGCCAGCGTCTCTGCGCCTGAGAAATGAGCTAACAGAGCCCCCTATGAAAAGACTCAGACCTGACACAGACGTGCTCGGCTTGAGATGGTGTGGCTGGACATGGGGGTAGGAAGGGGTGCCCTGGGGTGCCCTGCCTGTGAGATGGGATTATTGCAGACTCTGTTCTTGTCATTTGTTTCTGGAAGAGTGAAGAGTTAGTTCATCTCTAACCACAGTGGGGCCCCATCAGAGACGACCTTGTGGGTTTTATCTGCCCACCCCATGCCTTGTCAGTACCGTGTCGGAGACTCTGTGTCCTAGGTGTCAACCTTGCAACGGCAACAGACTGCTTTTTCAGAGTTTGTCTGCGCACAGAAATGGTCAGCTCTCGGTTTTCTAAAAGACCATGGCAGGTCCATTCAGTGTGAGTCTGTGCAGACGAAGGGGAGCAGGGAGAGGTCTGCTTCACCCATACTCTTGGCAACGTTAGGTTAGAATTGAACCCATTCATTCTGCCTGGCAATAATTTCAAAGGTTTATTTCAGCATACATGGCAAATACAGAGGCATACATTTATGTACAGTATACAGAGCTAGCTAGAATGTGGGTTAAAGAAGTAAAAATGTAAAATGTTACAAATTAGTACAGGCTAAATAATCTTCTCTGAGCTTTCTATAAACACCCAGCAGTCCTTCAGTCCTGTCCAGGTGGCCGGGATGGAAAATTTCAGGGATGGGCCATCAGATTCGTCCCAGGTAGGAGAACGATGCTTATTTTGGTGGTAGAGTTCTAAGATCCATTTCAGAGTAACCTGTGGAAGAATGGGTGTCCCAGTGCCACTTCCCATCCCGACCAGAGAACCCCCCAGTTTGAAAAGCAGTGTGTGTACCCCAGGCAGCACCGGCAGGGAAGGCCCAGGGAACTCTCCGTAGATATAAGAAAGGTGTAACAGAGCTAAGACCATCTTCTCTCATGTTTAATAGGACTGTCTCTCCAGCCCAATCAGTTCTGGAACATCTTTGGCACCAACGGTAGAACAGGCATGAATAACGTCACCCACCCACTCAGTCATTCCTTTTTGCTTCCCTCCTTCAGATGACCTCCCACTCCAGCGGAGCACGTCTGGGATGTCACAATACCAGCAGATCTCAGAAAAAGGAAACCATTCTAAGTATTCCACCTTCACTCTCTCGAGACCAGCCATCCATCTGTCATGGAACCCTTGCCATACTTTGGGCAAGGATCCTGGAACATGTAAGGGGTATGGAAAGGGCCTCGTTGATGTCAGGGCAAGTTCAGAAAAGGTCATCCCATTGAAAACAGAGCCTTGAAAACCTCCCAAGGTCACTCTGCCCTGCAGTGGTACTGATTAGACTAAGCAAAAAATCCTCTGGAGCCTTGCTTTCCAGAACAAACATGGCCCCGGGCCTCTTCGGATGGTTGAAATTGGCTGCCTCTCCCTCCCCTAATTTAGGCTCAGGAAGACATTTGTTCTCCTGCCTTCACAAAGCCTTCTCAGCTTTCTATCCTGAACCCACTGGTCCCTGGGCTTGCTTCCACAGATTTCTCAGAGCATCATAGCAACTGTTCTTCTAACTTCCTGGCTTATCCTTCCCTGGTCTTCAAGTCAGTCTCTTAAACCTTCTTGATGATCTTATTAGAGATGCATGACTTTTGTCAAGGAGACCACGTGATCTTTGTGGCCTGACTAGTATTTGGGGTGCCTGCACTGCAAACGGGAAAGCTTCCATGTCATCAGAGTTCTCTCCCAGCAGAGACCTGTGAACGTACGCTGCTCCCTGGAACCTCTGTCCCCTGTGTGCCCCCCAGACGTCTCACTAGGAAGGTCAGCTGCTTCCTGGGGCTGTGTCCTGTGCTAGGACCAGTCGCATTAGTGGTGATGGGCTGGCATGACCCATGGCTTAGCTCTCCTCCAGAGCACCTGCCACAGAGCGCTCCCAGACTGAGTCCCACGTGCCCCGGGAAAGGATGAAAGAGACCTCCCATCAAATGGGAGGGGACCTCTGAAGTCCTCCACCCTCGTGCTCTTAGCGAGAGGTAAACGCTCTTACACACTGTGGTAGGTGCGCCTTCTCTTCCATCAGGCTCAGGACTGAACGTTATCCTAGGGTTCTCCAGCGCACTCTCGCCGACTTTTCCAGCCTGCGCAGTGAAGACAAACGTCCGCTTTCCTGACCTGCCTCACTTTTTCTGTTTCAGAAGTTGAGTTTGAATTTCCCTGCTGTAACCAATCCTGAGGACAGCCTGTGTGTTAGCAAACCTCCTGAGGACTGTGAAGGAAGTTTTACTTTGATACCTGCAGGAGGTATTTGCATGTATCTAAGCGTGCACTGTCTGGATACCGTCAGTGGTTAGGTAGGGATGAGTTTGTTGACAATGAATTGGGGCCAGGGTTGGAGGACAGGAGAGGGGAGATGGAGCAGTTTCCTCTGCACACCGGCTGTAATGTGTCAGGTGGTACCCTCCAAAAGGCCACACTCATTTGCACATCTGTGAATTCATAAGCTGGAGATTGCTTGGGTTTCCCTGGTCTTGTTGTGGTTCCATTCACACTTTGAAAAACATCCGTGTCGTTCAGGAGCGGTAGATTCCTAGCTGGTCCAGTCTAGCGGGTGCAGGTGGCACTTTAAATCAGGCGGTGGCTTTGTTAGGGGTCATTGGCTCTTGGCTCTCCTGAGGTGGCACTGAGTCTTCAGTTTTGTTAATCCAAATGGATATAATTTCAGTTTAGTGGCCTGCCTAAATCAACAGTGGGACATTCTCCTCCTCACGCTTCCCAGGTGAGTGCCCGACAGCATGTGGGTATGTTTCCTCTTGGGCCACGTCAGGGCCACACATGGGGGGGGCCAGCCGGCCCGGCTGGGAGGAAGGGAGGGGGGCCCCGAGGCAACTCTGCTGCCCAGGAGACGCGGGGTGCGCGGTGCGCGGACGGGGGTGCGGGCGCAGGAAGGTGGCTTCGCAGGGCAGCTGCTCTGGGTTCCTGGGGTTGGTTGGTCGGCGCGGCCCCAGAGGAGCGGCGCTTGAGCTCTGGTACGAAGTGGGCTTCTCAGTAGGCGGGGATGATGCCTGTCCCCAGCCTGTAGAGCTGCCTGAGGCTAGAAGGTCATGCCCCTCACAGAGCTCCGTGCCCAGCGCCGGGGGAGTTGCAGGCTCGTGGTCGGTGCCCCCATTGTCACCGCTTGAACAGTCCCCGTCTGCAACCACGCGCCGGGAAAGCTCGCCCTGGTGGAGGCCGAGAGTCCTCTGAGTCATGACCTCCGTCTTCTCCCGCCTCTCGTCTCCTGGAGGAAGCAGGTCTGTTCCTGGTGAGCACGGGCTCCACACCCAAGCCTGAGGGCCCTGTGTTGGTTGTGGTCCCCCAGGCGGGGAGCCCCACTGCCACGCACGCTGGGAACGCGTGGCTCATCTGTCAGCTTAAAAGACTGTTCTCAGATGGCGAGTAGGGTACACGTAACTTTTTGGAGCCGCTTGCTTTGGTTTCTCTCCACAACCAAATGGTACTGTTGTTTGAGGAACAGCTGTGTTCCCAGCCCCACGGTCTCAGGAGATGAATCTGAAATACTGCACCGCACTTATCCAGGAGAGGGGGCTGGAAACTTTTGGCAGAACTTCCCCTGGTGGCTCAGATGACAGAGAACCCACCTGCAGTGGAGGAGATGCAGGTTCGATCCCTGGGTTGGGAAGATCCTCTGGAGACGGGAATGGCAACCCACTCCAGTATTCTGGCCTGGGAAATCCCTGTGGACAGAGGAGCCCGGCGGGCTACAGTCCGTAGGATCTCAAAGAATCGGACGTGACCGAGCGACGAAGAACAGCTGGGAGGTGGGGTGTCCCACCCACGACCCCTGTGTCAACTGCCCCACTTCCACCAAGGCTCCGTGGTGAAGCACTCTGCCATGCTCACTGGAGCGCGAACCGCTTCTGCACCGGGGAAGTGTTTGCTCTGCCCCACAGACCGCAAATGAGCAACGGAGGGGAAGCTTTGGGGCTTCAGAGAGGCACTGTCTCCTCCTCCTGCGGCACTGGCAAGGTCCTTTGTCCCAGAAACTCAGCGCCTTCTCAGCGCCCACCCAGAAGGGCCGCTCCTTCCCCGCCGTGGGTCCCTGGTCCCACCTCAGTCCTGAGAAAGCGGCTGTAGGACCCCTACCTGCTCTCAAAACCACTGACTACATAGACACCCAGTGACCGTGCGTCTGGTTTTTTTATGTCTCAGAGTTAAATCTGTTTTAAGACCGGAATCTATTCTTTTTTTTTTTTTAAAGCATGCATTTTAAAACTAGAGAAACCTGAAAACTAAACATAATGCTGTAACATGTGTCCTTATCAAAACATGAGTTATATCAGAGAACCTACCAATGCATCACACATACTACTGTGGGGGTGGATTTTCTTTAAGCCTGGATTGTCCATCCGAAACTCCCATAACTTTCTCTTTCAAAGAGTCGGTATTCATCTGTATTCCGTGCTGACAGCTGCAGACTGATGGCTAGTGGTTATCAAATAACTGTGGGTGAAAAGCAGCTACTTCAACAGATTCATCCCAACCAAGGGCTTTGGGAGAACAGATAGTTTAGATATCAGGGCCCCAACAATAAACAAATAGCAAACCGCTGTCTAAATCCCACCTTTCTGTAGTTGGAGACGGTGCCACTGAGCCGACAACTGATTTCCGAAAGAGAATGATGACGCCTTATTACCCAGATGCTCTTAAAAATCCCAAACAAGAATCCCGGGTGATTTTACATACACTATAGAGATGGATGGCGGCGTTCTCCTCGGGCAGCTCGCAAACATTTGACTGAATCAGAAATGGCGCTCAGGTGTGATTAAAGACTCTCCCGGCTTCCCAGAAATCCTCAGCCCCCACCCCACGCCCACCCCCCATGGCGACCCACACCCTCCCTCTCTACCCCTCGTGCAGGACAGACTCTCTGCGCCCCAGTGCTCAGACTCCCCATAAACTGTTTTTAAAATCACTGAGAGGAACCCACCGCCCCAGCCCATGTTTGTGTCAAGACACTGCTATTATCTTATCACAGTGCATCAGCAAGCAGTGGTGACAGGCAGCAAGGCACAGCCTCAGATATTTCATAACAGAGTTGTTAACATCATCTCCTTTATGGGGCTCTTTCATCTCCTCTGAATTATGTACTGATGCCCCCCCAAAGTGGCATGAAAGTCATCTGACGGTGATGAAAGTACTCTTTAACAATTTTTCTTCCATCAGTTTAAAAATGTTTTCTCTTGTAGCAGCCACACCAGCTTATTCACTAATGTGATTTCCTAATGTGGCTCCCGTCTCCCGCTTGAGCACAGGCATGCCAAATGGCCAATGAGCCAGCAATTAGCACTTGTTGTTGAAGTGTCATCACCTCCGACTGTATAAAGATGGACCTCGGATGCTGCCGTCGGGGTCACCCCGTTGACGTCCAGGCTTTGCCAGGCATGCACAGTTGGTCTTCGGAGGGGAGAAGCTGGTCTTTGCTTTCAGGTGCCCTGCAGTACTGGCTTCTTGCACAGACCTGGCAGCAGCGGTGACAAGATCTAAGTTGCGTACCACCCTGAGCCTAGTGGCAAAGGCCTTGAAGCCACCCAATCTTTGATAAAAGGTTGGGCTTTTCTAAAATTTATGCTTTTCGGCATGGTAGCCAAGTGGAGGTTTACACGAAATGAGGCCAGCTTCAATTGCTTTCAGATTCCATGGAGGGAAAATGCATGTGCCCCCAGCTCCCTCATCAGCTCAATTCTGAGTCAGTCTAAGTGCCGAATTTCTCTGCAAAAATACCATTCCAACAACGCGAGAGTGCAACACGATAGCATTTTAGAAGGTCAGAGTGCCGCAAGATTGCATTGGGTTTGGAAGAATTCCGTCTGTTGCCTTCCCAAGTGGCCACCTTTGATCCTTTGTCAGGGTTGGTGGAGCTGTGAAAGGCCAGTTTGTTGCGATGTATGAATGCTGATATTATAACCACTCCAGGGTGGGGTGGGGGGGCCTGGATCTTGGGGTGAGCAGACTCTCTCGCCACTTGGGAGCTCATGACAAACCCCCTGACCACTCTTCAGTGGGTTTGGCAGTTGCAGAGTACAGCAGAAACCTAAGGCAGACGTCCAGAAAATTCCCCAGAGCACCATCTCCACCCGACAGCAACATGCAGAGAGTCAAGGCCAAGGCGACAGTTGGCTTGGGCAGGCAGGACGAGCACCTCAAGTCTCCCATCCATCTCTAGCAGGCACCTCACTGCCTTTTGCCCCACATGGGGTGCAGGAGACTCGGATGAGCCACTTGAACTTGATTAGATAAACGTGCCAGATGCTAAGCTAAGGGTTACTAGGAATAACAGCTCAGCGAAAGGGAATCGGGGTGATGCGGACTTGCGTTCATTAGACCCGGGCCACACAAAATCAGTCTGAAAAGAAGTAGCGGAATCCAAGCACACAGCTGGCTGGCTGGGGAGCAGGTGTGGGTGAGAGGGTTGGGGAACGGACTAACCGATTCCCGTTTTGTTCAGGTCACACCGGGGGTTCAAACTTTGGACCCGTGGGTCTCGTCCAGTGCAGTGGACAGCCCCAGGGTCAGTACTCAGGCCTCCGTCTCGTTCCCACGCCACACCACCCACCTCCCCAGCAAGCAAGTCACTTGAGTGTATTTGCCTGTTTGGTTTTCAGACAAATTCAGGAAGTACCGTCCTCTTCGAAGCAACCCCAAGTCTCTTTCACAGCACTTTTCTCAAATGGCAAATAGCCCCAGACCTTGCTTCTCAGAATGCCCTGGGCTCCCGGTGATTATGAGCATAACTGTAGATACACAAACCAGGGCATGAGGGGGAGGTTCTCCCCCCAGCACTCTGCTGGGGCCCAGTGTGAACTCTGAAAGGCAGAAGAGGGTCAGCTTTCGGGTGGGGAGGGGAACCCGCTTCACCCTCCCTCAGAGGTCTCCCGTGCTTTCCTAATGGTGACCTTATCGCCCGTTATCTTTCTCTGATTCTCCTCTGCCCCACCCCACCCCTCTATCACCTGATAATTAGTTGATGCAGCAAGGGCTGTGATGCACATAAATAATCAGAAGATGCCAGATAAACTGTATTGGTTTTAAATTAGAGCCGTGCCGACCGTGTCTCCCTACGAGCACCAGCCTATTATTTTTAATTATGGCTCGCAAAGCAAAGTGATTTCTTGCCCTCCTTCCAGCATCCCTGACAGGATCCTGTCGGCCCGGGTGATATGGTGCCCCATCGGCACACACATCCCTAGCCATAGCGCCAGCTGTTACTCAAAAGGTCAGTGGGAAGTGATCAATGGCACCCATTACGACGTGCATTTAGAAGTGGGCTGGGAGGACGTGGACCCTCAAGCCGCTGTCCCCCTGCAGGTGCAGGCAGGATGTGACATTTATAGAAAGGTCTCCAGGATCCCGATCAACTCACAGATTTGTGTCTCATGTCCGCAGGAGGCACGTGTGTACAGTGGGGAACACATGTGTATGTGTGCGTCTCACACGTTTTAACACCGCCTCTCAAAGCCTTCTCCTCGCAGCACCGTGGGCAGAGAACAAGGGTGCACCTGGCCCGGGTCCTGCTTGGCTTTCTGCCTGCTGGGCCACGATGAGAGCAGCGGATTTAGTTCACACAGAAGTCTCGTAGAAACATCTCAGCACCTCATGACATCCTGCGTTGCACAGTCAGGAAGTTGGGCAGATTTGTTCCTGCCCATCTGCAAGGATACCCTCCTGCTCGTGTTGTCAGCACGTGATGCAGCAACTGAGAGGCGTGTTGTGTTCACAGCCTCTTTCCACAGGAGGTGTGGAAAGTCACACCGGGGCTCCGAGCGGAGTCCATGACATGTGTTCCCAGGACCGCCCTGGGTTTGCGGCCCCTGCTGAGCTCCCGGGGCCTCCGCAGCAGGTGGGGAGGGGGCGCACTCCCGGTGAAAGACAGCCCCCTATCGCCTCTCTTCTCATGCATGCATTCTTGTCTCTCCTCTCTGCCCTGCAGCAACAGGGAGCTGCCACCACCGTGTACTGCGCCGTCGCCCCAGAGCTGGAGGGCCTGGGAGGGATGTACTTCAACAGCTGCTGCCGCTGCCTGCCGTCGGCCGAAGCCCAGAGCGAAGACTCAGCACGGGCCCTGTGGGCGCTCAGCGAGCGGCTGCTCCCGGGGGCACCTGGCGGCCTGCCCTCCTAGGCGAGCATCGGCCTGACGCCCACCCCGCTGGACCCCCCCCCACCTCTCATCCCGCGGCCTTCCACGTCCCCCCCACCCAGATCCGCCAGAGGCCCGGGATGTAAGGGCCGTCGTGACAGAGCACCCGGTGTTAGGTACCCCTGGGGAGCAGGGCATTGTGGGGAGAAGGGGAGGTACCTCTTGTCTGGGGGGCAACCCGGGTCCCTCTGCTGCCCTGGCGATGGCCCGTGTAATGGTGAAGCTTTGCCGGTAGGGAGGTTCTCAGTCCCTCTGCAGAAGCACGTGCAGTTCTCACCACTCAGGGTCGCCCGATGCCCCCCACCCCATCCCACCAGCCACACGCCCACGGCCACACGGTAGCCAGGAGCCGGCTTTCTCCTGTCTGGGGAAGGAAGAGCCAGTGTTTACCCTTCACACACTCATCCTCGAGATCACTGCTCCATCCTGATCCAGTCTGAGTCCTGGACAGAGGCCTCTCTGGCCCTTGTTCCAGCTGAGGTGGAGGGGACACTTAGGAGCAGGTGGCACAGACAGTGAGGGTGTCGCAGAGCACTGGTCCACTGCCAGAGCTGCACTAAAGATTCTTCAGATCATAACGAGCAGATCTCACAGATCAGTCCCTAGACAGCTTGACAGGCAGGAAAGGGAGCCTTGCACCCCTAAGGATACCCCGGATGTTTGGGGACTGAGGGATAAAAAGCGTTCCCTTCATCCTTCCTGCATAGTTTCAGGAAGCGACCCCATCACAGAGGTGCACAGCCCCCCGCGTATCTGTTCAGCATCCTGCTTCCGCGTCCTCTCGTCCCTTCCATCCTATGCTTAATAAAAGAACATGCTTGACTACTATCAGCTGAAGTTTGTCTTGTTCCTTTAAATGTTTGTTTCAGTTTTGTGTTTTTTTTGTTTTGTTTTGTTTTTTTAGAAAAGCAATCTAGAGGAAAAAATAAAGCGCTTCTTGTAGACGCCAGGAAAACACCATTCTTGTGTCTTCTCTGAGTTTGTTTTGTTTTTGTGCTTTGTGGCTGTCTGCGGGCCGAGTTGTCTCACGCAATTAGCATGCCAGCATCATATTTTCTGTTGAAGAGAGAAAGAGAAAAATGACTGTTGTTAAATTTCACCTTAAGAAGTTTTGTTATTACGCATGGTGGGTCATGTCAGTCCTCATGATGTGTTCCCCGTGTGATGACCAGGTTCTCGGTGAGTAGGCAGTGTCTCTAGTGATGAGGATAGGGGTGGTTTGAGGCCCTTTGCCCCTGGTCCTGCATCACTCACACCTGGGCTTCCGGGCCATTCCCACAGGGATGTAGGAAGGGCCGCTTCGGCCACGTGGAGATGATGCTTCTGCTCACACACCAGGAAGGCAGGGGCAGAGGGGTGCGTGCCACCAGTCTCCATCCCGACATTATCCGTCTTGGGCCTCTGGCTGTGTTCCCTCAGACACCACTGCTTTCCAGGGGTCCACAGCCTGGCTACATCCTCCCGTCTAGCTATAGCCCCCTTGACAGAATCCTTGAGGGACCTTGACCAGAGGAGGCAAGCGTCCCCCTCAACCAAGAGCTCCCTAAACCCATCGACTCCGCTGGTGGGGATGTAAACTGGTCTAGCCACTGTGGGGAACAGTGTGGAGGTTCCTTAAAAAGCTGAAACCAGAGCCAGCTTACGATCCAGCAAGCCCACTCCTGGGTGTACACCCAGACAAAACCAGAATTCCACAAGATACATGCAGCCCTATATTCACAGCAGCACAATCCACCATAACCAAGACATGGAAACAACTTAAATGTCCATCCAGAGAGGAACGGGTAAAGAAGATGTGAAAAGATTAGCCATAAAAAAGGAACAAAAGAATGCCATTTGCCGCAACACAGATGGACCTAGAGATGATCCTACTAAGTGAATTAAGTCAGACAAATGCCATATATCACATCATTTACAGGCAGAATCTAAAATATGATACAAGTAAACTTATTTATAAAACAGACTCACAGACATAGAAAACAAACTTGTTGTTACCAAAGGGTAGGAAGAGGGGTTAGGAGAGAGAAATTAGGAGTCTGGGATTAGCAGACACACACTACTATATTTCAATAGACAAACAACAATGTCCTACTTACTATATAACACAGGGAACTATATTCAATATTTTATAATCTAGAGTAGAAAAGTATATATATCTGAATCACCTTGCTATACACTAGAAAATAACACAACACTAAATTAACCATACTTCAATGAAAAGCTAAGTCGCACAGAGCAAGTCTTTACACAGTCATGCGCCCAACAGACATAGACTGAGCACCACATTACGGAAATTCAAAGTTAAGGGTGACACCCCCACCACAGAGCTATAAAATGTCTAGATCCTGGGTCCGCAGGAGTGGTCGCAGTACCCAAGGTCATCATCACCTTGACCTCCAGGTTGCTTGATAACCAGAGACCCTGCTCAGAACAAAAGCAGGCTCCTCTCGCCCTGAGTCCACGGGATCAGACGGTGCCAGTCCCTGTGGGTCATTGCTTCTGCCAGACATGTCTCACTTCGTTGGCTGATTCTGTGGGGCAAGTCCTGGACAGGTGACCAAGTGTATAGCATAACGCCTCACTCCTTTTGTTTTTTCCCTTAAGGCCAGGATTATTGCTTACCATCTGTCATGGTGCATATATATAGACACATCACACACACATACACACAGAAACACACATATATGTGTTATATGTATGTGTAACACATGCACATGTGTATGTAATACATACGTATATATTAGTATATGTACACATACGTGTGTGTATATATACATGTAATATAGACCTGGTCTTCCATAATCACCACCACCGTCTGCAGATACTATCGATTATGTGCCAGTTGCCGCTCTGTGGCCCCTGCCCCAGCAAGATGATATGTGGGGATTCCACTAAAATAACTGAAAACAGAAGATAACTGTGGGGGGAGACAAAAGAAGGGTGTGAAACCGAATAGTAGGAAGACTTGCATGGTAATAAACAGCTGAAAATCTCTGCTGAAGTCACCCCTACCTTCTTACTTTGTGCTCCGATGATGACATTGACAGAGCGACCTGCCCACGTCTCCTGGCTGGGGACCACAGGAGCAGAGTCGGCCTGCGGATGCAGGACGATGATCTGCAAGTCCCTGTCCCTCCCACTGCACCCCGCTGCAGAAAGGCTGCCTGCAGACCCCCAGTACATGTCCATGAATAAATGGATATGGTGGGGGGCCTTATTCACAGAGCCAGACTGACCTCCTGTCCAGGCCCGGGGCCTGGGTCTCCTCCCAGCACCCCACATCTGGGGCGAGCCCTGCCTGTCTGTGCCGTTCACCTGGCAGCACTGTCCCAGCCCTGCAGACCTCCTCTCCTGCTCCGGCTCTGAGCAGGTGTGCACCCGGCTTCCCTCCCCAGGTTTGGCCTCCAGGGGACTCAGTGGCCAGGGTCTTGCACCATGGCACCAGGGCCACGGCCTCCACGCAGGCCAGCGAGAGGGCGCCAGAGTCTCCAGCAGCCTTCTCCAATGAGCTGCTCTCTCTCCCTGTGCCTTGACCCCCGAAGGCCGCCGGCTTCCACGTGCACGGCTCACACAGGGACACCTTTCTGCCATTGATCAATAGGAAACAAGAAACTGAAGCGGCCCCGGCAGTGACTGAAGCTGTGGCTTGTGGTTTAGCTCTTTAAAATGGGATGATGGGTGGCTTTGTTTTGAACTTCCACGAAGGGGGCCCTGACTATTTTCATTAAGGTCAGCGCTGGGCCCGAAAGCTTGGGCTCGCAAAAGGGCTGCACGTTTGGGTCACCAGCGTTGAGAAGTTCACTTTTTAAGTTAACTTTGATGGAAGTATAGTTGCTTGACAGTGTTGTGTTAGTTTCTGCTGTACAGCAAAGTGAATCAGCTATAGATATATACATATATATATATCCCCAAAGAAATTTACATTTTTAAAAAAACATCTAAAATAGCACTATTATACAAATGAACTTTTTTCCTGATCCTTGAAACCAAATTTATGGGTACCAAAGGGAAGGGGGAGCAGAGGATAGATGAAGAGATTGGGACGGACATATACACACTACTACATGTAAAACAGATGACTAACAACCACCCACGGTAGAGCACAAGGAACTGGACTCAATGATTCCATAATAACCTGTATGGGAAAAGAATCTGAATAGACTGGATGTATGTCTAACTGATTCACTTTGTTCTACACCTGAAACATACAACATTGTAAATCAACTATATTCCAATAAAATTAAAAAACCTTTTACAATTAATTCAAGAAAAAATAGCAATATTTACCCTGTTAACTTTTCGTGCCTTTCCACATATCCAAACTAGTTTGAATTCATTTTAGAATAATAAATAATATCACAAAATATTATCCACATGATGACTGAAAAAAACTTCTCTGAATTCTACTTGATGAGATGCTGTACTAACGAAGGAGGCAATTTCCAAAAAGGAAAAGACAGGCCCAGTCAGATACCACTATCCTAACAGATTTTTCAGCTCTGTTTATTACTTTTGACAGCTTCACAGTGTTTGGTTTCACAGCCTTGTTTTATCTCCCCCAAGATTACTCTCTTTCTCCATTGTCAGTTATTTAATGGAGTCTTCACGTGTCGTCTTGCTGGGTGGGGGAGTGTCACTGGGAATCCCTTGCTCTGGGACATTCAGGCTATTTCTAGTTTTTGCTGTTAGAACTAATGGTGCAACTAGCATCTGTCTTCATGCAGTTCTTCCCTTCCGTTGACTGTCCTCCCCAGCATCCATAGGCACCCCTGAGACTCTTGGGTTTAACAGATCTTGTTTGGCTTTTGCTGCTTACTCGCATGTGCGTTATGGAAGGGTTACATGTGCCAGCAGGGTTACGTACACACCAGCAGAAGGTACATATTTCTGGGTGCTGGTTGTTGTGTGTGTGTGTGTGTGTTTAACAACTTCCTCAGCCCTGGGTGTTGGTATTTAATTTTTTTTTAAAACATTTTCACTTCGTATTGTCACAGTCTATAACTACTTACATAAAATACCCCTAAGCAACCAGTCTCCATATTTAAAGTACAAGCATTTTGTCTTTTGCTTTCCCACCGGGCCAAGTTCACAGTTTTAATTAGAATGGACATTTTAGGTGAGTCTACCTTCTGTCTGGGTAGGAAAAAATCAGCCATGCCAGGACATCTTTATCCCATGACTCCAGCAGTAAGAATCCTGCCTAAGGTACCTTTTCAGTCACCAACGCTAGCACGACCTGGGCCCCATCTGCATGCCGGCCCAAACCAGCACGGCTCCTTCTGGCTTACGTACTAACCCCCTGGCTGAAGTGCGGCCTGCTTCTAGGCGTCACACCACTGGGAATGACTGTCTCCTAAGCTGATCTGTTTCCAAGGCCAGGGCCTGCTGCATCTTCAGTGTAGGAGAATAAAAGCTTCATTTTCAATATAGGTCTATGCAGACAGACGCCCTTCACCGCTCACTCAGATGGAAGATGCTCCGTGCCTTCCTCCAGCTTCTCCTGGTTTTATCTGAAGCTCACTAGGGGCTGCCTGTTTTACTTTGGAGTCATGTCAGTTTCTCATTGGATGTTGGGTCCCTTAGGTGAGAAAGCCCACTTTGATAAAGTATCATATCCTGAATCTTACCAGTACTTTGTGCAAAACATGTAACCTGAAATGCTATTTTTGCTCATTTAAACCTCACGAGTTTTGAATGAAATGTCACTGTCCCCTTTATACCAGTGGGGAAAATAGTTCAATCAAATATTTCAAGGAGGCGGATGGCCCCCCTCCAGGGTAAAGGGATTGGAGATTCATTCCCTCTGGACTGAAACTCCAAGACACGAAAAGCAGGACAATTAAGGGGGAAGGCTGGGCCCTGCCCAGACCACATATTTCTCATTCTCGAAGTCAGGAGACCTCCCCGACCAGACATGTGCAGAAAAGGTTCGTTGGAGGCCAAAGAGGAATCATGTCAAGGGATGTTCTACCCAGACGCCTTTTTGGTAAAATCCATCTTGGCTAAGAGATGGATGTGCACGTGTGGGAGGATCTTGAGATATACCAAATACAGACTGTGAACCAGGCAAATCAGAATGATTGGCCAAAGGAAACCCGGAAGAAATACCCCATAAAAGTAATTCAAACTGCCACGAGGGTGCTACTCAGGGCCGCTCCCTCTGAGTCTGCCTGTGTGTCTATTCACACGTCCTATTCTCTTTTTTTCCTCTTAATAATACTTTGTTTCACTACTTTCTGTCTTTGTGGGAATTCCTTCCTGCACAGTGGAAGGTGCGGGCCCTTGTCATTGACCACCGGTCTAGTACTAGGCTGGGACCTGGTGCTTTCACTGCCGCGACACGGCCCATCTCAGGCTGGGGACCCAAGACCTGCTCCAAGCCGTTGCAGGCCGAGGCCACCTGAGATCACGCCACCACTTCCTGCATTATGTTGTCCCGGTCACTTGACCTCTCTGAGCCCCCGTGTCCCGACCACAAGATGCATTTGTGATTTCTCTTACCCCTCCAACTTCATCTCTCCCTTGTTTTACTTTCCATGTACACACTTGCTTAGATTTTTTCTAAGCTGAACAAATGGGTGTTCGTTAGTAATCCACTCGAATATAGTTTTATTCTTTCTCTATACTCTTTAAATATGACTTGTGAGATTGGTTGGAGGTGGGGGTAGGTCTATCATTGTATTTAAATACAGTTGTTCTTAGAAATAATTGCTGAATAATAATTTTTTTTCTACAAAATGTATTACTGTTGTTTTCATTAGAAAGTTGAAATGTACGTTCAGCATTTAAACTTGGGGGAAAACATCAGGAAAACAAATATTCCCAGAGTCTCACCCCTCAAAGACAACCACTGTGACTGTTCTGATGTATATATTCCCTTTCTCTCTTTTTAAAAAATGCAATCGAGTTTATTTGTATCTCTTCAGTTTTATGTAATGCAATTATACCCCACGTACAGTTTTATATATTTTAAAGTAAACAAATTCTGGATACATCTACTACCCTTATGATCCTGCATTCAGCAAACAGGTATACCATAGTTACCTAAGCCTTGCACTGTTACTGGAGAGCTAAGGTTCCCTAATTACTGTATTTTCATTAATACATATAATGCTTTAATAAACAGAACTGCATAAGATTTGGGGAGACTAGTTTGATTTATTTCTTACCATGGATTCCAAAGGGAATGTAGGGTCAAACAACGGGGGAATTTTTAAGCCTCCGGTTACCTACCTCCAGGCTGACCTCTGCCCAGAGTTTCCTGGAGCAGGGCAGGTGTGTGTGCTGGCGGTTGGTTTCTTTTGCCCCGATACTCTGCCTATCTGCTGTTTGGCGGCCTCTTCTCAGGGCTGCCCGGGCAAGTTTCCTAGGATAGAAAGCTCTTGCCTCTGCAACCGGGACAGGAGAGGGCAGGAGCGGTGTGTCAGCAGAACCCGAAAGGGCTGACCGTGACAGAACCCAGCTCAACTCCGGGTCAGCTGGTTTTGCCAGCCTTTGAGGGCATCACAGTGTTCACTGTTCGAGTGTTTCGGGACCTACTGAGAAAGTCTGAAGACTGTCTTGGCCGGGACGGCATGTGTTCAGACTTCTTGGTGCGGTTTGCTGAGGCAGGGCTGGCCCCTTAGACTCAGTCTTGGGGGAGCTTTACCTGGTGGGGCCTAGATGTAAAGGGCTGATGATGAAGCCCTAGCTTTTCACTCTTACTAGTGGCTGCCTTCAAGCTCATTTCAGGGACAGAGGCTAAATTCCTTCTTGGATGATTTAGGGAAAATTTCCGTCAGACCATCCCATTTCCTGAACAAGATTCCAGAACCTTCTAGAAGCCCATATAAGTCTCCCTAAATATCCCCAAAGCCTTCACAGCTTCAGCACACTCTCAAAATAGAGAAGTAAAAGGCATGGGAAAGAAGCAACATATAGACAGGTAGGTAGATATGATTTCAATTGAACCACTGGAATGATTAGTAATAATATAAAGAAGTACTATTTAAAATAGTACTTTAAAATAAAATAAAATAAAATTACAGTAAGCATTATTAGTAATACAAACTCCAGACCCCTTGGCCTAGAAATTCAAGTTCTAAATTTTAGAACTCTGAAGCAGGGCAGTTCTCCCAGTCTGCACAGACGATAGATGTATATGTGTGACTGTGTATATGTGTGTGTGTATACACATATCAGGAGTTTGGGAACTCAAAAACTCCATTAACATACTAATGGATCTGAGAAGTACAGTTGCTAAAAACGATTTAAATATGTTTAATTTCAAATGTTTTGAACACAGGCCACTGTTTTTTTTTTTTTTAAGATAGTGTTTTGTTAACAGGGCATTGCTCTCCAGGATATACAGACATGTTTTTCTTAAAGCAATGATAATAATAATAACAACAACAACAACAATAAACAGCCAAGGTCAATTTAAATGTCCAACAGTTGGGGTCAGGGCTCTCTGACTACCATGATGTTATGGGAAAATTTTAATTAAGTGAAAAGATGTTTTTAATAAATGAAGTGAAAGATGTAGGTTATAAAATCTATAAGGTATTGTATTTCTGTGCACGTAAACTACATATTGCGAGAGAGAGCTGTGAGGTGTTAGGACACATACGTGCCTTTTCCTCTTTGCGCCTACCCATATTCCCTGCATTTTCTACAATGAAAGTATGCCCAATAACATTCTAAAAGTTAAAGTTATAAAGCAGAGAACGTGCCAACGCTTGTAAAAAGTGCCGGTTGCCTCCGGCAGTGTTCTGGCTCAGCTGTGGGCTGACTCGGGCCCAGTGACTGATCCTCCAGAAGGTTCTCTCGGGCTGACACCAGCGAAATGGCTTTGGAGTTCCGCAGGAAGAGAGTGGGGGGTCTGAGGGCCTCGTCACACAGGGGCAACTGTGAGAGAGGACTTGGGGTCTCTTGGCAGGTTTGTCTGAACGACTCCTCCCGCTGTGGTGTGTTCAGAGGCACCCGCTCCTTCTGGCTTGGGCTGGGTCAGCTTTCCACGAGAGCCTTTCCTCCGCGGCAGCAATAATGCTGCCAAGGTCGGAGTGACTGACCTCCCCACCTCAGCACTCCCGTTAACCTTGAGCGCTCACACCCAGCCCCTGCAGAACCCATACCGTGGATGGACGCCAAGTCCCTTTCCACTTTTTGTTTTATTATTGCTTGCTAAAAGTTTGAACCAAATGATAAATGGAAGTATTGATTTTGTTTGTTTATCTCCCTGACCTCTGTCAACGTAAAGTTTTAAGAAAACAGACTGTTAGAAAAGTAAAGTTATATGTCTTACATTATTCTAAACACATATACTCATCCGAAAACCTTAAGGGGAATATTTACACCTCCAGAGAAGATACACAGGTGGCCAAAAAGTGCATGGAAAGTGGTTAAACATCACTGATTCTCAGAGGAATGAAAATCAACACTGTCATTCTCACAACCAGTCAGGACGGCCATCATCAACACGTCTGCAAACAATAAATGCTGGAGAGGGTGTGGAGAAAAAGGAACCCTTCCGCGCTGCCAGTGGGAATGTAAATTGGTACAAATACTGTGGAGAACAGCATAGAGTTCCATAAAAAGCTAAAACTAGAGCTACCATGTGATCCAACAATCCCACTGCTGGCATATATCCAGAGAAAACTAATTTGAAAAGATACACACACTTCTAATGTTCATAGCTGCACTATTTATGGTGGCCAAGACATGGAAGCAACCTACATGAGCATCGACAGAGAAATGGATAAAGAAGATGCAGTACACATATACAATGGAATATTACTCAGCCATAAAAAAGAACAAAATAATGCCATTTGCAGCAACCCAGATGGACCTAGAGATTATCATACTAAGTGAAGTTAAGGCAGACAAAGCCCAATACCAGATGATACCACTTACATGTAGAACCTAAAAAATGCTACAAATGAACTTTTTTTTTACAAAACATGAGTAGACTCACATAGAAAACAAAACTTATGGTTACCAAAGGGGAAAGTGGGGAGGGGGGAGGGATAGAATAGGAATTTGGAACTCACGGATAGACACTACTATACGTATGATAAATAATCAACAAGGACCTACTGTATATATCACAGGATATATACACAAGATATATATGACAAGATATTCAATATCTTGTAGTAATATATAATGGAAAAGAATATGAAAAAGAATATATATATATAAAATTATATAACTGAATCACTTTGCTGTATACCCGCGGCTAACACAGCATTGTAAATCAACTACACTTCAGTTTGTAAAAATTTTGAGTTTTGTTACTTTCTAGTGGGGAAGACAGTATACAAAGTACAGCATCTAGCAAGAAAATATGAATAACTAAGAAAACCATCATACTAATTCCTCCACCCACTTTGGGTCTGAATAAGAACACCAACAGTGTGGTCCCCTGGTACTTGCCCCGCAAGCTTCATCAGTAAAAGCCAGGGGAAGCGCTTCACCAGACCTTTCTCTGACTCTATCACTCCACGTCATGCTGGAAGGCGCTTCCAGACCTGCGGTGAGACAGGCCTTCAGTTCACCTTCTCCTGGAAGGAGCTGGTCTCTGCAGCTCTGAGCTGGAGGCAGCCCGCCTGTTAAATTTCACTCTGCTTTTATAGGCCTTTTGCATGCAGTGTTAAGCACACAGCCCTACCATCTAATTAAAAGACTCTTATCAATTTGCAGGATAGTTGCTTATGGGGAAAAAAATTATAATAAACACACGACACCGAGGTAAACATCAATCACCCACTGAGAATGTTAGCATTTAATCCTATGCTTCCTGAAGAATGTTTAGAGAAGTGCTCGCTTTGAGAAACATCCCTGTTAACTTTTTAGAACTGAATTGCACAGGACCTTTCTGAGGAAGGGACACAGGAGGAGGCGATGACAAGGGGAGGTCTTTGCGGCACTCTGATTCAGCCGTGACTTCTGTCCTTTGGCCTGGCTTCTGTGGGTGCCACTGGCAGTGGCAGAAAGAACACATGTGGTTCTTTTTGAAAATGAAAGAATCAGTCAAGCCTGGGACAGTGGTTAATAGAGGCTTGTAATGGATGTCGGTTTCCCATCGTGGAGTGGCCTTTCTGAATCGAACATCCTAGGATGAGAGGCCAGCTTTCCTGGACAAATTACACTTATTTAACAGCAAGATGGGCCCCTGAGATCCATGGATGCGCTTTTTGGAGGGGTGAGTGTGAAGTCAAGGTTGCACATGCTACTGACTCCTCCTCCCCTGAGTAAGGTCTTTTTCCAATGCTGGGGGGGGTAGGCGCGCCTTCTGCCATGTTTCTTTGTCCCAAATTTATACTTGTCACTCCTCTAAAATTGGCTGCAGTTTGTCAGGCTGGTCTGGTTCAAATATCTATTTTAAATATCACCCCCAAAGCAAATTAAAATCAGAAATGTCATGTTCTTTTGTGCAGTTGCATTAGTCTGACCTCTGGGAACATGGGGGAAAGTAGCTCCCAGGCACAACAGGAGGAACAGTGGAGGCGCTGTCGCCACCTGGATGTGAAAACCAGACAGAATAACACCCCCCCAGCGCCCCGCCCCCTAGACTTGCTCTGTGCCAGCAGGCTCTTCTGGAACAGGATGCTGACACGCCCCAAGCCCAGCATGGTTGGGAGATCATTTAATGATCTGGCTGAGGATGGGGAGAGACAGGGCGCCATTTTGGTATCCAACCTGGTTTCTAGGGGGAACAGCGGACATAAGTCCCGACTGCGTTCTATTTTCTAAGTTAATATCAGTTGTGAACTAGGAGAAAACATTAGAGGAGTGTGGTCTAGGTCTTAAAAGCTGGCAGAAGTGAAAATAAAATGACCTACACTGTGGGACAGAAGACCGAGGTCTCAGCAGCAAGCACAGAGGGAAAACACTTTGCCCATTTGACTCGAGTGTGATTTTTGTCTAAGTATTATTGTGTGTCTATCAGACATCAGCCTGCCTATCTTTCTGTCTACTGGCTCACTTCAACACAGCAAAGAAAGGACTATTTATACTGTCAAAAGAGAGCAGGAAAAAAGTATTATAATGGTTTAAGATAACCATGTAGACAATATATGCATAAAAAAGACAAAATGCACTGTGATCTACTAAAATGTCTGTGTTGGCAAGGTATGAACCCGGAGAGACAGGAATCTAGGCTAATTCCCTTCCTATTCTCACACTTGCTTTAAACTTTTCTATATGTACAGACTTTGTATGAGAACAACTCCATGTTATTAACTACACTTCTGGTGGAATTAATATTCCAGGATTTGGATGTTCCCTAATTAACTTGACAATCTCCCTATTATATAAAGAAAGCTGGAGTCCTGATATAGTCCAATATCCAGTCTAGACCATGGGGAAGTTAACTGAGAAGGCTCTTAGAAGCATGTTTAACCCCATATTAGACACAGGTTTGGGGCTTAAGCCTTCCCTGGCTGGCACCCATGTCACATAACCCTGTATGAGGTTTGGTAAAAATGAGATAAATGAAAACACCAAAATATCCAGATAAACATGTCCAGAGTTATCCTCTATGGCACCCTATGATAACACAGCCAAGTTTTCCCTACAAACTGATCCCTGTATTTGATAGGATTAGACACAGCAGAAATCTCAGAAATAACACTCCAGTTCAATAACAGTTGGAAAAGCGTTACCATAAAGACAGGCCATTCTTAGTTTTCATGCAGTGAGGAAGGATCATTGCCTAAATAATTGAAAATCAATGCAGTATATTAAAAAGCAGAGATATCACTTTGCCAACAAAGGTCTGTATAGTCAAAGCTATCATTTTTATACTAGTCATGTATGGATGTGAGAATTTGACCATAAAGAAGGCTGAGCACCAAAGAATCGATGCTTTTGAACTGTGGTGCTGGAGAAGACTCTTGAGAGTCCCTTGGACTGTAAGGAGATCAAACCAGTCCATCCTAAAGGAAATCAGTCCTGAATATTCACTGGAAGGACTAATGTTGAAGCTGAAGCTCCAGTCCTTTGGCCACCTGATGCGAAGAGCTGACTCTTTGAAAAAGCCCCTGATGCTGGGAAAGATTGAGGGCAGGAGGAGAAGGAGGTAACAGAGGATGAGATGCTTAGATAGCATCACCGACTCAATGGACATGAATCTGAGCAAATTCCGGGAGACAGTGGAGGACAGAGGAGCCAGGAATGCCATGGTCCATGGGCTGGAAAGAGTCGGACACAACTGAGTGACTGAACAGCAACAAAACGTATAGGATGGGTCATGTATTCACTCAGCAAACAATTGTTAAGCACTTCCTATCATGGTTCCTATGTCATACCATGAAATGCAGAGAGAGAAATACATTGTGTCACCCTGGAGCTCAGACTAGGGACTAGAAGCAGATCCAAAAAACAGGTAATCCGGGACCCTTACACAACTGCAGGGGGACAAGATCTCGTTGGACTTTACCTACTGGCCCTAAGTGTTCCCTGTACAGAGGGATGTGGCTGCCTCTTCCCAGAGCTGCAGGCTGGGGTGTGTCATAGTGAAGGTACTCTCGATGGAGGCCTTGATGGGATAAATGCAGATGCGTGGGATCAGCAGAGAGAAGACCCCGCTGTGCCTCACTGGGAGGGGCTGGGATGCCAAGAAAACTCCCCAACGAAGTAACACTGACGTTTCAAAAATAGTAGACAAGCAGATTTAAAAATAAGTATGCAGAACAGAACAGGATTGAATGCTAATTTTTGCTTTCATTAAATATTTTAAGAAACTGCTCACAGAGATCTGCCCAGCCTCCAAAGACCTTGACAGGGGAAGCGACCTTCTTATTTTCAAGGCATCACTGGGTCTTTTTGCACCGTCCTGGGCTGAAGAGGCATCTCCCTTCACACTTGCGTGCCACATGCAGGGTCTGCTTCGGGGGCAGCCAATGGTGACACTTTGTTTGTAAGCCAGCAAACACTGGTAGTTCTGCACAGACCACACAATTAATTTTATTTTCGCCCTCAGCCAGATTTCCAACAAAGACCCCAGAGATGTCTGGAAAATTAATTTATTAAAAAGCAATAGCTTGATAATACACACGATGGCAGAAGAAATGAATATGTTCAATATCTTATAAAACAGTTGGCAAT
This sequence comes from Giraffa tippelskirchi, assembly GCF_054371585.1. Classification (NCBI taxonomy): domain Eukaryota; kingdom Metazoa; phylum Chordata; class Mammalia; order Artiodactyla; family Giraffidae; genus Giraffa; species Giraffa tippelskirchi. The sequence goes on along the minus strand of NC_137281.1, from coordinate 54,460,845 downwards.
CACATAATAGAACATTCATTGTCAATTTAGTAGCTTGTCTCATTATGCTCAGCAAATAGTTGTAAAATAGTGTATTATTCATGAACCAAATGCATTAATTACTTTTAGTGCACATTTATTTTTCAAATGCAGGAAGAGTTAGATTCATCTAGAAAAACAACTTATTTTGCAAAAGTCTGCTCCAGTCCCCTTTCAAATAAAGAGCCACAAGGTGTGTTTCTTAGGCCTGAAGATACACTCTGGTGAAGCTCTGTCACAGCCTTGAGCAGGTAGTGACAGCCCCTGCCTTGGCTTTTGTGGCAGAGGGCTAGCTGATACGAATCCCCCAGATGTAGAATCCACCCAGTGCCTCCGTCAGTCCTGACCTAGGTGGGTAAGAAGTAATTCAGCTACATGAGCCTCACCATTGACTTGGCCATAGAACCTGTTTTGCAGTGGGATATGAGCAAACATATCCTGCTTGCAGACAAACAGGGGACTAAAGTGTCCTTGCATTGCTAGTTCTGCCTTTTCACATTCCTGCCTCCTACCACGAAGGGAATACTCCCAGGGGACCACTAGTCCAAAAAAAATGAGAGTCACATCAAGTAGGTATGAACCCAATCCATAGCCTAGAGCCACACCCAGCCTGGATCAGCTGACCCTCAGCCTGCAGACAGATATGATTGCTGCTTTAAGGGGCTACATTTTGGGGGGTGCTTTGTTATGCAGCAAAAGCTGACTGATACATGTAGCATATGCAGAATTTACTTTGGGATGCCCTGGAGGAATCCTCAAAGCAACTGGCAGTCAATTTACCTCTCTTAACACCTGCTTTGGAGGATGTCTGGCACACGAGAAGATAAACCCACGACAGAAGCTACCCATGGTGTAGAGAAAGATATTTTGCCTATGTGGACCTCACGGTGGCAGCCACTGAAGCAGCCAGTCTAACTGTGAGCCTTGATTTGCATCAAGCTGCTTCTCATGTGGGCAGCTCCATGCATGGGCTCCAGAGTAAGTAAGAAGAGGAATTGATTTAGTTAACACTGGCTAACCAGAGCAGCAAGGAAAGCGAATCTCTAAAAATCCCAGACCATGCAGGGTTGTTATACATAGTCAACATAACAGAGACAATGCCCAGCCTCCTAGGCACACAATAGCTGCTGGTAGTAGGTTACTCAGACAGTAAAGAATCCGCCTGCAAGGCAAGACACCTGGGTTTGATCCCTGGGTCAGAAAGATCCCCTGGAGAAGGGAAAGGCTACCCACTCCAGTATTCTTGCCTGGAGAATTCCATGGACAGGGGAGCCTGGTGGGCTACAGTCCATGGGGTCGCAAAGAGCCAGACACGACCAAATGACTAACACACACGGTAGCAATCAGAGTCACGATCACTGTCGCTATTTGGACTATTCCTTGACAGTGGAATTCAGCAGCAGAAGGAAGGGCAGGAAACACCCTTTCCATCCCCAACTGCCAGCCAAGCCTCCCAGAACCCAGGCATCCTTCCCGTCCCCTTCTCGAGATCCCCTCCTTAGTGGTACCAGCACCATCATCCCGGAACTCTACTGAGCCCAGCCAGGTGCTGAAACCCTGACACTTTCGTAGTCCATGTTGCAGGCGGGGAGGTGGGCATTGCCTGAGCTTCAAGGGGTAGGAGGAGAGCTCCCAGCTCAAGCACCTGATTTCCAAACTGAATTGCTTTCTGGCCTCTCCTCTGCCATAGCGCACTTAATTGCCGTAGCTCCCAATCGACCCTCTTCTAGGTCCTGAAGAATGCTTGACCACCACTCGGCTCTATTGAGCCATCCTCACCGATGTCTGTGTCAGGGCACAGGCTGTGTCCTCTCCCTGGAGTCTCCTTTCCCTGCATCTCCCTCCTCTGGGTCCACCGAGGAGATCTCCTACACATCCTGTAAGGCCCAGAGTCCAGGTCACGCGTTCCAGTGAGCTGTCCAGGGAAAGGACAGCACTCCTGCCTTTGAGTTCCACTGAATCTTGCCCATACTTCCCAAGATGTTAAGCAACCGTGCTGTTTTCTTGTTTGTTCAGTCCCCTCTGTTTGTTGCGTTCAGCCAGGAGATCTTTGAGAGTACAGACAGCATCTCGCTCCCGTCAGGGTTCCCAGCCCCTTGCACCACGTTGAGACAAAGTCCTCAGGAAATGTTTTGTATAAATGAATGAATGTTTTTGTGGAGGCCAGCTGAAAGGCCCTCGTCCCTTTCTTTGCCCCGCTGCTGTTCCCGTTTCAGCCTCTGCTGTCTAGATCCCCAGCATTCCCCACTGAAGACATGGCAGGAGATCGGAGCCCCTTCTTACTAGGAGTTAAAGAAAGAAAAAGAAAATAGTACTCGCCATCTCGAATGACTCCAAGCCCTCCAGGGACAACCTATGCAGGGTTCCCCGCGAGGAAAGGGGCACGCGAAGACATTTCTAATTAAATTCTTTAGTGCTTCTACTTGACCTCATTTCAACTGTGCCATAAATCTTTAAAAAAAAAAAAAAAACACTTAAATCCAAAATTTTAAATAACACTTATGCTCTGGTTTAGAACAGGGACTCTCCTTCTTAATCCATTAGTTGGACACACTTTGGTTGCCAGGGTCTATTGTGGGACTGGATCAGTGAAAGGCTGCTGACCATTTCAATTAAAATGTTTTCAAGGATTTCTCAATAATAAACTGGTCTTGCTAGTTGAAATAATAATTAAAATGAAATAATAATTAAAAAATAAACCCTCACAATCCTCTGTGTAATGTTAAGGCACGCTGTTGGTGTCCATGTACCAAGACAAATACCTCCTTGAGACAGGGAGCCGTGGAAACAATTAAAGTATAAATCCCAGGCCCCCGCGAACACCTAGGCTCTATTAGCTGACTTTGTCTCTGGTCACATTAAAGCCCCACAGAGCTCACTGGTGGCTTGGGAGGGAGTGGTATGGGCCCTACTTCAGTGAAAGCATAATTCCACTCTGTAAATCTCTGCTGTAATTGGCCAGTAAACATACGCTTTGGCAAAATGACCATGGGGGGTGACTGGTTAGAGAATCTCCACCCTCGTATTTCTCACTCTCTGCAGTCCTTCTAGCTTTGAGAGTGTCCTGTTCACACAGCAGCTGGGTGTGCAGAACATGCAGCCCGCAGCTCCAGGTAGGTTAGTTCCTACTCAGAGGCTGCTCACGAGGAAACGTGTTGTTACCCCCTTGACCCAGTCTGCTCTGGGGTTTCTCAGGCTCAGTTTGGGGTTGGATAATCCTTGGCCGTGTGGAGCTGGCCCGTGCACTGCAGGGCGTTGCACGGTACTGCTGGAGGAGGTAGCATGGTGAGGAGCAGCCTGCTCTTGCCTCACTTGATGCCATGCGACTCACACCCCACCTGTGTGACACCCCCAAATGTTCCCAGACGTTGCCAACTGTCCTGCAGGGGGCAAACCTACCCTCGATTAACAACCCGCAGGATGGGGCCGCAGGAGGTGGGGGTGGGGCGCATAATATTTGCAAACAAAGTGACCAACAAGGGATCAGTCTTCAAAATATACAAACAACTCACACAGATCTATAGCAAAAGAAGCAAACAACCCAACGAAAGAGTGGGCTGAAAATCTACATAGACACTTCTTCAAAGAAGACAGAAAGATGACCAAAAGCTACATGAGAAGATGGTCAACATCACTAATCATCAGTTCAGTTCAGTTCAGTTCAGTCGCTCAGTCGTGTCCGACTCTTTGCGACCCCATGAATTGCAGCACGCCAGGCCTCTCTGTCCATCACCAACTCCTGGAGTCTACCCAAACCCATGTCCATCGAGTTGGTGATGCCATCCAACCATCTCATCCTCTGTCGTCCCCTTCTCCTCCTGCCCCCAATCCTTCCTAGCATTAGGGTCTTTTCCAATGAGTCAACTCTTCGCATGAGGTGGCCAAAGTATTGGAGTTTCAGCTTCAACATCAGTCCTTCCAATGAACACCCAGGATTGATCTCTTTTAGGATGGATTGATTGGATCTCCTTGCAGTTCAAGGGGCTCTCAAGAGTCTTCTCCAACACCACAGTTCAAAAGCATCAATTCTTTGGCGCTCAGCTTTCTTCACCGTCCAACTCTCACATCCATACATGACCACTGGAAAAACCATAGCCTTGACTAGACGGACTTTTGTTGGCAAAGTAATGTCTCTGCTTTTAAATATGCTGTCTAGGTTGGCCATAACCTTCCTTCCAAGGAGTAAAATCATCAGAGAAATACAAATCAAAACTACAATGAGGTATCATCTCACACTCATCAGAAGCCATCATCAAAAAATCTACAAACAGTAAGTTCTGGAGAGGAGGTGGAGAAAAGGGAACCCTCCTGCTGGAGATATATCCGAACTGTAATTCAAAAAGATACATAACCAAGACATGGAAACAACCTAAATGTCCATTGACAGATGAAGGAATAAAAGAAGATGCGGTACATATATACAACAGAGTATGACTCAACCAACAAAACAGAACAAACATGCAGCAACGTGCATGGACCTAGAGATTATCATACTAAGTGAAGTAAGTCAGACAGAAAGACAAATATCATATGTAGAAGTTGTCATATGTAGAATCACTTACGCATAGAGACCGATTTTATAAATGATACAAATGAACTTATTTACAAAATAGAAACAGATTTACAGACATCAAAAACAAACTTAACGCTTAATAAAGGGGAAATGTGGAGGGGGACAGGGAGGGGATAAATCAGGAGCTTGTGATTAAGATACACACACCACTATATATAAGGTAGATATTCAGCAAAGGCCTACTGGACAGCACAGGGAACTCTCCTCGATATGAAAAGAATGAATGTATGTGTAACTGAATCACTTTGTGGTACACCTGAAACTAATGCAACAATGTAAATCAACTACCCTAATAATTTTTAAAAAATTTTTTAATTCAAAGAAAAGAACCACTGGTCTAGTCAGATTTCCCCATGTGTTGAGGTCTTAGCACCCTATCAGGACCAGTGCCGTTGTATCTGACTCTTGGCGACCCCAACGACTGTAAACTACCAGGCTCCTCCATCCATGGAATTTTCCAGGCAAGAATGCTGGAGTGGGTTGCCATTTCCTTCTCCAGGGGATCTTCCTGACCCAGGGATCGAACCCAGATCTCCTGCATTGCAGACAGATGCTTTACCGTCTGAGCCGCCAGGGAAGCCCACCCCATAGGGACAAGTCACCATATTCCGGGACCTGTTTTTCCCCTGATCAGTTTCACTCCTGACCTTGTTCTCAGCTGACCTGCATGGATTCCTCGCTGGCCCTTTACGTCTCCCTGCTGGTCATTTCTGCTCCTGCCTGTGCGTGTGGTTCTTGGTTTCTGGAGTCTGACCTGCAGTCACCCCCGAAGGATCCTGACCCTCTCTGAGGCTGTTCCTTATTGGACTCGACTGTGACAGGTTACCCACAGACTTGGTCAAGCCTTGCCTCTGGTCCCCTCGGACAAAGTCCAGCCTCCACCACCACCAAAGACAGTGCTGCAGTGGCCCACCAGGTTCTCCCAGTGTCCGAGCTATCCCGGGTTGCAAGAGAGACCACAATAGCATTTCATGCTTCTTTCTGGGTTCGTAGAAAGAGGTACCCTCTCTCTTTAGGTTTTAGATTTCCACTGGATCCAACAGAGCCAGGGACTCCAGAGTTCACTCTGATGTCTTGGTTTATTTTGAATGCTCAGTCTACTTCATATAAGAGTCTGTGGCCTCCCAAGGCGATAGAAATAAAAACAAAAATAAAACAAATGGGGCCTCATCAAATGTACAAAAGCTTTTGCAAAGCAAAGGAAACCATAAACAAAATGAAAGGACAGCCCACAGAATGGGAGAAAATATTTGCAAACGTTGCGACCGACAAGGGCTAAGTATCCAAAATATACAAATGGCTCATGTAATTCAACAAAACAAACAACCCAATCAAGAAACGGGCGGAAGACCTAAAGAGATACTTCTCCAAAGAAGAAATACAGATGACCAATAGGTACGTGTGAAGATGATCAATACTACTAATTATGAGATAAACACAAATCAAAACTACAATGAGGTACCACCTTACACTGGTCAGAATGTGTGTGTACTAAATTGCTTCAGTCGTGTTCGACTCTGTGCGACCCCATGGGCTGTAGCCCACCAGGCTCCTCTGTCCATGGGATTCTCCAGGCAAGAATACTGGAGTGGGTTGCCATGCCCTCCTCCGGGGATCTTCCTTACCAGGGATCAAACCTGTGTCTCCTATAGCTCCTGCATTGCAGGCAGATTCTTTACTGCTGAGCCACCAGAGAAGCCCTCTTACCAACCTCACACCGGTCAGAATGGCCATCACTAAAAATGCTGGAGCGGCTGTGAAGAAAAGAGAACCCTCCTACACTGCTGGAGGGAATGTAAGTTGGTTCAACCACTATGGAAAACATTATGGAGGTAAAACTAGAAACAGAGTTACCACACGACCCAGCAATCCCACTCCTGGGCATATATCCAGACAAAACTATAAATCAAAAAGACACAGGCAAGCCTGTGTTCACAGCAGCACTGTTTACTGTAGCCAGGACATGGCAACAACCTAAATGTTCATGGACAGAAAAATGGATAGAGAGTCTACGGCCATGCATTAGAAAAAGTAGGATTTGGACCATTCTGTGAATTTCAGCTAAAATGTAACACTTGGTATTATAGCTGCTGAACTGTTACCAGTATCTGGGGCCTGATGCCTTTGGGGGTACCAGGTGCCAGGCACAGTGGTTCTCCAGAAATGGGAAACGGTGTTGAGATTAAGATGCAGGACATTCAATTTAATTTGAATGTCAGCTAAGCAACAAATCATTTTTTTACAAGGATTCCCACACAATAATAGGATATACGTGTGCTAAAAAAAGTCAGTCATCACTTATCTGAAATTCAGATTTAACTGGGTATCTTTTTGTTTGGTAAATCTGGCCGCTCAAGGCAGGCAGGATCTCTTCTCTCTCAAGGGTTACAGGATCTGAACTTGACCCCACGCCCCCATCCCCCCGGTTCCTCTCTGTGGCCCTGGCCTTGTTTTCTCTGAGCACGTGGCAAGTGGTCACCAGGGGAAGTGACGGCTTGAAGGGGACCCAGTGGAGATGAAATCTCTTCCTGTCACTTCCTGTCGCCCTGACCATGCTGGCCACAGGCCGGTAAGATCTGGACACCAGATTCCTGTAGGTCTGGCTTCTCACTCCACGCCCCTGCTCACCACCCTGTTGCGGTTTGTCACTCTGCCCAAGCCTGGGTCCACAGCACTGACCCGCTGAAACGTGGCAGGTTGAGTCTGGTTTTTTGGTTTGCAGCTCCTGGCTTTGTAACTCCCTGTCCTACCAGATTCTCCCCGCACAGCCTCTGAAATTCTGCTGAGCTGGAGTCTCTGCACAGGTGCCCAGGGCTCCCAGGTCGGGTGCAGCAAGTGAAAGCTGTCTGGTCACGCTTAAGGCGTCGTGTCACCAACCTTCCTGCTTTGCTCGGGACTGTGGGGTTTCCTGGGACGTGAGACTGTAAACACTAAAAGTGGTGAGGTCCAGGACAAGCCAGGATGAGGTGGTCACCCCACTGCTGAGGCTGTTGGTGGCATTCTTAGGGCCATTGTTTGCAGGGAACAGACTTCCAATATTCAGATTCTAGGCCACTGAATGATGGGGTTAGGTAGATGAAAGTAAATTCCAGATTCTCAACAAACAGCTTGTTATTCCATGAATGAACCATCACCTCCACCAAGAAGCCCTCCTGGATCATTCGGTCCAGGATCATGTTGGGATTCTGATCATGTCTTTCATAGTACGGCTCACCATTGGTCATCACATATTTGTGTTTGGGCTACTGGCCTAATGTCTGTCCTCCCCAATAGCCAGTAAACTCGTGAGGGCCACCCCCAAGTTTACTGCTGAAATCCCCAGAACTTGGAACAGCCCAGCACATCGTGGCTGCTCCAAACACATTTACTGTCTGAACTAATGGATAAGCGGGGGCCTTGCCATGCCAGAGGCGAGAGCACTAAGGAAATGCGAATGAAGATGCTCAGCCGCTGTGCTAAAGCGTTGGAAGGCGAGACTGGTGATTAAACAATGATGCCAGCACGTGGAAGGCTAAGGGAGGTGTGAGGTCTGGGAGAGGGCTGGGGTTGAAGCAATACCAGGAAGGCTCAGCAAAAGATTTACCCAAATTATTATTTTAGATTGATCATCAGGGATGGCCCCGGACTCCCTCCTCTCTTTTTGGCAAAGGACATCGAAGGAGACAACATTGCAAGGGCAGTGGGGCAATGTGATGGTTCAGGGCCCCACATGGTGGGTATGAGTCAAGGAAGACCATATATAGAGATTGACATGGCTGGGCTGCCTTTTGAAGCCAAAGATGCCTAGATCCAGGAGTATTTTAACAACAATAGCAAGACTGGGAGATAGTCTTCCTGGCTCCACATGGTTTTCCCCTTCCTCACATCTCCCGTCCCTCCTCTCTATTGTCTGCCTGCTGCCTTTTATCCCCCTTTGGGCTGCCCTGGTGGCATTCAGGATCTTAGCTCCCCAAGCAGGGTTTGAACCCGTGCCCGCTGCAGTGGGAGTGCAGAACCCGAACCACTGGCCCGCCAGGGAATTCCCTGCCCAGTGCCTTTCTGACTAAGCTCCCCATCCACTCTGACCCACACCACGACACCACCTGCCTGCTCCAGCCCACTCATCGTCCCCCTCTTCCACCTGAACAAGAAATCCCTGTCCTCCTGCGTGCTGGGAAGCAGTGGGCACACCTACCTAATTACACTAATGTGTGAATGACTGCTTTTGGTTATCTCGATTTTACAAAGGGGTTGTCTGCTCTTTAAGAAGAAATCATTTCCCTGTCTGAATCTCCCTTTGCCTTACAGTGTCTTACCCTACAGATTTCACCAAACTCACCATCTAGCCCTCTCTTGTATCTCATGGCCCTGTATTCCAAAGACACACTGACCCCTCGCACAGATACCTGTAAAAAATGGACATGAAAAACAAAGTTTGAGTCCTCTTTGCTTGTTTGGTTTGGTTAGCCAAGGAGTTTTGTTCGGGGCATATATTTAACTATTTCAGTATGCTCTTCAGTTTGCTGTTAAGGAGGCGAAAGAGGGAAAAAAGGAGTAGAAACATGAAAATTGGATAAGAATCTAATTTCCAACAAGAAATGGTTAATTTTTAAGTGGGTTTCAGTGGGTTTCATGGGACATCAGTTGATGTTGACCTGTGGAAAATAGTCAGTGGGGGATGAAACTGCATCTAGGGATTTAACATCTGAACTTGACCCAAGAAAATGCCAACGAGTAAAGGTTACCCAATGGACATGAGTTTGAGCAAACTCCGGAGAGAGTGGAGGACAGGGGAGCCTGGCGTGCTACACTCCATGAGGTCACCGAGTCGGACATGACATAGCAACTGAACAACCAAAGGCTACCCAAATTGGCAATTCTTTATGTTCATCCACCTACCTATCCATCTACACATCTCTCTACACATCCATCTACCCACCCATTCATCCATCTGCACATCCATCCATCCATCAATCTATCCACCCACCTTTCAATAATTTTGACTCCTGACTCTGTACCAGGTACTGCTTTAACCTCCCAGATGTCTCTTGTTCCAATGGAACTCACATTCTGTAGACAGGAGCCAGAGTAAGCAAACACTCAAAATCAATCAATAAAGAAGAAAACATTAGCATCAGCTACTGATAAATGTTACCAAGAAAATACACCACGATAGAGAGCAGTGGAGAAGTGGGAGAGAGGACTGCGTGAGAATGGGTGATCGGGGGGAGCCTCCCTGAGGTGGTGACATTTCAACTGGACCAGGAATAATATTCAGAAAGTGTGTCCCAAGAATACTTTAAGAAGAAAAAGGCATCTGGAAATAAATGGCATATTGGTGGGGAAAACAAAAATTAATAGGGAAGAGAAGATGAACCTATGATCTTTTCATTCTAGAAGTGAACCCCATATGCACAGAGAAGACACCTCCACTTCCTCCCTGCCAATCCCACTGGCTTGGCTGTGCGTCCTAGGAATCTTGCTTTTTCTCTGTGCTTGCCCAGGGCCACCCAGTTTGATTTGGTAAGTGGCACAGTAACTGACTCTTCTTTGCTGAGCTCTGTGAAATTAGGCACTTGGTGAACCAGCATCGGGGGGGCAGGGAAGTGGGTTTTTGCCAGAACAGTACAAAACAGTCCATGCAAACAGTTCCCAAAGTACCACTTCTCGGTGCCATGGAAGGAACGGTGGCCATCTGCAAACTACTTGGCAAGCTTGCCACCATCAACTGACCCTCACTAGCAGCAGCGGGAACAAACCCACCTTCCCAGAGAGCTTTGTGCCTTAAAAATAATAGTTTTATCCAGACACACCTTTACTAACTCCTATTTGTGTTTTACATCAAAAATACATAATTTTTAGAAATGGAAGGTGGGGGATGGTGTTTTAGCACACCCAGATCCAACATGTATTTGCTAAAATGATTTTAACTTAGACAACAGCCACCGCTTGTGAAATTCAAGAATGAGCTAACACTCCTTTCATTCTGTTTCTTGCCAAGTTATGCTTATAATGTTGGTTATTTAAAGGACATGGTTTCCCAATAGTTCTTGTTTTACTCACCCAATTTGGGGACAGAGTTTTGCTAATCTCAGTGTCTCCAAATATGCAATGATTGCTTTTTATTTGTTTAGTCTGTCCCTTGGTAAACCTCAAAGGAGGTTCAGCCCTGTGTCTGGATTAATTATTGTTTTATTTGGATCATAAAACAATTGTACTTTGTGTTAAATGCACTGGGATAACTTTTTTTTAAAAAGTTAATTACGGTTAAGACAAGCAGAGTTACATACAAAGGGTTAAGAGAGAGACAAAATGATAAGACGTTACCTGGTCATAAATTTTGCTTTTTATAATAAAGCAATTTTCTCTTCCTTGCAGTCTAATATGATACAGGATCTGAAATAATAACTTTATTTCAGACAGCCCGAATTCTCCCACTTGTTTTAGCTCTCTAATTTCTGACATGATTCCCCTGGTTTTACAAGTATTTTTAATAGGGTAGATGTTCCAGATTCTTCTACACAGTCAAATCCTTTCATAATCAGAGACTTGTTTTTCCATAGGAATTTAATTCCCTCTGCAGAATTGTAAGACGGGTCGGACTGATCTGGTTTACATTTTCTGACATGTTTTCCCTCCCCTGAAGATTAACTTAACTATCGCTTGGCTCTTTCTCAATCCTTTTCATCTCATTTTCACTTAAAAAAATATATATATATATATATTCTGATTTCATTCAGTAGGGTATCTTATACTGTTTTCTGAAGATGGAGATTTGAGCTCTGGGAACATGGTTTGATTCTGCCAAGTGTTATTCACTTGAATTCTACATGATGTTCAGATTGTCTGACATTAATACAAGTCCAAGATTTAAAAAAAAAAAATCACCAACATTCAACCTAGGGTGTTGACTGTCTCTATTAAAATATGTGGTCAATTCATAAACTTTTACCTAAAAAAATCAGTTGTATCAGACATTTATCATTAGGCATACAATGCCCTGAGGTTGGTAATGAAATTAGAATATTTTTTTTAATTTACCCTGAATTCTCTTAATTCTCTTCTTAAGATGACTCACTCTTTTGCATTTCTTGGGATTCAGCTAAAAAATCTCCTCTTTGGAGGTACAGTTGGTCTCTTTATTACTCCCTTCTTCCATCATACAGCTAATGCAACTTGGAGTATTTTAATTTTTTCTTTGATTCTATCTTTGCCACTGTTTCATGATCTGTGAATCAGATAACATAATGGTTACAGTGCTTGCTAAACCCAGCCCAGTGCCTGACACAAATCAGACGCTTAGTAAATGTTTGGTAAATTAATTTTTAAAAAATGCAGGGTCCAGAGTGGGCACTTTTCCCCTCAACTCTCTGATCTGGCTTCCTGCCTGAACCGAATCAGCCAGCCCCCAGCATCGTCCTATCATTCTGTCTCCAAATGGTGATGAACTCTGACAGCTCTCCTGCCACCCAGAGATGTACCCTCCCAGGGCAGGGGCTCCTCCAACCCCCAGGTTCCCAGGGCCTTCCTCCACTTTGGTCAGGCTTCAGTGCCGGGCAGTCGGTACAGAGATTTCTCGGGGCTGTGTGATCCTTGCAGAGCAGGCCACCCAAAGAAAAGAGAGCTGCAGGTCCAATCCCCCGTCGCCATTCCGTGCCTGTACGTGTCAGGCCATCAGCAGAAAGCAGCAAGACTCAAAGCCACGGCTCAAGCTGTCTCCAAGTTGCTGAATGCCAGTGGACAAGTCATCTTGCCTCTTTGGCCCTCTTTGGCTCCGGCAATTAATAAATTCCCAGGATGAGGGGATGAGAGTAAATACACTCTATATTCTTTCTCTATGCTGCTCCAGCATTTTGTGACTGCTGACATTATATACAGGGGCCTCATTTCTTTCCCAGCTGGGAATCGGTTGTGAGTCTGGTGGGTGGAGAAGACCGTACTTCTGAATGGTGAAGATAGCTAAAGTGCATAACTCTGTGATGATGAGCGTCAGGTCTGAGGTTTCTGAACAATGTATGCCTATCCATAGAGAGTCTATGGTCCCATTCAGCAGTCCTGCTGACCGCATCAACCAAATAAGACACTTGTTTGAGAAATCCGTTAATTCTGTGTCAATTTCATGAGCTGGGGTTACCAGCCCATCTCTTACAGCTTGTTGGAGTGGCCTGGCTTAACTAGGGTGACCAACCATTCGATCTGCCTGGGATGGAGTGGGATTCCCAGGACTTAAGAGGTTCACTGTTAACACCAGCACAGTCCCAAGCAAACTGACGACTGGTGAGCCTAACTCTGTCTCTAATAATGTGCGTGATTATAACGGTAACACCATCATCATCAACATCATCAGTGATTTAAGTGCTTGCAATTCAGGAGGTGCAGGAGATGCAGGAGACGAGGGTTCGACCCCTGGGTCAGAAAGATTCCCTGGAGGAGGGCATGGCAACCCACTCCAGCATTTGTGCCTGGAGAATCACTTGGACAGAGGAGCCTGGAGGGCTACAGTCCATGGGGTCTCAAAGAGTCAGACATGACTGAAGCAACTGAGTATGCACACATGCGTACAACATGTCTTACATTTTTCTAGGACTTGTATCATCTGATCTTCACAATAACCCTGCTGATATTAGAATCATTCCATTTCACAGATGATAAGACTGAGACTCAGATGCAGATTTCCAAAGGTCACAAGGCCAGTGAGTAGTAACACAAGCATTCTAAAGCCTGATCAGCCTGAACTTCCACCCTGCGTCAAAATCGGAAATCTGAAAATCAACTGGGAGTTTTATGACATTAGGGAATTCTTGCTAACTGTGTCTACGAGTGATAACGTTATTGAGGTTTTTTTTAAAGTCCTTGTCTTTTAGAGATGCATTCAGTAACATACACTGATGAGGGGAAAAAAATAACACCCATGTCAACAAATTTTATCAGGCTCAAATCCCCGATGACCTTCATGAGTACAAATGCCCAGGATTACAAGGGCAGAGAAAGTGCCAAACCCAGGGGCCAGTGGTGGCTCTGACCCTAACACACTGGCGGGGGGCAGGGGGCGGGGGTGGACTGAGGGCGTTCTCTGCCACCTTCTCCTTCTAAATGAAGGAGCTGGGTGTGATGACTCCCACTCCCCATTCAGGGGAGTGATTTTCAGGCTGAATGACAGTTACCCGGGTCTGGCAGGTCAGTTTTCTGTACTGTGGTTCTTCAGTTGAGTACAGACTGTGCCCATGCTACCTGCTCCCATTTGCCTGGGTTTAGACATAATTTTCATCACAAGTATTTTACTTTTTTCTATGAGAAAGTGCTTGATATTCTAGGTACTTAATGTGTGTTTGTTTAGCAGTGGAACCCTTTCTTCAAATGAAATATTCCCCAGGGGCCAAACTTTATGAAACCTTTTGAGAGAGTTGCTCTGGTTTACACGAGAGCCAAGAACCCCCAAAATAGTAGCCTTTGGAAGCCTACTGGTCTACACCATCCTAGCCAGCAGAAGTCTAACAATATTGAAAGGAACATTCAGTAAATACAATAATTATGTCTCTGTAAAGCATGATCATGAAACCTTTCCTGGAAAGGGCCAAATAGAGCATGTTCTGGGCATTTGAGTCCCTTGGACTGCAAGGAGATCCAACCAGTCCATCCTAAAGGAAATCAGTCCTGAATATTCATTGGAAGGACTGATGCTGAAGCTGAAGCTCCAATACTTTGGCCAGTTTGCAAAGAACTAACTCATTTGAAAAGACCCTGATGCTGAGAAAGATTGAAGGCAGGAGAAGGGGACGACAGAGGATGAAATGGTTGGATGGCATCACTGACGCAATGGACATGAGTTTGAGGAAGCTCCAGGAGTTGGTGAAGGACAGGGGGCCTGGTGTGCTGCAGTCCATAGGGTCGCAAAGAGTCAGATATGACTGAGCGACTAAACTGACTGACTGGGCGTTTGGACCATAAGGTGTCTGTGGACGTGTTCAGTCATGGCCAACTCTGTAACCCCATGGACTGTAGCCCACCAGGCCCCTCCGTCCGTGGGATTCCCCAGGCAAGAATACTGGAGTGGGTTGCCATTTCCTTCTCCAGGGGATCTTCCCAACCCAGGGATCGAACCCACGTCACCTGCATTGGATGGTGGATTTTTTTTTTAACCACTAGCGCCACCTAGGAAGCCGCAAGGTGTCTGCTGCAATGCCTCAGTTCTGCCTTGGTAGCGTGAAAACAGCCAGAAACAATACAAAAAGAGGAATGGATGTGACCAAGTCCCCGTAAAACTTTATGTATAGACCCAAATGTGAATTTCATGTACTTCCCATGTCTCCTCTCCATACCCCAACCATTTAAACATGAAAAACTATGCTCAGCTGATCAGCAGGCTCCTTTGGGGACACGGGCCATGGTTTACCGATCCTGCTCTATAGCCTCCGACATTAACACGCAACGTGAAAAGATGTGAACAGCCTGGTTTTGATTCTTGCCCAAGTGTTACTATCTGCAAGTTTGTGGGAAGGTTACAGAAGCTCTGTAAGTCTTCGTTTCCTAGGCTTTGAAGCCGGGCCGGGGGGGGGAGTGGGGGGTGGGGGGAGTGGGGCAGGGGGTATGGGGGGTTGGTTATTTTCTACTCAGTTATGCAGTGACCCTAAAACTGCTCTAAGAGATCACGGCTGTTTTAAAAGAAAGTAACTAAAGCCGACTTTCTTCTGAGTTTCTTGCATGGATTCAATAGGACAGTAAAAACTGTTAGCATGTGGTGGATACTCTTAGCTGTAATTATCCAGCCCTCATGGAAACCAGGGAGCTCTCCTCTTGATCTAGTTCCTGATTAACTTTCCAAAAACCATGACCACGGCGAAACAACAACCCTTAGAACTTGGATCCTGGGCTTGTTTGGACAGAATGCGCTGACCTAGAATCGGCGTGGATGAAACTCACATTATTTATCCCACCTCCTCCTGTCTCCTGACTGCCTGTTACTGGTCCAACTTGGGTGCTTTCTCCCTGGGTGAAAGCATGGTTTGTCTTTCTTCTGCAACTTTTCCCAAAGATCTGGCCGGGGTTCACATAAGTGCCATTGATCACTCTTACCTTCAATCCCTGCCCTGTTTTCCCCCATCTTGGCGGTGTGACGTGTATATAATTCCTTCCCGGTTGCCCCTCTAACCACCTCCTGGGCAAGGTTAGGGGTGGCCTCCACATCGGGGAGCATTTTTTTCCTACTCTTTCATCCTCGGCTCCTCTGAGTTGCCTCTCCTCCCGGATTCTCTGTTCCTGACTTTGTATCATGGGACACCCTCTACTCCTAAGGGGACATTTTTGGCCTGAGAAGGTCTCTCATGTCCTGTCTGGGGGACCTGGGGTCTGGGTGATCATTCCTGCTCTGAGGCTTGATTGGTTTAGATCTCTTAACATTCGCATCCCCAAAGGACTCCTAGGAGTTCTTTTCCTTCCTTCTCTCCTCCGCCCCCATCTAAAGGAGTTGCAAAAGGGCTTGGCTCCATATTCTGAATCCCCAGTACGTACCTAGTCCCAGTCAAGCCCCCTCCCACCCGTCCCATTGTTGTTGGGGCATCTGCAAACTGCCTCGGCGAGCCTTAAAAAACTGGGAATAGAACTGCCATATGACCCAGCAATCCCACTGCTGGGCATATACACCGAGGAAACCAGAATTGAAAGAGACGCGTGTACCCCAATGTTCATCGCAGCACTGTTTACAATAGCCAGGACATGGAAGCAACCTAGATGTCCATCAGCAGACGAATGGATAAGGAAGCTGTGGTACATATACACAATGGAATATTACTCAGCCATTAAAAAAAATACATTTGAATTGGTTCTACTGAGATGGATGAAACTGGAGCCCATTATACAGAGTGAAGTAAACCAGAAAGAAAAACAACAATACAGTATACTAATGCATATATATGGAATTTGAAAGATGGTAACGATAACCCTATATGCGAGACAGAATAAGAGACACAGATGCATGGAACAATTTTATGGACTCTGAGGGAGAAGGTGAGGGTGGGACGTTCTGGGAGAATGGCATTGAGACATGTGTATTGTCATATGTGAAACAGAGCACCATTCCATGTTCGATGCATGTGACAAGGGCTCAGGGCCGGGGCAATGGGATGATCCAGAAGGATGGGATGGGGAGGGAGGTGGGTGGGGGGTCCGGGAAGGGGAACACATGTAAACCCATGGCTGATTCATGTCAATGTATGGCAAAAACTATTACAATAAAAATAAATAAAAAAAATAAATAAATAAAATAAAATAAAAAAAATAAAAATAAAAATAACTGTGTGCTTTGTTTTTCTTTTTGTTTAAAAAATAAAGCACATCATGTATATTTACATTATAAAAGTTATCTGTATGCCTTACTGAAAGTGCAGGCAAATTGAACAAAGAGAGGAACATAATCCACTATACCCTTATTCAACATTTTGGCATAATTTTCTCCAGAAGAATTTAGACATACTCCTGTGATTACGTATGGCCTGCTGATGGAGTCATTTAAGATGGCACCACCAGAATATATATTACTCCCTGAGTGAGCATCACTCTATGACTTAGTAATACTCTGACTAGGGATCACAGCACATTTTATGTAATCATCCCCATTTTCCTGAACATTTGTTTCCAGTTTTTATCATTATAAATAACACTCCCAGCAGCATCTTTGTGCCTAGATGAATTTTGCGGGATTTTAAGTTACTTATTTCTGGCCGACTGCGACAGGTGGGATGAACATCTTTTTGGTAGTTAGGCATTTTTAAAGGAAAAGGTTGCTCAGGGTTTGAACGATGTGGTCACCCCGAGGTCCTGCTTTTTCTGACTGGTCTAGAATCTCGATCTCTGGATCGCTCTCCCAGAGAGAACAATCCTGGAGGAGCTTGCCATTCAGTTTACCACCTTTACACCAAATCACACTCTCTCCTTCCTGTAACCCTTCGAACATCTAACCCTTCTAACTTACTTGCCTGCATGCTGCACCAGACCCACTGAGGACCAGCTTGTTTCGGAACTTACATACCAGCTCAACCGTTTATCTTTTGCCTGACCTTTCTGAGTTCGTCAGCTTGCCTCTGATATATGGCAAAATCTAACTGCTTTGCTTGAAGAAACATTCCAGGGGTGGAACCCTCAAATCAGCTCACTCACCTCTGCAGTACAGCCTTCAAGCTGGTGAGGAGAACTGTAATATTGCCCAGCTAAAGGGACCTCCCTGGTGGTCCAGTGGGTAGGAATCCCCCTGGCAGTGCAGGAGACTCAGGTTCGACCCCTGGTCTGGGAAGATCCCACATGCCTTGGGGCCACTAAGACTGTGCCACAACTAAGATAAGAAGCAGCCAAATAAGTTTTTAAAAACTCAAAAAAAGTATTTCATGACATGTAAAATCAGATAGACTTCAGGTTGTGTACCTCAACTGCTGAGCCTGCGTTCTAGTGCCCACCAGCTGCAACTACCGAAGCTCACGAGCCACAACTAGAGAGTCGGCTCACTGTAACGACAGACCCCGCCTGATGCAGCCAAGACCCCACGTGCTACAACTGGGACCCAACACAGCCAAATAAAGAAAATGAAATATCTGAAAAAATAAATAAAGCCTCTGGGAGATCCAGGGGTCATATTCCTCTGGTCCTGTCTGCCGCTGTTCAGTGGTTTTATGTCCTGAAAACATCTTCCTGAATATAACCAAGAGCCGAATTATCTCCTGGTCTCTTATGTCCAATCAGGTAACTGTATACATGAGCTTCCCTGTGGCTCAGACAGTAAAGAATCTACCTGCAATGCAGGACATTTGGGTTTCATCCCTGGGTCAAGAAGATCCTCCTGGAGAAGGGAATGGCAACCTACTCCAGTATTCTCACGTGGAGAATCCCATAGACAGAGGAAGCCTGGAGGGCTACAGTCCATGGGGTCACAGAGTCAGACACGACTGAGCGGCTACACACACGTGTGCTGTATATACAGCCCCGCAAATGCATCCACATGCACACACGCCTGACCAGCTTCAGAAGAGCGCGGGGCTGACCCCAGCCGGGAATGGCTGGTGGCCCCCTCTCTGTTAAATGGCTCAGCTGGCTCTTTGACGCCGGCCTGTGACATGCCCTCTGTGGGGACAGGTCTTCAGCCTGGGATCCTGGGGCGCGGTGGATGTCAGAAGTGACTCGCCTGCCCTCTCTTCTCATTTTTGGAGACGGTTACCTCCTGCATCAAGTGACAGTGGTGAAATTCCCTACCTGCCTCCTTTTCAGAACGAATAAAAATCTGATGCATCCAGAAAAATCCATTTGGAGCCGATCTCCATGCTTTTATAAATCAGGCATCATTTGCCTCACAGCGATAGCAAACTTGCTTGACTGCCAGAAGGGGCCTTAGAGCTCATCTTGAGAGCTTGTTGGAGATTGTAGCTGGGGGTCACAGACAGCCACTTCTAAACTCTTGACTGATGGGCCGCCGTTGGTCTGGGGACAACAGCATCTGCAACTTTCGGTACAGATCTGGGAGAGATGCACAGGGCAGGGGAGGGAAGGCAGGTCTACGTGGCCATAGAGGTGGACTCTGGGCCCACAGAGACCGCTGAGGGTAAGCTGTGCCCGTTTCCTCCTCCTTGAGTGAGAAGCGGGGCAGCGTGGAGGAAGACAGACACGTATGTCAAGCCCTCTGCAGGGGACCGGGCATGAGAGATGATCGACACTGAGAACCATGACCAGCAGCTAGCTGGATCTCCTGATGAGCTGCAGTAACCAAGAGGAAGATGAAGACAGCAAATAGCTCCCGCCCCAACCTGAAAAGCATCCATTTCACCCTTGTGCTTTACCGGTGAGGACAATGAACTTCAGGTCACTTGATGGCTTATCCAACGGCATATTAGAACTTAAGCTCAGCCCTCTTGACCCACAGCTAGATGGTTACCCTGCCTGCCACTAATTCAGGCCACCATCTTGCCCTCTGAGCAAAGAAGCACCAGGAGCTGACCTGAGCTGAAAGTGAGATGAGTGACAAGCCCTGTCCCCAGCATGGGGACGTGGCCATGGGTCTCTAGACTAGGACAGCCAGATTTCCTGGCAGCCTGATCACATGTTCTGAGTTCCAGACATTGCTTCCCACATCTGCTTGCCAGCATCCAGTGGGTACAACCATCAGATGCATGATTCTCAGCAAACAGCCTAGGTAAAATTTAGACAGTACACCTTTAAGCCTTAAAAATCTCCCTACTGGTACTTTCATGAGTCTATAGATAGGATCAACTGTCACAGAACCATACGCCAAACATAAAACAGAGCGTGTGGAAAGGGATGCTTTCTGAATAAGGCACTTAGTTCAGCTAATAGCATCTCACCAGAGTCAGTTTCCTGGCTCTGCTGTCATACTCTGGTTATTTAAGGTATGATCATTGCATGGGGCTTTATTTACTATTTTTGCTATGTTTCTGTGACTGACATTATTTCAGAGTGAAAATAAAAATACAAGGCCCACGCTTTGCCTTATTCTTCCAGAAATTATCCTAAGGAAATTAAGATGCATACAGAAGGCTTCCCTGGGGGTCCAGTGATCAGCAACCCGCCTGCCAGTGCAGGGGACATGGGTTCGAACCCTGCTCTGGGAAGATTCCATAGGCTGTGGGGCGACCAAGCCTGAGAGCTGCAACTACTGAGCCCACAAGCCACAACTACTGAAGCCAGTGGGCCCCAGAGCCTGGGCTCCGCAACAAGAGAAGCCACCACAATGCGAGGCCCACGCACCACAACTCGAGGATAACCCCCGCTCACCACAACTAGAGAAAGCCCACAGCCCACGTGCAGCAATGCAGACTCCGTACAGCCACAAGTATAAAATAAATACATCTTTTTTTTAAAAAAAGATACATACAGAGACAGCTCTAATAGCGATCATAGGAGGTTTTAAAGGAAAATTTTCATCGGCTATGGGGGTACTAAGCATAAAGCAGCCTGTGGTAAGGACAGTGGTCACAGTGGGGACTGTGCCATGCTTGGGTGGACCTAGCAAGGCTGTCTCTCCTGGACCTCAGGTGAGCTCTTTAACATGGTGTTGCCTGGGCTCTGCAGCTGTAAGATGAATGTGCTATAATAAAGTCTCCTTTGTTGTCCGGGTGGATGGATGTGTGGAACAGAGCCTGGCACATTTTTACGCTCTCAATAAATATGAGCTATTATCCTGTTGAAGAAGAATGCTAATGATACGAGAAAATGTTGCTATTAGTGAAAACTGGAGAGTATAAAACTACGTGATAGTGATGCTATGTTTTTGAGATGCAGAGATGTATCGAGTAGTGGCTGGAAGGTCTTCCCACCAGGATACGAGTGTTTGTCTTTGGGTGCGGCTTCTTTGTTTTTCCTCTTGAAGTTCTTCTTTGATGTCCACAAATAATTCAGTAGCACTAGTATTTTAAGATGTTAAAAGGACAAGGAAAGGGGACCCTCGGTTGAAACGAATAGATAGACCAGATCATCCTGCTTTGCGGCTCCTCTGTCTGTTTCAGCTGCCTGGAAGCCCCCAGACTCCCATCTCTGAGATGTCTACATTTCCCTAAGAAAGGAGAAAGGCAGTTGACCTCTTAGGGGGGTGCAGTGTGCAGGGTTATTTGTAGTTGTTAATGTTAGCATGGGCTGTGAGCTCTGGGGTCCCCACACATGCGCCGTCTGCTCACAAAACACGTGCCGAGCTCCAGAGAGCACCTGAGATGGGCCCCGGCAGGCCCATCAAACACCTGCCACACTGAGAGCCTCCCAGGGACACGGCTCGCAGACGAGCCGTGCTCCGTGCTACTCCGGGGGGAGCTCTCTGGGGTCCGAGCCCATTTTCTTTGCTTTTATGCTTTCCCCTCTCTTCCTGTGATGGAGGCAGCCTGTCATGCCTGGGTTTCTCTTCCCAGGCCCACTTGTTCTCAGGAAGGTCTCTGCTGGGCACTTGTGGGCACTCAAACTGCCTATTCATTCTTGTCCAGGGTTCTGGCTCCTTCTCTCACCCTGTCAGTGACCCTCAGCAGCCTTTGCAGAAGGAACAAGGAGCCGCCGGACCCTGGGGATGCAGAGGAATTTAGGGGTCAGGCCCCAGCAGGGCTGGCAGGCTGGAACACAGAGGGCTTGTGTGATCTCAAGAGACTGCCCAACCCTGCTGGCAAGGAACAGACTATGGAAACCCCTTCTCCATACGGTTTGCTGGTTCTCGTCCAGTGTGAGACTCGGATTCAGGGTACCAGTTGCTGGGGCCACCTGGCAGGGGGAGCACAGACTCAGAGCTGACCCCCTTGGGAGGACTCCAGAGCCCCACCACATCCAGGCAGAAAGGAGAGAAGTCTCCCCAGATGTCATTTCTAAAGATTAAAAAGTCTCTCCATTCTGGATAAAGAAGATGTGGTACATATATACCATGAAATATTACTCAACCATAAAAAAGAATAAAAAGTGCCATTTGCAGCTGCATGGATGGACCTAGAGATGATCATACTAAAGCTAAGTCAGTCAGAAAGAGAAAGACAAATGCCATATGATATCACTGACATGTGGAATCTAAAATACGACATAAATCAAACTATCTATGAAACAGAAGCAGACTCACACACAGAGAGAACAGACTTGTGGTTGCTGAGGGGGAGGGGTGGGGAAGGGATGGAGGGGGAGGATGGGGTTAGTGGATGCAAACAGAATGGATGAAAAACAAGGTCCTACCATACAGCACAGGGAACTGTACTCAATATCCTGTGATAAACCATAATGGAAAAGAACATGAAAAAGAGTATGTGTATGTATAATTGAACCACTCTGCTGTATAGCAGATATTAACACAACATTGCAAGTCAACTATACTATAAAAAAAAAATTCTGTCCATTCTATGTTCTTACAAGCATCCTTGCACCCCCCCAAGCTGTCTTTCTCCATCTGAAATTCACCAGTGGCTTTCCTGGGCATTAGGAATAAAAGCCAAATCTTTACTAGGTCTTCTGGCTCCTACTTGCTCTTAATCTGCCCTCTCCCTTCCTTGATCAGCTCAAGTTCCCTTGCCCTCTTTTCTGCTCCACGAAGGTGCCAGGCTCCCTTCCCAAGTGAGGAGTTTGCACACCCTGTTCCTATATCCCTTCATCATGTTCACACCCCCAACCTTCCTACCCAACCCCACCAAAAAGTATGGGTTTTTTTGTGTGATTCAGGTTCTATCAGCTCAGAACTTCACTGAGGCCCCATGAACTCCCCACACTTTCTCCATAGTCCTGATCACAATGTGTGGTTGTACTATGTATTTGCTCATTTAACGCATGCCTAGAAGGCAGGTTCCATAACACTGGAGATTGTCAGGTGTGTCCACAAGCGACTTCCCAGTGCTAAGAGCCATACAGGGCATGTAGCAGGTGGTCAGTAAATCATTAATAGATGAATGAAATGATGGAAGAAAGAGGCTTTTACTCAATGAAACAGGGGCTTTTGGTTGCATGTGAAAACTTGTTTCCCTGGAGAAGATGCTGACTGTGCTGGTGTCTTGGGTGGGGCTGAGGGACACTGGTCCCACTGCCCTGGCCTCTGGCTGAAAGCACGGAAGGACCATATCACTGGGATCTGTGAGACATGATCTCACAGTCATGGGATACTGTCTCTTATGGGCCTCCCACCCAGCCTGGGGCATCCTGGGGCCCAGGTGAGAGGAGCTGAGACTGGAATTAGGGGAGGAACAGTGTGAAGAAGCAGAGGGAACAGCCTGGAGAAAGCACAAAATATTAACCTGGGAGCAGGGTTCATGCAGCCAGATTCTGGAAACGACGCCACTGCAGGTTTGTCGCAGTGAAGGTCACACCACCTGCCCCTGCCTCGCTGGGTGAGGCTCTCCTAATTTTTGACATGTTTTCATCTTCACCAGGGAGAAGAACTGGGGGAGAGCATGTACTTTCTAAATGACGTGTTGCTATAGAATTATTCATTTCTAACCTTTCAAAAGAGGCGGCATTGTCCAAAAGATGCCGAGATGATAACAGAGAGGGGCTGGGCATCCTGCCCCCCGCCACGTCCCCCCTCCACCCCCCCCACACAAGGCACCACCCATAAACACCAAAGTCTGGCTAAGAACTCCCAAGAAGGACAGCAGAGGCCCAGGGAGACTTCTGGGCTGCCAGGGATGCTGTGGTCCAGTCCTCCTCAGCCGGGCTTCTGGTTGGTGGTGGGGAAGCATGTATGAAGGCGGCACTATCCTAGCCTAAAGGGGCCCAATGGGAGGGCCAGACAGTACTGGCTACTACAGACGTGATCCAAGGTACCCAGAGGAGGATAGGTTTAATTCTAGTGGGAAGGATGTTAGCATGGGCTTGAGAAAACAAAGATGATTTAACCAGAGGCACATATGAGAAGGGTGGTCCTGGCAGAAAACAACCAAACAAGTGACAGTGGGGAGATATAACCACTTGTGCATTGTGGGAAAATGGCCATGGTTCATTGGGGGAACAAGACACAGTGCATTGTGGGAATTACAGACATGGTGCATTATGGGTATGATAAGCTCTGTGAGCATTGTGGGAACTACAGACACAGTGCATTGTGGGTACAATAAGCCCTGTGAGCATTCTGGGAACTGTAGACACAGTGTACTATGGGCACTATGAACACAGTGCATTGTGGGATCCATCTGCAGAGCCTGAGATTAGAGGGAGCCGAGCTGAAAAGACAATCAGAAGTTTATTTAATACAATTGGATTTTTCCTGACCCCCAACTTTGTTCTTTTTTTTTCCCCCCTTTAATATTTGTCATCAACTAAAAGCCTGCATACATTTGACTCATCTATCTTATTTTTCTAACGTCTGTTGTATCACTAGAACAGAAACTCTAGGAGGGCAGGGGTTTGGTCATTTTTAAACTGTATCCCCAATACTCCTTGACACACAGTAGTTGCTGGATAAAGAGCCTGTAGGTAAATGAGTGCTGGTGGTCTTTTCTGGGCTAGCATTGCCCAAGAAGTGTAGTACTTAGGCTTGAAATCCTTAATATGTCATAGAAACAAACACTCTTCATTGTATTACTTATGATTTAAAACTCACACTGGTATGATACCCAACTGGCCTCCAATCTGTGCTTCACGGATAATATTGCTTGAAGGAAGACCAAGTTGGGGGAAAAAAAAAAGTGAGCTCTTTTAAAGGAAATTATTAGTATAACAGAATGCAAGGTCCCGGTGGGAAACAGCACTGCCAAGGCTCACAGATCAAAACTGACATTCTTGAAAGGTGATTCAGGCAACAGTCCGGTGTACCAGAATAAGGGAGAAGGGTGAAGAGGCTGTTCTAAGGGCCTGAGACAGAGGAGATGGAGACTGAGTGGAGGACTTGGGGTGCAGGCGAGGGGCAATGAATGAAGAGGGCTGGCAGGCCCTGACCAGGTGAGGAAGCTGAGATGGGCAGAGTAAGGTACTCTGGCTCCCACCTCTTTCTCTAGTTAAGGGTTATTTTTCCCAGGACCTTCTGTTCAGTAATATTTAGAGAGGGAATGAATGAAGTGGATGAATGAAGAACTGCAAAGTCTCTACATTCCCATAATCCTCGGGGGCTTCTCTGGCCCTTACCAGTGGCTAAGACTCCTTGCTCCTCATGTAGGACTCCCAGGTTCAGTCCCTGGGCAGGGAACAAGATCCCACATGCTACAACTAAGACCCGGTGCAGCCAAATAAATAATAAATAAAAATAAACTACAGTAAAAGAGAAGAAGGGGGCTGCGGAGAGCCGGCCACAGAGGAGCCACTTCTGAGGGCCTGGGAGAGTGACAGGCTCACAAAATGAGAAGGTTCTTCAGGGGAGGGGGGATGAGGAGGGCAGGGCCGAGCCTGAGCGACAATGTCTTTGACACTCCCATTAGTCACCCCTAGGCCAGAGCCCTGCTTCAGCAGTGGAGGGGGTCTGCGAGGATGGAGCCCCTTCTCCTTGAGTTGCTGCATGGACCGGCCAGCAGCCATTCCACACTGGCTACAGGAAACATCCTGCACGACTATGAGGCTCAGCCTTGCTCCCTTCCCGGAAGGGTGAGGACAGTGCAGCAGATACTTCTTTAGAGAGAAACCAGTTCCCCCGACCCCCAGCCAGGCGGTCACACACCGGACAGAACGGCGAGGCAAGGGGACTAACGCTTGTGGAGTTTCAGGCCATGGACTGTTGCCTGAGCTTCACCTCTGTCATCAGAGACCATTGTCACGACGACTAGGCAGGGTGGGTGTTTTTCACAGACAAAGCATCTGAGGTTGGTTTGGAGGGCAAAAAACTCTACAGTCACCAAGGATCAGACCTTGAATCTGCACCAGGCTCGTCCACATTCTGAAACTCCTGTTCAATTACTCACAGCCTCAAGCTCTGTCCAAAATAGTCCTCTGGGCTCTGTGCCTACAGCAATAGAAAAGATACACCAAGGATCTCAGACGTGGGGCCGAAATATTCTAGGACGCTCTGGGAGCTAAATGCTCTGGACCGAGGGAGAAAGCCTCTGGACAAAATCTGGTAGGCCAAGGGTCTTAGGCAGTAGATGTTCTGTTCATTCAACCCAAAGAGGAGGGGGCTCTCGAGGCAGAGGGCAGAGCATGTGCCAGGGCGTGGAGATGTGAGAGGCAATCACTGGTAGAACAGAAGTTGGCCATCACTGGTAGAACAGAGTGAGCCAATGGGGGCGGGTGGGAGGTGTGCCCAGAGGGAGAGGCAGCGTTGCTGGGCCCTTATAGTCATCCCGTCCCTCTAGAGCAGAATCAGCTCTGAATCAGGCTCCCTGGGGGGCTCTGGGAGAGGATTCAGTGATTACCCTACCCTGAGCTCTTCCAATGGGAATGTGGCTCAGCTTTGCAACTGAGTGGGTGATTTTCTCCCAAATATGATAGGGCTGCCATATTTTCTCTACAAGCCAGTGGGTGGATGGTATTAGGGTGGGGGGTGGGAAATAATGATGGCAGTTTCTAAAGAACTTAGACACTAGTGTCTTTCCTTTTGTTTAAGATTGAGTAATCTTTTCATTCTCATGAGTTTCCCCATCTGCCGTTGAGCATAAAAATTCCAGGTGCACACGAATATTCCATGAATGAAAAGGATTGTTATTATTTATAATTTTCAAGAGCATTATCTCCATTGATCAATTAAATAAGGATGCATTCCCTCTGTTTAACTCAAAATTATTAACTGTAAGATGATGGGCAAAACATAAAGGTGTATAGATAGTATGTTAATCTTAAATATGATTCCTAAGCACATAAGGGCTTCCCACAGAAGTGGAGCTACTGGTAAAGAACCCGCCTGCCAGTGCAGGTGACGTAAGAGATACGGGTTTGATCCCCATGTCAGGAAGATCCCCTGAAGGAGGGCATGGCAACCCACTCCACTGTTCTTTAATTGGGGTTTCCCTGATGTCTCAGACAGTAAAGAATCTTCCTGCAATGAAAGAGATCTGCATTTGATTCCTGGGTCAGGAAGATCCCCTGGTGAAGGGAATGGCAACCCACTCCAGTATTCTTGCCTGGAAAATTCCATGGACAGAGGAGCCTGGCAGGCTACAACCCATGGGGCCACAAAGTTGGGCACTATTGAGGGACCACTCACTAAGCACATAAACCATCCATCAACCCCTCTCTCAGTCTGAATTTCCTTACTGTTTTCACTGGGGTCTCATTTCCCATTTGGCCATGGTAGACTCATCTCCCAGTCTCTTCTCACCTCTCTGTCTCATCTGGGTTTTCCCAGTCCAGACCTGTTAGCCCAGTGACTCTGAGAGAAGAACATGCCTAGGATTAGAGTCTTAGTAGGTAGGGTATGAGGGCAGCCAGAGCAGAGGGGCGAACCCCCGGAAAGGCTTTAACAGAAGAGAGAGAGAGAGAAGGTAACAGAGGAAAAAGCAACGTGGTGGCACGTGGAATGGCTGGACTGGGGTCGTCTCTCTGGACAGAGCTATATGCATGATATTAGGAAGATCTTCTTCCCTTCAGCTGTGATCCTGCATTTTTATTACTTATGTAGGAGTTACCTGTCCAAACTTCAACAGTACTCCCACTTTGGGACTATTAAGGGGAGCTGGGTGGGTAGATCCGTTTCTAAATGAGGTCATTCAATAAACATTAATTGAACAGCTACTCCGTGACAAGCAGTGTGTTGGGCTTGGTAGGTACAGCACTGAACAAGACCCTGCTGTCTGCCTTGCTAGAGAGAGATTCGTGAACCAGTGATGCTCAGACAACACGAGCAAGAAGTTAGAATCGTTCACAGGGTGTCACGGCGGGGACTTGTTTCTTCCCTTTGCTCCTGTGAGACTTCATCTTCATTCATTCCCAGCTCGGTGGGGACTTATTTCTTCCCTTTGCTCCCGCAAGACTTCATGCATTCCCAGCTGAGCACAGGGAGGCTCTAAATGAATCGAGGTTGAATAGATGAGTTACTTTAATTATTTACCGATCGGGCTCTACTGCCGGATTCCGAGTCCTACCTAAGCAATGATCCCTTATCTGTGTAATAAACTGCATAGTCAGGATAGGCTGCAGACACCCATCCACCTTTTGGACCTGGAAGTTGAAAGCATAGGCCTGGAGGACAATTGAATCTTTTGATCCCAGCTCCATGATTTGGGTCAAATGAACAACTTTTCCTCGCTAAGGCTTCAAATTCTTCACGTGTCAAATGGGAACAGTAACAGGGGCACTGGCCGTGCGGGACTGTTACGGACGTGAATTCAGATAGTGCACAGTAAACACTTTGCACAATGCCAGAACACGAGACGCGTAAGCCATCAGCATCCTCCTTTCCCCTTAGGAACCACACTTCAGCAGGAAAACTAGGCCAAAAGTTTTGCTGCAACAGGCATGGGTCTGCTTAAAAATTATGGAAGAAAGAGCAGGCTTGCTGCTCTAATTAAAAATAACTGGGCAGGGACTTCCCTGCTGGTCCAGTGGTTAAGAATCCCCTTTCCTATGCAGGGGGGGCGGGTTTGATCCCTGGTCTAGGAACTAAAATCCCACATGCCTTTGGGCAACTAGGCCTGTGTACTATAGCCACTGGGCCCGTGCACCAAGACTAGAGAGAAGCCTGCATGCTGCAATGAAGACCCGACACAGCTAAATAAATGAATATTAAAAAGAAAGAAAGAAAATAAGTAGGCAAGATAATGAGCCAAAACTCTCAGCAGAAACAAACCAAGCTGTGGAAGAGCCCTTACAGCAGGGAGCCCGACCAATCTCTGCCTCACGGATCCAGAGAAATAAATCCCTGAAGTGCTGGTGGCTCTGGGGAGGAGGATTTGAGAAGTGGAGACAAGATCCCACTCACAAGCCTTACGGTCAGATTTTTCTGGGTTAGACTTCTTCCTCTGTCACTTGTTAGCAGTATAACTCTGGGCAGGTGGCTTCACCCTTTCCAGCCTCTCTTTCTCTACCTGATAAATGGGAATAATAATCAGGCTGTCTTCAGAGTGCGAGAATTTAGGGAGAAAACAGCCCCAAGCCACGAGCTGAGTCTGGCTCAAAGCGTGTATTTCATTGCTGTTTGCTAGTTTCCCTTCTTTCTGCCTTTTCTTACCCAAGTCTTTGTGAAAGACAACTTTTGATTACCTCTAACCCTGAGGCCTATCACCTAACCCGGAGCACAAAAATGCTGTTGAGACCGCTGCTTGCCCCAGGACAGCTTTGTGTTTGCCGGAGGAGGAGGGCACTGAATGGCCCGGTGGGGGATCTGGACGCCTGGAGAGAGTCATGGTCTCTTCCTGGCTGTCTGTCCCCAGTGACTGCAGCCTCCAGGGGTGGAGGGGGTCAGCCTGGCCTGGAGTGTGCCCACCTGTCCCTCTCCCTGGGAGATGGGGCGGGGGTGCGGCAGAGACCTGAACCACAGCTCCCAGCCCCACTGAGCCAACACCCCTGTTTTATCACCGAGTCTTCTTTTTTTTTAATCTACAAACTAGTTGTGATTAATGGTACCCTGCGGTTCCTCGTGCAGAAACAAGGTCATGGTGAAGATACGGTCGTTTTGAAACCCCGGTGAAGTTCAGGGGCCAGAGCAGAGTGGTAATCACTCCGGTTTTGGCTCATCTTCCTTCTCTGTGGCCTGCGACTTCAAGGCCAGGGGGCTGTCCCGGCCTCTCTGACTTCCTCTCATGCAAATCACCCTGGGCGGGCGGGGGTGGAGGGATGGCTCTCAGAGAGGAGGAGGGAAGTGATGAACTCCGACCTGCCCAGACCTACTTTCTACCTCCGAGGCAAGCCTGAGAGACAGAAGTCCCCCCTGAGCCCCATCACCATGCCCTCTGCAGGGACCTGCCTTGCTGTTGTTTCGTTGCTCCATCGTGTCCGACTCTTTGTGACCCCATGGACTGTAGCCCACCAGGTCCCTCTGTCCGTAGATTCTCCAGGCAAGAGTACTGGAATGGGTAGCCATTTCCTTCTCCAGGTGATCTTCCCCACCCAGGGATCAAACCTGGGTCTCCTGCATTGGCAGGCGGATCCTTTACCATCTGAGTCACCAGGAAAGTCTTGAATTACCCACCCTCCTGAGTTCCCCCAACCCTGTTAATTATGAACTCCTGAGTGGACAGTCACAGACTCTGGGTAATTAAATTATTAAAATAATAACCCTGAGTCCTGAGTTGGTTATCTTCTCTCCCATGACAGATCTG
This sequence comes from Giraffa tippelskirchi, assembly GCF_054371585.1. Taxonomy (NCBI): domain Eukaryota; kingdom Metazoa; phylum Chordata; class Mammalia; order Artiodactyla; family Giraffidae; genus Giraffa; species Giraffa tippelskirchi. The sequence continues at coordinate 54,430,659 of NC_137281.1, read as the reverse complement.
CTGATGTGGGGAAGGACTGATTGTCAACGCTGACAATATACCTCTCCTGTGGCTTAGGGAGGAACCATGTTGTAAAATATGAACTGGAACAGGGCATGGTGGGTCTGTAGGCTGTGACTTGGGGTATCGATCCAGCTTTCTTGCCTCTTTAGCCAACAGGACTAAATGTGTCCGTTTGAAGATGTTAGAAATAGGGGCATAAAGGAGCTTGGTGGGAGACCCAGAAAAACCAAGGAGGCTTGGCAGGATGAGGAGTGAGGGTCCCCTCCACCTCCCCTCTGCCTTCCTCACAGGCTCCAAGAGCAAAACAGGGGTCCAGACTGGATATGGAACCCTGCTACGGCCTCCAACTTCTCCATCAAAGTCCATGCAGGGAAACAAGGATGACTTGTTTCCCCAGAGAAGCAGCCCATGTGAGCCAGTGTTGGAGGGGAAAGCGGGAGGACATGGTGGGGGGTGGGGGGAAGAAAGCCTCTGCCGGAGCAGGGCAGGCAGGCAGGGCCCCAGCCCGGGAGGCTCCGAGGGAGAGGGAGGCTTGATGTGGCTCCCTGGGTTCCTCTGAACACGCTCGGGGACAGGCACGGAGCGGCGCTGCCCTCGTTTGAAGGTATTTCTCTGCAGCAAACACCAGGCGGGGAGGAGAAAAACCCAAACCACTTCAAGTGGATTTCAATTTTTGAAAGACGCCACATGAAACGTGCAGAAACCTAAGCCCCCTTTAGTCCGGGCCCAAGAGTAACAGACTCGGTGTGGGGAGGAGCAGGGGGGCACAGCCCGGTTCTGGGCCATCCTCCCCCAGGCCCCATGCGTGCGGCTCCCCTGGGCAAATGCATCAGCAGTGGGGCCGCGAGAGCTTTCATCTACGTGGGCTGATATGCTGTGCTAAGAACCTGACCACAGCATCGCCCCACACGGGCCCCAAGTAGGGCAGCTTTCATTCGAGACCCAGCGGCCGCACCCATCTCTGAACTCCTTGGGGTTGGGGGCAGACCTAGGAAGGGGTATGGCCATCAGGGAAGACCTCAAAGCCATGGAGAGCCAATACTCTGGATTAAAGCCATCCTTGGTTCATTCATTTGTCTGCATCCTTTCATCTTCTCTCAACCAGTTCCTTTAACATCCCACCCACCCTCAGTCCCACAAGGAGAGGGTGCTGACTGTCTTGTCACCACTGCCTTGTCTTCTTTGCTGGCCACTCTCCACTCTGACCCAGTCCCTTCCTCTGTGTTGAGGATGCTCACCTGCATCCCTGGGTCCTTTGGTCTTGGTTTTCTTTCACCAGCTCCTGACAACTGGCTTTGGTTGCCTGACCTCTGCCAAAGCCAGATCAGAGGCCCAAACTTGGATTTTGTCCCTCTGTTGATGCTTTTGAACTGTGGTGTTGGAGAAGACTCTTGAGAGTCCCTTGGACTGCAAGGAGATCCAACCAGTCCATCCTAAAGGAAATCAGTCCTGAATATTCATTGGAAGGACTGATGCTTAAGCTGAAATTCCTCCAATATTTTGGCCACCTGATGTGAAGAACTGACTCATTTGAAAAGACCCTGATGCTGGGAAAGATTGAAGGTGGGAAGAGAAGGGGATGATAGAGGATAAGATGGTTGGATGGCATCACCGACTCAATGCACATGAGTTTGAGTACACTCTGGGAGTTGGCGATGGACAGGGAGGCCTGGCATGCTGCAGCCCATGGGGGTTGCAAAGAGTCAGACACGACTGAGCGACTGAACTGAACTGAACTGAACTCCCTTCTGCTACATCAAGGCAGTCAGAAGGCTACACCAAGGCTCAATACCAAGGGTTAAGGTCATGGGTTGTGTTTGTATGAGGGGAATTGCATTTTGAGTGAAAATATTCTGAACAATCTAACACAGTATAGTGGAAGGAATAAGGACTTAGGGGTGCAGCCAGGTTTACATTCAAGTTTAATTGAAATTGAAGTTAAATTCAGCCACGTTTAAATTTTAGCTGAGGAGGTGAGCAGCTCCGTGATTTTGGGTGTGTTGCTTAAACTCTCTGAGATGCAAAAAGATGCCTGTGACACCAGGTAGTAAGTTTACAAATTTATGACACAGAGAAGGGGCAAAGTAAAGACCTTCCTCTCTAGAGATAAAGAAATAACAGTAATAGTTAATTGAGAATTTACATGACTTGTCACCCTATGAAACATTTTGTTCATTACTCACTGAATTCTCATGACTCTCAAACTTGAGTGATAAAAATAATAGCGCCTATTTCATAAAGACGAGTATACTGAGATACAAGCAGGTGAAGCGACTCCTCCAAACTCACAGATTCAACAAGATGGGATCCAAATGCAGAGGCTGAGTCCCGAGAGTCTGCCTTGGACAATTCAAATTTTAAACATTCTGCCCCACTGTCTATCATGGCTTCTTTCTCTCCTTTATTTTGGGAAAATCTGATCATGAAACGGACAGAATTTAGAGCACTGTGATTCTGCATTTCCATTTTTGGTGAAACGAAGAGGGGAACCATGACCAAGTGGCTCTTCTGTCCAAAAACTGAAACAAACGTCACTGGAAACCTTGCCTTGATTGAAAAAATAAATATGAAATGGACCACAGACTCCATCTTGGAATCTGTGTGCCGGCAACTTCTGTCTGAAGAGTGTACGTTAAGGGACTTTTTATATAGCAGGTCCTTGACCCTTTAGACTGATCCAAATACATGTTTGAAGTGGGCCTCCTTGGGATTCGGGGGCCCTGCCACAGACTCGTCATCCAAGGAAACGAAGGCTATGAAGGGAGCCCATGTTTACCCAGTGTTCTGCGGCTACCATTTTTCCGTCTGTCTGTCTCTTGAAGATTTCCCCTGGGAGCAGTCCACATTGCACAAGCTGGAGGGAGCTTGGGAAAGCATCAGAAAGCGCAACTATGTGTCTGTATCATAAAAAGGATCTTTTAAAAATCTGGGTGGAAATCAAACCCATCTGGGTTGGGTGAGATGCCACTGACGTGGAGGAACTCCCATGGGCACCCATCAGAGCTCACCCTTCTGGGATCTGCGTCTGCCTACCTATCCTGTCCTATAGATGGGGGTCTCCAACCTCTGGGATCTAATGCCTGATGATGTGAGGTGGAGCTGATGTAATAATAATAGACATAAAGTGCACAATAAATGTAGTGTGCTTGGATCATCCCCAAACTGTCTCCCCTTCCCCATCATCCGTGGAAAAGTTGTCTTCCACGAAACTGGTCCCTGGTGCCAAAATGGTTGGGGGCCCCTGCTCTCGAAGATGGTGGTAAGTGGGATGGTGGTGGTGAGGGTGATGACAAAGTTGGTGAGAAGGGTGAAGCTTCCATGTTAGTTTCCTAGGGCTGCTGTAACAAATGACCATGGACTAGGTGGCTCAAAACATAAGAACTGATGCTCCCACATTTCTGGAGGCCACTAGTCACAAATCAGGGTGTTGGCAGGGCCATATTCCCCTCAAAAGCTCTAGGGGATCATCTCTCCTACCTCTTCTAGCTTCTGATGGTTACTGGAAATCCTTGGCTTTCCTTGGCTTGTAGGTGCATCACTTCGATTTTTGCTCCTGTGTTCACATGGTCATCTCCCCTCTGTATGTCTGTATGTCTAGATCTCTCTCCTTATAAGGTCATCGCATTGAGGGTCCACCTTAATCCAGTGTGAGCTCATTCTGACTTAATGAATCATATCTTCAAAGACGATTTCCAAACAAGATCATATCCACCGGCACCAAAGAGTAGGATGTTGACCTATCTTTTTTGGAACATGGTTCTATCTCCAATGGCTTCTAATAATACTAGCTGTTTATTCCTTTATACTAGGCACTTTACCCAGCCCTTCACAATCATTAGACAGGGATGGCTCGGTGGGTAAAGAATCTACCTGCAATGCAGGAGACACAGGAGACGTGGGTTTAATCCCTGGGTCAGGAGGATCTCCTGGAGGAGGAAATGGCAGCCCTCTCCAGTAATCTGGCCTGAAAAATCCCATGGACAGAAGAGCCTGGTGGGCTACATACAGTCCATGGGGTCAAAAGAGTTGGACACGACTGAGCAACCGACACTTTGAAACTGCTGCTTTTGTAGGTTATTAGTGGTTGAGTGTCAACCAATCTCATATGGTTAAACCTAGTATTATCTTATTTACCCTTCTGCCATTAGTATCTACTCTACTAGTACCTACTCTTACTAAGCACTTATTGTTGTATCAGTACTAATAGGTAACAGGCACCTCTATTTGTCAGGGAGATGAAACAGTGGGCGGCTTTAGGAATTGAAGAGATAACAATCAACCTACAACTTGCTTACTGTGTGACTAGGAGGGAGTGACCTAATCCCCCTGGGCCTCAGTTTCTCCATCTGTAAAAGCAGAGACAACTATTCTGTAACAAGACCTGACGGCGGTTCTTCCCTGGTGGTCAGTGGCTAAGACTCCACACTCCCAATTCAGGGGGCCAGGTCTGATCCGTGGTTGGGGAACTAGATGCCACATGCCACAACTAAGGCCCAGTGCAGCTAGATAAATAAATATTAAGGAAAAAATAAGAGAAGACCTTATGAGTATAAATACAACAAGTCCTGAAATCAATAAATGGGAAGCTAGAAGACATTCTTGTGGAATGTCTGGTCTCTAGTAGATGCTGAGAACATCACATTTGAGAATTACCTGGAGGCAAGGTGAGGGGTATGGGGTAGGGGCATTTAAGAATGCAGGGCTTCCCTGGTGGCTCAGCAGTAAAGAATCCGCCTACGATGCAGAAGACCCAGGAGACCCAGGTTTGATCCCTGGGTCGATACGATCCCCTGGAGGCAACCCACTCCAGTATTCTTGCCTGGAGAATCCCCATGGACAGAGGCGCCTGGTGGGCTACAGTCCATGGGGTCGCAGAGTCAGACAAGACTAAAGCGACTTAGCACGCAAACAGATCCCACCCAAAACTACTGAATTCGAGCCTCTCTGGGCTGGTGCCTGGAAATCTGCACTTTAACTGCCCTCCCCACCCTGAGATTCCTCCATTTGCAAGCATTAGAAAGCTGCTGCACTAAAATAAATAAAAGTTTATTATTATTAAAATTATTATTTATAAAAATAAATAAAAGTGAATAACAGTTTTTTCTTTCCTTTCAACAGAACATAGCTATTGAATCAGGACTGGGCTGGGCCATCCAGACCCCCGTCCACCCCTGGTTCAGAGACAGCAGTAGGAATTGGGGACTAGGTGACAGCTCCCACTACCAGAGGCAGGCAGGGGTTAGTGGGGACCTTTCAAAGGGAAAGGGAATCTTTAGTTCTGGATCAACTGTCTGCTGTTGCACGTTTGTGCCTCTTCCATTAACTGAATGAAAATAAGTGGCATGCTTACAATCTGCACGTCTCAAAATCAAAGCCATGTTCCTTCTTTTCGGAAGTCACATCCTTGTGCCTGGTGGGTACAGAGAAGGGAAAAAAAGAGCACATCTCTTTCCAGGATTTTTTTTGTCCCTCCTGCAAATCCTCCAGCTTGCTTAACAATGCAAGCCACCCTCTCACCAAGCTCTGTGTTTCTCTCTTGTGTTCAGAAGGAAGAGGCCCTTGACTTTAAAATGAAGCCCTGGGGAGGAAGATGCCTGCTTGAAGCACCCCTTTCCTGTGTCTGAAAGCACAGGAGTTGTTTATGGGCTTGTTGAACAGCAGTTTCGGGGTTTCCCGGGTAAGAGGGACTCGTGGTTTCAGAAAGGCAGCCTTGCTCGTGGCATGTGTGGTCTGTGAGCTCAGGGAGCCCGTGGAGCCCTGCTGCTGACCTGGAGTTGGCCCCTGCCCTGCCCTGGATCTCTGGGCAAAGGCTCAGCCCGCTGGAAGCGTCTATTAAAATGTAAGTCGATGAGGTGCCCTGCACCTGGGGAAGGGATGTCAGGGAAGGGACAGCAAAAGATCTGTTTGCGTGAGCAGGGAAGGAAGAACCCAGAATTTCGGGCCCTGGACCGCCTCCCAAATGCTTCCCATTTTCCCAGGAATTGGTTGAGCGTTCTGAAGATATTTGATCATTCAGTTGTTGCCTCCTACTCCCAGAGAGGATGCCCTGTTATTAACATGTTGTAGACATGAACAAGTAGCTTAGCCAGGTCAGATGACTCCTCCCCATCTGTGCTCGTAGAAATGCGTAGACTACTGATTGGGGTGGGGGGGAACCCAAGGATGCCCATGGATGCCAGTCACCCCTCCATTTGTTTCTGGCTGTGTCACCGTGGCCTCCCTGTGCTTCACTGCCCTCTTACAGGAAGCAGGAACCACAGCAACACCAACCTGGGGCGAGGAGGAAGTGGGGCTGACATTTAAAGGGGTTCCCCTCTGTAAAGGGGCTTCCCAAGTGGTGGTAAAGAACCCACCTGCCAATGCAGGAGATGCAAGAGATGCGGGTTCAATCCCTGGGTCGGGAAGATCCCCTGGAGTAGGAAAGGGCTACCCATTCCAGTATTGTTGCCTGGAAACTCTCATGGACAGAGAAGCCTGGTGGGCTACATACAGTGCGTGAGGTTGCAAAGAGTCGGACACGACTGAGCGACTGAACACAGACACAGCTCTGTGAAGGAATATAGGAAGGTTGGTAGTTCCCGGTCCATCCTGTCCCATGCTGCTCCCACAACCACATCCTCCGTGGATTTGTTCCCTGAGCAGCTGCGGGGTTTGGGACAAGGGACCCAGGGAGAAAAGGTGAGGTCAGATGGGGACAGCATGCAGGTGCCCCCTGCAGGTGGGTCCCTGGGTCACAGGTGCAGAAAGAGGACAATCTGAGGATGGACTCCCACTGGGGGTCAGATGGGACTCAGTGAACCACGAGCCCCTGGAGGGCAGGGACCACATTCTGTTTCTCACCTGAGAGCACAGTGCGTGGCGCTTGGCCCTCATGCCTCAGCCTGGAACCCACTTTGAAGGCTGAGTTTCATTTCTGTTACGTGGCTTCCTCTCCTCCTCTCCCGTTCCTTTCTCCTCCTCCTCATCTTCATAAACAAGCTGGCCATTCAGATAACTGCCTCTCCAGGCCTTGGCAAAGCAACGATCATCTGGGGTGGGGGTGGGGATTCCAGCTTGTTCTTCATAAAAAGCCCATCTGAATCACCCCGATTTGGAAAGTGTTACCACTGAGGGCTTCAGTCCAGGGGCAACAGACGCGCCCTCGAAGCGCTGATCTGGGTCCTGGTTTCTGCGGCCCTGTCACAGGCTCCAGGGCGGAGCAGCTCTCTGCTGATGGTGTGAGGCCTTCATCTGATACGGAAACAGGAAGACCATCAGCCTGATAAGTTGCCCTACTAACCAGAAGTGATTTTTAAGCTCCCCTCAAGAAGGGAAAAAATGACATTTAAGAAAATCCAGAAAAGGTTAAGCTGCTTGCCCGTGATGCTTAACTGGATCTGTAGTAGAAGTGTCTCTATGAATTGGACTTTGGGGACAAACCTCACTCTGTGGATACCCTGGGAGAATAAAGGTCAGGGGCAGGCTTACCCCAACATCAGTGGGGGCTGGGCCAGGAATACTGCTAAGAGTCTAAGTTTCTACAAGTTACAAAGCAAACTAACTGTGGTGCTAGTGCTAAAGAACCCACCTGCCAAAGCAGGAGATGTAAGAGACTTAGGTGTGATCCCTGGGTTGGGAAGATCCTCTGGAGGAGGGCGTGGCAAGCCACTCCAGTACTTTGGCCTGGAGAATCCCATGGACAGAGGAGCCTGGCGGACTACAGTCCATGGGGTCACAAACAGTCAGACACGACTGAAGCGACTTAGCCAACACTCACAACATGCTGTTAGAAATGTCCTCCTCTCTTGATAAGTATCTGTTCATACAACCTGGAGGGCCTGGCTCACATCCAAAAGTCTTAGATCCCCTGGAATTCTGCACCTGAACTTGGAAGTAGAGGAAACACCGGCTTGGGGCTGATCACCCTTCTTTTTCCATCTAAGACTCCTTCTCCCACCAGTAGGGGCCTCCTGGGTTATATATATCATGTTGGTTTCCCAGGGCAGCTGGAACTAAGTACCACAAACTCAGGGGCTTCAAACAACAGGAATTTGCTCTCTGAAGTTTAGGAGGCTAGAAGCTGGAAAGCAGGGTGTCCATGGGGGCCCACCCCCTCTACAGGCTTGAGGGGAGAATCCTTCCTGGCCTCGGCCAGCAGCCCCAGCGATGCCCTGGCTGTGACTGCATCATCCCCTCTCTGCCTCTGTCCTCAGGCGACAGGTCATGAAGCACCGAATCCCCGTGCACCTGTGTCTCTCTTTCTTATAAGGACACCAGTTCCTGGACTTAGGTCCACTGCAGTCCAGGAGGACCTCATTTTCAACTTCACTAATTACACCTTCTTCTAATCCCAAAGAAAGACAATGCCAAAGAATATTCAAACTACCACACAACTGCAAGCATCTCATACGCTAGCAAAGTAATGCTCAAAATTCTCCAAGCCAGGCTTCAACAGTACATGAACCGAAAACTTCCAGATGTTCAAGCTGGATTTAGAAAAGGCAGAGAAACCAGAGGTGAAACTGCCAACATCTTTTGGATCATAGAAAAAGCAAGAGAATTTGAGAAAAATATCTACTTCTGCTTCAGTGACTATGCTGAAGCCTTTGACTGCGTGGATCACAATAAACTGTGGAAAATTTTTAAAGAGACGAGAATACCAGACCATCTGACCTGCATCCTGAGAAACCTGTATGCAGGTCAAGAAGCAACAGTTAGAACTGGACATGAAACAATGGATGGGTTCCAAATTGGGAAAGGCATATGTCAAGGCTATATATTGTCACCCTGCTTATTTAACAAATGCAGAGTACATCACACAAAATGCCAAGCTGGATGAAGTACAAGCTGGAATCAAGATTGCCGGGAGAAATATCAATAACCTCAGAAATAGAGATGACAACCTTATGGCAGAAGCAAAGAGGAACTAAAGAGCCTCTTGATGAAAGTGAAAGAGAAGAGTGAAAAAGCTGGCTTAAAACTCAACATTCAAAACACTAAGATCATGGCATCCGGTCTCGTTACTTCATGGCAAATAGATGGGGAAACAATGGAAAAAGTGACAGACTTTCTTTTCTTGGGCTCCAAAATCACTGCAGATGGTGACTGCAGCCATGAAATTAAAAGACACTTGCTTCTTGGAAGAAAAGCTATGACCAACTTAGACAGCATATTAAAAAGCAAGACATTACTTTGACAACAAAGGTCTGTATAGTCAAAGCTACAGTTTTTCCAGTATGGATGTAAGAGCTGGACCATAAAGAAAGCTGAGCACCAAAGAATTGATGCTTTTGAACTGTGGTGTTAGAGAAGACTCTTGAGAGTCCCTTGGACTGCAAGGAGATCCAAACAGTCCATCCTAAAGGAGATCAGTCTTGAGTGTTCACTGGCGGGAGGAGAAGGGGACGACAGAGGATGAGATGCTTAGATGGCATCACTGACTCAATGGACATGGGTTTGAGTAAGCTCCAGGAGTCAGTGATGGACAGGGAAGCCTGGCGTGCTGCAGTTCGTGGGGTCACAAAGAGTTAGACGCGACTAAACTGAACTGAATTATATCTACATAGACTATTTCTTTTTTTTCCCCAAACTTTAAACTTTTAATTTTGTATTGGGGTATAGCTGATAAACAATATTTTGATAGTTTCAGGTGAACAGCAATGGGACTCAAACCTACATATGCACGTTTCCATTCTCCCTTAAACCCTGCTCCCATCCAGGCTGCCACACAACACTGAGCAGAGTCCCCTGTCCTATGCAGTAGGTCCTTGTTGGTTCTCCATTTTGAATATAGCAGTGTGTGCATGACCGTCCCAAATTCCCTAACTACCCCTTTCCTCCAGCAACCATAAATTTATTTTCTAAGTCTGTGAGTCTGTTTCTGTTATGTAAATAAGTTCGTTTGTATCATTTCTTTGTAGATTCCAGATATAAGGGATGTCATATGATATTTCTCTTTCTCTGTCTGACTTCACTCAGTATGACAATCTCTCGGTCCATCCATGTTGCTGCAAACGGCATTATTTCATTCTTTTGATGGCTGAGTAATATTCCATTGTATAGATCTACGTAGACTACTTCCAAAAAGGAGTCACATTCTGGGGTTCTAAGTGAACATGAATTTGGGGGAACACTGGTCAATCTAGTATGCCTGTCTAGACTCCAGTCTGTAGAGTCAGCTCCATCTATACTATCCTCTGCTGACGGCCAGGATTGCCCAGGTTTAGTCAGTTCCTGGGAGCAGTGACCTGGGGAAGAGGCTGTACAGGACCCAGAGGCAGCAGGAAGAACACCAGGTTCCTGGCTACCCAGAGAACAGTCCAGAAGGGGTCTCTGGGTAGGCCTGTCTCAGTGGCCCCTGGGAGTCCTTTAGGGAGGGATGTGGCCAGAGATGCAGCCCCCTGTACAAGGTGTGAGGGCTGTGATGGCCTGGGAAGCAGAGACAGCCGGGAGAGAATGGTTAGTGCCATCAGGAAAGGCCAAGATGATTGATGGGTGATAACGGATCACAGGAATATGAATTTTCACATAAATCTTCCCGCTGCACAGAAACAGAAATAATGAACAGGAAGTCCCTCTCTTACAAATGAGCTCTGAACAGAGTTGATAGAAATAGCAGGAAGGTTCCGGAAGCAGCCCGCGGAATGTCTTTAATTCATGCAGTGCAGCAGGGAAGAGTCTGGCTAAGAAAGAAGTAGTGAATGAAACTGAACACACCAGACTGAAATCAAAAAGCAAAAGGGGTTCTTAACTCGCCTGAGTCAAGTGGCGCTTGGGAGAACACCTAAGTTTTATGGGGGAAGATCAGAAGCCGGAGGACTCTCGAGGGGGTTTAGAAAGAGGGGGGGGAGTGATGCTGTGACAACGTGCTCAGGTCCCAGGGATCCCTCACTGTTCCCAGCCCTCCGCTTGCCAACCCCCCCCCCACCCCGCCCCAAGACCTGCCCTTGGCCATCAGAAGCCTCAGTGTCTGAAAAAGCCTGAAGGTGATGCTGGGTCCTTGAGGGCAGCCAGCAGTCATGGGCTGACTGCCCTGGGGGACCGCTCAGACCCAGACCTCAGCTGAATGCGTGTCTCTGCCTACCTCCTCCCCAACCCTACCCAGTCTCTCCCTCTCCTCTGGGAATCACCTTCTCACACCCTCCTCCTAGGGAACTGGGCATCTCAGAAAGAGTCAAGTGCATGAAAGAAAAGGAAAGAAGGGAATGGAGGTAGGGAGTGAAGGCTATTAGGTAAAAGTTGCTGCTGATCCCAAAGTAAGAGGAATGATGAGAAATGAAGGGAGAAGAAGGGACCCCTGAGGAGTTAGAAAATACAGTCTATGGTTTAACACAAGAGGTCAGAGGGACTTCCCTGGTGGTCCAGTGGCTAAGACTCTGCACTCCCAGTGCAGGGGGGTCAAGTTCCATCCCTGGCCAAGGAACCGGAACCTGCATGCTGCAACTAAGACCCCCCTGTGCAGCAACTAAGACCAAGCGCACCTAAAGAAATATTTTAAACAATTTTAAAAAGAGGTCAGACATGGAAGCAACCTAGATGTCCATCAGCAGATGAATGGATAAGAAAGCTGTGATACATATACACAATGGAATATTACTCAGCCATTAAAAAGAATGCATTTGAATCAGTTCTAATGAGGTGGATGAAACTGGAGCCTATTATACAGAGCAAAGTAAGTCAGAAAGAAAAACACCAATACAGTATACTAATGCATATGTATGGAATTTAGAAAGATGGTAACGATGACTCTATATGCGAGACAGCAAAAGAGATACAGATGTAAAGAACAGTTTTTTGGACTCTGTGGGAGAAGGCAAAGGTATGATGATTCGAGAGGGTAGCGATGAAATGTGTATATTGTCATATGTGAAGTCGATTGCTGGTCCAGTTTCGATGCATAAGACAGGGTACTCAGGGCGGGTGCACTGGGATGACCCTGGGGGATGAGATGGGGAGGGAGGTGGGAGAGGGGTTCTGGATGGGGAACAGATGTACACCCATGGCTGATTCATGTTGATGTTTGGCAAAAACCAGTACAATATTGTAAAGTAATTAGCCTCCAATTAAAATAAATAAACTTATTTAAAAAAACAAATATAAAGGAGAAGAAAATAGTCTCATATGAACAAAACATTGGGGAATTTGTTCTCAGCAGGTATCTGGTCTGTAAGAAAAGCTAAAAGTAGTTATTTACACAGAATAAGATGATATTAAAGAGAAACTATGAGTTAAGAAAGAGTGTCATAAAAAATAGAGTTGTACAAATAGCATTAGGGTTGTACAAAACTCTCAAACTGTCACTAGACTCATCAATACTCAAAAAGAAATTACTAGAGCTGGTGTTCCATCTGCTACTAAGTAAGCTAATAAAAAGCAGGTCAAGAAATTTATCACCAGTTTCGTTCAATATTGGGCATGAATGCCCCCTCCCAAAGAAAAAAATATTAATGGAAATGCCAAAGGGTGGGCTTCCCTTGAGCTCAGAGAAACCTTGCAACTTGGGATCCTAAGAACCAAGTATTTGTAACTGGCTCCACAGTCATGCATTCCCCAAGGTCTATAGTAACAGTATGAAATCATTCCCTTGAATCCCTCATCTTAGTGAGGAGTTTATGTGCAAGTTGGGGCTTTCCTGGTGGCTCAGACAGTAAAGAATCTGCCTGCAGTGCGGGAGACCTGGGTGTGATCCCTGGGTTGGTAAGATACTCTGGAGGAGGAAATGACAACCCGCTCCAGTATACTGGCCTGGAGTATCCTATAGACAGAAGAGCCTGGCGGGCTATGGTCCACGGGGCCGCAAAGAGTTGGACACGGCTGGGCGGCTAAGCCCTATGTGCAACTCCTCAAATTACTCACTATCAGTTTGTTATATAATTTTTCCCATCAAAACTTTTAGTGGCCTCTACTTTCGTTAGTTCCATAAATAGCAATAACATGCAGTGGTTTTCTTTGGGAGTTTCTTGTACCCATGAAAACAGCATGTTATCTTCTTCTGAGAATGATTAAGGATGGAAAACCACAAAGCTGATCTCAGGGTGGGTGTTGGCCTATCAGCTATGCTCGCCTATTATTTCAAAGATTCCATCTTTCTCATTGGTTTCAGCAAAGACACTGTTGTGAGTCCATTCACATTCACGGAGCAGTGAAAATGACAGGTGAGAAAGTCACAAAGCTTTGGATTCTCAGAAACTTAAATCAGCACAAGACAAGGGTTTATTGTACTAGATCCTAAGCTCCTTGAGGGCAGAGAGTAGGGAATGTTTCACATTCATCTCTGTATCTCTGGTAATCATCAGCCCTGGTAAATGGGTAAATGGATGGATGGATAGGTAGATAGATGGGTGGATGGATGGATAAATACGGTTTTGATAATGAATAGTAATTAAAGCAAGTCACGATATGTGACACACAGAAATTTCCTCACAGTACACAGTAAGTTATTTCAAAGATGATGCAGCTTTGGCAAAAGTTTACAGTATATGCCTTTCAAGAGCTCTTTGAGACTAGTAAAAGTCCTCATTCCGGTGTAAGCACCCTTCTCTATGTTGTAAGAAGACCCCCAAAGCTTAAGTGATAGCCCCAAAGCCTTATAAACATTTTTTTTTCAATTACTAAGGAGAAAGGGAAACACAAACTTTTTTCTAAAAGTGCTTTAAAATAATTTTTTGAGAAAACACCTTGCTTGTCTTTGAAGCTATATCACTACGGCTTAGGTAGTTTCTGAAAATTGGCCAAATATGGTCACATGTTGTGACCAAATGCTAAGCAGTTATTACTGACTCGAGGTTAGACCTGACAAAGGAACTAATATTCTAAAAATGAAAGTGTGTGCGCACCCAGCAGAGGCCACACCAGACCTCCAGACTCTCTGCCTTGGGCACTCATCCTGCCTTTAGAAACCTTGGGTGACCGCAGCTGAATTTTCATCAAGCTGTTTGACCCTCTTCGCAGAGAGAAGTGCTCATCTTCTGGACATGGAAGTAGCTGGAGGCACCATTTTGCCCATATTCCATTTAAATGAAATGATATTTTGCAAAGAAAAAAAAAACAAGAAAGAAAGGCACAAAGGTAGTGGTATTGGAGGGAGGGTCCTTTTAGGACCACTTTATACTTCCCATGTTCCTCATCATAGGTTCTTGTTTTCCCTTTTCTTTTCCTTTCTTTTTTTCCTTTGTGGCCACTCTGTCTGGCTTGCAGGATCTTAGTTCCTGACCGAGGATCTAACCTATGCCCCCTGCGCTGGAAGTGTGGCGTCCTAACCGCTAGACCACCAGGGAAGTCCCATAGGTTCTTTTAAATGAAGGTAGTCTCCTGATATTTATGGCAAACAAAGGCTGGAAACTGCCAGCATTAGTGGTAATTTAGCAAAATATCACTGTCTCTTCAGCAGTCTTTGAGCCTGTGAGCAGAAGGTAAGCAAACCATTGCTGACAACCACCACCTTCCTCGGGACTGAGGCAAAGCTCCCTTCATTCTGTAAGATCTTTGCTTAATTGGCATCCTTGCATCAAGCAGCTCCGGAGAAGGAAATGGCAACCCACTCCAGTATTCTTGCCTGGGAAATCCCATGGAGAGAGGGGCCTGGTGGGCTATGGTCCCTGGGGTTCCAAAGAGTTAGACGTGACTTAGCGATTAAATTGAAGAAGGAAATGGCAACCCCCTCCAGTGTTCTTGCCTGGAGAATTCCGTGGCCAGAGGAGCTTGGTGGGCTGCTGTCCATGGGGTCACACAGAGTCCGATCACGACTGAAATGACTTAGCATGCATGCATGCATTGGAGAAGGCAATGGCATCCCACTCTCTTGCCTGGAAAATCCCATGGACGGAGGAGCCTGGTAGGCTGCAGTCCGTGGGGTCGCAAAGAGTTGGACATGACCGAGCGACTTCCCTTTCACTTTTCACTTTCATGCATTGGAGAAGGAAATGGCACCCCACTCCAGTGTTCTTGCCTGGAGAATCCCAGGGACGGCGGAGCCTGGTGGGCTGCCGTCGATGGGGTCGCAGAGTCAGACACGACTGAAGCGACTTAGCAGCAGCAGCAAGCAAAAGCCAAAGGATGGCCTCCTTCCCAGTAGATAAGGATCCAAAGGAAAATGCCAACTTCACTCCACGAAGTCACCCCCGAGAGGTCCTACTGGGTAATGACAAAATACCTGCGTGGCAACCATGTGCTGGGCCACAGGGAGAGCACCAGGATAGACTGGTCAGAAACCCTTCCATCTGGCTCACTCCAGCCCTCTACAAGCAAAGCACACTGAGGGAGAAGGGCAGGAGCTTTGCTAGTTCTGCTCATGGATGCCCGTCATGTACCTACACTCCAACAATAATCCTAAGGGTCACCATAATAGAAAAATCAATAATAATCATCATAACAAGTCAGGGGTGGGTTTAAAAAAAAAAGGTGGGAAGTTGTTTTAAACCACGCAAGTCTGGTGTCACAGCACAATGGATGTACGACTTTTCCACTCTTGACTTCCGTTTTTCGGGCAAGAGCATGTAGCCGCAGGGGCGAGCTCAGCTATACAAGGACTCCAGAAGCCTTACCACGTGCCCTCTCTCTTCTCTGCCAGTCTCTTGACTCTCACCTGGTCTCATCAGAATACAGAACACCAGGTCCGGCAAGCAGCCCAAGCCTGCATTTCCGCCGGGGCGCAGGGCTCTCTTTACAGACTGCACATTTACATGGTAAAAATAGAAACGCACGGCATCACATGTATATGCAAATCTGCCAACCAGACTCAGCGCTGAAAATAGTTATTTACTGTGCGGCTTGCATATTGGCCCAGAAAACCCTCTCTACCTATTTCATGCTCATTTAAATTCTTTAAGAGTTACTGACCCATTTAAATTCCTTGAGGGATGCCTGGCTTCTCATGGGCGTTGGTCTGCTCCTCTCCCCCAAGGGCTTGTAAGGGAATACTGCCTGGCATTGCAGGTGGAACTTTTAGAGGAATATATTGGCCCCCACTTTACAGCCCATTTGGGACACTGCTCAGCCATGTGTGCTTTCAGACCAGGCTTCCTTCTTAGCTGCAGGAAGGAGGGTTCTAAAGCTACACCCCTGGAAAGGATGGAGGGCAGTTTTTCTGAAAATATGGTCCTTGGACACTCACATCAGAGCCAAGGAGGCAGGGGGGCTGGTGGAAAATGCAAGCTCCCAGCTCCCCTCCAGCCCCAATGCAATGAATTCTGATTTCTGAGAGTGTGACTCCAGACACACCACTTCCTCAAAAAGCTCCCTAGGGTGATCTTGCTGGCCTCCAAGGGGTGGGGACTCAGTACTGAGAAGCCACCCCAAAATCTGCAAGAAGGGCGCTTAGGGAGCTGGAGGGTTCAAGTCCAAGCAAAGGCAGAGGGCAGTGAGGGTGGGACTCATGGGCAGAGAGGGTATTTATGTCCTTCAGGGAGGCGGCAGTGGGAGCAGAGGTGAGCTTCCCAAAGCCACCCACGTCCGCCCATCTCGGCCCTTGGGCTCTTTCCAGGACTGGTTCTGACGCTCATAGACTCAGTCCCTGTCTCTAGAGGCTGTGGAGCAAATTATGTCCACTGCAAACCGGGCTGAGCAGGGGGGTGCGTCTTCTGTTTCCATACTTCAGGATGCTGACTTGGGAGACCACAGGGGTTCTCACGCCCAACAGTGTGCATCGAGATCCCGCCTCTTCCACCTCCCAGCTACTCCCATTTGTCAACTCTATGGAAGAAATAATAATGGTTCCTTCCCTGCAAGGTTATCCAGAGGCTCAAGTGACTTCAATAATGAAAAGTGCCTGGGGCCATACCAGTCGCTTAGTAAGCCCTTAAAGTGTTAGCTGTTTTTTTTGTTGTTGTTGTTGTTTTTAATGCAGTCATGCCCCCATGGATTTTTTAAGCATGCCAAGGATTCCCCGGAAAGTCCATCCAAGTGAACAAGTCTGGTCTGGAAGTAGAGGGGAGCTATATGATCTTCTCTGAGAGCCCTTTTAATCATCTGCCACTAGAAAGGAAGCCAAGCTTGCTTCACTTTGAAAGGACACCTCCCTATCAATTGAAATATCTCTCCAGGCAGACACACCAGTGCCCCTCACTCATGGCTGCCCACAGACCCATTCCCACACATCTTTAATACATGAAACAACACAGCCCCACGTAACCAGCCCACACAGACATTCTGATCACATGGTTATTATACCTACATGCAACTAACTGCATAAGCTACCTCACAGACTTCTATGCATTTATACAAATATCTTTGTATGGATACAACTGCACAAATACACTCAGCACTCCCCCTCCCCACCCCCAACACATACACACACACACACACACACACACACACACACACACACACACAGGGACCATTCCTAAGAGTATGGCACAGCTTTGCTGCTACTGCTGCTGCTAAGTCGCTTCAGTCGTGTCCGACTCTGTGCGACCCCATAGACGGCAGCCCACCAGGCTCCGCCGTCCCTGGGATTCTCCAGGCAAGAATACTGGAGTGGGTTGCCATTTTCTTCTCCAGTGCATGAAAGGGAAAAGTGAAAGTGAAGTCGCTCAGTCGTGTCCGACTCTTAGCGACCCCATGGGTCTGCAGCCTAACAGGCTCCTCCATCCATGGGATTTTCCAGGCAAGAGTACTGGAGTGGGGCGCCATTGCCTTCTCCGGCACAGCTTTGACTCTATAGCAAATAAACAAAATGAAACAAAACTTTGGAAACCCATTATAAAATAAAGTCAGAAGTGAACATCCCCTCTGCATTATGTCAGAGAACCAGGGGTGTGAACACAGAAAAAGTGAAAGTGAAAGTTTCTCAGTTGTGTCCAATTCTTTGAGACCACAGGGACTGTGTCCATGGAATTCTCCAGGCCAGAATACTGGAGTATGTAGTCTTTTCCTTCTCCAGTGGATCTTCCCAACCCAGGAAAAGAACTGGGGTCTCCTGCATTGCAGGCGGATTCTTTACCAACTGAGCTATCAAACAGTCCAGAGTCTGCTCTGTTGAGGAGAGCAGCCACTATGGTGGAATAGACAGCCATGAGCTCACTTTCTCTCATAAGTACTCCAAGACCACAACCATCTGCAAAATCACCGTCAATGAAAAGGACCGGAACCGACCAGAAATGTTCTTCTACAGCTAAAGACATCAAGATGGGACCACAAGGAGACAGGCAGGAGGGGCAGACTCCAGATACAGTCAAGTCCATACCCTCCTAGGGGGAAACTCACAAACTGGAAAATTACATGGCAGAGGTTCTCCCACTGGAGTGAGCGTTCTGAACTTTATGTCAGGTTCCCCAGCCCGGGGGTCTGGAACTGGGAAGACAAATCCCCACAGCAGCTGCCTTTGAAGGCCAAATGTGCGGCTTGACTTCAGGAGCCCCACAGGACTGGGGGAAATGGAGGCTTCACTCTTGAAGGACCACTGCTGCTGCTGCTGCTGAGTCACGTCAGTCGTGTCCGACTCTGTGCGACCCCATAGACGGCAGCCCACCAGGCTCTGCCGTCCCTGGGATTCTCGAGGCAAGAATACTGGAGTGGGTTGCCATTTCCTTCTCCAATGCATGAAAGTGAAAAGTGAAAGTTAAGTCACTCAGTCGTATCCGACTCTTAGCGACCCCATGGACTGCAGCCTACCAGGCTCCTCTGTCCATGGGATTTTCCAGGCAGGACCACACAAGACCTCATGAGCACTGGGACCCCAGGCAAAGGCAGTAATTTGATAGAAGCCTGGGCCAAACCAAACTGTGACTCTCAGAGAGTCTCCTGGAGAGGCGCATGACAACTGTATCTCACCCTGGGGACATGGACACTGGTGGGGTACATATTTGGGAGCGTTCAGCCACATGGATGGTGATGCTGGAGGCTGCCATCTTGAAATCTACCCTCTATCTTGTTGGCACCAAGACCTGGCCCCACCCAACAGCCTGTAGAGTCCAATGCTGGGACAACTCAGGGCAAACAATTACCCGGGTGGGAACATAGCCCCACCCATGAGCAGACAGGCTGCTTAAAGACTAAAGAGCCCACCACTGCCTCAGACACTCCCCCTCGACATGACCCTGCCTACCTGAAGGCTACTTTGTGGCAACCAGACGGGGAAAAATTGGAAACGGTAGCATACTTTCTTTCTTGGGCTCCAAAATCACTGCAGATGGTGATTGCAGCCATGAAATTAAAAGACACTTGCTCCTTGAAAGAAAAGCTATGACAAACCTAGACAGCGTATTAAGCAGCAGAGACATTACTTTGCTGACAAAGGTCGGTAAAAGATATAGTTTTTCCAGTAGTCATTTACAGATGTGAGAGCTGGATCATAAAGAAAGTTGAGTGCCAAAGAATCGATGCTTTCAAACTCTGGTGCTAGAGAAGACTCTTGAGAGTCTCTAGGACTGCAAGAAGATCAAAGCAGTCAACCCTAAAGGAAATCAGTCCTGAATATTCATTGGAAGTACTGATGCTGAAGCTAAAGCTCCAATACTTTGGCCACCTGATGCGAGGAACTGACTCACTGGAAAAGACCCGATGCTGGAAAAGATTGAAGGTGGGAGGAGAAGGGGACGACAGAGGATGAGATAGTTGGATGGCATCACCGACTTAATGGGCATGAGTTTGAACAAACTGTAGGAGACAGTGAAGGGCAGGGAACCTTGGCATGTTTCAGCCCATGGGCTTGCAAAGAGCTGGACACGACTGAACAACCACCAGCACCTGAGGGCCAAAACCCAGGGGGCAGGCACCCGCCCTCTCCTCCATGAAGGCTGCACACGCCTCCAGACCAGCCGCACCCACTAGGGGGCTGACACCAGACTCAAGAAAACTATAATATGATCCTGCAAGAACCAGCTCTGGAATCCCTGGGCCCTGCAGCCAGACTCCAGGAACCAACTT
Source organism: Giraffa tippelskirchi (assembly GCF_054371585.1). Lineage (NCBI taxonomy): Eukaryota > Metazoa > Chordata > Mammalia > Artiodactyla > Giraffidae > Giraffa > Giraffa tippelskirchi. The sequence continues at coordinate 54,410,814 of NC_137281.1, read as the reverse complement.
CACCTGCCAGTGGGGAAGCAACAGCACCAAGAGAGTCTTCCAGACCCTGACACCAGATACCAGAGTGCCAGCACGGGCCCGGGGCCCTCTCACGCCAGTCAGAACGGCCATCAGCAAAAAGTCTACAAATAAATGCCAGAGAGGGTATGGAGAACAACCCTCCTACACTGTAGGTGGGAGTGTAAATTGGTGCAACCGCCATGGAGAACGGTATGGAGGTTCGCCAAAAAATGAAAAAATAGAACTGCGTATGAACCAGCAATCCCACTCCTGGGCATATCCAGAGAAAACTCTTAACTTGAAAGGGTCCACACACCCCTGTGTTCACTGCACCACTGTTTTACAATAGCCAGGACATGGAAACAACCTAAACATCCATCAGTAAAGCAATGGATCAAGAAGATGTGTTACGTGTATACGACAGAATACTATCAGCCGTAAAAAGAACAAAATTGTGCCATTTACAGCAATCCGGATGATATCACTTAACATGAGGAATCTAAGAAACAGTGATACAAATGAACTCATTTACAAAATAGAAACAAACTCAAAGATATAGAAAACAAATTTGCAGTTAACAAAGGGGAAAGTATGACGGGAGATTAAATTAAGAATTTGAGATTAACAGATACACGCTACTATATATAAAATAGATAAACAACAAGGACCTACTGTATAGCACAGGGAACTATATCCAATATCTTATAATAATCTATAATGGAAAAGAATCTGAAAAATAATATATATGTATATATTTATATATATAACTGAAGCACTTTGCTGTACACCTGAAACTAACACAGCATTGTAAATCAACTATATGTTAGTCACCCAGTCATGTCTGACTCTTTTCAATGCTATGGACTATAGCCTGCCAGATGCTTCAGGCAAGAATACTGGAGCAGGTAGCCATCCCCTTCTCCAGGGGATCTTCCTAACCCAGGGATCGAACCTGGGTGTCCTGCATTGCAGGCGTATTCTTTACCATCTGAGCCCACCAGGGAAGCCCCAAATCAACTATACTTCAATTAAAAAAAAAATGCTTTACAGTGTTGATCACTGAAGTAGAGTGATGACTATATGGGAATTGACTACTTTCTTCCAATTTTGTGTACATTTTGAAATTTTCCCGACAAATAATGAAAAAGTAATTTACACGGAACCAGTTGAGGGGTGGGGGACACAGAAACAGCTTTGTACCCTCCATGTATTCTGTCTTCACTTTTCCCCCTCTTTGGCAACCACAGAGATCTGCGAGATGACTGAGGGTAGTTAATTAAGCATTGCAGCCCATATTCCACTGCAGCTTCAATTGGATACGGTGTTCTCTTTCACTTCCTGTGATGCAGGATTGCAGCGGGCTGTTAGACACCTGCCAGCCTCCCAGCCCAGCTGCTGCTCTGTGCTCAGGCAGGCAGGAAGCACTCGGGCCCTCGGCCTTGGGAGGGTCTCACTCTGCAAACTGGCCCCTTCCGGGTGAGGCATGGGGTGGAGGCGGGGGCAACAAGGAGGACGGACACAGCTGATGAGTCCACACTGGAGGCTCAAGGACCAGCAGCTGGCGGTGAAGACCTCGGTCTATTGTGAGGGTTGTGGGTAGAGGCCAACTGTTTTCCCCTGACCTGCCAGGACCTGTGTGTAATTAAAGCTGGGGCATCTACACAGGCGAGAATCTCAGGAAACTCATTAGTTAGCCTGGTTTCCTTAACCTCAGGAACAGGACTGTGTGCAGAAGACTTTGCTCACCTGTTCATTCATTTGCTCATCCACTCCTCCATTTATTCAACAGCCACATTCCAGGAACCTCTTGTAAGTGAGTCTCTCTGTGCTAAGACGGTGACCAAACCAGAAGACAAGACACAAATCGCAGTAACTCTAACACTCCTCATTATAGCACCAATGTATTGAGAAGCCATTATGTGCCAAATAATTTATCAAGGAACTCCGGTCCTTTATTCAAGGAAATCACTGCCAGTTTAATGGGAAGACTTCACACCAGGGGTAATTATTCTGTTCCGAGAGGAAAGCAGATAGAGGGAGGTGTAGGGGCATAGAAAAGGGGAGGGAGCATCAAGGACAGCTTCTTCAAGGAAGTATGGGCTGTGGCCTGTCAGAGATGGCCACAGGGACCTCCCTGGGGATCCAGTGGTTAAGAATCCACCTTGCAGTGCAGGGCATGTGGGCTCAATCCCTGGTCGGGAACTAAGATCCCACGTGTCGTGGAGCAACCAAGCCCACGAGCCACGATTAGACAGTCCGTGCGCCGTAAATGAAATATCCCACATGCCACAGCTAAGACCCGACACAGCCAAACAAAGACGGCTTCACAGTTCTGATGTGTCTGTCTTCAAGAAGTGGTCTTGGGTCCCCTCCCCCTGTGTCTGGGCCGATCGGCTTGAACCAGGAGTCAGTGGTAGAGCTGGTACTATCCAGGGTCTGGCCATTCAAGAGGTAACTTCTGCCTCCTTTCTCTTAGAGACCTGAAATCCGCATGAGGACCCTGCTGTGGGGAAGCCCAAGCCGGCCACCTGGAGGGGCCACGTGACAGGGGAGAGCGGGCTGCTCTCCAGCCCCAGCCCTTGGAGTCATCACGGCCTGGCCCCAGACGCCACTGAACGAGGCTGCCCTCCGGCTGTCCTGTGTGTGACAGCTGCAGCCACCATGTGGCCCTCAGACGAGGCCCTGCACTATGAGCCCGTGGCTTTCCTAACAGTTTTACCAAGTCACCTAAAGGGAGGTGTCTGGTACCCATTTCAGAGATGTGGAGACTGAGGCTTGGAGAAATCAAGTCATTCTTTCAAGGGAATTGCAACCTCTAGAAAGACGACCTCAGCTGGACTTCAAGCTCTCAGAGTCCAGAGTGTGCCCTCTTAGACAGCCTGCCCTATCCTTAATCAATAAACCGCGGGACACTTGTTTCTAAGCCCTCTTAAAATCTCAAGCCTGAGACCTGCATGGGAAGGGAAGCTGCTTCCCATCAGATAAAAGCGTGGTCTCCCAGGCAGCTTAGAACAAAGGGCAGAATGTGCAGACAAGGCCTGCCTCTTATCTGGTAAGAGATAATCAGCCACCTCTACGTACTAATTTCCATTAGAGCATTAGGGCTCTATTGGACATTATCTTTCCCCAGGACTAGTTATATGGGTCACTGCATCAGGGCCCGAGATGAAGGGAACTTTTCTTTCTGAATATGCTTTGGGTTAAAGAAGGTAACACCAAGCTGAGAGGCAGGGTGGTCTCTATAGAGAGTTTAGCTGAGGAGAACTGAGTTTCAAACCAGGTTCAGCAAACTTGAGAGCCTGTGTGCTTAACCTCTGTGCCATGTGTGTGTGTGTCTTTAGACTAGAATAAAACAAAGGCATTTTGGGTGCCAGACTCAGGCTGGGGAGGGTTGGCAACATGGAGATGATCTTGTTGGCCTCACTCACAAAACAGGTCCACTCTCAGGCACTGTGTGATGTTTCTGTTCCACGCAGCAGCTTCCAAAGGTACCTGCTTCCTTCCTTTGGAATCCAGCATACTGTCCAAGTCCTGGAGCTAAGTTGGTGTTTCTCAAATTATTGACCTTTAATCATGGCATGGCATTAGGATCACCAGGGCTGGTCCTCCAGGAGAGAGCAGCCTCTGTTATAAATACAGATTCGCAGTCCCCGCCCCAAAGGTGGTCTGAACCACGCTCTGCAGGCAAGGCCTGGGAATCTGAATATCCCACATCTCCCCTGAGATCCTCTGCACAGAGGCAATCGAGGACCACTAGGAAGAAATACGAATTGCCCATCATAAACATTTGAGTCCCGGTGAGGCTCAGCAGAGACTTCTTTTTCTGCATCATCGGTGGGACCCGCCGCACCGGCAGAAGGTCTGCAGCCTTGGGGACAGGGCAGTGGTCCGCTTGGTTGCTCGGCGATCCCTTCCCTGCCCTGCCCTCCTTTGCTCTGCCTGGCAGGGGACTGACCACAGGGGACAACATTTCTCAGCCCCTCAACTGCCAAACTGCTTCCTGATGGGTTGGGACAAAGGCAGGCGCTGGCAGGGAATCAAGGGAGTGAGCGGCAGGGAGAAGCCAAGGAGTCCCGCCCCTTCGGGTGTCACCTCACCCTCTGGGTCCGGTCCCCGCGGCCCGGTCAGCCCTTTGTGCTCTGCCTTCTCTCTCTGCGTGGCTCCTGCCTCTGGCTTCTGGTCCCAAAACAACACACTTCCTACGTGCTAGCAGTTTCCTGCCCCTGCTGATCTCTGGGCAGCCTTACCTTTCCTTTTATCCCTTTATAGCTTCCTAACCATTTGGGACTAGATGCTCATATTCAATTTCCTCCTCTGAACCTACCGGGGGTGAGTTCTGTTTTTCTGACTGGCCCTTGATCCATGCAGGGAGTAACCTGGCAGAAGTCACATGCCACAAAGGACTAGCTATAGCCACCAGTGACTGTGTGACCTCAGTGGACCTGACATATGATGCTCAAGGTTTTGTGTGCATTCCTTATCCATTCTAAAGTGTTTATAGGGCACCTGTTAGATGCTAGGCACTAGGCTGGCTGTTTGGGATACAATGGGAGCAAGAAGTGATCTTTGCCCCTATATATATATATATATATATATATATATATATATATGTATATATATATATATATATATATGTATATATATATATGTATATGTATATATATGAATCACTTTGCTGAATAGCAGAAATTAATACAGTATTGTGAATAAACTCTACTTCAATTAAAAAAAAAAATCAGCTGAAGGATATAGCCTGCACGCCTGAGATGGAACCAGGAAGGAACAAGGTCAGTTTCTCACTTTGCTCTCAGTGTCCCCAGTTCTGCAGAGTGTTCGTCCTCCCCTTGAAAAGAGTCTACAGCCCACTACACAAGTTAAAAGGATAAAGTTAGCAACAGTAATGCTGGAAGCCCATGCAGCAAATGTAATTCTCTCTGAATACACCCCTTTTTGGGGGGGGAGTGGGGGTGGAAGAGGTGTTTTTAGGAATAAGAAAGACAATCAACAGGCTAGATATTTGAAGCTGCTCAAACCTTGGAGAGCATCAGCCCACACTCTGTGCCGTACTGCCCACTAAAGCCTTCTGAGGTCATTCACACCCGGGATCAGGTGAGCACAAACAGCCCCAAGGCATATTCTTGTCCTGGGGAGGTTTCAGAAAGTGGGGTTTCACACTGGGTGGTGGTGGAGACCCTTCACTAGGTGCTCAGTCTGTGTCAGGCACTGCCTGTTGTGCTCAAAAGCCCCTTTTCTCACTTTAAAGTCTCTCAACAAACCACTGAGATAGGGGCTATTAGCATCCCTGCCTCACGGATGAGAAACTGAAGCCTGTTCCTTGTCCAGGGTCTTTAGGACAACAAGCCAGTGAGATCCACTCTGCTGCTGGGCCCTTTGCTCTGTGGCTTCCCTACAGCCTGTTACTCACCTCTCTCACTCTGCATGCCAGACTTTCCCTCCAGCAGTGATGGCTGGGGAACCCACCCGGCTACCTCTCCACTTATCCAGCCCCTCCACTGGCCTTCGTAAGCTCTCTGAGTGCACTGATGGCTGTGAAACAGGAAAAAAGGTCTACAGGTGATTTCAGCCTCATCTAGCTTGATTTTTCTTAGCCCCATCTGTAAAATAGGACAATAGAAAAACTTTCCTCTTCACATTACTATGGGATTAAATAAGTTATTACATATCAAGTAGGGCTTCCCTTGTGACTCAGCTGGTAAAGCATCCGCCTGCAAGGCGGGAGACCTGGGTTCGATCCCTGGGTTGGGAAGATCCCCTGGAGAAGGGAAAGGCTGCCCATTCCAGTATTCTGCTGGAGAATTCCATGGACTGTATGGTCCATGGGGTCGCAAAGAGTTAGACATGACTGAGTGACTTTCACTTTCACTTTTTTACTACATATCAAGTAAGCACATAATAAATAGAGTTAAGTGTGAATGTGATCAGGAAGATAAACATCTGAGGAGGTAGGAAAAGCTGAAAAGTCCTTTGCAGGTTTAAGGGAACAGTTTATGAATAAACATACAGATGTGAGAGTTGGACCATAAAGAAGGCTGAGCGCTGAATAATTGATGCTTTAGAACTGTGGGGTTGGAGAAGACTCTTGAGAATCCCTTGGACAGCCAGGAGATCAAACCAGTCCATCCTAAAGGAAATCAAACCTGAATGTTCATTGGAAGGATTGATGCTGAAGCTACAATACTTTGGCCACCTGATGCGAAGAGCTGACTCATTGGAAAAGATCCTGATGCTTTTCGAAGATTGAGAGCAGGAGGAGAAGAGGGTGACAGAGGATGCGATGATTGGATGGCATCACCGACTCAATGGACATGAGTTTGAGCAAGCTCCAGGAGACAGCGAAGGACAGGGAAGCCTGTCCTTGGGGTCACAAAGAATCTGACATGACTGAGTGACTGAACAACAATGGCAAAGTCACCTCTAAAGAGATTTCAACAGCTTCCCAGTCACAGCATATTTACTCTGTATTTCAAGACTCATTTTTTTTTTTTAATGTCCATCCTCTGTTCTTTGAATCTTTTGACTGCATTAAAACCTTGATCTGTTGCCTCTCTTGCCCTGGGGTCAAGGGAAGCAGAAACCCCAGGACCCAGGAATGGTCCTGCCTGTCAAGCACTAAGATTAACAGGAAATGTGGGTTCATTTTCTCTCCAGCCCTATGTATTGTTTTCCCCTGAAGTTCAAGGCTACTGAGACGGTCCAGTTGGCCCTCCTCTGTTTTTCTGAGTTTGCAATTTGTCTGCCCTGCTGCATGCAGGCTCCTCTGGCTGACAACTTTTCTTGTTGGAAAAAGCGGAAGCCCTGTGCCAAACAGCCTCACTCCAGCCTCCCTGCTGCTGGTCACGGCTGTGCATGGTGGATGCTGTCCTGCCTGCTGCCTGGCCCTGTCCTGTTTCTCACAGAGGGTTCTGCTTTCATCGGCCACTTCCTGTTCCCAACCAGTCACTTCTCCAGGATGACATTTGTGGGGGCATGCGGTCTCGATCAAGTTAAAGTTCATGTCATGAGATCCTGCCTCTGTAGGTGAGCTCAGTGCTGTGGGTAGCGAAGAAGGTCCAAATAAGACAACGTGGAAAACACATACATTGGAAGTTTTTTCCTAGGCAATGCTGCTTGGCAATCAGAAGGCAGCATACAGTTTCCCACCCAGAGAAAAAGAGCAATGATGTGGCAAGTCTTCCATGGAAAGAACTGATGGCACAGGCGTTTGCTGAATACCTACCGTGTGCTGGTGTGATGGAAGGGGTGGGACACAGAGATAAACAGGGCACTTCTCAAGCCTTGGAGGGTATTTCAAATTCCCTAAGAAAGAAGACTATCAACCAGGAAGGGGAAACTCAAGTCAATGGCTTTAGAGAGCTATGCAAACAAAGGGTTCAGAGTTTCAGCTTCCCGTCTGTACATGGAGAAATTAACGGGACCTGCTGTATAGAGAGTTTGTCAAAGTCAAATGCAATGGAACATACAAGTCCTCGGAAGAGTGCTGGGCTGATAGTGAGCACCCCATAAACATCATTACCATCATTCGTATTTTCATCACAGTGAAGTGTTTCCAGGGCTTCGCAGGGGCATGAGTTGAGTTCGAGAGAAATAGGGAGCTATGGGCCTTTGTCGTGTCTTGGGGCCAACACACATTCCCCATCCTCTGGTTTCCTTCCACACACAGTTTTCTGCTGAGGAGTGGATCTACACCTGGGCTACACCCCAGAGTCCCCTGGGGAGTCCCCTGTGGTTAAACCCAAACAAACCTCCTGGATAGGTTTTAAAACCGTTGTAAGTGAGTCTCATGCACAGCTGAGGTCAGGCTCTGCTATACAATTTGGGGTCCAGTGCATGACAAAACCGCAGGACTCCCTGTTCACAGCGATTAAGAATATTCACGTCAAGGACAGCACAGCACACACCGAGGGCCAGGGGTCCCTGCAAGGGCCTCTTGGATGTAGCTGGCCGGGGCGGAGCCTGGGAACCATGTGTTCCCAGATCATTCTAGCCTCTCTCTGCTCTTGGAGCCTTTTGTTCTGGGGGAAGGGAGAGGGGCTTGTCTGGTTGGTGAATTTGGGGAAACAAGCTACCATGCTGGGCCCTGGGGTTACCTGGTCTCATCTGGGGATGCAGGCTCTGCAGACCGCCCCCGCCCCCCCAGGACCTCCGGAGGAGGAGGAGAACCAAGTATGTCCTTTGGAAGCGGGCTCCAGCTGGGGAGGGTCAGAGGAGGGTAATTCCTGGCTGTGGTGCCAGGACTTCCAGCCATCAGCCCCCCACTGCGGTGGGCAGGCAAGTGGGATACAGACACCCCAGAGACTCCAGGGCACAAAGACCCAGGGAAAGGTGATCTGGTTGTGGGAAAGAGCACCCAGGCCAGCACCTGCTGCAGATGCAGGGAGGGGCGCGGCATGGGGGCTGAACTCCAGCGAAGGCAGGGCAGGGACGTGTCATCCAAGTTGCCTGCACACCTGGCAAGCCCCTGCTGGCTCTGGAGGGCTTCGAGGGGACTCAGAGGGTTCCGGGCAGGGGAACAGGAATTGCAGAAGCAGATCATCACCCAGCAGGATCCTGCTTATGTCTGGGTACCACCGAGAGAGGCCCCCAGGGCCCGGGTCTGAGGGCAGGTGCGGGGCGGGGGGAACATGGCGTGGGAGTGGAGCCCTTGAGCACCCTGCCCGCCAGCTCCGGAGTGGTGGCCCCTCTGCCCCGGGTGCTGACAGGCGCCCCAGACGGGGGCCTGCAGGTCTGCAGCCCCAGTGCCGTGTCTGTCATTCTCTACGCTTCCCTGAACACCCCTGGGGGGAAACTAACTTGAGAATTAAGAGCAAATATTTGACTTTTTCTCCCTCCCCTCCCGGTCATTTTACACAGTCCTGTTTAGACTGAATGCTGGTTAATGGGCGACCTTTGCCCCCTGGCTAAAAGCTGTGACCAGGAAACCCACCTCCCCATTAATGAGGGTTTTGTTCGGGACCCAGGGAGTGCCCGAGCACGCAGCTTCTGCTCTGCAAACGCATTGTCCCCCTGGCTTAGAGAAAGAAAACGGAAAAGAAAAACAAACAAAGAGAACGACAAAACCTTCCACTGGTGAATTAAAATAGCAAACTCCAGGCCCTAAGCGGGTTTCAGCCTCTATTAAGACAACAAAAGGGCCTACGTGCCAGGCCCCGGTACAAAGAGTGAGGGGAGTTGATGTGGAGGGTGGTTCAGGGAAGAGAGGAAAATCAGGCAATTAACTTTTTTTTAAAGTTACCTCCAGTGCCTCTGCTGCCCCCAGCAAGCCGTGATGCCCCGAGCATTTCAGACTTCAGAGGAAGGGTTCCCCATCAGACCAGGTGTCCCACACAGACACAGCAGCCTGTTGCTGCCTTACCCTGATCCTTCCGAGGCAGTGAATGCCTCCTGCTCGGCTCTAAGTGGAGGCCCGCACCTTCGTGTTGACGGTCCAAGTTATTTCTTCCTCATCATCTCTCTCCTTTGTTGACTTCTGAAAGGCTCTATCCTCTGGTTTTACGCTAAACTACTCTGGCTCAGAGCCATCTCTTTTCCCCCCACCCCCCAAATTCTATCTCCCTTAGAACCAGGGTTGTCTGTCCCACCGTCCCGTGGACTTGATTCGCCCATCTATTAGGACATCCGAGTGACCAGCAGTTGCTGAGGGCAGGGGGCCTGCCTGACAGGTCCCCTACTCTCCCCTAGCACGCAGGACCTTGCGTGGCATGACAGACATGCTCCAAAAATGTGCGGTCATGGACGACCTGAATATTAATACACGCCGGTTACTGTCTGTATCATACTAAGCACAAGGGCTCGTGATGATTCTTCAGCCAGATTGGACTAAAAGGCTAAAAACAGCCAACATGTATCGACTGTTGACTATCTCTACATTAATGAGTTAACTCTTAAAAAACCACATCCTCGGACTTCCTGGTGGTCTAATGGTTTAAGAATCTGCCTGCCAATCAGGGGACACGGGTTTGACCCCTGGTCAAGGAAGACCCCACATGCTTTGGGCAACTAAGCCCCAGGAGCCACAAGTCCTGAGTCCATATGCCCCAGAGCCCAGGAGCTGCAGGCAGAGAAGCCACCGCAAGGAGAGGCCTGCACTCACAAGCGCTGTGGCCCCCACTGGCCGCAAATGGAGAGGCCTCCAAGCAGCCACGGACACCCAGCAAGGCCAAAAATAAATAAACGTTTTAAAAATTAAAGACATTAAAAAAAAAAAAGACTCATCCTCATCTTGAGATTATCCTAGGATTTCAATGAATTCCTAAAAAAAGAAAATTCCTTTTTTTGTTTTTTTTTTTGAGAAGGCAGACAGGAGCAATGTCTGAGGTTTGTTTCTGTTTAAGAGAGCCTTTCAGAACTCTCTTGAGTTTTATGTCAATAAAAAACTTGACTTCAACTGCAGGGTCTGCCTCAAGCTTTGACAAAAATCCAAATGCTTGTATTTGGGTTTGTGGGAGCCAGAGGTGCTCAGTCACAAGGCAGGTCCCCGAGCCAAAAAAAAATAAAAAAAAATTGCTGAGGCTGGACTACAGGAGAAGTGAGCCAGGTCTTCAGGAGGACTGGTCCCATAGGTACCTGGTGTGACAGGACCCCGTTTCCCCATCTCTGCGGGGGAACCGCCATCCCGGGGAGGATGGAGATGTGAAGCATGCCGGGGTTTGCACGCCCGCCGGTCCACGGGCCAGCTAGACGCCAGGGAAGCGACTTCTCCCTGCCCGGACTTCATCTCTCCCCCTGCAGGACAAGCACACCAGTGTCTTTGGGCGCCGGCTTTCAGGATGACAGGGGACCCTCAACAGAGCTCGACTGCCTGTTATGAGATGGAAGGAAAAAGTCTCTTCCCATTTGAGAGAATGAACGTGATGAGGCTGCTGGAGGACAAGAGGGGTGTCCCCTGCCGACCTCCTGGGGAGGGCCAGAGGACTGAGTCTCCATCACAGCATTTCAGACCTTCACATAGTCACTGTGGGTAGATCTCACCTTTACACATTTATAAGTATTTACACATTTAATATATATGCACTGTATCGTATATTAGGTATGAGTGTGTATACACATGCTCACAGGTAACACATTCTGTTACATATTTTATGATATGTATGTGTATGCACACATATGAACCACATATAATAAAATGCATATAGATTTATGCATACATGCATGCACACACCTACCAGCCGTTACTGAACACAACTATGTTCTGGGTAAGGAGCATTGTTACGGCTTTTATACACCTGATCACATTTCAGCTCCGCAATGATGCTGTCAAGTGGAAGCGTCGCTACTCTCCCTATGTTGTGGATGAGGAAACTAGCTTAGAGAAGTGAGGTCACGTCCACTCCCTCTGACAGCCTTTTAGGGGCAGAGTTGAGGACCGAGCCATGGTTTATCCACTGCCAAAGTTCTGGACTTGAGCCACCAAGGTTCCCTGCTTCTCACAGAACAGATGAGGCTCAGAGCAGATAGGAAGGGGCCGGACTTCTGGGGCGGGGGGTCCATCTCCCACTCACATCCGTTACATGCTCACTGGGCACGCCCTCCAGCACCTGAATACCGCAGGGATGATGCTAAGCAAGGCCTATGGTCCAGCCTGTGATACCTGTGAGAGGCCGTGGTGGGACCACTAGAGGGGCCTCAGCAGCTGGGGAGTCGGAGACCCAGAGATCCTGGATCACGTGCTGGCTGACTTGAAATCAAGCCATTAACTTTATAATTTCAAGTGAGAAATGGCCCCTTGGACTGCCTCCCTCTTGCAGAAAGCTTTCAATTAACCCACCGACCACTGGCTACTGAGAAAAGCGGCCAGTGTGAAAACGACTTCTCTTTTCTGTCACTGTGTATTAAGACCTCGCGCCAGAATCAGATCAACTGATACGGTCATCGCCTTCATCAAATCGAGTGTTCTCAGATCAAGCTGCCTGCTCCCGGCAGCGTTACGGTCCCACGTCTTCCCCACCACCTCCCTTGCTAAAATTCCCCAAGCTTGTGATTTCTTGCAGAAAGTTTGGTAATGAATGTGGCTTCTCTGTGTTCCGCTGTAAACAGCAGAAATCCGCCTGCAGGCACTCTCCTAGACCTTTTATCCATACTCAGGAAAAAGAAGTGATTGATTCTGAAGTTTGGTGTTGGCATCTGCTGTTATTCAAAACCAGGACCTTGGCGGCAGCCATCCACTGTGCTTTTCAGCGCTGCCACCCGTGTGCGGCAAATGAAGACAAGCTGTTGTCAGATGAGAAATGCAAAACAGTCAATCTGTTTGTCTGTTTAATGTAACTGGGAACATAAGCTGCTCAAAGTGGCACCATTCGGCACTGTCAGATGGGAGACACTCTCCAACAAACAAAAACCTAATGACCCATTTTACTCGGCGCTCTGGAGTTGCTCCTAATGGTGCTTTCCATATGCACTTGAACATGCTTTTATCTGAAACTGCAAATGGTACGATTTTCCATCCAACACAAGCGTGTAATCTGTGTATGTCGGGGGTGGGGCGGGGTGGGGGGGAGCGAGGGGGTGGGCGGCACCCCTCCACCACCCCCCACCCAACCGGCACCATGGAGGAAGGCTGATACGCTAAGACATCTTAGAGCAGGAAGCATATTGCAGCAGCATCTGACTCTCATCTTCCCTTTACACCTGTCATTGTACTGTATTAAAGGGAAAAATCAAGTCATTAACCATGATAGATATGTTTTTAATAAGTAAGTGTTGTGCCTCGCCAGGCGGATAAATAGCAGGGCTGCAGATAGCTTCAGAGCCTGGCGTGGGATTGTGGCGGGGAGTTGCAGGCCCTGCCTGAGTTTCCCAAGGGTGCGCCATTTGGGGAGCAGCGGGGCTCTCAGTATGACCCAGGCTGCAACTCCTCCACGGTGCTCCCTGCTGGAGCCGGACTCTCACTCGCCTCTTCCTTGGGGAGCTGTCTCACTTTTTGTTTCTCGGGACTTTTAATGCCTGGAGAAATGGGTCTGCCCCAAAGGCTGCTATCCAAACCCAGTGCCCACTCATGTCTTTCAAAATGTGTCTCTCCAAGTGAATCCATCTATGAAACAGCAACAGGATCATGGACGCAGAGATCCAACTGGTGGTTGCCCAGGAAGTGGGGGTTAGTGGAGGGATGGGAGGTTGGGGTTAGCAGATGTAGGCTTTTATATAAGAGAATGGATGCACAACAAGGTCCTACTCTATTGCACAGGGAACTGTATCCACTATCCTGCAATAAACTGTAATGGCAAGAAAACAAACAAATAAAAAAAAAAAGAATGGATGTATATGTATTACTGAATCACTTTGCTGTACAGCAGGAATTAACATAACATTGTAAATCAACTATACTTCAGTTTTAAAAAATGAGAAAGATATAGGGCTTCCCTGGTGGTCTGCTGGTTAAGAATCCACCTGCCAGCGCAGGGGACATGGGTTCAATCTCTGGTCCAGGAAGATCCCACATGCCAAGGAGTAAATACCTACTCCTCGGCAAGCCCATGCAACACAGCTACTGAGCCCATGCACCGCAACCACTGTGCTACACAAGAGAAGCCACTGCAAGGAGAAGCTCGTCCACCACAACAAAGAACAGACCCATTCGCCACAACCAGAGACAGCTCAAGGGCAGTGATGAAGACCCAGCATAGCCAGAGATAAACAAACACACAGATCTTCTAAAACACATGGAGGGAAGGGAGAGTCGCTCAGTCGTGTCCGATTCTTTGCAACCCCATGGACTACACAGTCCATGGAATTCTCCAGGCCAGAATACTGGAGTGGGTAGCCTTTCCCTTCTCCAGGGGATCTTCCCAGCCTAGGGATCAAACCTAGGTCTCCTGCATTGCAGGCAGATTCTTTACCAGCTGAGCCACAAGGGAAGACAAAAAATGGGGGGAAAAAAAAAGTAAAAAAAAAAAATACATATGGACCAACATCAAACAGATGTCCCTCATTGGCATGGCAGATAATGACGCCTAGTGATGTGTATGGACTGCCAGGAACACTGCGTTGAAAAGGATTCTGAGGCACACCCATAGAAAGGAATATCAGGACTGGGTATGAGACCCTGATGTCATTTGCATGTGGCCACAAGCAGTGTTTATTAACGACAAAAACAACTTAGGACAATCAAAATCCAATTCTTCATGTTCAGGATCCAGCAAAGACTCTTTTTAAAATTTTTTTTTGTAACAGAACATCAAATCTACTTGAGTCATGACAAAATGTGGAAGGGAAAAAACAAAAAAAGAAGAAGCTGAGAGGGCTGATGCCTGCCGCTCAAAACACTCCTTGCAAAAGACGACGTCTGGCCTCAAACGGCGCTTGGATACATTCCGTGGAAATAAGGTGAAAGCATATGGTTTACATTTTCTCTATAAAGAAATATGGGTGGGAACCTCGTGGGGCCCAAGATGCAATAACAAATACAGACACTTGACAAGGCTTGGCAGGCGAAGACAGAATATTTCTGTGTTTACCTGACAATCTGACTGGAGTCCGTCCCACTGGGGAGCAATCCATTTGGTTGTGACCCGTCGCACCCTGGCAGAGCGTCCTTGCAGAGACATTAATGTCAGCCTGGGAAGCATCGAGCCCTCCCCCTTTCACGTGAGCCTTCCCTGCAGCTAGCGATGCTGACAGTGTCCCCGGCTAACAATGCAGTCAGACCTCTCGGACTCGACTCCGGGCGAGGCGGTATCGCATTACCGTGCAATATTACTGTGTGATAACAAGTGGGCAGGAAGTGGGGACTTTTTTGTTTTTCGTCTTCCCATTCCAAATTCTTTTTTTTTTTTTCCAACAAACACACAAGTTTAATAAAGGGAAGAAGGAGAAAGAGGAAAGTAGTTATTACATATAAATAAATATATGTATAACAAGAAAATATGCAAAACTACTACATATGTTGAAGTATTTAGGAGTAAAATGAATTACTGTCATTTGTTTTTCAGTTTCAATTGAACTCTGACTTTTCTTTTGGCATGTAATCATTTGAGTGGCTTGTTAGGTTTGAATGTTCAATCCTTAATTTTTGTTTGCCCATTTTGTGTTTTTTTTTCCTTTTCTTTTTTTGGCCATTTCACTCTCAGGACTAGCCTTTTCAACTCTGAAAGCTGGGGACACGTTGAAAAGAGGAGTCAGTGAGAGAAGGAAAAACAAAAGTGTTTTCTGTATTAAGATTCTGAGATAAGCAGATGTTTGAAACACTGAGCCCGCAGAAGGAGAGACTTCACCCTCCCGATCATATATATATATTTTGTTTCAAGACAAAAGCGCATTTGTAAGCTAGAGACTAAATGATTATTTTGTGTCTATCACACCTTCAGTCAGGAAAAAGAAAAGTTAATAAATGGGTTTGGTTTTCCATTTCTTTCCATGACAGATCAAAGGTCACACGAGTGGGGTTCCCAGGCATTTGCCGGGATGATACTTGGCCTCTGAATAATAAATAGGAGTTTCTAGAACCACTAGTTCATTAATGAGCGGTCATTCAGAATGGATGGCACAACATTCAGTAATTTAAGCACCGCAGACAAAGCAGGTTCTCAGCTCCATACAAAGAGTGGCCTTTGGATCGTGTGGAATGAGTAATTACAGCTAATATCCATTCTGGCTTGAGGAGAACATCCAAAGAAACAAGGTCACGGCCAAGGGCCAGGAGCTGGTCCCAGGGAGCCTCAGAGTCAGCGGGGCAGGTGAACTGTTCCCATTCCCCGGGCTGTTCATGAATAAGCCCCTGACAGCTCCCGCCAGCACCGGGCAGCAGAAACGCGAGGGCTCAGCCACAGAGAATCCAGCAAAGCAGAATCCAGCAAAGGGTGGTCAAGAGTGCAGAGGCGAGGTCTGCGGCTTCCAGCCTGACCAACTTGCAGACTAAAAGCGAAGTTCTGGATGCTTCTCCCGCCCCCCCCCAACCCCGCCCAAGGGCCTGTGGAAAAAGGTATCTATGACCCAGGGTTGCTGCCTCCCAGGGGTCAGCCCTGGCTTTCTCTGAGGTCCACGCTGAGGGTCGGCGAGGCTTCAGGAGGGGAGGTCCTCATGCAGACAGGGGTCACTGGGAGGGTCCGTGTGGCAGCTGGAGGATTTAGACCCTCGGGGCTCCCTAGATGAGCCATGCCTTCAAATCTGAGTTGTTACAGGCATGGCTCTTGGTTACCAGCAATTGAAGCTGACTCTGGGAGATTTCAGCAGAGAGAGGAATTTATCGAAAGGGAAATGGGGCCTCTTGGGGCCTCGAGGGGAGCTGGACCGCGAATGGGGCATGGAACACAGGGAGGGGAAGTGCAAGGAAGGCTCACTTTAAAGGACCAACGCCCCATGGCCACTGCCTGGCCCTGCCAAGGGACACAGGGGCCAAACGTGCTTCCCTGCCCCCGGGGACCCTGGATCCTGGGCTCCAGCACAGACACCCTGGGCGCTGGAGGCCGCTCTCACCATTGGTTTCCCTGATGACCAAGTCCAAGTCTAGGATTGCTGCGTATGACTGGTCAAGACCGGTCACATGCCTGCTGGCTTCGGTGTTGGCACAGGGTCTCTTGTGAAGGAGTAAATTCCCCTGAAATAAGACCAGCTCTCCCATGCAGGACTGTACTCAAGTGTCAAATGTCTGCTCTGCCTGCTCTTGCTCCTCATTGCCGTGTGACCTGTGCAAGCCACCTTCTCAACCTGGATCTGCCTCCTGTGGCCCAGGGGAGACACAGGAGCACCTCCCTCACAGGCTGTAATGATGACGAAACCAGGCACTTCATTAATGCACTGCACACACATTTGCTGAGTGAATGGGCAAGGTTTAGTGTGGCTCCATAATGGTGCACATAACAGGGCAAGCCCCTCATCGGCGGAATAGCCTTTGGCCTCCTAGCAGAGATGAGGAGAGGTAGGCAGTTCCCAAGGGGTTGGGATGCAGATTTAGTAAGATCTGCTGATGAACTGGATGTGTGGGATAAAAAAGAGGAAGGAAACAAGACATGTCTCCAGTTTCTGGGAGATTCCGTTGGTAAAGCCACTGGCTGTGTTCTTGGCATACGATAAGTGTTCAACCAGTGTTCACTGCCAACATGATTGTCGGCACAGTTATCATCATCATTTTAATGTTTATCACCTGCTGGCCAATCCGCACAGATAACTTTGATATTCAGTATGACATAGAGATTATAGCCTGGGCTCAGCCTATATGGGTTCAAAACCTGACTCTGCATTTGCCAGCTGTGTGACCTTGGGCAGACTATGTAAGTTCGGTCACTGATATTGGTCTTGGCAATAATTTGGGGGGGGGGAGCATAATTTCAAAAACACAAACAAAAGAAAAACAAAACAAATGGGATACATTAAACTCAAAAACTTCAGCATAGCAATAGAAACTATTCACAGAATAAAAAGAGAACCTAGAGAGTGGAAGAAAATTTTTGTAAACCATATATTGAATAAAGGGTTAATATTCAAAATATATAAAGAGCTCAGTCAACTCAATAACAACAACAACAACAAAATGAACAATCTGATTTTAAAATAAGCAGAACTAAATAGACATTTCTCCAAAGAGGACATCAAAATGGCCAACAGACACATGAAAAGATGCTCAACATCACTAATCACCAGGGTAGGGAACGTCATAGCCACAATGAGACATCACCACATGCCTGTTAGAATGGCTAACCAAAGACTAGAAATAACAAGTATTGACGAGGTGGAGAGAAGAGGACCCCTGTGCACTGGTGGGAATGTAAATTGGTCCAAGCAATGTGGAGGTTCCTCAAAAAATGAAAAGTAAGACTACTATATCTAATGCACAATATAATGAACATGGACGATAATATTGTACTATAATTATGTAATGTGATAGGTATTGTTCTATTCACAATTATATTACCACACATAAGTGCATCAAAGTAACACACTGTATGCCTTAAACTTATACATTGTTACATATCAACTTTATTTAATTTAAAAAAATGAAGTGAGTCAAGGTATATGCTCAGTTGTGTCTGTGACCGACTCTCTGTGACCCCACAGACTGCAGCCCGCCAGGCTCCTCTGTTCATGGGATTCTCCAGGCAAGAACACTGGAGTGGGTAGCCATTCCCTTCTCCGGGGGATCTTTGTGAGCCAGAGATCAAACTTGGAGTCTCCTACAATTGCAGGCAGATTCTTTACTGTCTGAGTCACCAGGGAAGCCCAAACAATTCTCCCCCACCACCCCCCCGCAAAAAAAATTAGCCTTTCTATACCTCAGTTTCCGCCTCTGTAAAATAGAGATGAGAAAAGTAGCTGCATCACAAGGCTGTTAGAAGGATTAAATGTGCTATTTTTTGAAAAAGGCCTTTCGGATGGTGCCTGGAACAACACGGCGCCGCACATACAACCTGCCATGTCCTCAGCTGCTCCGTGTCAGCCACATCCCACTCCGCCACTCAAACCGCTTGTCTGCAAAACGGATCCTTAAACATCGGACCCACTTTTTCCACTTGAGAATGGAAGAGAGAAAGTAGATGTCCCCAGCCCACACTGAGATGACATCCTCCCCTGAATCATAAACCAGAGCTGTGTGGTGAGTCTGGTGATTGTGGGTGACTCTGTGGTTCAGGCTGGGGTCACTCTGACCCCCCCAAGGCCTGCCCATCACCCGCTCCTTCCACAAACACTCAGACCTCCGAGCGGGAAGGGCATGACCTTCCTGACGGCCTCGCTTCAGAGCCAGTTGCCGTGGGGTCTCCGCAACGGGGATGACTGTCCTGAGGTTAGATGGGAGACTCAGCCCAGGTCCCCTAGTGTGAGGACACGGGATGGACTTCTGCTTTCAGGCCGGGCTGGAAATAACACATCAGCACCTTTCCACGTGATGGTGGGATGCTCACAGTTCCTGCGCCTGCTCGAAACGAGAAGTGAAGAAACACAACCACACTCGCGCCATCACAGCCGGAGTCAGCCAGCAACGATGTTAAACCACACCAGTGTCCACAGCTGCCCCTTCACCTTAAAAAGAATAGTATTAACAATGCCGTCTAGCCAATGTTGAATCATTTTCCAGAATTAAGTCTTCAAGCAGACCTCAAACATAGCACATGAAATTGGCCCCTGGACTGTGCTCGAGTGACTGTGGGGTCTGATCTTCGTGTGCCTGGTCTTTGCATCCCTGGGATTTGCATGAGACGTGGCACAAGACGAATGCACGTGGGAGCGACAGTTCACGTGAACACGTGACTCAGCAACGTGGCTGGCAGATCACTTACTCTGGTGCACCGTATAATTTACACATAGAGAACTATACCAGGAAGGCATGTATCTGCTGAGCTGCCTCAGTTTCCCCATGTAAGTGGAACAGGGCCATGGCAGGCAGAGACCCTGTGGTCCCCTTTTGAGCAGACGTGTCATCTCTGCCATCCTGCCCCCCTAGCCTCACCGTTCCATGGCTGGGCAGCCTTTGCTCATGGTGGCCGAGGACTGCAAGATCATATACGAAGCCCCCGGGAAGCCAGGGAACAACGGAATCTGCCTCCTGCAGGTCCCTGAGTGGTCTACTAGATGAACACTTCTTGCTTTCTTTATCCACTTTGATGGGTGGAAAATGCATCAACAGACAGGAGCACCAACCACGTGTCCAATCTTGCTGGGAAATGATTTCAGCATTCCCAACTGCCAGCCTTCAAGGAGCCCTCAGTTGCATGGCGAGCACCAGTTCTTCCAGTGTTAGTCCTGAAGCTTTCACATCCCAGAAAATGCCTCCTTTGGGACAAACTAAGGTTGGTATCATTGTTTTACCCATCATGTTCATACGAAGAAACAGACTCAGTGGGTTAAGCTCTGGTCCCAAGGTCACATGGCTCGGGGGAAAACAGAGCTCAGGGCCAGATCCAGGCTGCCGGTGTCCCATGCTTCTGCTCTAACCATCCCTCTACACTGTCCATCGGATCACAACCTGCGGAGATGCCGGACTTCATAGAGAACCTTCTTCCCTAGGACTCCAACAAGCTCCACAGGGTGGGGCCTCCACACCCCACCCTTCGACCCACTAACCCTTTACTATGGTGAATACTGGATTGGATTGTGCAATAGCAGACCTACCTCCCTGTCCTCTAAACCCGGCCGTCTGCCAGGAGACTGACTGTCGGTGCCTCAGTTTCCCTTGTTCTAAGGATGATGGTGATGAAATCTGACAGAGCGAGGGGAAAGGTCAAAGCATGTCAAGTCTGGGGTGTCCTTGAAGACAGAGGGCCCTCCTGACCCAATCGATGGGGCTGTCTAGACAATCAATACTGATCACTGTGGCTGAATTGACCCTACACATGTCCACATTGATCATTTAAGACACCTGGCATTGTCGCACCAGCTGTGCCATGGTTCGGGAACTTTGGTCCCTAAAGCCCTAGCTAAACAAGGACCCAGCCTTTTTAAAAATAAAAAGTGTTACTTTAAAAACCCCTTGGACTTCACAAACCCTCTGGATGGCCGGAGTTGGGTTTCTGGGAGGCAGAGCTGAAGTCAAGTCTTATTCCATCAAATAAGGGCCAGTGTGGCTGCAGGCACTTCCCTGAGACCCAGTTTACTTTTCAGCAAAATAGGGGTGAAAGGGTATTTGTCTCATGGAGTCACAGAGACCCGTCAATGGGATGAGGTGGTAAAATGCTTATTATCAAGCCTGGAAATTATCAAGTGTTTGGTAAAATTTGGTTTATTGGTATGATTTATTCTGCATAGGTGTTTTGCAAACAATCTTTTCCATCAGCATCTTGAAATACTGAAGTCTGCTAGAAATTGCCTGGGCCTGTACTGTTGTCTGGGGCTTCCCAGGTGGCTCAGCAGTAAAGAACCTGCCTGCCAATGCAGGAGACACAAGAGACATGGGTCCGATCCCTGGGTCAGGAAGATTCCCTGGAGGAGGAAGTAACAACCCACTCCAGTATTCTTGCCTGGGAAATCTCATGGACAGAGGAGCCTGGCGGGCTACAGTTCATGAGGGTCGCAAAGTGTCAGACCCAACTGAGCACACACACATACACACACCGATGTCTGTCTTTCACAAGCACACCCCTTCACCCTCAGAAGGATGAGCTGAGTTTTAAGAGACAGTGGAGTATTGCGACTCCTGCTTTCTTTTGGTCTCCGTTTGCATGAAGTATGTTTTTCCATCCCTTATGCTGGGCATACACACCGAGGAAACCAGAATTGAAAGAGACGCGTGTACCCCAATGTTCATCGCAGCACTGTTTACAATAGCCAGGACATGGAAGCAACCTAGATGTCCATCAGCAGATGAATGGATAAGGAAGTTGTGGTACATATACACAATGGAATATTACTCAGCCATTAAAAAAATACATTTGAAAAAAAAAAAAAATACATTTGAATCGGTTCTATTGAGATGGATGAAACTGGAGCCCATTATACAGAGTGAAGTAAGCCAGAAAGAAAAACACCAATACAGTATACTAATGCATATATATGGAATTTGAAAGATGGTAACGATAACCCTATATGCGAGACAGAATAAGAGACACAGATGCATGGAACAATTTTATGGACTCTGAGGGAGAAGGTGAGGGTGGGATGTTCTGGGAGAATAGCATTGAAACATGTATATTATCATATGTGAAACAGAACACCATTCCATGTTTGATGCATGAGACAAATGCTCAGGGCTGGGGCAATGAGATGACCCAGAGGGATGGGATGGGGAGGGAGGTGGGAGGGGGGTCCAGGAAGGGGAACACATGTAAACCCATGGCTGATTCATGTCAATGTATGGCAAAAACTATTACAATATTGTAAAGTAATTAGCCCCCAACTAAAATAAATAAATTTATTAAAAAAAAAAAAGTGACAGTGGACATCAATTTGCTGACAGTCGAAGAGCTGGGAAGTAGCAGGTA
Source organism: Giraffa tippelskirchi (assembly GCF_054371585.1). Classification (NCBI taxonomy): domain Eukaryota; kingdom Metazoa; phylum Chordata; class Mammalia; order Artiodactyla; family Giraffidae; genus Giraffa; species Giraffa tippelskirchi. Next base: position 54,388,954 of record NC_137281.1, on the reverse strand, counting down.
TGAAACCAGATTCTTCTGACTCTGGAATCTGTGTTCTTTCTGTGGTCCAAGCTGGGGGAGATGAGAAAAGACAACAGTCCCACCTTCTGGGAGCTTGGGGTCCTCTGGGTGATGAGCCACTGATGCAAATAATATCGTGTGGACAACAGCAGGAAGTAAGTGCTGATTGGCCGACAGGAAGGCGGTGAGGCTGTCACCAGCCCTGGGCACAGAGACAGGTGGGAGATGAGTGGGCAGAACAGGCTTTATAAGCACAAAGTTGGTATTTGATCCGATCCCTGGCTGCCCAGGTGAATTCCAGTAAACCATGACCCAGGAGACCCTGAGACCACAGGCAGAGCATGGATAATGCTGTGGAGGTAGAGAGATGCTGGACTCATCCAGCCAATGGCTTCCATGGGCTGGTGCCTGGGTTCTGGCCAGCTGCTCACCAGCACCCTGTTACATAATTGCCATTATTGGCTATTTGTAGAAGATTCACAGAAGGTGACCAATTTGTCGGGTTTGCAGTTCTCTCTCCAGCTCTCCCTGTTTCTCTGTTTCAATATCCATCTCATTCTCCTGAAGTTCGACCTTCCTCAGCCCCACTTCCTTTCTGCTTCCTTGTGAGCAACCTTAATGATGAACCTGTGTGTTCATATGCAAGTTGGCTTTTATATGTCAACAGTTTTGCCCCAGATTTTGGCCAATTGCTTCCCATTACAGAGCGTGAATGTTTTATCTGGGCTTACATTTCATTTTTTAAAAGAGGCTTGTAATGCTTTTCTGAAGCTAAAACACTTCCACTTTAATACAGACCCTATGGCAATGCCACATGAGCCGATCTGAGTCCCCCTGTGCAGAAGGAATGATGCTGGGTTTGTATAAAAATAAGCTCTCTGCTCTCAACTTTGACCATGAATGACGGGGGTGCTGTTGGAGTACTTCCTTCCTGGCCAGGCACGTGGTACAGATCATCTGCTCCCTTCCAACAAAAACCTTCGGGGCAAATTGAGAAATATTTATTTCAGCTCTATCTCTATGCTGGGGGAAATTCATACCATGAAACTCCCGGCTCCTGCAAAATGGAAAAAAATCTCTGTAGCGGCTTTAACACCAACCCACTTAGGAAATTGACTAATAATGCAAATATCCAGAGGTTAATAGCCTGGTGACATTACTGCAACTTACACGGTAGCTTGAAGGGCATTATCCATCACCCCGCCATCAGTGGTCAGTTAGCAGAATGTATGGAAAAATATCAAAAGAGGAATGAACGCCCAGAATGGGGCATTAGGAAAACCTGGAACTTCTTCCCTCTGCCCCCTTTTCTTTCTTTCATGGAACTGGGCAACGGGCAGTCTCCATCTGATGTGCACAAGATCCAGACACCTATTTTGCACACGAGGCCAAGCCCTTCCCCCTACGTTCTCATTCTGCATTTGTGGGGAGGAGGAAGGTCAGTGAGCAGCAATCAAGGGAGAAGTCAGAGACAGGCCAAAGAGAGTCCATGCGATGCCTTTGGCTGTAGCTGTTTTGGACAGAAGGAAGCTAGCTAGAAATCAGCTAGAAAGGGCCCTGAATAAATGTGGTTAAGAACTAAGCCAGCTGCGTACGCCAGCCCTCTGCACCTAGGCTGACCACCCTCACTAATTTATTGTCATCATACTTGGAGTTTGGAGATGGGGACTGCAGTCCCAAAGAGTGGTCCATTTCACCACTGAGGCAAAGGCACGTCCTCGTCTCTGGTCAGGATCTGAGATCTTTTCCATTGCCATCCGCTCGCCTGGGTGGATTTCTCTCCCTCCACTGCCTGTTTGTTGGGCTTCTCCAGAGAAGGGTAGAGCGGTATTATTTTTGGGAAACTGTAGATTCCTAGCTCCTGCCACTAAAAGGAAAATTACCGTCCTGAGCAGCCCCTGGTCAGGTTCCAAAGGCGTCTTGTCGCATTGTTTAAATACTGAATTGCGATATGATTGAAGCTGGTACCAAGTGGCTCTGGCAGAGTCTGCGGGGCTGGCAGGTGCTGAGCATCAGAGCTGCGAGGCTTCGGCTCACTGCTCTGGCTCTGCTGGTCACGGGAGCGCCAGCCAAGACCCAGGCGGCTGCTGCTTTTTATTTTCCTGCAAAAGGCACAGAAGCCAAACGCCCAGCGCTTCGGCACAGATCACTCCCCAAGTGGTGCCTCGTGGGCTCCTTAACCTGGCTCTCTCCCTCGGCTCCTGCCCCGTGCCAGGCTGCCTGCCCCAAGTGGTCCTCTCTCCTGGCTCTGAGCTGCGCAAGAGGGAGGAAGGATGTCCCCGGCCAAGGAGCATCCCACTTCCACTTCATTTTTTTCTTGCCTGTATTTTTTTTTTCCTCCAGACTAGCTTGAGTTTGCACCATTTGGCTCCAAGGATGGCACACAGGCATTGGCCTTTGTTTTTTTCACATCTTTCTTGACATGGAAAACCTGTATCACGCAGCCTTGTCTGTGATGCTTTGGGAGTAACGTGAGTTCTTCTGGAAATGTAAGGAATGTCCAGGGTTTAGTTTTACCAAATCTGGGCTTGGAGGTGTTCTGTTTAACTTTTTGAAAGTGAAAAGTGTTAGTCGCTCAGTCATGTCCAACTCTTTGCGACCCCATGGACTGTGGCCCGCCAGGCTCCTCTGTCCGTGGGATTCTCCAGGCAAGAATACTGGAGTAGGTTGCCATTCCCTTCTCCAGGGGATCTTCCCGACCCAGGGATCAAAGCTGGGTCTCCTGCAGTGCAGGCAGATTGTTTACCATCTGAGCCACCAGGGAAGCCCTTGTTTACTTTCTGGCCCCTTGTGGGTGGGGCCAGGTGCTGTGCGTGAGAAGGATACCGGCTGGAAAGAGAGGGGGTCCACCAGGGTGAACCTCCTTCAGCAGTTGGTTCTCAGTCTAGAGACTCCTGCCGCTCCGCTCAAGAGACTCAGATTTCACAGCCTAGATGGTCTTTGTGCCCCATGCCCTGCAGCCCACGTCTCCTGGCTTGGCCTGTGACTACCCAGGCATGTCTGGGGCCACTGAACAGTGACATCCAGAACGTGGCCTGTGTCTCTGCGGGCATGAAGGAGACAGAAACACATCCCTTCTGCCCAGACAGACCCCTGGATCTTGGCGGTGTCCCAAGCTGTCATTTAGCACTGTGTGTCCCCAAGGGAGAAGGCAGGACGGCTGGGGACGGAAGGGAAAGGCTCCCGGTGAAGCTGCGGATAAAAGCCCGACTTCCCTCCTCACCTTGAGTAGCTGAGAAAACTCCTCTGAAACTTGGTTTTTGCCTCCCATTTCTTTTCGCTTCCTGCCTCCCTCCCTCTCCTCCTCTCCCTCCCCCCTTCTCCATGCCTGTTATTATTACAAAAGGAGCATGGCTTCTCCTACAAAGGAAAATAAGGATGTAAAGCAAAATCTGACGTTCACCACCATCCACTCCAACCATCCTGATGGGTAACCCCTATTAATAGCTTCGCACACACCGTTCCAGACTTTTCTCATGTGCAACCACAAAGCCACACATTTGCAAGACAGAGCGAATCGCACCCACATTCAAGAGCCATTTGCGAGCCTGAAATAAAAATGGCTGTGAAACAGATAAATCAACAACTGGAGCTGGCTGAGGGCAGACGTCCAACACACGCGCTTCTCTCATCGGCTTCTCTGCCAGGGCCCACCCTCAACTCCAAAATGTCCCTCTGCTATTTTGCTGGAATTTCCACAAGACATGGCAGAGAGCGAGAAACCTCTTCCTTCCAGATCCTATGGTTCCGGGCCTGTTCCGGACACACAGGACATCCTCGAAAGCAAACATCTCAGTTGTCAAGGTCAGAAGAACATGGCAATTATTCTGCAACCCAATGAGCCGCTACCTTCCTATCTAATCACAGGGCCTGTCTTCATGCCTGTCTCCCCGGGAAGAAAGCAGACCTTCCCTTATCTCCAGCTGCATCTGTGATAAGGGGATTTGATGAGTCAGATCCTCTGGGCTACACTGAGACAGACCCCTTTGTGAGCTTATATATTCTGCAATCAGGCCAGGATCTGTTTTATGTTTGTGTTTGGTACCCAAAAAAGAGTCCTGAGATTACGTGTCTTATTGCACCATCCACCTTGTGTGGGATGGGATGGGGTTGGCACGGTGGGAATGGGGGAAGCAGAAGGAACTGCACATATTTCAAGACATGGGCATTATTTACAATACCTGAGACACAGAAACAACCTAAATGCCACCAACAGATAAAGAAGATGTGAGATATACACATATTCACCTACACGCAGTGGAATACTACTCAGCCATAAAAAGGATGAAATCTTATCATTACTGACAATGTGGATGGATTCTGAGGATATGCTAAGTTAAATAAGTCATACCGAGAAAGGCAAATACTGTGTGATTTCACTTATATGTGAAATATAAGCAAACAAGATGAATGAACAAGCCAAACCAAACAAGAAGGAAGATACAGACAAGAGAGTCACTGTTACTTTGTTCTTTCCATCGAAGGAGGGGGCCAGGGAGCAGAGGGTCCAGTGCATCAAGGAGATCAACTCTATGGTGATGGATAGAAGCTAAGGTTTTGGTGGTGAGCACGCCTGCAGGGTATTCAGAAATAGAAATACAATGTAACACGTGTGGAGCTTCTGTAATGTTACAAATCAATGCTAGGTGAATAAAAACAAATAAGCAAAACCCAGGGGCTTAGAGTCTGAGAGAGGTGGACCAGCCGTACAGAGTTAAATGATCCTGGAACAAAGATGGAATATCTGGGTCTCAGTTTCTTCATCTGTAACAGGGAGTGATAATACCCATTTCATGGTCTGTTATGAAGACTGAATATAGAAATACTTAGGAAGTGGTTAACCTCCTGCCTGGCACATGGGCATGTGGTAAGAGCTCAATAAAGAAATGATCCTACTTGCAAGGCAGCAAAGGAGACGTAGACATAAAGAACAGACTTTAAGATGCAGTGGGGGAAGGAGGGGGTGGGATAATTTGAGAGTAGCATGGAAACATACACATTACCATATGTAAAACAGATAACCAGCGCGAGTTTGCTGTATGACACAGGGGACCCAAAGCCAGTGCTCTGTGACAACCTAGAGGGGTGGGATGGGGAGGGAGGTGGGGGGGGACTCATGAGGGAAGGAATGTATGCGTAACTATGACCGATCTATGTTGATGTATGGCAGAAACGATAATACTGCAGAGCAGCTATCCTGTAATTAAAATAAATCAATAAATACAATTTAAAAAATGCTTAAAAAGTAACAGGAGAGAGGATAGCAACATTTTCACTCAACTACCATGACTAATTTTCCCTGAACAGCGGGAAGGGGAAGGAAAGAGTCTTGCAGAATGGAAAGCAGAAGCACTACTGTTTTTTTTCTGAGCTTGTCTGACGAGAAAGGCAGAGTGGAAGGGAGTAGGGGTCAAGACAGAAAACCAGGGCCCTCAGGCCATAAACAACCTCATAGCTGGAGGCCCCAGGCATCACCACCTGCTGAAAAAAAACTGAAAAACGAACTTGTAAAAACTGATGCCAAATTTCAGTGGCCGTTCAGAGGCTTGGATCAGAACTTTGCTCGCCATCCCCTACCCCACCTCAACCTAAGCTGTCTTCATCTGCCTCTCCTTTCCTCGGAACCTCAGGAACCAGACGCCAGTCTCCGTCTTCCCTGTTTGGGGCCACGTGTCAGGCCATCTTGATTTTCTATTTCTCTTGTTCCTTTGCTTCGGCCATCTCCTAGTGCTTTGAGTGAGGCCTCCCAGTGTTAGTCCTGCTTCTGCAGAACCTGAAGCCCCTTCCTGGGAGGCTCCCCAGATCTCATTCAGCTCCCCAGGGGAGGGACGGCCAGGTTTCTGGCCATGGACACCAACGGCCCAGGCCTGGAGTCAGGCAGACGCTTACACGGTGTGTAAGCCTCAGTTCACCCTTCCCTAGTCTGGGAAAGTCCCAGATCCTCTCTGAGCCCACTTGCTCGTAGGGGCATTTACCATAATGGCACCGACATGCTCAGAGATCCTGTGATGGTTCAAAGACCTGTGGGCAAATGGCCATGGAGAGCCTTGCAGATGGAACACAGAAGCCTTTGGTAAACGGTGGTGAGTCTCCCCAGACTTCTTTGCTTAGGAGATGTGGCAGCTGCACGTGGCAACATTTCTAAAACTCTTAAACTTGCTGTGCCCATTTTACACAGTGGAGCCCCTTGCTCATGTGTGCCTCCAAAAACCTGTTGTTAAATCCACGGTCCCATCTCACGATGCTCCTGAGTTAAGGAGACGTGAAACAGTCTGGTCAAGCACCTGTAAGGCATTCCACGTTCCTGGGGGAGCAGCACACTGGGGGAGTCTCCTTATGATGACGGCCACTCTACCCCCAAGTCAGTTTGGTTCGGGCCACTTTCATGGGCATCCAGGGCTCTTTCCAAGGCCGAGTGAAATGGCTTAAGACCCAGGCTGTAGATGAAGTGGGAACACTGGGATGTGATGGGCCACACCCTAGCCAGACCTCTCATCCAACATCAAGCCCCACTCTCCGCCAGGGAGATGGTGACAGAAGTGGAGAGACTGGAGGATGGGCTCCTCTAAGAGGCAAACCCCTAAAGTTTTACAACTGGGGGTGGGGGAGAGGGCAGCTCCTGTTTGCTAAATTAAGAAGGAGCTGATTCAGGCTTCCTGCTGCAAGTCCTGGTGGGAAACGCGGGTTTCCCTAGTTGCCCCGTGCAGGAACTGACTTTTGGAATGAATGGCAAGGGAAGAAAGCTTTTGCTTCTTCCCTTATTCCTCTGCAGGATGGAGACACGGGTCCCTGATACAGGTAGAAGGAGTTGCTCTCGGCTACACACCACGCTGGCCCCTCTGTGTCTGTTATTAATTTCATTTATTAATTCATGCAAGTGTTTACTGAGCAGCTACTATGTGCTGGGCATGGTTCTCAGATTGGGGATGTAGGAATGCCCTAAATGAAGCGTCTGCCCTCACAGAGCTTACATTCCAGTGAGGGGAACCCGGCAATAACACATAAGTAAACATGCAAGATGCTAGAGGTGAGAAGTGTATGAAGAAAAATGAAGCCAGTTGGAGAAATACGCAGTTGGATTGGTGAGTGAGGGAGAGCTGAAATGACTATTATTTTAATTCTGAAAATATTCAGACTGCTACTGCTAAGAGAAGCCAACATCTAGAGATTATAAACATTGTCATCATTAAAGTTAATTATCAAAGGCTTCTACTCTTACAGTGGAAGCATCTTTGAGCTGTGAATATGTGCCACACAATAATTAAACACTGGAATGTACACCATTATTGAATCGACGCATTTTACAGAGGAGGAAACCGAGTCCAGGCTTGGTTAAGTTCATGATACTGAGCAGTGAATCTGGGTTTCACAACCTGCTCTGTCTGGCTATAGAAAGTTGTGTTTTAACCGTGCTGTTATAACAATCCTAGGTGGGTGGTATTTTGACTCATAAATATGAAGAACCTGAGGGTCAGAGAGGTGAAGCTAGCAAGGACAGAATTAAAATCCAGAGCTGTTGTACTCCAAAGCCTGAGTTCATTCCTCTCTACCACAGCCCCTCTCATTCATTAGGGGAACCTTAGTGACCAAGAAGGGGCTGTGACAGAAACTTTCCAGTAGGGCCCCAAACACGTGTCTAGTGGTCCCAGTCCCCGGCCATCTGCTTCCTCCTGGTCCCTGCTGTTCTGTGGGGCCCACGGAGGCCCTGAGAACAGCACCTGCTGCTCTGATCATCTCAGGTGAGTGGTTGGTCCTTGCAAGGTGGAGGGCTTCATGCTCATGACCAAGGATCAGTTGTCATTGTTACCAACATGTGAAACCCTCTATGCAAAGCACGGGCTTTATTTTGGTGAAAACAGCGTCCAACTGCACCTCAGGTTGTGGGCGAGTGTCAGAACGTGACTCACCCCTGTGCGAGCTTTTTCCACTCCCGATCTGATGCTGGAGATGGCTTTGAAGTTGCTGGGCACCTGACTTAGCAGATGAGCGAAACAGTGAAGATTGTACCGACAAGCTCACCGCATTCCATTTCCCGATGCATCTCTCCCCAGAGCCAGGTTCACCATAAATGGAGAAGGCAGCTGCCCACACAGTGTGGTCTGCAGGACATTGGTTAGAATTCTCTGCAAACCCAGGCTGCCTCCTCCCCAACAACACACATACACATACACACACACATACACACACACCTGCTCCGGTGCCCCCAAGTGCACCATGATCCAATTTTCATTTCTCAGAGCCTCAGTTTCCTTTTCTGCTAAATGAGATAAATGAACCATCTCTGAGTTACTGAAGCATCTTCTCTCAGGTTGCCCTTGACCCAAGGATCCTTGGAAATGGTTATCAGTCATGCCATACCCGAGTGTCAGGCCGCTTTCCACCTCTCACAGCTTGCCAGGAACTTCCTTCAGAGGAGACAGAAATGTCACAAGAGGAAGGGTGAAAAATGTGGGCTTGGGGGACCTCTAAGGATATTCGGGGGGTGTTGCAGAGCTCCCCCACTGGAGACAGGGGGAAAAGATGGGAGAACTCAAAACAAAGAGACATCACTCACCTTCTCCTTCACTCTGAGCTTGCTGCTAATAATACTGAGACAAGAGGCTGAGAGGGAGGGAGCGAGGTTGGAGACCCAACACGGACTAGTCACCAACGTGGAGGCTGCTTGAAATGAGCCACCTCCTAAATCCTCATTCTCATCCCCTAGGGAACCTTTATCACCCCTCTTTAGCGAAAGTGGAAAACAGGGCTCTGAGAAATAAAAATGCATACATCACAGCAGGAGAGTGATAGAGTCAGGGGTTACCAAGCCCTTCACGAGGTGCTGGATTCCTGTCTTCTCTCCTTCCCTTTGCCTCCTCTCCTCGTCCTATCTTCCTTTCTTCTCTCCTTTCTTCCAACCAGTTTTACATCTTGCCTTCCTCTCTTCCACAAGTTCTTTTTCTCTTCTTTCTTTTTTTGACATTTTTATTTTATATAGTATAGTTGGTTAACAGTGTTGTGTCATTTTCAGGTGTACAGCAAAGTGATTCAATTATACATATACACGTATCTATTCTTTTTCCCATTCTTTTCTCATCTAGGTTATTACTGAATATTGAGCAGAGTTCCTTGTGCTATACAGTAGGTCCTTGGTGGTTGTCTATTTTATATATAGTAGTATGCATGTGTCAATCCCAAACTCCCAATCTATTCCTCTCCCCCACCCTTCCCCTCCTGGTAAGCCATAAATTTCTTCTCTAAATCTGTGAGTCTGTTTCTGTTTTGTGAACAAGTTCATTTGTATCCTTTTTTCTAACTTCCAGGTACTGTGAGTAAACCCACTGGATTCCTGACCTCCCAGAGGTCCAGCCCAGGGTGGGAGGCATATAACTGTTTTCCCCTTTCTCATCCACCATCGACCCACATCCTCCCACCTGGGCTGCTGACTGCGCTCTGGGTTGCCACTGACTTGGAGCTCATGGGACACGTGACACTGTCTGAACCTTTGTTTGTAGGGCAGTTGCAAGCTGACTGTACTTTCTAGCTCACCTGCTCCGTTTAGCAGGAACTTAGAATCTGTGAAGGCTTCCCTGGTGGCTCAGCTGGTAAAGAATCCACCTGCAATGCGGGATGCCTGGGTTCGATCCCTGGGTTGGGAAGATCCCCTGAAGGAGGACATGGCAACCCACTCCACAATTCTTGCCTGGAGAATCCCCATGGACAGAGGAGCCTGGCAGGCTACAGTCCAGGGGGTCACAGAGAGTCAGACACGACTGAGTGACTAAGCACACACACATAAACTGTGAAGCAGAATTTATGCACTCCCATCATTGTGTAACAGGCATGTTCTGTAACGTGATAGTGTCATGATAGTGTCATGGAGCCCTTCTTTTAGGGCCTAAGCTGAGCATGCCCTATAACTCATTCATGCATTCTCCAAAAATGCCCGGAGCAGTTACAACATGCCAGAAATCAGCCTGCAGAGGCACTGAGGCTTGGGAGTGAGTAGGACAGTACAGCCTCTGCTCCTGGGGGCCTCAGACCATGGAGAAAGAGGATGTCCATTACGCAGTGACTCACCTGAGCACACTTGTTCCCAGCTGTGCCCATGATAGGGATGCTCTGGTTGGGAGCACCACCATGTGGAATGCTACACAGTAAGGAACAAACTGGAGGAGGGCTCCCACCATGCTAATCGGAAAGGGCTTCCTGGAGGAGGGGAACATGATCCCTCTGGCCCAGTGCCCAAGCCATTTCTAGAGTGTCCACCATTGCCATCCTTTTCATTCCCCAAGGATGCAAAGATGTGAAGACAGCAGCGCCAAGCCCACCCTACTACTGGACAGGTGGATTCATCAGCCCAGAGCTGCACCCACCAGAAAGGAGGCTCCTGAAACCCCATCACAGGCAGGGGTGTGATTTAATCATGGGATGATTTACTGCTGACAGCCCCTGGCGCAGCACCACTGATTCTGGGAAGAACACATTAAACATTATGTTTTTGTTGGCTACATCCATTTTATGACTCCTTCTAACATCATCTGTGTGACACATTGTATCACTTAACAGTTTCTGCACCTGTTCCCTAAGTATCAGAGATGATGCTATAAAGTAGTCTTAAGGCTAAACAAACACAGGGCAAAAGGCCTTCTAGGATACCGAAAACATAGCCTCTGTTCCAAGATGCCCCTATTTTATTGAGTCCAAGGCTGCTGTCATGTGGAATAGAAAAGCTTTACAGGCATCCTTCCAGTGAACCAACTTGTCTGAACCTCCACATCCGGGTTAGCAATTAACATGCATGGTCACCAATTGAAACCCTCAAACATCAGTGCAACTCACAGGGAAAAAGTGTTTAAGGGGCAAAAAAAAAATCAAACAGCACTTCCCGTGCAACTGTTTGATTCAGCAAGGGAAGGTGGAATTCACTAAAGTGAGGAGACCCAGGTTTTCACTCCCTCAGGTCCTTTTAGCAGCCTGTTTTCCCCTAAGTGTCCTTGTTGTTTAGTTGCTAAGTTGGGTCTGACTCTTTGCAGCCCCATGGGCTATAGCCCACCAGGCTCCTCTGTCCATGGGATTTCCCAGGCAAGAATACTGGAGTGGGTTGCCATCTCCTCCTCCAGTAGATCCTCCTGACCCAGGGATCAAACCTGCGTCTCCTGCGTTGCAGGCGGATTCTTTACTACTGAACCACCTGGGAAGTCCTACACACTCTTAAAGTCCAGGCAGAGAACCAGGAGTGGACGCCTACTTTAAGGGGGCTCCCCCTCTAATTCTTCCACCTCCAGGTTGAAGCCTAGCCAATTACTGAGCCATTGAGAAAGAAACAATGGCTAATTAAGGTGAACTTTACGGGGGGGGGGGAACTTAATTAATTTGCTCTTTCTCTGAAACTCTAATTGAAGTCAACTTTAGAAGTTCTATGGATCAATGCTTCAGACAGTTTGTGAAACTGTACACAGTGCTTCTTTATAAAATGGAAGCTTGAAAGACTGGATGTTAGCTTGGGTATTAAATTAACACTGACCTTCAGCCCCCCTCCCCGACCAAGTCCAATTGCTCAAGAAAATGCTCAGATATATGAATAATTAGAAAATTACAGCTCTACCAGACATGGGAGAGGTGGAAGGGGTCTGAGACCACAAGGTGCACCTAAAAGTAGGTGGGATTCATGTCATATTTTGCTATGTAAAAAATGGTAATTCACCTATTTACCCATGAATTGATGCATTTGCATAGTCATTCCTCCAGTAAATACTTATTGAGTGACAAGGATGTGCTGGGGTCTTCTGGGGCACACTGGGTATGGAAAGAAAGCATCAGGGTACCTCTCTGCCCCCCCCAGAGTTTAGATTCCAGTGAGGGGTGGAAACAATGGGAAGAAATGCAGAAGGCACTCGGCACAGCTAGAGGGAGGGATGCTGAGGGGCTGAGGGTGTTGTGGACCGTGTTTCAGCAGGATGGTTGGAGAGGGGTTCTCTGCAGAGACAGCACTGCAGCTGAGGCTTGAATACTGAGAAGATACTTAAAAGATGCTGCTTCCAGGAGCTTCTGCGGTAGAGCCAAGGGGGACACCCATGGCTTGGTGCAAGGGCAGGAGGCTAACCAAGCATGGATTGTGGGGCAAATGGAAGGAAGCCCAGTGTCATGATTCAGAGGAATACAGGTACCTACCCAGTGAAGGTGCCCAGGAGGCAGAAGCCAGTCCAGGAGACCCTCATAGACCATGGCTTTTATTCAGGCTCAATGGAAGCCAATGAAAGGGCTTTGCTATGGTCTGATGTATACGTCTTAAAGGACCATGCATGGACAGATTAAAGGGAAGTAAGAATAAAGACGAGAGCTGCTCTCTTTCTGCTAAAGTATCAACTAAAGGAGACACTGGGTCTCTTGATACAGCACGAATGTCATGTTATGGATGGGGGTTCTTTGTTTATATGCACAGAGGTGTTACTATTGAGTGTCTCTAAGGAGGTCCCGGCTTGAGTGGCCACTTTGAAGGTCCCCAGGGGGCCAGGTGACTAATGAATGAGTGAGTGGCTCCATAGATTAGGTCAAGGATGACAATTAATTTTTCTGGATTGTGCTCGTGATCCAATGAGAACAATAGTTCTGCTGCAGAGAAAGGCAGGAGAGAGGTGCCGGGAACTCTCTGCAGAAGATAAAAAGAAAGCGAACCGAAATGCATGAAGGGTCTCCCAAGAGCCAGGCATTGTGCTGGGTGCCGGGAACAACAGGATGAGCAGGAAGAGGCCTTCCTGTTTTCTGGAGGAGACGGGCGAAGGGTCACACAAACAGATGGCAGATTGCAGGGCGCTCAGGTCAAAAGATTGATCCGGCCAAGTTCAAGGTCACAGCTGGGGGTGTGCACATCCCTTGGTGAGAGGCGGGTGGAGGGGAGGAGGAACTCTTGTCTCATGACCACAAAGGAGGTGACTTAAGTTCTGACTTAAGTAGGGGTCCCGGGGGACCTGCTGAGGGGCCACTGGTGTCAGGACCTCCTTAAAAACACTCAACAACACCTTTACATGTATAAATGAAGAACCCCATCCCTGATATGACATTCATTCCATACCATGAGACTCAGTGTCTCCTTTGACTGATACTTAAGCAGAAAAGGAGTTCTTATTTCCTTACAATCTGTCTGTCTTATTTCCTTACAATCTTTTAAAAACATATGTATTATATATGTATATTCTTTTCATGTTCTTTTCCATTATAGGTTGTTACAAGACATTGAGTATAGTTCCCTGTGCCATGTAGTAGGTCCTTGTCAGTTACCTATTTTATATATAGTAGCGTGTACATTTGAATCTCAAACCCCCAGTTTATCCCTTTGGTAACCATAAGTTTGTTTTCTAGGTCTGGAATTATGTTTCTGTTTTTTTAAATAGCTCTCTGTGCCATTTTTTTTTTTTTACACAAAACAATATCACTTAAGCAATTAAAAACTAATTTAAAAATTAATACAAGGAAAGGAAAGGAATAAACTTGAGGTTGCAAAACCCACAGAGACAATATGGGTACAGCTGAAAGGAGGGAGGAACAGAAGCCACCCAACCTTGGAAACGCCCGTGCCCTGGGGGCTCAGTGTGCCTAAGGGCCCTGGCCTCGCCACTGGGCCTCCGGCCCCACCGGCCCCACCGTGGAGCAAAAAGGACCCTCGGGGGCCCTCCCCAACGCCTGCTGCTTCCTGGACACTCACTCCCCCGCCCCCAGGCCCCCCACTCAGGGCATCTGACTGCAGCACGAGCTCAGATGCTGACAGCGGGGTTTCCCAGAAGGTGAAGGAAGTAACAGGATGGGGCGGGGTGGCGGGGGGTGGTGGTGGGAGGCACTGCCGGCCCAGGAGAAGGAACCGCTGTTTAAGTAGAAGTGACATGGCCTTGGGAGAAAGTGACCGTGAACTTGAGGCTCTTCAATTTCTCTCCTTTCTTTTCCACAGTGGGGTCAGAGAGCAGTGGGCAGACATTTATGGAATGATTACTACAGGCCGGCAGGATGCTCAGAACTCTCCAAAATTTATGTCTCCCCAGTTAGCACAGAAGCTCCGCTACGGGAGGGACATTGATTTCTTCGCCTCTTCGTCCTCTGTGCTCATGGCGGAGTTCAGCCTCAGTAAGGACTTACCCAAACCGTGAACACTCGATTAGCCGCGTACACGACTGCGGACAGGTTACTCTGTGTGCTCTGGTTTCCTCGTCTCTAGCACGTGGGTCACAGCAGCGCCTGCTCACGGGGCTACTGTGGGGATTAAATAAGATGGTGGGTTTTATGGGTGCCTCGTCATTGCCAGAGCTCGGTAGATGGCAGCTGTCGATATTGCTGTTACTGTTATTATTATGATGACGATGGTAAACTTACCAGCAAGCATTATCATTCATGCTATACATTAGGAAATGGAGACTCAGCGAGGCAAAGGAATTGGACCAGAAACACAGTGGAGAATAGATGTGAAGCTCTGTGCAAGACCCCCAGCCACATCCAGAGGAATGGGGGCGTGGGGTGGGGTGCGCGGAGGGTGGAGTTGGAGGGCTCAGACGTAAGGTAATTAGGGAAGAGGCAGGGAGGCTGTGCTGGTTTGCTGTGGCTGCTGCGACAAATGACCACTAACCCGGTGGCTTTAAACAACAGAAATTTAGGGACTTCCCCGGTGGTCCAGGGGTTAAGACTGTGCTTCCAATTCAGGGGGCGTGGATTCCATCCCCGATCAGAGAACCAAGATCCCACATGCCATGCGATCAAAACAAAACCCAAGACTCCAAACTGTAAACCACAGACATTTATCCTCCCACAGCCCTGGGGGCCAGAAGTCCAAAACCCAGGTGTCAGCAGGGCCCGGGCCCCTCTCAGGGCTCCAGGGAACAACCTTTGTTCACCTCTCCCAGTATCTGTTGGTTGCTGGAGATCCTTGGTGTTTGCCGGTTTGCAGAGACATCAGGCCAAACCTGCCTCCGTCTTTACACCACCTTCTCTTCTCTGTCTTCTCCCCTTAACTAGACTCCACGGACGCTTGTCATTGGATTCAGGGCTCACCTTAATGCAGGTTAATCTCACCTCAAGATTCTTAATTTCAAAGTCTGCAAGGAGGCTTTTTACAAATACAGTTACATCTACAACTTCTGGGGAACACATTCTTTTTTGGGGGGGCACTATTCGACTCACTACAGAGGTCGTAGTGTAAATCAAAGAGTAAATCGAACAAGAAACCTGATTTCGGGGAAGACAGAAGCCTGGAATCACCTCCAAGTAGCAACCACCAGTGTGACTGGCATGACAGCGTGCTTCAGGCACAGCCGGCTCCTTCCTCAAATCGCAGCCTTCAGATGCAGTCATGCTGACTCAGCTACGATCACAATCCCGCCTTTACAGGGGAGAAGCAAGAAGCACAGAGAGGTTGGAACGAGCCCAGGCCCCACCACTAGTAAGTGGGAACTGAGGTTTGAATAGAGACAGGCTGTCTCCAGAGCCCTGGTGCTGGCAAGGTGTGCACCTTACACAGGCCTTTGGAGGCCTGGGAAGAAATCAGAATCAACCCTGAACACTCATTGGAAGGACTGATGCTGAAGCTGAAACTCCAATACTTTGGGCACCTGATGCCAAGAGCCGACTCGTTGGAAAAGACCCTGATGGTGGGAAAGATTGAGGGCAGGAGGAGAAGAGGGTGACAGAGGATGAGATGGGTGGATAGCATCACTGATTCGATGGACATGAGTTTGAGCAAGCTCCGGGAGACAGTGAAGGACAGAGGAGCCTGGTGTACTGCAGTTCATGGGGTTGCAAGGAGTTAGGTACTATTGAGCGACTAAACAACAAGAATCGGAACAAAGCAAGATAGAAGCACCCTGCGGGAGACTGGCATGTAAAGTTCAAAGACGAGAGAGAGAAGACAGAGGAGTCAACCTTTCATTTGCTTTTGTCTCATCCATCAAAGGGACTGAGCTTACACCAGAAAGAGCAGAATCAACACGGTTGGGAAGCCCAAGATAGGTGAAA
This sequence comes from Giraffa tippelskirchi, assembly GCF_054371585.1. Taxonomy (NCBI): domain Eukaryota; kingdom Metazoa; phylum Chordata; class Mammalia; order Artiodactyla; family Giraffidae; genus Giraffa; species Giraffa tippelskirchi. The sequence goes on along the minus strand of NC_137281.1, from coordinate 54,372,979 downwards.
TGATTAAAAAAAAAAAAAAGAGCTGGTATCTAACCAGGATCCTCACACACTGGTCCTACTGAACGCAGATGCTCCAAGATGCTGGACTAGGAGTCACAAAGGAGCCACCGGGTGAAAGCTACAAGAACTTGACTCTGACATCCAATCTGACCTCTCGCTCCCTCACTTAACCTCCTGTGCAACTTCTGGCCACCACTTTCTCAGCTTCACCTCAATGTTTAATCCCCACAGTACAGCCCCATCCATAAAGCCTAAAGACACAGAGTCTATTTTTTTTTATAGACTGAAGATTTCCTTGGCGACATTATGTATATTTCCCGTTTCCAGAATTTATGCTCTCCTGTGAAAATAATAACTTTCTCAACCTCATAGGGCTGTCATGACAGTTAAATGCATTAATACCTGTAGAATTACTTATCGGGGTGCCTGGCATACTAGGTGTTCAACACATTTGATTTAAGACATTTTACCCGATCCACTATCCAGAAAAGTTGATGAACAAGGTATTTTTCTTTCCCAATTTAAAATGTTTCCATCTCAAACTGCAGCTTTTAAGAATTTGCACTGTAAATGACATCCAATTTAGCACAACATCTATATTTAATGAATTTCTGTTGGATGTAGTGACAGTTATATGTTTCAACAGAAATGATCATGACATTAGATTTTCAACACCCAAAATGAGTTTTAGAGACACTGAACCAGGGCAAGGATTGGCAAGATTTTCCAGTAAAGGGTCATCTAGGAGTAAATAGGTTAGGCTTTGAGGATCATATGGTCTCTGGCACTATAGTTCAACTCTCCATTGAAAGCAGTCCCAAGGAATATGCAAATAATGGAGAGTGGCTGTTTCAATTAAAACTTTATTTACAAAAACAGGTGGAGCCAGGATTTGGCCAGAGTTTGCTGACCTCCAAACTAGAGTATGCCAAAATTCTGCAGACGTAAACAGTAATTTCTGAGGCATCCAGGGAAACAAGGTCATGTCCCAGAGCCTCTGGACAGGAAATGAGAAGATTCGGAGAAAAGCAGATGAAGGATCAATTCAGTTCAGTTGCTCAGTCATGACCAACTCTTTGCAACCGAATGGACTACAGCATGCCAGGCCTCCCTGTCCAGCACCAACTCCCGGAGATTGCTTAAACTCATGTCCATAGAGTTGGTGATGCCATCCAGCCATCTCATCCTCTGTTGTCCTTTCTCCTCCTGCCCTCAATCTTTCCCAGCATCAGGGTCTTTTCAAATGAGTCAGTTCTTCGCATCAAGTGGCCAAAGTATTGGAGTTTCGGCTTCAGCATCAGTCCTTCCAATGAATATTCAGGACTGATTTCCTTTAGGATGGACTAGTTGGATCTCCTTGCAGTCCAGGGGACTCTCAAGAGTCTTCTCCAACACCACAGTTCAAAAGCATCAATTCTTTGGCACTCAGTTTTCATTATAGTCCAACTCTCACATCCATACATGACTACTAGAAAAATCATAGCTTTGACTAGATGGATCTTTGTCAGCAAAGTAATGTCTCTGCTTTTTAATATGCTGTCTAGGTTGGTCATAGCTTTTCTTTCAAAGAGTAAGCATCTTTTAATTTCATGGCTGCAGTCACCATCTGCAGTGATTTTGGAGCCCAAGAAAATAAAGTCTCACTGTTTCCACTGTTTCCCCATCTATTTGCATAGAAGTGGTGGGACTGAATACCATGATCTTAGTTTTTTGAATGTTGAGTTTTAAGCCAGTTTTTTCACTCTCCTCTTTCACTTTCAGCAAGAGGCTCTTTAGTTCCTCTTCACTTTCTGCCATAAGGGTGGTGTCATCTGTGTATTTAAGGTTATTGATATTTCTCCCAGCAATCTTGATTCCAGCTTGTGCTTCATTCAGACTGGCATTTCACATGATGTACTCTGCATATAACTTAAATAAGTAGGGTGACAGTATATAGCCTTGACGAACTCTTTTCCCAATTTGGAACCAGTCTGTTGTTCCATGTCCGGTTCTAACTGTTGCTTCCTGACCTGCATACAGGTTTCTCAGGAGGCAGTTAAGGTGGTCTGGTATTCCCATCTCTTTAAGAATTTTCTACAGTTTGTTGTGATCTACACAGTCAAAGGCTTTGGCATAATCAATAAAGCAGAAGTAGATGTTTTTCCGGAACTCTCTTACTTTTCCTATGATCCAAAGGATATTGGCAATTTCATTTCTGGTTCCTCTGCCTTTTCTAATACCAGAAGGGATAAGTTTGACTTTGGTCCTGAGGTTCAGAATAACTTGCCCATGGCAATTCCTACTGAATGTGGCTGCTGTGGGGTTTGAACCCAGGCGTTCTGGTTCTGTCGTGTCTGTTCTCCTCTGCTCTGTAGTGCCGTGGAAACCACTGAGACTGTCCACTGGAAGATGATGGGATTTCTACATTTTAAGAGGCTTTTTAAACCCTGTTTTCTGGAGGGGATTGGAGTGGGAACTCTGGGGGTGGCAGGTGGCCATTTGGGTGGCCCCCCGAAGTGAGAAACTTACAAACCCAGCCCTCATGCTCGTCTCTGACAATGACATTAATTTTTTTATGACATTTATGATTAAGACTGTGTTTGATATTCTTCAAGCACTTTTTATCCACTTCTGGATCGATTTCTCAGTGACAGGATCTCTCTTGGAGGCAGATGGGCTGAGGACGGCTGTATCCTTGTACAGATAGAGCCGTGAGTTGTTGTTTGACATGAGATAATGTGGTGAGGCCTCGACGAGACAAGGCACAGAGCGAGCTTTAGGAAAAACCTGCTGCAGGTAAGGCGACTTTACCCAGGGTGGCCCCGGAGTTTGCTGAGCTGAGATGAAGAGTTCTCTCTCTTTCTACTCAAATGATATCTTTTGCATTCATTGTCATCCAGTGGCTTAACATTGTCACAGGGTCCGTGCCATGAGTCTTGACTGGTTTACCTCTTATGTTTTACAACAAGCCCACGAGAATACTCTTAAAATCCCATCCGACAGAGGAGGCAATGAAAGCTCAGTCACAAGAGTTCAGACACTCACAAGAACACTGAGCATCTCGCAGTCGCCTTCACGGGGCTCTCCCCTCTCCTTCGTGGTTTTCGCATCATGAAGTCTTGTTACGTAACCAGACTGAGGGGCCAAGCTTCACTTGGCTGTTTCCCTAAGATTGGAGAATCTGAACGAACCCAAGACATTCCCCGAGCCTCAGTTTCTTTCTTGGTGCAGTGGGAATAAGAATGGATAAGGAAGCTGTGGTACATATACACAATGGAATATTACTCAGCCATTAAAAAAATGCATTTGAATCGGTTCTACTGAGATGGATGAAACTGGAGCCCATTATACAGAGTGAAGTAAGCCAGAAAGAAAAACAACAATACAGTATACTAATGCATATATATGGAATTTGAAAGATGGTAACGATAACCCTATATGCGAGACAGAATAAGAGACACAGATGCATGGAACAATTTTATGGACTCTGAGGGAGAAGGTGAGGGTGGGACGTTCTGGGAGAATAGCATTGAAACATGTATATTATCATATGTGAAACAGAACACCATTCCAGGTTCGATGCATGAGACAAAGGCTCAGGGCCGGGGCAATGGGATGACCCAGAGGGATGGGATGGGGAGGGAGGTGGGTGGGGGGTCCAGGAAGGGGAACACATGTAAACCCATGGCTGATTCATGTCAATGTATGGCAAAAACTATTACAATATTGTAAAGTAATTAGCCCCCAACTAAAATAAATAAATTTATTAAAAAAAAAAAAAGAATGGCTAAGTCTGAGTTGTAAGGATTAAGTGAAACGGCAGACGTTGCCAGGTGCCCGTGTTCTGCCATCCCTGCAGCCAGTCTTTCAGGGGGCGTGCGTTAAGTAATGCGTGCCTCAGGACCTGATTAGCACCTGGCCTACGATAGATGCCTAATACATATTGCCTCCCTAAGCATCTCTCCTTTTTTTTTTTTCCTCACTGATTTTCAGAGGCCAGTGCCTGGCCCAGAGCATCTTCATGATGCATGGCCTCCAGGGGTTGTTAAGTCAGGGGATCCATTAAAAAAAAAAAAAACAGATTTCTTTTTTTCTAGAACAGCTTCCAGACCAGGAAATGCAATTTGGGACATTTAGGGCATCTCCTCTTTTCAGGACCACTTGCTTGTGCTGAAGAGGAGAACAGAGAAATGGAGAATTTCAAGAGGAGAGCAGGCAAATGGAGAATTTCAAGTCGTTGTGGGTTCTTGCGATGCAGTGGAAATCAGGAATGTAGAGCCTTGTATGAGAACATGGTCTTTTTCTTTTTTGATCTCTTGCCAATTTCTTAATGAAATAGGAGGCAAGAAGGAGAAAATTCTCTGCAGAATCTAAAATCCCTCGAGCTGAGCCGGTGCTTGTGTGAAGACAAAGCGTGACGCGGGGGGTGGGGGTATGTGTCACTGTGCCTTGAAGGCTTTCCTTGGGCCAATATAACTCCATTAGGTTTTGGAAGTGAACCCAGGTAGCATGGGGGGTTGTGAGAGTCATACTCGCCGACCAGTGTGTAATTAAAATGGAACCCTTAGAGGAATCCCTCCTCTCTCAACTGCGCCAGGCACCCTCCATCTGACTGAACGCCAGGAGGCTGCTGCCTCCAGCTCTGCTAGCTTTCTGCCAAACTGTTTAACTATCGGTTCTGCGTTGCCTGTATCCTAAGCACTAAGGACACACAGCCGGTCCTCGGCATCCACGGGCTTCACATCTGTGGCTCTGACCAACCGCAGATAGAAAATATTCTGGGAAAAAATTCCAGAACGTTCCAGGAAGCAAAACTTGAATCTGCTGTAAGCTGGGTTTCCCTGGTGGCGCAGATCGTAAAGAAGAATCTGTCTGTAACTCAGGAGATATGGGTTCCATCCCTGGATCGGGAAGATCCCCTGGAGAACAGAATGGCTACCCATTCCAGCATTCTCGCCTGAAGGATTCCATGGACTGAGGAGCCTAGAGGGCTACAGTTCATGGGGTCTCAAAGATTTGGACAGGACTGCGTGACTAAGCAGCAGCAGCAGGCAACTATTTACATAGCATTTACATTGTGTATACATGGAGTTTACATTGTATGCAGTATTAAAGTAATCTAGAGATGATTTAAAATGTATCGTATCATAATGATATGAGTGGGTTCCAGGCAAATGCTGAGCCACTGGATACAAGAAAGAGCATCTGTGGATGCAGGTACCCCTGGCACCTTGGAACCAATCCCTGGCAGACACTGAAAGATGGTGGTACCTGGTGCAGAATGAAGCACATCCTTGGTGGCATCTGTCTCTAACTCTTCCTGATAACCACAGTGCTGAAACACCAAGAGGCGGTTTTGCAAGCTCTGTTTCTCTCCCTTTCACCCCAACCTGCCCCTTTCTGCTGTAATTTTTTTTTTTTTTAACTCATGTTTCACTTCTACATTCTGGTTCTTGTTGTTCCTGAAGACCCCGACCAGGCAAAAAACATCAGGGCACATTAGGTTAAAGGAAACTTTATTTCCCCCTCTCTGCTGGAAAAGCCAGTGGTATCAGAGTTGACTGATGTTCCAAACCCAGTTCCTCATAAGATGGGGGCTGCAAGTGAGTCCGAGAAACGGGTGGAAATAGTCTGACTCCAGCCTGACCAAGCTTATCTTTAGAGAGGCGAGAGTTTGTATCAGTCCTGTGCTTACAAAAGAAAAAAATATATATATAGGAAGAAAATGCCACACAAATAAAATTTCACACCTTGGGTATCTGGTGAACAGTGCCATTCTTTCTGAGTCCACAGTGGAATTCATAAAGAACTACATTACTGTAGTCTGAAATTTGCTTTCCAAAATCTCCATTTAGTGTCTTTGAATTCCAAACCTATACAGCAAGCAACAAAATGGAAGAATATATGACCCCCAAATATGATAGAAATGGTTCCTATCAGTGGTGGAGCCTTTCCTCAAATGAATAACCCCTTCAACGCTGCATCCCTCTATTGTGATATGAACACAGATATTTGCTCAATCTTTTTAAAAATTTTATGTGTATATATGTTCAGTCTCAGTCATGTTCGACTCTTTGCAACCCCGTGGACTGTGGCCCACCAGGCTCCTCTGTCCATGGAATTCTCCAGACAAGAATACTGGAGTGTGGTTGGTTCATGTTGAGGTTTAACAGAAAACAACAAAATTCTGTAAAGCAATTATCCTTCAATTAAAAAAAAAAAAACATGAATACTGGAGTGGGTTGCCATTCCCTTATCCAGGGATCTTCCCGAAAGAGGGATCAAACCCAAGTCTCCTGCATTGCAGGCAGAATCTTTACTGTCTGAGCCACCTTTATGAAAATAAAAGTAACTTTAGGAAACTGTACTATCTTATTGACCTATAATACGTAAGTAAAAACACTTCAAAACAAACTTGAAATTGTCCTTTCCCCACTGGATCATCTTTCCTGATTCCTTCTGATGTGGAAATATTGGTTAACATGGTTATTATCCATATTACATAAAGAAACAAGTGCACAAGTAAGATAGATAGTAAGTCACCATGGAAAAAGCATGAAGACTGTAGATTAGGATATGGTCAAGAAATCAACAGAAGTTTCATCTTCCTAATAAAGCTATCTCAATTAAAATACACTTGCATCATTTTCACTGATCAAATTAAGCAAATCTGTTTTGTCATTGATTGACTCGAGGCAGGTAAATGTATGGGTTATAAAGGCTATCACTCTGCTGTTGTACTACAGGAGAGCAAAGGTCATCTATAAATGCAGCATGGCAATCCAATTTTATGGTTCAACCCCTTTTGTGACTGGATCATTCCAAACATAATTGGATGCTAGCACGCATTTAGTTTTTCAGAATAAAGTCCTCTAAGAGGTGGATCTGCTAAGGAAACTCAAGTTCCAGGGTCTTAAAATTACACAGACTTCCTCCCAAGATGCCAAGAAAGATCCTAACAACTTTGTATATATAATGTGATAAGGGAATCCAAAAAAATTTTTTTTTCTTTTGTAAGAAATGGGTCTCATAAACTCAGTGTGCCTTTGAGCAGAGCTGGAGGAAAGGTGAGAGCTGTCAGGGGAAGAGCACTGGTTGTGGGCAAAACTTGTGCTTTGGGTCAACTGGGCTTAGAGGAAGCCAGGAAACGGGGACTCGGGTTGCCCATAGGGTGGGAAGAAGCACCCCTGGGACATGATTGGAGACTGAAGCCTGAGCAAGCAGTGGGGAGGATGCCCTGTGAGTGATGCAAGGAGGAGTCGCTCAGACGAAACAGCTCCCATTCATGCAGCAGCAGCAAAGGGGAAGAGGCAGTGTCGGCTAAGCGGAGCCGGGACCCGGCCTCCTCCTCCGGCTCCTCCACACAGAGGTTGTCCTCCTTGGTGTAGAGAGAGAGCAGGCGGGTCTCGAGGGAACGTGTTCATGGTCACCGAGTGAGTAAGCAGCTGGTTAAAGTTAATCCCCACCAGGCCTGCCTGACTCGGCAAAGTTCCCTTCCCCTATGCAAAGCCACCTTTCTTATCTTGCAAAACATCATAAACCCTTGGCTATGAAGGTCGGTCCTGTGAGCCATGGACAAGGGCATGTAACCATGTAAAGTTGTAAAACAAGAACAAAAACTGATCCTCTGGGCTCACATGGGAAATTGCTTCAGATATTTCAAGAAATAAAATTGGGTCGTTCGAGGGACGGAGCACCTCAGTTTCCCATTTACTTGATACTTGGCAAATTGACCCATGATGAGGTCAAGTCCCTTAACAAATAAAGAGCTAATGCAAGCCTAATCCCACGCGGAAGATGAAAAATGTATCTGAATCTTTTCCCCTGGCCTGAAACACCAGAGTTTGGCTGTCATTCCAGTATGCCAATGTATGTGTCAAGGAGACTTTCTCTGCTGGGGAAGGGGTGGTGTTAGATAAAGTGGCTTTGGTTAAAATTTAAATGTTAGCTGATTCCACTCAGGGCTCAATCGATTGTAGCTCTAGATGACCTGAAGGAAGGATCTGAATAGTCTCCCCTACCATTCATGGTTCTGCTCTCCATTTACTAGCTCTGAAATGTAGTTTCCTTTCCTGATGCTGTGGACCTAGTTTCCTCATCTGTAAAATGTGACAATAAGCACACGTGCCCTGTAGGGATATTGTGAGGACTGAGTCCATGGCAGACCCTCTGTGCACACCAGCTGCTTCCCCTGTACTCTCAAGATCTTCATGGATTTTTAGGTTGTTTTTATTTATTTATTTTTTTATGTGGACTGTTTTTAAAGTCTTTATTGAATTTGTTACTATTTTATGTTTTTTTTTTTCTTTTTTTTTTTGGCTGCGAGGCATGTGGGATCTTAGCTTCCTGACCAAGGATCAAACTCATACCCCTTGCACTGGGAAGGCGAAGTCTTAACCACTGGACTGCTAGGGAAGTCCCCCTTCATGGATTATTTTAAAAACATCATGCTGCTTACGACTTTCACTAGTTCACGTCTCTAGTACTACTCACTGCTGCAAAGTAAGAATTCTAGACACGCCCTTTATTCCGTGTGCCAGGGTATTTTCTGTTATGGTGAGAAATGAGTGAGATCTCTCCTGCACCAAGAAAATGTAGGCCTGTGGTTTCTCTGCCTTCCACATTCAGCTTCATGAACATCAAGTCATCAGGTGGCTTTGTCCCTGATCAGTAGCAACCCAAGTTAATTTTTCATGGCCCAAGCACCATTTTTCACCTTTTGGATGAGCGTCCTGTCGTTGCCTTCGCTTCTGGGTCTTCTTCCATCATTCTTCTTAGAACCTCCAAAGGTCTCCAGCTGGTACTATGGCTGGGTGTTCATTTCCTGCAAGCTTTCTGGACCCAGTGACCATGGGTACCGAGAAGGCTGTCCCTGCCATGTGCCATTGATCTTACAGGGAATTCTGCTTTTCAACATTGCATGGATATGGAGCAGGGTTGTATCTTGTTCTTCCCTGTGCCTTCAACATCCAGCACTAGATACAAACAGAAGGTTCTCAAAGACTTGAAGGAATGAACAGAGATTGGGATATGAGAGTTTCTTGTCACTGGAAAGAGTGTCTGGTTAACACTCCAGGGCACTGCAGAGTAGAATGTTTCTGATGCCTACCACGCAGCCTGCTGTGAGTCAACATCATCTCTGGCCAGGACCACAATGACAATCTCCTGACTGCGTCCCTGTCTCTTCTCAGGGCATCCTGTCCTCTCTGCTCTACACAGAAGCCAGAGATATCCTTTAAATATCTAAGTCTCATCACGGCTCGCCACCTCTCCTGGAACAGAATCTGGATCGCCACGACCCGAGCTCCCGGTGTCTGCCTGGCTTCCTTACATCCGTCATCTCCTCACTCTTCACCTAATTTCCTCCATTCCGGCCTCACCGGCACTCCCTAACTCATCTGCCTGGAGCCCTCCTCCTCAGGGACCCCTCTGATTCCCCCCTTCCCTTGTACAGCTCTTCATTTCAAACACGTCCCATCAGAGGCCTTCCCTGACACCCATCAATCACAATCCCACTCTCCCACTTTCTAGCATTTACCTCACTTTATTTTTCTTAAAACAGTGTCACATTTTGACTTATGATAGATGTATATGTTAATTTGTTTATTGCCTGTCTTTTAAACATGAGGGCAGAAACTTCATTTTTCTCATTGTGATAGTTCCAACACCAGAAGGAGTGCTTAGCATATGCTAGGTACTGAATAAATATTTATCAAATGAATGATTAGATAACAATAAAAATAATAACTAAAATACCCTTCCTCCAGTTCTGCTACTTATCAAATGTGTGTGATTTACTTGGCACAGAACTGACCCCGTTAAGTATTCATTTGTCCATACTTATCACTTCATTAAATACTTACAACAACTCTCAGATAAGACAGTGAGGAATGACCACAGTCATAATTACAACAGGTAATATTTATCAAGCAAATGCTCCATGCCAGACAACAACTCCGGGAAGCCTGTACTATTGTAAGTCCCATTTTACAGATGAGTAAACTGAGGTTACTGATGAAAAAAGCAGCCCACACAATCAGGAAATCAGTGAAGTCAGGCTTCAAGGCAACTCAGCAGACGTCCAAAGCCAACACTGTATGCAGGTCAGGAAGCAACATTTAGAACTGGACATGGAACAACACACTGGTTCCAAATAGGGAAAGGAGTACGTCAAGGCTGTATATTGTCACCATGCTTATTTAACTTATATGCAGAGTACATCATGCGAAACACTGGGCTGGATGAAGTACAAGCTGGAGTCAAGATTGCCAGGAGAACTATCAATAATCTCAGATATGCAGATGACACCAGCCTTATGGCAGAAAGTGAAGAAGAACTAAAGAGCCTCTTGATGAAAGTGAAAGAGGAAAGTGAAAAAGTTGGCTTAAAGTTCAACATTCAGAAAACTAAGATCATGGCATCTGGTCCCATCACTTCATGGCAAATAGATGGGGAAAGAGTAGAAACAGTGACTGACTTTATTTTTTGGGGCTCCAAAATCACTGCAGATGGTGACTGCAGCCATGAAATTAAAAGATGCTTACTCCTTGCAAGGAAAAGTTATGACCAACCTAGACAGCATATTAAAAGCAGAGATATTACTTTGCCAACAAAGGTCCACCTAATCAAAGCTATGGTTTTACAGTAGTCATGTATGGATGTGAGAGTTGGACTATAAAGAAAGCTGAGTGCAGAAGAATTGAGGCTTTTGAACTGTGGTGTTGGAGAAGACTCTTGAGAGTCCCCTGGACTGCAAGGAGATCCAACCAGTCCATCCTAAAGGAGATCAGTCCTGAATATTCATTGGAAGGACTGATGTTGAAGCTGAAACTCCAATACTTTGGCCACCTGATGCGAAGAGCTGACTCATTTGAAAAGACCCTGACGCTGGGAAAGATTGAAGGCAGGAAGAGAAGGGGACGACAGAGGATGAGATGGCTGGATGGCATCACGGACTCAATGGACATGAGTTTGAGTAGACTCTGGGAGTTGGTGATGGACAGGGAGGCCTGGCGTGCTGTGGTCCATGGGGTCGCAAGGAGTCAGACACGACTGAGCGACTGAACTGAACTGAACTGAACCCCACTTGACCGGCTAGAGGGGAAACGCCTGGCCCAAGGTCAGAGTTTTCTAAGCCATGGTTCACGTGCGGATGCTGCTGGTTGCCAAGTCCAAGGTGCTGTCTGCACTGCACCACCCGGGACATCCCTTGAACACCACCCCACCCCAGCAGGTGGCCTGACTCACAGCAGGTGCTCCCCGCTGTTGGGCAGGTGAGTCGGGGATGACCTGCAGAGCGTCAGGGCATGGATGGTGCTCCAGGGCCCTGGTCCATGTGGCCCTGTGGTTGGTTCCCTGGAGCAGGAGAACGTTCATGCATCACTTGGGGTGCAACGTCAAGTCCCTCTGGGACAGCCCTATTTTTCTTTGCTGATCTGACCCCATGTGATCTCAGACCTCAGGGGCTGTTTAATCCGAACGCACCTGATGGCCTTATTTCTAACTCAGTGCCTACACTCCCTGCCCACTAGAAGGATCAGCAGACTAGCAAGGACTCGGTCAGTGGTAGGTCTATAAAAACAATAGAGGGCAAACCAAAAAGAGCATGCCAATGAGCAGAAATGACGCAGCAGATTCTGCCACCGGTCCTGAGATGAACAGGGTGCCACCAAGATGACCCAAGACCCCAGGAGGCATTGATGTCACTCTGACTTCCACAGGGTAAGTCAGAGTGGAGGAAAATTTATCTCAACTTAATTTCCAATAAAGCTTTTAGAAATGGAAGTCTTTCTCCATGAGACACCAGAACGAGACAATACGTGGTCTAAGGCTGGATCCCAGTGTCTCTGAGAGCTGGTGACATCACCACGACCAGAAACCAGCCTGCCGTCTCCATCAGTGATCACACTGTCCATACGCTACATGCCTAAGCCCCAGGAAACGAACACAGATAGGACTAATGCTGAACAGGAGATTTCTCCCTGACACAGCAAAGGACCCAAGAGAAATCAGCGTGTGAGTGCCTGCCCTAAGACACGTGTGCGAACAGTTGCAGCAGCTTTATTCATGAACAAGAGATCAGAAACCCCCCAAGTGACCATCAGGAGAACAGATCACGCACTGGGGAAGCGTCATGCAGTGAATGACTACAGAGCAAAGCAACGCAAGAGCTGCTGGGTCATGCAATGAGGTGGGTGAAGAATCCAGACACTGCAGCACCATGGGAGCTAGAAGCAAAGGGACACACATGCCAAACCAACTCCCTCTGCCTGCGAGTGGTTCCAGGACTCAGGGACGAGAGTCAGAACGGCGGTCACCACTAGGGGGCGCTGCCTGGGAAGGGGCAGGAGGCAGTTCCAGGCTTGGCAATGGTCTACATTTTGATCAAGGAGGTAGTCACCTGGGTATGGACAGACGATTCATTGATCTCAGGACGGGCAACATCATTTGCAAGATCTAGTGCAAACTGAAAATGCGGGTCTCTTGTGAGTACACTTTATGTGCTTTAGTTTAATAAAAAAGCAAAAGCAGACACGTATAGAATCAGAAGGAAAGGAAATCTTGATTTGGGAGGTTGTTGGAGAACGGACTGATTTTTTAAAAAAAGATCTCGCCCCAAATCTTTCCTTTATGTCTTTTCTGTTTGATTTGATAGGGTTCATTTCCTGGTGTCCTGGCCAGGACAGCCTTCCGAAGCTTGTTAGAAAGAGGCTTATTTGAAGAAGCACTAAATCAAGCTGAATTGTACATTAGACATTTATATTTGTATTTAACTCAGGTGGGCTTCAGGAAGGACGGGACCCTTTCCTGATGTGACCAGGATTCCTGCCCTGAATATGTTGAGAAAGAGAGAGAGAATTCCCAGAGTGCAGACAGGGACATAGCTCAGCTTTCGGGGTGCAGAGGCATGAATGACGGGTCCCTCTCACTGCAGGGGCACCCCGGGACACAGCGGCAGAAGCTACTAGGGCTTTGGAGAGTCAGGGTCAAACTTCACACTCCTCCCCCATCAGTTATCCCATCCCCCACCCGCCCTGGGTCATGAGTGGCTTAACCTCAAGGCACAGTGTTTAAGTCTCTAAGCTTCGGTCGTCTCATCCCAAAACCAGAATCACAGCAACGAAAACCATTCCTTGTCACAGAGCGGCATTACATAAATGCATTATATACATGACCTCATGTGAGCGTCACAACCAACTCACAAGAGGATACTGAGAGGTCATCTTCATTTTGCAAATATGTGAACTGAGGCACAGGGAGGTTAAGCCAGCGAAGAGCTGAGCAGAAGTTTAAACCTAGGTATCTTGGCTACAAAGAAAGCTGAGCGCCAAAGAATTGACAGTTTTGAACTGTGGTGTTGGAGAAGACTCTTGAGAGTCCCCTGGACTGCAAGGAGATCCAACCAGTCCATCCTAAAGGAAATTAGTCCTGAATGTTCATTGGAAGGACTGATGTTGAAGCTTAAACTCCAATATTTGGCCACCTGATGCAAAGAACTGACTCATTGGAAAAGACCCCGATGCTGGGAAAGATTGAAGGCAGTAGGAGAAGGGGACAACAGAGGATGAGATGGTTGGATGGCATCACTGACTCGATGGACATGAGTTTAAGCAAGCTCTGGGTGTTAGTGATGGACAGGGAGGCCAGGTGTGCTGCAGTCCATAGCGTCACAAAGAGTCAGACACAACTGAGCGACTGAACGGAACTGAAGTAATCTTGGCTGCAGAATCTGTTTTCCTAACCACTCCATTGTCCTCTTTAGGGGATATATGGAGGGAAACAGTGTGAAATCCTAAGTAAAATGGCTTGCAATGTGGCTGGAACTCAAATTTAACAATGACCTATTTTCTTCCTTTTCTCTGAAGCTCGATGGTGCTGTGGCTTCATTCAAACACTCCAACTCAGAATTTAATTAAGAAGGGACAGCCCAGAAAGGTTAAGTAATTAGCCCAAGGTCACACAGCCTGTGTATACTGAGACTGAGAACATAATCAAGCATTTCATATTTTACCCCAGAGAGATTCATGACTTTCTACTGGGGCCTACATGTCACTTAATTTCGAATTCCCTTTTCTTCTGTAATTTGGTGAGGACTTTTCTCTTTCTCAAGCTTGACGATCAGGGCTACTTCTAGAGCTGCAAATTAATGAATGTGGACCTAATCTTGGTTTGGATTTATTTACATCTTCCATAAATCATATTTATTGAGTGCCTGGGGTGTACAAGGCATTGGGAGCAGTCCCACACATTAAGGCAAGGAAGAAATAAACATTACAGACACTTGGTGTATACTGCAGACTACTTAAATATCCAACAGCATCAAATAAATCATTGGACTGTTTAGAAACAGGCGCTGGCATGCTCCCTGCAAAGTCTCATACAAAACCCCCAAATTGTGCAACCTGGAAGGAGGGCTAGGTCTCCGCGTGGCACTGGGAACATTTGTTAACGTGAGTGAGTGGGTCAGAGGTCCTGGAGTCAGCCGTGTTTTGGAGTTTGGGAATATTGTGGCCTCCATTTCAAGCTCTCTACTCAGACGAACATCTTCAAATGAGTAATAAAAAGAAATGGAGCCGTAAAGCATGGACAGCTTACGATCTGCAATTTAGCAATTTAGTTGACCCAATGCAGAAACAAGCTCAGTACTGTATCTTTAAAGGTGTTGAGAACATGGCAGTTGGAAATGAAGCTGGAGGGCGACAGGTGCCCAAACACAGGTGCACATACACACAAACGCAAGGGCCATACCTGCCTCCTTCCCAGCAAACCCTTCTGTGCAGACTCAAAGCTGCTTCCTATGGCTCAGAGGATGGCCAGCTCCTCTTATGAGTTCAAATCAAATGGATTTGCTTCAGACAAACCTCCTCTAGGTGAGAGGTTATTCAACAGGAATTATTTTCGAGCCTCACAGAACAATCTCATAGACAACAAAAAGACAGGAGCACAGTCTTTGTACTCTAGGAATTGTCGAGGTTTAGAAACGAAGCAAGGAAGAAGCAAAAGAAAGGAGAGAAAGAATAAAGGAGGGTGGAGAAGAGAGAAACAGGAGAGGTAGGAAAGAGAGAGAAAGAAAGAATGGGGAGATACAGGCATGTAACCTATATGGATGTGAATCTTGACCTGCCTGTTGCCAACTGCATGTACCTGGGTTACTTGCCTCTATCTGTGTCTTGAGTACTTTATTTTAGAAAAGGAAAAATCTGAATGATTTCTCATAAGGTTGGTACAGACTGGATGCTCAGAGTGGCTAAGCTGTCCATCCAGACCCACGCTCTCCCTTCCACAATATGGAGCAACCACCAGGAAAACCTGTGCTCACCCCCTCTGTTCCCGCCGAGTACAGCCACGGGACTAGCCCCTACCCCCGCACAAAAGGATGTGGGTGGACGTATTCTGGGTCACGCCCAGGTCAAGATGCTTCAACTGAGCATGTCTGCTTCATGCCCTCCTTCCCCTTCTACTGGTTGGGGGCAGATGCCACTGAGGCCCCAGTGTATGATGGAACCAGGAGGCAAGAGGAGCCAGAGCCCCTGAGTCACTGCGTGGAAGAGAGCCAGTCTCCACTGGGGACTCGGAGTGGCCTCCTCCAGGAGCCACTGAGACTGTAGAGCTCATTTGTTGCAGCAGCTGACACTCTCCTGATGCAAACAGCAGGCACGCATAACATTCTAATAAATAATATGCACTTAAAAGGCACCAGATGAAGGGGCAATGCAGTACACCTGCTTTTAGCATTTTCTTTTTCAGGAAAAGAGACAAAGTCCAGTTTCCAGAAGATTGTTTTTCCACCAGTGTCTTCAGAAGAACCTCTTCCATTGAGCAGCCCCTAACAAGATTATCTCTTTGAGGTGTCGGGGGGAATAAAGCCAAGGCCAACTTTCTCTCTTCCTCATCCCCCCACCTCCTTAAATGCATCCTGCCAAGTTCTAACTGCCATCGTTTAGCAAGTTCTTCTATTTAAAAAAGTTACCATCAACTCACCGTCCCGGTGAAGCTGTCAGTTGCTCAGCAATGGAACGGGGCCAACTGATTAGTTTTGATGGACTGCGGTGTGGAAATGCAGTCTCTGTCAGTGAAGTGCCTGTTCATCCAATTAACCAAATTACTACGGGGAGCTCTGGCCGAGGGCGGCACCAGTGGATGGCTGCTGGGGAGGTCGAGGGGGGGACTGAATCAGATGCCTGCCCCTCCTTCCCCGTCCACAGGCCAGAGAGAGAGCTGTTGGCAGCACCAGAGGGGCAGACCCACCCCACCCCCTTTCCTGCCTGGCATGAACACATCCATCTGATTTTTCACATGGCTGTCTTAGTGGATTTTTTGTTTTTGGTTTTTTTTTAACTGAAGCTTAGTTGATTTACAGTGTTGTGTTAGTTTTAAGTATACAGCAAAGTGATTTAGTTAGACATAAATATATATATATATATCTGCATTCTACATACAGCTATTCTTTTCCAAATGCTTTTCCCTTATAGATTATTACCAGATACTTATTATACTTTTCTGGGCTATATAGTAGATCCTTGTTCATTTTACGCATAGCAGTGTGTACATGTTAATCCCCAACTCTTAATTTATACCCCCCCACCCCCGCCTTCTTCTCCCTTTGATAACTGTAAGTTTGTTTTCTACTTCTTTGGGTTGATTTCTGTTTCGTAAATAGTTTCTTTGGATCTTTTTTTTTTTTTTTTTAAGATTCCACATATAAGTGATATCATATGATATTTGTCTTTCTCTGTCTGACCAACTTCGCTTAGTAGGATAATCTCTAGGCCCACCCATGTTGCTGTAAATGACTATTTCATTCTTTTTTTAACGGCTGTCTCAGTGTTACCCTCATCATCAGTAGTGATGCTATTTTTCATTTAATCAGTTGACACCTACTTCTAAGGCCCCTACTCTGCGCCAGGCGCGGTGCTGGGGCTGCCCATACACAGAGGGCACCGTGGCTGAGGCAGCCCTTCTGGAACTGGCATCCTCACGGAGAGAGGAACAGCACAATTCATCAACCTCGACTCGATTGGGTCTTGGGACCAGGTCATTCCCTGTGGTGGGGGCTGGCCTGGGAAGCCGCGAGAGGCCAGCAGCACCCTCCCTCGAGCCATGACAACCGAAAATGTCCCAAGACACCAAGTGTCCTCTGTTACACACAGCCACGGCAGCCAGGTGAAAACTGAGTTGGCGCTAGAAAGAGAAGGAAGACAGCCAAGGCTCATCAGAGTGAGTCGTACAGAAATGGAGACATGCTCAGGTCCCTCTGGGTGACACATGCCAGCCATCAGGGCAACGGGTCCCGGGGCCACACATCCAGGAGTGTGACGAGCTCTGATCGCTGGGGGAAATGACAAAGGACCCTGGGTGCTCCTGCCCCTCTCGGCTTGTTATTTGCAGCCAGTGCTTCACAGAAGCAGACACTTTTCAGAGCTCTGCACACAGCACCTTGACGCGACCACCTTGGCTGAATGGTCTCTGCAGGAGGGATGGAACACACATATCTGGGACCCAGCAACTGTGTCATATTGTTGAAACCCACATACATGTAGGTTACCCTTCAGATGTTCCACAGCCTCTCAAAAAAAGTACACACCACCACGCCAACCATAACCGTAAGTGGAAACATTTTTTTTTTTTCATTACGCTTGAAAACAGATGGCTTGGTCTGTATCATTATTTGTGTCAGTTGCATCGATACTTCCCTGCGCTTAGAGACGTGCGTAAAGGGGCTGTCGTGAATGCAAATTTTGTGGTTGAGGCCATTTATATTAGCAAACTCTTGACTTTTCAATCAATAATCTTTCAAACACCATCTGGATTATGTCTCTCTTTGGATTATTTATGAGAATTCTTTCTGCTACAAACAGGATAGCAGATTCGTCTGTCTTTGGCAACAGGTCTGCAAGTTTCTAAATGGCTTATTGACTTGGTCTTTGTACCACCACCTCCCCCAGCACACACTTTTATTTTCCTTCCTTACTAGGTTGGTATAGTGACATGTAAGACAACCTCAGGGTGTGGTTCTGCCAGTTAAAAAAAAGAAAACTGTACTTCCTTGGTGAAATCAATCTGAGGCTTGCATTTACAGGTCCCCTGAAAACTTTGCGATATTCATATGTGCTCACTAGACCCCAGCCTGGTGTCCCCTGCCCACCACAGGGGAATGGTACCCGTGACCTTGAGGATGCTTCTGAGGACTGATGGGAGATATTCCCTGACACTCCTATTATAAGGAAGCTCATGTTTGCTCAATGCTTTAATCACTCAGCTTCTTCAGGAGGGATGAACCATGCGTTCTCACTTTTCAACCACCCAGGAGGTAGGAATCCTAATACCTATGTTGCAGGTGAGAAAACTGAAGCCGAAGGGCAGTTAAAGAACTCACCCAAGGCTACGGGAATAGTCGTCTTGGCTCAGGGAGACCGAACCCGGGTCACTGACATCTTTCACAGCCATGCTCACCAAAGTGCCCTTTTGATACGCATCTCCTTGGGTCCAGGTTAGACATATCATGCACTGTCCAGACTAAGTTTGATAGGTTTGATTGAGAAAAGGAGTGCTCCGCTAATTTATGCTCATCATTAACATCATTCACCCTGCAAGACCAGGACATGAGGTGACTGCAGTTCAAAAGGTAGAATTCTATGTCCCATCCCAGACTGTTAGGCATGAGATACCTAACAGAGGGACTTGGACACCGTCTGTTTAGTAAGTCTCCCAGATGATACTCATCATTGCTGAGTGAAGCCTGAACCGTGGGTTGGCTACTTCAGAATCAGCTAGGGAGCTTATTAAAGTACCATCTTGGGGGTCTGCTGCTCCTGTGTATTTACACTTGGAGTGTCTGGTCTGGGGCACAGAATTTTGCCTTCTTAACAAGGGTTTGTAATATTCTTGCTAAATGAAAGGGTTGTTATTATCAACAAGAGACTGATTTTAAAAGGCAGCCTTCTGCTTTGTTATATATGGGGAGGAAAGGAAATCTTTATCTTACCTCTTTTTAAAAACAAGGTGTTACATTTTTTTGTGAAGAAATGAATCAAAAAGAAGGAACACCCTCTGCCCCTCCCTGGCTGTTCTGTGACTTTGGGGCAAATTCTTTACTTCTCTGAGTCCTATTTTACTCATGTTTACAACAGGAATAGCAACAGAAATATCCCAGTTTAACTGGCTAACATATAACTTACTTAGAATCATGCTAAGTCTGTAGACAGAGCTCACTGAACGAAACCATCATGACAATTTTTACCTGTACTTGATTTTTCCCAACCTGCTTTGCAATTTTTAGTCTTTTTTTCTCATTACATAGATGGATGCTATTGTTTAGTTGCTAAGTCATGTCTGACTCTTTTGTGACCCCATGCACTGTAGCCCACCAGGCTTCTCTGTCCATGGGATTTCCCAGGCAAGAATACTGGAGTGGATTGCCATTTCCTTCTTCAGGGGATCTTCCCCAGCCAGGGATGGAACCCATGTCTCCTGCATTGCAGGCAGATTCTTCAGCACTGAGCCAAATGGGAAGCCCACATAGATAGTATTTTATCTGATTACAATATAATATGTTTTCCAACTCTTAAACCACTATATGGTTGCCTGACAATTGGCTACCTATGGTCACTCTGCTCAAAACCAATTTTGTGCAATTTTTCTTATTCCCTCTAACTTTGTCCTAAAATGTAAAAGGGATAAGAACTTGCTAAAATAATGATGTGCTGAAAAAGAGTAATAATTGGATTCTGAAACAGAAAAAGATGTCACTAAAAAGATTTCTTCAACACACTTTATAATGGCTGTATAATATGCCATTGGAATACTTCAGTTTTCCAATTGTGTACTGCTGGATATTTAGAGTCTTGCTGTTTGGATACTATTATTTTTCATTGATTTTCTTTAATTAGCTATGATAATTTTCTCAAAATAAAGTCAAGAGAATGACTTTGAATTTGGTATATTTATTTCAGTTAGGATTGGAGCCTGAAACATAAGTAAGTAACACATCCCCCACATTGCTCTGACTCAGGACTCGCCCTTGGTAACTCTCTTTTGCACCTCAATTGGTTCTAAGGAAAAACAGGGCCAAGAACTGGCTAAAATGAATACTTACTCAACAATAACAAAAAAATACTCTGAGAACAGAAAAAAATGGGTCACTCTTTGTTTAATGGCAGAGAGCTACAAAAAGGCTTTCTCTTTCATGTTGAAATCCAAGTAATTCCATCTGAGGCTTCAGTCTTCAACTTCAAGGAAGAAAGAAAGATTTTTTAAGCTGAGGATGGACTGTTTCTGTCTTATACTGTACGGTCAAAAAAAGATTGTCACTGCAGATCTAAACTACACTAAAGAAGACACATGTCTTCTCCCTGCCTATGTGTATCCTGATGCCCCACAGGGATCGTGTCTACTTATAATACTACAAATCTATGATAGAGCCTGAGAACAATGCTGTACATTTCTCACGTTTAAACACCCAAATCCCATACTTTTGCATAGTTTGCATCCTAGGGAGATTTGACAAATGATGCTCTTAGTATTTGACAAGATTTAACCTGCTGTCAAAATAATCCTGGTAGTTTTTTTTTTTTTAACTCACAAATGAAATAACACCAAGAGCAGACTCAGTGGAGTTCTTAGAGGCATGTACTCCTGGATGAATCCAGACTCCGCCACGTAGCCCCTGTGTGACCTCGAGCAAGTTCTAAATCCAGCATCCAATGTGGATCTGGCTTGAGAGGGGTCTCGACAGACAGTCCCTGCTATCGTCCCAGACTGGCCAGGTGACATCATTGGCTGAGCTACCTGCGGCAACAGTGGAACCTCTGTGTGGAAGACGGGTCCTTGTGAGAGGACGCTCCCCTTCCGTTGTGACTGCAGCTGCGCATACGAGCATCTGGGTGTGCAGGAATGAGTGTGAGGGGGTGTGCAGAGCCCCAGGGGCTCCCTCTGCCAGGTCTCTGCCTTCCAACAAGCTCACCCCTGTCCCACCCAATGGGCCACTAACAGCAGATGTGAGCCAGAGATGCTGTTCATCACATTTGCATAGCACGTGAGAGTTGATGGGGGGCATCAGCTCCAAACCCAGAGCGAAGCAGTCCCCTGAACCCCTTTTAATGGGCATCGGTGACTTTTGTCCTTGCATGGCTGGAGTACATCTTCCCTGACACTGCTCCCAGCCCTCCCTATTATCGAGAAAAGTTCTGGCGCTTCGCACACACCGAGCAGGGAACAAAAGCGGCAGGGGAAGTGTCAGAGAGACATCTGAGCTGGGTTTAAAAATGATATGCTGGCAGTCAGCTCTGCTGGGCTGGGGACAGACTGGCCATTAAGAAGGTCCAGGGAGGTTGCATTAGCAGGCAAAATTCCGGCTCCGCTTGCCTGTGTCCCATGTCCCTGAAGCTCCCTGGCCAGGAGCTTGGGGATCTCCTCTCTTAACTTCCTATCTGTCACCATCATCCACCGGCGAACAACGGTTCCCGAATCCCGGCCAAGAACCGTGGGGTCAAATGTAATCACCCTTTACTTTTACACTGGAGCAAGAAGCCATCTGTAGAGATGTGTAATTTTTAAGTTAGGAAATGACGGTAAACCCACTCTCTCTTTCCTTTCCATGTTGTCCTTTCAAGGATGTCTCTATTTGCATAGTTTGAACCTCTTCCTCTCCACGGCACCAACATTAGCGTGACCTTTTCCTGCTAATTGGAAAAATCTTACGGAAATAAACCCTGTCAGAAAATGAGAAGTGACTCCCCCTCTGGATGGCCAAACGACCTCAGAGGGGGAAAGAAGTTCTGAATTCCTGTTCCTTTTGCACACACTGCAAAATCTTTATGACTTCGGAGAGCCCTGAAGCTCGGTAATGCCCCTCCAGTGCAAAGCGGAGTAAATAAATTTCTTCTTATGACCACTTTGGAGAAACACACAAGCAGATTTACTCAGCAGGGATAGATAGTGGACAGGATAATGAAGAGAGAATAAGAATATGATCGGGCTTTACAGCCTCTTCTGTCTCTTTAAAGGGTTTTAATCCTTCAGAAACAGGATACCGGGTCCATTGCCTTAAAGATACAGTATCCCTTCTGGGATGAGCCATGTTATAAAAAGCTAAGATGTAACATCTATCTCGCAATATTGATTGGCACTTTAGTGTGATAAAAGGGGTTGAACCTAAAGGGGAAAAAAGGCAAAAAAAGGTAAGCGGGAATTACTCTTTGAAGAATTCAAAGTGTCCCAATAATATCGGGCCAAACTTGAATGAGAAACAAAAGCGCCCGCTGGGGCTGAGGACAGTCATCGGGCGGAGTTGGATGACTGGGGCGGGTTTCAGGGACAACTGATTCACCTCCGCCAGGAAATGACTGTTGTTTTAAAAGCGAGTCTGACAGTTCTGGTGGGACGTTCTCATGATGCTCACGCTGACCCCAAATGAGTAAGGTCAGATATTTTGATCCGCAGCCGCTGGCCCAAAGGGCAAGGACTCGCCTCTTGAGAGATGAGGAGAGTGTGACAGCTGGTTCGCCTCAAGCCTCAGATTCAGTGCAGTTAATTTTGGGGACTCTCCTGTATGTCCCCCACAGTGTAGATAAACCATCGTTCTCGCTTCTGGCGTCATCATCGACTCCTTTTCATGCAAATCAGGACACCTAAGCTGTACTGAGGGGCTTCCCTGGTGGCTCAGGGGTAAAGAACCCGCCTGCCAATGCAGCAGCCGCAGGTTCGATCCCCGGGTTGGGAAGATACCCTGGAGAAGGAAATGGCAACCAACTCCAGCGTTCTTGCCTAGGAAATCCCACGGGCAGAGGAGCTACAGTCCACGGGGTCGCAAAGAGTCGGACACAACTGAGGCTACTAAACAACACTGAGTTCTTACTACACATCAGGTAGTCTCCCTTAGTCCTCATGATAATTTCAGTGGCAAGGTTATTAACCTCAGCTCACAGACCAGGAAAGGGAGGCTCAGAGAGGTTGTATGTCTTGTCCATAGATTCCAAGCCAGGTCAGCCTGACTCTGAAACGCACCCTCACCCCCGTCATCATGCCCAGGCTCTTAAGAGAGGCCCGAGGCTGTGACTCCCCTGATACGCTCCATCCTCGCACGAGGCCCATTGTCTCTGGTTTACTCCAAATGTCGCCCACACTGTAGGGTGTTGAGGCCGACGCCGGCAGCATGCACCTCCCATCCAGGTGTGACAACCCCAAGTATTTTCCAGCATTGCCATATGCTGGGGTGTAGAGTACAATGATTTTGGAAACCACTGAAATAGAGAATAAGATGGAATGCCAATATAAAGATGCAGTGTCTAAAATGCGGGGTATGAAGATACGTCATTACTATAATTCAATATATGGAACCCTCGCCCTGTAACTAACGTCAAGGGCAAGAGACGGAGAGAGAAGAGGAAGCAAATACCAGGCTTCTCTGACTCCATGTAACAAACCTAAGGATCAGACAGAAAACTCTGAGTGGAAATGGTAACATACGCAAACTCACAGAGACAGTTTTCAAAGTGTGTTGAGGTTATGAGCCTGGCCGCATTGTGTGCGTTGCTACCCACACACTCGATGGCACGACTCTTATTACAGAAAGTGACCCCACACTCATGGAGCTGGAGGTGAGGGATGGCGGGAGGGTGGGTTCATCTGCTCAGGGACCAGACACACTGGGGCCCTGCAGTCTCTGTGTTGTGCCAACCCCCCACAAAGGGCCCTGAAAGCTGGGTCCTCATTTCTCTCCCTTTCTGGAGGGGGCACTGAGGTTCTGGGAGGCGAGGATCTCAGCTGAGATCATCCAGTCTGTGGTGGAGCCAGGATGGAAATGAAAATCTTTCCGAGGACGGTCCTACTGACCTGGGCCCCCAAAGAGAAGTTGGCCCCCAACTCTTTATTTCTCGCATCTTGTGGATGGGAACGACCATCATTCATGTTCTCAGCCACCCTTCAGTTTTCTAGACCCACGAGGTCCAGGGAAGCTGGAGGATCCTTGTACACCTCTTAGGGTGCCGTGGCCTTCAAGAAGCCCAGAGAGGCGTGCGGGCATGGAGATGCACACAGATCATCTAAGGGCAAATGCAAGAGGAGCATGAGGCAAAAGATATGGGGCAGGGGTCCCGGGATACATGTGTGTGTTGGCAACATGTGCAGCGTGATGGTCACAGGTGCAAAATGGCAACTTTTTGGCCAAGGCGGGAGGTGGGAGCGGGTCAGGGCTATTTCTCAGGAGAGGTAACCACCAACTGAGTTCTGAAGGAGTAAAAGCCCTGAAGTTCCAAACAGAGGAGCAGAGAAGGTGTGGCCGGCACACCGACCTGCAGGAGCAAAGGGCACGTGTGGGGAGAGAGGCGGGGCTGAGGCACACCCTGACGCTGACTTCTCCTCGCAGGATTGAAAGGGGCTGGGAAGCGGGGCGGGAAGGAAGCATCGCCCCAGTCTGCGCCCATCTCTCCAAGCAAAGACGGTCCTTGGAAACAGCCAGGGTCTCGCTGGTGTGTTTTCATCAGGTCTTTTCCACTTTCAAGTGAGATTTCTATGCCATCCCAGTGCCTAGGCCCACGGGAAAGACAAAGCTGTCTCAAAAATAAGAGGAATTAGATTTCTTCAAAGGGGTGAGGGACAAGAAAAGGGGGGAAGGGGGGAAAATCCTACAAAACAAGCCATGTGTATAACAAATTCAGGAAGTGTCGGATCAGGGAAAAGAAAAAAATAAAGACAAAAAAAGACCGAACAAATGGTGGGAGAGAGAACCCAGGCACTGACAGAGGTCTGGGGAAAGAAGGAGGGAAAATCCTGTTTGGGATACCATCAGAAATTGTTTCAAAACATTTTAAAACCAAAATTGGCTCAAATATAAAAGATTTCTCTCCTCTCTTGATAAGATTACCTTTCCCCCCTCTCAACCATTTCAACAGTGCTAAAATAATCTTGACTTTAGGACAGTTAATCCAAAGTCTGTCTTCTTGAAGGATCCGTATTAAAACTCCTGCAGGCGCTGGCAGTGCTTGGAGCTGTCTCCCCAATATTTCACAACCTTTCCTCCTGGAAAATGCATCCCACGTTCTGAAAATAGAATCTGATCTCTGGCTGGAATAGCTGATGGGCAGGGCGCTGAACTGTGGGCACGAAGGAGGTGGGGGAGACCTAGCTGAGGCCCCGCTAGGGCTGGGATCGGGGTGTCCCCAGAGATGAAGCAAAGGGGTGACAGGAGGGGACTTGCCCAACCATCACTCTCCTTCTGGCCTCTCAGATCTTTCAAATGCTCAGAAGCCTCCACATTTAAGGGAGTCTTGTCCTAGTGGGACAAGCAGAACCCAGTGGAGTCCCGTGAGAACCCCAGGGAACAGAGAGGGGTAGTTCTGGATCCTTCCAGGGCTCGGGGACTCTGACACCACAGGGTAGAGAGAGAAGAGTGCCTGATGTTAGGGGTTGGAGGACCTGAGTTGGAGCCATGGATCCACCGTCCTGTCTGCCACCTCCTCCGTGAACCAAGTCTTATCTCCTTGTCATTTCGATGGTTAAAGGAGGAAAGCACCCAAATATGATTTGTCTCAATCCAAACTGAAGTTGTTTCTAGTTTCCAAGAGGAAGCAGTTGGAAAAATCATGCCAAAGGTTTTCATTATCACCCCTGTGATCGTCCACGCTGAACTCAGGAATGTGGCGGGGAGAGCCACAGTTCAGGGGAGTCAAGCACCCT
Source organism: Giraffa tippelskirchi (assembly GCF_054371585.1). Taxonomy (NCBI): domain Eukaryota; kingdom Metazoa; phylum Chordata; class Mammalia; order Artiodactyla; family Giraffidae; genus Giraffa; species Giraffa tippelskirchi. Next base: position 54,347,326 of record NC_137281.1, on the reverse strand, counting down.
GCCCCTGTCAAAGTGGCAATGGGGAGCTGGGGATGGTGGTTGGGGGAGACGGGAATGGGAGTGGGCCCTCAGTCCTGAGCAGCCAGTCCTCTGTTCACATTCCCAAAGAGAGAGAGGTTCTGGATTGAAATGACATGAGTTTCAAAGAAGGACCCCAAGAAACTAGCTTCTTAATGTTCTTTTCCACAGCTCCTGTTTTGAGGGAATTCTCCACAACCTGTTTCCTTCTCCTTGAGGCTACATCTCCCCACACATACAAGTTTATACACAAGCACATAGAACACAAACACTTACACACACACAGGCAGGCATGCACACACATACCATTGCATGCACCTGCATATGGGCTTCCCTGGTCGCTCAGATGGTAAAGAATCTGCCTGTAATGCAGGATACCTGGGTTGGGAAGATCCCCTGGAGAAGGGAATGGCAACCCACTCCAGTATTCTTGCCTGGAGAATCCCCATGGACAGGGGAAGCTGGCAGGCTACAGACCATGGGGTCGCAAAGAGTTGGACACGACTGAAAATGATTTTCAACTTCAACATATGCACTCACTTACATACTCACACATATGTACACACACGTACGCATGCACACACACATGCATGGTCACTGTACTCACCAATACTAGAACCCATAGCTTTGCATGACACACTCACCCATGCACACTAGCTCACATACCTTCACACACGCACGCACAGCCAATGCCACACTCACGGCGTGTCTCCAGAACCCCATTCTCCGTGCAGGCTCCCCATTTCACCTGAACAGGGGGAAATCCTCAGACCACACCCTCATCTATTCAGATGGCTGACCCAGCCGGACTGCTTGCCTGGTTTTGTTGAAGCCAATGCCACTGGCCTTTCTGGGAGTAAGTCTTTCACCAGCTCTTTGGCCATGGAACCTTCATAACTTCGTATTAAGGGTACCCGAGGCTTGCTCCCTGCCTCCCCAACCCTCAGCCCTGGGCCTCACGTTTCTGCAGCCAGGGGCCATATCCCCCATGGCATCACTCCTTCACATCTCCAGGTTTGTGTTTCTGCCTCTTTCTTGCCCACCTGGCAAGCTACGTCTCGGTCCTGCACCACTGGCTGAACAATCGTTCCCTGAGTGCCTCCCACGTGCCAGATGCTGAGCTGGGTGTGGGTGTGTGGAGGGGGATATGGAGAGAGCTGATGCACAACTATCCCTGTCCTGAGACTCACATCTCTTTGTGGCTTAGCTTCAAACATCGCTTCTTCTTGGAAGCCCCCCATGATGGCTTTTCCTGCCCAGGTAAAGGCAGTCACATCTTTTTAAGGATTCTTGTTACCTCCATGAACACAAACCAACTCATGCTTTTCACCCCCGACCCCGGTGCTTCTCCAGTGTTCCCGGTATGCCTAAGGCAGCTCCACCAGCCAAGTGCACAAGGCGGCCCCTGGGGGCCACTCTTGATCCCTCCCTCTCCCTCCTGTATTACCTCCAATCACCACCAGCCCTAAGCCTGTCACCTCCTAGGTTTCTATCATATTCACCCTTCTCTACAACTCCATCGCCATCATCCTAGTCTGAGCCACCATTATCTCCCGCCTGGACTGGTGCAGTAGATTCTTAATCATTCACCTGGGTTTCCTGTGGTCCAAGCTTCTCAGAGCAGCCAGGGCAATTTTTTGAATTTTTAATGTGATATTTAAAATAAATAAAATTATGAATGTGATAGATTGGTCTACGTGCCCTTAATTGCTTTTCTGCCCCCACTTCTGCCACCCACACTCCTGGTTTCCCATGGCTCCGATGTTAAACACCACGACCACTTTCTACCTCGGACTTGACCCACACCGCGTGCCCTCTCACTCCTGCAGAGCCTTTGCTCGTGCTGTTCACTCTGCTTGGAACACGCCCTTTCCCCTGTGGATAACCTCTGCTTTCTAACCCTTCTCAGTTTAATGATTACCTTACAGGGAAGCCTTCCTGAACCTCAGGACTTCACCATCCCGCCCTCACAGAAGTCCTGACTGCAGGACTTCTGCCCTAGGCCACATCCCATTGTTCCTGGGCTCTGGGCGCCCCAGCATCTGTGAGTCCCTTTCTCCACTGACAAACACTTAAAAGTAGATTTAAAATTGGTGCCCAGGTAAATGTCACCCAGACTGGGTTCATGATTACATACTCATCAGACTCATTTTTCCTCTTGCTTTTAAAAGAAACTAAAATCAAAACATTTTCATGGGGACTTCCCTGGTGGTCCAGGGGTTAGGAATCTGCCTGCCTTTGTGGGGGTCATAGGCTGAACCCTGACTCCACACAGCTAGGGAAAGCCTGTATGGAGCAACCAAGACCCAGGTCAGCCAAAATAAATACATAAATGAAAATTTTAAAAGTAACTAAAACAGAAACAAAAAACAATAATATCAAAAACATTTTCATAGGCCTCTACAAGTCTCATGGGGACTGGGCCCCTCCGATCTCTGATAGACACATCGGCCCTGCCAGGTCACCCTTCATGGCGCTCGGCGTAGGTGAACATTTACGGTAAGGGGCATGGTCTTCCTAATGGACAGCAGTCTCTGTCTCTGAGCTCCAGGAGGACAGGGGCCACGTCTGTCATTTGCATTACTGGCTCCCCAGCAGCAAGGGGTCCACAGGTGTGAACTCAAGAAATATCTGCCAAATGGGTGAAGGATGGGCTGGTCCCCTCTCCCAGATGCTGAGCCATGAGCAGGCAGGGGAACGGTCGTTCCTCATGGGGTCTGACAAGTGCCACCTGCAGGGGGATGGAGGCCTCTCCCCTCCCCGAGGAGCTCTGCTGGCCGCAGCGGGGTCAGCACCCCTGGCTGCTCCATGGCCAGTGCACTCTGGACTAGGGCGTCTGAGCAGGACATGTGGTCTGAGGACAGAAAAACCGGCCCTGCTCCTTGATGCCACATGCAGGGATTCAAAGGGCCAATTTGCAGGCAGTGTCACCTCTGCACCAACGACACCTCTCGGGTGTGTGGCAGGAACCAGAGATGGCCATCCCAGGGCACAGCCCCCACCCACGAGGAGGGGGCCGCAGGACCCAGGTCCAGGAGCCCCGTCCACCTGCAGCTGTCCACCTGCTGTGTGATGAGAGCTGGGCTTCTGGAGGAGAAGGAGCCTGCCCGCCCACTTGAACCCCTGGTGCTCGGGGTGGGGGGGTGCTGTCAGGGTGGCCCCCCTCCTGGCAGGCTGCAGGGGGACAATCGTCAGGATCGGCCCATGTTCCCACAGGCTGGGGTGCCGGGCTCAATGGTCAGAGCTTCAAGTGTCTTCAAGGTCAAGCTTCAAGAACATGACAGGAGCTTGACCCTCGACCCCTCCCTGCTCACTGCTTCCAAGCTGGGATTATTTTTAATTTCGATGACGTTCACTGGGGAGAAGGCGGCCCAAAAGAGCCACACGATCCCATGCCGTGCCGAGGCTCCTGGCTGGGCCTGGGTATCTCAGGAGGCAGCCAGAGAGGGGGTATTAGGGTCACACGAACCCCACCTCGACCAGCGCTCATAAAACCCGGATGGCTCACTTAACCTTTTGGCAAAAATGAAAGGAGACAATATGGATGGAGGGTGTGTGTAAGCCTGGCACTCAGCAGCAGTAAAGGCTACTTATTGCTGTTAACTTTCAGGGGGGTTGCTCTGCCATGAAACAAGAGTGCCTCTCCAGTGACAAAGCTCAGGTCAGCTCCTCGAGTCTCAGAGTTTTGCTCTGGAACCCAATTCCGGGGAATTCTAAGATCTAGGAAGCCCAGGAAGCAGTCACCGGCCTGACTGTTGCCAGGACCTCTCAGAAGCTGGAGTTTCTCAGCAGGACTGGTCACTGTCCGTGAGCACCAGGACAGCCCACCTCCAGCTGCTGAAGGCTTTGCGAACATGCCCTTGGCGAGGGAAGCCTGAATAAAGCAGAATCGAGGCAAGAGGGGGGCCGTGCTCTAGGCCCACACATGGCCCCGGAAGCCGGCAGGGAGAGGGAGCCAGGCACGTACAGAGTCTAGGACCAGGAACAAGCCCCCGGTTCCCCAATCCTTCTCCCTCCAAACCCCGTCCTGCGCACACATCATTCCGCCCACACGCTGCCCCCACTGCCCTAGAAACAGTCAGGAGACCGTGTGCACTTTCTTTCCTAAACCAGGTCATCTTGCTGCCCTACACCCCAAAGGGCACACTGGTGAATCTCTGCGGGACAGCGCAGGAAGTGATGGTGGTATCAAGCCGAGGAGCTGGCAGACAAGAGGGGCTTTGCTACTAGTCACTGAACAGGAAGTTCTGAGGCCCACCAAGAAGTGTCCTTGATACGACGCCAGTGTTTTGAGGTCATCCTTGGCTGAGGAACCTTACAGAAGAGAGGACAGTCTGGTTCACCACACTCTAAGTTCATCAGACCCTCCACTCAACTACCTGACGCTCAAGCCTCCTGAGCTCACACGAGGGGAGATCTGGGGAGACAAAACCAGCCCCAAGCCTTGGCCTTAGGAGGCATCCAGCCCAGGGGGTGGAGGGACTCAGACAGCAACTGGAAAAACCACCCAGACCAACCCTGCATGGTTCCTGGGATGAGAGCTCCAGAGCCAGGCACACCAGCATCCCTGGTGTCCAATGAGACACTCAGGAATGACTCCAGAAACAGGTGGCTGGGTGCCGGCGGATCTAACAACGGTCCACACCGGGGACACCTGGGAGGCAGAAGGACCGTGGCCTGGGGAAGCCCCGGACGGTGGGCTGCCATCTGACGACGGGGGAAAGGCTGCTGTTGACAGGGGAGGGAACAGGAGTGTTACTCCGAGTGGGAGCAGAAGGGAGAAGACGGGGTGGCACGTGGAAGGGGGTGGGGGTAACTCTCAGTTCACACGAGGATCTTCTGGCTCGTGACTCCCAGAACGGCTTCCTGGGACAGGGAGAGCCACACCTGAAGGCCGGTCTGCTGTCTCTTCTGCCTCTATCGGCACCCTGGCCCCATGCTTGTGATGAGCTCCAGTGAGAAGGGCGGTCCACATATTTAGACTGCTCATCCCATCCTTTGGAACTTCTTCACGTCTTTCATGCCTCAACGTCCCTCCATCAACTTTCCCGGGAATCCCACCTAACCTTGACTCCCAAATGTCCCTGGATGGTGCCCTTCTGGGATCAGTTGGGACATGGAGGTGGCGAAAAGCATGGGCTCTGGAGGCAGACGAATACGAGATCAAGTCTTGGCCTCAGCACTGGTGAGGCCCAGGGACTCGCACAAATGGCTTCCCTGAGTCTGTTTTCTCCTCCGCAAAATGGGGGCAGGGAGTGGCTGACACCCCCTGCTGGGACTTTATGAGGCAGGAGATGAGATCATGGTGGACACCCACAGGCTCTGGGGAAATGATCTTTCTTTTTTTTTCTGAAAGAGCAATGAACTGATCTGACCAGATTCTTTGTCTTCTGCAGCCAGGAGCTTGGGGGCCGAGCTGACCCAACACTGGATGAACACAGCAGGGCAAGTTTTGCCTTTTCTGCTTGTTCAACAGGTGCTGTGGGTGTTTCTATCAAATTGCAGAAAAGGGGCAAAGCCGGCTTTAAGGAAGCATGGGTGGAGGAGGGTTTAGACTACTCTGGAGAGGGGATCGTAGCCGACCCAGCATGGAGGGTCTGGATCATCCACCTGCCCTCTAACCAGAGGGCTCAGGCCGAGAGCTGACTGTGCAAATCTCTTTCAGGGTCCACGTTCAGTGACTTCACAGTGTGAGCTTGAAATTAGCCATTCTGGGAGCATTTACACCCCAGAAACTGGCCAAAGCTCCCCATGAGGGCCCCTGTACCCACCTTGTGAGGGGACACCGCCCAGCCCAGCCCTGCCATCAATGGTAGGAAAACAAAGGCCCAGATCACACGCTCCACCTTCAAAAACTTTTGTGTTCTTAAGGAAAAAGAAATCAGTGGTGCTCATGATTCGCCAGGCCCCAGAGAAGCTTTTGTCTCGTGTGGCTACAAAGAAAGAGCTTTCTGGCCGAATTTGCACCGAGGACCTCTGTCTCTTGTCGTCTGTTCATTTGAGAAGCACATGATGCTTTCCCTGGTAGTCACTTAACCTTAAATCGCCAGCATCCTGGGAGTGTACTTGGAACCAACCCCTCCTCAGGGTGTACCCAGGATGGAGGCGGGATGTGCCCGTGACTAGGAACAGGCAGCATCTCTAAAGCCAGGAGCCCGGGCTAGAGTCTCTCCATAATTTACCATTTCCTTATAGGGACTGGAGGTGTCCGGGCATGGTGTTGAAGTTTGATTAGTAATAAGAACATAGCAGCTTAACCTCTAACATTTAGCACTCTCCCCCGATCGAATTACTGATCTCTATCTGGGCTAGCCTTGCTAGCGGCTGCCTGGGAACATTACACCTCTCTAAAAGCCGGCCGTCTCTGTCACCGCCTTTGCACAATGGAGCCCACAGCTATTTTTAAAGGACTGTGTCACCTTTCAAGAGAAATTGTGTCAGCTCGGAAGATTGATTTTTTATTTAATGAAGCTTTTTTTTTTAATCCCTCATAAGTAGACATTATTTAGATTTTTAATTTCAAGGAGACTATGGAAGAATTGAGCAAAAGAAAATCATTGCCAATGTCTGTGTTGTCTGTGGACAGGGAAGGAATGATACGGAGGGACATTTGTCCTCGAACTATGGGGTGGCAAGTGTTTGGTAGGATTAAACCAAATAATCACTGTTTTGTTTTGTCCTGTCCAAAATTCTGCAAGATAAGGCAGACCAGTCCAGTGAAAATGGTGGACCCTGGAATAATATCCCCTGGGGTTATAATCCTGGCTGGACTTGGAGATGACTTCCTAGCTATGACCCTATGCTTCAGTTTTCTCATCTTTGAAATGGTGGTGTTAACAGCGCTTAAAGTCATTGTCAAGTGACTGGGAGAATTCAGTGAGTTAATCCAAGTTGAGTATTTAGCTGTGCCTTGATCACAGTGAGCGGCCCATACGTTTTGGGCTTGTTTTGGAGGGTAGGGTGTCCGGACTACTTTTTAGGCTTTTTGTTTTGTTTTTACTAAAACTCTTGCTCCTATGAATTCTCACAGAAACCTTGCTGCGTGAGGATTTTCACTTTCCAGAGGGAGATGACTGTGCTTGACTCAGTGTATTTTCTGGGTTTTTTTTTTGGTTAGGAGGGTTAGATTAAGATTCTTCAAGTGTCTGGCTTGGCACCCAGCACATGGGAAGTCCTCCGCACACGATAGCTATTTATGAGTCATCCTTAAGAGACGGTCTTATCATGAGGAAATTGGGATTTAGAAAAGTTTTGGGTGAACTCTGTACGTATAAGACAGCTTGGCTGGGTGGAAACACAGTGTTCCTGGAAGACTTGTCAAAGGCAGATGAGATGGTCAAATTAGATGCAGTGAGTAAGGCTAGAGACACCATTGATAAGGTTCTGGACTGTGTGCCCTTAAGTTCTCCTCCTTAAAGAAAAAGTGAAACTATCATTCAAAAAGATCCACGTACCCCTGTGTTTATAGCAGCTCTATTCACAACAGCCAAGACTCAGAAACAACCTAAATGTCCATTGACAGATGAATGGATAAAGAAGATGTGGTATGTATAAACAAAGAAATACTATTCAGCCATAAAAAAGAATGAACTAATGCTATTTGCAGAACATGATGGACCCAGGGATTATCATACTAAGTGAAGTAAGTCAGAAAGAGAAAGACAAATACTATACGATATCACTTATATGTGGAATCTAAAATATGATACAACTGAGTGTATCTGTGAAACAGAAACAGACTCACATACATGGAGTACAGGCTTGAGGTTGCCATGGGAGACAGGTTTGGGGGAGAGATGGAGTGAAAGTTTGGGGTTAATAGATGTAAGCTTTTATATATAGAATAGATAAACAACAAGGTCCTCCTCTATAGCACAGGGAGCTATCTTCAACCCTTCTTTTCTGTAAGGGTTTAAACCTTTATGGGGTTTAAAGAATACTAAAAAAAAAAAAAAAAAAATGTATATTTATGTATAACTGAATCACTTTGCAGTATGACAGTAACTAATACAACACTATAAATCAACGATACTTCAGTAAAGAGAACAAAAATAGCTTCGAGAAACAGAAAGTGAAACTGCAAGTTCCAGGTGACACATGATGGGGTGTGGTACACCAAGGACCATGCAGGTCTCCATCACAGCCTTGCTCTTACAAAAGAGGTCAGTGAAAGGGCATTTTGCCTGTGAATGCTTTGCGAGAAAGCACAGGGTTTCTTATATACTCATGTATCAGCTTTTATGACTGCCGGCTTGAGAAACCATCCTACGACGAGTCCTGTTAAGCTGTGCAGGGGGACCTTGCACTCATTGCAAACCCATTCCATCTGCAAGAACTGCCCCCATATCTTCCATTACTGCCCAATTTGGGTCCCTCAAAGGGACGGGAACATGCAGGGCAGAAGAGGAGCCAAGTTGAGCTTATCCGAGTCCCTATTAACTTAAAAGTCACTTAGAAGTTCCTGACTCCAGAGAAGACATTAGGGAGGCCAAGATCAACAAGAGGGCATGAAAGGGGGGAGCTCGGCCCTCAAGGATGCCTCAGCTCAACAAGGAGATGCATGACAATAATTATAATCCAGTGAGATCAGTACTTGAATGGAGGTCTGGTGACGTCTGTGGGAGCATGGAGGAAGGGCTAGCTCTGCCTGGAGAGGTGGGGGCGAGACTTCAAAACTGAGGGGAGGTTTGAGATGGGCTGTCCAGGGTGATGAGAAGCTCACTAGATGGAAAGGCATCTGAACTGGGGAACAGAAAGGCTGGAAGCCGAGTGAAAGGTACTGGGGGATGGCAGGCTGTCCAGTCTGGTTCCCTGGACCACCTCTCCTGCTGACAGCTGGACTTCCAGAGCCTATCATGGGATCCAGGATACAGAGCACCTCAGCAAAGATCTATTAAAGGGAAAAAAAACTAGTTGAGTGGGCTCTTCCTGACACTTTGAGATCAGGTGTCCTGGCTCTCCTTTTAGAAATGCTACAGGCTTTGAGTCTACTGCAGTTTGTTTTTTATTGGTGGGGGAGGGTGACCATCACAGCTGGGCTCACTCATTTGTCTGTGGGTTGTTTGGGAGCTGGCTGATGGAGGTGCCAAGTGTCTCTATTTCCCCATCTTCACAAAAACACCATCCTAACACAGGGACCAGTTATCTCACAGGGGAGAAGTTTCTTACCAACTTTGGATGAAGTTCATATTCCTTTAAAGTTACTCACCGGCCACTGTTTCCAAGCAAGACTGTTTCTAAACCCATGCGTTTCAGGACAACGCATGGACTGGGTTAAGGACTGGTTAGTCTGTGATGACTTGACCTGCTGGGAGCAAATGACTCTTTCAATAACTGCAATTTGACCTGTTCTACCCAAGTCAACTTTCTTTTTTTTTTTATGATGTACATACTTCCACCAACAATGTTTAATTTTGAGATCTCCTTTCACCCTGGTTTCTCTGTAAATCGACTGAAGGTGCTACTATGTTTTCCTTTAGCGAAAATAAATATTTGTTTACTGTTGCCAAGAACACCCCTGGTTTACCAGCTGTCACTCTCGTGGTGACAAGCTTTTCCAGAGCCTGGGAATAGTGTCAGGACATTAGTAACCGCCAGGAAGGTGGACTTAATGCATCTGGAAGAGAGTCAGCCTTTAAAAAATAACTGCATGGTACCAAATGTCTTTCAGAAATTTAGAAGGAAATTAGGAGTTGAGAGTTTAGGCAGGGTAAGGCCAGATTGCATAAGTTTAGATCTCAGGTCGATCTTTTATTGGTTTTTGTGACCTTTTGTAAGTCTCAGAAACTTTCTAAGTCCTAGTTCCTTTAACAGTGAAAGTGGATAGTTAATAATAATAATAATAATAATATTAATGTGCAATTAACACATTTGGAGTTTTCCTGAACTTTTAGATATGCGGTGTGATTGTCCCTTCCTGTGGCCTAAAGTTAGGTGCATCCACAGGACTTGCTTTGATAGAAGCCCAGATGAAATATAAGCCCAGAAGAAGTCCACGTGCCTGTGTGAGCTCTGAAATACAGATGGTATAATTTTGGCAATTTCACAGGGGTTAAATGCTTTTACATTTGCACTTTAATGGGATTGCATGATGTAAAGGTAAACTTAAAAATCATGCTAATAATTTCAAAGGAACAAAGGAAAGAAGGGCGGGAGGGAGAAACAGAGGAAGGAAGGAGGAAGAGAGAAGGACAAAGTGTTTAAAATGGAACAGGCAGCTTTGTGGAAGCATGTATCCCCAGAAACGCTGCCGCCGCCACCACCCTGTCTCACAATCAGAGTTGCTACCAGCTCTGAGACACCTTGAAGACTCAAGGGATTTCCCACCATCCAGAGGCAGGAGCTCGCCGGGAGGTAAGGACCTCAGTGACGCCACCTCTTCGAGGCCCTGGCACTATGAGTCCAGCCCGTGCGGTCATCTTTCTGATCGGCCAAGCGGTGTTGAGCCTGGCCTCCAGGGAGGCTGGGGAGACTCATGCATAGAGACCAGCGCTGTCCGACCGAATTCCCACAGTGACGGAAACGCTGTGCATCTGTGCTGTCCACGAAGGTGGCCGCACATGGCTCCTGAGCCCTTGAAGAGGGGCCAGGGTGACCCAGGAACTGGATTTTGGCTTCATTTAATTCTGGTGAATTTAAATTCACGTAGAAACAGCCACCTGGGCCCGATGGTGACCATCTGGGTCAGCACAGATCTAGTGAACACAAAAACCAGGTAGATGGCAAGCATTCAAGAGCCCAGCGCTCTGTTCCTTCTTCCATGGTGCATCTGCAAGGTCTTTGTAAAACCAGATTCAGCTTAGGGTTCTTCAGCTCTCATGGGCCCTGTTGGAAGCACAGGGCTTTTGGAAAAGGATGAAATCTGATCAGACCCTAGCCCAGGCCAAACTGTGACGCTGTGCGTCATCACACCTTCCATCAGTCTGATGACCAACAAGTGTAGAAAGATCCTGGCTACATGCAGGCCTGCTCTGAGGCTGGGGGCTTCCCAGGCTGCAGACTGCTCCCTGCTCTAAGACCACGGAGGGAGAGGAGCTTTGGATCCACGATGGGGCGTGGGAATTGTTTGGGCTGGGAACCACTTGGAGGGCTGGGCTGGTTTCTTGTCTGGGAGCTGACTTGATCATTTCACCGAAGCTCATTTTACAATTCCTGAGCAAACCCAGCTCTCGTGGCTCCAGGTTTTCTCTGCTTAAAAGCATCCGGAAGAGAAGAGAATAGCATGCGTTAGAAGTAAAGACCGTGATGGTATCTAACTTTGAACAAACGAGACAAGGTCTCTGGGCCTTTCCTAGAGCTTGTGCTGTTTTTTAAGAGCTCACATATCTAGGACAGTGCATTTTACAGAGTGATCCATCTGAGAGCAGTGGTTTTTAGCACATGTCTATGAAGAAAGCAGTCTTGGTCCATTATCCCAAGGGAGACACAGAGGTATGGTTACTGGGAACATCACACTGCTTCTCAGAGTATACACTAAAGGCCTTTTTGAAATGGCCTTGAAGCCCCCACCAATGTGGCCCCTGCTACCCTCTGCTCCATCTCTTCTCCTTCCCTTCACTCACTCTGGGCACAATGGCTAGCTTATGCTTCTGGAACATGCTGTTCAGGCTCCTACCTCAGGATCTTTGCACACACTCTTGTCTCTCACATCCACTTGTTTGACGCCTTACATCTTTAGTCTTTGCTTTCATGTCAGCTTCCCAGGTCCCAAAGAACAAGCCTCATTTGACCTTCTCTCCCAATTTAAAACAGGAACCCCTCACCTCTCACTTCCTACCCCATACCCTACTTACATTTCTGCATTTGACGTCTCATTTTTTAACACACCATAGCTTTTTGGGTGGGCTTATTTACTGTCTGTCTCCCTTGCTGGAAAACCGAATCGACAAAGACTGGCATTTACCTTGTTCTCTACTTTGTCATTAGCACCCATAACAAGCTGGGCACACAGTAGGAGCTCAAGACATGCTTGTGAAATGCACAAATTCTCTCTTACTGAATCCTCATTATCAATTCTTCACAGCTTTGCTAATGAGGCCACTCGAGCTGCGAGCAGGTGATAGATTAAAGCTTCCAGGTCAAGAAAGAGAAGGACTTCATGAATGATGTCCTCCGACAGGTAATTTTGGAGCATTCGCTCAGTACTGGCTGCTGGGCTACAGGAATGAACAAGACTCATGAGCTCCCCGTCTGCATGGAACTAAGGTTCTAGTGACACCAGTGATGCTCAGGAATCAAGTTCAAGGCTGCCTCATCCCCAGGCCAGTCTGATCGTGTCCCAGAGGACTAGTTCTGTATCTCCCTGAAGATGGGGGGATGCTCTGATACCACTAAGGCTGAAAAAAGGGAGAAGGCACACTTCCAGGATGTTTAGCTCATTGGTGTGTCTGAGAGCATTTTCTTTCTTTTTCCTTCAGAGGCCTCAGGGAGGTGGACACCCGAAACTTTGAGAGTCTGTATAGATGGAGGTGACTTTGGAGACACTGTCGCCCAGCCTCTCACTGACATTTGGAAAAGCAGTCATTCCGAATGCAGCCTCAAACCTAAGGCCAGGGGGCAAGCCTACAGGCCTCAGCTGCTACAGATGCACCTGTCCTCCAGGATGGATTTGAGGCTGGGTGCACAGGGGTACCCAGCTAATCTTGAAGTGTGAGAGCTCTGGAAGCCAGCAGGTTGCTATGACCTGCGCCCCAGCTGGAGTGAAGCAATAACTTGAAAGGGAAGTAAAATTCAGCAAATACCGGGCCTCCAGATCCTCAGAGATGGTCTCTTCCACCGGCGACCTATCCCGACCTCTCGAAGCTGTTCTCTCATTGGAACTCCTTGGAAATGGCACGGGGGTGACTCAGCTGAGGACCCGAAATAAAACGCTGTTAACAGGAGCCTGACTCACCCGCACGACTAGTTGCTGGCTCAACCTAAGGAGACTGGGAAGTCTCTCTCCTCCCAGAGTTTTTTTCCCTGGGGGGATTGCCCAGCAAAAGCGTACTCAGCAGACTTCTACACGGAAAGAGAAGTGGTACTGAGACTGATGCTCAGGGCTGGGAGCAGGTGAAGAAAGTGATGTTGAAAGCTGGTCGGTTAGGAGTCCTTCCTCTTTGGACTGAGATTAGAGATAATCCACTAATCATCACGGTGGGCAAGGGTGGATGGGTAGTGAGCTGAGACTGGCACCCCTTCCAACATCCCAATTCTGGGGCATTCAGGATGCGGGCTGGCCCACTGGAAATGACACTTCTGGACACGCAGAGGTCCCACTTGGATCTCGTCCCGCCCATAGTGAAGCACATTCAGTGGCAGCCAAACTGTCCTTGCGCCCCTTGCCAGGGTTCACACCTGGCCTTGCTAGAGACAGGGGGATCTTTACTGAGCAAAATGCAAGCAGGGCCGGTCTTACCTGGAAAGGCAGGGCCACCTTTCCAGGATCTTAGGGTACTGGGGAGAGGGTCACTTTAGCAATCTCATGTTCATCCATCAGTGAGTTTCATTTTTTATTTTTGATTTTTCCAAAGTATATATCTGACTCAAGCTACTTTTCTATTGTTACTCCTCACTGTCTCGCCTGGACAATAGAAATCAACTCCAGAATCCATCTCACCAACTCCATGCCTGCCCTCACTCTTTCCCCATGATTCAGTCTCTACACAGTGGCCACAGTTATCTTTCCACAAGGTATTCACTAAGTCATGGCTCCCTGACACCCCTTCAGTGACTCCTCATCTGTCCTGGGCACCCACTGTATCACCATGTACCTCCAAATGCAGTGGTTGAAAACAACCATAATTTTACCGTAGCTTTCAATATCAGACAGGGCTTGGCTGGATGGGTTTTCGGCTTTATACCGTGTCGAGTCAGGTCACTTGGGGGTATGCAGCTGGTGCACGGCCTGGCTCAGACTTTTCAGAACGACGTCGCTCACGTGTTTTGATGCTTTGGTAGGGGTGGCTAGAGGGGCTCAGATGGGGCTGTTGGCTGGAGTGTCCCTCTGTCATCACTCCACACAGCAAGTCTTAGGGTCATCTGGCTTCTTACACAGGGGCTTAGGACCCTCAGTGAAAGTCAAAGTGTTAGTCACTCAGTCGTGTCCGACTGTTTGTGACCCCATGGACTGTAGCCCGTGAGGCTCCTTGGAGTCCACGGGATTCTCCAGGCAAGAATACTGGAGTGGGTTGCCATTTCCTTCTCCAGGGGATCTTCCCGACCCAGGGATGGAACCCAGGTCTCCTGCATTGCAGGCGGATTCTTTACCATCTGAGCCACCAGGGAAGCCCTAGGACTCCAAAAGAGGGTTTGAAAACAAGAAGTAGAAAGTGTCCCTCTCTGAGGCCAGGGAGAAGAAGCTGGCATAGCATCGCTTCTGCCATACTGCATTGCCCAAAGGAGGCAGGGTGCCTCCTGGAGTCACAGGAAGGGGATGAAGATGCCAGCTCTGGGGGTAGGAGTGTCCAGGCACGTGCAGCCATCTTTAACTGGCCACATACCCACGATCAGAGAGATGCCCGCTTTCTTGGCTGACCACCCAGGACCTGGTGACCCGGCCCTTGACTGCCTCATACTGTGTGCTTCCTCCCACTTCACCCTCCAGCCACAGGGGACTCCTGCCTGACCCACAAACACATCAGCTCTCCCTTCTCACCTCAAAACCTCACTCATCTGGAACGCCCTTCCTCAAACTCTCCCCACACGGGCTCCCCCTTGCTGGTGAGGTCTCAGCTCCCGTGTCCTCTCTAGACGGAGCCCCTGACCTCAGCCCCCCACCATGGAAGGCATCCAGACCAGAATGTTCTAGTTGTTTGACAGCTTTACTTTAGAGATGGAAAGAAAGAATGAGTATGTGGCTCCAGGCGGGCAGAAGAGATCTGGGACAAAAGTGAGTTTCCATTCTGCCTACTGGTAGGTTATTTACCACCCCCTGCCCCCCCAAAATACCTGCTTCACTTTCTTCACCTGTTAAACACAGATAAGCAACATTCACCTCCAAGAGCTGTCATAAGAAAATAGAATGAGACTGCCACGTCTGAGCATCGTATGGAGTCCACAGACATAGTAAAGTTTCAATAAATATTTGTTAAAAGAGAGAGAAAGGTTTCTTTTTTTTTTCTTTTTCCAAGTGCAAGGCCAGTTGCAGGCTATAATTTCCTTGTTACTAGACATTCTGGTTTAGCCTTGGAGTTCTGGATTTTCTTTTTTTTTTTTGCCCGCTTAATTTGAGAGTAGTCATCTCTGCTCGCCCCAGTCAGAAAATCCGTAGCATGCCATCCTTGTGGGGAGGGTGAGCTGTGTAGAGGGGTGACTGGCTCAGAGTAAACAAGCTGAGGAACTGTGGAAGCAAACACATAACTGGCAAGAAAGATTTTTTTTTTAATAATAGATGTTTAAAAGTGAATCCAAACAAGAGAAATAGACCCACAGCACAAGGATAAGTGTAACGTCTATCATGAACTGTGATATATATCTGCTCTGAGACCAGCTCGACAAAAGGCCAAATTTTCTTAAAAGCATGTTAAAATATTAATAGATAGCTGAAACAGTTCTCCTGCAAGTGCTGCCAGCCTTCGGAAAGATTACATCAGACTGGGGAGAATGAGGGGAGACGCTGTTATGTCTTAGCGGCGGCGACCTACAGGGGCAACCTTACCATCCACTCCGGCAGGG
Organism: Giraffa tippelskirchi; assembly: GCF_054371585.1. Taxonomy (NCBI): domain Eukaryota; kingdom Metazoa; phylum Chordata; class Mammalia; order Artiodactyla; family Giraffidae; genus Giraffa; species Giraffa tippelskirchi. Next base: position 54,331,654 of record NC_137281.1, on the reverse strand, counting down.
CTGGCTGCGGTGTGGCAGGCAAACCCCCGCCAGGCTCTGTTCGTGTGAGTCAGAATTACTGAGGGTTCTCACATTCGACCTCAGGAGACGTGATTCACTGCCTCGACCCCTGCCATGCCCGCCCCCCTGCGCCCCTGCCCCAAGGCTTCAACCCCTCCCTCTGGACTCTTCTCCCACCAGGCTCCCCTTCTCAGCCCCATGGGTGGCTTTTCAGAGCCTCATACTTATCTGTGTCCCTCCTGGTGCAGGACCTCCGGTCCTCTGTTAGCTCCTTCTAGAACATTCTTCTCTCCGTTCTTAACTTCTTTAGTCACCTCCTCCTCCTCTGGGTCTCTGCAGGAGCTCCTTCTCCTAGAGCAGCAGTCCCCAAGCTTTTTGTGGCAGCAGGGACCCGTCTCGTGGAAGACAATTTTTCATGGACCAGGGAGGAGGGAGATGGTTTTGAGGACGATTCAAGTGCATGACACTTAGTGTGCACTTTATTTCTATTATTATTACATCAGCTCCACCTCAGACCATCAGGCATTGGATCCTGGAGGTTGGCGACCCCTGCTCTGGAGCACCCCAGACACCGCAAGTCCCACCAAGGACCTCCGTCACCTCTCCCCTGCTGCTTCACGTTAGCCTCTCTACATGGACACCTCTAGCCTCTCTTTTAAACTCTGTAAGGGCAGGGGTTGCATCTCTTCTCACTCATCACAGAATCCACAGCCTCTAGTAGACGAGGGGGCCAGTAAGTGAGTGTGAAACAGGTGAACAAATCCAGAACAACGGCCTGGAGCGCCAAGAGCATCAAGTTCAACCTCATGATTCTGGGACTGGGTGGAGGGATTCACTGCAGTGTTTGATTAACCTTACTGGTTTGGTCTGCCAAAGAAATAATCCCTTTGCTTCACTGGCTTATCAGCGGAAACACATCAAGGAAGAAAAAAGGCATACAGGCACCCATAGGCTCTGAGCAGCACTGTTCACAATAACCAAGACGCGGAGACAGCCTAAGTGTCCACTGATAGATGAACAGACAGATGGTGTGGTTGGTATTCCGTAAGCAACAGAATGCTACTCAGCCATGAAAAAGAATGAAATAATGCCATTTGCAGCAACATGGATGCAGCTAGAGATGATCATACTAAGTGAAGTAAGGCGGAATGAGAAAGAAATACTAGATGACATCACTCACACGTGGAACCTAAAATATGACACAAGTGAGTGTATCTACAAAACAGAAGCAGACTCATGTGCATGGAGAACAGACTTGTGCTTGCCAAGGGGGAGCGGGGTGGTGGAGGGAAGGAGTCGGGGGTTGGGATGAGCTGTTACGTAAGCAATAAGGGCCCACTGTATAGCACAGGGAACTATATTCTGTGATAAACTGTAATGGAAAAGAATTTTTAAAAATTATATATATATACACACACACATATATGTATAACCAAATCACTTTGCTGTACAGCAGAAATTAACTCTGTAACTCAACTTAACTTCAATAAAAATTTTTTTTTTAAAGTATAACAAGTTGCACAAGGACTTTTGACCTAAAGGTGACTTTAGGTCCTTATTTTCTCATACTGCCATCTGGTCCTTTGAGAGCTCTTTACCTGTCAATCATCCTCCTTGACTTTCCTCCCAAACCCACTGAAATGAATGGGGCCATTTTTCTCCTGGCTGCCTAAGCTCAGGATCCCGGCTTCCTCCTTGGCTCCTGCCTGTTCTCTCCCCTCTGATACCAACTGGTGGACTTTGCTAAGCTTTCTTCCCATCATCTCCACCACTTGCTCTTTCCTCTCTAGCCTCTGCCCTGACTTCAGTTCACTCGCCCACTCTTTACTCCTGAATGGCTACAATCACCACCCCAGCATCCTTACTTACTTCCGACGGTAACCCCTGCTGGAATCCTTTCCTCAGTGACACCTGGTGATATTTCTCAGCTACAAATCATCCATTCAGCAAGTGCTTATTGATGATGCTATTAGAGGACAGCCGCTCTCCAGGTCCTGGGGATAGAAGGCCACCTGCGACCTTCCAGAGGAGACAGCTGTGTGACCATCAGCAGGATTCTGGGGGGTGGGGTGGGGCGGGAGGGAGTGGATGCTATCAGAGGGGGTGAACAGTCTCGGTAATAGGGGAGGTTGAAGAGGTCATCTATTCTCCCCCTCCCTCTTTGCCTTCTCTTCACTCTGGCTTTGTCTGGCTCATTCATTCATTCAGAAACCACTATCTGGTGACAGACCAGATAATCAAGATATGTTAAGACGGCGAGGGGTGGGTATATGCAAGTGAACATGACGTGGCATCACCCCTGAAAGGGCTGACTTGTTGGTGCATATGTGTGCACATACGTGTGTACACACAAACACACCCACTTACACACTGGGTGCAGGGTGCTGAGTTCCAGAAACCTTGATGTTCTCAACCCTCCAGCTCTGAAGATGAGGCTGAGTGCATTTACAGAATGCATGGATGAATGAATGAATGAATACATAAAAGAATAACTGACCTAGTGTGAAAAGTCCTGAGTATATTCACAGGACTCAACCTCTATCAGCAGGAGAGTTTTGATTAGAATTTGATTGGAGTTGAGTAGAAAATGCCCAGTGATCCTAAGGCAGGAATCTCTAGAGTCATGCCTGCACAAGGGGGTTGGAGGTGTGGATTCCATTCAGCTCAGAAGAGACGACCCCTCCTCCCCCTCCAAGCATCCACATGCTTGCTCCTCATCACAGACAAAAATCTGAGACAATTCTTAGCACCTCATCACAAATGGGGACGCTGAAGCTTTTTGTGTGAAGAGACACAGAAAATTTACTGTAATTGACACCTGATCAAAGAATCACCCCCTTCTCTGCCCTCTTACAAATTGGCAAGTCCCAGTTTATTCCCACATGGCTTCCAGCCTCTGAATCTAACATGTTCTGGGAAGCACAAAATAATGGCAGAGGTTGAAGGACTTTGTAAGTGATGATGGAAACACAGGTAGTGTCAGGATATATGAAATACCACATCAGAGAGGTGCATTGGAAGATGATGCCTCCTTCAGAATGCAAGAGAAGGCAGACTATAGACCACTTTCTGTGTCCTGAGAAACACCTCTTTCCAAATACTGAGACTGCCTTGGAGAACAGCAAAGGAGCAAATATTCCAAGTATTACTGGAGCAAAAAACAATAGCAAACAACCAGAAGGTTGTATTAGGATTTCAGTTTTAGGTTGAATTTAGCTGGCTGTGGGTTGTTTGTTGTTTTCTATTTTTTTAATATATATATATGCTTGCATCTTTCCTTTAGTTTTATTCTGACTTTTCTTTATATTGATTACATAATTACTTACCCTGGATGGCAGGAACAGATTACTTTGAATAAGTAAAACTTGCTAACCGCAGGGACTGAGAGTCTTGCCCTTGTCTTTCTGCTCTGCTTTTGGGGAGAAGGAGGGAGACGCAGAGGGACAACCCAACCTGGCTCTGAAGGTATATAACAGCTGTAACTCCAACTAAAGATCAACAGCTCCCAGCTGAGGACCCCTGGGCTACAGCTGACCACTGTCTTATCAGCCAGGGGGTGACTCACCCAGGCCCCCGGGGGCTGGGTTCGAGACCCACCAGAGCATGATCTGAGTCCAGGACAGAGCAGCTCACAGACTTGACAAGGTTGTAAGAAAAAAAGGAAAATAAAACACAACATGAATGTCCTTCCTTTGCTCCTGGCTCTAGAGAACACACACACTCTTTCAGGCAGTCAGGGGTTTGCAATGAAACTCCTAAATGCACAGACTACTTTCGAGGCATATGTTTCTTGGACCAACCAAACATTTAATTTTCTTTCTTCTTAATCGGTGTGTTTTGTTATGGCTCACATCTCCCACAGACCTGTTCAGTAGTGGCTAAATGCAGCTTGGGCATTTCCAGTAGCACTCCACTGGACACTCTGAGCATAGTAATTACAGTGGCTATTCATCGACTGAGAATCTGCAGTTTTATTTATTTTGTCTGCAGGACAAAATAGCACCAGTTACCTCAATGGTAGTTGAGGCAGCACCAAGTGGATGAGAGTTATAGTAGTAATAATATTAATAATAGTATTATTAACTTCTATCCACATTCCTTAGCACCAATAATTGTGCTAACCATGATCTCATTTAATTCTTCCAATAGGGATGTGTGGGAGGTATTATCTACATTTTATAGGTGTGTGTTTGTGCCAAGTCACTTCAATTGTGTCTGACTCTTTGAGATCCTTTGGACTATATATAGCCTGTCAGTCTCCTCTGTCCATGGGATTCTCCAGGCAAGAATACTGGAGTGGCTTACCATGCCCTCCTCCAGGGGATCTTCCCGACCCAGGGATTGAACTCTTACATCTACCTACATTGGCAGGTGGGTTCTTTACCACTAGCGCCACCTGGGGCGCCTACATTTTATAGAAGAGGAAATGGAAACTCAGAAGGACTAAGACATGTTGTTGTGACTACTTGGCTAGTTAGACTATTTCTCCTCCTTGAATTAACTGTAATGATGCACTCTTCCCGTGGACATATTTTATGGCTTTGATAGTATGCCTGGAACAGAATACATAATCAATGGCCTCTGGTAAGGATTAGCAACACCGCTGCTACAGACCAATAGTTAAACTGACTCCCTATGAGTAGCATCAACCCCACTGTACGGATGTGGAGACTGAGGCCAAAGCCTCAAAGCTAGGATATGGCAGAACCACATATCAGTTCAATTCCAAACCACACCCCTTCCAGTCATTGGGCCTGCTGTTCTTACGGGACTCAGATTCTTTAACCATCTCTGAGGCAACTTCCTTTTGTCATAATGGAAACTGCCTGCCGAGTCTGGGCTGGCTAGGAGCAAGCCTTAAGACTGGCCATCAGTCTGGTCTTTCCGTTCAGGTGAAATGTGATGGAAAGAATCCATGTTTCCAAAAGCCTCCCACACCGTGCACCAGCTGCTCCTTGACGTCTTCTGGCCTCAAGGCCTGGCAGGGCGGCCCTGCTCTGGCCTCCTGGCTAGAACGGTGGAGGCTCCTGTGTGCGTGTGAGCCTTTGCGTTCTGTAGCCAGCAGCCGCAGCCAGAGATCAGCGATAAGTAGACATCGTGTAAATTCAACTGCGTGCACCCACTCTCCCTACAAATCATGTGACTTCCTATTAACAGTGCCGCTGGTCTTACCAAACCGATATTTCCTGTCAAGGTTTTAGACTAATTGTGGTTTTAACAAGGGTAACATCATGCATTTCTGTGAGAGGGAACAACCGTAGGTCAGCCAGCCAGACGGGCAGTCTGGAAAACAGATCCATATTCTGAGCCTTTCAGGCTGATAGAAAACCCAGATAAGTGTGCTGGTGATGTGCAAGTTATCTGGGGAGAATCGGATAGGAGGGAAATAAACTCTGCTTGGCTAAAGAAAGCGCTGGTTGCTCAGTCGTGTCCAACTCTTTGCGACCCTATGGACTGTAGCCCGCCAGGCTCCTCTGTCCACGGGATTCTCCAGGCAAGAATCCTGGAGTGGGTTGCCATTCCCTTCTCCAGGGGATCTTCCCGACCCAGGAATCAAAGCCAGTTCTCCTGAATTGCAGGCAAATTTGGAGTCCTCAAAGATGGAGCACTGGCTTTTTGCTTGGTGTTTAACAAAAACAATCCACGAAGACCGGAGACTCTAGACCCTGACAGATGTGGGCCTGACCATTCTTGGCCCAAGGAGAGTCAGCGGGTCTGGGGTGGCTGCACTCTCCGGGGCCCTGCGCTTGACCTCTGGAGTTGCAACACATGATGTGACTGCTGATGGCAACTGCGCAGAGCATCCCTCTTGGCTGCACTCTCTCCACAGTTCAGAGGCCCTGTAATTGTTCCGCTCTTGGGAAAGGCAGAGGCCGCCTCGGGGGAACATATGTGCCCTGACTGGCTTGTTGTCTGGCAGAAGAGATACGCCATGATTGAACTCAGGGCTCGTGAACTCAACCTGTGCCTCGGAAAACAAAATGAAGATGAGAGAGTGGTTTGAACTTCTTCCCTTAACCCACATCTGGCTCAACAGCCCCCTTTTCCTGTTAAGACGTCAAACGTGGTATGACAGGGTACCATTTATCACTGAGACATCCTCCACTGCTTCCTTTTCCTGTACCCTGTCTCTTCCACTTACTTTAGGTCAAACTGAGACATTTCTTACAGGGGAGCTTTCAACTTGGGTGACACTTTCCTGATGCTGAATCTTGTTCCAAAATGCCACAAGCAAAGTCGCCGGCCTAGAATATCAACATGTCACAGGGCTTTCATTGTTTTAGGCACAACTCAATCATGTTTCTTCCAGCTCATCTGGGAATTTTGTTTCCTAAATAAGGGTCTCATCCTACCAGGAAAATTCAAAACGACCACTAGGCAACACTAAAATCCACTTCCACCTTCCCGTTTAATTGATTTAATAGAAAATGCATAAGCATAGATTTTTTTTTCACTGGATTTGGCCAGTAGAACTTTCTGCAAGAATAGAAATGTTCCGTTTCTGGGCTGTCCAATATGGTAGTCACTAGCCACATGGGGCTACTGAACAACTAAAATGTGGCTACCACAACTGAATTCATTTTAATTAATTTAAAATTAAAATTGAGAAATGCAAATAATGCACGGTAGACACTGTAGAAATGGTCAGACCATGAACTGTGCTATGGAAGGAGAAGGGTTACGATTTATTTTAAAAATTCCAGTTATCTATTCACTGGTAACATGTCTGCAGGTTGCATATGACTTTTCTTTTGTTGACCTGAACATATCTCAGAAAAAGTGAAAGAAGAATGTTGCATTCATATTAAGAAAATGATGCCTTTCTCTTGAGGTTTGGGGCAAGACAAAGAACAAGAGGAGAACTGGCCTGGTGCCTGGGTTAGGTAATTGATATTCATTCATTCCTTCACTGGTTAATTTAATACTTACTAAATCTCTACTACATACCATGTACAATATAGTTCAGTTGCTTTATCTATAAAAGGAGGAGAAATAATAAATAATACCTAAATAGATATTGCATGCAATACACTTGGTGAACTGTAAGCCACCAGGGAAATTTGACCCAGATTGGTATTTTCTTTAGCCTTCTCAACCAGCAAGAAATATTCAAACTGGAAGGGGTACTTAAATTGCAAATGAAACACCAGAATAGGCACAAAGGATAAAGAAACAATCCAGTCACTTAGGATGATTATTCTAGATAGTTCACGTCCATGCATCTGGATGATTAATATCCTGACATAATGAAAAGATTCACAGGGGGAAATGCAACAGCTCAAGAAGACAGGGAGAAAGGAAGAGAATCACGACAATGTCTCAGCCTCAGAAGAGAAAAACAAGGAGAGGACATTTCAGAAAACTATACGATGGTAAAGTTTGTGTTGGCACAACTTAGGAATGGATTATTAACAAGTTGATTTTGAAAAAGCAAAGCAGAAACCTAGTATCTCAAGGGATTGACACAGTACAAATGTGTTTTGATCTCAGAAAGCATATGATACTGCCCCTTAAGAAATACCTAAAGACAAGATGGAAAGATGTGAAGTGGATGAGAGGATCATCAGTGGATTCGTTGCTACTCAAGCTAATTCTGTCTACTAATTTACTAACACCTTTCACACAGAAGGGACTTGATCACAGGGAGCCACTGTACACAGAGATGTGATCAGATCTCAGACTGATAAGGCAGAGGTTCTGAGTGTGGTCCTGGTACCTGCAGCATCAGCACCACCTGGAAACTTCTCGAGATACAGATTCTCCCACCCCACCCCAAACCCACTGAATCAGACACTCTAGGATGGAGCCTAGCCCTCTGGGTCATAACCAAGCTTGCTGGGTTATTCTGGTGCCTGACAAGGTTTGAGAGCCACTGTGCTCTGGAGAACAGCAGAGAAAAATGAGGGGCAGCTGGTACGACAAGAGGGCTTTGGGAAAGCAAGGTTAAATGGGCCTTTTAGAGGGTTTGCTGTGTGGTATGTAAAATGGTTCTCCCTCGGTGTTCTCTCTAAATGGCTTCGGTAAAACTTTATATTACTGCTCAAGAATCTTGGGATCAGACGGATTTTCTCTTGCACTGGTCTCGTAACAGGGGCATAACTGAATCTGATGACCATCCTGTTGCTAATGAGGTCAATCCAACTCTTGCAGACCTGTCTGGGTTGTAGTTGTCTAAGGCCAACCTGTTCTCACTGTCCATCCTCCCAACTTATATAAACACGACCCACTAATAAGACTGAGCAGATTTCCAGCCGGAGGTTGACCAGTGGTCGTAGTTTCTGCAAGCAAATTTCCCATCTTACGCTCTGGGGCAGAAGACATATCTGAAGAACACACTGGAGTCATATTCTAACAGCATGTCTTGACTGGGACATGCTGACAACACACCTTGGAGGCACAGTCAGCAAAGATCTGCAGAGAACAGTTACAGCCACAGGTCAGAGAATTTTATATGTACCTGCCTAAAAAGATTGCTGGGCATAGTTGGTTTTTTCTAACTTCCCCTTCCAAAAGCACTTACTCTAATAAACACACTGAGATGAAATAATGACCATGTCATCGATGCATAAGAAAGATAATAAGGTATTAATATACAGCCCAAATAAATTCAACTCCCTTTGAGGGAAATAGCTAACTTGCCAATATGTATGAATCAATTTAACTTATAAAAGGAACAGAGTTTCTCATTGGATTACACCGAGAATAGTGATTAACAGACTGTCAATTTTAATATGAATTTTGTCTCTGCCCAAGTGAAGGTTTAAAATTCATTTCATTTTTATGCATAAAATTCTTCCACTTATTTTTTTTTTCAATTTTAAGCTCTATATTTTCTCTCTGGAAGAAAAAAGATGGAGGAAAGGGATGAAATGAAATTTTAAAAGTCCAAACCCTTCCCTTTTAATATATACCTTACACACTGTTTTCTCGATTTGGTTTTTTAATGTTCATTGATTTATTTAATAGATTTTTCTGGGGGACCTACTTTTTAAAAAGCCTGACACTTTTTAAGGCTCTAAAGGATGAAAACTGTGAGCCTGCCCTTGAGAGGAAAGAAAATCATTAAGTAGATAATAAGTCTATAATTTTATATATATTATACAATACATATGTATATAAAATACAGGCTCACAAATTGTGAAGTTTGGTGGCAGAAAGAAGCAGGGATGGGAACCCGAGTAAGGACAACCTGTTCATTGAGGGGATCATGGATCACTCTCTGAGGTGATACAGAAGCTGAGACCCACAGGACAAGCCATCAACCATCAAAGAGCCAAAAGAAGGTAGTGTTTCCATCAGAGAGATCATTACCAAGTATTATGAACAAAAACCCCACTTGGTTATTACAAGCCCATTGTACAGAAGAGGCAACTGAGGCTCAGGGAGTCTGAGGAACTTTCTCAGAGTCACACAATTAACTAAGTAAGGGCTGACCTAGCTTTAGACTTGGGTATGCGTTCAGTCATTGAGCTGTTCAAAGCTCTAATCCATGGCTTCAAATGCAGAGTTTTCCCAGAATAAATATCCACTCAAAAAAGTCACACCTGTTGTTTTTGGTTTGGTTATTATTTTCTTCCATGATGGCAAGCAGATTCTCCTGTGACCACCCTGGAGACCAGCAGCATACAGCAATGGGAGCTCTCTCTCTTCTCTATGAACCACGGGATACCCCGCCCCACCCCCCATGGATCAGCAGGAGATGCATTCACCGGGCAGTCCCACATCTCTGCCCTTTGACCCCTTCCCATAAACATGTCCACGAGACAGAAAGTCACTTTAATGCACAAAGGGACAAGAGAGGCTCTCTTTTGGATACCTATTTATATCCTTACTAGCTAGATGGAAATCCAGCCTTCAGATCCCAACATCCACTATGAAAGGAGAAAAACAAAACCCCTGGGTCAAAGCACGAGTCCCAGTGGGAAGTTATTAGTGTCATGTTGGTATTACTCTTAGTCTGGTCCGTCGTTAGTCATGAATAGTCAATGAGCGCCAGACAAGGCAACAGTTACCAGTGCCTTCACTCCGAGACACCGCGTGTGTGCATGCACGCCATCTTTATTATAAGTAATGCAATAACGGGCACTATTGATCACCTGTATATGCCCAGACCTTTGAGGAGGGTGGTATGCTTAAGGAGGATAAGGAGAAAAAACTGAAGTTCTAATGAATCTATCAAGAGTATTTGCAATTCATACTCTGCTGCTTCAAATACATGCTTAAAAACAGGCAATTCTGGTAACTTACAGGAAACCAAATCTTTAAGAATGGCAAAGAATTAGGGAAGACTACCTTCATCATGTGAGGATTCCAAAGAAATTTAGGCAGTTTCTTTTTAAAGCAGTTGCTCTAGGGCAGAAGTTTTATTCAGCCACTCCCCAGTTAGCAGAGTGCCTAGTAGCTGGGGAACAAATAATAAAGAGTAATAATTCCTTTGTGAATGGCCCTAAATACCATGGACTTGTAACTGATATGATTCTGGCCTCAAACCTTCTATTGCATTTTATTAAGGAATCCATTCCAGAGCTTAAATGACAGGGTCCATGCCCCTGTTTTCACTTCCTTCTCCTTCCTCAGTGCTTCAGTGGTATGGGAGATCTATGTCGAATTAAAATACGTAAATGCACAATTATGTTCACATTAAAGGCAGCTACCTTATATCTGCCCGAGTTACATGTAATGGTCTGGCCTGTGGATAAACAGCATGCCTTTTATATAACCTTTACAGCAAGTTTCCATTTCTCGACTGCTATGACTTCTACATTATGGTAAAGTCAGGCAGATGCTTAAAAAGCCAACTGTCTGCCCTTGGAAGGGTTCTTCACCACACTGTCTCCCCCCTCGAGTGGAAGATTCTCACCGTGAAGGTACCTGCCGCTGTAGACAACATGCTGTTTTTCATCAGCAAGTAGAGACTGTTTTGTCACTTTGAGGGGCTGTGGATCAAAACTATTTTTTTTTAAATACACAACTATGGGCCAATCTGTTTATTAGAGCAGAGGCCTCTTGCCATCTATAAGCCTTTGTTTTTCCTGGTGTCTCTCCAAGATATAATAGGTAATAAAATGGCATGGGAAAAAAAGTGACTTGAGAGATGACTGAAATTTGCTGATCACTACCAGACATGAAAACATCCTGGAAAATGTAGAGCATCTTGAAGAAAGGGAAGGGAGGACAGAGCCTCTGTATGGAACACACTGTCCATGCACATTCTCACAACACCCCATGAGACCAGCGTTGGGACCCGTCCGTTTCACAGAAGAGAAAACCAAGGCTCAGGGAAGTCAGGTGACTGGCTTAGCAGTACCCAACTAATTTGTCACTAAGCCAAAACTCAGGTAGCTCAACTTGTAGTTTATGCGTTTTTCCAAGTGCTGTGTTCTAGAATGGTTTTACTGTTTTGCCTTATTATCAATAGTATTGTCCTTGAAGAAGATCTACTCAATCTGAGTCTCCAGGGCATGCAATATGGGTCAATTTCAGAAACGATCATTCGCCTTCGGAAACTGACCACATGTAATGCTGACACGTAGTTCAGTTGTGGCGGGGAGGCACAGGCTGGCAAGGCACACATTCGTACGGGTTCAACCAACGGCTTGGCAACCTCCCATTCTCAAAACAACCAACGGCCAGACTCCATTCAACTCTTCCCCTCCCACTGTGTGGCTAAACCTTGGAGCATCTCCCATCGGTTGAAGATCATTCACCTTTTGCATTTACTTCAATCTCAGCTAAAGGAAAATACATACACAGATACACACACAAGAACCACAGAACAAACAAAACCCACCAAAACAAAAAAAAAATCAACTTTTTTTTTAAGTTTGGAAAAACCGGATGACATTTCACACACTTGTTTGTTGTGTTTGTCATCCAAATCTTCAGATCAATTTTCTTTCCATTTTTTTTTTATTGCAGAAAAATCGTCACATGGCTATTTTACATGGCGAGTGGGTATGTCGGACATGTGTTGGTGTTCATATGTGGAAGCATGTTCTCGAATACTGGGGGTGAAAGCGTGGGAACTGAAGCATGTAATGGTCTTGGTCGATTTGAACGTCTTGAAAGCTGGCTTTCTTCTGGCAATACTGCTTTTCTCCCCAGTTCACCCTGAACTCCCGTATTACTGTCTGTGGATGATGATGATTATTTTTTTTTTTACCCAGGGAGATACTTAGGCATGGGCTGCAGAAGATAAGTGATATGGTCAAATCACTACTGCCAAAGCTTGAAATTCCTGACCACTTTAATAGCTCTGGCTGACCTCTAAATGAAACGCCACCTTTGGTTATTAACATGTCTCTCTCCACTTTTATGATTTTTCGGAACATAATTTGTCACAGTTTTTATCTGCACCGAGCAAGCTTTAAGCTTTTAAAAATGTGAGTTATCTTTTTACAACTGCTAACAATGACACATCACGGAACCGGCTGCTCTGAAAACCAGTTATGAAAAACCGGCACGGACTCAGCGTTCAGCCCGGACTGGGGCTTGTGCCACCGGGAACCCAAGATTTCTAAACTCCTGCCACGGACCTGCCGGAGCTGGGGAACTGGGAAGTGACAGCTCAACTTGGGGGTGGTGCATGAGACTCAGGAGATAAGACAGGGGCAGAGAAGTGCATTGTCCTCGCGTGGTATGACCATCTGATAACTGGACCACAGGGGCCGTTCCAGGTCTGAACGTGCTGCGGGTGGGGAGAGGGGTGAGGAGCACAGCCACTCATTCTGGGGGAGGGTTTGCTTAGACCCTGCCATCTCATACTGTCTTTCAAAGCCCACCTGCATGTCCTAACATGCTTATCAGAGGGGGTTTCTGGGCTACTGTTTCAGCCTCAAACAGTCCTCGATCGCAGGGCAGAGTGCATCGTCTGGACGCCTTTCTGGCTCTCAGGCTCGGATGTCCACCCAGTTCCTTCTTGTTTCGCCTGCGAGGTACCTGGGGGACAGGGTCCCGTTCCGTCGGCATACGGGTCAGCACACTGACTGCGGAGACAGACCACGTGGGTTCAGACCCAGCGCTCTGAGACCTTGAGTGAACTGCTGGACATGCCTTTGCCTATCTCCCTCACCCATCAAATGGGGTTAACAGTCACATGCTTCTTCAGGGCGGATGGAGAATTAAAGAAGCCGTGTCGAGCACCATGCAAAGAAGAACGTCAGTATGTTATTTTATTCTGCTGGTTGCTTTCTTCTTGTTTTGCTCCCTAGGTACCAGCATAGAGCCGAGAGGTCTGGGGTCTGAAGCGCAGCCAGAGACGTGACAGAAGCAGCTGGATTCACACGGGGTGCCTTCCTGCCATTTTTATTAAGGTGGACAGGTTTTATTTCATGGCGGTTCAGAGGATGATGAAAAACTGGCAGGAAATTGTGTGAAAGTCAGGGGCAGCCTTCTCCATAAGAGATGGAAAGAAACATCTGTGGTTAGACCGCTAAGAAAAGTAGGGCATGGAGGAAAATGGGGGCGCCCTGGATGAGGGTTCCCTCACTCTCTTGGCCCAGGTGCCCTCTGTGGACATCTCCGAGGCACAAACCTACCATCCAACAGAGACCATGAACAGAAAGATGAAATGAAAAATGCAAAAACAGCGACTTTCCAGTCCCCCCCCCCGCCCCGACCTTATTGCAAGAGCATAATGTCTGCTTCCCTAGGGGGCTGATGGGAAAAGCAAAGGAGAACCCTGTTACCATGAATAAGAGAAAGGAGAAGGAGAGAGAAGGACTGAGCAAGGAAGAGGGAGCTGATAAACCTGGCCCGAACCTCCTTGATGTGCTCTGGCTCTCACGCATTATCTCACTGAATCTGTTGCCAGCCAGAATGGTGCCTGATTTTTTCTTTTTTTACTGATGAGTTTTGCAAACAAAGCAGGATGAGAATTTGTTGGGAAAAAAAGTAAGACTTGGAGAAAAATCTGGAACTCACAGGTCGCCAGGCTAGGCAGGTGGCACAGCTGGGACCCCAGCCCGCGTCCATCTGGCCACCTCCAAAGCCTACCCTCCATCAGCACGTCGGAGACCTAAATGCACACAGCCTGCACACAGCCTGCCTGGTGCCAAGCTAGGTGAGGCTCCAGGGAAAACCATTGCTACATGTGGCCCGTGCTCATGGTTGGGGGGGTGGTGTCTGGCTTCTCCTGGGGTTGCAAAAATAAAGACACCCCCAAAACAGAGGACTTGTTCTGGGTCTTGGCAGCTCCTGCCCACCTTTTAAAGGAACAATTCAAAGACTCTCTTCCAGGAAGTGATTTGTTTCCCCCCTCTCCTTTCCAGGACTGCTGTCTGCCTTGGCCCCGGGGGTAAAACATTCCCTTTGCTCCCATCTCCCTGGCAGGAAATCTATTCAGAAAGGATGTTGATTATCCTCTTCAGCACTTATTTCCTTTACATTATTTTGATTCCGTTATTTCTCATTAAACTCCCAATATGGTTTGGCAGCCTGGGCGCTCGCAGATGGGAACAAACAAAGGCCCCTACAGTCCTTGGGCTGTACCTTCACACTTGACTCCAGGATGATTCCTTTGGGGGCTGGCTTTTCTGCCCCGCAGGGCGGGGCCAGTGGGCCTGGGCTCATTTGCATGGCTGGCCGATGACCAGGACTGGCTGGATTTCTGGCATGTAGGACTGGAAGGCAGAGCTGCAGACTTCGGGACATTGGGCTCCCTGCTTCCTCTGACTGAGCTGGGACCTTGCCCCCAAGGCGCTTTCAGGGCAGGGGAAAGCAACCAGACTTCATCTTTACATATCATTCCCTGATGGACCTTCCACCCAACTGGTTCTCTGCACTGGTCCCATTTCAGGAGACCACCCACTCCCAGCCTTTTCTTAGGGACAGAGATGCAGCCCCTGCCCAGGGGCCCAGGTGGACTGAAGGGTGGTCCATCCAGAGGCAACTTGGTGACTTGGGACATGGACATAGGCCAACCAGGTTCTCTCCTTTCTGACCATTTGAATTAGGACATTAAAGGTCTGAGTCAGCGGTTGGCAGGATATAAAATAGAAACGGGTGCTTCTCAAGGGGCTTGGCAGATCCCGGGCCCAGTGAACTTACAAGTATGCAAAAGTAGTCAGCAAACAGAAGAAGGGATTGATAAGGATGGAGGTAACAACAACCAGGGCAATGAGAACGCATCTGAGTGCTCACAGGTGCCACGAGCTTATCCAAGCATCTCTTTGCTTCACCTCATTTGACCTTTGCCAAAACATGCTGAAGTAGGTTTGCAATGCTCCCTGTTTTCCCAGATATGGAAATTAACTAATGTACCAAGCGTGTCTTCTTCTAAAGCCCACTTTTTTTTTTTTTTTTAACCATCACGTTCTCTATACAGTCACCCAAGAAGCTTTCAATACAGCAAGGAAAAGAAAGCAAGGATCCAGAGGGGAGACTCATCACAGACGGAGCTGCCACAGACCCTGATCCGTCTGGTCACGACCTGGGGGAGCAAACAGCTTCCTTCCATTCTTGCGGTAACTTGATGGGAACTCTATTCCTGGAAGCCGGGAGTCAGACTGAAAATCTTCCTCCCCGACTCTGTTTAAAGCCTCTGCTGGGACACTCTCCCTGACTTCCTCCATATCCCATAAGCCAAATTGGCTCCTCCCTCCCCTGGGCCCCAGGGCAGCCAGCTCATACATCTTTAACCGCCTCTGTCTCACTCTGTCTTGATCATCTGTTGATGGTTTTGTTTTCCCAACTAGACAGGACACATCGTCTTCTCTGAATCCCAGCTCGTAGCATAGAGCTGGATATATAGTAGGTGCTTATTAAATGCTTATTGAACGTATTCAACGTATGTGGTCCTTTGCTTCAACATGGCCCTCTGTGTGTTTCTTATAAAGTTTTACTGGAACACAGTTATGCTCATTCATCTATGTGCTCTCTGTGGCTGCTTTCCACGCTATAATAGCAGAGCTACACAGTCGTGAAAGAGATCTTGTGGACCACAAAGCTGAGAATCTTCCCCAGCGCCACAGTTTGAAAGCATCAGTTCTTTGGTGCTCAGTCTTCTTTTATCAGAATCTCTACTCAGGCTTTAGCAGAAAAACTGGCAGGCTCCTGGCCTAAGTCAACAGCTCCCAAACTCACCTGCACATTTGAATCTTCTCTAAAACTTGAAACTATGGCCTGTGTCTCACCTCTAGGGACTGAGAATCAATTCTTCTGTCCCAGGTTTGGGGATTTATAAAAGATGTGCCGGTGATCCTACTGTGCAGACAAATTTGAGAACCACTATTCTAAGCACTGACATCACAATTCTAGCAAATTAGAAATTTAAAATAGTGATAGTAGCAAATTAGTAATAAATAAATAAATAAATAAAATTCAGGCTGGAAAAGGCCTTGGCCACCTGGATCTGAGCAGTCTGAAGCCGAGGGCTCAGATTTGCAGAAAGTGTTAGTTGCTCAGTCCCGTCTGACTCTTTGTGATCCCATGGTCGCTGCCAGGTTCCTCTGTCCATGGAGTTTTCCAGACAAGAATACTGGAGTGGGTTGCCATTTCCTTCTCCAGGGGATCTTCCTGACCCAGGGATCAAACTCGGGTCTCCTGCAGTGCAGGCAGATTCTTTACCGTCTGAGCCACCAGGGAAGCCCCAGACCCGGAGAGGGCGGGTAACTATCAGCGCTGCTCAGACTCACAGCTCAGCCTAAATGCCACGAGCTCAGTCACCAACCATGTCTATAGTTCCTTCAGTGACTTTACGGTGATCTCTTGTCTCTGACCCTATTTTACCCAGAGAAAATGACAGTGGTGGGGCTGAGACTGAACCAAAGAAACAAAAGTAACAGAGATGGTGAGAAACTTCAACCAGCATCCCAGAAGTGTGTGGTGCTGGCGGCACAGAAAGAGCCCAGAGACTTTGTCGTCTCCATGAGATACAAGCAAAAGGTTTGAGCTGCATGAGATTTGGAAGTTTAGAGGCAACACATCTGACACCATGTGGAAGGTCTGGAGCGTGTGTATCAATAAGCTGTGTATTTCATGCCGCCTCTCTAGGATGCAAGAGATCACAGCGACTTCACCCCGCTTCAGGGATAATGCCTGGTCCATAGAGAGGACTCAGAATTTGAGCAGATGGTTGGATGGACAAAGTGAACTCAGTGCAGAGTCCTGTAGTGGCAATGCTCTCCTTAACCAGGTGTTTCCCTGGCTCCTAGACTGTGCCGTGAAGACACAGCCATGAACCTAAGAGAAACCGGGGGGAGAGACAGACAGCAAACATGACACAGATGAGGACAAGATCATTTCATTGGTGACTGGGGTTATGAAGTCAAGAAAACCACAGAGTATGATAAAGGGGTGACTATCTTGGGTGGAATAGGCTGGGCTGAGACCTGGAGGAGGAGGACCAGCGATGAGCAAGACTGGAGGGCAGATGCTGCAGGCAGAGAGAACAGCAAGGGCAGGAGGCTGGAGATGTGATAACGGCACAGGACAGAGGCCAGTGGGGTGGGCGCTGGGAAATACGTTCTGGGTGGAGGATGAAGAGGCAGCAGGGGCCTGAGCATGTAGGAGCCTGGGGGCTCAGGAGTTAGACGTTATCCCGAGGTCAAAGGACAGATGATCAACAGGTGGGGTGACGCAGGACCCGACACGTGTCTCAGACACTCACACACCTGAGCAGCAGTGGCTTGGCAAGATGCGAAGGGGGTGTCCTGAGTTTAACAATGACCTCTCAAAGTTCAGGTCCACCGGAGCTTATCTGGAAAGAGAATCTCTGCCATGGTAATCAGTTAAGTGAGATCATACTGGATTAGGGTGGGCCCGGATCCAAAGACCAGCATCATGATGTGAAGGACCCACGGTGACTCAGAGAGATACGGGGAGACAGGACAGTGTGGGGGTGGGGGTGGACACGGGGAGGTGCTTCCTCACACTCAGGAACATCAAGGGCAGCCAGGCAGCACCCCAAGCTCAGAGGGGAGGGGAGGCCCAGAACAGAGTCTCTTTCTGCATCTAAAACCCAACCAACCCCACCCATGTGCCCATGTTGGACTTCTGGACTCCGGGACTTCGAGGGAAGGGATTCCTGCTGTGTGAAGCCACTCAGTCTGGGGCCATTTGTTACAGCAGTGGGAGAAAGCAAGGGAGTCAGAGGGCGTGGCCTGGGAATGATGGGAGGGAGGGGGATGGACAGACAGAAGGGAGTGGGGGAGAAAGCGAGGCCTGGAGGCACACACTCCCCGCTTGTTTGCAGACTGAACAATCGCCATGGCCTCAGCCTTCTGAGGGTAGGTCCTTTTGCTCAATGTCTGGGAGTCTATACCAATCATGTTCCTACACAATCCCAAGTTAAAGGAGGAAATGACCCAAATCTCTCATGCGCGGAAGATGCGAGTGAACCAAACAGGCCCCTGTGGGGTTCCGTGTCACCCATCTCTTGTTTGTAGGGAACAGGCTTCAGCTCCCTGAGTTCCAAAGGGCAGGTTCAAACAGCTGCTAATCAGGGAAGGAGGGGCTTTAGAGACAAAGGAGGAGCAGCAGAAACCACAGCACAGCCTTGGGGCAGGGTCTTGGTTCCACCTAAAGGGACACACATAGTATCTCTGAGCTCATCTGCAGAGCGGAAAAACCCCCAAGAATTGAAGATGTTAACTACTTGATGAAGCACTCTTCATTCCAGAAAAAAGGTCATAGTTTGATAACCTTGAGAACCACAGAAGCTCATCAGAAGACCACCTGAGACCGGATTAAAGCAGTGCAGGCCCTGCACACACTCTGATCCTTATCAGCAAGCCCACGCCTTAAACCACTGCTGTCAGACCAAATTCCCTTGGGGTTGGGACACACAGTTTTGAGGTCATTAGCCTGCTGTGTCCCTCTATGCCTTGCAAAGCAATAAAGCCATTCTTTTCTACTTCGCCCCAACCTCTTGTCTCCAAGATTCAATTTGGCCCCGATGCACTGAGGCCGAGTTTCGACAGCACTGCTTTGAGAACTCGGGCTACCCCAGTGGAGGGAGTTAATCCTGCAGAACAGGGCACCCAGAGACACAGGTCAAGGCTGGGGGTACACCAGGAGGCCATGCTCTTGGGGGCTTGGAAGCAGAAGCTCTCCCGGGTCCCCTGGACTCATCTCGGAGCTGTGAGTTCCTACAGCTATTGAGGAAAACATTTAGGTTTAAGTGGATTCAATTTGGGGTTTAGAATTCCAGAGGAAAAAGGGAGGATGCCCACAGCAAGAGGAGTTTCACTTTCACGGTTGTTCAAAGAACTGGAAACCACAAGATGGGAAAAAAGCTATATTCAATTTTTACACGTCCCTAAGGCACAATGCATTCTCCTGGAAAAAGCCTCTTTTGATCCACTAACGATCTCCCACTAGGAAGGCATTTCAGTGCAGTGGTTATAAGTGAGGGTTCTAGAATGTTCTGGTTCACATCCCCACTCAGTGGGGGGAGGGGGGTGACCTGACCTCTCCGAGGCTCAGGTCTCTCAGCTTTAAAATGGGTCAGCAAGGATCATTTCTCCATAGGGGCACGGAGGGTTTGGAGGAGAGAATGCATAGAAAGCAGTGGTTGCCTAACTCAGCTGTGCTCTGGGGGCCACCTGGGGGGATCTTTAAAAGGCAATGATGCCTGTCTCCCACCCCCAGATGTTCTGACTTAATAGGTCGGGGGGTGTGACCTGAGCGCTGGGTTTTAAGAGCTCCCTGGGTGACTCTGGTGTGCAGCCACGTTTGAGCACCACTGGCCTGAGGCACTCAGCACACCCTGTCAGCACCCCAAACTCGGCAGCTCCTGGGACCAGCCGGTCTCGTACAAACGTGCACTGCCCTGTGGCCTTGTGGCGGCTCAAGTCACTTCCCCTCTCTGAAGTCAGGTTACTCCTGTAAAATGGGACTAAGTCTCTCATCTCACACAGGCACACCGCCAGGATGAAGTGAGTGAACGCGTGAAAAGACATTTACTGCACATCCTGACACACACTAGTGTATGAAGGAGACGGTCCCAACTCATCACTGCCCTGACTGGGATTGTGTGGCCATCTGTCTCCCCCGCAACACCAAGGCCACGTGCTGTGAGTCTCTACCACGGTGTCCTTGCCTTTGGAGAGAGAAAGGCCGGGTCCCGTCAATGGAAGGAGAGTTGGAAACTGACAAATGCTGGGCACATATCTTACTCTGTGTTTATCTGCCTGTCAAAATCAATGGTGTAAATAATGAAGCCGTGTTTGATACCTGGCTATTTCTATCGCTGCTCATATTTTTCACTCTAATTAAAGCCAGAATGTTCCTTTTTAGAAAGCCGTATGAATAATTAAAACTCAGCTGCCTTAACATAACGCCACCATTTTTGTTTAAAACAACAAAACAAAACAAAAAACGTGGTGGTGAGGGTGGTGAGATCGTGGCACATGGGCTTGGCAGACCCACGTGTGGAGTATGCAGTTTCCCTTCCCCTCTATTGTTGTTCTGGAGAAGGCAATGGCACCCCACTCCAGTACTCTTGCCTGGAAAATCCCATGGACGGAGGAGCCTGGTGGGCTGCAGTCCATGGAGTCGCGAAGAGTCGGACACGACCGAACGACTTGACTTTCACTTTTCACTTTCGTGCATTGGAGAAGGAAATGGCAACCCACTCCAGTATTCTTGCCTGGAGAATCCCAGGGACGGCGGAGCCTGGTGGGCTGCTGTCTATGGGGTCGCACAGAGTCGGACACGACTGAAGCGACTTAGCAGCAGCAGCAGTAGCAGCTATTGTTGTTCAGTCACTCAGTCGTGTCCGACTCTTTGCCACCCCATGGACTGCAGCACTCCAGGCCTCCCTGTCCATCACCAACTCCCGGAGCTTGCTCAAACCCATGTCCATTGAGTCGGTGATGCCATCCAACCATCTCATCCTCCGTCGTCCCCTTCTCCTCTCGCCTTCAATCTTTCCCGGCATCAAGGTCTTTTCTAGTGAGTCACCCCTTCACATCAGATGGCCAAAGTATTGGAGCTTCAGCTTCAGCCTCAGTTCTTCCAAAAAATATTCAGGGTTGATTTCCTTTAGGATTGACAGGTTTGATCTCCTCATAGCCCAAGGGACTTTTAAGAGTCTTATCCAACACCACAATTCAAAAGCATCAATTCTTCAGCGCTCAGCCTTTTTTATGGTCCAACTCTCATATCCATACATGACTACTGGAAAAACCATAGCTTTGACTAGGCAGATCTCTGTCAGCAAAGTAATGTTTGCTTTTTAATACGCTCTCTAGGTTTGTCATAGCTTTTCTTCCAAGGAGCAAGTGTCTTTTAATTTCATGGCTGCAGTCATCATCCGCAGTGATTCTGGGGCCCAAGAAAATAGTCTGTCCCGGTTTCCATTGCTTCCCCATCTATCTGCCATGAAGTGATGGGACTGGATGCCATGATCTTCGTTTTTTGAATGTTGAGTTTTAAGCCAGTTTTCTCACTCTCTTTCACTTTCACCAAGAGGCTCTTCTGTTCCTTCCCCTCTGGGTCCCTGGATATCAGAGCTCTCAGGGTGTGGTTCTGACCGCTGATAAGAGGCAGTCTCGTTCCTTAGGGCCTCACTGGCTCCAGGGGTGGGTCCCACTTCCAGCTGGAGGCTCTAACGGGTGGAGGGCAGGCTTCCTTTAGGACCTCAAGTTGTTGTTCAGTCGCTCAGTCATGTCCCACTCTTGGCAACCCCGCGGACTGTAGCCCATCAGGCTCTTCTGTCCATGGGATTTCGCTGGCAAGAATACTGGAGCAGGTTGCCATGCCCTTCTCCAGATCTTCCCAGATCAGGGATCAAATGTATGTCTCCTGCACTGGCAGGTGGGTTCTTTACTGCTGAGCCACCAGGGAAGCCCAGGACCCCCAGGGTTTAGGATAAACAGAGGTGCCCACAGTGCACACCTGCCTAGGTTGTGAGTGACCAGGGTTCATCTGGCAAAGCTTGAAGAACAGGCCTGGTTCTGAGAGGAAGGTGTCTGAGTCCCCTCTGACTGCTATAGCAAATGACCACAAACTTGGGGGTTTACAACCACACAGTTATTCTCAGTTCTGGAGGTCAGAGTCTGACATGAGTCTCACTGGGCTAAAAGCAAGGTGTGGGAAGGGCTGTGCTCCTCCTGGAGGCCCCAGGGGAGGGCCTGTTTCCTGGCCTTTTCCAGCTTCCGGAGGTGCCTGCACTCCTTGACTGTGGCCCTTGCTTCATCTTTAAAGCACAGGGCTCTAACCCAGCCTCTCCTCACATCTCCCTCCTGGACTCTGATTCTCCTGCCCCGCTCTTTTAATGACCCTTATTCTTTTAACGACCCTGGTGATGACCTTGGATCCCCCCACATAATCCAGATTAATTGCCCCACCTCAAGGTCAAGTGATTAGTAACCTTAATTGTATCGGCAGCCCTAATTTTCCTATAACATACTCTTTACTGACTGAGTCACCAGGGAAGCCCCATCATTGGATCATGTCCCCATAATTCATATTCACTTGGTCCCCAGGGATGGGGGCATCTTTGGAACAGGAAGGGCATTACTTTGCCTGAGTAGAAGAGAAATGCAAAGAAGATGGAGGCAATGTTCCCAACTGGCAGAGTCGGAACTCTCTGAAACCCTAGCCTTAGAAGGGGTCTGATAGGACTAGCTTGTAGCTGAATTTCGTGAGTGTGTGTGTGTGTGAACATGTCTGCTTATATGAGTGTGTGCCTGAGGGTATGAGTGCACATGTGGGTATGTTGCATGCTACGGTGTCACGAGGCTTCTGGGCCTGCAGCCTTGTACTTGACCCTCCCTGACCTCACTCTGAACCATGCTACTCCAACATTCCAACCCGCCTTGCTCAACCTGGCACCCCTGCCGGGCATTCTCTTCCCCCTTCCTGCCCAACACCCCTCTGAGAGAAGACACACTGCTTGCTGGGTGGTCTGTCTCCTGTACTGGCTGGTGGGCTCTGATGGGCACAGAGAGATGCTCTTCTTTCTCATTCTTCCCTCCTTAGCATCGTGCCTGGGGTAGGTGCCCAACAGACAGAGGACCACTGACAACATCAAACTTATACTCCATGGAAAAGTGGTACTCTGTGGGCTTCAGAACCCATGGATCTGCCCTCAAATTCTGCCTCCATCCTTGTACAACTGTATGGCTTTGCTTGAGTTACTCATTTTCCTGGAACCTCAGGTCCCATATCCATAAAATGGTGACAAAGATAGCATCACGGGTGATAGTAAAGATGAAATGAAATAATCCATGTAGTGCCCATGACAAGACCAAGCATACAACAAAGGCCCAGTCATCATTAAGTCGTCATCACCACCACCACTGTCATCATCTTCACATGCCCTGGAAGGAGGGAGCACAGCTCACCTTCTCCAGATTACAGGACACTCCACAGGGTTGACGGGGAAGACATCCCACTGTGGTTCCCAAGTGGAACCCAGGTCTCCAGAAATTAGGTGAACATTCTGAGAACCCTAATAGCATGGGCTCAGCTTAGCCAGAGAGTAAAGAAAGCTGGTGCCAACTCCTTGGGGTCGTTTCCCATTTTTTGACCAACCTAAGAAAGTTGGTTTTGGTTAGCTTGTGTTTGTCCAGGGTCCCTTGGAGGGTAGGAGAGGGTGGGAGGAGCCAGTCCTAAGATTCTCAGAATCCTTAAGAGCCAGGAAAAGTCCGCTGCATGAGGGCATCAACACAAAACAAGAAGCCATAGAGTCACACATCTGGCCACCTTACCTAGCAACCGGGTAGACAAACATTCACTGCAGTTTGCCTGCAATGGTCCTGTGTTCTGACACCGTTATTAACCACCCCAGTGGTCCTGTGTTCTGAGACCATTATTAACTACCCCAAATGTCCGGTGTTCTGACACCATTATTAGCCACCCCACTGTCATCTCTAAAGGGCTCTAGTTTGGACCCTAGGTTATGTGTGGTTACGTGAGTCAGCCCCTGCCCACATGCAGACTGGACACTGACAACAACTCCCTCATCACAACCACAATCTCAATTATACCGTAATCATGGCTAATAATCAAAATACCTGACCTTGGTCTAGAGTAGTTGTTCTCCCGGGGGCGGCAGTTGATGATGTCCAGAGACGTTCAGAGTTCTCACAAACTGGAGTGGGCATTGGCTATTGACATCTAGTGGGTAGAGGCCAAGGATGCTGCTGAGAATCCTACAATGCACCGCCAGCCCTAACCGCAAGAATGACTCGTTCCACGATGCTGATGCCGGAGGTGCCACAGTTGGGAGATCTGGGCCAAGAAGCATCCCTCCGTGGTTTGGGGGTGGTGAGAGGGTCAGAGACCAACCTAAATGGTTCACATTCTAAGGTCAGCTTTTGCTAGCTGGGTTCATTTCAGTTCAGTCGCTCAGTCGTGTCCAACTCTGCGACCCCATGAACGCCAAATGATGGCAACTGTTAAATCTCTCTCCCTACAATTTCATTTTTATCCAGTGGAGTCAGGAGAGTACCAACGTGAGGAGGATTTAGTGAAACAAGCCAACTGTTGGGCTCCCAGCATGGGCTGGGCTTTTAGGTAAGCTGCTACACGCATGGGTAGAGTTTGCATTCTTGGGAGGCTCTTTCCCAGGGAGCGTGTCACTTGCTCCTCTGCTTTCTTACCTCTAAAATGGGTAGAGTAACACCCCTGTGCAGGCTTCCTCTAGGGATGAAAGAGGGGACCTGTGTTAAAGCATCCATCGACGTGGCTCTTATCCAGGACCACACTGCAAAGCAAGTAGGTCCAACACGACTGTCCCTGCAATGGGGTGTGACGGAGATCCCCCAGCCAGAAGAACAGCTAGGGGTCCTGTCACCCCAGCAAGTATCTCGGGCCCGGCCACTGTGTTTGTGGAAATCCAGCAGTCAATTTTCAACCCTTTTCAAAAACTGGGAATAAACATTGGGAAACGTGCTGGAGTGTCCCCCCGGGGGAAGGAAGAGCAGTCACGTTCAAGTGCAACCATGTCCAAAGTCTGGGCGTCTGACCGGCCGGTCGCAGGGAGGGGCCTGATAAACACTCGCAGCCTCCTGCACGCAGGCGTCCGGCCCTGGTGCCGCGGACTCTCAGCCCACCGATAAGGAGGCCCGGCCCTGCCTTCGAGGAGACCTGTCAGTTTCACCAGGAAGTTGAGAGGTCGGCTCCAGAGGGGCGGTGGACCTCACCCGCTTCCGTCTCCCAAGGGCCTGCCTTGCTTAGGACACGGTGTGGCGCTGGGTCCTCAGCTCCTAGTCCACTGCCCTGTCTTTCCTAGTGGATCCTTCTGAGCCAAGGGCTTTCCCCTTCCTTTCTTGCTACCTAAACTAGCTGTACTGTTGAACTAAGTCCCAACTGGACTCTGGCTATTGAGCACCTCTATGCTGGGCCCTGCTTACCAGCCTCTCATTGACCTCCTTCTGAAACCCTGTGAAGGGCATTCTACACATCTCGTCCTTCAGTCCCAACTCTAGAAGGAGACATGCTTCAGAGGGGTTAAGTAAGTTGCCCAGAGTCACACAGCTCCTAAGTGGGAGGACTGGTGTTTAAATTCAGTTCCTACTGACAAAGAACTTCATATATTTTACTTGAAGGATGGAAAGCTCCTCACTTTGAAGGGTCAGTCTTGTTGCAAAACAAGTCAGTCCGATGGAAGATGCTAAATTAACTGGGGGAAACATAGGGATGAGCTTTGGGGTGACGATGCCGAGTTGCCACTCTGGCCTCCTGGCATGTACCCTCCCAGAAATAATAAAGGTCAGCCCAGAAATCTCTTGCAGCATTCAGGATGTGAATTCAAGAGCCAACCAGAACAGAAGGGAAACAAAGCCGTCAGTGGGTATAAGGTGAGACAGCCAGGACAGCGTCTAGGACAAAAGATGCTGAGCCACCAGCTGGGAAGCTGACATGGGTGTCCCCTGACCCCCGAGCAGGACAGGCTTATCTCTGGGGCCAGTGACAATGACACACACGCCAACATTGTCCACCACTTATTAGCGGTTTCCTCAGGCCAGGTGCTATTCTAAGCAAGCTCCACACCCCCACGCACCCATCAGTGAGTTCACACAATGTTCACAGAAGCCTCACTCTCACCCATTACTGTTATCCCCATTTTACAGATGAGAAAAAAGAGGCTGAGAGATGTCACAAGGTTGCGTGGCTACTCAGTGTCTAGAAGCATGGGCTGTGGAGTCAGAAAACCTGGATTTAAGGCAGACTCTGTCAGTTACTAGCTGTCTGAGACTTGGAGCAAAACTGCTTTTAATTCTTCTGAGCTTCAGTTTATGTGTCTGCAGAATTTGAAAAGACCCTGATGCTGGGAAAGATTGAAGGCGGGAGGAGAAGCGGACAACAGAGGATGAGATGGTTGGATGGCATCACTAACTCAATGGACATGAGTTTGAGAAAACTCCGGGAGTTGGTGATGGACAGGGAGGCCTGGCGTGCTGCAGTCCATGGGGTCACAGAGTCAGACATGACTGAGCAACTGAACTGAACTGAGAATGGGGTTCTGGCAGGGGGCTTCCATTCATAAAACCTTTTGGGAAAAAGTGAGGATGAAATGGGACGATGAGGGTAGCTGGACACAGGACCTGGAGGACAGAAACAACTGGTGAAAAGAAGCTGTGCTTCAGGGTTTAAGCCTGTGTGTGTGTGAGCATGTATGTGTGTGAGTGTGTGTGAGTGTGTATGTGTGTACATGTGTGAGTGTGTGTACGTGCATATGTGTGTGTGGGGGAGGGTGCCTGTGTTTGAGAGTGAGGGAGTGAGCCAGAGTCAGCAGCCCCTGACCTGGGAAAGCTGGAGAAGGAGAGACCCTTTCTCAGAAGGTTCAGGCCAACTCTTCACTCTTTCAAACTTAGGCAGGTACCTCCAGGTGCGCCTCTCACACCTGTGGGCCAGGATGCTGGCAGGGAGCGTCATGGGTGACCCTGACTTGATGCTGGCCTGTGGTCCCATCACTTCATGGCAAATCGATGGGGAAACAGTGGAAACAGTGACTGACTTTATTTTTTGGGCTCCAAAATCACTGCTGATGGTGATTGCAGCCATGAAATTAAAAGACATTTACTCCTTGCAAGGAAAGTTATGACCAACCTAGACAGCATATTAAAAGCAGAGATATTACTTTGCCAACAAAGGTCCACCTAGTCAAAGCTATGGTTTTACAGTAGTCATGTATGGATGTGAGAGTTGGACTATAAAGAAAGCTGAGTGCAGAAGAATTGAGGCTTTTGAAGTGTGGTGTTGGAGAAGACTCTTGAGAGTCCCCTGGACTGCAAGGAGATCCAACCAGTCCATCCTAAAGGAGATCAGTCCTGAATATTCATTGGAAGGACTGATGTTGAAGCTGAAACTCCAATACTTTGGCCACCTGATGCGAAGAGCTGACTCATTTGAAAAGACCCTGATGCTGGGAAAGATTGAAGGCAGGAGAAGAAGGGGACAACAGAGGATGAGATGGTTGGATGGCATCACCGACTCAATGGACATGAGTCTGAGTAAACTATGGGAGTTGGTGATGGACAGGGAGGCCTGGCGTGCTGTAGTCCATGGGGTTGCAAAGAGTCAGACACGACTGAGCGACTGAACTGCACTGAACTGAACTGTGAGCTCTCGGCCCAACCGGCGGGACTCGGGGAGAGGCTGAGTGCTGGGTGGGGCTTGGCTAGGCTCCAAGAGCAGGCCTGGCGCCCGGGCTGAGGCCAGAGACAGGCCAAGGTCAGCCTGCGGGGCCTGAGGGGAGAGGCTGAGGTGCCTGGGGTGGGGGTAGGAGAAAGGCCAGAGGCCCAGCTGCCTGGTAGGGCGGGTTCCTAGGCCAGGAGGGCTGGGGGCTTCCTGGAGCTGAGGGAAGATGGTGGCTTCTCTTCCTCCCGTATCCCTGGGGGTCCCCACTTGAGACTGTGCAGACGTAGGAGAAGCTCTGAGATGTGAACACCCACGTCCTCAGGAGATGGGCCTGGAGGCCGGGAGTGGGTCTGAGTCAGGCCCGCCAGGAGGCCTGAGGCCGGCTGCCTCTTCTCCTACCCACTGCCCACCTTTCCAGATGGAAAGGCCGTGGGCAGACCTGGCCAAGGTCCTGGCCCCAACAGGCCCGAGTCTTTGATGAGGCAGGTGATCTCACCTGCGCTCAGCTTCCTCCTGGGTGCAATGTGAGTAATCGCAGAGAATGCTTCCAGACACTGCTGTCCAGAGCAGGGGAGACTAGCCAGGACATTCTAACATGTCTGCTCCAGAAGAGGGATTTCCCCGCGGAAGGCAGGGCCCGGTCTCACTCAGCTCCCCCATCGCTGGTAAATAAGAGGCCCTGGAGCTGCAAGGGGATCGGTGTCCTCACTAAGCGAGTGTGTGGGTGGGATTCACCAGCTCTCACCGGGATGTCAGCATGAGGGGGCAGAGAAGCAAGGGAGCTCTGAGTCCCCCGAGGGCATCGCACATCTTGGGACGGTCCTGGTCTCCAGCCAGACTCCCGCCTCCCCACCTCTGCGCATGCGCCCGGTCAGGACCAGCCTTCGTGGTCCCGTGTGTCCCCAGCCTCGCCTCTGACGGCCGCTGCGGGCTTCCAGCCTAGACTCCTGCTCCTCAGGGAGGACTATCCCACCCAGCAGGCTGGACTGGGTGCCCACTGGCCTCTGTTCCCACAGGAGTCATATTACAGGGAGATCTCTCGCTTGATCCTTATGAAAGTAAGAAATCTCTGAGGTGGGGACATCACAGAAAATAGGCCCTAGCACAGAATTGAGCACTTGATGTATGTTTCTGAACAGAACGACGAGTTCCGAGGTGATTCAGAGACCCAGCGTCACCAGAGACATCCCCTGGGACATCCCTCTCTGTGGCCTGAATTCCTGGAGAGGGCGAGCACTGAGTTTTCACTCCAAGGTGTTTCTCACCTGAAACACTCCAGAGCTGAGGCAGAACAGGGGGAGAAGCATCCTGAGGACAAACGCACTCCCACCCAAGCAGGGTGGGCCACACATCCCCACGCACCTCTAGAGACACTGGGCTTGTTTGGAAGCCCTTTCCACCAGGATCTGTTTCTGTTATTTGCTAAACCCCTTCATGAAGAAGTCATTTATGGATGTGAGAGCTGGACCATAAAGAAGGCTGAGCATCGAAGAATTGATGCTTTCGAACTGTGGTGCTGGAGAAGACTCTTGAGAGTTCCTTGGACAGCAAGGAGATCAAACCAATCAGTCCTAAAGGAAATCAACCCTGAATACCATGAATAATGGAAGGACTAATGCTGAAGCTGAAGCTCCAATACTTTGGCCACCTGATGCGAAGAACTGACTCACTGGAAAAGACCCTGATGCTGGGAAAGGCTGAAGGCAGAAGGAGAAGGGGATGACAGAGGATGAGGTGGTTGGGTGGCATCACCGACTCAGTGGACATGAATTTGGGCAAGCTTCAGGAGTTGGTGATGGATAGGGAGGCCTGGTGTGTTGCAGTCCACGGGGTTGCAAAGAGTCAGACGTGACTGAGCAATAACAATTGTGAAGATGTATGACCAGTGAGGGCCCTTAAAATGCTCTGTAGTGTCTGGATTGTTTTAAAAAAGAAGCACAGAGAAGGGACCCATGTGTGCCCGGGGGCCCCAGATCATCACCCCACTAACAGCTCGGGGTGCCGCAGAATCAATTAATGACGCACATGGCAATTAGAAGCGCTGCAATCTCCTTTTTTTTTTTTCCCCTTTACCAGTCTGACACTATTTATGCTTAACTGTGAGTCAGACTGAGGACATCTCCCCTGTGGATGACAGCAAGAAAGGAACGAATTTGCGAAACTGAAAAGGGAAATCTCAGATTTACAAGGAAGTGTCAGTGTGGATTCCTGGCTGTTAGCACCACCGGGGGAGACGGTAGAGGAAGCTGCAAATCCCCAAACCTGTTTTTCCCATGAAGAGCATCCCCCTTCTTTCTCTCACCTCCCTGGGCATGCCCACATGCATCTTTCGTTCATCCCCTCCTTTCTGCAGGCAACGTGGACGTCGGGAGTGGCACCTACACACTGCAGACACTGTGGGTTCCCTGTGACTATAAAACTACACCGCCCAAGGGCTGTGGCTCATCACTCGGCAGCGGAAGGTTCGATGCGGAGTCCTGGATGCCTGCTCTGGAGCCCCTTCTGAGAGGGGGTGGCACGGTGGACCCAGAGGTCCCAAGTACAGTGGTGTGGAGGCACCCACGTTCAC
The DNA here is from genome assembly GCF_054371585.1 of Giraffa tippelskirchi. Classification (NCBI taxonomy): domain Eukaryota; kingdom Metazoa; phylum Chordata; class Mammalia; order Artiodactyla; family Giraffidae; genus Giraffa; species Giraffa tippelskirchi. The sequence goes on along the minus strand of NC_137281.1, from coordinate 54,301,551 downwards.
GTCCAAGCAGTGAGTCCACATCATCTGAGCACCGAGTGTTCCTCCAAGGCGTGGATCCCGGGGCCCACGGGAGGGCCCGTCCTGAGATAACATCCCTCTGGGTTCCCTCCCCACCTCGCAGTGACGTCTACGCGAGAGGCTCTGGGCACACACGCAGGGACATTGCTTCACCCCCGATGAAGAAACCCCGCTGACCCACCGAACTGCAGAAGCAGTGTCACAAGTGATCGAGGAGCCGAGGATGGGTGGCTGGCACCTCAGGTTTGGTGACAACAAACAGACCCGCAGGGGTGGATGAGTTGGCTTAGCCCCCATGGTCCCTTTTCCTCTCCCTGTAAACCTGGTGCATGGACATCACTGCTTCCCTTGCTTTCTGATCTCAGGGACCTTCCGCCGACCCACCATACCCCGTCTGCTCCCTTCGATGCCAAACATACAGTCAAGTTGTCTTTTGCAAAACACCAAAACAGCTAAGTCCCAAAGGAAGCCTTCCACTGTGGGCAGTTCACCCAGGTCTAGGTTATGGCTTTAATGGCAATAAACACACCCGCCCTTCAAGTTCGAAGTAAATCATAAGTAGCAGCACTGGGCTCTTGTATTATCTTATTTAGCCCTCACGACAATGCTAGTAGGCAGGCGGTGCTGGCCTCATTTTAGAGAGGAGGGAGGTGGGTCTTCCCGTCTCATCTCCCCCCAGGCCTGACCATTTCAGTGCATGCCACTCACACCCTCAACCACCAGAGGCATCTGTGTGCCCGAGGCTTCCCCTGGCCGTGGGAGCCCACTCTGTGCAGAGGTACGGCAGGCAGGGGCCATGAGAAGTCAGTGTATCAATGCCCCAGCTCCCTTGCCACTTGGGTGGGGAGACCCTGAGGCATGTGTGCTACACCATCCCCCCTCTCCAGGTTCTCGGTAGGATTACCTCCAGCTGCCCGCGGTGGTTACTTGTGTCCTTATTGCATCCTGGGATTACCTCCCAATTAAACTACATGCCTTCAAATCCTTGTCTCAGGGTTTGTTTCTGGCAGGAGGAGCCAGAGAGGTCAGGTGACTGGCCCCGAGCGTGCTGGGCGTAAGGTTGACCCAGATCTGACTCAAGTTTCCCATGATCCCCCAAAAGCTTGTGAAGGTCACCCCAGAACTGATCTATGACCTGACAGTCCCCCAGACCTGCTTCTGTGCACAGACCCCAGGGGTGAACTGCAGAAGGCAGTTCACGCCCTTTGTTGGATGGGGGAGGCCAGAGGGACATCTGGACGTCCCGAGGCTGGCTGGGGCCCAGGCGCAGGCTCTCCCGACTCTGTGTCCAGTGTTCTTGGCAAGTGGGGCGGGTGGCCAGCCCACCACCCCCTGGTCGGAGCACAGCACCTAAGGTTCCCGCATGTGCTCAGCCCGCTTCCAGCGTGTGCTCATGTGCGAGGCTGGCACCAGGGAGGGTGTCGTCTGGCAGTGCGATCCTTCACGCAGAACATTAAGCCGAGGTCCTGCACGGGCTCGAACATTAACCATCCCCTGGTACCCATGAAGAAGAGCTACGGGTTTTATTAACCTCTGTGTCCTGGACGCGCTGCACAAGGCACGCCATCATTAACCTACCTCCAGACGGGGGCCGGGGGCCTCTTTTCCAGCTCTGTTCCGAGAGCACGGGCCCCACGAAATGCCCTCAATAATTTAAGGAAACTACCAAAATGTGACCATAAAGGATATAACTTCACCTCAAGGATGACGATCCATAAAGATTTTGCGATAGTAAAAACTGTGCTTTGTTCTGTTACAAGCCTTCTGAAAGTTTCTCTCTGTCCCTCTGTGCATGCGTGCGTGTGTTTGTCGGAGGGGGATGAAGTCACGGAGCCGTATTGTCCCTGTGATGGGGGATTTGGCTGGGGTTTAATTATTCCTAACATCATGGCCATAGCACGACCCACTAACAACAGCTCAGCCTGCGTTTCCAAGTCCCACCGGTAATCGCACAAGCACGTAGTATCCCTCATTGCTCCCCCGTGTCAAAGGTTCTTCCCCACCCCCCCCAATTCCAGACATACAGCTTCATTATAAAAATGGAACCGGCCCAGAGCACCCGCCTCCATTCTGACACCGTGTGAATTTAAACACGGATCCTGTTCAGCCACCCCACGGAGAGGACTGGGGCTTGGGGGCTTTGTTTCATGAATGCCTCAGTTAGTCTTATGCGCTTTTAATTTTCACCCCTTATGGTGGCTTCCAATTTGCTGCTGACAGACAAGGGGAGGGGTGGGTTATTTCAGCAAGGATCCTAGGAGAGGAATTCCTTCTCAGAGGGAGATAGGCTTTTTCTACAGTTTTACACATTAAGAAGCTGGAGCTGTAAAAGAAGAAGTAATTAAGTACATGTATAATAGGCTTTTTATCTTAAAAAAAATAAAACTCAACAGGAGGGTGGGTGGAGGAATGGTGAAAAGCAGGGGGCTTTAGGAACAGGAGTGTTGAGATGATTTCTCTCGTTGACTTTTAATAAGTCGCTAAAAACTGCTGCATCTCGGTTTCTTGAGCTGTAAATTGAAATTTAACCGTGATACCTCATAAGCTCCCTCCCTGCCTTCTTCCTTCCTTCCTTATTTTCGTCTTCTCTTTTTTCACTTCCTCCCCCTCTATTTCCACCCCCTCCTTCCTTGGCTCCTTCTCTGCTCTCTCCTTCCTCCTTCCTCAAACAACACAGTCAATGCCTACTATGTGCGAAAAACTAGGAGTCAGGGGTCCAGAGAGGAAGAAAAAGAGTCTCTGACCGCAAAGCCTTTAATCCAGCCTTGGGGGAGAAGATCAGATGAGCTTTCCTTAAAAAAAAGAAAAAGCCTCTTATGGATGAGAAAGAGTCGTTAGAGAGATGCATATTTTAATTAGAATTGCCCAAGTATGTGCACATTATGATGGTTTTCAAAAGTTAGGGCTGCACATAGACCCTCAGTTTCACGTTGTGCGTAACTCTCCCACTGGAAGGGTGGGGCCCGTGGGGATCACTGCCTAGACCACGACGTGGAGAGCGCCCCCTGCAGTTGTGCCATTTGACGGCCCTGGAGGAAAGGCCAAACAAGTGGGGTGCAGGCTCCCCTCCCTACTTTCATCCGGGGCAATGACCCTTTTCATGTGGTTTGTAAGTGGTGGGACGAATTGAGAGAGTAGCACTGAAACATATACATCACCATGTGTAAAACAGATAGCCAGCGGGAATTTGCTGTCTGATTCAGGGAGCTCAGACTGGAGCTCTGTGACGACCAGAAAGGGTGGAATGGGGCGGGGGTGGGGGTGGGGGAGGAGGTTCAAGGGGGAGGAGGTTCAAGAGGTAGGGGACATGCTTACACCCACGGCTGATTCATGTTGACGTGTGGCAGAAACCAACATGATATTGTAAAGCCATTATCCTCCAATTTAAAATGAATAAATTAGTAAAAAATAAGTTGAACTTGTAGTCTAAGGGACTTCAAACAGAAAAAAATAATACTTGAAAGCCACTGATCTTAGGGGTCGATAAATTGCCCTTAACTGAATTGGCAAACCAAATGACCACATGGAAAATGAAAAAGAAGGGGTTTCTTTTCTCCCCCAAGAAATATATTTGAGAAGATTCTCAAACAACCCTGTCCTGATTCTGCCCATTTGAAACATGTTCAATTAAAAGCTGAGAGACAGCTGTTTCCAGGCTGCTGGGTATTTCTGAACCTCATGTGGTCCACGGAGTGAGGTCTGGCTTGCTGTGTAGTCTGGCCCTCGAGTTTCCCCGGACAGGTAGCTGTGTCTTGACCACACAGCCGCTGGGCTCTCTCTGCAGACCCGAAGCCACCCCCCGGAGTGCTCTGATGATGCCCTAAGCACACCCCACCTCGCCAAGTTCCTCTGCAGCTCTGGGCAATGTGTAAACAGCGACACAACTGCCCAGAGAACTGGCTGCAGCACATCCTGGGGAGAAGGAAGATGGGATAAACAGGACAGGAGAGTGGGCAGAAGAGGCCAGTCTCAACTCCAAAAAGGCTAGACCAGCTCATGGTCAGATGGAGCTTTCTGTGGCGTAGGACAGTTCTGTGTATCTGAGCTCTCCAATGCCCCAGGTGGCTCTTGAGCACTTGAACTGTGGCCAAGTATGACTGAGGAACCGCATTTCATTCTTATTTCTTTATAATTCAGGTTTAAAAGCAACATGTGGCCAGTGGCCCCCGGATTGGACAGGGCGCCTCTAAACCCACCCCAGCCTCCGTGAGCACGTCGGGTCGCTGCAGCAGGTGTTCAGGTCCTAGTTCAAGTCACCTGCAGAGTCAACAAGTAATTCATGCACCTTGGGCATGAGTCATGCCCAGTGCTCTGTACAGCCGTGGAAGGAAACATACACTTAGACAGTTCCTGAGCTCCAGAAGCTGCTGGCACTCTATTGAGGGAGGGAGTCATGGCAACCAATAATGTGTAGGGGCTGTGACTTGGGATGCGGGCAGAGAGGAAAGAGCACAGAGAATATAGGAAGGCTGTGTGGAGGAGGCAGCATTTAAGCTGCTCCCATAGGGTACTTGCTCTTGCAGAGAAAAAGAGGAACACTCCAACAGAGTGGAGAACAGAGACAAAAACTCAGAACCATGATGTGACTATAGATTGAGGATAATTTACAGGAGACTGGAATTTGGGCGTGAAACGGGGGTGGTTAGGGGCAGGGAAGCCAGAGACGATTCCTCAAGGAGGATGCATGGAGCCAGACAATGAGGGAGTTTGGACCTGACCTGAACTTAGAGACTCCTTTGACGTTTCCTTAGGCACTGACCTTAGAGACCTGAGCCCACTGTCAAATGAAATGCCCTTATCACCTTACTGTTCCTATCTTCCCCATCCTTCAAGGCTCTACCTGAATCCTGCCTCCTCCAGAGCCCCTCTGACCTCTCCTCTCTACACCACTCCTTCCCTTTTTCGCAGTAACCGCTGGGTGACTCCACTACATCCCTGACTTGGTCTTGCAGGTTTCCCACACCACCTCAAGTCCTGGTGACTGGGGCCTCACCATTATCATGATTTTTTGTCACCATGGGCTCAAGAACGGAGTATGAACCAGTAAATAGCCTTTGCTGGATAATTAATTTGGTCTGATGCACTGCATCTCCAGTGTCGTGGACCTGGAGATCTATATAAACATCTGTGATTCTTGGGTTATCAGCACTTGAGTTGGCTGCCCAGTATCCATACCTCGTGCCTTTTATTATTGATAGCCAACCTCTGTGTCATTCAAAGAGGCCTCCAAAGTCAGCCCGACTATGAGCACTGGGGAAAGCCCTGGAAAGCCTTGCTGGGGCAGGGGAAGCAGAGAACTGCCTAGCAGTCTGACCGGCTCTTTTTTTTTATCTAAGTCATCCTGGAGATCCCTAGGCCCTGAGAGATGAAGACCACCCTCAAGCTGAACTGAGTTGTATGGCTTACTTGGGTGATGAAGACATCTGGTCAACCCCCAGTGCTGTCTCTATTTACTGAATTGCTCTTTGGAACTTTCTAGACCCACCTCCCCCCAGGCCTTTCCTCTTGCTCATCTTTCTGCCTGTGACACCCTCACCCACACACATCTCCTCTTCCAAGTCTCCACTTAGGCCCCTGCACCTTTGGGTCAACCTCCGGAAGCACCCAGCCGCACCCAGGCACCCCCTTCTGCATTTCCCTGGTACCCTTCAATAAAGCTCATACTGGAGATGAAGCCTAGATGGTATGAAAAGTTTCGTGATGCTGGTGGTGGTTGTTGCTGAGACCATGACTACCATAATGATTCACTTTTTTCCCCTTCTGCATATCTGGCACCTGGCAGAGCTTGAGTACAGCGTGGGTGTTCCCTGAATGAATGAAATACATCCGTCCAGCCTCAGATGACACTCAGAGGTCTGTGACCTGGGGTGATTTCAACATCAAGCTTGAAAACACAACAGGACAAAGATGAGTCTTCAGAGACGCTGAAGCTCACGAAGGTGCAATACACATGTTGTCAGCGGAGGGGTCAGCTGGCAGCGTGGGGGAAGGGGTGTGATCCAGGTAGCACCAGGTGTGAACAGGAAGGGAGCAACCACTAGAAGATGCTGGAGGAGGAGGGGCCTCCTGACCTCCCAGGCAGGCTTGCATCTCTCTTTTCTCCTCGTGAGGAGGACGTGATGGGTGTCGGCGGAGGTGGGTTCCACCCCAGCCCTATGGCTCGAATATTCCATGAGGTTTCTGAGCCCAGGTCTCTGTAGCTGGCACTACTGACAGCTGGGCTGGGTGACTCTTCACCATGGGGCTGCCCTGTGCACTGCCGGATACTGAGAGTGTTCTTGGCCTGGACCCTCTTGGCCACAGCACCCTATTCTCTGCCCCCTCTCTGCTCCTGAGCACATGTAAAATGTGGATGACCATCCCGATAGGGTCGATAGGGTCGGCCTGTTGTTCGGATCAAATGAGGTCACCTGCAGGAAAGTGCTTAGCCCTGGGCTGCTGGAGGGCTGAGAGGCCACATGAAAGGACAGAGGAAAGCCTCCCCTCCCCCGTCCACACCCTGCAAGGCTCGGGAGATAATAGGGGAGGAGGTGATCCATCAGTCCCTGTCCTGAAATCCCACAAGAGTCAGCAGCTCTGGCCCTCGCCTTGCTGGGGAGGTATGTAAATACAGAGTTATCAGGGCCAGCATCTGTGAGAGTTAAAGCAGGAAGTCCTTACAACTTCCTGTCAAAACACAAGTGACAAACTTGGATAAACAGCGAGAGAAAAGATATTTCTGTATCATCACTGGCCCCTCCAAAAGTTTTTTTTCTGTCTCTGACACATACACACACACAAGACACACACCCACTCACGTACACACACACAAGCTTCCTCTGGTAAGATGCAATGTGAAGTAGTTGTCAGTGTGCTCCAGTCTGGAGTTGGACTTGGGTTCAAGTCTCAGCTAAGCTGCTTATGAGTTCTGTGACTTAGATCCAGTTAATTTAATGCTTTGAGCCCAAGCTGCCTCTCTTCAATCCAAGGAGAAGGATGGAACCTAAGTCTCATTTTGCGGTGAGAATTAAATACAATGACATATACCACTAACATATGTATTTCTCTCATAGGTAGTGTCCACTTTGGGATCAGGTGCCTGGTGGCACTAGTGGTAAAGGACTCACCTGCCAGTGTAGGAGATGTAAGCAACAAGGGTTCAATCCCTGGGTCGGGAAGGTCCCCTGGAGGAGGGCATGACACCCCACTCCAGTATTCATGCCTGGAGAATCCCAGGGACAGAGGAGCCTGGTGGGCTACAGTCCATTGGGTAACGAAGAGTCAGACACAACTGAAGTGACTTAGCACACAGCACAGCCTGGAATCTAGTAAACACTCAATAAATACTAGTTCTTCTGCATGTTGTTACTAGTAAGGTCAGAAACATCCCTGAGGGGCAATCGTGGGTCTCCAGAAAGAAGGGATGTGGGGTGGGGGTGAAGGGACCATCGCCCACTGGAGAAGACTCAGCAAATGGAAGCCCAATCAAGGGCATATCAGTGGGTATTGAAATGGAAAGAAGGTGGGCCTTGGGATCAGACTCAACTAAGTTCCAATCCTGACCCCAACACTTACCAGCTGAAGGACAGACCCCCTTCTCCATGTGAGCCCACAAGCTCACCCTTTCTGAGCCTCTGAGGTCAGTGTGGGGGGGGTCAGCATTGCCTTTGCCAACTCAGAGGCTAGCAACTCTCTCTCAAATATCTGCCTGACCCCGAACCAAGTATAAGAGATACAGGGGCATCAACAAATGAGACATGGACCCTGTCCTCAAGGAGCTCAAAGTCTAGTGGGAAAGCCAGACTCTTCAAGAGAAGGCATGGCTCAAAATGCAGCCATAAGAAGGGTAAGACAGAAAGTCCAGATCGAAACGTAGCTGTGTCAGTCAGGAAAGACTAACTTGGTTGCCATAACAAATAACACGCAAATCTCAACCGCTTACACCGACAGAGATTTGCATGCATGTAACGTCCGCTGAGGGACCCAGGGTTCCTTTGGACGATCATGTTCCATAGCAATGCTGCTGCTGCTGCTAAATTGCTTCAGTTGTGTCCGACTCTGTGCAACCCCATAGACAGCAGCCCACCAGGTTCCCCCATCCCTGGGATTCTCCAGGCAAGAACACTGGAGTGGGTTGCCATTTCCTCCTCCAATGTATGAAAGTGAAAAGGGAAAGTGAAGTCGCTCAGTCATTTCCGACTCTTAGCGACCCCATGGTCTGCAGCCTACCAGGCTCCTCTGTCCGTAGGATTTTCCAGGCAAGAGTACTGGAGTGGGGTGCCATTGCCTTCTCCTTAGCAATAGGGTGTCTCAATCATGGGGGTGAGGGAAGGGAGTGCTCCGGGAATTCCACACCTGGCCTTGAATGTTTCCACCTGGAAGTGCCATGCGTCTTTCCCACACAGTTCACTGGACAAAGTAAGTCATGCGTCTGTGCCTACCCTCAAGGGGCCACGTGCTCAGGAGGAGGGGGGAAGCAGGGATGTTGATGAGAAGCCCCAACGTGGACCCCAGCAACGGCTGAGCTCTGCGTGGGCAGGAGTGTCACTGGTGTGTGTTCGTGTTGTCAGCACTCAGTGTGGAACAAGTTGGAGACAACATGTGCTTGGAGAAGGAAGAAAGATGGGGAGGGAGGGGGGATGGAAGGAAGGCAGGCAACTTTCTGGGTCGTTTAGGATCTAGTTATTAGGGAACTTCTCTGCTGTTCAGGAACAGAGCTGTGCATCGGGGAAGGAGTCTCCTTCAAGAGGAAAGGCTCAGCCTGTGATTGAGGCTCACCCATCTCGACATGGTCAGCATTTAAACCCTGGATCACTTCCACTTCTGCAGCTCCGAAGCAGCCTGTGTCCTCAGCCCCTCCTGCAGTCTCCAGCCCACTGATAACTCTGCTCTCCCTCTCAAGGCATCCAGCCCCTCTTCTCTGCCTGGGACAGCCTGGGAAGAGCAAGGGCTGGGGAATCAGTCAGATCTGGGACTTGACTCCTGGACCGTCCCCCTTCTAGCGGCATGCCTTTGAGCTCAACATGCTTGAACCTTGGTTTCCTCACCTATAAAGCAAAGACATCTCTCAACACACAGACCTTCCAATAAATGTTAGCCTCCCTCTTCCCTGCAGGGGCCACACCCTTGAAGCCTTCAGAGCATCCTATTACAGCCCTAGGAATGTCACTCTCCATAAACCTCTGAGCTCTCTGCCAGCCTGGGGCACCCACCGTGGGTGAGTAAAGCCTTTCCTACCTCTTTTCAGCAAAGCAAATGCCCGGGACCTGTCCGCCTCCCCACAGCACTGACAGAGGAGCTGTACTCGGCTCAGGGCTGGTTGCAGCTGCTGCCTGTGGCCCTCGGCTGCCACACGCTGCCCAGGACCAGGGCAGGGGTGATTACTCACTGCTAACAACTACAGACAGGGCACTGCTGGGAGTCGGTGAGCTGTCAGTCTAGAGCCCCGGGTGGAGGCTCTGTTTTCTGGGGGGCATCTTGGACACTCAGGGGTCTCAGGCTAAGTCATCCCCGTTCCTTCATTTACCCCTGAGTTACTGGGTAGCAACTCCGTACCAGGCTCTGTATCAGCGTGTTGGGGTTACAGAGATGACGCACGTGATACACATTTTATTTTTGTAAATGCTTCAAGACATGACTGCTTCTGTTTCTTTTCAGGATGATCTGAGATACTCGGAAGAGTTTTTAAAAAGGAAGTGGTTTATGGTTAAATAGCAAAAAAAAAAAAAATCAGGAATTGGCTGTGACTTTCATAGAATCACATCTTCTTTAAGCTGAAAGATTTAAATACCATCTCAACAGGAGCAGTCCCTCCCTTCTGCAAGTCTTACCGATAAAGGGATAGAACCAAGAGAGGAAAAGGCACTCAGACATTGTCCCGAGGAACTCAGGGCTCCAAATCCCCCAATTTGTCCCTGGTACCAGGGAGGAGAGAGGTATCTGGAGCCCCCGCCGATCTGAAAGCAACAGACAACCTGGATGTTTCGGTTTTCTCCATGTAAAGTTGGGGAAGACATTTGACTGTTGTATGGTGATTTCTTGATGGATTAAAAAAAGAGATAATGAAGGGTTTTTTTGTTTTTTTTTCCCTATATTGTTACTCTGGGGGGATTGAGAGCAGCTCCCTACTAGAGAAGCTGTCATGATGATTCTTGTTTCCACACCAGCATCCTGGCTTTAGTCAGAAAAGTGGAATCCAGGCCAAACATCTTCCTCAAAGATGCCAGCATTTCCAAGACACGTTAAGAGCCAGACTCAGAGATCACGAGGAGGCTCTTCCTTTGCTCCCTCAGCAAAAGTTACTCAGTGAGGGGAGCACCACTCTCATCTTCGACGCAGGCTGAGGAGGTACCCAGGGCCTTTTGGGCAGACTCCAGCATTAACAGGACCTAATTCTTTAATGGACTCTGGGTGCATTTCTTTTCTTGCATTTTGAGGTCTTCAAAAAAAAGCCTGTGGTGAACTGCACTGTCATAAACCTTTTAATAGAAACAATCAAATATCACTTGGTAAAATAATTAGCATCAAAATAGCTCAAAGTCAGCCTGTCCCCGACTTGGTACCAGACGTCCCCAGGGCCCCTGCCTGCCTTGTCCCCGTTGTTAGGTGGTGGAGGGGGCCGCCCTTTGCCCTCTCCCAGCCAGTCTACCAGAGAGCGGTGGAGGTCCAGGCCATGCTATTTGGATGTGCTGTGTTCTTTTGGGTCCGGGCACGGACGGTCCTCCGAGGGGGCTCCCTGCCTGGCCTCGGGGACAGAAGACCATGGAGGGAGCAGGTGTTTGGATGGCCCCCAGCTCCCCCGGGGGCCCGCGTGGACCACTTCCCTTTCTGGGAGCCCTGTGGTCACCCACCCCCTCCCCGCCAGGCTCCTCACTTCCTGCCTGCCTTTCCAAGTGTTTTCTCTTGTTGACCAAATATCAGGAGCTCAGTTTTGTTTGTGACTTCTGGATAAAATATGGCAGGAAAGGAGTGTCCTCTCCGGGTCCAGATAAGGCGCTGATGAAGCATTGCACGCGCACCCAGCTCACACTGCTTTCTCCAGGAAAATATCTGTCTTTCAGCCTGGAAATGGGGACTCTTAGGAAGGGCTAGTTGCCCTGGCCCTCTGCTTAGGCCTCAGCCTGCAGAGACCCCCGGGCCAGCCGCCCCCCTGCCTGGGCACCCTTCCTCTGTACGCGTGCTGGATACCCCGGGACAGGCTACAGATCATCAAGTTGCTTGGCTACAAAGGAAAAAAAAAGAAAGAAATCCTCCACAAGTTCCAACTTCTCCACATCGCAAAGGGTGCCGTTTCACTGTGTCTCCAGAACACAGGCTGAGCTTGAGAGACCAGAGCTGACAGATACGAACATGGGCTGAGTTTTGGAAATAGAGAGGCGTTTCTCATTAGCTGGGGGCCGAGTAAGGCCGGGGGCTTGCCCGGTCAGCTGGGGGCAGTCCCGGAGAAGACAAGGACCCCATGTCCCCACAGAAAATTCTGAATACCTGTACCTCATGTTGGCTGGGGGTAATTATTCACTCATTCTGGGGTGACAGACAGAAAGGGAATTCAGCAAACCCCACAATTTCCTAATTAGCGGGCTGGGAATTCTCCTGATGGTAACTTGGAACAAAAAGAGGCAGCCCCATGGTGAGGGACAGGATTTAAAATAAAACAAGGGATGTGGTGGGGAGAGCAAGTGGCCTGCTCACTGTAGGCTCTGGAACCAGTTCTAGAAGTTTCACATGGGCAACAGAATTTGGCTTTTTAATTTTTTTTTCCCCTTTCCAGAAGCTGCTGCTTACATATGGCAACGGGATCCCCGGGCGCCTACCATATGTAAAGACACCAGGTTTTATGACTTATTGTCAGCAAGATTTATGGAGAGGGGGTCTGATCAGCGATTTTTCATCTTCTCATCTCAGGAGCAAACAGGAAGAGAGGCGCAGGCCCCTCACGGTATCACGGTTGGACCTGCAGGATCCCAACCTGGGGGGCCCCAAACGGGGACCCTGCCCGGGCGGTGCTGTGCCCCCCTCAATAAAGGAAGAGCTTGTCTGAGTGGCAGCAACGATTTATTTGATTAAAACCAGCTACTCTGGAGCTATTTTGCAGTATGTTAATGAGCGCTATATCATAGACATTTATTAAATTAGATTTCATAAATGTCAGCCATGTTTGCACAGGAAATGCACCGGCCTCAGCGTGGACCAAAGGTGGAATTAATTCTCCCCCCACCCCTCAGAAGGATGAGTATCCCCCGAAGGTGGGCTGGGGAGGCGAGGACCATGCTCCCAGCTCAGATGTTTAATATTAGCCCTGGACAAACACAGCGGTTCTGGCTCCCGGCCGCCTGCCCCAATAAGGAGGATTTGGGGAGGCTGAGAGGAAGGAAATAACAGAGTTCAACACTTCCTTGGAACAAGGCTTTGGCTTTTGGTGTCACAATATTTCACCTCTCCCTTACTTTAGAATCAGCACAAACACGGGGCCGTCCGGGCAAACAGTATATAGGAGGAAATGGAGACGCGAGGCCAGGGGCATCCTGGCTTTGGGACCAGTGATTCCTGGCATCCAAAGAGATGTCCTCACCAGCCTGCATGCCTTCAGACCAATGGGCAGGAAGGAACGGATCGAGGGACCCTTTGCAGGCTCCCAGACACAGGCACCCCGAGCCCCAGACTCTTTCCTAGCCAATATTTTGTGCTTTTTATCTCCCATGTCTGTTCTGACCGAGTTAGACCTCACCTGTCCTCTCTGAAGAAACCAACTGACCAAATAACAATGGCCTGTTAAAATGAGGTTCTGGAAGCGGGGAGATTTCCATGGTCAGACACCGTAATTCAGAGAAAAATCTAGAAGATGGAGTCCACCTGGGCATCAAAATAAATCAGTTTCAAATACCTCCTTGGGGTGAAGAAGCCCCAGAGGTCAACTGGAATCGACCTGGTACCCGTGAGCTAGTCCAGTCCAAAACTCTGCAAACTGTGTTTTCTTTCCCGCTTCACAATCCAAGGCATTTTAAACCTCCTGCCAAAAAGAAAATGTGTTCTGCTCATGCTTTTAAGGGACAGCCGTGGAGGAACCAGTGACCTCAGAGACTTTTTGAGAACTTGACATGTACTTTTTTTTTTTTTTAACCTACAGGACAATTCTTCTGCATCTTCTTCAAGAACAACATGATGCAAAAGTGACCAGGGCTGGCACCTGCAGAAACCTGCAGTCACCCAAGCACGGGCTTATGGACTTAGGAAGACAGGGCGATCCTTTGTGTTCGTTCTGACTGAGGCACTGGGTGGAGGGGGCGGGGAATCAGTAAGATTGATTCTTCAGCTGTGCCACATGCAGATGTGTATCCGTGTTCTTGGATGGTGAACAAAGTGCGTGTCACTTTAGATGTGATTTTGTGGGCATGAGCTCCCCCCGCCCCCAAGAGACAGGGCACCCACTTTGAGCAATAGCAGCCGCCAACAAAACAGGGTGATAGTCACCTCTGTGAGCCTGTGGCAACACGCTGGAAAACACATTCCCCACATAACGAAAGGAGATGTGGCCCACTTGGCTATTTCAAGACGACACAAAGCTCTGAAGGGAAAATGAGAGACATTCCGGAGCATGCCGGGGAAAGGGAAATGCAGTGGACCCTTAGTGGGAGCCCACGCTGAGGATGGGATTCTCCAGGAAGAAGAGAGCCCAGTGAGCTATTCACTGTTGCTTTGGTTTTAGGACCCCTCAGTTTAAAATCTTGTTCAGCAAGTTTGGTATCAGATGACATCTAGCTTGAAAAAAAAATGTAGCTTTATCAATGGACCCAAAGTGAAGTGGCCTTTCCTTTCCAGATTGTTCCTTCTCTTTCCATTACTGTTCCCACGAGATGAAATTCAGGAAGAACACACGTTTGCTGTACGCGGGACTCTTTGGAGGGGTCCTGAGAATTCTAGAGTTTGGGGTTAAAACGGCAGACCGGCATGATTTGATTCCTGCCTCTGCTACTTCCTACCTCTGAGAACTTGAACCTGGTCAAGTCAACTGAGGGAACCTCCATCACCTCCTCTTTCAACTGAGGACACAGCTTCCTGCCTGAGGTCTTGGGGAGTAAAAGAGAGATGAATACCTGGGCCATACCTGGTCTCGAGCACCATATTTGGAGGTCAAGTGATGCTGGCGTTCCTCCTAGTTCCATTGGGCATATTTAGCTTCTGGAGGAATATGATTTAAGAGCTATCCATTTCTTTGTTCACTTACTCATTCAAACAAGTGTCTTTCGAAGACTTGTTATGTGCCAGGGACTATTACAGGCACTGGGAACGCATTGAGAAGCCCAGGAGTTGAGGTCGCTGCTCTCACGGACAGATACTTAGCCACCTAAACAAATAAGACAAGTTCAGATATGGAGAGAATGCCACAGCTAGAGTGACAGATTGCCGGGAAGGGGAAACTCACTAAATAGAGGAGCCAGCAAGGGACACGTGAGGAGCTGACACTTAACGCTGAAAAACAAGAAGCAGGCCGTCAGATAAAGAACAAGAAGGGTATTAAAGGGTAGGGCTGACAAAGGGAAGACAGGATATCCAGTGAAATTTGAACTTCAGATAAACAACAATTCTTAGTATCTCTCCAATACTGTATAGGATGCGTTACACTAAAAGAACTAGTCATTGTTTATCTGAAATTCCAATGTGAACATCTTGTATTTTTCTTCCTAAAACGGGAAAGCTTATTGTAGGGGTTGGGAACAGCAAGGACATGGGCACTGCCGTGGGAGTGAACTCAGCCCATCTGGGGAGCAGAGAGGTCCACGTGTCCCAGGGGTAGGAGACGCGGTTTCTTAGAGGAAGGCTTTGGAGGCTGTGGTGAGGAGTTTGGGAACATGGGACAAAATGGCACGTGTGTTCAAGCTCCAGAATTAACTAGGCCATGAGTGGCAGAGGGAACAACCAGCAGAGGTTGGCTAACTCTAGTCCATGGGTTGTATCCAGCCTACCACCTGTTTTTCAAATAAAGTTTTACTGGAACACAGCCTCACTCATTTGTTTACATAATGTCTATGGCTACTTTCCCACTACAATGGCAGAGCTGAGTAGTTGCAACAGAGACTCTGTCCCACAAAACCTAATGTATTTACTGTGCTGTCCTTCCAGAAAAAGTACCTCCTGAACTACAGCATGTTCCAGGAATCAAAATACGGCAACTCCGAGGAACCAGCAATTAAGCCATAGTGGGTTCTTCTTTCCCAGTCTACTTTCCTAGCCTTCTTTTTTTTATTTGTGATTCCTACTCAGTCACAAATTAAAAGTTTTAGATTGATGGTTTTAAAAACAGTCATGTCCTAAAGTTCTTGAGTCTGGTATTAAAATGGAAAGAAAGCTAACCTGATTTCATCTTGCAGTTGCTAATGTGATGAAGGGTCATTAGCTGAGCTACAACACAAATTAAGACTTCTTATTTCATAGGCTTTTTCTCATTAAGACTGTTACTTTTTCTGCTAAGAGGTGTAGACAAGACATCGACATGTGCTGTTAAATATTTATAATTTACACAAACTCCGTGGTGGTCAGGGCAGGATTCAGGCAGAACTACTCCGTTGCAAGGTAAGCTACGAAAGGAGAGGGGAAATGTTTTGCAGATGCTCTGTTCCTCTTAAGGAAAATCAGATGATGATAAAGCTCCACTGAGACAGTGAGAAATGATGCCTGGAAACAAGGCAGCCTGGCGGAGAGTCGACAGACCATAGTTAGAATTCTACCACAAGTCAGCTGACGCAAGAAACCTAAGTCTGGGTTTCTTTCTCCACAAAATGGGAACAGACCCACCCAAGGTCTCATCATGGTTTTCATGGGCCCTAGGAACTTTGACCTTCCTGAGTCCCCTCCTCCCTTGATATTAGAATATCAAAACATGTATTTTGTGACTGCATTGGTAGGAGTGAGTGAGTGAAAGCTGCTCAGTCGTGTTCCACTCTGCGACCCCATGGACTACACGGTCCATGGAATTCTCCAGGCCAGAATACTGGTGTGGGTAGCCTTTCCCTCCTCCAGAGGATCTTTCCAACCCAGGGATCAAACTCAGGTCTCCCACATTGCTGGCAGATTCTTTACTGTCTGAGCCACGAGGGAAGCCCAAGAATACTGGAGTGGGTAGCCTATCCCTTCTCCGGGGGATCTTCCTGACCCAGGAATCAAACCACGGTCTCCTGCATTGAAGGTGGATTCTTTACCAACTAAACTATAGATAAATATAATCCAGGAGGGATTATGTTCATGTTCCTTCTGCATTTAAAGACCGTAAACCATTTTTGTGGAATCCTAAAAGTGTCTGGAGCCCTAGGCGCTCTGTCCACTGTGTCTGATGGAGAAGATGGCTCTGGCTGCAGCTAGTCCCAGGATCGAGGGGAGACTGCAGGACCTGAGGGCCTGAAAGCATCTGCCATGTGATAAACACTCCATGGTCCCAGCAATTAGATACTGATACACATGCCTCTTAAAAATCAGAACATTCATATAACCAATTTGTTGAATGATGCCCTTAAAAATAAAATATGATACCTTCCTATCCATATCCTAGGGGCTTCCCTGGTGGCTCAGATGGTGAAGAATCTGCCTACAATGTGGGAGACTAGGGTTCAAACCCTGGGTTGGGAAGATCCCCTGAAGAAGGGAATGGCTACCCACTCCAGTATTCTTGCCTGGAGAATTCCGTGGACAGAGGAGCCTGGCGGGCTGTAGTCCATGAGGTCACAAAGAGTTAGACATGATTGAGCAACTAACACTTTATCCATATCCTAATATCCATATACTTTCATCAAATGAGAACATACAAAGGAAAAAACAAAAATTAAGTGTAATACGCCATTACCCAGAGCCAACAATTCTTAATACTTTATAATATACCCCTATGCTCTTTCTTTGTTTATACCAGAGTGATTTTTGTCTTATTAGAATTGAAATTCACTCTGCACAATTTTTTGTGAACTACTTTTTACCCAAAGATGGCACATTACTCATCATATTAATGAACCTTTAACTATGTTGGCCGAATGATGTTACACACACATACGGCCGAGATTTTGGTGGGTTCAGGTCCAGACCATCACAATGAAGAAAGAATCACAATAAAGAGTCACAGGAAGAGTTCTGATTTCCCAGTGCATATAAAACTTATGTTTACACTATTCTGTAATCTACTCTCTCTGCGTGCTCAGTTGTGTCCGACTCTTTTCGACTGCATGGACTGTAGCCCGTCAGGCCCCTCTGTCCATGGGATTCTCCAGGCAAGAATACTGCAGTGGGTTGCAAGTCCTCCTCCAAGGGATCTTCCCAACCCAGGGGTTGAACCCACATCACTTGCATCTCCTGCATCAGTGGGCAGATTCTTTACCAGTGCACCACCTGGGAAACCCAGTAAGTAGGATTATGTCTTTTAAAAAATGCAATGTACATACCTGAATTAAAAAATCCTTTATTGCTAAAAAATGCTAACCATCATGAGCCCTCAGCAAGTTGTAATCTTTCTGCAACAGTGACTTCAAAGGTCACTGACCATAGATCGCCATAGCAAATACAATGACAAAGTTTGAAAAATTGCAAGAATTACCTAAATGTGACAAAGAGACTTGAAGTGAGTGAACGCTGTTGGAAAAATGGCATCAACAGACTTGCTCAATGCAGGTGCCGCAGACATTCCATTTGTAAACTACGTGGTATCTGTGAAGTGTAATAAAGTGAGGTCTGCCTGCAACAGTCCACCTTACAAATGCATTCATATTTATTCCTACGATCTACTCTCATCAGACATTCCCATCTGTTTTTTTAGTTTACCATTATAGATGATGTGATGAATAATCTCGTGGCTACTTCTTTGCACATAAGTCCATGATGTCTTTTTTTATTTTTAAAATGAAATCCCTGTGGGCTTCAAACTATCTTGAGCGTAGCCTCCCTGGGTAAAAAAAGATCTCACTGCGCAGTTTGGAGGAGGAGACTTATGGAAGGCAAGAGCATAATGAAAGGCCAAGCCACTCTTTAGCGAACTTGATCCCCGGGGCAGAAAATTCCTCTTGGCCTTGGGATGGAGCTGGTGGGAAACATAAAACAGAGCTCTTCATTCCTTTTTCTCCCTGAATTTAAAACCTGATGGTTCTGGCAATCAGTTAATAACCAACACCTTATTAGTTACTGGCTATCACTAACGTTTTTTTAAAGTCAGGTTATATATGGAACATCAACTCAGAATCTTAACGCTCCTCCGTAATTTACTGCAGTTGTGAAATCTGAGTCCAGTTCTACTGCATCTTAGCTGCACAATGTTCTGCAACATCTTAGAACCAAGGTTTCCTCTCTGTCTAAAATGGGAAGATAATCCCTACACCTCATAAGACTGAAAGGAATGGAGGCAGTTAAGAATGTCATGTAGCAAGCACAGTGCTTGGTACATTGTATATGCGAAAAAAAAAAAAAAAGAGTCCCTGTCCCCACTGCTCAGGAGAAGCAGCATCTGTGATGGCTTCTGCCCTGAACCTGAATATAAATTAGGTGATTTATTGAAAAGCTTTTGCTGGTCTTCAGCCAGAAGAGAAGCCAAAAGACTAGGTGATTACTTATACTCATCCCGTACTCTGCAATATTGTTTTTCTGAGTTAATTCATCTTTGTGCTTTGTCTCTGAACTGGAGAAGGTATTCGGCCATTGGGGGAAAAGGTGAAGAGGAACATTGGGAGAGAAACCGCTTTGAGACTGAGGTTCAACTAGTAATAGTTACTACTCTTGAGCATTCACTAAATCGCAGGAGAGTGACTGTCTTTAGAAAGAAGTTGCAGAGTGGATTATCATTCTTCCCATTTAGCAGAGAAAAAGGTGAAGGCAAGGAAAGGTTAAATAACTTAGTGTCACACAGCCAGTCAATACCAGAAGCAGGATCAAAATCCTTGAGTTCTTCCCATGTAACTGAGGATTGTACTCAGGTCTCTTTTTCCTTCTACATACTTCTGGATACTTCTAGATGTTTCTAGGTACTTCCTAACTTCAAGTCCTGTGCTGTTCAATACTAGTCACATATTGGCTATGACTACCTAAGATGTAGCTAGTGTCATGGAGAAACTGAATTTTCTATTCCATTTAATTTTATAACTAATTGAAATTTAAATATGAATTCCTAATTCAGTGATTGGCAGCACTTTTAAGTATGTTTGAACAACTTGGGTAGGTGAATCTACTTTTTCAACTGATACTAAATATTATAAAATCTAACTACAGATCAAATATTTTTGATACAATTTGAGCATGCAGAGAGAGAGTACTCTGTGTAAAATACACAATGGATCTTGAAGATGTAGGATGGAAAACAAAATAAACAGGTAAAATGCCCGGTTCATAATTTTTATATTGATTACATGGTGAAATGATAATATTTGGGGGTATGCTAAGTTCAAATACATTATTTAACAAATTCCATATTTTTTTTAAACTTGTTTAACACGGCTACTAAAACTTTTAAAATCACATACAGATATTTTTTGCTTGACATGGTCTTGCCTCCATCACCTCCTACTTTTGGAATCTTACTAAAATTGTTCCCCAGGACCCACACTCAGCCCTTATGTCACTGAGCTTTGGACTAAGGCATGGGACCCAATCTGGAGCAATCAGAACACATCTCCCTAGCCAGCATGAATGATTCAAACGTGCCCCCAAAGCCAGCCTAGCAATCAGCTGTCATGCCATCCTCACGGCCACAGAGATGGGCTCACAGAAGGACACGTGACCACATTAATCTAGACAAAACAAACCCATAGATCTGGATGGGTTCAGACAAAAAAAAAAAAATGCTTTTTTTCTCCAGAGTCTGTTAGCAGGAAGGACAATGTGAGTCTGAAGCTGCCAGAACCAACAAGAATGAAGTCTTAAAATGAAACTGACGCCCAAAACAGTCATTGCTAAGAGATGTAGGAAAACCACCCTGATGACATCACTTGTGCTACTGGATCAAACCCCACCTGAAGCCAATCCTACACTGGGATTGCTGATTTGCATGAGCCACTATATCAACGTGTTTTCTGCCCAAGCCAAATGAGTTGTATTTCTGCCAATGGTACTGCAAGTCCAGGCTGGTTTTTCCCACTCTTTCCAATTTGTTGTGAGGACCACATAGGATAGTGGGTGGGAAACACCTAGGAAATTGTAGTGAAGTGTGACGTGAAAGTCACTCAGGCGTGTCCGACTCTTTGTGACCATGGACTATACAGTCCATGGAATTCTCCAGGCCAGAATACTGGAGTGGGTAGCCTTTCCCTTCCCCAGGGGATCTCTCCAACCAAGGAATCGGACCCAGGTCTCCTGCACTGCAGGCAGATTCTTTACTAGCTGAGCCACAACGGAAGCCCAGGAAACTATAGGTTGCTATGCCTATTTCAAAGATCGCTGTGGTTTCAGGAGAGCAGGCAACCTGAGTGAATCTTACCATCGATGATTCTAGAAGCAAATCAAAATATGTGTTGGAAAGGTCCTGTTCGGATTATTGAGCTCCACCCTCGGGTCATCTCATTCAGCTATCACTAGGCACACTTCGGTTGTTCTCCTGCCGTGTCCCAGGTTGCCCCCAAACATCTGCCGTTACTTCAACTAGGCTGGGACAGCACCAACAATCGGCCATGTCTATCCGGTTCTTTGAGCAAATGATTCTGTTTCCTGCTTATTCATTCTTGCCGTTCATTTGTTTGCTTACTTACTTGGAGCTGGTAAGGTCTGTTCTGTGGTTTGGGACCGAGTCTGGACAGCTGGCGCGCATGGCGGCTGGACACCACCCTCTGGGCAGGCCATCTCATTCTTAGGTCACACACTCAGAATGCTCCTTGCCCCACCTTGAGAGCCCTGCCCCAAGCCCCCCATCCACCCGCCTTACACCTCTTTCTCCCCATTTGCTTCTCCTTCACCTGCTACTCTTCTGCCTCTCCTTTCCCAATTCACTGGTCTGGGAAGCCTTTCCTGACAGCTCCAGCCTCTGAACTGTCCGTCCCAGCCCCTGCAACACTTGGGTGTATCTGCCTCCTTGCCTGTTTGTCTAGTAAGCTTTCTCTTAGACCACGGCCTCCTGGTGGGCAGGAATCGGCACTGATTCAGCTCCACGCGTCCAGGGCTTGGCCCGCGGTAGCTGGAGCCCCGGGATGATTCATAGGTCTGAAAGGAATAAATGTGAAGGGAGAGCGGCCCTGGTCTCTCACAGCTTCCAACTGGCTTCAAAGCTTTGCTGTTGTAAAGCAACCTCCAAGAGGCTCTCTTGATGCTGTGAAAATCTAGCTCTGAGTGAGTCAGATGGAGCATCTCCAGTACGTCTGCTTCCTTCACCTGCATCCCCAGGGGTGGGGGAGTCCCCGGGGCTCCCAAGCAAGCCCTGGCCGTGGTGTCAATCTTTTGAAGATCGCACCTCTGGGGGGCGGGCAGCACACGCTGATGGAGCCCCGTTCAAGGTGGCCATCCCCAGCTGACCACCAGCTCGATACTCGGCTGTGCCAGGACAGGTGCTGCACGGATCACAGTGTCCCGGGGCTACCTGGGGGTCCTCCAAGGGACATTTTCCCTTTAATAGTTAGCCTGGTAGAATGATGGACAGAGAGAGAGAAAAGGAGAGAGGGAGACAGAGGTAGAGCCGACTCCTCCCGGGAGATCCTGGGAGGGAGGAGACCAGCCCTGGGGTCATTAGAGGCCGTGATGAGACAGCTGCCATCAGACCATCTCCCTGATGGACAGTGTGATGGAGATTCCATGAAGGCACGGGCAAGTCACTCCGCAAAGGGTTCATTTTGCTAAGAACAAGGCTACGATGCAATGTAAACAAAGCCATGCCTTTAAATGCCTCTCGGGGCTAATTAAGGCTGAAGTGGCGACCCTGAGATGCCAGTCTTTGGCACCTCCTTGAGGGGAGAGCGGGTTACCCTGGGGCCTTACCTGGGAACATCCTCTCCCGGAATGAAACTCTCTGAGTGCCTCGCTACAGGGGCCCATCTGTGGCAGATTCGGATTGTTCTGTAATGAATCAACACAGATCTGCCTGCTGGTGTGAAAGCTGCCGGCTGAGAAAGGACAGGCTGGATGGGGGCCGCTGGAGGGGACGGTCTCCTCCGTGGTGTCAGCCTCCTCTTCCTCTCTCTGCCTCCTCTGTCTGGTCCTTCCTGTGCCTTGGCAGGAGGCCTCCCCTCTGAGGAGTGCCACCCTTGCCTGACGCCGCCCGGTTAGGCAATTTGCTTTTAATTAGGACTGCAGTCATTTCTAAAGGAAGCAGCAGGAGGCGGGGAAGCAGGCTGGCTTTCCACAGTTTAAGTGGATGGGATACACACGGTAAATTCAGACCCCACTGTGGGCGGCCAGGCTGAGCACGCTGTCCCCGAGTGCCCTGGGCTCCTCGCTGTGGTTTGCAAGCTTCCACCTCTGTGGACCAGTTAACCGGGATGCCGGAGCACAGATGCAGAGTAAGGAACGCCGGGATCCCTCGGTCCCCTCTGTATCCTGGTGCTGAAATGACTCCCAGACAGCTGAGTGGGCCTGTGCGCTCCTGCACCTGCCTGGTACTGTGGTCTGGGCAACAGTCGAATGCTTTTTCCCTCCAGCTCAGCCACCCCCTGCCCCAGGAGGGGTGTCATCATAAGGTGGCCCTCCCCCTGGAGGGATCTAAGTGACTTGCTGGGCTGGGGAGGGGCAGAGGGGTGGGAGGGGAAGAGAGGAGTAGGGAAGGGACACAGGCATCGACCCCACCACCTTCTATTCTGGAGTTTTGGGCTGGGGACCAAAGTAAGCCTGCCTGGCTCGAGTTCCAGGCCAGGCCTCCACCATGGGCCGTTCACTCCAAGAGCCAGACCTGGATCCTCCATCCTGCTTCCTTTCTCCCAGCTCCCAGGGCACGTTTTATGAGGATCCTTGGAAAGGAAAGAAAGGTAGTGGCTTTGTTTACAGTGCAATTAACATCTGAATAATTTACTATGACATCAGCTGGAGCTATCTTCAGCCCAGAGAGCCTGCTCCTTTTTTAAAGCCAGTTTGATGGAGGCGGAACCCCTGTCTGTTCCTTCCTCTGGGCTGAGCTGGGGGCTCCAGGTCTCTACAAGACGTCCAACCGCTGGCGTCAATGCCTGCCCTGCCTTACTGACCCACACTGGACGTGTTCTCCAGGTCATACGGCTCCCTGATCAGACCTTCCCTCAGCAGAGCTGCTCCTGCCCCTGGCTCTGGGGCCCCCTGGCTCCTGGCCTGTCTCTTTCTCACCTGCAGCATCTCCACTTCCAGATGGTGCCTCTGCCCCATGCGATGCATTTTTAAGGAGTGTCTGCTGACCGGGAGTGGGGGAGGCTCAGGGATGATGGTGGTCACAGAGGCACGCTTGCAGCTCCCACGCTCCACTCGGCCCAATGCCCAGCTTGGGAGACAGCTGGGATGAGCTGATGCAGCAAAAGCGACTTTCAAAGTGGGCCCTGCAGGGGTGAGGGTGCTCTCAGCAAGAACATCACCCAGCCCCCCACCCCCCAAGCTGGCTTTGATCTGTGGTTCTGGGTCAATAAATGAGCACCATCCTGCTTCATCATGCTAAATGAGCATGGCCCGGGCCACCGACACATTCCCAAACATTGAGCTTTGTTGTGACCACTTGCCTTGACCTTGGCACTCTGACCTCCCTCCCGCATTTTCCATCACACCATAAGATCACCCATTCCCTCAGTGAGGGCTTTTGAAGACATCAGATGTCTTGACTTCTATTTCCCCCGACACCCATCTCTCTGCCAGACCCAGAGGGCCCGCAGGAGGCTGTGCTGTCCACAACCCAGCCTTCCGCATCGCTGCCAGACATCTGAAGACGGTAACAGAACTTTGGGTTTTCAGAGGATATGTGAGTTTGGGTTATGCCAGTGGTAAAGTCTTGCCATGGACACTAGGACAGGAAGTAGATGCCCTTCCTTTTTACTACCCCTGGACAAAGTGAGTTAAGTCCAAGTGGGTTAACTAGCTACCGTTGGTTTTATATCTTGGTCACCTGCAGGGTTGCAATGAACAAACACACAATACCTTCCTTTGACTTAGAACAGGGTGTGCCCTCCTCTCCCCCACCGCCAATCACCTGCCGGGCACACAGCTCCATAATGGGTGTGCAAGGTGAATTTCCATCCTCGCTCTGCCCCTCAGCTGAGCCCCTCTGTGTGGGCACAGCCTTCTCAGCCATATGGAGCAGGCCCTGCACTTGGTCAAGAAGGCCACACAGTGGTGAGCCCTGAGTCCTGAACTCTAAGACACAGACAGGGAAGCAGTGAAACAGCAAGGGCTGTGGAGCCAGCAGCCTGGATCTGAATTCCACCCGGGCCACATCCAGTAACACAAGACAAGTGGCTTAACTTCTCCGCACCACACTCAGTTTCTCCCCTCGTGTAGGGAGCACAAAATAGACCTTAAGAGGATACATACACACGTTATATATCTCATTTTATATATATGATTAAACACTGAACTCTTCCCAGGTTCTCTGCTCATAGGTAACTTTGGACAAATCATTTTACCTTTCTGGATCTTTGTTTATATATTTACACAGAGTGATCTCAGTGACAGGGCTTACAAATTATAATTAGAGACCTTCAGCAAAATATGAATACAGGTGTCTCTCTTCCGTAACAGACTCTGACTTGTACTATCTGACTTGGGGGCACTACCTTTCTAGGCTTCAACTATGATTTTATTTGCATCATGAGCAGTGGCAGATGAAAGACCAGGGCTTGTCTCTGTGACGAAACATGATTTTATGTGATTTCTCAGGGATTCCTGTAGGAGGGGCTCCTCAGAGAAAAATGGGTGGTTTGGCTAATGCTAGCCAGGGCTTTGTTTCCTTAACTAGGAGTTATGGGGTCAACTGTGTCCCCTCACCCCCAGAACTCATATGCTGAAACTGTGACCCCTAGTACCTTACTTGGGAACAAAGCTGTCACAGATGTAATTAGTTACGATGAGGTCATCCTGGAGGAGACGAGGTCCCTAACCCAAAATGACTGTGTCCTTATACATAAGGGACATTTGGACACAGACACGCAGAGAGAACTCCATGTGAACATAAAGGCAGAGATCAGGTGATGCTTCTACAAGGCAAAGGACACTGAAGACAGTGGCCAACCAGGGCGAGAGGCCTGGACCAGACCCATCCCCATCTCTCACGACCCTGCCACACCTTGACCCTGAACTTCTGGCCTCCAGGACAGAATGGCCATACACTTCTGTCTCTTGCACCAATCAGCCAGAGGTCCTCTGTGATGACAGCCCTGGCAGACTAATTCATCGGATAAGAGGGTTCCTCTAGTCCGTTTCTAAAGCCCACAACCCTTCTCAGGGTCCAAAGCTGGGCGTCAGCAGGGCTACACAGCCCTTTTGCAGTGACTCAAGGACTGTCAGAGCTGAAAATTTTAAATCCTCATTTGCCAGAGGGTGTCTGAAGTTATTTCTACTTCCTTTTTCTATGAAGAGCTTGAAGTGGCTTAAGG
Organism: Giraffa tippelskirchi; assembly: GCF_054371585.1. NCBI lineage: Eukaryota > Metazoa > Chordata > Mammalia > Artiodactyla > Giraffidae > Giraffa > Giraffa tippelskirchi. The sequence continues at coordinate 54,276,076 of NC_137281.1, read as the reverse complement.
GAAGTACGTGAAGTACGAGAGTGCAACCAGTCAACATGTAATAGTGTGACTAGAAAAATATAACCAGGCTTAGAAAGTCAGTCAAAGAATGAGGTTGGCACAGTTTTATCTGCCTGGGCAAAGAAAACTGTAAAACTGTATTTTCTTTCTGCTCTGGCCACCAGGAAGCTCAGAACCATGTTTGTGGGCTGTTTCCATCGTTTAGAATGTAGCTCTGAGCTTCCTGGGGACCAGGAAGAAGAAGAAGCCAGCCTTTTCCAGCAAGTCATTCTACAACGATGGGGATGAGAGAAATCGAAAGCCCTTAAAAAACTTAGTGAGGAGAAGAACGAAGCTTCAGACTATCACAGGAAAGGTCCTACTATGTATAGTCCAAGGGGACTGCTCAAACTTAGACCTGCCATGTTTGAAAACTCAGGATATTTCACATTAAAAAAAAATCTTGATTTTTTTCTTCCTTCTTAATAAATGATAAACATATGCATCCCTAGTCCCCTGCATTTCCACACAGCAGTGATGGGCTAGAGCTGTCCCCAGGGCCCCATAGTTCTTCTCTCCCTGTTCTCCCAAGCCCCCTGTAGGTGATGAGCGTATGTGTGCTGATCTACTAATGTTGGCATCCTCAGAGTGAGGCTGTGCAGTAGTGACGGTTCTCCCCATTGTAGACGTGAAACAAATAAGGCCTGGATGTGAAGAGGCTCTGACGTGAAGAGTACTCCTTGAGTTGTGCAGTCAACAACCTGGGCAACTGCCCACTCCAGCAAGATGGAGTGACTTGCCCAAGATCACCTACGTAGGAAATGCCAGTATCAGAAGACTGCAGTAGAAGTTAACTAAAACAGTAAAATAACAGAGGTGTGGTGACTAACACAAAGCTCAACAAAGCTTACACATATACTACACCACACACATTGTGGTATGCTTACAGATGTTTAACAATAAGCTCACTGGCTTCTTATTAGAGAGACACCCTAATTTTCAATGTTTGCCTGTTTCTGTGGTGTAAATGTTCCCATCATGGATGATTTCAAGTTACTAATGTGAAGTGAACTGGCTTGCAAAATACCTGAAAATTCAACAACTGGCTCTTTAAGGACCAGTGACAAGGAAACTTTACCCTGCTTACTACTGCACTGGTGTGTACTGGCTTACAAGAGCCAAGTATTAAATTTATCTGTTTTCTAGTATATAATATGTTCTATTTTGTTCTGTTATATATTATACTTATAAAAGGATTTTATGTACTTTCAATACACAGTATATATTTAATATAAAATTTAAATAGGTAAGCTATAATTTTAATAAATGATAGTTTTAATAGATAACAATAATTCATAAATATTTTACCTCCTATTAAAGATTATGTCATAAAATATAAATGTAACATTTTAAAAGATTATAAAGACAGAAGTAGAACACCCACAAAGGCGAGGTCTTCCTTTCTTTCCCCCCGGCTGCAGGGGCAAGTCCCCGGCCTGTCCTCTCCTCTCCTGAGCCCAGCTCTTGGGGATTAAGATCTAAAGAGAAACCTGGATGCAGGCACGGGATGCTTCAGTAGGGCAATGGGATGGATTCGCATGGGGCAGTGACTCGCTAATGGTCTGTAACAGCCGATGGCATCCGATCCCTCTGGGGCCCAGATCCGGCTGCTTATCTGATGGGGGTGAGCAGAGCTGGGCCCTGGCGGAACGTGGAGCAGAGCTGGGCCCTGGCGGAACGTGGAGCAGAGCTGACGAAGGCAAGCTCCACCTGTCTCAGATGGTGTGCCTAAATACGCCAGGCCTGTCTTTCCACGGCTCCACTTACACACACGCACACACGTGCACATGCATAGCTCACACAGGTACTCACACACACACACACACACACACACATTCTTTTCTTTAGCATCTTCCTCTAAATTATAATGATGGACTGAAAGCCTCAATGTTTCCCAAATTCAAGGGCAATGCCTCCTACTTAGGAAGATGAGCCCCTTCTGTGAGCAAATGGATGCCATCAACAGAGAAGTGTGTTGAAGGTGCCTAGTCCCTGAGCTCCTGCGAGATTCCTGAACACTCACACACATGCCTGCTGTCATTCGTGCTGTGATGCAAGTGTTTCATTGCATCCCCGTTTTCTGGAGGGGAAACAGAGGTCCCGATGGGAGGAGCAGCACCCTCAGGGTGGCATAGCCAGCCAGCGGCAGTTTTTCTGCCTAGTCGGCCTCTAGGGCCAGTTCTCTTTTCTCCCCAAATCCATCCTTCATCCTTCAAGCCCTCCAGTCAGGGGTAGACAGGCTTTAGCATTTTCACGAGAAGCCCGTCCCCCCAGAACAGCCCGGCTCCAACTGCTGTCTGTCTTTTTGCAATTCCGGGGTTACTTTTCAGTGTAACAAATGAGTCTGGCACTTTGGGACTCAAACATCTGACAGTGAATAAAGGTGTGTTCTGCAGGCACTCTGATAGGAATCTGTCCATCCGAGCTGGTGAGGAGACTGGGCCCTAGAGTCCTAAGGAAAGGGGCCTCCCTGTGGGGAATTGATGATGCAGGAAGGGGAAAGAAGCAAAGCCGAAGCCCCCTGATGTCGAGTGTTCGGTTGGAGAACTGAGGTGTGTGAAGCTGCGATTCATCTTGTAAAAGAGCAAGGCCTATTTTATAATGAGATTATTTCTCACGTCGGTCTGTTGAAACATTTCCAAAGCACCTACTGTGTGTCAGGCACGTGTGCTAACACTTCCTAAACCACGGTGACCCGCTGGCGCCCGCTGTGCTAACCACACACAAAAACCTTCTGCCGCTGCTCTACTTTCAGGCTTTAGAGCAAAAGGCTGTTTCCCACCCGACTCACTAGACTGGACTATACCTCACTTTTCTGGGTTTCCCCAAGCTGCGCTCATGCCCAAAGGAGGTGCCAGTTGAGAGTCTTGCAAACGGAAACCCCGGTGCCAGCCGTGTTCCCGCCGCGTACCGCACCGACTCTGTGTCAGTTTAACCGGCCACCTGACCGCAGGAGGACACCGAGCCCCCTTGGAAACACGAGCCGGTTGTCACTTCGGTGTCCCCAGGACTCTGCCATGGCACGCAGGGCTCGGCGTCTGGTGAGAGTCCCAGCACACCCGCGCAGTGACGGAGCTCAAAAGGTGACGGGGTGCGAGCTAAAAGGTGACACGAGGCAGCTTTTACGTGAAGCAGCGCTGCTCCACGGGGATCTGTGACCACCCAAGGTGACTCTTCGCCGCAAGGGCTGCTCCTCATCTGAAAGGGAGAGATCTCACTATTTGTTCAGAAACTGTACACTTCAGAGGGATGTGCTGGGCTGTTTCCAGAAGTTGTTTAAACAGACGCGAGATGGTTGTTTGGGTCCCTGCCCTGTTAATAGCCTCAGTGTCCATCCTGACCACCCAGAAGAAGCCTGATGAGGACTAAGAGTGGGAGTACGCACTCTGTGTGTAGCTGGTTGTGTGCATGTGTTCATGTATGCGTGTGTGTGTGCACACTCACCTCTGTGGATGTGTGTGTGTTTTACATACAGTTAGGAAGGACCAGAACATGCTACAAGGAAAAAATCGGGGGACCTGGGTGTGCTGTTGGCGTGCACTGGAACCCTGCCTCTGCCCCCTGCTAGCAGAAGGAGCTGGTATAACTCACACACCATCTGAGAGTGGGGATCGCTCCTGCCAAAGGAGAATGTTAGGATGGACATCGCAGGCACAGGAGGACCTGGGGGTGGAAAATCGGCCTGAGACTCCCTGAGGGTGCTGGACTCAGCCGTGAGCCCCATTCAAAATGCTTCAGGAAAGTCTCTGACTCCATTTAAAGGGGGACTGATACGGGCTTCCCCAGTGGCTCAATGGTAAAGAATTCGCTTGCAATGCTGGAGGAGCAGGAGATGAGGGTTCGATCCCTGGGGTGGGAAGATCCCCTGGAGGAGGGCATGGCAACCCACTCCAGTATTCTTGCCTGGACGATCCCATGGACAGAGGAGCCTGGTGGGCTGCAGTCCCTGGGGTCACAAAGAGTCAGACACGACTGAAGCGCTGAGCACATAGGCTCGTTATGCCCTTGATCACACTTTACAGAGAGGTGGGCGAACGTGACAGAGGGTGTGCCCAGGTGGGCCCTGCACCGCCCCCACCATGGCTACCTAAACCCCCATCTGTCTCCTCAGATGGCAGAGCCCAGACCCTGTCCCACTCCAGCCCCTCCGCTCACCCACAGCATCTGACCAGAGAAATCCAAGGCCGGCTCTGTGCATTGCTCAATCCCAGGACTTCCCTTCCCCTCTGATAATAGAAACTTCTGCTGCGGCTGGGCAGGAGGCCTGGGGGCAGGGAGGGCAGGGGGCCTCCCTTCCTGGTTCCCCTGGACGAGGATGTGCAGCAGGCAGGGGTTCCTGCCCCAGGGGTGCTGCTGGCCTGGGTGCTCCAGGGAGGCCCGTGTATGGAGACAGGAGGAGGCCCAGGGTACCCGGAAGCCAGGGCTTCTGTTGGGCGTGTTTCTGGGGCCAGAATGCCATCCCCTGGAGGCCTGGTCTCTTAGAGACACCGCCGGGTCTGAGCCGGCTGTAGCGAACAGAGGGGGCCTGGGGCGTCAGGGTGGGGGGCCGAGCGGTTCCCACACCCCAGGTGCCCGGGCCCTTTGTGGGAGTTCCCTCAGGCATTGCTAATTACACGAGTTCACTGCTGCCCACCAGCTCACGGGGTGCCTGCACTGGGCAGGAGGTGTCAATCAGGCTGTTACGACGCACTCCGCCAGGGCCAGCCCGGGGTCCAGAGGCTCCCGCTTGGAAGCAGAGCAGTTAATACACAGGCGGATTAGATGGCTCTCCGGCTTCGCCACAATTAGAAACTCAAGACGTCTGAAACATTAACTGGGGCATGTGGGTAAGAGGCAACACCTGGTGGCACTTCCAGGGAGCCAACCATCCCGGGGGAGGCTGTGGACAATTATGTAAGGATCTGGCCTTGGGAAGAGCATATGCTGAACGCAGGCTCTGCGTCGGGGGTGCCTGTGGACAGTCCTCACGCCATCTCCCTGAGGATGCCACAGACCAGGACTGTGTCTCCCAGTTTACAGAAGAGCCAATGGGAAAGAGATCAGAGAGGGCAAATCAGGCCCCGAAGGCTGCAGAGCAAGGAGGTGCAGAGGAATCTGAATGTCAATCAGCCTTCTCTCTGCAGCACCCCTCACTGCCCTGGGTAGTGTGTGCCCACCTCCAGGGAGGCATTGGGATGCTAGTGAAAAATAAGACATGCTAAGAAAAGACTAGCCATGTTGATCCTGTGCTTAGTCACTTAGTCCTGTGTCCAACTCTTTGAGGCCCCATGGCCTATAGCCCACCAGGGTCCTCTGCCCATGGAATTTTCTAGGCAAGAATACTGGAGGACGGTGCCATTTCCTACTCCAGGGGAACTTCCCGACCCAGGGATAGAACCTGGGTCTCCTGCATTGGCAGGCAGATTCTTTACCACTAGCACTACCTGGGAAGCCCATATGGATCCTAGCAGCTGATATTAACTGAGCACAAGCTATGTGCACACAATGCACAAACACTCTTCACTCTTGGGCCCATCGCAGACAGCGGGTGCTATTTTTGTCCCTATTGTATAGTTGAGGGACTAAGGTATCTCAAGATTCATAAATGAACTATCAACAAAAGAGGCAGGATAAGGTGTGACCTCAGGCCTCCAATGGACATGAGTTTGAGCCAACTCCAGGAGATAGTGAAGGACAGGGAGGCTTGGCGTGCTGCAGTCCATGGGGTCGCAAAGAGCTGGACACGACTGAGCGACTGAACTAAAACAACAGGCCTGAAAAAACCCTACCCTGTGTCAGAGATGCCATTGGGCCTCCCAACTCCAAACAACAGAGCAGGGAGCATCTGTGCTTTCCACAACCGCGTCTGGAGCTCTTCACTGGATGCCTGGCCCGGCCTTCATTCATCCACCCATTCATTTACCAGGAAGAAAGATGTATGAAACACCACCACACCCCAGGCATTGAGCTGGAGCTTAGCACACACCCACTTAACTGACTCTACTGCCCAGTGGGGTGAGTACTGTTTATTACTCTCTTTGGATAAGAAAACGGAGTTTCAGGGAGTAGTATCCTGCTAAACAAAACGAAACAAAACAAAAAATCCATCCTGCCTATCTCCAGTTGGTCCAAAGATGCAAAACCATAAAGTGTCAGAGAGAGGGGACAAGAGATAGCAAAGCAAACAAGGCAAGTGCCCGAATGGACCTCAGCATGGGAACGGGGACCACAGAGACAGGGGGGCCCAAAGGAACAAGGCTGCAATCTTAACTACAAGCAATAAAACTGAACAAAACCCCACGCCCTAGCACTTCAGGTTTTGTTTGTTGTGTTTCTCTTTGTTGGTTTCTTCCCAGCTTTGGAGACCAGGCACTTTACCAGGGTCTCTTGTTTAGAGTCTAGGGAACAGACAAGCACAGTCAAAACCAGATTTCTTCAGCTTCGTTCTACTTTCCACTTCCCCAATTAGAGCATCCCTTCCCTTTGGACACCATTCAAGTTCCCCTTTCCCCTGAGTTGTAAGGCACCACCTGGATGGAGGAAGGAAGCAATAGGTAGTGTGTTTCTAAGAATAATGGGGGGGGGGATGCCAGCCAAGGGGGCCCTCCCTGCCCAGGTGGAAGCAGCCTGGGAGCAGAGGGCTGTGAGCCCAGGGCCTCCGCTGTGCCCAGAGCTGAAAGGTGAGCTGCTTGGGAGTCAGGGCTGGGCAGATTACCTTCAATCTGCCCCCGCCGAGCATGTGGGGGCATGTGGGGGCATGTGGGAGACGCCCCGCCAGGACGAGCTGCCCCAGCGCGAGGCAAGCGCACATCTCATGATAGCAGCTGAGACATGGAAGCTTCTGCAGAAGCCGCTGCTCCCTTCCTCACATGCTAACCATGGCAGATCTGATGCTGTGCCCACGACACCATCACTTCTACCCTCTTGCAGCTTGGCCTGCTCTCATTTTTTTTTTTTTTTTTGAATTTTTATTTTATCCTGGCGTATAGCTAGCTGATATGTTGTGAGGGAACGAGCAACCGGAGTTGAAGGAGTTTGCAAGAGAAAGGGGAGGACCAAGTTATTAGTGATTACATAATGCTTGAAATCATTTGGGAAGTGACCAAAAAAAAAAAAAAATCGAAGCAAGATTTCAAAAGAGGTCCATAAGGAGCGGAGCCCAGAGAATTCTATTTTATGTAACAAAGTCCATGTTCGGACAGCCAGGTTGGCTGAAGACAGGCTTTGGAAACTCAAACTGGAGTGAGAAATGCCTGGAGGCGGGGAGGGCGGGGGCTCAGAGGGGAGAGCCCGCAGACCCCCAGAGGGCAAACCTCGCCTGAGAGGTCTGGGGGAATCTGGTCATGGCCAGGGTGGGAAGTCAGACAGCCGGAGACCTGCTCTACATCAACTTGCAGGAGGCCTGTGGTCCCCAGCCACATGTGGACCGGAGGCCCACGGGAGTTTCTCACAAGTGCCTGTCTTTGGGGAAGGCCCGTCAGGGATCAAGGGTGGGGTCTGATGGGGACTGGTCAGGGGTCGCACGGGATGGAGGTGTCCAGGGCAGGGCCATTCTGCCGGGCTCACTCCCCCAGTGGAAGACAACTGTGGTCCACGGCAGTCAGGCCATGGAGTAAAATGGATGCTCTGCGGCCTCTCTCCTTGGTGTCTGGGATGACAAGAGGGAGTCGCTTTGCTTCCTGCCGGGGAAGGGCCTTCAACTGAGACTGTGCTCCAACTTCGCTGACGGCCGATTTCTTCGGGGAGGAGACTTAAAAGAGTCCTCCCCACCACCGGCCACTGGGTTAACCCCCTTGACTAGCCAGGCCATATCCCAGTCCTGTGGTCCCGGGGACTTTTTGAATTGGGGTGACAGCTGGAAGGGGTGGTGTGAGCCTGGGCTTCTTAGGGGGCAGTGAAGTGGCTGAGAAAGCAGCCACTTCACACTCTGCTAGAGGAGGGGGATGTTCCATAGAGGTCAGTTTAGTCAATGATATCAAAACCTGGGGAGACAGGCCTGTTGTAAGCCTGTATCAGGAACAAACAGTTTGATGGAAGGCAGTGCGGCCAGGGATACACACTTGACCTTTAGCAAGTCCTGCTTCTGACTCCTCCTCTGTCTCAAGTTTTCTGTCCGTTTGGATGATGTACTTTGTCTCTTTCAGTCTCTACTTTTTCATCAGTAAAATGGTACTAATAATACCTATCTCATGCAGCTACTATGAGGACTGAATTAAACAACACGGTAACATGGTACAGACACGTGGAAGCCATTTGACAAAACACAGAATAATCTGCTGCTGATAGATTTTTTTTTGGACAGATGTTCACCTAAGCATTATTTATGACTGGAAAAAATAGAAGCAAGCAAAATGTCCAAAGATACAGAGGATTAATTAACTATGATACACACACACACACACACACACACACACACGTGTGTGTGTGTGTATGAAGAAATATTATATTGCTTGTAATCTCTCAGTTTTAAAGACTACTTAATAATGGTCAATGATAGGAGAAAAATATCAAAATAGAATATCATATGAGAAGAGCAAAATAAAATTTTGTATTGTAGTAAATTCTTCTTTACTACCACTACACACACACACACACACACACACACACACACACACACACACACACACACACACACACACACACACACAGCCATAGAGGGGGAGAAAAAAAAACAGGAAAGATTTACAGCAAAATGAAAATATTGATTAAGACTAGGACTCTAATTTTTACCTTCTTTATAACTTCACTTGCTTTCAACATTTTTTATGATGTACATATATTACTTTGATAATGAAAATTAAAATATGAAGGAAAAATAACACGGGTTTCACTGTGAAGCTGCTTCAATTTCAAAGGATGGCTTTGGACTTAGCAACTGGACTGGGGCGAGTTCTTCTGCTGAGCCTCAGTCTCCTTATAATGAAGACAAGTGAGAGGTGAGATCACTGAGTGCATCTTAAAGGGCTGCTCTGAGAATTACTGAATACACAAGACGTTGTGAGGGCAAAGCGCCTGACGCATAGGAGGAGCCCTTGTGTCTTCCTTACCCAAGGTCAGAAGGTCTTCGTGGGAAGGTTCGGGCCAACAGGAGGAGGATACCAATATGCCGGGTGGATCACTGGACATTCTGCCACAGGAACTAGGTCGCAAGGACACGGGAGCCAGGGAGCTGCATCTTGGAGCAGGCCCGGGACACTGCTCTGAAGGACTTTGGCAGGTTACTGCCCAGCTCATGTAATCTCTGCTTATCAGAGGCACTCGTTCTAGAGTCCATTGGAAATCCCAGATTGATTTCATTGATGAATCACACCTGCTACTTGCACCACCCGGGCCAAGAGCACTGACATTTGGGGGAATCTTTGGAAGAAAACCAACAGACAGAAACAGCACAGCCGGCGTCTGTTATGTGGGAGGGTGGTTCAGTTTCTGGCAAAAATGAATAACGGTGATAAAAGCAACATGCCCAAATGACATATGGATCTGGTTTTCATGTACAGTTCCTGTGGGAAGTATTATTTGTGTTTTTCTTTCTCTTTTTTTCTCCAGCTTTATTGACATATGACATATAATTGACATAAAATTGTGTAAGTTGAGGTGTACAGTGTGTTGACTGGATGCACATAGATATGGCATTAGCTAATATCTCCATCACCTCATACAATAGTTCACAATACTGTACTATATATGTGAAAGTTGTTAAGGGAGTTGATCTTACATGTGCACACCACCAAAAAACAAAAAAAGGTAATTACAGTAACTACATTTGTCTTTCCACTGACTTTTCACACCAACTCTTTTTATAGAGGAGGAGAACAAAGGCGTGTGTGTGTGTGTGCGTGCGTGCATGCTCAGTCGTGTCCCACTCTTTGCAACTCCATGGACTGTAGCCAGCTAGTCTCCTCTGTCCATGGGATTCTCCAGGCAAGAATACTGGAGTGGGATGCCATTTCCTCCTCCAGGGAATCTTCCTGACGCAGGGATCAAACTCGCATCCAACATGTCCAAAGACACAGAGCTGGCAGGAGACTGAGCTGGGGCACAAAGGCCTTGGGAGGCTCCGTGCAGAGCCCGAGCTCTAACCGGACAAGCACAGGTGCCCTCCTGGGCTCTTTGCCACTGCGAGGGCCACCGGCAGACCCCAAAGCTGAACATCCTTCCACTGAGCCGGGGAAGACGAGGGAAAGGGGCACTGAAGGAGCTCTGTGAGTTGACAGGCAGTGAAGGACCGGTTTCCATCATTCTCCCTTACCCCTGTCTGATCCAGGAAGTGGTTTTGAAATAGTCCAATTCCCTTAGTCTCTTTTTATTATTATAATTGCTCCTTAAATGTTTTGACTGTGGTATATTTTATATTAGGGATATTATTTCAGATTAGCCTTGTAAGACACCAGTGCAAGCATTCTAGACCATTCTCTTGAGCAGATCATCCTTAATAAAAACAATACATCAGGTACTGACTTTTAGTCAAGGGGCATTTAATCCCCGATAGCACGCCTCTCTTCAGACAATGCTCTTTCACAAAATATCAGGAACCTGGCTTGGAGGTCCAAGAGAAATAGAAAAAAGGAGAGAAAAGAAAGGAAAAAGGAAGGCAGGAGAAAGGAGGAAGAAAGGGAGAAAGGAAAGAAATAGGATGTGGGGGAGCAGAGAGGAAAGATTACTTTATCTGTTTGATAAACACAAGGGGTGTGTCACTCTAGGATATTTACAATGCTGTGCAGATATGGTACAGTTTATAAAAGTCGAGATTAGGGGCCTAAAGTCCTGAGTTCTGAGATCAGCGCTGCCACTCACTAGCTGTGTCTCTGAACCGTCACTGCCCTCTGCGTTTCTTCGTTAGTAACCTGAAATGGCTCCAGCCTGGCCTTGTTGGGGTGGCCGTGCCTCAGTTTGCCCAGGATGGCCCAGGGCATGCCTGTTACCTGGGCGTGGTTATTAACAGCACCCTTTCACCTCTAGAAGTGACCCTGTTTGGGTGACAAATTACATATTCACCCCATACTTAATGTACAGCTTTGTGATGGTGAAAGAGAGGTTTGGAAATGCTCTGTCATAGTTAATGCCCTCCTACAGATTCAAGGGGTTGAAGGCACTCTCTGGGGGGCCTGAATGTTACCTTTAAGAAATGGAGATGGGTTTAGGAAGAGTTTATAGCCACATGGGGGAAAAGCTCAATATTACAAACTGAGGGTATTCAAAACGATGTCCACAGGGTGCTCACTCACACACTCAAAACAAGTAATGAAAACACACACAGTGACAGCCACAGCTGTCTTTGGGGAGACCACGGGTAAGAGGGTAAGACTATGCCAGATTTTTAAGGAGTAGGTCAGCTTTTATTTTGAGGGAAAAAAGTAAAGCCTCAAGAAGACAGGAGAAATATAAATGACAGCTGGTGATCTTCTCGTGACCTTCTCTATCTAGAGGTGAGCACGGGGAGAGGCAGAGCTAAGAGAGGTGCTCTTTACACCGGCCTTGAAGAAGCAGGCAGAGGAGACGCCGGAGAGACGAGAGGCTTCCACGGCAAGGATTCAGCTCTTACTGAACGACACTCAGGTTCGCAAACAGGACTGGGGGTTCTCATGAGCAGTGGGACCGAGTTAGCTGCTTGGACATCCAAAACCTTCTGTAATCTGCATGGGGCTTCTCAAATCCAGCCCAACTTTAGGCAGGATCCGATTGGAAAACTCTAGAGACTCAAACAAGTTGATCTAAATAACGTATCATAGAACTTTCAGCTTTTCTGTTCATTAAAAAAAAAAAAAGTAGGAATAGTTCATTCAGGACAAGAATTTTCAACCAAGCCAACAAGTCACCTCTCTTTAAAATGAAGTGAATTCACTGAAATCAGCATTCTCTGAGTCCCCCACATGATCACGTAGCCTTCAAAGCGATGCTCTGAGGTTGGGACTACTTCATATTTGAGCTAGAGGTACGGGGAAGCTTTGGGAGGACGTGTAACTTGCTAAGAGTCACAGTAAAGGGCGAGACACGGAGCTGGCCAGGGACAGAGTGCAGTCTGGTACCCACGTCTGTCTCCCCAACCTACAGCCGCTGCAAACCGTGACTGGGCAGCGGCCACGGCAGCCTGAACTCCCGGTGTGAATCTCCAGCATATCCGGGAGCATCCACCTCCCCAAGACATGATCCCCGGGACAGCCCTGGCTAAGATACCATGGCTCCTTGTCATTTTCCCAGCCAGACCGCCGTCCCCTCAAAAATGCTGCCCTGTCCTGCCAAGTCATTCTATCCAACCTTCTGAGTTCTGCTTCCTCCCTTCAACTCATTCTAGAGGAGCTGAAATAGCACGTCTTCACACGTGCATGCAACAATAGTTTATTCAGCAATGGCTACATGCAAGGCAGAATGCTACAGCCAGGAGGAACCCAGCCCACGACAGATGTAGCCAGAGGGGACCTAGACCCCGTCTCATCCCCTCAGGGGCCTCTGAGACGTTCCTCTCTTTCTGGGACTTGGTTTCTCCATCTATAAAACAGAGGTGGTTGGCCCATCTGACTTCTGAGCTCCCTGCTGGCATTAATGTGCTAGAATTGACCCCAAATCACTCTTCAGAGGTCCAAGATTAGATCGTAACCCCTTTTGCCACCTTCTGCCAGAGAATTTCAGTGGCAGTCATGCAGGTTCGTGGTTTTCAACTTTTTATGAAATGGTGACTTTCTTAAGGTGGGCTGCTGTCTCGTTTCAGAAAAGCTCAGGATTCGTAACCATATCTCAGACAACTGCTCTTGTCTTAACTCTGAAAACCTTGTATGTGTGTGTTGGGGGTGGGGAGGAACACGTGATTTCCTTATTATCAAGCAGTCAATGCTAAGAGTGTTACTTTCCATTAATATCTGCTCTCCCTGAAAATCAGCATGTCGCCTCACTGGGTTTAAACCGGAGTAGACCAGGAAAGTGTTTCAAAACAAACACCCACCTGCACTGCCATCAGCTTCAGTTTAGCACAATTTATAAAACTGTGATTTTGAGGCCATTTGCCCTGTCCCCTTATTAGACAGAAAGTATCTTTCATCCGCTTTACTTTTTAACAGATACTAACATGCGTGAAACGGGCTGCTATAAGTGAACCTGCATTAAAGAAATGACCATCTATCAGCCGAGACTCTGGTAAAGGATTCAAAGTGTTTGATGAATTGTTTCCATTAAGCTGAAAATACTCCTTCGGGTGTGAGCTTCTAATTCATGAGTTGCTGTAAACTGATTCAAATAATAACAAGGCTTTTTTTTTTTTTTCCTATCTTGGTCTGATAATAATCTAGTGGAAAACATGCCGAATCCCTAAAGAAGATATTAGCTAATGATTTCAACAACTGTCCTAAAGTCCAACCAAAGCTGTTGTGTTAAAATGTGCTTTCTGTGAGGCTATCATTTTGTGTGGCTGTTAGATTCCTATTTTAACAAAGAAAGTGTGATATCTGACTGACATCTGGGTAGATGGATAGTAATCAGGACTGTGGTCCATGGAGAAATTAAGAGAGAAATCGGGAGTTGATAAAAACTGAAATCGAAGAAGAAAAAAAAAAATGCAGACGCATTTCAAGTTTTTACATTTCTCTATTTTGGAAGAGCACCATGTGGCACATAATGCATGAGACGGAAGCTTGATGAAAAACTGTTTATCACTAGAGCAGACAATAGATGCTGGTATCTTCTTCTCGTCATGATAATGTTCACGGGATGCTGTCTCGGGTTCATTTAGGTTAATCACATCACCCGACGCAAGGTAATCGCACCTACCACAGCAAGTCCTGAAGTCTTGTGCAGTGTCTCTTTATTGTAATTCTAGTAGGGAAGGTAGAAGCCCCAGGATTCAGACATGAATAAGGTAACCTGGCCTGTAAATACACTGTTACCCACTACCTCCAGTTTGCAGCGTCCACCCGATTAAATCCAGTAGGTATTTAACGAGTGTCTAATACATGCCAGTGACCGTGCTACTCACTGAGAATGAGGGTTAAGTGATTCGTGTAGAAGAGCATTGTTAAGTGCCTGCTGTGTACCAGCACAGGGACCCTGCCTGTCCACATGAAGTTGATGTGATCGCTCCAGAACCAGAGAAGGGATCAGAGGAAACCCTCAAAGACCACTCCTCTTCCCCTTTATCAGTTGTCCCGTCAGCTAAAATGTCAAAAGAGGAAGTGGAGACCTTGCCTTCCTCGAAGCCTTCCAGGCTCCCTCTAAACTCTTTCAATGGTACTTTGTGGTTCAGGCTCCACTTCTGAAACATAACTGCAGCTGGCAATTGAAAAATGCAAATGAGTCACATGTTTGCCATTAAAATGTACCATTCTTTTCTGAGTCAGCAAAAAGTTGGAAACACATACATTTAAAGGAACTTTTTTTAAAATGATTATTACAAGAGGAAAATATGCTCATTGAAAAAAAATATTCAAACAACAGGGGAGGAAATAAAGACATAAGTAAAAATATCCCCTTTCCCCAAGCTCTCTATGCTTACAAACTTCTTTCATTAGTTAAGGTCTTTGCTTCCAGACTTTTGCTATGCCTCTCCAAATCCACTGAATCCACGGAATTTTCAGCATTTGGAAGTCATACAACTGCATTCATTTCAAGCTAAGTAGAAAAGATTAATATTTACCAAGCAGTACATGAGCACAGGTCAATCAGGGCTGTGAATATGTTACTCTGTATCCATCATATGTTACAGGGCTTGGTACACTAGCCTTCAGGTCAAACCAAGTCCCCCTTCTATTTTTGTGAATAAGGTTTTACCAGAACACAGCCACACTTATTTGTTTACATGTGATCTACGGCTGCTTTTGTTCAGCCATGGCAGAAGTGAGGGGCTGCAGAAGACACAACCTCGCCTGAAAAGCCTAAAATATTTTCTAGCTGGACTTTCGTGGAAAAAGTTTGCTGACCCCTGAGACAGTAGAAAAATTTACATGGAGGAAAGGGACTAGATAGAAAGAAAATAAGCTATTTATCACAGGTTAAAAAATGAGTGACTCTGTGTTTCTCTCTTCTCCATTGCTGTATTGTCTACATTTTCAATAATGGAGCACATGTTCTATTTGTGGCTTAATTATATATGCAATTCAAAGACAATTCTATATGGAATATGAATAAAACTGAAGAACTAGTACCACGTAACCTCCCACAAATTAAAACAATTTATAACTGGAGTTTCCACTGCCTGCATGCAAACACAGTAGTCTAAGAAAGATTTCTTTAAAAACAAACAAAAACAAGCCCCCCCTTAAAAAAAAAAAAAGAGTTTTCAAAAACGTTATAAGATGACATTTTTGCAACAATATTTACTGTACTATTTTCTAAGAATATATGTTTTCGGAGATTCGAGAAATGTGGCAAACACTGCTAGGTAGCCATCATAGCTGCTTCTGCTTTGACCTAGGCATTTAGACTATATTTCTCGGCTTCCTCTGGGGAGAGCACATTCATACAACTGAGTTCTGGACACACGGATGTGAGCAGAGCCAAAATTCTCCACTTGCAGACCTGGGCCACAAAACCCTCCCTGCTGGTTCCTCCTCTTGTTGGCTGACACAGAGATAACCTCTTTAGTGCATGTGGGAACCACGTAAGAAAGACAGCAGAGCTACAAGATGGAGAGAACCTGGGCCCTTGGACCAACACGTGGAGGAGAGCACCTAGGAGAGGTATCTGTTATGTGAGCAAAAAAAAAAAAGTGCATCAGGTCTTTGAGAGGTAGGGGTTATTTATTATTTTTCTTTATGAGAGTTCACTGTGTTCGTGGAGCTAGCTGCGGACAGATGGCTTTGGGATGGAGGGAGGACACAGAAATCTTTTCTCTAGAGAGCACCATTCAAGAGCCTCCCCTTGAAATCAAAGTACTAGACCTTTTCAGACCTCTGTCTCCCTGGTGCTCAATCTGCGCGAGTCAAGTGGTCACTGCAACTCCCGCCCAAGCCTTCATCTGTCTCTTCCTCTGAGTTCTCTGTTCTAGCAATCACAGTGCCCTTCGGGACCACCTCAATCTCCCTGCTGCCAGCATCATATTCACCACATTTCCTGGTCAGGCCTTTTCCTCTCTGCCGCATAGTATTGGGTTCCATGTAACTTAAGATGGCATCCGGTAACAATTTTTAAGTTTATCAACCAGGATTCTTTCTCACCTACTGACTCCTATGTCTTGATAGAAGATAAAGCACCATTCTGCCATCAGCAAGGAAGCAATGTAGATAAATTCCATGCCATTTATAATTCATCCCGCATTCATTAAGTATTCATACACTACTTATTGGCACATCACCTAAGTATTCTATGTAAGAGAAAACAGAACAGCTGGAAAAGAAACTGGGAGAGGCTAGTTTATTAGGAGGCTGGGAGAGAGGGAAATAACTGATCTGCTGTATCCTTTACCCCATCCTTCTTGCACGAAAGATTTTTGGACAAGTCACTCACAAGTGAGATAGGTAACTATCTTGGGGATGAATTGAGCAGTACCAATAGATCAAAGATAACCACTATTGTCTTATTATTTAACCCATATTTTTTGGAGTCTTGCTTTGGCAGGCCCCAAGAATAAAAGAGATATTCCCTCCTTAAAGACTGGACTTCTTAAGCAAAGACATATATGGATTAAACACACAGAAAACATATTGCCAGTGTTAAACAGCTCCCTATGACAAGTTGATTTCTTATTACCATCAACAATAAACATCACAACATTAATCATAAAAATTGATGTTAGGAGAGTCCAAATGTATTGAGATTATACAACATACCAACCAGTAAACAGAGAAAAGTCTGTTATAAACTGTCTCATTTAAATTTCCTAAGAACTCAGATTTAATTTCTAGTATTTATGCCCATTTTACAGATGAAAACATTAAGGTTCTTGAAGATTATATGATTTGCAAGGTAAGAAAGTCATTCATCAGCCAAGGAGAGGTTGGTGTCTATTTGAAGCATGGTGTACTCCAAGCTAATTTCAGAGCAAAACCATTGGGCTGCACTCTATAGGCCTACAAGGCCTGTACTCGCCCAACTTCAAGACCAAAGGAAGAACTCAGAGCCAGAGACAAAGGCAGGGGATGTACAGAGCAAGACAACAGCCATCCTGGGTGGCCCGATCATTCACTCCATGCCTACATACCCTGCACAACCCTTACAGTCTTGGTCTGCCCCTCTTCCTCAATGTCCCTGGGGTCAGGTACATAGAGGGGCACTGCAACCAGATACCACAAATACAACACAGACACCAGCCGCTAAAAAGTATCAAGAGTAAGACACCTCAATATGCTAAGAACAGTCATTCATCAGGATGCGGGCAAATTTTGAAACCAAGCCCTTCCCTGGTCAATAGAGAGGGTGTCCATGGTGGCAGTGTCCTGTCCGGTGACAAGCAAGGCAAGGCAAACCCTGGTTTTCACCAACCCAGGGCCTCCCATGGGGAGCGGAAGGCCCAGCTTAAAAGGAAACATTCCAGGGGCCCAGCCAGGAGTCAGCAGTCACAGCTCAGGTCTGCCCCCACCCCATGTTATGCTGGGCACCATGAGGGACGGATCCATGAGGTCTTTTCAAACAAAACTCAGTTAATCCCACTGGGTGGACTTCTGTGTTCAAAAGCCAGCCTATTCCACTCCACCCAGCAGAGCCGGGGGGCGGGTGGGGGGGGCGTCATGGGCAGTCAGTCATACATCAGCGCTTAACTACGGGGGTCTTTCCTGGGGGACAGGCATTCAGAGTCTTCCCCCCTCTGTCAGTCATGCCTACCTAGTCATGTTAGCCAGGCTGAGTTTTCATGAAAGCCCAGGAGAGGACGACAGGACCATCTTGCTGTAGACCCAGCACTTTGACTCAGTTTACGTGAAGCCACTGTTCCTTAGCCCAGAGCCTTTCTGAAGATAAAAAGCACTGGGGTTATTGGGCTTCTCTCAGTGGTATAGAATCCACCAGCATATGCAGGAGATGCAGGAGACACGGGTTCGATCCCTGGGTCAGGAAGATCCCCTGGAGAAGGGAATGGCCACCACCTTATGGTCAAACTTCTCTGCCTTGTAACCATGACTAGTATCTCGGCAACAGCCTTAGGGATGTCTGAGTTCTGTGTACAGTCCTTGCCAGCCCCCATTCATTAGGGACAACCACCCCAGCCCCACATTCTAGTGGACGGCCACCCCAGGTCTTCACCCCTCTACTTTCAGGCCTCACACGCCAATCGACGGCCAAGTGAGTTTCCACCCTGTCCAGGATGGGGTTAGAAAAAAACGGCACTTCCTTTAAAACACCTTGCTCTTAGCTTTACTGGGGTTCCCTGATGGCTCAGAGATATAGAAGCCACCAGCAAATGCAGGAGATGCGGGTTCGATCCTTGGATCAGGAAGATCCCCTGGAGAAGGGAATGGTCCCAGTATTCCTGCCTAGGAAATCCCATGGACAGAGGAGCCTGGTGGGCTACAGTCTGTGGGGTCACACAGAATCAGGACACGACTAAGTGACTGAGCACGCACACACATCTGACTATTGTCAGTGGATTCCAGGTTCATCCAGGCTGCAGCGAATTCTCTGCTTTATTATATGCCCTGAACTGTGGGGCGCTCTGGATAAAAAGGGAGCTAAAACCTGGCCTTGCCCCGAGGGAAACCCAAATCCAGCCACTGGTCTACAATGTTCGCAAACGTCCTCACTATCTTAGGTGAGAAGGTCACCAAAAGCACAGATGGAGGCATGAGGTATCTTTAACTCCTCCTGCACCCCAACCAACACGTCTCAGGACGACATCATTCAAACGGACCAGAAACACGTGTTTTTCCCCCCTTAATGGGGTGTTTCTTGTTCCCACCTGTCATAAACAAGATGCATTTGAGATATTTACATTTAAAAATTGAATTCACATCAAGTAGTTGAAGATGGCGCCTGTTAGCCTTGTAAATACCAGACTTGTAGCAACAAAAACAAATTAATATGGGTGTTCCTTTGGCAAAGGAGACGAATTCTACAGGGAAAACACAGAGTTAAATTCTCTGTGTCTCAATCATCGACGATTTACTTACCTATCATTCTTCACAGGACACAGCTGTGTCCACACCACACACGACTGTGTGCTAACATACAGCCCTGGAAATCACCCTGTGTGAATGACTTCACCGCAGGATTTATGGAGAACGATCTAATTATTCAACCCCATTCCATTCACTCCCATTATGGCCCCCATTTAAAGCCTCTATGGAAAAGGCCATTTATCTCCAGGGACAAATTGTCAGAGCAGTGTTTTATTGATAGAAATACACTCATTCTGTTTTGACAGCAACCCAGCAAGAGATAAACATGTCTCCTTCTCAACAGGTCCAAGGCATTAGGGCCTGAGGGGTCTACATATTGCAGAAGAATCTCCTTACATTCGAGAAACCCTCCCTGGAGGACCCCAGTGGATTGATAAATAAATACTGATTATCCCAGAACTTTCCTTTTTAAACTGTGCTCAAGGCTTGGGAGAAGGTGATTAGCTCCTAAGTCAACCCAGCTTGAGAAAGCTGTCCTTTACAACCTTCAGCTGAGTAACAGATGACAGAGGCGCCTTTGCTGTGCAAAGACCTTCTCCAACATGACCTTTACATGTGTCTACTCAGTTCATTGGGCTTCCCCAGTGGCTCAGCGGTAAAGAACCCGCCTGCCAATGCAGGAGATGCGGGTTCAATCCCTGGGTCAGGAAGATCCCCTGGAGGAGGAAACGGCAACCCACTCCAGTATTCTTGCCTGGAGAATCCCATGGAGAGAGGAGCCTGGCCGGCTACAGTCGGTGGGGCTGCAACGAGTCAGACAACACCTGAAGCAACTGAGCACAATATACACACCCAGTTCATCACGCCCTGATAGCCACCTCCCCAGAAACAGCTTTTCACGAGGAAATAACTCAAATTCTACTTCTCCACAAGGTGGCCTATTCTTGGAGTCTTCTCTTCTTTCTGGGACATTTTGCTAAAAATTAAACTTTGAATATTAGAATGACTCTATTTATATGCAAACAAGGGTTGATCCTCTGGAGCATGGAAGAATAAATATATTTTGTTTATTTCTTCCTGCAGAGCCTTGTTTGCAGAATATGTATATCTAAACTTGGCGCTTCTATGTTTGCCTTGGTAATTCTGTGGGGGCTTATAGGAAACTGGGGTCAAAGGTAAGCTTGCAAGGACTTTCTGAGGACTGACGGGTGTGGTGGTCATGGTTGTTGGGGAGAAGGAGAGGACAGGATTTTTCTGCTTAGAATCATGGTGACACTTTGTTAATTAGGATGAGGCTGACAAGGGTCATTCTCTTCAAGAAAAGATCTCTCCCTGAAATAAATTTCAAATTAACTCTGGAGAAATCTCCATGCAACACGTGTCACGAGCAATCTGCACTGTGGTTGGGCACCTCTTTCCTTGGGCAGAAACTCCACGGAATAAAGGACAGCGCCCCAAAGCCAGACACCTCTTCAGAATCGAATAGCACTTGGCTTTTTTTTTTTTTTTTTTTAGCACAGTACCATTCGGACAGTGATACGACATGGAATGAAACCACTAATAATAATACTAAAAATGTCAAGTGCAATATTGAAACGTGTCAGTATTTTTTCATTCAACCAAGTCAGCAGCAAATCCAATCTGAAATATGCTGACAATAGTGGAGTTATGAAAACCAATATACTTGATGAGCCAGCCGCCCGATAAATTATATATGTGTACATATACATTTGTATGTACCTCCCCCAGAAGGTGAAGATGTGGACGACAGGACTTCAGGATGGCAGACACGTTACAGAGTCAGTTAGCAGGTACTTGACATTCTGTCCTCCTCAAATGAGGATTCAGCTTAATATGTAGTGATGGGACCAGCACCCCAGAGTTATCAAGGCACTCCCCTGCAAGAAGCTTATAGTATCTTTCATCAGGGCCTGACATGCCAACACAACTGGAAATTAGGACAAGAATTACAGACAGCAACCTCCCATCATATGGTAAAAGAGGGTGGCTCCAGTGTACCAGGAAGGCTACATTTTTGTTATTCTGAAGTGTTGACTGAACTATATTCTTGTTTTAAAGAAACCCACAATAAGATAAACAATAGGATCCTAGTGTCTAGCACAGAGAACTCTATTCTACATTCTATGAGAAACCATAATGGAAAATAATATATATATATATATATATACACACACACACATATATATGTGTATATATATGAATCACTTTGCTGTACAGCAGTAATCAACACAACATTGTAGATCGACTATACTTCAATAAAATAAAGAAATCCACAATCATTCTTATTTAGCCACTGATTGCTCATTAGAGGAAAACAGTGTAAATATGAATGAAGAAAAGGCCTGCTTGTTATCCCATCATGCCAAGAATATCATGAAGAGTCCGGTACCTAGAATTGTGTATGTTTATGTGCCCTTTATGTGTGACCACTGGGGTAAAGGCAGAAAACGAGCTCATAGCTCATCTCCCCTCTGTCCCCCAAACCTCACAATTAGCTGTAAGTTTAGACAGAGCAGGAAACAGTCCTTTCTCTTCCAGTCGTGGGACCACACCTATCTCTCTGGGCTTCTCTGGGGGAAACAAGGGCAAGGGCATTCTCCAGTCACTCACTATCGCCGACAGGGGACTGCTTTGCCAATGACAGAAACGACTTTGCCTTTCAAGTCACCAGAATGAGTCCCTTTATTTCACAATGGAGAGTGTTTGTATCTTTTAGATTATTCATTGACATCGGAAAATATTTACAGCTTACAATGACGTGGAAAACAAGCTTACAAAATAGATGCCGATTTGACTCAACCACATTAACCAAAATACCCATCATCCGCACCTCAAGGAGGTGAAATTCTTGATGCTTTTCTGTGCTTTCCAAAAACTCCACCATCAGTATGAATTGCTTTCTTAATAATACAAGGTGGTATTAATGACAAAATGATGCTTATGTGCTTAGATTATCATTATGTTATTCTCATGTCTTGGTTAAAAAATACCACGTAGGATAATGTGTGACCCTTGGCAATAGACTAAGGTCAAAGGGGGCAGTTTAGTCCTCTTCTCACCTGGGAACTATCTTGTGTTACAGTCATTGACAAACGTTTTTCCCCAGGGAAGTCTCACTGTCTGGAGAATTTGCGGAGATGCTAAATAAGCCAAAGGAAAATGCAGGAAAGATTTTTCTTGTTTGTTATTTTTACTCAAACATGTATGTTCATTCTTTTTTTTTTTTTTTTTTCCTCTCCAGCATTACAGGGAAGAGAATGAGTTGTGGAGTGTTTTAAACAGCTGCTCACATTTAATGAGCTTTATAAGTGCTTTATGTGCGTTATCTTAATTATGCATTTGTAAGTGCCTTATATGCATAATCTGAATTTTCTCTGTTACCCAGTAAGGTTCAGAATAGGAGACTAAGCTCAGCCAATTAGAGGCATAGCCTGGGCTCAGAAACACTTTTTCTGATGTAAGAGTTTATTCTCTGAACCACGGGGGCATACATATATGGTAAGAAGGAGAAAAACACACAAAAATGCAAGATCTCACAGTACCATTTAGCAGGAATTCTTCCAGTCCCTCTTTCCACCCATTATGTGCCAGGCATTGTCCTACTGGTTAGAGACACCATAGTCAACAGAACATTATCAGCACTATTCTCGCGGCGCCTACATTCCCAGGGATTGCTTCATTAAGTATCAAATACGGGGTTGGCCAAAAAGTTCGTTTGGGATTTTTCCATGTGATATTATGGAAAAAGCAGAAGGAACTTTGCCAATATTTTTTCTGCATTATCTTGCATTTATTTGTCTCCTCCTCCATCAATACCACACTGTATCTCTATCTTAAGCTTCCTACTATATTTTAATAACTGGAAGGATAAGTTCAACTTTTCCACTACTCTTCATTTGAATAAATTCTTGCTTATTTTTATTCTTTCAACCAATATTGCAAAGAACGTCTTGATACACCAGCACAAAGCAGTGAGCCCCAGACAGATTATATCTTTACAATCAAGGAAACATGTGCCAGGGCAAAAGGTATGTGCATTTTAAATGTTTATATTTTTTGCCAGATAAGCCTCCAAAAAGCTCCTTATGCTTTTTGTTCATTTGGATATGGATTTTTATCCTTTCATTATTGCTTAATAATAAATTTTCTTATATGATGGATATTAACACTTTGATTATCAAAAGTATTGCTAATATTCTCTCAGTTTATCATTAATATTTTAAACTTTGTATGTTTTTTCACAGCATAAATTTTATAATGTTGAGTAATTCACTTTATCAATCTAGTTCTTTTTTTCCAGCATTAGGCATTAAGATTTGAAAGATTTTTTCAGCAAGATTTAAAATATCTTCAGTATTTCTTTTTCTCTTCAAAAACTAAGTAGGAAACTAAGCAAAAATGTATAACTGCTTGTCATAATGCTATGTACTAAATAATGTCTTTTTTCCCTTAATTTCAAAGGCTATCTTTATGATAAACTAAACTCTTGCCTATAGCTTTTCCAATCCAGAACTTGATTCTCTGGAGACTTACGGGGTGGCAGAATGATTACAGAGACCCATACTGAATTGTATACTAAATTATTGCTAAGAGGATGGATCATGAACATTGTGACCATGCACATGAGAAAGGTAACTATGAGGTGATGGAGGTGTTAACTAGCTTGAATGCGGAGATCATTTCACAAAGCATTGTTGGTAATCGCTCAGTCATATCTGACTCTCTGCGACCCCATGGACTGCAGCACACCAGGCTTCTCTGTCCTTCACTATCTCCCAGACCTTGCTCAAACTCATGTCCATTGAGTGGATGCTGCCATCCAACCGTCTCATCCTCTATCACCCCCTTCTCCTCTTGTTCTCAATCCTTCCCAGCATCAGGGTCTTTCACAATGCTTAAGCTATATCAAATCACTGCATGTGTATATCAAAGCATCAAGTGGTATGCTTTAAATATATTCCATTTCTATTTGTCAGTTATACCCAAAAAAGCTGAAAGACTGCACATGTACACATAAAGCATGGCCACATATAAATGTAAATCCAGATATAAATGCATATCTCCTATGCATACACACACACCAGCACAAAGCAGATTCTGTCTACTCTGGACACACTAACAGTCCATCTTCTCTGGTCATTCACTATTGCTTGTCTTTGGACCCGATAATCCCTACTAAGCACCTACTACAGGCACTATTCCAGATGCTACACACCCAAAAGCAAGCAAGTCAGACAGATAACTTGCCTCTGTTAGGCTTCTGTTCTTATGGGAGAGGTGTATAATAAGCAAGTACAATGAAAAATTGTACTTTCCCAATGGAAAATGGAATCCTAAAGGAAATCAGTCCTGAATATTCATTGGAAGGACTGATGCTGAAGCTGAAACTCCAATACTTTGGCCACTGATGCAAAGAACTGACTCATTTGAAAAGACCCTGATGCTGGGAAAGATTGAAGGCAGGAAGAGAAGGGAATGACAGAGGATGAGATGGTTGAATGGTATCACCGACTTGATGGACATGAGTTTGAGCAAGCTTCAGGAGGTGGTGATGGACAGGGAGGCCTGGCATGCTGCAGTCCATGGGGTCGCAAAGAGTCAGACACCACTGAGAGACTGAACTGAACAATGGAAAATATGTATTTAAGGGTCTTGCTTAGTGTTCTAAAGACACATAACCAGGGCAAGGGATTCGAGAGTGGCAGAAGGCAGGGCTGTGTTTATCAGGGTGCTCTGAGAGGACCTGCCCTAGAGAGGGAGGGGATATTTTAGTCATTTAGGGTCTTCAGAGTAGTAAGGATGGCAGCCCCACAAGAATGGGGAAGACAACCTTCCCAGGAGGAGGAGACTGCTCCTGCAGAGACATGAGGTGGGAGGGAGCTTGCTTGTTTAGGGGACAGAGAGAAGGGCCCTTTGGCTGGAAAGAAAAGAACAGGCAGCAGTGGCCAGAGAAGGGCTTGGAGAAGCAGCTGGGGCCGGTTCTCACAGGGCCATGGGCTGTGGTAAGGAGTTGGGCTTTCACCTACAGATGGTGGAAGGTACTGGTTGGTTTTAAGGAAGGTAATGATCTGATCTGAATTTACATTTTAATAAGATCACTCTCGCAGCTCTTGTTAAATGCCAACTTATCTTGACACCCTGTAAGGCTCCCTTCCAGCCCTGTCTGAAGACAGCAGGTGCAGATATCATTAACATCCAATGACAATTTGATTGGAAAATTCCATGTCTCCTGTGAATTATGGCAAACATCAACCTCCTCCAGCTACCACACCAAACATACTCGCTGGGCCCCATGCATTGTGGAAGCTAGAATTGTTTAAGGTTCCAGTTAGGACTAAGTTTGGCATATAGTCTTTTGAACGAGTCAAACCCTTCCTGGACGTCTGTAAGTCAGGATGTGTGTGTGTGTGTGTGTGTGTGTGTGTGTGTGTGTGTCTGTGTGTGTGTGTCTGTGTGTGTGTGTCTGTCTGTGTGTGTGTCTATGTGTGTGTGCGTGCACACTCTTTGCAACCCCTTGGGCTGCAGCCTGCCAGGCTCCTCTGTGCATGGAATTCTGCAGGCAAGAATACTGGAGTGGGTTGCCATTTCTTCCTCCAAGGGGTCTTTCTGACCCAAGGATCGAACCTGTGTCTCCTGCATCTCCTGCATTGACAGGCAGATTCTTTACCACTGCATCACCTGGGAAGCTCTGTAAGTCAAGATTGGTGGACATACTTGACACCTAAACTAGCAGTGGGTGTATAAAAATATGAACTTCTCAGACACTTTAGGTGTCTTTTTTTGAACATTTTTTAACATTTGCTTATGAAGATTTTTTTCTAGACTGCATTCACCTTTTTTTTTTTTTGCTTGATGCAACAGATCCCACTGTGAACCTGGAAACAGGGTTCTATTTCTATTAGTTGTTCTGCAGACATGTCGTTCTCTGACGCACCATCCCACCCTAAAACAAATGTGAACTGACACTGCTTTCCCGAGATGAGTGTGAGGGGACAAAACCCTAGAAAGAGCTGAAGCTTGCAAAAACTTACTGAGGATGAGAAAAAAGGGCTTTTTGAGCTATGTTTGGAGCCAGAAGGAAAAGGAAGGAATTGGGAACAGATGATGCAATTCAAGCAGATGACAGCAAGAAAGCAGAAGTTCTCCACTCGAATTTTGCTTCCACCTTCTCCCCTAAGGAACGAGATGTAAAGCCGGAAAGGATCAAGCCTGCATTGTGAAGAATGAATGAAGCATTAATTTTGGAAGAGGAATTCAGGGTGACTGCATATACTGCGGGGAGGTGGGGATGACTCAGATGGCTCCTGGGACCAGGAAGGTAAACTGCAAGAGTGAAGCGGGTACAGCTGTGGCTTCACGGTGCAAAGCGAGGAGACCAGCGAGCTTGGGAGCACAGCTGAGACAGAAAGGGGCCATCTCGTCTTTACACTCTCCCAGGCAAGCGAGACCCTGATGGGTTTTATACTTGAATTGCCCCAGTTTTTAAATGCCGGCACAGAATTCAGGATTTATTCAAAATGCTGTGCAGACCCAAAGAATACTCATCTGCAGAGGAGACTCAGCCCAAGGCTGACATTTTGGAAATTTTGCTCTAAGATAATTTAGCTCCACAGGGCACCTGGTAGATTCAGCTTCAACGAATACTGCCAACAGCAGGCAGTAAAAAAACCAGGTCCATGATAGATCACAGGAAAACGTTGTCCAAGGTTTCTGAAAGGGTCCAGGAGGATCCTCAGAAGTAGACTAGCCCTTCACCTTGACTTTCAGAAAATTCAAGAACAGGTTACCGAGGATAGAAAATACTGGAAGAAAGGCAGGCATGGGGCCCAGTTGCCACTACGGCTTAAGATCAAGACTTTTATAAAGGACTAGTAGACTGGGAGTTCAAGGAAATTGTGTAGAAATGGCATAAAACGCATGGGACAGCATCTCAGCCAGGAGAAACTTGGCCTAGTTTACAGTAAGCGGAGGTGAATTTGTAGCTGGATAACCAACCATTCAAATCTCACAGACCAACGGACACCAGGAGCTTAGAATCATTTCACAGGGAGCCAACATTTTACGTGTTTTCATTAACTATCTGGATGAAGAAGTGAGCAGAGTATGTCTTAAAAACATACTTGAGAACATACATTCTTATGTTTTAATCAGATAGACGTGTGCTTACATTTCAGTGCCACTGTTGCTGGCTGTGTAGCCTTGGCCAACCAATTTTATCTGATTTTTAGTTTTCTCTCTAGCAAAGTGGGAGCCATGATAGGTTCTATGTCTAGTAGGTGCTGTGAGAAAGAAATGGGTTGATACGAGTATGGGGTTTCATTTTCCCAGGGGAAACAAAGATCTCCTGGACCTGGCAAAGATGTCCTCTGCTGTGATGCCTTGACTGTTGAGTAAAGGGTTGAATGAATGAGTGGATGGATGGGTCTGGTACCCAAAAGAGAATTCCGAGACTGGGAGTGACCTTAGAAGAAGTGAAGAATCGTTCTGGATTTTAGGGCTCCCCAGGCAGATCCAGCTCTCCTAATGCAGGCTCCTATGAACCCTGATGAGACGCAGGATTACGAATCCTGGAGGAGTGGGGGTGGGGACTCCCTGGGGAACCTCACTCCCTCTGGACTCCCCGTCTCCTACCTGCTTTGGCGCAGGTGAGCGAGGGCGGACAGGGATGTGCTCTGAGATCCGTATGAATAAAAAATGATTCATAGGTTTAAATCATGCCAATGAATGCCATCCTGAACCTGAAGACATCTCCCTCTCAGTAATGCTCTTCAGGCTTCATCACTTGAGACTGACTTGAGCGCTGAATGGAAGGATGAAAACTATTCAAAAGCACTGGGGACAGGGATTCTGGGATTTCAAAAAGCTAACAATAAACTAAACTTAAATCCTGAATTACAGCTGCCTGCCCACACTAACCCGGAGATTTTTAAAGGTCAGGCTTCTTCAGGGTGGCACCTCCAACTTACTGATCTGGTCCACCCAACAGGTGGTCAAACAAAGAATTTTTTGAACGTATGTGTTCGTTGGCAATTGTTCTGCAGATAAATGATGTGTGTGACGTTAGTAAAATCCTCAAGAGAGGATAATACACCTTCAGAGTCTCAGATGACCATTCAACACGGTACCTTTCACACCACGGGGTTAATTATTCCATAGATGGGGATGAGGTATGTCCAATCTATCTGATACCCACCAGTATGGGAGAGGGACCAATGGGGAGTCAGATCTCCAGACAGAAACAGAATCTTAGAGCTGGAAGGCTGACATTCAGTCAATGCTACCAGGATATCCATTCTCACCACCCTGTAAGCCAGTCCCCTCAAGGGTAGCTGAAAGATCCTTTCAATATTCATACACAGTTTTGTCACCTTCTCAATTAGAATATTCCACTGTTTCCCCATTGGGCTAAGGATACTGGTCAAACCCATTGAAACGGCCTCCAAGGATGCCAACCTCCCAGAATCCCTTTCCCTGTCAGTTCCTTACCCCTCCCTCCTTTCCATTTCACCAGGAGGTCCTCTCTGTCATCCCTGATTAGGGTAAATGTCCCTATCAGAGCCTCTCGGTGCCTTGATCATAACATCATCCTGACATTTGTGTGCTTCTCCAAGGTGGGAAGTTCCAGGCAGGCAAGCCCATAGCTGCTTTCCTCTCCACATCAAAAAAGAGGTGACAAGGACGGGCTGTTTACTGCACGCCAGGCACCATGCCGGCTGTCCTCTGTGTGTGCTCAGTCATATCTGAATCTGTGCAACCCCGTGGACTGTAGCCTGCCAGACTCCTCTGTCCATGGAATTTTCCAGGCAAGAACACTGGAATGGGTTACCATTTCCTACTCCAAGGGATCTTCCCAACCCAGGGATCGAACCTGCGTCTCCTGCGTTGGCAGGTGGATTCTTTTCCACTGAGCCACCTGGGAAACCAGGTATTCTTTAGACACTGCAGAATATCATTGCCTGCTTGCAGAAGTCCTATGAATTAGGCTTAACTATTATTCCCTGTTTTATGGATCAGGCAACAGAGGCACAGAGAAATCAATTTACTTGCCTGAAGCCAAACAGCTTGTAATTGGAGTCTGAATCCAGGGGGTTCCAGAGTTTGAACCCTTAACTTCCAAGCCAGTGGTCCTCAGACCAAGTCCTGGACCAGTACTGCTGAATTGGGGCTCTGTTAGAAGTGTGAATTTTTGGCCTCCATCCCAGATCTACCAGATCAGAAACTCTGGGGTTGGGGCCCAGGGATGTTTCCTAACGAGCCCTCCAGGGAACTCTCCGGTTTGCATAGCACTGCTCTAAGCCTTATTTCCACTCTGCCCAATCTCCACATCCTAGGCATTTAATAAATGTTTAAATATGGAAGGGAGGGAAGGAGAAAGGGAAAGAACAAGGCAGGCAGGCAAGCAAATCTCCTCCAAAAGAACATTCTGAAGTAAGTGGATGGTGCTGGGGGTTTGCGGTGTCTTGACCATACTTTAATCTCCAAATTGCAAAAACATTAACAGTATTGATTGATCAGACATCAATCCAACAGAAATTTAATTAAATTAGAATGTGTCACTGAGCAGACCCGGCTGCGTCGCGCATAAATCTCAGGTAATAAGTTGACAAAGAGACAGCCTCTGTGGATGGCCAGCTCTGGCTTCAGCCGTCAGCCACCATCTTGTCTTCCCCAGGCTGGAAAGCCCCTCCACGTTCGCACGGAAGGTACAGGTAAAATGAGGTGAAGCTCCTGATTTGCGACACCTGCGGAGTCCTCTGCGGCCGAGGCATCCATGAAGGGCCTGATTTACTGCCATGCTGGGCTGGCCAGACGGCTCCGGGGGGATGCCCCTGCCTGAGGCCGGCCCTCAGCTAAAGTGCTGACCCATGCGTATGTCTCCTGGGTGAGAGGATTAACACCGGGGTGTCCTCACGGCAAATGTGTCCTCTGGAGGAGGCCAAGTCCTAAGAGGGTGGGGAGACCTTCTCTTGTTTGGCCTGTCTGCTCTCGCCTTCAGAATGTATTTTGGTGTCAGTGATCAGCTGCACCTGCTGTCCCAGAAACAGGGCTGGAGCAGACCCAGGGAGCTCCGGCCTCAAGACACATGTATCCTTAATTTGCATCCCCCCAGCTCACCCCTTGCAGAGGTGCTGGCACAGAGGGACAGGCAGAGGGCGGAGGGAGGCTCAGACAGTGGTAACATGGCCCCTGTGCCTGGAGAGGCCCACATTCTTTGGGATCTAGGGAGAGGGGGTGCCTGAGGACAAGATAATTCAGGGGACAGAGCAGAAACCAGAGAAGCAAGTCCTCCGGGGAACATTATAAATCACCCGGGCTATTCTTGTCCTCGGTCAGGAAGGCTACATGGAGGAGACCCTTCTAATGGAGATCTCTTGTACTTAGTCCTCCTGCTTCTTTGATTGCCTTCAGTGAATCACAGGCTCGCCCTTCCGTTTTAATAGCCACCTTCCACATGAAGAGCGACGCCGGGGTGACAGGCAGATGCGCAAAGGAGACCATAGCCACCCTCATGTCAGCACACCTTTAAGCCTTAACCCTCTCCATGGTGTTCCCCAGCTGCCCAGGGCGTGCTCTAAAGCAGAAGGGGGCAAACTGCAGCCCCATGGGCCCAACGCAGCTCCCTGCCTGTTCTTGCAAATAAAGTTTTATTGGAACACAGCCATGCCCACTAACTTCCATGTTGTCCAGGGCTGTCTCCATGCTACCAAGGCAGAACTGAGCGGTGGACCACCCGAACCACAAAGCCGAAAAGATCAAGTATCTGTCCTTCTACAGAAAAGGTTTGCCGACCCTGTGGTAAAGAAGCGGTGATTGGTCAAGGATAGAGCGTGGAGAACACAGAACAGTGCTCAGGATTCTGACGGATCTGGGCTCAAAGATAGGTTCTCCCAGCCACTTCCGACATGGCCTTCGGAGAGTGACGTTACCTCTCTGAGCTTCCATTTCCTCCCCGTAAATAGGGATAATAAAACTGTCCACTTTGCTGAGTGATATGAAGATGAAATAAGTTACAAGGTGGAAAAGATGGCCATTTTTGTACAGAGCCAGGCACTTTTACATCCTAGGTTTCGTCTGCACCCATCAATTCCCTCCTAACAGGGATTCGCAGTATTCCCATTGTACAGATACACGCGGTCTTCGATTTCAACAAGTGGTTAATAATATAAATCTAGCATCACAGCCCTGCTCAGAGATGTGCAGAGTGTGCTCCCATCTTCCCCAACCCCCGTTCCCTCAGGCCATGCCAGTGAATGTGTAAAGAAGCACGTTTCATCACATGGCCACCACTGGCATTTTTCCTGCAATGTGCTTACACTGGGAACCTGAAGGATGTCCCAATAGATCATGTGAGCCGGGGCGATAGGAACACTGGTTCTGAGGAAGTAGGAACTTCCTTGCAATGTCCCTTTCCTTTGTCCTCTGAACCCCAACACTTGGCCTGGTTGGATCTCTGCCAACAGGAATGCCTGTCCACTCCTTCCTGGCAGAGCTGATCGGTGGGTGCAGGGCAAGCCATGGTGCTGGGACCCCACACACTCAGAGGCACCAGGGACCAGGGCTGCAGCTGGGGGCATGGCGACAAAAGTATCCCCCTCCCCAGGGCTAGAGAAGACTTCAGGGAAACAGAGGAGCATGGGGGTGATGGCAACCCCCATGTCAGTTCCCAGAGGATGGGTCCATGTCCTCCCACTCAATACAGACGTGCTGTGCTTAGTCGCTTAGTCGTGTTTGACTCTTCATGCGCCTATGTACTGTAGCCCGCCAGACTCCTCTGTTGGTGGGGATTCTCCAGGCAAGAATACTGGAGTGGGTAGCCTATCCCTTCTCCACGGAATCTTCTCAATCCAGGAATTGAATCGGAGTCTCCTGCGTTGCTGTGGATTCTTTACCAGTTGAGCTACCAGGGAAGCCCACTCAATACAGATACTATGACTAATAACAATAGCCAACATCCATCAATTCACTCTTGCCAGATACTCTGCTAATTGATTTAACTCTCACAACAACACAATTATATTGTTATAATAACTTTTCAGCTGAGAAAACTGAAGTTGGATGATGAAAGAAGTTAGATGATATGCTTAATGCATTATAAGGAGAGCAGTGATGCCATTTCTCAGTACAGGGCTGGGCCCATAGAAGGCACTTGGTATGTGTATTTTTTGAAGTGAGTGTTGGACAGATGGGTGAATGGGTGACATAAGTATGTATGACTCCAGAACACAAGCTCTTTACTGCTACACACCCCTGTCTCTCATTCAACACAGTAAGATGCACTCAGATTGTTTAGCTTACTGGGAAAGGACAGGGGGCTGGAATCACAGGGACCAGGGTTCCCCCAGAGGGCTAACTGAGAATGCTGAGACTTAATAAATAAAGACTCTGAGACATCTTGACCCAGGTTGTTGTGTTTAAGCCTCACTCCAGATTCCTGGGGTCACCAGGACATTTGTTATTTTCCGCACTTTCCAAACATAAAAACCTGAAGTTCAGAGATGTCATCTGGCAAGGGGCCATGTCAGGAACGTAGCATTATAGGTGGTCCATTTTCTTCCTTATTTTTCAGTATTATCAAGTTTTCCATCAGGGGTGCCATTTATGTTTATTGTTAAATGAGAAATCTTTCAAAAGCCAATAGGAACAAAACCATTGACAACCTGGAAGAAAATGTCCTTGTTGAGTGCAGACACACTTTCTTCCTCATATACAAGACAAAGCTCAGCTTCCTTGTAAGAAAAGAACCCATATCAGTTTCCCTTGATTCCCCCATAACTCAGGAGGTCTTTCTAGTCTCAGTTCAGCTTCTTTCTCTCCCCCTGGCTCTAGTATCATTTATAAGGAGCTACCATAGGTAAAAACATGAATTAAGTCTTAGAGGAATATTTAAATAACTAAGACTCCCAACCAGCCCACAAGCAGCTCAAAGACTCATAATGGAAAGAGGAAATATACGACATGAACAAAGTGACAAACTGCCCTGGAGACTCAGCAATTCCACTTTGAGGAATCTGCCCAAGAGAAATTAAAACATGTCCACACAAAGACTTGCTTGTGACTGTTCACAGAAGCATCATTCATAATAGTCAAAACAAGTGGGAATCACCCAAACATCCATCAGCTGGTGAAGGGACCAACAAAATGTGTTCTAGCCATGCAGTGGAATACTATTTGGCAATAAAAATGAAAACATTGGCACATGCTACATCATGGGTGAACCTCAAAAATATTATATGCTAAAGGAAAGAAGCCAGTCACCAAAAGTGCATCTAATATGAGCCCATTTACTTGAAATGCCCAGAAAAGGCAACTCTATAGGGACAAAAAGGTGGTGAGTAGCTGCCAGGGACTGATGCTGCTAAGTTGCTTCAGTCGTGTCCAACTCTGTGAGACCCCATAGACGGCAGCCCACAAGGCTCCCCCGTCCCTGGGATTCTCCAGGCAAGAACACTGGAGTGGGTTGCCATTTCCTTCTCCAGTGCATGAAAGTGAAAAGTGAAAGTGAAGTTGCTCAGTCGTGTCCGACTCTTCGCGACCCCATGGACTGAAGCCTACCAGGCTCCTCCATCCATGGGATTGTGATGAAAATGTTCTAAAATTAGAGTATAGTGGTAGTCACACAGCTTTATAAATATACTAAAGCCCATCACATTTTACTCTTTAAACGGGCAACTGTTACGGTCTGTATGTAAATTACATCTCGACAAAAGCATTAAAGAAATGTCTTTGAGAGGGAACAAGTGGTTAAGTCATGACATTCCAGTCCTGGAAAGACTCAGCCAGTCAGCGAGGAGCAGGTGTGTACCAAGGGCTGGCATGAACAAAACAGAACCCC
Organism: Giraffa tippelskirchi; assembly: GCF_054371585.1. Classification (NCBI taxonomy): domain Eukaryota; kingdom Metazoa; phylum Chordata; class Mammalia; order Artiodactyla; family Giraffidae; genus Giraffa; species Giraffa tippelskirchi. Next base: position 54,242,233 of record NC_137281.1, on the reverse strand, counting down.
TGTCCTTACAGAGTTTACACTTTAGGGGGAAGGACAGACAGTAAGAGAAGGAGCCACACACACTACAGGTCATGATTGAGGGGTGTGAGGAAAAATAAGAGCTGGGGAAGCTATTTTATATAGTGTCAAGAAAGGAAAACTTTTCCAATGAAGCTGACTTTCGAGCAGTAACCTGGACGGAGCCATGGAGTGAGCCGTGGGGATACCCAGGGGCGATGCCTTCCAGGCAGAGGGAACAGAAAGTGCAGAGGCCCTGAGGCTGATGTGTGCTTGTTGAGAAACAGCAGTATTTCATAGAAGGGGTTTAGAGCTGGGTAGAGCTGGGTTTTGAAGGGTGAATAGGAGTTCCCCTAGCCAAAAGATGAGGAGGAAGTCACCTTCCCCAGGCTGTTTTCAGAGGATATCTATTGCAGTGGCTGTGAGCACAGTGCCCATCGGCTCATATAGCTCATGGAGCATGAGTAAACAGCAGGTTCTCACTAAACACGGGAAGAGTGAATAAACCGTGAATGAGAGCCCATGTTGTCACAGGGCTGGGGGAGTAACAAGGAGGTCTTGCTGCTTTCCACACCACACCTGCAGTCTGCTTCCCTGGGACACAGCTCCTGTGCTCCTCCCCACCTGACCTCCACCCCCAGCCTCCAGCCCTCCATAGGGCTCCTCCACTGACTTTGGGACATGCTCAGGGTTCAGAGTGCTGCTAAGCCTAGGTCAATGGAAAACAGCGATTCAAACCCATTCTCCCCTGGACTGCAACTGGGTCCTTTTTGCTTCTTTTCCTTTCTCTGAACTCAGATGAGAACTGGAGGCTCGCCCTCACTGACCAAGGCAGGTTATGCACACCTGCACTCCCATCTCATCCCCCATACCCCTCGCTCAGAGCCTGCACCCCACTGCCTGTGTGTAGGAGCCCATCGCTTCCTCTCTGGAGCTTCTCTGTCTAGGAAGAGGGAGGAGGAATCCTCCTTTCTCTTTATAAGCCCTGGGTCTCTACATGCAGACAAGATAAATGAGTGCAGAAGCAGACCCAGGACGCTGCCACCCAAGGGGGGCCACTAGGATACGATGTGACCATTCTCATTCCCTGAACTTGCCACCAGCCAGGGTAAGTGCCGGAGAGATGGAGGCACCCCAGGCCCCTCACAAAAGGAAGGACACCCTCACATCCTCTTATGGGCACCCTTGCCTAGGTGCAAATGTCCAGCAGATGATTCCCTTTGCAAATAGTTGGGGAAACCGCGAAAAGAACACACTGCTTAAGCCAAAGAGCATCAGACAAAATTATGAGGAGAGAGCCCCTGCAGGGGCCTGGTACACCATGGGCCTTTCCAGACACACAGACCTCAGCCCCTCCCCTGGGCCTGGGCTTGGGGAGAGGGCATGGGGTGAGCGTGTCTTTATGACATTATTGATCACTCCTCCACCTGCAGTTAAAAACCATGCCCAGACAGACAATAAAAATAAGTACTTAACCATATCGAGGGCTCCGCCGACTAAAATGGATTTTACACTTAAAGATACAGCTGATCTGGGTGAGGGTTTTAATGGCATTTTTGAGTTTTAAATTAAAAAAAAAAATCAAATCTTTGAAAAAATTAAATGAGAAATCACCAATGTAGCCCTGCGTGAGGTTCTTCTTATAACATCTGCAGACCCAGGGGGCTGGGGGTTATGGTTTATGCGCGTCGGGCGGGGAGGGGTTTCAGTAGACAGGAGGGTCCCCATGTGTCTAAGGAGGGGGAGGATAAAGCAGAGGAAGGGGGCAGGAGAGAGGAGGTGGGAAGAGCATCTCCCTGAAGGGGGAGGGCAGGAGAGGGGGAGATGAGGAGGAAGCAAGAGAAGGCATGAGGTAGGGAGAGGAAGGTCTAGAAATCCTCACAGTCTCTAAATTAGAGATCAGAGGTTCTCCTTCATCCCAATCTTTCCAGATGGTGCAGGAAAAAAAAAATTTGTCCCACCAGGAAACCTTAATGCATTTTGTTACTTGCTTCTGTGGGGGAAACTACCCCTGGTTCACAATACTGGTATCTATGAAAATACCCATCTCCCCGGCTAAGGACACAAAATAAGTCTGAAGAATCCATATGCATCCATCCCTCATATATATCGGGTGTGAGAGCTGATTCAGAGGGTGGCCGGCTGGACAGACAGACAAAAGAAGGAAAGGGAGTGCTGAATTCAGAAGTTTCCACCCGGAACCGCTGTGTGTGCATTTGATGCATAGAGATCTGATGAGGCTGAGCTGGGAGATACGGAGATAGAGGCTCCAATGTTACAGTAACTTGGCCCAAATTGCAGAGTATGTGTCTGATTCCACATTCCCTTTTCTTTCTCCAGATGCCATGTTCTTTTAACTTTTTGTTTGTTTTGTTGTTTTTGCTGCTGAGGGAGGAAGGCCCTGAGCACAGCTTTGACCCAGGCCTGCTTTTTGGAGGCCCGAAGGGCCCATCTGATATCAGGAAATCAAGAGCGAGATTCCTCCCCACCCCCAGCCCAAAGTGTGTTCAGAGCACGTAGCTCTATTGAGAGAGATCGGAAAGCCACAGGGTATGGTCAGCCCTTGAAATCAGGAATGTGTGGACGCATCCTCTGGGTGTCAAAGCATCGGCGTGCTTCCCAGACTCCATGCTGGGAGCAGAGCTGACGACGGTCAAGCCGTCCAGCCCCAAGATAAAGCATTGCACACAAACAGCTTCCCCAAGCATCCTGCCCGAAGCCCTTCCAGAAGCTTTCTCTATGGCTATGGGCAGCTCAGCGGCGTGCCTCCTCCTGGCCTTCCTGGTGTCTCATAAAGAACCTGGATTCGAAGATAGAGGAACTGAAAGGAAGCTAACATTTATTGATTGCTACATTCTGTTGGATATGACATTAGCTATTTCTTATACATAGTAGCGTTTCAAAAATGAAACGATATCCATAAGTGAGCCTCAACAGGGAAGAATTTTCTGGGGAGATGGAAATATTCTAAGTTGCCATCAAGATATGGGTTATGCAGGTGCATCCATTTGTCAAAACTTTCCAGCTGAGATTTATGCATTTCAATGTACATAAGTTATACTTTTAAAAAAAAAGGCAAAAATGAATGATGATGAAGCAGAGGGGGGAAACAAACCATGAAAGGGAGATGTTAATCCTTAGCAAAGCTATGTGATGAGGCCCCATGGGTTATACTTGTGAGCAGAATTCTAAGAGGACCCCAATGACCCTACCCTCTGTGTAATCCCCTCCCCGGAGCGGGGGAGAGACCTGTGAATATGATGGACTGTCATCCTGTGATTATGTTAGATTATGTGGCAAAGAGGAAGGTATTTTGCATATGTAATTAAGGTCCCTAATCAGTTTGACTTTGAGGGAGATTATCCTAGGTGGGCCAGACATAATCAGGTGAGCCCTTAGGCGAGGATTTAGGGCTTTCCTGAGCTCAGAGACTCAAAGAACCAGCAGAGATTCCCTCTTGCTGTCCTCTTGTCCTTGAAGAAACAAATACTACAGCTGGAAGGAATTGTACCAACAGCACATGAGCTTAGAAGAAGACTTCTGATGGCCAATGAATGAGGTCCAATAGACTATAGCCTTGCAAGACCCTGAGTAGGGGACCCAGGAAAGCCACGCCCAGATTCCTGACCCACAGAAGCTGTGAGACGATAAATGGGATTTGGTCTAAGCTGCTGAATCTGTGGAAACTTGTTACACTGCAATAGAAAACTAACACAACACTGTTCTGTGTACTTTGCCTATGTTTGGCATTTTCCATAATGAAATGTAAGAACAATCGAGTGTGCATGGCCGTGGGAGATTGTAAAGAACAGGGTTTATGAGCATGGACAAAGGTTCACATCTCAACCATACTCCTTCTTGACTTGTGGTCTTGGCAGATTCACAGGTCCTCTCTGACCCTCAGTGTCTTCATCTTCAAAAGGTGAAGGGTAGGAGGACCCTCTCCGAGGAAGTCGTGAGGGTAAAAGAGGAGGGCCTGGATAGTCACAGTGCATGACAGAGTTAGGCGAGAAGGTGGGTACCGCTCTGGGGAGCAGAATGACAAGATGACAAGTGAGTGAGCGACTCTGCCATCACGTGGCGCAGGGCTCCTGTCATCGGCTTCCTGTCTCACCTTAGGCAATGAAGCCTGTCATCTCTACGCCTGATGTCTCCATCGTGGTGGAAATTTTTTTTTTTTAATGTGATTTCCTATAAGTGCTCGTGTGTGCAGGCCTGAGGAGAGGTGCCACAGGAATCCGTGTTACTGTCCATGGCCATCTGGAAGGTCTTTCCTGGGCTCCTTGCTCTAAAAGGTCAAGTGTAACCCACACCTGCCATAGGTGATGATTCCCACTGCAAGGACATCAAGTATGTCTGACAAGGCCAACAGAAGTCCCTGGAGCACTGCAGGGCATACGGGAACAAGGACACGAGCAACAGTTGAAAGGATCCAGAGATGGAACCGCTGTAATTACTTTAATTTGAACTTGGCGCTAGCCGGAGCTGTCAGTGACACTCCTCTTCTTGGAGAAAAAGGTGCTGTTGGATCTTTTTAATGCCTACCAGGGCCTCTGTTGTGCCTTGCAGCTGAAAGATGCCCCTTCAAGAGCTGCAGGGCCCAGGAGCATGGGCTCTGGGTGGATGCGGATGAAAGCCCAGGTCCCTCGCTGTGGACGAGATTTGCTGGACATGGGTGTCCAAGTGCTTGATCTGTCACCAAGCAGGTCGGGACCCGCCTGATTAGGTCTGCACAGCTTGGAAGCCTGTGAGCCTGGCTCTCCTGGCAGAAAAAATAGGCATCTGCCTATTTCTTCAAGCCTAAGAAAACTATCCCCCAAAACTTTGTGTTCATCTACAGAGAAGAGCCAAACATTTATTGAGTTCCTACCATGAACCAAGCGTGGTCAGTCGGCTTACATGCACATGGCTCCTTTATATTCTGATGATTCCACATTCCTACATAAACATCCCATGAATTTTCTTATTCTACCTTGATTTTCCCTTCACCTGGAACTCTATTTGCATTTCATTTGTTGTGTTTTTCCAATCTGCCTGAAATTCATCGTGGAATATAGCTACTGATGGAAAAAAAAAAAAAAGCAAATACTCAGGGTTAAACATTGTTAACCCTATTTTGGAGATAAGAAGACTAAAGCTGAGAGTAACTCGCCCAAGGCTTCAGCGTTACTGCGGGGTGAAGGTCCAGTTTCTAACTTGGTCCTTTAAGGCTCCCGAGACCTCCCTGCCCGCCTCCAGCATGACGGGTTATAAAACTGATGAGGATGGAGCTAACCCTGTGCGGGACTCACTGCCGGTCTGTACTTGGCAACAAGCCCATGAAGAAGGTTTTTACTTCTCTGTTTTATATAATGAGCCAAAGCCTAGGAAGCTTCGGAACCTGCCCCAGGTCACATGCCAAGAGTGGAGGAGCAGGAATTTGAGGCCAAGCTGCTTATTTCCAAAGCCTGTCCAGTACACGGCTACAGGTTCCATCAGAAAAGTCTGTCAGCCACATAAAAGCAGTGTGGTGAGTCTTAGATGTGGCAATAGTGGGGACCTTTCCAGAGTCCATTTAGCCTCTTTATTTATAGAATCTTGGGGTGCGCCATCCCACCTAACAGTGTACCATCCTTGTGAACTGGCCCAGGGTCCCACGGGCCATCTCTGTGTACCATCCATGTATACTTCTCTATATGCCTGTGTAACATCCCAGGGGACAGTCTCAACAACCTGTGTACCACCCCCATACATCATCCTAGTGGTCCATCCAGCATACCTGTTTACCATCCCTGTGTACATGGGTAGCAGCCGGTGTACCAGCATCCCATCTCATGTTCCATCCAGTATGTGGACCATCCCTTGTGTATCCAGGTACCAATCCTGTGTACCATCTCCATGTCCCATCTCTGTCCACCTCCAAGCTTGTCTGCATACCTGGGTAACATCCCAGTATAAAAACATCCCAGCACACCTGTGTACCATTTTTCCATACAATCCTAGCATACCTGTGTACCACCTCTGTGCACCATCCCAGCACACCTACGATCCATCCCCAGGGACCACCGTCCATCTCAATGTACCATCTGGCTGCACAATCCCAGTGTAGCTGTCTTCCATCCCAGGATACCCAGAGTACCTGGGTATCATCCTTGTGTACCATCACAGCATACCCATGTTCTAGACCAACACACCAGCCTATCATCCTTATAAGGGCTCCAGAAAAATCAAGAACCATAACTGTTTTCACTGGATATTTGTTGCAGAGAGTGGTTTATTTCCAACGTTTGAATAAGCATCAGTTTGAAGACCTGCCCTGGCACTCGAGCTCCTTTCTGTGGTTCCGTGCTTTCATGGAATCTGCCAGGGAGGGGCTGTCACCACAGGCTTCAATAGCTGCACTTGGAAGGGATCAACTCCCTGCTGACAGAGGGAATCTTCCACCTCTTTCCACAGAGCAAAGCCAGCTCGCCTGCCTCCCAGAGGGCGGCAGGCCAGTTGTGCAGACCACACTCCGGAGTGTTTGGCACCTCATTCTACCCCGCGCCCTCGACAGGATTTGCTATTTCCTTCATAGGAAAGGAAAGAAGCAAAGAGACTGCTCCATGCTAAGGTCCATACCCGTGGTTAGAGTCTGTGGTCTGCTGGCACTGGTTGACCCAATTTTAGAAATGAGAAAATTGGTCAGAGAAATTGTCACTTGGCTCAAATCACAGGGCTAGCTAGTGATGAGGCTGGGCTTTGAACCTGAGCTTTATGGCTCAAATGCCCACAGTCTCACACCACTTCCTGCAGGTTTTCCATGAGCAAAGTGATTAGGAAAGTGGCTGCTGGTGAGAAAGGATGCTGACATCCCAACCATTGGAAGATGTCATGGAAACCCAGACTCTCTCCCTCCCCTGGGACAAGCTCCAGGGTGTAAGATGAATAGATACCTTGGCCTGTCCCCAAATACACCTTGGTCTGTCTGAGACGCCACCTCTCAGAACCTCAATTTCTGATATGGCAAACTTGTGAATGTCCACATGCTGGAGTAAGTATGTTAAAACCCACACCACACAGAAGGGACTGCTCAAACTCCCCAATTAGTAACATGTTGTCGCTTCTAATTCTTTTCCAGGTGAAACTGGGAAGGCAGAATTCTCAGCTGAGGTGAAAGGCATTTTTTTCACTTTTTAACAAAGTACATTTTTAATTGCTTTGGATTAAAAAAAAAAAAAACCTCCAAGCACAAACTGGTATGACCCAGATTGGGATAAGCAGAAGAGAAAGGAGAAAGGGGAGAAGGGTCCTCCTCCAGGACACGGGTCAAGAGTAGGGACCTCATTATACCAAATGAAAAGTGTTCAAGGCGAGGTGAGGTGCTCGGTCTTGGACCTGGCATCCAGACGTCATCAGATTTCACTGTGGGGACTGGGCAAGGAAGGTAGTGGTTCTACACAGGATGGAACCGGAGGGGCTAGGGCTGCAACTGGACAGGGCTGGTTTGGAGGTGAGCGGTCAGTGTACCAAGAACCAAAAGCTTCAGCCAACAGTGAACATGGACAATGGGTTTAGTAGAAGCCACTGGGCTACTACCATTTTCCTTTCTTTCTGGGAAGATGGCTAGACTACATTTCCCAGTATCCCTTGCAGGTAAGATAGAGTCATCTGACTTGGTCCTGGCCAATAGAAGGTGCGTGATGTAAATGATGCCATTCCCAGCCTAGTCCATAAACGTTTCCCACTTGATCCTTTACCTTCTCTTTCTCCATCTGCTAGATAAATGGAGAGGAGATGAGCTATCTAGGAAATGACAGAGTCACACGCTGGGGTCCCCAAACCACCTCTTGGAGGAGATTCACCTAACCAGGAACACCATCATTGGATTTGTCTTGTAAGGTGGTGTCTGCATAAAAATTGTATATTTATTGCTTTGATTAAAAAATAAAAACAGTTATTAACTTATACTGAGCAATAAGTGGGATGACTAATGTCAAATGCAATAACTAAGCTGGGGAGATCCAGGGTCTTTAACAAGATAAGGCAACAGGAAGTGGTGGGGTTGTGGGGACAAAGTATAGAAAGCTCCAAAGGCAAGCACAGAAGAAGGAGCACTTTAGGGAGCCTGGGCACACCTATGGAGGCTCAGAGGATCTGTAAGGACACAAGGAAGGCAGTGTAGACCCCCACACACATGCCTCCTCTCTGTGATGGCCCATTCCACCTTCTCCTTCTCCTCGTACCCCATTTCATCATCATTCTAAACACCACGTCCAGGTTCTGGGCATTTGCTACTTGCCAGGTCTGGTACTAGGCACATACCATGACTTATCTCATCCATTCCTCACAACTGCCCTCTAAGGGAAAAACTGCTTCCAATGCCATTTTGCAGATGAGAAAGGCTGGCCTTAGATCACTCAAAACAATTTGCCCAAAGTCATTGGGGCACAAACCCTGCTGGTCTGATTCTAGAGTCTGGTGTTGACTATTGTGTACCAATCCAGGATATCCACTGTTAACACTGCTGGGCCATCTCAGCATGTCCCCTGGGCCTGTTTACCTCCCCTGGCCCCTAACAGCTCAGTCATTCATTCACCTGTCAGTCTGTCCAATCATCCATCTATCCATTCATCTATCCATACATTCATCCATTCATCTATCCACCCATCCATCCATTTATTCATAAACATGTTCTGAGTTCCTTCCGCATCCCAGACCCAGCATCGACTGGGGAACTACAACAGCGAAGACTAGAAAGTATACGCCTTGTGAAGTACCCATCTGGGCAGGAGGGACAGTCACGGGAAGGTGGCACCCACGGAACGAGTGGTGACTGGCTCAGACATTGGGAAAACTATTCTGACCCCAAACTGGAGATCCGCCTGGACCTAGGAGAGTCTGAAGACAGAGAATGAGCAATGGAAGCAGGAAGGACTGGGGTCATGGAAGCAGGTTTAGAGGCCCACGAGAAGAGAGGACACATGAGGTGCGTCCCCTGCAGAGGGCCCGGCAGGTGGACGAGATTCGCGTTAAACGGACTGGACTGACTCGACTTTTGAGCTGAACTCACCCTGGCAGCTCACAGCCCCTCCTCTCAAAAAGGGGGAGACCACAGCCAGATGACAGTTTCACTTCCCCCAGAACGGTCTTGGCACTTTCCTTCTTCTCTTTTCTTCCCTCTCTCTGGGGTTTGTTTCCTTCTGCGGGGGAAGTGCGCCATGCAGAGCCCTGGCCCCTCTCCAATGTTCCAGGATAAGCCTGGCAGCCGCTCTCTGCCTCCAACCTGAAATTTCTGTGAGGATGGAGAGATGCGAACACCAGCCACCTGGTCTTTTACAAAACCTGAGCTGCATGCTGGGCGCCAAGCGATGCTATCAATTGATTAAAACACAGCCTGCCAGCTTCTCTGGCTTGATACAGGGGAGCACAGGCTGACGGGAGGTCTCCAGCCCATCCCCGAGGTCGCCGCCTGCTCCTCCCCACGCACCACCGGACAAGCTCTGCGCACAGGTCCGAGCAGAGTGAAGCACCGAGCAGGTGCATAGGGAAGCAGGTGGGGGGTAGGGGTGTGGCTGAGGTGGAAAGGGATCACAAAGCGCCAGCACCGCAGCGGGCGAAGATGCTGTCACCGTGGACCGAGGAGGAGGGACAGGGGACACGCTGTCGACTTCTCACAGCGCATGCCAGGCCCCCAGAGGGCACGCATCCCTCCACTTCCTCCCATAAATGTAGCATCAGGGCCACCATGTACAGACACTGCGGGAGGCGATGGGAGCAGGACAGGGCAGGAGGAAAAGGAGGGGGGTGATTATAGCTGGGAAGAGGCGCGCGGTACCACGAGAGCTTATAACGGACAGAAGCGACCAGGTTAGGAGGCTTTTCTGAGGAAGCAACCACTGAGAATGAAAATAACCGTCTGCTCTGTTCGAGCAGAGGTGACTGCAGATGCAAAGACCCTGCTGGAAGAGGGAGATTGTGCATTCACTTCAAGGTTACTGCGGCTGGGTCGAGAGAGGGGTAAAGGCGGCCATGACTTGGAGCAAACAAGCAGGAAGGTCCTGAGGGTCCCCGAGGGATGCTGTGGTCTCCATCCCAGGTGACCTGACCGTCCTGGCCCCTCGTACCCTCTCTTGACCCGTCCCCAGGTGGCAGGGCAAGAATGTGAGCTGGCCCTCGTAGAGCAGTGGCCTTCTTGACAAGTGCCAGCTGCCGAAGGGGTAGAAGAGGTTGGGGAGAGCTGGGGTGGAGACTGTGACAAGAAGGTTTAGGGAAGAAACGGTACCGCACAGGCTCCTGCATCCTCCTGGGCAGTTTCCATTTACTATCTCATGTCATCACCAACATCCTTTGATGGGGTCTGTTATTAAACCCCATGGTCCCACCCAAGGGACAAGGAGGTCAGGAGAGGGTCCTTCCCACGGCCACATAACAAGCAATCAGAGAACGAGGGCAGGACTCCAGGTCCCCTGAGAGCCAAGCAAATCCCCTCCTCACTCAGCAACTGATGGTGGCGCCAGGGTTGGGGAGATGCTCATGGCTTCTCCAGGTTACCAACCTTCTTGGCCAGATCAGCCCTTACTTCTCCATACACTGGAACCAGAACACTCAGGTGACCCAGGTCCATGGTGGCTGAGAAGGGAGCAGGGCAGGCTATCTGCAGATGACCTCAGGGGTGACTCAGCCCTTCCGCTGGGCAGCCACTGGGCATTACCTGGGCCGAGTCCTCATCCAGGGTCAGCCAGACTCCCTTCTGCAGCTCGGGGTCCCTGCTCTGATGGGAAGTGGAGGGGCTGGCCCTTACCTTCAGAAAGGGATGCAGGAGACAGGTTCCCTTGTACAGTTTTTCAGGGATGTTCCCAGGAACAGCCAGGACCAGGTGTTGCCATACCCACGGCTGAGTTCTGATAGAGGGTCAGGTGAGCCCACTCCCACGGGCCCCTTTGTGACAAGGCTCCATAGTTGGAGTGAACTGAGCCACTGGCAGCTAGGAAAGAGATGTGTGTGTGTGTGCGTGTGTGTGTGTGTGTGTGTGTGAATGTAGTTTTCCAAAATGCTAGTTAGCTAGAGAAAGAAGCTATAGACTTGACTTAACGTGCACAGTGCAGTTGAACAGAATTTAGAATCAAGCAGACCCGGATTTGAACCTTAGATCTGCACTTAGATGCTCCATGACTCTGGGGAAGAGACTCAGCATCCCTGAGTACTAATTCATTACCTATAAAAGTGGCTATAATACTTCTTTGTCTTAAAAGCTTTTTTGAAAATGAAACCAAATAGTATGTGAAATAATTTATCCTGCAACCTGGTATACAGAATACACTTGATAATAGACAGTTTCCTCTTGAAAGCTGCTAACAGCCCCACCTCTGCCACTGACTAGCTGTGTGACCCTTGGCAGATGTCTTGACCTCTCTGTGCCTCAGTGTCCTCTCATTTAAACAGAAATAATAATATTACATACCTCACGGAGGGCTGAGGAGTAAAAGAATTAGTACATTTACAGTGCTAAGCACAGTGACAGGTTGCATTAACCACTGTCTTTTCCATCAACACTATGCATCCATTATTACTTTGTGACTAGTTTTTTTTTGTTTAAACTATATGGCCTGAATCTCCAAACAAGTGTGTCCTCCTTAAGAACCAGGGCTAAGGTTTCTCTTATCCCTCTTCAAATCCAGCACAGGATAAAAGGACTAAAAATGTGTGCTGATTATATATTGAATTTAGTCCATGAGCACAGATTCACAACCTGAGATAATAAAATGGTATATGAAGAAGGCCTTCTTTTCTCAATCTCTCTTGCAAATGTTTAGATCAGGTGATGCAAAAGCATCATGAAACTTGCAATGTGTCTTCTTTGAGCAATAAAATCTGTTAGGTTCCCCCAGAACTTTCCCTTTCTCTGAAGGACTTAATGCAATTAAAAGCAGCAAGCAGACTTCCTGTCTGGCCAAACAAAAGTAAGCTGAAAATGGTCCATGGACGCCCAGAGGCTGGCAGACAGCATATGAATGAATTAGCAAATTAGCAGAAACAACTTCTGCTGAAAAACTACTAAGATGTTCCTCTGATAATGGGACAGATTTGTAATGGATGAAACTGTGGGATTCCTGCAGATGGGAAATCTGGGCTTCTGTGGAGTATAGGAGGAATTTTGGAAGCAATTATTGATTGCTCCAAACATATCTCAGAGAAAAGAAAAGGTTAAAAGAGATGATAAACCCTGATTACAGACTGTCTCACACGACTCTCTGATAACTATCACTTCTCCATTCACCCATGACCTTCTCTTGCCAGCTCAGGGGTCTTGAGTTCCATTTTGGGGTCATTTCTCTTGAGTTTTAGAGGCACCAGTGTAGTTATGTGGGAAAGAGAAGCCTTTCTGGTGCTTCTGTGATGCAAAATAATTAGCTTCAGAATAAAGTAAAATGAAGTTTACATAAAACCAATAAAATAAATTTCCCCCCAATGGGTATTTCCATTCATATTCTGAAAAAGTTTTGAAAATGATATTACCTTCACTTTGATAATTTAAAGATTTTTTAAATCTTAGGATAGCCTGAGAAAATAACAGATGGAGGCCCTGTGTTTATCACAAAGTGAGTTTATCTCGCTCACCTGTGTCCAACTCCTTGTGACCCCATGGACTATACAGTCCATGGAATTCTCCAGGCCAGAATACTGGTGTGGGTAGCCTTTCCCTTCTCCAGGGGATCTTCCCAACCCAGGGATGGAACCCAGGTATCCTGCACTGCAGGCAGATTCTTTACCAGCTGAGCCACAAGAGAAGCCCAAGAATACTGGAGTGGGTACTCTATCCCTTCTCCAGTGGATCTTCCCGACCCAGGAATCAAACCAGGGTCTCCTGCATTGCAGGTAGATTCTTTACCTACTGAGCTATCAGGAAAGCCCATGTTTATCATAAGTAAAATGTAAATACAAAATTCTTCTACCCAAAGACTGACTTACTGACTGCTGGCTTTTAGTACCTAAGTTACAGGAAAATGAGTTCTCTGAGACAGAAAAAGAATCTCCATTATAAGAGCATTCTGTGGTAAAGATGTTTAGTTGATGCTGATGCAACCACATCACTATCTCTGCAGCAGGACTTATCAGTACCTTTAATATGCTAATTGACGATGAGCATTATAAATCTCTAAAACAGAGACAGAACATGAAATACTCCTCAGATTCACTGGACCACTAACTTTCCTCTACAACATCATTCGGAAAAATCATTGCTGCTAAGTCGCTTCAGTAGTGTCCGACTCTGTGCGACCCCATAGACGGCAGCCCACCAGGCTCTGCCGTCCCTGGGATTCTCCAGGCAAGAACACTGGAGTGGGTTGCCATTTCCTTCTAAATAAATCTGTGCTGTTACTCACCCTGGGTGGGCCAGAACTGCCTGAGTGAGAAACAAACTTTATCACAAATCAGTGCTCTCAGTTTCTCTTGGGTCATTTGGCTAAGTTTTTGAGGGGCCCTTGCAGCTCCTCCAAAGTGGATTTTGAGTAGACCAGTTCATATATTTTAAACAATCCATCCTAAATAGGCCGCCCAGATTTGGTGCAGATTAATCCTGTAGTTTTCATTTACAGGGGTGGGGGGTGGGGTAGATAAAAAGCCTTAGAGTTCCTCCCCTTTTTGTGAAGAAACTCAGTTGTTTCACATACTTTCATTAAGACCTTTTAACCAGAGACCATTTGGTTATATACGGTTATATTTGCTTAGAGAACACCGGCTTTCAGTGCTAAGTACGTGTCGAACAATGACGCAGCACAAAGGAAGCACATCCTGTGTGCTTCTGCTTTCATGAAGCTGGAACCAGACAAAACTAATCCATGATGATGGCAGTCAGAACAGTAGTTAGTTGAGAAAGGGACATGTCCCTTTCAACTGGAAAGGGACATGGGGATGTCCCCTTTTGGTTCTTGGAATAGTCTACATTTTGATCTGGGTAGTGGACACAAGGGTGTATGTATAGTAAAAATTCATAAAGCTGTATGCACTTAAGAATTGTACACTTTACTGCATTGTACAGCTTATTAAAAAAATAAATGTAAAAGAACTAGGATGACTGAAAGGAGGCATTTTTCCCTGTTTGGGGCAACTCTGTGAAGTTATTTTAAAATGAAGAAAAATAAGAAGAAGAAGTCCTTTATCTATTTGAATCTCTTCAAGAGATATGATAATTCTCAATGCAGCTTTTGGGGAAAAACTCTATTTTATTATCTAAGATATAAAAGGTTAATGTGAAGGTGACAAAAAAAAAAAAACCCAAAACGCTCAGTGTTTACACTGACCTAATGCTTCTTAGATTCAGAAGATGTGACCAGTGGAGAGAACTCTGGGAGGCTCCGAGCACGGCCAGGTCACTAGGAGTCTCTGTGGCAACTCCCTCGTTCCTGATGATGACTAGCTTGGCTTTTGTCTCCGTGTATGGATAAGCCTCTCCAGCCCACATTTGCATCAGAAATGAGAGCCTTCCAGTGCAGAGGATTGGGCCCGTGCTCACAGCGCTCGAGTCAAGACACAGGGAAATTAGACAGCCTGTCAATCCATTTATGCGAGAGGGATGTGGTTACAAATCAGGGGGAGAGCATTTGCATCAAGAATGGAAAAGTAGACGGCTCAGGACTTAAAAAGTCAGTCCCTGGGGACCCCGAGTGGTGCACTGGGGCGCCTGGCACTGCCACCCAGACCCCTCACTCCACTGGTGCCCTCCAGGAAGAGCAGGCAGAGAGAGAGTGGCAGGGGAACACTCCCCAGCCAGCCAGAATCCTTTTCGATCCAGCTTCTTTTCCACTTAGTGGAGAAAACAAAACATCTGATCCATAAAGATTTGGTCCTCCTTCCTTTGGGAGCATCTAGAGGGCAGGTTCGGGGGTCGTGCTGCTTAGGACTGGAGCCCGGTCCTGCCGCTTAATACCAGGATGACCCCTGGGCAAGAGCCCCCAGAACCCTCCCTATAAACGGAAGGCTGTTTCTTACATGGTCCCCACTGCTGGGGTTACCCCGAGGAGGACAGTGACCGTGATGGGAGCGGGCGGAATGCGGTGTGTGGAACACACGCTGTGCTCGGTACACTGGGGGTGCCTGTTATTACTTCATGATGCATCGTATCATCATGATTAGACAGAGGGACCAAAGGGGCCCGCCTACAAGGGAAAAGCCGCCGTGGCCACTGGCTAGGTCACCTGTGCCTTTGATTTCAGGCCTGGGCACCATGTAAACCTGCACGGCAGCCAGTAGCACCCACTCCCCCTTCTATTCATGAGCTTCCCACAGCACATTGAGAAAACTGGGCCTCCCGCAGACACTGCGGGAGAGGCTCGTGGTGTGGTGTGCCCTAGATGAGGGGAAGACAGAATCATTTCTCCTTCCAGACTCTGCTACCTGCCTGCTGATCTCCCAGGGCAGAGGACATTGTGCCATGAACCTAAGGGGAGGATTGGAGCTGTTTCAAATAACCCAGCTCCATTCCACTGATGCCTGAAACCAGAGTGGCACTGGCAGGTTTTCAGACTCTCCAATCCTTCCTTCCTTCCTTCTTTCCATCTTATCTATCCATCCACCCATCATCCATCGAGCCATCTGTTCATCCTGTGTACCCCGAATATGTCTTAATACATCGGTTCCTGTGATAGGAACTGAGGATATAAAGCTGAGTAAGGCAGGGTCTTCCCCTTGGAGAATTCACACAGAGAGTGCATATGGATGGCTTCACTGCATGAGGTAAGGTCAGTGGTAGAGAGAAAGGGGCTGTCTCATTGGAAAACAGAAGTATCTAGTCTAGTCCAGGTGATCAGGGAAGCCTCCTTACAGAAAGAAATAGCTTGTCAGACTTAAAAAAAGAGGTGGGAAGGATGATCCAAAGAGAAGCAGCAGCATAGCCGAAGAGACGGCAGTGAGAACCTGGGCATCTAATACCGGTGCAGAGAGGGGGTGAGGGTCAAACGGAAGGCAGAGTGTCAGAGTAGGGAAGACGTCCTGTTCTGGGCTCTGCTCTGCAGGAGGTGGCGAGCCAGGAGGAAGGGGTCTCCATGGGATGTGGTCAGATGAGCTTCTCCTGACAGTGACTCTGCGTGGGCTGGAGAAAGACAAGCATGATAAGTGGCCATCATCAGAGAGGTGACAACAGGCCTGGATGGAGGGCAGGCATCCTGGAAATATGCTGAAGGCAGGGCATGAGGTGGATGGAGAAAGTCACCAAGGAAGCCAGTGCCTTATGAGAGTCCAGGGAGTGGGATTCTGGAGGAGAAGGGGGTCCTTGAAGGAAGGATGGGTCACCGGCGTCCGTGGTCAAGATGTCTTACACCAGTAGGTAGACAAGTCCAGGAGGCAGTTACATTCCAAACTCAACAAGATGATCTGAGAGTGGAGGAAGTGGATGATGTTACACAGAGTGGAACAATAAAAAGCCAAAGGATGAACCACTAGGGGACTCTAATGTCTACCTGGCCCTGATTCTGCAGGCTATCTACCTGAACTCCTTCATGTCTCTAAAATATCCTGGACATGGGCACAGCTGGAAGTCTTTCTTGGCCTTGACTGAACAGCCAGCCATGGAAACAAGGCAGAAATGAAGACACCACCCCAGAGACTTAGATTCATCAAAACTGTCTGGACCCGAGGAAACCCAAGCCCTGTGTGGGCTGGGGCTAGCCTCCTGCAGAGAGGCTGGAGAGGGAATTCCTCTGCCTGACAGCACTAGCTGTGTTGTAAGATTCTCTGGATATAACTGGATAAATAAACTATGATACACTTATACAGTGCAACTGACTACAGCCATTAAAAAGAATGAGACAAATCTCTATGTACTGACATGCAAGGGTATCGCAGATGTATGGTTAAGTGAAGCATGTGCACACACACACACATACATAAATACATCATTTGGGTGGGGCTTCCCTGGTGGCTCAGTGGTAAAAACTCTGCCTGCCAATTCAGGAGACTCAGGTTTGATTTCTGATCCAGGAAGATCCCACATGTCACAGAGCAACTGAGCCCGTGCGCCACAACTATTGAGCCTGGGTTCTAGAGTCCGGAATCAGTGACTACTGAGCCCATGTGCTGCAACTGCTGGAGCCCAGGAGCACCCTAGAGTCCCTGCTCTGCAACAAACAAGAGGCCACCACAATGAGAAGCCTGCACACTGCAACTAGAGAGCCCCCATCCCCCCACTTGCCGCAACTGGAGAAAAGCCAGTGCAGCAACAAAGACTCAGCACAGCCAAAAATAAATAAATAAAAATTCTATCTATAAAGATTTGGGTGAACATATACCAAACTGTTGGAGAGGCTGGGAAAGATTACAAGGTGTTTTCACTTTCTAAGTTACGGACATTAAGATATGAAGATATCTGTTTCTTAATGAGAACACAATGGAGGCTATCAAGGCATGAAGATGACATGATCTGCTATTTCTAACTGTCCAGGTCCCATTCTTGGGCTGTCCCATCTTCCAGCCACATGTGGGGCTCAGGGCTCTCCGAGCAGGGGAAGGGGGAAGAGGAAGCATGTCCTGCAGCTTATCGAGGATATCTGATCGCATTCTTATAGATGAAGCGTCCCAACTGTGATAACAAGGGGAACCACTGTGTCAGCTAAAGAAATCACATTAAGAATCAGAAAAAAAGAAAATGATGAGTCTATAAACGGGAACATGTCACACACAGTCAGAATTCAGAGAAGACAAGAATGGAAAGTGGAGGTGAGATGGGAGGGCAAGGGGCTAGACTTAAGTCGGGACTATGTGGGAGCCCACCAGCTTGATGTGACACGAAGCTGACTATGCACTCTAGGGTGCCGACCGTTTCAAGCAACCTCAAGGACCAGACACCAGGGCACCGCCAGTGTCACAGATGGTGGGGAGGGAGTGGACGGCTGGGAGCTGACCGACTGCAGCAGCTGCCTCGTGAAATTAACCAGAGCACAGGTATGAAGGCAGAAACCCCTGGATGATCAGAAACAAGCAAACAAAAATCTTTCTCTGTGGGGTGATGGCATTCTTAGTGTAGATTCTTCTTTGAGGGGCCCAGAACAGAAGAAGGACCAGCTTTGCAGCCTCGGGTCCCAATCAGCTCCGAAGCCATCATTCCCCTGCCCTGCTTTCCCCCAATGAAATCAATCACCATCTCAATTAGAGCCTCAGTTTCCTGCTCCAGGTCTCCCCCAACCTCAAATGAGCCTGGATTTGCACACGCTGCTGCTGTGCTCAGAACAGCGGACCACCAGCACGGAACAAAATAGAAAACGTTCCGCTCCAGACGAGTAAATTAGGCTGACTGATGAACAGTTTTTCTTAAGAGGATTTGCTTACCTAAACCCAATAAACCCAGCCCTGCAAAGTCTCATCCTATCAGGCTGATACCTGCTCCAGTAAGCTGTGGGATAGAGCTGCCTAAAGAGACAGGAGATGGGTGATGGAGAGTCTCTTCCTGTTGAAGAAGCAGAGGAAAGGAGCATTTTAGTGAGGAGCGCTGGCCCTGATCTGGCTGTGAGTGCAGGCCCTCCGCCCCCTCCGCCCCCCTCCACCCCCCTCTACCCAGCCAGACCTTCCTAAACAGCACTTGCCCTCTCCCCTCTCCCCCTCTCTTTTTTAACAGTCCAGAAACCAAGAATGCAGACCTGAGAAGCCAGCCTGGTCACCCCAACCCAATTAATCGATAAATTAAATGTTGCACTTGAAACAGTCCATGCCCTTCCTGCCCCTTCCAGGCCAACAAATTTCAAATCACCTTGCAAAGGTCTTTGTGAGTAAAAACGTTGTATTTGAAAATAAAACAAAATGCGCCCTGCCAAGAGGTCCTGTGGGCCCAGGCATGAGCTTTGAGGACCGGGGGTTTTTCTCATGCACTGTTTAAGCTGGTACAGCCCCGATGGATCTTTTGGGACCAGACACCAAGCATATAGACAGCAGGTGGCTACCAGGTGTCTTGGATCTGCTGAGGGCCAGAACCAGGGTGAAGTGAGTTCACCATGGGTGAAAACTTCACCCTGGGTGCAAAATTTAAGGGAGCACCCCAGATCAAGATAACAATTACTACAAAAGTGAATGCACAACAGTCCTCCATGAGCAAATATCAGAATGTTAAATAAAGACAAGGGCTTCCCTGGTGGCTCTGCAGTAAACAGTCTACCTGCCAATGCAGGAGACGCAGGTTCGATCCCTGGTCCGGGAAGATCCCACATGCCACAGTGCAACTCAGCTCGTGGGCCACAACTATTGACCTGTGCTCTAGAGCCCGGGGGCCGCACCTCCTGTGCCCACGCGCCACAGCTGCTGAAGCACCTGTGCCCGAGAGCCTGGGCTCCACAACAAGAGAAGCCACCACAGTGATAAGTCCATGTACCGCGACTAGAGGGCCGCTCCCACTTGCCCCAACTAGAGAAGAGCCCGCTGGCAGTGAGCACCCAGCACAGCCAGAAACACATAATTAAAAAAAAAAAAAAAAAAACCACAGACAGGACCTGACCCTGGATTCGCATAATTCACGTCTCTCATCCTGTGCTGTCCCAGGTCGGCAAGTCCCAGTATCTAGGCAGAACAAAAAAGGATGCCCTTACCCCAGGAATCCCCCATCCCAGGTGTGGACCCAATAGAAATGCTTTCACCAAAAGACACGGACAATAACTTCAGAGCAGCACCATTTACAACAACCCCACAGCATGGCCATCAATGGGAAAAGTCTAAGTAAACTGTGGTCTCTCCATCCAACTGTCAGTGAGCAACAAGAGTACACCAACTCTTGCTTCGGGCAACACGCAATGAATCTCACAGGAGAGTTTTCACTACATGAAAATCCACTGCTTTGTGCTTTTTCCTGTACATTTGTTATACTTCAATACATGGAGTATTTAAAGAAATGCAAAAAGAGCAAAGTGAATGGCAGCCAACTCCTCTTTCATTAGCAGTTATTTCTCATGGGTGGTATTCTCTTTATGCTGGACTAGAAGGAGGGTATCAACACTTCCTGAAACCACGAGTTCCAATGGAGGACTTCCTCGTCCCTAAAATCTTATCATGAATGAAGATCTGATCCTGAGTCTCTAATGCGTGTGGATGGTATTAATAAAAATGGAATGTTCTTTCCTGAGGTCCACAATTCCTGGTTCTATCAGGACTTCCCTGAAAATCAGGCTCTTTTAAAAGATCTAGAACTGATGATCCTTGGGTCATTTCCATGGTCCAACCCTGGGACCACACCCAGAAAAGGCTCTCCCTTTGGACCCATCCAGAAAATCCAAAATAATCCTCTTACTCAAGGTCCATAACTTTAATCACAGCTGCAAAGTCCCATTTTGCCCAGTGGGGTAACATCTTCAGTTTCCAGAGATCAGGGCCTGGGTATCTTTGCGTGCTAAGTCACTTCAGTCATGTCCAACTCTTTGCAACCCTCTGGACTGTAGCCTTCCAGGCTCCTGTCCATGGGATTCTCCAGGCAAGAACACTGGAGTGGATTCCCATGGGATCTTCCTAACCCAGGAATCGAACCCGTGTCTCTTATGTCTCCTGCATTGGCAGGTGGGTTCTTTACCACTAGTGCTACCTGGAAAACCCTTATTCTGCCTACATAACTGTTAAAATAAATGTTTTCTCCTAAATAGCTTTTATGCTCTCTCAGCCTTTTGACACTCAAAAATTCTCCAGGTTCATTTACAAGAAGAAAGAAAAGAAATAAGACACACACAGGACTTCTCTGGGGGACCAAAAGCAGTCTCCACATTGATTCATTCATTCAACAAATATTTGAGTTCTTTCATTCGACAAACACCTGGCAGCATGGATACAATGAAGAACAAACCAGAGAGATCTTGGCTCTTCTGTAGTTTTTATTTCAGTGGGTTAGCGATGATAGACAAATGCATAATTTAACATATGTAATTTGCAATGTGGCTTCTGAAATGGCTCCCACTGATTCCCACTGGATCCTTCCCTGTTTGAGTTTAGGGATAGCCACAGTCCTGGCCCACACTTTGATGGCAGCCTCGTAAGAAGCCATGAGCTGCAGGATCTAGCTAGCTAAGCCACAGGCAGGTTTCTGATCCACAAAAATCATGTGGTAATAGGGTTGTTGTTTTAAAGTCACTAAGTGTCAGGGTATTTGTTATGAAGTATTAGCTGACTGATACACATGTCAAGTCAGATGGCAATAAATCTTAGAAGGAAAAAAATAAAATAAAACAAAAATAGAGCAAGGAAGGAGAACAGGGAATTCCAGAGGCAAGTTGGGCTGCATTTTGTAAAAGGGTCATCAGGAAAGATTCTATATGCTATCATAACAAACCAAGGACTCAAGGAAGACTTCTGGGAAGCTACAATTTCTGGGCAGAGTAGGGTTTGTGGGCATTGACTAATGCAATCAGCAGGCTGAGAAATGTCATACAGAGTGAGTTTCAAAGACACAACCTGAATTCTTTCACTGGACCTTATTACTCTCCCTGCGTGACACTCCCTAGGCTCTGTTATCACAGCTGCTACTAGAAATTCCCTGAGTTTTATTAACAGAGCAGTTTCTCACTGTGGTATTATATAACACGCCATGAATATCTGCCTTCATCTATACAGGCTGAGGATTCCATATGGATTTAGTTTTCAAAGGAGGGGGTTCCCATAAGGCAGGTCTTCTCTTCAAAATGTAGATGACATAGCCCCCCTGGTAGTCTACTGGCTAGGATTTGGCACTTTGAAAATGTAGACGACAGGGTCTAGAGATGCCTCCACTGCAAGGATGCTTAATATACGATGGGGCTATGAAAATAAACACACCAGTGGAAAGAAAAGCAGGTTTTGCCCATGGCATCCAGGGTTGTTTTAATGTACAAGCCCACCGTGCAAATTCATCTCCATAGCAAAGTGTGTTTTGATTTTCCAGGGTCTGATTTTCCAATCATGATAAATCCCTCTGATTATTTCTTTTACTTGCAAGTTACAATTTAAGGTTCTTTCTATATGGTAGCAGTGGGCCTGAGAATATTGGTAGATGTGACTCTTCGTCTTGGTTGAGGCAGAAACTCAAGTGAGTGTAACGATTTATATGATCAAATAAAAGCTTCTGAATAATAATAATAATAATAAAAACATCTTTCCTGCATCCTCCAACTCTCCCGAGTCATTTAGTGCCTCTGCCAAAATGCGATGCCAGTGACTGTATTGAAAAAGGCCTAAATGGTGGCACATAAATTCTCTCTCTCCTTTACGAAGGAAGCTTCAGAAATAGGCAAAGGATTAATTGAACTCTTTATGCCTCAGAATCACCATATTTATCGATACAAGAAACAGTAACAACGAAACCCCCGAAAGGTTTACTGTATAGCTGTTTTTACTGCTATATGTACCGGCCTCTTCTGAGAAGGCTCCCCTTCTGAGGTGCCTCTTTTGGCTCAAACAGGGCTGGGTTAGATGCTGTCTTGTGTGCTTTTTCATCCCTCCCTGCCTCATCCTTCATGTCTGTCCTGTCCCTGTCAGCTATTAGGAGTCCCAGGAGACTCAGCACCAGGTACAGTTGTACAAATTGTGCACTGCACAAGGTTGCTGGCCTAAGGAAGTGGGCTGGGCTGATATGCAAGTCGCTGTTATGTTGTTACATGTGCTGAACCATGAACCCTGCCCAGAGAAATGGGGTGCCTTTATCTAATTCACTCCAAGGCCCCATATGTGCCTGCCCTGGCCCTAAGAACAGGAATTTGATGAGGTCTAGACCAGAGGTTCGGTCTATTCACGGTTTGAGCCCCAGCACCCAGCACGATCCTTGGTATGTGATGAGGACTCAATAAATAAGTGCTCATGAATTACTGAATGGATTAGTTAATCAGCTGGAAGGTCTAACGAAGCAGAAAGAGCAGCTGGTGTCTGGGTGGCACTCCTGGCTAAATGGCAGGAGGGCAAGAGGAGAGAGCAGAAGCACATGCAGAATAGATACACGTATGGATATCGCCGAATCACTTTGCTGTGCACCAGAAGCTAAGACAGCATTGTTCATCAACTACACTCCAGTATAAAACAAAGACTTAAAAAAGGCAGAGCGATGTACGAACACTTAAACACAACCTCTCCTGCTGCCGTGCAAGGCAGTGCAAAACCACATGGCTGGAAGCTAGTCTGTCTGCACCAGGTCGGAGGTAACGAACCCAACCAGTCTCCTTGAGAGGTTGGGTGGTTCCAGGCAGAGCAGGGACCCAAGCGGCTCTTCGTTCAGACTCTCCTATGCTCGGGGCACACTCTCTGGGAGGCCACTGGGGGCTCATCTTCTGCCCTGCGTCAGCATCGCTTTGGCCCTTCACTCTCCAAGTAGAACCAGCATCAGCAGGGATGCAGACGGGATTCCTGCCTGCAGCTCCAGGACTCACTGGGGCGTCTGCTCCTCAGTCACTAGAGGGGACGATTGGCTAAATCTTCTCAGAGGGCGTCTGGAAGGATCTCTACTGCTGACTCAAGACACTGCAAACCCAGGTTCCCTGGTAGGGAAAGTCACGTCCTGGATTCCTGTGTATTTCTACCTCGTAAGCAGGGGCAGGCTGTCTCCAGATGCAGAAGGGGACTTACATGGCAGTGGGGTAAGGCTGCCGTAAATGGTGCCCTTCATAGGTGGCCTCGAACAACAGAAATTCTGTTAGGAGGTCAGGAGTCCTTAATCAAGGTGCCATAGGATCACGCTCCCTCTGACAGCTCTGAGGAAGGATTCTTCCTTGCCTCTTCCAGAGTCTGGGGGCTCCTGGCAATCTGTAGGGTTCCTTGGCTCATAGGTACATCACCCCAACAGCCATCTCATCATTACATCCCTCTCCCCTCTGTGTGCAAGCCTGTGTGTGTTCTCTTCTTAGAAAGACACCAGTCATTGTCTTTAGAACCCACCCTGATCCGGGATGACTTCCACTAATTACATCTGTATCACACATGTATTACAGCAGTATTTCCAAATACTGCTACATTCTGGGGTTCTGAGTGGACACGGTTTTAGAGGGGATGCTATTCACCCCACTACAAATGGAAACAGGTCTTTTCTGCCTTAACATTGGCAGTGAAACATGTAGAACATATACTTCTACTACTTTTACTATATATATATATATACATACACACACACACACACACACTTATACTACACACACACACACACACACACACACACACATATGGTAGGAGACTATATTCCCCCACAAATGCATAAGGCCACACTGTATTCAAAGTCTAACTTAGATTTTCCTGATCAATAAATTCTCACTGTATAAATCTCATAGAGACACCTTGATTTCCTAACTTCAGCTTGGATGCTGAAATTATGCTGAATGTCAAAATTACATCAAACAACTGCACTTATTTCCACCAGAAAATTTTGATTATTTCACTTTGATTTACATGGCATTCCCCCCACCCTGCATACATGCTGACTTTGAAATCCCCTTCAGCGCTGGACAGTGAGAAGCAGGCTGTGTGTTTGCTGGGAAAGAGAGCTTTCATTATATTTGATACTGTATTTTTCTCTCCTTGATTTGAATGTTATAATTGGATTGGCGAGATATTTATTAGGCACTCTTTTTTTTTTTCTCCCCCAACTGCTTGGAGGGTGTCCCTTAATTTGCTTCTGTCTTTGGACTTCTGAGAACTAGCTGTGAGGTATTATTCCCAACAAAACTCATTTCTTTCAAACATTTATTTAAGGGTATCATTTTCTTAATAATTCTGAGGATAATTCAAAATAATTGCCATCACCACAGCAATTTTTAACTTCAGTGAAATGTGTGTCACCTACTCTCCTGCTGGTTCCTCTCCCAAGAGCCCCTCGGTTGTAAGTGCCAAAATCGCTCAGACAAGACACGTGGGAGAAACAGCAGCCGGCCCTGGGACCGGCGGGGGTCCACCAGCCCCACTGTTGCCCCGTCTACGACAGGTCTGCTGGGCTCGGTTTCCCTACAGCTAGGGTAAGGGGGTTATTCTTCATGAGTAGCTTCAAAACATTTATGTTCTGTCCCACTTTAAAAACAACACGAGGGACTTCCCCAGTGGTCCAGTGCCTAAGACTCTGCGTTCTCAAAGCAGGGGGCGTGGGTTCGATCCCCAGTCAGGGAACTAGATCCCGCATGCCACAACCAAGAATTTGCCAGCTCCGACTAAAGATTCCACCTGCAGCAATGAAGTTCCAAGATCCCGCATGCCACAACTGAGACCCAGCACAGCCACATATATAAATAAATAAATTAAAAAGAACAACACGATTAATTTCATCAAATAACAGAATGTGTATGTGTGTGTGTGTGTATAACTGAATCACTTTGCTGTATGGCAGAAGTTAACACAACATTGGAAATCAACTATACTTCATTAAAAAAATTTTTTTTTTTTTTAAAAAACAACATGAAAAGCAAATTAGGAATCCGCTTAATCACTGATTGCCTGAGGAGGGAGTGAGGTCACTCGGGGTAAAGAGAATTCCCTGAGAAGTCTGAAGTGCTCTGCATCTTCTTTGGGGTGGTGTTACAGGGGGTAGTCCCTGCATCAAAATTCATCAAGCTGTTCACGTCCACTGTGCACATCTTATTATATGTAACTATGCCCCAATGATATTGATTAAAAAGCCATGTGCTTTTATCAGACGAACTAGGTGGAAATATGTGAGAGAAAAAAAAAATAGCAAACCCTTCTTTTCCAGTGCTAGCACCGTAGGAATACCTGAGCATTAAATTCAAGGCATAATGCTGCCAAGAGAAGTGGCTTGATGCTGTGACAGGACACTAAATTCAGAAATCAATTTTTTTTTTCTGAATTTGAAGAATTTCCAATATTCTACTGGATTCATCCTCTGTCTCTCTTTGCTCAACAGTTACCTTGTTGATATTCTATTCCTACACTCAGCAGTTTTTTACTGAGTGCCTATGACACTCCAGAAACTATGCTAAGTGACTAAAATTCCTCATTAAATACCCTATATTAGCACAACCACAGAGCTACCAGAATTTAGATGAGCTACAAATTGTATTTTTTACAAGCTTACATTTTCCAAGACCTTTTAAAAAAATTGCTAATAAAAATTTTTAGCTGGAAAATTAAAGTTAAACTAAATTCCCAGAGACTGAGAACATAAGCCGCTGAGAATTCCTAGCTTAAAATCCCTTCTTTTCCGTATGAAACACATGTCCACGCTGGACTGAACTCAGTGGTCACTGCTGCCTTCTTTTTATTGTTCTGTGGGTATCACTGTGTCTGGATTCTCTGAATCTACCCACTAGAGTGTGGATTTCTCTTCATCTTTAGCCCTAGAAAACTGCTTCGCTTTCTGTTTTTGGACTAAGGAAAAACCACATGCCTGCTTCTGTTTCTCTTTTCACAGTGTTCACCAGGAAGCTGAGGACCGAGTGTGTGGACCAATCAGTGCGTCCATGCAGAACTGTCTGGTCTGCACTTCTGTCCTATGGTCGCTGCCTGGTCTGACTTCCTTGTATAATGTGCTACTTCTATTGTTCTTTGGTTTTTGTTTGTTTGGTTTTCTCCTAAGCTTTGCTTTGTTTTATATACCCCATAAACCACTTATGGAATCAGGCCAAGTATTCAAAAGTAAATGCAATGATTAATCTACAGCTTCTGTCTCTAGTGTACACAGCATGTTAAAGACACATGCTATGTATTAATATGTTACACACACACACATGGTAGATGGCAGGATAACATAGCAAGGGCTCGGTCAGCATCTCCCAAAGTTTTCCCACTCTTCACAGTTTCCATGTACAGACAAGCACTTTCACTCAGGTTATTTTAAACACTACCTATCAAAGAGTATCCGAGAATTAGACATTCAGATGCGCCTTTTCACCTTCTGTTTGAGCTATGTTGATGTAACCAGAATTTAGAGATACTTAAGACATTAGAAATTCTTTCTAGAAGGAGGCAGAACTGAACCAGCATGTCTGTTACAAGTCTCCTCCTCCCCTTCCCCTCTTAACCTTTCTAGCTGACAGCACACCCCGGACACCTCCTCTTTCTGCTCAGCCCCCAGCCCCAGGATAGCAGGGTGCCAAAGAAGGCACTCGGGCTTGGAGTCAGACAAAGGAGCCCCAATTCCACTTCAGCCTCTTCTAGCTGCGTCGCCTGGACAGGTTCCTAACTCCGTTGAGCCTCCGCTTTCCTACCCAGCGGAAAACAAGAAGTGTCTTACCTTCTGGGGTTCTTGTGAGGAGGATTCAATGAGAATCCCACGCTATTCCCACAGCATAATGTCTGGCACAGAACAGTTACCAGTAGTTTTTTGTTGAGTGGGTAGAGGGAGGGAGGGATGGAAGACGGATGGACGGACGGACTGATGGACGGATGAATATACAGAATGTACTATGACCCCTGGACAGGCCAGTGCTATACATTAGGTGAGGGATATCTTTGTATTTTCTTGCCAAAATCTGGGACAACACACCGTCTCCTACACCTCTGTCCCCGTAGCTCAAGGCCGTGACTACGTGTGTGCCCACACACACGCATGCAGAGTCACAGCGTGGCGTTACGCTGTCTCCCAGCAGCTCTGCGATTCTGTTTTGCAGTTGCCGTGTGTGTCCTTCTGGGGCACCACCCATAGCATGTACGTCTCGGAAAAACAGAAGCCCAGGGGCAGCTGAGAAGGACGGCCGCCACCTGCTTTTTCAAACCCCAACCTCACCTCAAAGGTGAGTTGTTATTACCTCGCTTTTACCCTAAAAATTCCAAATAAGAGGCAAACAGCCGAAGATCTCAACACTTAACTGAAATTCTGTCTTACGGCATGGGCGTTTTTGCTTTCTGAGCAATGATGACAAAACACAGCTCAGAACATCCCCTGGAAATTCAGACGGGGTTTCGCCTTCTGGCCCAGTGATTCTCTGTGGAGTGCGGCAGCGGGAGGTTGCTTCCATGGGGGCAGGTGACAACTTGAAAGGTTTGATGGATGTCGTAGGGCTGGTTCGTCCTTGTCCCTCAGTCACGGGACAGGGGGAAGTGTGACAAAGGAGGAAGATGAACATTTATAAAAAGGCCACGAACAAGGGACCCGTTGTTTCTTGAGGAAGAGTCTTCCGATCACCAGTTGGTCCGGAAGCTCTTGCTTCCTGTCCCAAACCATGGTGCGGGGACCAGGGGCCTCTCCCAGGGCACCAAGGCCAAAGCAGCCACACCGCCCGGGGTGCCAGCGCTGGCCCTGGGGCCCGAGCCTTCACCAGGGCCCGTTACATGTCAGCAAGTGGTCTGCACCAACCATCAACCGAGATCCCCAGGGTCCTTGCCTGGTGTCTCCACGGCCAAGCTCTCCCCGGAGAGTGACGAGGCCAGAGGTTTGCCCTTGGGAACAAGGAACCAGGGTACAGAGGCACTCGGGAGAAAAGAGAGATTCGGCCAACCGGTGGGCAAATGGCAGCTCCCGGGACACATGCAGACTCAACCTGCACGCCCAACATGAAAGGCAAACGGTGGGAGGAAAGAAAGAAGAGAGGGAAAAGGTGAAAAGGAGGAGAGAAGATGAAGGGGAGGGGGAGGGAAAGAAGAACCATCTGGAAGAAGCATCGGTTTTCCCCAGCAACAGGGAAGGCGCTGTCTCCCACTTAGTGGAATTCAGTCCCCCCACAGTGGAAAATGCAAACAGACAGAGCCTGGCATTGGCCTCATGCTAGCACAGCAAATGCAAACAGACAGAGCCTGGCATTGGCCTCATGCTAGCACAGCACGGTCAAAGGAAGTGAAATTGAGTGGATGTCTGTCCTGTAACCAGGTGCCACCTGCATCCTTTCTTTGCATGCCCTGTCGAGCATCCTCTGAAATGGACACCTTTTTAAAGAGCTTAATTTTCTGGCTGCACCGTGTGGCATGCAAGATCTTCTTTCTAGGACCGGGGATTGAACTGGTGCCCCCTGCAGCAGAAGTGTGGAGTCTAGGCCACTGGACAGCCAGGGAAGTCCCGGAAGCAGACACCTTCTTCTGCCCCATCTCAAGGCTAGAGAAGCGAGAGTCCTTGGAGAGGTTGGCCTAATGCTTTTCGTTTCCTGGGCGAAGGGTTTAGGGTTCACACAAGAGCAGCCCAACCTCAGAGTCCACACCAGGACTGCAATCTCATCATGCCTCTGATGAGGAAAGCAGCAGCTGGAGAGCCCTAGCCCAGCGCCACTGGGGGGTGTGGGTACCACGGCTAGGATGCTGGAGTGACGTGCCAGCAGACAGGTGGTGGGGATGGCGTGATGCCAGCAGGTGTCTGTAGAAGGAAAGGAAGACAGTGGAGCAAGAGCCCCATAAGTGGGGTGGGGGCTGGAAGGAGGCCAGGAGGAGGACCCAAGGGAGCGTCCAGGTGCACACAGCACGGCCCCTCGGGGAGGGCTGAACAGAGCTGAGCCAGGACTACTGTCGGGCCGCGTGCATAGGATGAACCCGGGCGAGTGCAGGCCTGAGAGAGCCCCTGGGGGCTCCTGCTCGAGGGACAGGGGGTGACCAAGGAGACTGTGGCTGAGGACCAAAGATGGGAGCGGATGACACCCGAGGTGCAGCCCTGCAGGCCATGACAAGATATCCGCATCTGACTCTTGGTGAGATGGGAAGCAACCAGAAGTGTGAGCGCATAAGAAGTGCCGGATTGGACTGGGGTGGGGTATATGGGAACTCTCTGTACTTGATTCTCAATGTCCTGTAGCCCCAAAACTGCTCCAAATAACGAATATAAAATATCCACTTATCCATTCTTCCTTCCATCCATCCATTCATCTATGCTGCTTATACGTATCATTAGTGTTATATTTAAAGCAATCAACATATTTTACTCACTTCTCTGCATCTAGACTTTTCTTGTTTTTGGTCATGCCATGCGGCTTGTGGGATCTTAATTCCCTGACCAGGAACCAAACCTAGGCCCAAAACAGTGAAAGTGCAAAGTCCTAACCACTAGACTGTCAGAGAATTCCCACTGCCTTTCTACCTAACAGTGTATTTTGGAAATCCCTATAAATCAACTGTAGTATAAGCAGCATAGATGGATGGATGGATGGAAGGAAGAATGGATAGGTAGATATTTTATATTCATTATTTGGAGGTTATGGAGAATGGACACTTACTTGAAAATTACTATGTGACTCCTAAATGCAATTACTGTGTTTATTTAATTGTTAATCTTTTGCTTACATCATTTTAATGTAGAAAATAGAAGCTTAGGAGGCTTTCTAAAATGATAATATGGAGGTCCATGCCCTTCAATTCGCATAGGAATACACGTAATTTGTTTATATGAATACACTATCCAGTGGAACCAAGTGAACCATATATTCCTAATTATCTTCCATTCCATCCCTGATAGCTCAGTTGGTAAAGAATCTGCCTGTAATGCAGGAGGCCCTGGTTCAATTCCTGGGTTGGGAAGATCTGGTGGAGAAGGGAAAGGCTACCCACTCCAGTATCCTAGGGCTTCCCTTGTGGCTCAGCTCGTAAACAATCTGCCTGCAATGTGGGAGACCTGGGTTTGATCCCTGGGTTGGGAAGATCCCCTGGAGAAGGGAAAGGCTACCCACTCCAGTATTCTGGCCTGGAGAATTCCATGGACTGTATAGTCCATGGGGTTGCAAAGAGTCAGACATGACTGAGTGATTCTCACTTCACTTCATAAATCAACTGAGAAACATATAAGTCATCGTACTAAGAGCTGCTAACATCCCATCTTATTTTAGTGTTCATAACCATTTTCCCTTGTCAAGGTTTCTGTGTGCACATCATGAGTACATATATAAAGGATCTGATTATTATTATCTGAAACAAACTGGAATTGTGTTTCATGAAATTTCCTTCTTTTTAAACTAGTCCTTTTTTTTGAGGATTGTTTTATTAATTTTTTAATTGAAGGATAATTGCTTTACAGGAATTTTGTTGTTTTCTGTCAAACATCAATGGAGTAAAGGGTCTGTTTCTAAATTAAACTAACATTCATGATCACTGCTGTCTGAACCTTCATATTTGTGCCGTCGTGTTCCCTCCAGGCCTTTATCCTGGACACACACATGGGTCACATCACTGAAATATTCTGGCTTTTCTGCTGCTTGGGGAAACCGTCTCCAAGGCACAGAAGTAAGGCGAGCACACCCGAGTGTTCTCAGCAGAAGCAGAATAAAAACAGGACACATTTCTACGAAGGGGAAATAGAGCCGTGCACCACGTGGGTCTCGGAGAATCGAAGAAAGTGCACAGGCCCGGGGTTGTGAGCGACAAGAGGGGGCGGCAGCACTGAGGCAGGGAGGCCGCATCCAGGCCCGGGGAGGCAGGGAGAAGCCTTTGTCTCTCCCCGGAGTCACACCAGCGCTGCCAGCAGCCCTCGGATGTTGACTCAGCTTGGCTGGCAAGCGCCTTGGCAGCAGGGCCCTTGCTGGGTGGGACGCCAGGCCCTGCTGGGGCTCAGAGACCAGCGTTCCTGAGGCCTTCTCCTGTCTTCCCACCCGGCCTCCCCTTCCTGGCTGGATGCGGCCGGGTCTGGGCCAGCGCGGGGCAGGAAGGACCTGGGGTTATTGGCCGAGGCCTCTGTTACCTTGGCCCGAGCCTGTGGCTCCTTCGCAGTGGGGGCCCGGGACCGGCCCGGTGGACGCCCAGCGCTCCATTTCCCCGGGGACGTGTGCTTTCTTAGGCCCTGCTGTTGCGATCCTCTTCCACACAGGGCCAGACCGATTTTGTTTCTTAGGTTATAACAATTCTCTCTTTTTTCCCTAATACCTCTCCTGTGTCTACCAGTGAGAACTCACTTGGCAGAAATGTCCACCTCCAGCTTTCACGGAAAGACAAGATGGACAGCAGCTATCAGACTGCCCCAACACACACAGGTGGCTGACCAGAAGTACACGCAGAGCTGCGAGGAGAAACCGGAGACCCTGCTCCTGAACTGCTCTGGAAACGGCCGAGCACTGACCAACGAGGGCTCCAGAGTCGGTTCAGAAGGCGGCTCCATCGCTGGGGTCAGCTGTGTGATCTTGGGGGAAGCTACTGAACTTGAGGGAGCCTCAGTTTCTTCTTCTGTGAAATGGGTCTAGCCGCATTGCTGACTTCCTGTGCCGCTTGTGGGTTAAACGCTCGTAGAGTGCTTAGGGATGCAGTAGAGGTGAACTGCGATCATAGACAGCTTTCCCTCCCCTCCTGGCCTCAGCATCCGCTTAGGGATGCAGTAGAGGTGAACTGCAATCATAGACAGCTTTCCCTCCCCTCCTGGCCTCAGCGTCCACATTTGGAAAACAAGACTGTGAGAAGAGAGGGTTTCCAGGGGGCTCCTGCAATCATAAACCTGTATCGTTCTGAGATTTTAATAAGGTTTGCTAATTCTTCCCCAGAGGTCTCCCAACAGTCTGTGGACTGTTGCTGAGCCGCTGCTTAGAACAGCCTTCTGCCTCTGCCCACGTGTGCGGGACGTGGCTTCACTTCACTCGGCTGGCTTACGGGGCTCCAGCAGGGAAGGTTCTAGCGACTGCCACTCACCTGGGAGGTAGCTGCTGATCAAAGGGACTATCTAAAACCACCCAGGCGCTATTTGCTGTCACAGCCACAAGGCTTGTGGCTTTTAAAGGCAGCAGCTGGGGACCGCTTCCCGGGCAGTCATACGGGGCCCCTCGCTTCTAAGTTCTTGGCGCATCTAGCGCTCTGCTGTTGTCTGTCCTGAGTGTTTTTGAGCCAGGGTTCCCGCATTTCCGGTTTGCACTGGGGCCTGGGGCCTGCGCACCAAGCAGTGGGTTACTCCTGCAGGTGGGGGCACGTCCGAGGTCACAACTGGCTATGCTACTCGTGTGTGTGTGTGTGTGTGTGTGTGTGTGTGTGTGTGTGTGTGTGTGTGTGTGTGTGTGTGTGTGTGTGTGTGTGTGTGTGTGTGTGTGTGTGTGTGTGTGTGTGTGTGTGTGTGTGTGTGTAGTTGTGGATGTTGTTGGGGAAATGAGGAATCCTTTGGAATTTTAAGTCGCTGCACTAAAGCGATGCCTCTGTTAGTGCCCCTTGCAGGAAAGCAGCCCAGCTCTAGCAAGGAGAGTTCCCCGCACCAAGCCTGGCCCCGCGGACAGGAGGAAGCCTGCGCCTCGGCCACAGCTGGGCACCTGGGGAGCAGGAGACAGCTGACTCATGAAAATCTCGCAGCTCATGTTGCAAGATAGTGATTTTTCTCTGCCCTGCTCCTGTGTCTCTCCCAGATGATGTATGAATTGCCTTATTTACCTTTTCCCTCCAAACCTTCTCCTTTATTATTTTTATTAATGCCGTGCCAACACCGAAAAGGTGTTTCCTTTGCAAAAAGAAAAAAAAGGGGGGGAGGAAAGAAAATAACCCCCAATACCTCATTCCATTCACATAGCAGAGGGAACATCTATTTAAAAATAGTAATATTTATCTGTGTGTGTGTGAGAGAGAGACAGAAGGACTTAAAATGGGTTGGTTATATGAGAGTCTAAAATTGGAATACCAATAATAATGAATTCAGGTCTTTATTTCCAAAAGGCCACAGTACTCAGGAAAGTTTTACTATCTTTACTGACAATAAAAACGTTGCTGCATTTAATACCTTTTAATTTTAGGAGCTTAAGGGGAGACACGACTGCCCTCAGAGACAGGGCAGCGTCATAAAATCCACATGTTTCTGGGTGCCAGTACCTGCTGTCGTCATCTGCCACTAAGCACTGGCATTTATTGGCCCATTAAATCTGCACAACTCCCTGTAAGACAGGTGTATCCTGATGTCTAGAGGATAAAGCTGAGGCTTAGAGACACTCAGAAAACTTCCACGAGGTCACACAGTTCTTATCAGAACCAACAACAGAATGCAGATCCATCTAGCCCAGAGCTCACCGGCATGAGTTCTCACTTTCCTCCTTGCCTGGGTTTATAAACAGGAGCTGCTCTGATTGGCTATGGCAAAAATAACAGTCATGGGAGCTCTGCTCAACAAGTCTGCTGATTGGTTACAAATGCAACATCTCAGGGGAGGGAGACTTGAGAAGCCATTGTTCTAACCTGCCCTGCCCCCCCCAAAGCATGGGCTTCTCTAATGCGCTGTACTAGAAATTCTTCCTTTTTTGATTTTTCCCCATGATAGAGCACTCACTACCTATAAAGGCAGCCTTTTTTGTGACCCATAGCTCTGTGAGTGAGAGCGTCTGTCTTCACCTTAAAAGACAGATCTTTTCTCCTCTGCTCTTTACTCCAAGCTGGAGGAACAAAGATCAAGCAAACCCTTGTGTTCAGCAAAGGCTCCCCACCCACCCACTTCTTGGACTCTTCCCAGCTGGACACGGAGCCTCCTTCATTCTCTCTACTATTTTTCCCACAAACCAATTGCCAGGCGATTTTTGAACCAATTCACAGTACCCATCTCTGGCTGAAAAAGAAGTCCCTAGCTCTACGTATCTGCACATGACCTTTGGGGTTTGTGGGTACATACTTGGGCCTCCATTCCACGCAGAGGACGTGACCCAGGGCTTTTGAGGAGGGGGGATTGCTTGGCCTCTGAACCCTGAGCCCAAGTCAACACCCAAGCTGCGCTCTCCTGAGAGGCGACCCCTCTGAAGGGGAAGCCTTTCAAGGACCCTGGAAGGTGAGGCTGTGCCTACTGTGAAAATGATTGCTGGACAGAGCCCAGAGCATGCCTATTTGAAGAGAGGAGGAGAAAAAATGATAAAAATATCAGAAAGAAACAGATGTGCCCGAGCCAGGTTTTGTGGCAGGAAAAACTGTGGGTTTGCTGGTATCGATTCCATTCTTCCAACGGATGAGGATGAATGGCTGTGCGCTCCTGGGACGAAGGGTCCTGTGGAGCCCAGCGCCCAGCGGGGCTGCGCCAACCGAGGGCCCTCCAGGCGCACGCGCCCACCTATGCGCAAGCGCGCACCTGGGTCAGTGGCGATGCTGCCTGCTGCGGGCATCGGAGGGGGCTGACGTTCCATACCAAGGTGGTAAATACTCCCCAGAGGCTTGCCTTTCCACCTTTTCCTAATGTGCATCGCTGCCAGCAGCAGCGGCAACGGAGGAACTCCGCTCACTTAGGGAAGATGCTTGAAGTGCCAGTGTGGCGCTCACCCCGTCCTCCCCCCGCCCCAGCACAGTGATCACTGGGACATGGGTTGAGAGGGACCTCCCCCCACTCCCATCAGCTGGGTCCCTGAGTGACAACAACGAGTAGAGGCCTCTGCCACCCACACAGACACGGTACATTTTCGCTGTCCCTCAGCGGAAGTTGAACAGAGAGGGAAAGGTCCTGGCTCAAGGTCACACAGCTAGACGGTGGCACAAGAGGTTGGCTCTAGAGAAGGTCTCCCTTACTTTGAGCTCACAGTGACTCTGAGCTGGGGGGCCCCTGAGATGCTGCAGGAGGAAGACCAATCACACCCGGGAAAGCTGTGCTCATCTTGTGGGGGGAAGGAGGAGCCACAGAGGGCCCAGTATAGGGGGCTGTATAGCTATTTTCTAGACAAGTGGGAGGGGCTTCCCTGGTGGCTCAGACAGTGAAGAATCTGCCTGCCATGTAGGAGGCCTGGGTTCAACCCCAGTATCAGGAAGATCCCCTGGAGAAGGGAATGGCTACTCCCCCCAGTATTCTTGCCTAGAGAATCTCATGGACAGAACAACCTGGTGGGCTACAGTTCATGGGGTCACCAAGAGTCAGAGATGACTCAGAGGCTAACACACATACACACACACCCAGACAAGTGGGAAGAGGCCTTTAGAATGTTACTGAATGAATGAATTTCCCTAAGACTGATACCTCACAATGCACTCTCAGGCACGTAGAAGGAACATCAGCTTTGGCCCAATTTCTGAGTTCGCATGACAAAGAGGGAAAGGATGAGATGCTATGCTAAACAATTTACAAATCCTTTTTGTTTAAAAGTTTCATGAAACAACAAGACAAGGTATATGATCCCTGTCTATAGATAGAGCAAGAGGCTCAGAAAGGTTAAGGAAATTGCAAAGGTCACAGAGCTAGTCATAATAAACACAGTCATGATTATTAATATAAAACATAATTATTTTGCTGACATGTATCAGATACTTACTCTGTACCCAACACTGCTAAGCCCTTCCCAAGGATTAGCTCATCTATGATGTGCTTATGAAATGTGCTTATGAAGATAGCAATTTTATTATCACTATTTAACAGACAAGAAAACTGATTCCATTCCTGCTCTCATTTTCCAAGTGCTTTGCCACTATGCAGCAGTTCCCAAACTGTGTTCCATGGAGTTCTAGGGGTTCCATGGAATCTTCTTGGGAGCAAAGAAGGAAAGACCTAGTCTCAAGGCCAAGTTCCCGCCCTGTCTTACATACATCAAAACAGCTAAGCTTTCATCTGTTTTATTTGTTGTTGTTTTTTCGTAAGATTTTCCTTAAACAAAGGGTTCCATACCTAGAAATGTTTGAGAATCTCTGAGCTAGAGGCACATAAAATCTAGGATTCTGCAAATGGGATCTCTGGTTTTCTTTTGCTAGGGTCATGAAACACTGCTTTCTTGTGTGTGCATTCCAGCCACATAGCACCAGCTGGCACCACCCAGGTTTCTGCCCTTCAGTCTATGCTGTAGGATCTATAGCCACTAAGGTCTGACTCTGGTCTTGGTGCCATGGCCCCGAGCTTGCAAGTATGTGTGCTCAGTCGCTTCAGTCGTGTCTGACTCTTTGCAACCCTCTGGACTGTAGCCCGCCAGGCTCCTCTGTCCAAGGGATTCTCCAGGCAAGAATACTAGAGTGGGGTGTCATGCCCTCCTCCAGGGGCTCTTCCTGACCCAGGGATCGAACTCACCTCTTTTACATCTACTGCATTGGCAGGTGTGTTCTTTGCCACTAGTGCCACCTGCAAAGCCTGGCCCTGAGCTTACCTGTGCCCAGTTTCCTCCGTAAGATGAAAATCACAAAGGCCAGCTGATCCCACCAGGCTTTGGTCTAGAATCATCAAACAGTGCTGCTTGGGACACATCTGGAGACAAAGAACTGCCTACTAACAAAGCAGCCATGCGTGCTGGCGGACTGCCTACTGCTCACCTACTTTGCTCCAGTATTTTCACTCAATTACATATTTTCATAGCCTGGGCTGTTGATCCAGAGGCCCCAGGAAGCAGACAAATTTTAAACAATTTAAATGAGCAAATAAAATTCAAATAAGTGACCATTCTAGCCTTCCAGGTCTAATCGGTCCCCAAGGCTTGGGGTCCTTTTTCCACTCTGGCGGTTTTGGGGAGACAGTTGATTTAGTCTCTAACCAAAAAGCCAGGAACCTTTCTGCCAGGCCACAGAACTCAGGGTCCATCACCTGGGAGCTCTAGAGTGGCTTCTCTCCTCAAAGCATCAAAAAAGTCCCCAACTAACTCTACTCGGTCCTCTGCGGCCACCTAAGTAGGAAGGAGACCTGGAGAGGGGATATATGTAAACGCATGGTTGATTCGCTTTGCTGTACAGGGGAAATGGACACAGCAGTGTAAAGCAACTATACTCTGATTTTTTTTAAAGTCCCCACCTGTGTTGTGCTCCTTGTGTTACTGGGTAATCATAAGGAGATGTATGTGTCGTATGTATGCACAGCACTTAGTTCAGGCCTTCTAGACATTACTATATTACATTCTCTTAATGATGGCTTCCATCTCCCGTTTTACTAACAAAGAAACAGAGGACCGGAGAGGAGGAGTCAGCTGCACAATGTCGCGCTGCTGGGAAGCAAGGGACCTGAGAGGTCACTGGAAGCATCCAAGTGCCGAACCAGGGCCCGTAACCACAGCACAATGTGGCCGAGGGTGTCCTGATTGCTCCTTGGGGAGCCGACGTGGCGGCGGGCCGTGGAGTCCAGTCATCCTTCTCTGGGCTTCTCGGGGGTGAGCTCCCAAGGCGGCATGGGGAAGTGATTAATGTAATGCCCCAAGCTTTGAACTCAGGGGGACACATCTTGTAGGACTCTCATGGGGAGGCTTGATAACTCCTAGTGGCTGTTCTTACTCAACAGACCAGGTGGAGTAGTGGTTAGGAGCTCGGTTCCACAGCCAGCTGACCTGAATGCAATCCTGGTACCGATTCTTACCAGCGGCTGAACTTTGGGAAAGTCACCTGGTCTCTCTGTGCCTTGGCTTCCTCACCTGTAAAACGGTGGTAAGAGTCACTCCCAGAGTAAGGTTATCACAGGGATCAAGTGAGTTAATACACACAAAAGACAGAGTACAGTGCCTGGCACATAGTAGGTGCTTTGTAAGTCACGTATGTGTGTGTGTGTGCGTGCGCGCACGTGCGCGCCCACGTGCACATGCGCACTCAGTTGCTCAGTCATGTCTGACTTTTTGAGACTCCATAGATGTTACCCACCAGGCTCCTCTGTCCATGGGATTCTCCAGGCATGAATACTGGACTGGGTAGCCATTTCCTACTCCAGGGGATCTTCCCGACCCAGGGACTGAACCCTCATCTCTTGCAGGAGCATTGGCAGGTGGCTTCTTTACCACCAGCACCGCCTGGGAAGCCCTTGTAAGTCTTACCTACTATTATTAACTGTTATATACATGAGGACTGCAAACTCATAGAGGTGGAAGATCCGAGTGCCACACATCTGTGCTCCCTAGCACCTGGCATAGAGTAGATGTTCAGTAAGCATCAATAAGCCTGCTGATACTAATTCATTGCTTCTATCATTACTAACACTAATAATATAGCTATAGCTACTCTGCAGAATCCCCCATGCCTCTCATCTTGGTTGATCCTAAGGACATCTACAGGTTGATTCACAGGAGGGTATAATACCCTCCCTGTGGCAGGGCCTCTGTGATCATCCCTGCTGTAACGCATGAGGTGGTGGAGGATCACGAGGTAGAAGGCATGACTACAGGACAGATCAGAGAGGTTCAGAGACTCGCCCTAGGCCGGACAGCACAGACCAGCAAACCTGAAGGTATTAGCCAAAACTCAAAGAACCTATAAACAAAATGTGACCCCCTCAGGGACATCCAAGGAGGGAGGACTACCCCCAGGAGATGGGGTATACAGCATGCGAGGCGCTGTAGGCAGGCTGTGCAGAGGGGGTGAGCTCTGCCCCTGACATATCGCATCTGAGGTCTGTGACCTGCTTTATCTGAGCAGAGGAGCCTCTGCTCCCAACGCCCCCAAGGAGAGCCATTCCCAAGAACCCTCAGTCTCCACCTTCAAGGTCGCGTGTGCCAGGCGCTATCTCTGGCACCCGTGGAGAACTGTCACCTCTGAAGCAATGAGCTCTGGCTCCCGGCCTCTCTCTCTCTCCCTTCTTGCTGGCTGCAGCACAAAACCCAGTGCCTTATCGCTTGTCATCGCTGACTATCCCTGGCCCAGGGGACCAGGAGAGCCTGTCACCCGGGTGGCCTGGCAGCAGGCCAAGCCAGGAGACACGCCGCTGCTCCGCACACCCAAGTTTCCTGCCTGTGGTTTCCATCACTGTAACCGGGCTGGGTCACGTTTCCTGTCCTAACTCTCAGGCTGGCATGACGCTACGTTCCTCCGGGACGCTCTAGGCTTGCCGTTCAGGTAGCCAGCCTTGTCCTACAACCTGTCGCCAGGTGGGAAGAGGAACCAGAGCCCCGGGCCCTTGTGACGTTCACTCACCTGGACTGGTCCTGTCCTGAGAGCGTGGCCCTCCCAGGACACCCTCTCCTGCCGGAGCAGCTTCCTATCTGTGCAGGTGACACAGGGGACTGACGGGGAGACAAAACTGCATGGAACAAATACCTGGGTGTGAGCATCCCTCTTGGAGCCCAAAGGATTATGCGCATGACACAGAGAGCAGGGGTCTTCTGGGTCGGGGACACTCACTGGGAAACGCATTAGCAATCGTGTGCTAACTGACCTCCCTCCTGCCAACCCCTCCTGCCTTCCAATCCTGTCTCCATCAAGTAGCCAGAATGATCTTATAATAAATACAGTAAGTGTCCTACATAGGAACCTTCGAGATGAAAACTTTCAAAGATGCTAATGTGTGTGCCAGCTCCTGTATGCCAGCTGTTGCACTGTACTAGTGTACCTTTCAAGGTACTGTACTGTAAGATTAAAAATTAAATCTTATTAAATCTAATTAAGAATGTTTATTTTTGTTTGTTTTTTACATACATTAAAATGTTTATCTTTTTGTCTTTTATGTATTATGTGTGTGAAAATATTATAAACCTAAGACAGTACAGTACTATACAGCTGACTGCATAAGTTGGCTACCTAGGCTAATTTTGTTGGACTTAATGAACAAATTGGACTTAGGAACGTGCTCTGGGAACAGAACTCCTTTGTATGCAGGGAACTTCCCGTATAGATGAGATCAGGTCACACCCATTTCGAGTCCTTCAATGGGTTTTCAGTCTTTTCAGGAAGGGAGACTAGAGTTCTCATCGTGGCCTAAAAGACCCTTTGGTGTCTGACACCTGCTTCCTGACCATGGACGTGTCTCACCCCCGTGAGGCCACACCGAGCTCCCTGCCCACTCCAGGGCTGGCCGGGGGCCCGCGAATGGCTCTGCAAAACTGAACACCTTCCTCTATGCCACTCTAGCACAGCCTCTCACCCGCAAGGCTCTGAAATCTGGATAAGTACATGGAAACACCTTCTCATATTTGCTAATTGGTGCCCCCAAATCAGTGGTCGATTTTTGAGAGAAAACCATTGTTCCTGGAGTTAACACAGCAGGAAAGAGTGCTGGAGTTGATCAGATTCAGTTCAAGTCCCAACTCCGTCACTTGGGTGGTCCTGGATCACGTTCGCCTTACCTGCTGGAGCTTGTTAGCGCCAAGGCCTGCCCACCCAGTAACCCGTGGGTACCAGGGCTGGGACAGCTCTGGCCAAACAACCAACTGGGCAGGGGCACAGCCACGCCTGTCAGCAGACAAGCTGTTGAAAGACCAGAGAACCCACAGCTGCCTCTGGACATGGCCCTGCCCACCCAAGGGCCAGGACCCATCAGTGGGCAGCCACTGGTTCCCCTCCTCCATGGAGCCTACACACGCCTCTAGACCAGCCCTGCCCACCAGCGGGCTGACACTGGAAGCAAGAAACCTACAACCCTGCAACGCCAGCCAGACCCTACTCCAGGACCAGCTGGCCCCTGGCCGCCCTGCCCACAAGCAGGCCAATGCAACCTTCTGGACAACCGAGACCAACCTGTGCCAGGAACACACACCCTGCCCGCCCCCCTGCCCACACCCCCCTCGCCAACAACGATTTGAAATGAGGTCTGGGATCCCAGGGTCCTGCAGCCAGACTCAAGGAGCCAGCTGACCACCAGCAGTCTAGCACCAACCCACGACCTGGCTCCCCCTGCCAGGGAGCAAGCAACAGCTCCAGAGTCCTCAGGACCCTGACTCCCCCTACCAGCAAGCTAGCACCAGACCTGGGGCCCCCTAGGACTCTGCAACCAGCCACCTTGTGACCAGGCCTTGCTGAACAGCAGGAGCCACACAAGACAGCGCCTGGCAACCAATCAGATTACCAAACTAACCAAGCCTACCAAACCGCCCTTGCAGTCAGCCTGCCCCCACAGAAGTACCCACACAGCCCTCTTACGGGGTACAGAGGGGGTGCCCTGCTGGGACGCACAGGATGCTGCCTACAGAGGCCCCTTCTACAAGGTCAAGAAACAACCAACATACCACACACATAACAATACAAATAGCAACTGAGACAAAATGAGGTGGCAGAGGAATGCGTCCCAGACGAAGCGACAAGATAAAATCCTAGAAGAACTAAGTGAGGTGGAGACAGGCCGTGTGCCCGAGAGAGAGTTCAGGGCAACACTCATAAAGATGATCAGGGGTTTTCCTGGCTTTCCAATGGTTAAGGTCCTGTGTTTCCAACGCAGGGAGAGTGGGTTCGATCCCTGGTCAGGGGACTAACATCTCACATGGCATGTGACTCAACCAAATAATAAACCAAAAAGTCAAACCGTTTTGTAAAAATCCAATTAAAAACACAAAAAGATGATCAAAGAACTTGGGAGAAGAATGGATACACAGAGCGAGAAGTTAGGAGTTTTTAACAAAGAGCTGGAAAACATAAAGAACCAGCAAACAGAGATGAATTATAGGGGTTCCCAGAAAGAGAAGCTAAAGAGAAAGGGCCTCAGAAAATATCTGAAGAGATAATAGCTAAAATCCTCCCTAACCTGGAAAAGGAGACAGTTACCCAAGTCCAGGAAGCACAGAGAGTCCCATACAGGATTAACTCAAAGAGGGACACACCCAGACACACTGCAATCAAAATAACAAAAATTAACGATAAAGAGAGAACACTAACAGCAGCAAAGGAAAAGCCAAAATAACATACAAGGGAACTCCCATGAGGCCATCATCTGATATTTCAGCAGAAATTCTGAACGCCAGGAGGGAGTGGCATGATATATTTAACATGATGAAAGGGAAAAACCTACAACCAAGAATACCCTACCCAGCAAGGCTCTCGTTCAGATTTGATGGGGAAATCAAACACTTTACAGACAAGCAAAAGCTGAAAGAATGCAGCACCACCAAACCAGCTTTACAACAAATGGTAAAGGAACTTCTCTACACTGAAAAGAAAAGGCCACAACTAGAAAACAAGGAAATTGGGGAAGGAAAAAGCTCACCGGTCAAGGCAAACATACAGTAAAGGTAGGAAATCACCCACACGCAAAGCTGGTATGGAGGTTAAAAGACAAAGTAGTGTCTGTATGTGCAATAAGCAGTTAAGGGATACACAGGACAATTAGATGTTAAAATATGATATAAAAACCAGTGATCATGAGGGGGGCAGAGTACAAATGCAGGGTATCTAAATTGCATTTGAAATTAAGAGATTAGCAACTCAAAACAGCCATGTGTATATATATATAGCAGTCTATATAAAAACCCCATGGTAACCACAAACCAAAAAATCTATATTACGTACACACAAGAAAGAAAAAGGAAAATGCTCAGACATCGTTCAGGGGGAAAAGGGGCACAGACGGTTACAGCCAAACACTTGTCCTCCGGAGATCAGGAATTCTAAACCCGAACTCCAACAGCAGAAAGGGTCCCTATTTGCTTTTAGTTAAAAAAAATAAAAAAAAAATATCATTGGATCTAAATGGGACCCTGAGGGGGTTAATTACATGGTGGGGAATTGTCTGCAAGTTCAACCACCATGGGTTTAATAGATGTACCTTCAGAAAAAAAAAGAAAAAGAAATATAGCACATTGATCTCTAAAAAGGAAAAATAAAGATCTCCTAAATGCAGATGAGGAAAGGAAAAAGTCCTCGCTCAGCATTTCAACCCACCATTAATCCTCAGGACACGTTTCCTGCAGGATCTCTGGGTTCTTCCTGTTGTGGACTCCGGAATTCCAGGGCTCAAGGCTTCCAAACAGAGTTGTTTCCCAATCACTCTGAACAAGGGCCACCTCCCTCTTCTAAGTCTCTTAGAAGGAGGGAAAAAAAAAAGCAACTTTCCCACCATCACCAGAACAAGGAGAGTCTTTCTATTAATAATAGAAGAATTTCTGATAGGCTCGTGTGTCTGAGACTCAGTTACTTCCTCTGCAAAATGAGGATAATACCATCAATTTCAGTAGAACTGCTCACTTCAGATAGTGACTGAATAAACTCTGACAAGTTTCCATATGCTTTCTGTGTGGAGGAGGCCCCGTATTAAGCAAGTGAATAAGCACAGCTCTATCTTATCATCCTGTGTGACCGCTATTAGTATCGCTCAGTGTCCCACTCTGTGCGACCCCATGGACTATAGCACGCCAGGTTCCTCTGTCCATGGGATTCTCCAGGTAAGAATATTGGAGCGGGGTTGCCATGCCCTCCTCCGGGGAATCTTCCCAACCCAGGGATCGAACCCACGTTTCCTGAATCTCCTGCATTGGCAGGTGGGTTCTTTACCACTGAGCCACCTGGGAAGCCCCTGGTATTAGTACTACCATCTCCATTTGCCAGGGA
Source organism: Giraffa tippelskirchi (assembly GCF_054371585.1). Lineage (NCBI taxonomy): Eukaryota > Metazoa > Chordata > Mammalia > Artiodactyla > Giraffidae > Giraffa > Giraffa tippelskirchi. The sequence goes on along the minus strand of NC_137281.1, from coordinate 54,198,394 downwards.
AATTTAAGGATGGATAAAAGGTAATCACTGCCTCCAAAGTGCTTAACTTTTAGGTGGGAAAAGAAGAACATTGAGTCCTGTCAAGAGAGAGGTATGTTTCCTTAGGGTGTAGCCAGCACACAGGCAGACAATCTGAGATGTGGAGGCAGCCCAAGATGGTGCCCTGGGCTTATGAGATTCAGAGAGGTTAAGTATCTTACTCAAGGACACACAGCTACTTAGACGTAAAGCCTGGATTGAAATTCAGGTGGCTTCATCCCTGAAACCACGGACCCTCCACTGCTCCAGGGTCAATTCCACTGTCAGCTTCTCTGGGGTAGAAGTTGCAGTTCTCCTTTTTGTAGCAGTCTTCCTGTGTAGGCAAAACAGTGCCCCAGTGATTCCATTATGTGCAAGGATAATAAGCTTGCAAACAGAAGCCCATTTCCCCTACACAGAGCTGCTAAAGGAGCTGAGTTTGTAGTTTCACCTCCAGTTGCCTGCACCAGAAGAAGGAATCGCCACCAAAAAAAAAAAAAAAATACATATATATATATATATATATATATCTCAATAACCCACACTATTCCATAGACATATATGATTATCTGCATGGCTGGTACAGGGTGGGTACATCATGGCCATTTGCCCCTGCCCTTTGGGAGTTCACGGTCAAGCTGGGGAGATAAATGCATGCATAGTGCATATATCTGAAGGCGGAGCAATGCTGTGAGCAAGGCCTCAGCAAAGCACTCTGGGAGTCGAGAAAAGCCTGTGATTAAATCAAAGAGGCTTCTTGCACTGGGATCAATCCAATGATGGCTTTGCTTGCTGGGCTTTGGGCAAAAGGCATTTAATATCGCCCGATGTTGTAAGGCTGAATTTGATTAAGACCCGAAAGGGTTGGAGCCCCTTGCTTCATGAATACCATGCAGTCAGAGAGCTCCGAGTAGCATGCCTCCCTGGGAGCATCGTGTTTGGATTTCCAAATTCCAAAGAGCAGATGCGATGTCTTCCTCCTCAAAATCTTACCCAGTGCGGGGAGACAGACAGGATGATGGAAAAATAATCAATTTTGAGGGTTTTCTGAATGATTATAGTATTGCAGTCATTGTAAAAATGCTCAAGATTTCTTCTTAAGAGAAATCTCAATATTTCTCTTGTAGCATCTAATTATTTGTTTTTGATTGTTTTCTGGCTATGCCACGGGGCATGTGGGATCTTAGTTCCTTGACCAGGGATTGAACCTGCACCCCTGCAGTGGAGGCACGGAGCCCTAACCACTGGACAACCAGGTAATTTCCCAGTTTTTTTTTTTTCTTTCTTGTGCTTTTCCTGATCCATTGGCCAATATCGTTTGATAGTAATATTGTCATGATACTAGAGCATAGAGCTTTCTATGTGGCAAAACCAAAGTAAGATCCATTTGATTCAACTGACTGTTCCTCTTTCAGCCATCATTGTTCTAAGAGGAATTTCCCAACACAGCTAAGGAGAGGGCATCCTTCTGCAAGCCATTCCCAAGGCAGGCAGGGAGAATTTATCTCCCACTGTGGACAAGGAGACTAGACCAAACTCCAGCACAGAAGATGAAGTTATGCTGAATGTCTAAGTCTTAAAAGAACCTTGACCTATGTTGCTTATTTCTCCTCTCACAACACTCTTTAAGCATTCATTCATTCACTCATTCTACAAATATTGACTAAGTGTCTACCATGGCCAGGCATGTTGCTGAGTGACAAGACTGGTGAGTAAGAAACACCAGTTCCCTGGAACGTTTAGTGAGGTTTACCAAGAAGGAAACAGAGAATTTCACAGTAAGCAAAGCCAATTCTTGAGGCAGTAGTGACAGAGGTGATGTGTAATGGGCTTGGCAAATATTAGAAGCCCCACTGTACAGATCTGGAAACTGAGGCACAGAGCCTGACTCATCCATGCCACATACTGTTCAAGTGATAACATCCTCAAACAACACGTATCCTCATGGCCTGTGACTGAGTCAGCCTCGTGGAAATGAATTCATTAGGCCAATGACAGCCTAAATGAGATGACTGATTTTTTCAACTTAGAGGAGACTTGAAGAGTTTCCTGTAGTTTATTTCCTCTTTTGTTCCCCACCCTGGAATAATAGGGCTGGGATGACCCTCTGAGCATCAGCTCTGAGGTGACCTCCAGCCATCTAGTATAAATACAGACGCACACCTATCTGGGAGACTCCTGGATTTCCCCAGACATCTTCACGCCAACTCAGGCCCTGAGGGATTTGGGGAGCTTTTGAACAGACGCCCTGGCACCCAACTGTGCCCATCAGCATCCCCAGCTGCTTTTCCTCCTCGATAAACCCTCTGATCCCTGTTCAGGTCAGTTTCAGTGGGCGGACGGGAAGCTTGGAGAGAGATCTGAAGGGTTTAACCCTCGGGGGGGGGGGGCAGTTAATTTGCTGCATTAGCTGGGGGCCACACGGTTTCCCCCTCCTCTCTGACCCATCCCTCATGAGGATTACGCCATCCTCTGAGACTGGACTCTGAGGCCGGTATTTCGGATGGGGATTTATTTGAGACAGGCACATCAAACGTTATCTAGCCGTGAGTCTGTTGCAGTGATTCCTGTCTGGTCAGCCAAATGAGAGCTCAGCTGGAGATCCCAAAGGTGGAAGTGGGCTATCCAACAGTCGGCCAGGATTTTGGAATTTCCAGGAACAGCAGTGGGACGAGAATGTTTTATTTGTCATTCGTTCCCCGCTAATCGCATGCGGTTGTGTTGCAGTGTTTAGTCCGGTGATGGGTTTTTCTGTTTGAATGCTGATTTCCTCGACAGCTCATTGTCGACACAGATACTTCTCGGGAGAGATGTTTTTCCGTTGCCCAAATATAGAAATCATTGAGTTACCGTCTGGCGAAAAATATGTCATTACTTTCTTTCCCCTGAATTCTCTATCCCATTGGATATGGGAATTAGATAAGATTAAGTTCTTAGGCTACGTCAACTTAGGGAGCAGACAGATTCTGTGCTGTTCAACTCCGTCAGGACAACGTTTGTATCTACTTAGATAGAAGACAATATGACCGGTGTACACACAGAGAGGACCTGCATGAGGTCTGCTCTAAGTAGAGCAGCGTTAGGTTACTTTAAGGTGACAATTTCTAAATGAGAGCAAAACTGTGTAATAAGATTTAAAAAATTGGACCCATTCTTAGTTCACCAGCTCCCCAGCCAGTGACAAAATATGCCATTAGTGGCCACAGCACAATTCTGAAAATATACCTTCCTTACGATTTAACGCTTTTTTTTTTCCCTGTGAGCTAAAAATTACAAAGCCCCGGATTTCATCGCTCTTGCAATCTATTCTTTTCCCCTGACTTCCTGTTTTCATGAAATTTTAATCAGGCACTTAAAATAAATAGCTATGCAGAGCTTCGCTGCCTTCTGCAATAGCCAGGATGGATGTTTTGGGGAAAGTGATAGTCCAGAGATGTTGAGAACAGTGAATCCCATTCTGACTTGGCAAGACTACAGAAATTAAAATGCAGCTCTGTCCACGGCCATGTACTCGGAGGGGACCGACTGGAATTGGAGGAGCAAATGAAGACATAGTGCATTGGCTCTTTTAAAAAAAAAAAAAAAAAATCTGTCTCCAAATATTGACAGCAATATGATCAATTTAGGAAGGGCAAGCCAGATAAAGGAAAACTAGATTACTCCAGGAGAGAGGAAAAAGGAATAGAAGATCATAGTGAACTTTTCAAATCCCCTTAAAATTGAAAAATTAATTATTCAATTTAGGCTACTACTCTTCTTTGCTAATGCTTTTTGATGATGTATATCTGAGTTCCTTTCATTTCAACCAAAAAAAGATGTCTGGTTTTAAACCTGCCCAAGGGTTTTTTTTCCCCCATGTAATGAGGACATCTACAAATGATATTATAGAAAAGATCAATATATTTGTCACAAAACCATCATGTTCGGGAGTCAATGTCTTTTCCAGCAGTAACTTCAGATTTCACAGAGAAGGCTATGTACCAAGAGAGGTAAGGATGTTATGAACATTCGTACCCTGGAAAGAAGATTGTTGAAGATACAGGAGGAAATCAACTTCCTTGCCTGAAAGTGCCAAGTGTCTGTGTGATAGTAACAAAACATCATGAAAGGCTCTTAATTCATTAGGAAAAACAAAACGACTCATTGTGAGAGTTAACATCATTCGACCTCATGAACCATCATCTCTTTGTCCCTTTTGACTCAGGTGTGAATAGATCCTACTAACGGCAGGTTCAGACAAATGGCCACGGACATATGCCCAGACACACATCTCCTTGATTCGGGAGGACCAGCTCCTGGTTTTAAATATTGGGAGATGGGTCCTGTAGGGTGGTGGTATGCTGGTGAATGTTTCACAATGGACTCTCCCAGACAAGGGCTTTCTGGGTGGTTCAGTGGTAAAGAACCCACCTGCCAATGCAGGAGATGCGGGTTTGATCCCTGGCTCAGGAAGATCCCCTGGAGAAGCAAATGGCAACCCACTCCAGTATTCTTGCCTGGGAAGTCCCATGGACAGAGGAGCCTGGTGGGCTATAGTTCATGGAGTCGTGAAGAGTCGGACACAACTTAGTGACTAAACAACAACTCCCAGACAAAAACTGGGGAGCTGACTATTTGTAGCGTTTGCTCATTTCTATGATGTAAATAATCCCACCATGGCCATGACGTCACTGAGCATGGAGCTGGGAAGGCATGTACAGTAGTACCCCAATATACAGAGCAGTAGATGCAGATTCTAACAAAAGAAGAGATAATAGTGTTAACACAGTAAGATAACTAGGAAGGCATAGTTTTTGAGTACTTAGTACCTTTTCAAAAACAGAATTTATTTGACAGCAAATTTCTACATGATTCCATTTTTAATCGTGGCTGTGTATCACAACCAACTCACAAAATTTCTGAAAATTTAACAATTGGCCCTTGTGAGCCAGTACAAGCCAACTTCAACACATCAGTGCTGCAGGGGAACCTGGCTCCATTCAGTTGGAAATGGCCGTGTGTCATTTGTGGTTGAGTAAACTTGCTTGTTTCCAGCGAGAGACCATATTTTTGGATCTGGACTAGAGACACTCGCTTTGGTTTTGGTCCCCAAAGTTCTCTCCCCTCAAATACAATTGCCCACAAAATCTCAGAGCTGCCTGGTTTCTTTGATATGAAGTTTCATTTGCTTCATTGTCTCCAAATATAGCTCTAAGCTGGCTTTTTTACCTTGCTTAAGTGGAATCGAAATAACCTCAAGAAGAGAGCAATCGGCTCCTCAGACAAAGGAAGTCATTCAGCTTTATGGCATCTCGTGTTGGAAGATCTTGTAAATATTTCCCTTTCTCTAGACCCAGAGGATAGAGTTCCACTAGGGAAAAGAAAGGAGACTGAATGCTTGCCAAATGTTCCTGCTAAATGCCAATATTTGGTGACCTCATTAAACAGGAGAATTTGGGGTGCGCCCACCCTGGTCAACTCCCAGCAGACCTGCGTGCTCTACCCTGATGGGGTCCCAGGAGATGTGCATACTCCCACCCTAATGTAGGTCTTAGCATTTCATCTCACAGCTCTCAAGACCACATCTCAGAGATGGTTATGGGCAGGGGGGCAGTGGGGAGGGCGGGGGCGGGCATCCAACAGCAGTTTGAAAAAGAGAAGCTATCAGGTGATCTGGGACAGCCTCCTGAGAAATGTCTTCTTGGTAAGACAGCGCCAGCGACGTGTTGGTTTGAGACCATCAGGAAAGAAGGCAATGGTTTCAAACAGTGAATTCGAGGATTCGGTTCAAGTTGTCAGGGGTCTTGTATTCTAAGAGTTTTTCTCGGCCCCCTTGGGTTCCTTGGCCACGTCCAAGTCCCATGTGCCAGCAGCCCCTTGCTCCATCTCACGGCAGTCCCGGGAGCAATGGTGTTGTGATTTTCTGGAATCCCATTCGTGGAAAAGACAGCCAAGCTCATGCGGTTGGATGCATCGAGCTTCTGTGAACCACCCACGCTATCAACAGACACTGTCCCAGTGGCCGGGAAATCATCCTGCTCTTGGCAGGAAAAACCCCTGCCACTTGGGTAGGAACTGAATGGAATCATCCAAGCCAAGCAAAACGGAGCAGAGCAGGGCTCTCTCTGCACTGAAATTCAGATTCGGCATGAAGGATCTTGGCAGAACTACAGCTGGGCCCGGCCCTGGTAAATGTCACAACCGTATCTCAAATAACCCATTCTCTTAATAAAACACAGTTTGACTTAAGGCTTTGAGATATCAATTTGAAGGCAGCAAAGAGGCGAAGAGGGAAGAAGCTGGGGGAGAGCTTCCCACTATATTAGTGCTGTTATTGAATACATATGCTTATATGCATTTCTGACAGTATAATCCAAAGCTCTGAAAATGAAACTGGCTGTCCCTGGCTCCTTTATTTACAACTGCTAACTACTTGGGGATTCTCAGAAATGCAGTGGTTTCTCGGAGCTGCCTGCCTGCAATAACATGCCTTCCCTTCAGCCCTGCTGAGGCGGCTGAAGACCCGGGGCAGGAGTGCCCTGCATTTGTACACTTGCAGGCTCTCCTCGAGCTCCACTGATCCGAGCCTGGTGCCAGCAAAGGGAAATCAAGCTGTCAGGAGTTTCTATTTTCGTTCCCACCTATAGTCTTCATGAGCCAACCCCAGTTCTTCCCCTTGCTGAGAATGAAACCACCTGAGCACTCAACTACCCCATCAGGGGCGTCCTGAGGCAGGGTGAGGGGTGGGAGGCAGCTGACTGGACCCCCTGGCTGCAGGTCAAGAGAGTTCAAGCTCCACCTGGGCTCTCGCACAACAGGCACACCTTCCCCCGAGCCAAAGGTGGGAAGGGCGTTCTGAATTAGGATCCAACGGACCTGAGTGAGATCTGAGCCTCCACGCTCCTCTAGCTGGGCGGGAACACAGAGGTGAAAACAGGAAGACAGAGGAAAACATACAGATGATAGTCACAACCACTCAGGCAAACATTTTTAACTAAAAAAATAAACATTTCGTGTTTTTGTATCTACTTCTGAGGCATATATAAGTACATGTGTCCATTTGTATCTGCACAGGTGCCTAGAAATACACTTTATAAAACTAATAATGTCTTTGAATACTTTAAGGACTTCCTGGTGCCTCAGTCAGTAAAGAGTCTGCCTGCAATGGGGGAGACCAAGGTTCAATCCCTGCATTGGGAAGATCCCCTGGAGAAGGAAATGGCAACCCATTCCAGTCTTCTTGCCTAGAGAATTCCATGGACAGAGGAGCCTGGCGGGCTACAGTTCATGGGGTCACAAAGAGTCAGACACAACTGAGTGACTAACACTTTCACTTTGAATACTTTATCCTGATATTTTTTCACTTAAGAAAGCTTCTAAGGTATTTTGAATATCAGCTTCCTTGTGTTTTAAAAAAAAAGAATAAAAAAGGGAGGGAAGGAGGGAAGAAAGGAAAGAGAGAGAGAAAGGAAGGAAGGAAGATTAATTCATTAACCATTAGGGAGAGTTTGGTGAGGGTACTCAAAACTTTATGCACTATTTTAAGCAACCCTCTGTGAGCCTAGAATTACTTAAAAATAGTTTTGTAAAGGAGCATTAATAATTACAATAACAACAGTAATACTCAGAGGGTGTTCCTGGAAGGGTCACGTGGCATCATGTCAGTACAAGTGCCCAGCACAGTGCCTGGCGGTGGGGGTGGGGAGGTGATGTATAGTAAACGTTGGGTGAATGTGCACATGGGTGTGTGGATACTAAGCGCTCGGTAAATGCTATTTTAACATTATTTCAAACAGGGGACGATGCACATTAGTTTCATCAAGCATCAGGAGAGACACTTCCTCTCAAATTGCTAGAACAATATTTGGGCCCACAAGTGGATCCCAAACAAGCAGGTTAATAATGTTGTGTACTAATGGAGCATCCAATCTCAAAGACATCCCAAACGCTTTCTGTCACTGTCCTGTTAATCTTTGCATTCCACACAGCTCAAGGAAGGACCCAGAGCATGTCCCTGCTCCTCATTTGGGGACACTGTGACCCAAACAGTGGGCTGGCTTCCTGAGGTCTTGTGAGCAGTTCAAAGGGCCAGAGAGTGGACACTCCTTTTCAACCACCGGAGCCTTTTCTACTTGGTGGTCCATCACAACAGGGCCCTAAGGGGCTTACTGAAGATTCAGAGCCCCCTGAGGATATGAAAGGCAACAGACGTGCTAGTTGGGCAATGTTTCAACCCCATTTTCTCAAAGACTATTTAAATGCCCTTGAAAAATGCCCATGGAGTATGCTAAGGGAAGATCCAGATGAAACATTTAAGGACATTTTAAATTTTATAAAGCACGTTTCTAGGCACTTACACAATTATGAACGGACACATGTGTTCAGGTGTGCCTCAGAAGAGCAGATACAACCAAAAAGACCCAAATGTTCTCTCGTTACTGAGAGTATGATGGAGTGATTATTTTTTCATCTTTGTGTCTTTCTGAATTTCATAAACTTCCTCTAGCATAAATAAATACTAAAAATAATCAATAAAAGAAATTAACGATCAACTGTGGTTTGCTGTCTCCTTTCAGAATTAGTTACGGCGATATCCTTGCATAATTATTGATACTATCATGGAGATAGTAAAATGGGGGGATCAGGGGAGAAAAAATGACAGTTGATACCTTGAGCCATTTTCCTGAAGCCAGAAACAACGCAGGACCCAGCCAAGCACTGTGTCTGTAAGGAAACCGTGCTAGGTGTGGAAAGGTCCGGTGGAAGAGAAACCAGGATGTTTGCACAAGACCCGCCCCTCTGGTAGTCAGCTAAGACTGGGTAGAGTCACAAATTTCCGAGATCTATTTTCCTAAACTTCCTGCCTCACTCAGTGTTTGGAGGATCAATGGAGTTGAAGCATATCACTCAACACTCTAGACAGAAGACAGGCACCATCACAAGGCATTGTAATTCTCTGGCTGCAGAGCTGTTATCATCACAAACTGGTCTGCTTGAGCATTCAGGGTAATGGCCAGGTCTCCCCAACTGCAAAACATTAAATGAAAGGAGGGCAGTGGAGCTGGGCTGAAACAGTCCCTGTCTGCTGCTTCTCTTTCCTCTAAAAGGGTCCTGGGAGTCATTTCCTAGGCCAGGGAACCTTTAGGTCCTTGTAAGGACAAGGAAATCGGCACCAGTGGAGTCTAAGGGGTGTGATGTCCCACTCTGTTTCCTAAGAGCCCTGAGGAGGGGCTGGGATGGACTAGAGTATGTGTCCCAGCACAGAGGATGTGCAGTTCTAACTGAATTTCAGATAAACAATGAACACTTATTAGCATGCTGCTGCTGCTGCTGCTAAGTCGCTTCAGTCGTGGCCGACTCTGTGAGACCCCATAGACGGCAGCCCACAAGGCTCCCCCATCCCTGAGATTCTCCAGGCAAGAACACTGGAGTGGGTTGCCATTTCCTGCTCCAATGCATGAAAGTGAAAAGTGAAAGTGAAGTCACTCAGTCGTGTCCGACTCTTAGCGACTCCATGGACTGCAGCCTAACAGGCTCCTCCATCCATGGGATTTTCCAGGCAAGAGTACTGGAGTCGGTTGCCATTTCCTTCTCCATAGCATGAGGAGGTCCCAATACTGTGTAGAACCTACTTACACTAAACATACACTTGTCATTTATCTGAAATTCAAAGGGAACTGGGCACCTTGTGATTTCAGTGGCTAAACCTAGCAAACCCACCCGGGGGGTACAGAGAGCAGCATCTTGGGCTGCCTGGCCTCCACCAGGCCGGGGGGCTCCGATGACCTGGACACAAGGCGTGGCCTAGAAATGGGCCTGCTTCTGCTTTTGCGAGGTGGGGGGGGGCGTGGATGTGTGGACGTGTGACCACGCTGCTCCACCGTGTTGCCTGCGCCAGCCCCAACCACCTGAAGACGAGTTTTTTTGGGCAAGGGAGGTGAGCCCTGAGAAGCAGCTCGGATCGGGTACAGAAGCCTGTGTTTGCTGCCGCTTGAATCATGCAATCCCATAGATTTTCAACTGCCAGAAGCCCAATTGAGGGTGCTCGGCTCTAGCAAGAAGCCGCAAATTGTCTGGCCTCTATAAATCCAGACGAGATTTAACTAGTGAAGAACAGTGGAAATAAAGAATCCTAATCAGATCATTAGGAGAGATGGGGAGGTCTCTTCTGCTCTTTCGAGCCTTTAATAGAAGTTGAACTGCAATTGTGTGAGAGTTGGGGCCACCCTTGCCCCTCCCGAAACAGGCTGCTGGCAGATGTTACATCTGAGAGTGTGTATAATAAACTCGGGTGGTGTGTGCCCATACGTGTGTTGCCCAGGCCTAGAAGATGCACAAAAATAACACAAAAGAGTCACCAGGGCCTTGGATGTCTTTGAAGAAGTACATGGGTCTTGTCTCACCGCCCCAAGTGGCCAACATGGCCATGTGGGCAGTACCAGCTCTGCGGAGTTAAAATAAAGAAAACAAATATCTAAATATCCAATATCATTGCTGGGAGCCGGCCTCTGGGTCTTCGCCGACATCTGAACTGCTTCACATAACCTCCTGGCCTCTAAAAATAGATATTCTGTGGTACATATAATTTTCATAAGATGACTAACACAGGAATGCCCTTTGGGATAACTGAGTATCTTAGTTTCTTTCTTTTCTTTCTATGTTTATCTTCTCTTCACTGGTCTCTTTGTGTAAAAGTTAGACTGTAGCCATGAACCAAGAATACTGGCCAAGAAATGATTTCTCTGTCCCTCAAAGGGCTCTCATTTTTATCAACAGCAGAGAAGCTTCCAGTGTTAGAAGGGGCAGGGTGATGGCCTTGGACCTGTATTTTGTTTCTCTGTCTCTAAAGATCACTTTTCCATACGGATGGCCCATCTGAAGGGGTTTCTAGCTAGCTCGCTGCCTCTCTATTTTCTGCGTGGCTGAATCAGAAGTGAAAGGTACATGGATGGACTCTAGAAAACTCCTTACGTTAAAGCTTGCAGCTCTAAACCCTGGTCATTAGAGATATGGTCATCCACAAGCACTGAAATCTGTAGTCTGGATTTTACTTGTCCTCTGAATCAAGAGGAAAAAAAGGAGGAAAAATAGGAAGAGAGTTGGACATCTGTTTGGATAGCCTTCAGGGCCCACGGAGAGCATAACCTGATCTCTTGTCCAGAGGACCGTCTCCTCCCTGGATGGGAATGTGGGCGGGGGGCCGTGCAAGGGCAAGGCAGGCCGGGTGGTGGGAAACTGGTGCCCCCAGCTCCCCACACCTCTTCCCGCTCCCCCTGTCCTTACAGCCTACCATCGGGAGCCCTCTTGGTCTTCGGTCCTATTTTAAACTACAGCCCTCTGAGGAGAGAGACCAGAATCAACTTGGGTAGATGACTGGTTAAAAGTTGGCTACAAGAAGTACAACTCGAGGACAGTGAGACAAGGTTTCATTCCGTGCCTATGTGTTTTATGCTTTCCAATGAAAAGAGAACCCAAGTGTAATTTATTCTTGTTTTCATTTTAGTAAAAATAAAACGAACGTTGGCTGCTGTGCACACCTCAGATTCTCCTGCCTGTGTCCCCCTTGAAGTCACCATATTACTCTGTGGTTTTCCTCTTAGAAATAGAGGTGGCAGGCCAGTGGGCACCTCAATTTGAGAGGCGGTGTGCTGCTCTGGGAAACTGCCAGATAGACTAGAAGGCAATGCCACAAACTCACTCAACACTCAGGAACTCGCAGTCCTCAATACATTACGTGCAATATCCTGTATCCCCGATTTTTACAAAATACTGCCAACAGCATTCTCTTTAAAGACCACTGACCAGATGCCACTTCCTTGTCTATAAGGAGCCTAAACCTGGAAGAAAGCAAAGTATTGTTTGTTTGTTTTAAATCCTATATTTGAAATTTGAAAAACAGATCCAATCTGAGACCAGGTTCTTCCTGGACCGTGGACTGGCCTCTTAGTCTTTGCAGGCGTCAGTTTCAGCGTTCTCATTCATTGGTGGTGATGACAAACGACAATGAAATACAAACTGTTTCCCAAGCTTGCTGTGAGCATTAGATGTATTGCCCCTAAGGTACTTCCAGTCTTGCTTCAAAATCCTGCGAAAGGATTTTTGACCCTTCTGGGTGAAGATTTCCTTGACCCTAATGCCACAGCATCAGACAGCAGCTCAGACACTCCTACCTGACTCTCAAGTGCTTCCACCCAGAAATGTCTCCAGCTACTTCCACTAGTCTTTTATGGGTCACACCAACTTAGGTGATCATAACTAACATCTACAAGTGTGTGGAAGTACTGTTAGGTCCAGAAAGGGAAGAAGAACTGGAAACATTAGTGAGCACGAACACTTCTCACGCATTTGTATATAATGTTCATTATTGATGAAAGGCTTGAAGACAGCGCCAAGCTCTGCTTCTTCATCAGCACAGCTACAGCCCTGTGTGAGATCTTAATGGAAATCAAGATCATAAATGTGGGTGTGGAAGAGGAAAATGTCTGTTACTTGCTTATGTGCTTGCCTCCCAGGGTTAATTGTATTTCCAGAATCAGGATCATGTTCAACTCATCGTTGGTTCCACATGCTAGGTACACAATAGGCACTCAATAAAGACATACCAGACAGATGGGTGATAGAGAGACAGAGACAGATGATATATACAGAGAGATGACACAAAGATAGATAAATAGATGATCGATTCATGGATAGATAGAAAGGATAGAAAAATAAGAGAAGCCCTGTTAAACTATGAGACATCGCAATCCTAGCGCCTTACTCAATATGTAGGGAAGCGCTCACCAACAGTGCCTTGAGTAGGCAACATACTTTTTATAAAACTCTGGCCCAGACACAGTCTATGAAATTCTACTATGAAATTTCACTGCACATTTCTGCCGGTAAACAGCAACAAAAAGCATATATTTCATAACGGTGTTGGTAGGGAGACTTTCAGTGTGTATCCAGATTTTGACTCAGGCAGCAGCAGGCATCTCTATGGGCGTGTGTGTGTGTGTGCATGCAAATGCACGCACGTGTGCACCCAAAGGCTCCCCGTGGCTGCACAACCATGAGATCCCTGGGAGACTGTGATCTCGATGTACCAAATCAACATATTTTCCCAAATGATAAAAGTGGGTCATTTGGTGAATCTATTCTCAGCTTGAGCCTGCTCGGAGTCAGCATAGAGTCATACTCGAGACATGTTGTTCCAACTTGGGAGGCACCCGGCCTTCCTCTGTGAGGCTGTGTCCGCAAGTCCATCCAAATACGCACGGACATTCGGTGATAACGTCACCAGTACGCGCCTCAGATAGTCAGAGTATTTACTGCACCAGGTGCCTCGGTGAATGTTTTCTATTCAAAACCGTGTTTACCTCTCACAGGAATTCTAGAAGGAAGGCACCGTTGCAATGTGTATTTTACAGCTGAGGGGTCCGGCACTGAGAAAAATTAAGTAGTATGTCCGAGGTCACACAGCTGGACATCGGTGGAGCTGGTCAACAGGCTCAGCCGGTCTGACTCTGAAGCCAGGCTCTTGGCTCCTGTGATCCCAACCAAACCTGACCGTAGAAAGAGGTGGCTCTGGAGCACGTTCTGTGGGCTGAGCCCTATCAGTCTTTTCTAACTAGGAGCAGGTTGTTGTTTGTGGCACACGGACTTGAGAACAGATGGCTTCTAGAAATTCTTCAGATGCCATGAGATCCACCACCTTGAAATGTCAAAGCAGCAAAATTCAAACCCGGGGCCCTGGGTGCCAGGGAGACAGCTGTCATCTTTTTCACCAGAACAGATGAGGTCAGCGATGGAATGTGAAACCTCTGAACCCGAGAATGACAGTCGCCATTGATTGAGCACCATCTATATTTCAGGCCCTGGATCCCAGGCATGATGGAGGTCCTCAAGGTAAACACGTGACATGGATACCACCCTACCCCACTGCGCAGGTGAGCACACTCAGCCTCATGAGACAAAACAGCTACAGTCTGCCGTTAGTGATCTGAAAAGTCAGACTCTGAGTCCCCACCTGGTTGAATTCTGTTCTATATGCTGCATGGTGAGAAAAAAATAGAAGGCATCATTTTTCTTTTTAATTTCTAAGACCATTTTGAAAAAAACATAATATGAAGGATGAGCACTCTAGAATATATTAAAATTTATCATAAAGATAATAAAATAAGTATGTACTACTATAAGAATTAACAAATTGGCCAAGGAAGTAAAACACTGTTGAAACAGACTAATCTGTGGGTGTGAAGTTAAAGCACAATAAACGATGTATCAAAGCCAATGGAGAAAGGAAGACTTTTTGACAAATGCTGCTAAAAGTTGGTTATCTTTATGAAAAAAATCAAGTCAGCTTCTCATATCAAATGTCAAAATAAACTCTAGATGTAGAAGATTTCAAAGTTGGATTCAGAATCATAAAAAGGAAAGTATGGGTGAAGAATTAACTGGAGAAGACAGGGAAATCTTAAAGCAAAGAAAGAATATTTAAGCTTGAATATAACACAAATATTATTCATGTAAAAATATATACTTAAAATGAAACAGAGACACCTGGAAAAAAATTGTGCCATGATATGAAAAAGGATTAATATACCATATATAAATAGCTATGAGAAATCAATAAGGAAAACAGCAACAGTCATGTAAAATGGAAAAAAAAATGGAAGTGGGGAAAAAAAAGGGCAGTTCATAAAAGGAGGAATAAAAATGCCTATGAATAAAAGTAAGGAAAATATTCAAGTAAATAAAGATGTAAGTACAAGAGATTATATGGTACATGTAAAATACTACATTGTGGGGATTCCCTGATGGCCCAGTGCTAGAACTCTGCACTTTCCCTATTGGTGCCTGGGTTCAATCCCTGGTTGGGAACTAAGATCTCACAAGCCGTTTGGCCAAAAACTAAATACAAAATTATAGAATACTACACTGTACAGTATACATAATATAAAGATACTAAGACAATAAGATATTATATTTCACTCTCAAAGAAAGTTCTATTAAATGATTTTAATAGTTACACTGAAGTCTCCTTACAGTGCTTGTGATAGTATAAATTGGTTCAGTCTTTCCAGCAAGCAATTTTATTTTGTGTACCGAATTTAAAATCATGGTTTAACAAATAATGCCACTTGTTAGCATTTATACTGAAGAAATAATCAGAGATTCCACCACAGATTCAGGTGTAAAGATGTTTAGTACAGTGTCATGTGGAATACGAAAAAAATGGAAGCAACCTAAATATCCAGTAATAGTATGAAGATTAAACTGCCTTGTTCAAAAAAGTTCAAAAAGGTAAAATATTCATCAGACTTTCAAAAATAATTTTTTGACAATGTTAATTACATAGAGCCTAGCACTAAATAGAAAAATACAGGCTGCATACCTGTAGAAATGCATATGTCCAGTATGCATATAC
The DNA here is from genome assembly GCF_054371585.1 of Giraffa tippelskirchi. Taxonomy (NCBI): domain Eukaryota; kingdom Metazoa; phylum Chordata; class Mammalia; order Artiodactyla; family Giraffidae; genus Giraffa; species Giraffa tippelskirchi. The sequence continues at coordinate 54,182,988 of NC_137281.1, read as the reverse complement.
AAGGCACACCTGTGATCACAAAGATACAAAGACTCTACAGTCATCTGTAACAACAAACGTTCCCCAAAGTAATGACAGTAACTTTTTTCTGATGGAATGATGAGTGATTTTTGATTTCCTTTTTGTCCTTTTTTTCTAAGTATGAGACTATACTACTTTGATAATTTAAAAAAAAAAAAATTAAGCCAACACCGGCTGATCAGTCTCTCCTGGGCCCCACTGCTAGCGAGGCTCTGATGGTAAGGTTGTTGCTGCTAAAGGCAGGAACTGAGACCGAAGCCCTAGAGTCACTGCCAAAAGGAGACAAGTGGTCCCTGATGGCCACCAGGCAGGGGAGGTTCTTCAGGAATGGGGGTGGGGGAGGCAGGTTATCAGACAGCTGGAAAAAGGAGATACTGAGGGAAAGGTGGCTACCTGGCTGGAACGCAGCATCTCGTCACCCAGAGACTCGGCCGTCTCCGGACAGGTCCAGGTGACTGTTCGGGCATCAGCGCTCGGAGGTCTGCCTCCCTGCTTACCCGCAGAGTCGTGAGAACAAAACAACCTGGGTAGCAGCCCACCAACCGCTCAGCCTTACACGCAATCAGGTGCTCTGCACGCAAGGGTGTGTACATGCCACAGGGCCTGCTGGCCTCCTAGAGAAAACCAGATGGGGGGCTGGGTGTGCCCCCCGTGAGGCCCCCGCCCCGCTCATCTGCAACGGGCTCCTGATGCCCGTGGTGCGGCCCCACGAGCCGCCTGAGGAAGTCGCACCACCCTGCTGGGTGCCTGCTGCAGGTGTACCTCGGAGATGGCAGCACAACCTGGCCAACTCCCACCGAGGTGGCTCCTGTTGAGGCATTTTTTTCATAACCCAGGCTGGAAATGACTGGTTCTGCATTTAACCATGGGCATTACGACTGAGCATTTTCTGATACCCGTGAGGAGGGCAGTTATCTTAGGTCTGCTGGGAGAAGTAAAGGAGTTGGTCCTAACCAGGGTGACCTGTTACTACTACTTGTTACTACTACAATTGCTACTAGTACTATTATCACCACCATGACTCCAGCAGCGCAACCATTAGCACCAATGTTATTACTGCTACTACCGCTGCTGGTTTAGTACTGTGCTACCACTAATACTCTCACTGCCTGCCTGCTGCTACTGTAACTGCTACTGGTACTGCTCTGCCTACTAGGTGGCTGTCATGACCACCGTGATTGTTACTACTCCTGTTGTTATTCCAAGAAGCCCACATGCGCTTATAGTAATCACACATTGCTGAACTGGAGGAAGGAAGCCTGATTTGAATGATCTTGCCTCACCTCCCCACTCCAGTACTCTTGCCTGGAAACTCCCATGGACAGAGGAGCCTGGTAGGCTGCAGTCCATGGGGTTGCTAAGAGTTGGACATGACTGAGCGACTTCACTTTCACTTCTCACTTTCATGCATTGGAGAAGGAAATGGCAACCCACTCCAGTGTTCTTGCCTGGAGAATCCCAGGGATGAGGGAGCCTGGTGGGCTGCCGTCTATGGGGTCGCACAGAGTCAGACACGACTGAAGCGACTTAGCAGCAGCAGCAGCAGCAGCAGCAGCCTCACCTCCAAAAGATCTCTCATGACTATCAGATGATGTGCCTTTGGGTGCACAAAATATCTGTGCCCACAGTCCAAGTCCTCGCTCAGGGAGACCGACACTGGGGGTGGGAGGAAAGCTGTGTTGGTCCTGGTGGGGACTCTACATCCATCATCACCTTGCTGCCATCCCCATGGCTGCCACATAGGAAGGACTCCCCTCTTAAGGACAAGGAAACTGAGGCTCTCAGGGATGTGGCCACACGCCCATGCTGGCACATGGGTTAACAACAGGACTCGAATTCAGAGCTCCCGTGGAGCTCCTGCCATCGCTAAGCTGCCAGCATTCTATGTGGTTTACAAAGAGCTTCAGGTGCTGGCATGAGCTGGCATCTCGGGGGTCCTGTGATGGTTGGGGAGTAAGAAGCTGAGCTGGCTCCTCCCAGGTCTCCTGACTCTAGCACTGCTGTCTCTTGGTGATGAATCCCTCTCACCCCTCCACTTACAGGCATTCGGGAAACAAGGTACCCGTCCGTGCTGGGTGCTGGGCCTCTGGAGGGACGCCCATGTGGGGACAGTGAGTGGGCCCTCGGTGCACTGTGGGGGGCCCCAGGATGCGGTTGGCTGGGAAGGCAAACAGGAAGGCGGTTCCCGGGGTCTGCGGGGGCCTCCCGCTAGCGGGGCCTGGTGTCCCCAAGGCCCTGGTACCTGTTATTTTTGGACCGAGCTGCGTGGTGAGTAAGTGCCTGTTGGATTAGATAGAGTCAAGGCTGGGCTTCAGACTGGTGTCGCCCAAGCAAACTAGGCCAGTGGCTCCAGGGTTGGGGCCTGGGGCGAGATTCCAAGCCATACCACCCCCACGCCCCCCAGAACCCTCCAAAAGCCGGAGGATGACAAAGGGAAGCAGCGAGAGAGAGGGGGAACTGCACCCTCCCCCTTCCCCTGGCGCTCACAGGCCGGGGCCTCATGACTGCGGCCAGCCACCCGGGGCCTGGGGATCTTGCAAGCTTGGACTTTCTGGGGCCTGTGCTCTGATGGGTCAACTGAGTTTCCTGGTTGGGGGGGGCAGTGGATTAGCTTCCTTCCCCCGTGGGACTTGGGCTTTCCTGGTGGCTCAGGCGGTAAAGAATCTGCCTGCAGTGCGGGAGACCAGGGTTCGATCGCTGGGTCGGGAAGATCCCCTGGAGAAGGGCATGGCAACCCACTCCAGGATTCTTGTCTGGAGAATCCCATGGACAGAGGAGTCTGGCAGGCTACAGTCCACGGGGTCATAAAGAGCTGGACCTATGATTTAGCATCTAGACAATAACCACCGCCACCCGAGGGACTGGCACCTCGGCCTGCAGCAATCCACAGCACTACCCTGCCCTTGGGTAATCCGCAGGGACCACGGCAAGCAGGTTGTGAGAGCCTTCAAGACCCCAGGTTTCTAAGTCATTGAGACTCTGGGTGGCCTTTCCTATCACAACTTGGCAGACTCTTTCCTCTAAGAGAAAAGAAACTACCGTATTGTTTGACATTTTAGCTGTGTGTGTGTGTGTGTGTGTGTGTGTGTGCGTGCCTGCACTTGCCTTTTTCTGTCTCTCTTTCAACCATGGAAGCAATAAAAACCCAGTCAAATTGTCAAGATTTTTTTAAAAAAGCAGAACCATGTCACTGTGAATTTTGCATTCCACGGGACAGTTATTCAAGTGACAGCATCGTGAACACTGATAACAGTAATACAAGAAGATTCTTCCCAGGCTTTTAAAAGAGGATCAGAGACAGAGAGTCCCGCACAGACTACCTGTGTCTGTGAGTCTCCCTCCCTGTGTCTGCCATCAGGTCGGTGTGCAGACAGAATGGGTTTTGGAGGCGGACAGAACAGAGTCCAGTTCTGTCACTGCGGTGTGTAAATGACATGGCCTGGTGGAGTCACCTTCTCGATTCTTGCTTTCCGCATGTGCAATATGACCCACACGGAAGGCTTGGTGCTAAGATGACAAGGATGCGCGTGCAGAGTGTTTACATCTGACCCAGAGGGGATGCTCAACCAATGCCTGGGTGTTCTCAAGAAGGCAGCCCCTTCCCACTTTCCCTTTACTTCCTCCTCCCGCATTTCCATAACCCTCTGTGACTGGGAGAGAAAGCATGGCTACTTAGCAGTGTCCTCTGTCTCAATGTCCCAGCTTCTGAGATGTCAGGATATGGTACTCCTCAGGTATGGCCATATTTCAATGGTAAGTGTGTAGCCAAGAGATCTCCAGGCCCTGTCTTCTTGTGCCAACACGTGGAGCCATATACCAGGACCCTCCATTATTGAATCCTGGACTAAAAGATTGGGAAAGGTCTGCAAAATGTAAAGTTTTAAAAGGTACAAGGCAGATAATAAGATGTAGTCAACTATGGAAACATATAAGCTTGGATATGGACTAAAAGAGCATATAGAAAAATAAGAACAACTCTTCAGTGCTATTCAATACAGTAAGCACTAGCTGCATATGGATACTCAAAAGTAAGATGAAGCCAGAAGACCTAAACAGACATTGCTCCCAAGAAGACATACAGATGGCCACCAGGCACATGAAAAGATGTTCAACATGGCTCATTATCAGAGAAATGCAACTCAAAACTACAGTGAGGTACCATCTCACACCAGTCAGAATGGCCATCATTAAAAAGTCCACAAACAATAAATGCTGGAGAGAGAGTAGAGAAAAGGAAACTCTCCTAGGCTGTTGGTGGAAATGTAAATTGGTGCAGCCACTATGAAGAACAGTACAGAGGGTCTTTTAAAGTCTACAATTAGAGTTGCCATGTGATCCAGCAGTCCCATTCCTAGGCATACATCCAGAAAAACCTCTAATTCGCAAGTTATCTGCACCCCAATGTTCATAGCAGCACTATTTACATTAGCCTAGGCCTGGAAGCAACCTAACGTCCATCTACAGATGAATGAATAAAGAAGGTGTGGCACATATATACAATAGACTACTACTCAGCCATGAAAAACATGACATAATGCCATTTGCAGCAACATGGATGGACCGAGAGATTCCCTGGTGGCTCAGATGTTAAAGAATCGCCTGCAATGTGGGAGAGCTGGGCTTGATCCTTGGGTTGGGAAGATCCCCTGGAGAAAGGCATGGCAACCCACTCCAGTATTCTTCCCTGGAGAATCCCATGGACAGAGGAGCCTGGCAGGCTATAGTCCACGGGGTCTCAAAGAGTCGGACATGACTGAGCGACCAAGCACAGAGAGATTATCACACCAAGTGAAATCAGTCAGAGAAAGATAAATACCATATGATATTGCTTACAAATGGAACCTAAAAATGATACAGATGAACTTACTTACAAAGCAGAAACAGACTCACAGAGACAGAAAACAGATTTATGGCTACCAAAGGGGAAAGGTGGGGGTATGAGGGATAAATTAGAAGTGTGGGGTTAACAGATACATACTACTATATATAAAACAGATAAATGAAAAGGACCTACCGCATAGAACAGCAAACTATATTAAATATCTTGTAATAATCTGTGATCTAAAAGAGTATGGAAAAGAATATATGCATAACTGAGTCACTTTGCTGTACATCTGACACTAACACGACATTGTCACATTTCAATTTGAAAAAAAAAGAGCATATACAAAAATAAGAGGAATGACTTTCTAGTGCTGTTCAATACAGTTAAGTGCTAGCTACACATGGCTATTTAAGTTAGCTAAAGTTAGCTGAAATGGAAGATTCGGTTCTTCTGTCACTTGAGCCTTATTTCAAGTACTTAGTAGTTGCACATGGCCAGGGGCTGCCACAGTGGGCAGCTCGGATGTACAACACTTCCTTCACCAGAGAATGTTTTATTGGACAGTACCAACTTACAGATGAAGACATTGAGTGATTTCAAAGTGTTCTTCTCCTAAACTATATGCTACTGTTATCTTTTCTTATACAAAACTTAAACATCAACAGGCAAAGGAATATACTAAAACCCTGCTTTGCCTTCTGTCTTCATCCATACTGTACATTCATGATATTTGTATCTGTAAAATCAATATTATACCACCATTACCTAAAAATGGCAAACTTGGCAATGACAGAAGGAGGTGCTAAGCTGATAATACCAAATAGGGTGAGACTAGACTCTTGAATATTTTTAGGTCTGGCTAGAGCCCAGATGAATCTCATAAAGGCTCAAGGCTGTCCTGTACGAGCTCAAACAACCTCTGGCCTGGACCTGGGGCTCCCTCAGAGCAAGACGGTATCTTTCATCACTTCCCAAGAGGCCATTCGGTGTGCACCACTGTGGTCTGTCTGTTTTCCTGGTAAACTCTGAGAATATTAAATAGATGGTCTTTGAGTCTTTCCTTTCAGGGTTTTAAGTTCTACCCTTAAATAGTGTGAGTGGAAGAAAATAAGCCTGGGAGAAGAAAGGACTGCAGAACAGACATCACAAAATATACCAGAAAACTCAAAGCAAGGCCGGACCTCAAAGGCTAGCAGGTCAAACTTGAGAAGTTATGTATGTGGTTAGAAGTGGTGAGTGCTATATAGGACTGGTTGCATCAATTTTGAGACTTATGGCAAAATGACAATTCAAGATTGTCTGCTCAAAAATTATCAAGAATTTCAAAAAGAGTTTTTTTTACTGTTAAAGCAAGTGTGGCACACTTCTGAGCAGGGAATCCTGGAGGACTGCACACATCACATGACCATGAAGCCAGCTCTGATAACATTTTAATTTTCCACAAAGCACCAGGGGAAAAAAGTGATTCCTGGAATAAATAGTGGATGCTCCAAAATCTACTGGTAATTTATATATACATACAAATACATACCAATATCATCAAAGGGTTAAGGAGACTGAATGCCCCTAGCTTTAATTTCATAGAGTAAAAAGCAAAAAGAAAGAGACAGAAAAGTCCTGTAATTGTGAGCACAGGGTTATGACCACCTTATTATAAGACAATCCGAGACATCTGATTCTAAATGTTATCCTTCAGTAACACAAATGAAAATCAAAGTTGACCAGAGAATTATTTTCTCTTCTCTGTAACACAAATGAAAATCAGAATCGACCAGAGAATTAATTATCTCTTCTCGGAGTGGGATCTTGCAGACTTAATCCTGAAATTCCACTTGGAAAATAAGCTTTCCAATCACATACCATAATTTACACCAGTTTCTGTATGGATTGGGGTGAGTTGGGATGGGAGAAGGGCTAGAAAATGTTGGCAAGTTTGAAAAATGCCGGAAGTGATAAGATCACTTTTAAGGTTCCCAGTAGTGGAGTCTATCTTTATGGAAACTTCTAAAAATTAAAACTCTTCCATTTCATCTGAGACCATGATGGTGTTAAGAGAAGCAACCTGCTTTATGTGAGGATATGTTACCTAGTTTTTACAAGCACTGGAGGAAGTTGTCCATCAACCCTAGCTCTTAAATTTTATTGCTGGTCTCAGGCAGCAATATTGTGTGGTCTAGAGGAAGATGGGTGTTTGGGATTTAGCCCTGAAGGCAGCACCAACATGACTGTATGTTTATGAAACAGTAAATATCACTGAACGTGGGAAGGGGAACGAGGTCTAGGCCAGGAGCACACAGGGCTTGAAATCCTGCCTCTACTGTTCCCCAGCTGTGGGAACTTGGGCACGTTACTTTCTGCCTCAGTTTGCTCGTCTGTAAAATGGGCGGACTGAGTACCTGCCTCATGTGTACCAGTGTGGACTACAGGGACAAAGCACATAATGTGGTATATTAAACACAGACCACAATATTGCACTCTAATTATGTGATGTCATAAATATTGTTATAATGACAACCCATGCTACAATACATAAATGCATCGAAGAGACATGCAGCGCACTTTAAATTTGTACAATGTTACATGTCAAATTTATCCAGTAAAAAAGAGGACTTAACCTGACAACTGACCAACTATTAATACTATTACTGGAAGTTATTATAATCTAATGGGTAGAATGGACTTATATGACATATTTCTGAACTGGACACTAAGGCAGCATCTACATACAGGGGACATAGTTTTCTAAGCCCAGATATTGGGATGTATGATTTGACAACTGCAAGATCTCTTTTGGGGGCAAGGAAGCAGAAAATTTTAATTCATGTCTCTGGTGGGGAATTCAGGACACATGCTGGATAGGACATGGGTACCAGTCTAAAGTTTTTTCTTTGAAAAGCTCCCTTCTGAAATCAGGTACACAGTCCTATGGGCGTAGACAATAAGACAGAGATGAAGAGAGACTTGGTCACTCAGCAGCATCCTTCACACACATACATACACACACACATAATCACACACATACACACCAATCCATGCACATACACATAGACACGCACATATATCCACACAGACACACACATAATACAGACACACGTGACCTGATCTCAAACGTATACTTAGAAATATCTTTGGGGAAGACTCTTTAAAATTAATTCTAAATGAAGTGAAATATATTCTATATACTGCTGTAGAGACACACACAAAAATTACTCCTTCTGGAATTGATATAACTTAATTCACTGTGAAAGAGTATTTAAGATTTGTCAGATACGCCTTGGATCCCAAGAAATTCAATGCTGATGTCCTCAAGGCTAGAGTTACAAGGATGCCTTATGTATGAATAAATCCTAGAAACCACATGAAAGTGAGGCTGGTGTTGGGAGTTTGTCGATAATGGATCCTTTCTGTCCTCCATCTCCTCTACCCCCCTTCAGACTTTCTCTTTTGGTTTACAAATTATATTTGTGTGTGTTATATGCACACACACACACCTCCAACAGCATGAGTATCTTATATATGTGTGTATAAGTAAACACACATATAGTATCATATAGTATAAGTATCTTATTTCTTAAATACTAAATACATTCCTAAAGCATGGGCCCACGAAAGGCGCAGGTTCACAAAAGACCGAGATCAGCTGCTTTAATAAACATATCATGGATTTGATATAGTGGTTGTTTTCTTTTTTAGACTTGATTTATCTGTCACTTTCGTTCCAAATTTGATTTATTGGTCAATTTCTTTTCGAGATTTGATTTATTGGTCAATTTCTCTTCAAGATTTGATTAAAACACATTACATAAGTCTTTTCAGATCTATTTCTAAATATCATATATATTTCTAAGTATGGATGTTTAAAGTCTTTATCCATAAATGTTCTTGATTGATGCCTGTTTTTTCATTAGTTTTTTCTTTAACTCCAGGTAGTCATTTATTCTGTAATCGGAATCAGCATAAACAAACCATAAAGTCCAATTCTGTAATGAATTACTCTTATCACAGATTCACTGAGAAAAGAAGCTTAAGATATGACAAGGTAAGGAGAGTTTGTGTTGGGGGGGGCGAGTGTATATAGGTGGGTTGGTCTTCAGTCTCCAGCTTTATAGACAGATGTATCATTAAACACTTGCATAAGAAAAGCTTCTAGTGTAACATCTCCAATGACTATCAGTCTGTGGCTACACGGATGGCCTTGAAGACAGTCCTGTATCATTCTGGTAACAGTTTATTTTAATGGACTCATGGTGTTCCGCTTCTTCTCTCCTCCCTGGTGCTTCTTCACAGACTTCCAGAGGAGCCAACACCTCAGTCCCCTGCCCACCAGACTCATGGACTCACGACAGGATCGCACAGCGGGACCCTGGGATGCTGGGTGCCCCAGGGAGGGGGGTCCACACCCCGGAAGTCAGGCAGCAGCGTGGCAGAGTGGGACCGTCTAGGGCTGTGTTTGAGAGCCCACAGCCTCACACCTGCTTCCTGACCTCAGCCCTTAAACTTCTCTGGATAAGAAGGATTCTCGCTAACTGGTTACCAAGTGTGCACCTCCTGGGCTTTCCAGGTGGCACTAGTGGTAAAGAACCCACCTGCCAATGCAGGAGACTTAAGATGTGAGTTCGATCCCTGGGTCAGGAAGATCCCCTGGAGGAGGGCATGGCAACTGAGCACTTACCATGGAGGGTGGTTGCAAGGATTATATCAGCAAATGTACACAGAGTGCTGAGCCCAGGGCTCGATGATGGTAGCTGCAGTGATCTCTTTCAGAGGAACAGGACGGTTAACAACCCAGGCCATTAAGGTTGGGCAGCATTTGGGAACCAAGTGCCTGACCCACACTGTGAAGTCGTTCTACAGACACACCCCACGATGCTGGGTAAACCCAACAAGGCCTGTTAGCAGCAGCAGAGACAGACTCCACCCCAAGCTGGGGCTGAGCCACTCTTCAGGACAGCCTTCCGTACAAGGAGAAGGGCACAAGACAGTGCCTATGGAAGCAGGCTGGAGCCCGAAGTTACTGAACTATTCAGGTCCTCAGGAGCTCACATTTAAGGTGAGGATCTTCTGTGCTTTGAGCAAGGACTGAACTTCACTGATTCTCCCCGGCCCTTGCCGTGGACGGCAAAGCCCAGCTTAGATTACGCTGGCCACGTCCCCAGCGTGGAAACCTCCCTTCCAGGTTGACACTCCTCTGAAAGCGATCCTCTGTGGTTCCATTCGGTCTATCTGGAGCCTGACACCCATGCGGGTCATCTTGCAGCGCCTGAAAAGGCACCGCGGCCAAAACACTGGCAGGAAAGGCGAGCTGCAGTCATCTTCTCTTAGCAGCCCCGAACTCCACTCACCCAGAAGGCTACAGACCGCCGCCCCCCTCTCCCCTGAATCTATGGATGAAAGGCCATTTCCACCACGGCACCTCATAGAGTGATGAGACAAGGGTGGCGTGCCCCGCGCTGGTGGTGCAGAGAAGGGGTGGAAGCTCCTCCCACCACTGATGCTCTGCCCACTGTCTCCACCCCAGCCATACCGGCCTTTGCTCCTGCAAGCTCCGCTCCCCCAAACCCTGAAACTCCACGAGGACGGCTGCTGCCCAGCGCCGTCTGCAGAGCCTAGCGTCCGCGCATGCTGGCAAGATGGATGGAGAAATGAACCAGAATGAATGTTAACATTATGACCAAAGAAAGGGGCGGGTAGAGAAGAAAGGAAAGCAGAGACGTGATCATCAAAATCTGCAGGGGTTTGGGGAGGAGGATGGGCGGGGCGGGGTGGGGGGTAGGAAACAGATTTATTCCCCTGCACGAAGATTACAGGAGCGAGGAGAGAGAGAGAGAAACTCCCCACTCACCAGGCTTTCTAGTTGGGTGCCTGCCCGGCTTGCAACGCTGGGTCAGCTGATTAACCATTATTTCCAGCTCTCGGACTCTTTCCTCCACAAAACCCTGCCAGGCCTCATTCTGATAGCTCTCCATGTGGCCCCCGAGATGGACACTCTCTGGGCTACCTCAACAGCCAGAGAGCCTTATCAAGGGCAAAAGCGGACAGCCTAAATCAGGGGCTCTACCCGGCGGAGGAGGCCACCCTCCCCTGTAAAGAGGTCGAACCTGAAACAGAGCCCCTCTCCCTCCTCCTCCCCACCATCCTCAGCAGTCTCAGTCTCCCTGGCTGTCTCACTGGGCGAGGTCAGGGACGGTAGGATTTTGTACCCTTTAAGCCATGGCTGGATGAGGAGTCTCTTCTGTTAGTATGCTGAAGTTGCAGGCACAGGTAAGATCCCTTCTGTATGCAGGTTCTCAACCAAGTTATAAAGGGAGGCAGAAGCCAGAGGCCCCTGAGGGAAGAGTGGCAGTGATGGCTCACAAAATAATCTCTCCAGACTGAAGGGCATCCCCAGAAACATGGCACTGAGGGTCATGCGCCACAGCACATCAAGCGGACCCCCTGGCCCCACAGACGGCAGGGCTGAGCGCTCAAATACCTGTGTGCCTGGGCCCCATCTGGAATCACACAGCAGGGAGACCCAGGGTGCTTCCAAGTACCTAAGCCAGTCCCCTCTCCTGAGGGCTCATTGCACCCGGCTATTCAGAAGGAGTCACCCAAGGATAAGACCACAGGAGTGCTGGATCTCCAGCCGGAATCCGCCCCCGCCTCCCCACTGCCCTCTGACTCCATGCAGCATCTGTGGTCCCTGAGCGGGTTTCCCTTCCTCTCCATCAGAAGACCAGGCACCCAAGGGCAGCCAGTGCATCGATGCCAGTTCTGACACAGGTTCGAGTATGGCTGCTCTCTCATTCATACCTTCTCACCCTCCTCTGGGGTTGTTTTCATCACAGAAGTGCACGCCCTGTGGTCTCTTAGAGAAGCCACAAGGGCACCATCAAGCTTGGGTCCGGCTGTCTCCCTTGCAGGAGATTCTCAAGTTGTCCCTGACAATGGCAAGTGGGAAGACTTTGCTGGCTCTAGGATCTTGTGAACAGAGGTCACACCCCTCATATCCCTGATTGTAGCTGCGTCCCCGCATTGTAACCCTCTTTCATGGACCACCCAGTGGCCCAGAGCAAGAGTCAGAAAATCACTGTACCTGGGTCAGAGACTCACTGCCCAAGAGCGAACGGTGGTTTTCACATTTTAAATCTGTTTTTAGAAATCCAAAGAAGAGTATTATGTGGCACGTGAAAGTTACATGAAGATCAAACTTTCAGTGTCTGCAAAGAAAATGCATCCATGCCATGCCCGTTCATTTACATATCATCCAAGGATGCTTTCTCACTCCAGCGGCAGAGCTGAGTAACTGTGACAGAGCCAGCTGAGAATATGAGCTATCCGGCTGTTTGCAGAAGAATTCTGCTGGCTCTCAGTCAGGGCTGGGCCTTGCTCTACTGAATTCTGCCTCCTGCTTCGACATTTGCTGCTGTCCTTTCTAAATACTGGGTTCTTTTTTTTTTTTAAGGTGATTTTAGTATTGTCAAGTCTTTGTTGAATCTGTTACAATACTGCTTCTGTTTTATGTTTTGATTTTTTGGGTTGTGAGGCCTGTGGGAGCTTTCCCGACCAGGGATTGAACCTGCAACCCACGCCCACACTCCCCCCCCCGCACCCCCCCTCCCCCCAGCCACCCCATATTAGAAGATAAAGGCTTAATCACTGGACTGCCAGGGAAGTCCCTGTAATTTGGTTTCTAAGGAAGATACATCTTCAACATGTTTGCAGGATAAGATGCACCCTCCTGAGCTTGGTAAAAAAGACCAGAGACCTACTGCTCTCAGCCCTACCTGGCCCGTCCCGACAGCCTCTCTGCTGTCCCCTGCTCTCAGGACAAAGGGGAATGCGGGCTGCCCCACAGAATATCCTGCTCCCTCCTGCTCTGAACCTCTGCACCTGCTGCTCTCTCATCTGAAACCCCTCCTCTGACTGCCCCGGACTGCCCCGGGGAATTCTGACCCTCCCAGAAGACTATTTCAAGTCTTACCTCTTTCGTAACACTGTCTCAGCTCCCCAGTAACGTGACCCTCCCTCCCCCGCCCCAGCCCCCCCATCCTCTGCTCTGGACAGGATCTCGGCCCTTATCATCTGGCTTCTGAAACCACAGGCTGTGCTGCCAGACAGCTGCCCCTGCCTTCTCCTCACTCAGGGCCACTGTTGCCGGACCGTGATGTCCTGGAGGGTATTTTTTCCCTTGTGGTCATGTTCACAGTACTGAGCTCTGGGGGTGGGGCTGTGAGCCAGTGCTGATGGATGAGAGGTGGCCTCCGGCCCTGATCTCCCACATTCCATCTGTCACGCCAGTTAGATTCCTGGGCAAGCCTAGGGAGAGGGGACCAGGGCCCCACACTTAACATGAGGCAGAGCTGAAGGCACAGGGCTGTCTGGGATATGGGAAACTTGGGGTCTGAACTTTTGAGCCTCAATTTCTCCACCTGTAAAATGGGTTATTAACATCCCCAACCTGGCAGATTTGGGAGGATTAAATGAAGCAGGAAAACAAAGTGTCTGGCACATAGCAGGTGCTCAAAAGATGCCAGCTGTCACCTTGAACTTCTGCCTTGGCAACAGCACCCACTGAGGGAGGCAGCTATTCCTCAAGGCACAGCATCTGCGACTCTCCATAACCTCAGAGGAGCCCAGAGGGGGCCACTCGCCTCCAAAGGATCCCAGTCACCCTGAGCCCCTGGCCCAGAGCCAGAGGCCACTGAGAGGTCAGTGCGAGCACACCCGGGGGGTTCTGGAACCTTGCGCCACCCCGGTTACAGAAGTCTCCTCCGGGGGAAGCTCCAGCAGACAGCCTGGAGTCGGCTTGTGCTCAGAAAGCACGTTTGTCAGAGAGAGGCCTCAGCACACCGTCACCATGTCTCTCTGACACGGCTGCTGTTCGGGAGCCTGGGGACCCACCGGCGCGGCTGAAGAGGGCTGGGGGCCAGCGCTGCACCCAGCACCTCAGAGAAAGCCCGAGAAGGCTGAGAGTCCTTGGGGCTCTCGTCCCGGCCCTCCTAAAGGGCCCTCTGACCCAGCACACAGGAAGAGACCGCGGGTCCACAGCCGCTCCCCTCGGGAAGAGATGGTCCTCTCTGAGCGCTCACCGGCGGTTAACAGCAACAACCAACACGACGACAGGAGCGGAAGCCCTGCTCAGTGGCCACAGGCAGGAGCGGTGCAGGTGGCAGCAGCCGGATTCCCCAAGGTGACCCTCTCAACAGCCCGGTGAGGCGGGGACCAGGGCCTCTGGTTTACAGATCAGGAAAAGGTGGACCTGAAACAGGTAAAAAGACCAAGAAAAGCACGCCACATCTGTGTCTGCAGCTACACTTTCCTATACAGCCTTTACCACTCGACTCCAGCCACTGATCATAGTGTATCCTGAAAGTGTCCATCAGCTTTACCATGACGGCATCCAGTATACTGATTTTTAAATAGAGAATTATGTTGGGTTCTGCTTCCCCTGGTCCCTGGTCATTACCGCCTGAACCCACAAGAAGAGACCTTCAGAAGGAGATGTTTAAGCTGAGGGATCTCATAGGAAGCAATCACAGCTTTAAAGAAGCTCAAGCCCTGGAATCAGCGGGTGACATCTTGTGACCAACTCAACAATAAAATTACAGAAATGATGGGTGAGGATTGAGCTGGAAGGACAGATACTTAAGCAGCCTTTGAAAATGTTGTTCTGGTATTCTTCATCCCAAGCCCAGCTGTCACCTTCACATGTAAGCTATGTGACCAAGGCCACTACATCATCCTTCTGTGCCTAATTTAGTCATCCAAAAAATGGGGATAATGGATCATAACCACACTGCAGAACTGCTCTATGGATTTAATACATGTGAAGAGCTTAAAACAGGGCTTGAAATGGGTGGGCTGTGTTGGTGATCTTCCATTATGGGTTCTCTACCATCTTGCACACATAGAAACTCTTTACAGCCAACGCTCTATCTAACAGACTTCAGCTACTGAGGTTTTGTTTTGTTTTTTTTTAAAAATCCAATTCCATTGCTAGTGCCAGCCATATCAATGCTTGGGCTGCTGGGGAAGAGCTAGGAAAGACTTTTCTGCCAAGGTAATTTCCCGAAGTTTCCGTTTTTGGAGGACAAAATTAGACAATGGCCAAGATCAGCAGTTTGAGGGTGGAGGAGGAGAAAGCTGGAGCGTCTCTCTGCCAACGATCTTGTCACAGCGTTTTCCAGGCCCCCAGGTGCAGAGGGGAGTGAAAGTATCCCTGGCTGTGAACAAGAAGGAACGGACCCACCGGGAGAGTCAGCCCAAATGCAGAGTGCTGATGGACTAAGACTGTCTTGGCCACGGGCACTGGCTGTAGCTACAATTTGTACCCTGGCAACTCTTTTTACTAGCTATGTGGCCTTGGGCATGTCAGAGTCTCTATGACTCAGTTTTCTCATCTGCAAAATAGGGATCGTAACAATGACCAGTGAAACAGAATAAAGAGCCCAGAAATAAACCCACACACTGACAGTCAATTAATCTTCAACAATGCAAACAAGAATATACAATGGAGAAAAGATAGTCTCGTCAGCAAGCAGGGCTGGGAAAGCTTGACAGCCACATGTAAATCAGTGAAGTTAGAACACACCCTCACACCGTACACAAAAATAAACTCAAATGGCTTAAAGACTTAAATATAATACAGGACACCATAAAACTCCTAGAGGAGAACACAGGCAAAATGTTCTCTGACATAAATACATAAATCATAGCAGTGTGTTCTTAGATCAGTCTCCCCAGGCAATAGAAATAAAAGCAAAAATAAACAAATGGGACCAATCAAACTTATAAGCTCTTGCACAGCAAAGGAAACCATAAATGAAATGAAAAGACAACCTACAGACTGGAAGAAGATATTTGCAAATGAGGTAACCGTCAAGGGCTTAATTTCCAAAATATATAAACAGCTCACTCTACTCAATAAAAAATAAACAAACAACCCAACCAAAAAATGGGCAGAACACCTAAACAGACATTTCTCCAAAGAGGACATACAGACAGCCAACAGCCACATGAAAAATGCTCAACACTGCTAATTATTAGAGAACTGCAAATCAAAACTACAAGGTACCACCTCACTCCAGCCAGAATGACCATCATTAAAAAGTCTACAAATAATAACTGTGGGAGAGAGTATGGAGAAAAGGGAACCCTCCTACCCTATTAGTGGGAATATAAATTGGTGCAGCCAATATGGACAACGGTACGCAGGTTCTTTAAAAAAACTAAAACTAGAACTACCATGTGATCGAGAGACCTCATTCTTGGGCACATATCCGCAGAAAACTCTAATTTGAAAAGATACATGCACCCCAATGTCCATAGGACTTAGAATTACCTGAAACACACTAATGTATATAAAATAGACTTAAAAAAAAAACAAAAACACCAAGGTGCTACTCTATAGCGCAGGGAGCTACATTATCTGGTAGTAAACTATAATGGAAAAGAAAACAAAGTAACAGCGACCAACTTTCCAAGTGCTGCAAAGATCAAGTGGGATAACCAGTGTTATGGCTGAACACCGTAACACCGTGAACCTTCAGCAGTGCTAGTTATTATCACAAAAACAGGGCTCATGTGCAATTTCTCATTTCTTCAACTAACACATGTGAAGTGCCTGGCACATGCTGAGTACCCTTTCAGCAGCAAGGGTACAGGAGAAACACGGGTTCGTACCAGGCAGCTGAGCTGTACACCTGAAGGAGACAGGCAGGTGGTCTGGGGCCATACATCTAACTCAAAACCCAAGTCAGGCAGCCAGAGAAGGCTCCCTGGGGGAAGTGACCCTTAAGCCAAGATGCTTCAGGGAGGTGGGCAGTGAACCTTCCAGGCTGTGATGGGAGTGGCTCCGGGGAAGTTCAGTGGCCTCTCTCCGCCACTTACTTGCACAGTTCGGAAACCAAACCTCTGTCCCAGAACCTGACCACTTCGTGGAGCGGGCCAGCCAGGGACCCTCCAAGGCAACATACCTTACAGCTGGATCCCTCTGGCCTTGGGGTGTTCAGGTTTGCAGGAGTCCTTGCACTGGCACAACGGTGTAAAAAAGCCAGAAGGCAAAGTGTTAATGGGCAAGGTGTCCATTTATGCTTGAGTTAGACCATCCTGGAAGGAAAGGAGGGAGGCAGGGAGAGAGGAAGCAAGAGAGGAAAGGTTCGAGCAGCCCATCTCAAGGAAATGCCCTGATTTTAAGTCACATGCCCTTCCCTCTGGTTAACCACTCTGATCAGGTTTGTCACTTCAAATGGTGAGGCACTTTATTTCTTTGAGTTAACATTAAAAGGCATGATTGAAGCTGGCTTTATATCATTTATTTTCTCATATAAGAGCAAAGGGAAGACTGGAGTCAAACTTTTGCAGATGGGCTCCATTATACAAAAAAAAAAAAAAAAGAAAGAAAGTGTGAGGTTAGCTGAAGAAGCACAGAATGGGGAATTTTCACTGAAAGCTGGAACGCAGCCTCAGGCCCTGAGGATACACCATTGAGCCAAACCCATATCCCCTGTCCTGCATATCTTATCATCTAGCTGCGGTTCCATTCACGAGCCCAGAGGCTTTCCTGGGGAGGACAAAGCAAAACACCCATTTTCCCTTTGGTTCTAGGTTCTCACATTTGTGACAGCGGTTCCTGATCCCTAGGAAGCTGTGAGACTCTAAGAGATGATTGCAGAGTAACCCTCAGGTTTCCTTTCTCTGAAGTCGGGAAATTATTCATAGAATTTGTTTATTCTTGGCTGGACGCACGCACTTCTCTTCTGAACCAACAGAAACACCACAAAACCCCTACCCAGGGTGTGTCTTAGTGATTGCGCCTGGTGGCTGTGTGCTTGTTTTGGGGGCTGTTGACTTTGATCTAATTGCTGTTTCTGAAACCACAGTTCAGCTCGTCAAACACAAGCATGGCGCCTGAGGACACCGGCGGTGGTTTGAGTGGGCTTAGCTATTAACCAAGTTTGCACCACCAAGCAGAGAGCCCCAGGAGGCCCCATGCTTCTGGCTACTGATGGTTTGTACACAAATGTAACACTCTCATTAGAATGAACCACTGTTAACAGCAGATGGAAGTTTGGTTTACCACTTGAATCGCCCCAACCATCTACAGGGCAGAGGACCAAAGGCCTCAATCATTCTTTCTCTTTGACAATGTGTATCTGTATACAAATTCTGAACCCCTGACAGCTGGCAAAAATCAGACAGTGTCTCCTTCAAAGGGGAAGCCTGTACGTGGTCGATTCCAAAGCTACTCTGAGTGGTACACACCCCTTACCTGTTGCCCTGCCTTCCATTCAAAAGTAAAAATGAGAAACAAACATCAGGTGATTGAAAAGCTGGAGTCTTCTATTGTTTTATTGACTTGTCACTGCGGATAAATTGACTATAATTTACTTCAAGAGTAAATGACTAGATGTTCATAAAATAAAATAAAAAAAAAAACTGTTGTACATTACCGTGCCTAATTAAGATGTTAAACATGATTCCATTTTTAAATTGCAGGAACCAACAGAAATGAAAAATGCTGATGAAGTTATATTTCATTCCATTTTTCCCCCTTCCTCTCGATCACATCAGTTTGTGGTTTGGATATGTGATGGGCAGAGGTGGTAAGTAAGGCAGGACGTGGGTCTTTGAAAGTTCTCATAACGTAGACTGGGTTTGGCTTATTTTGTTTCATTTTGTTTTCTGCTTCTCCCTTCTGTCTCTGTCACTAACACAATTCTTTAAATAAATTCCGCAAGTCACATATTGCTTTGGAGACCTAGTTGGTTAAACCTGAGAAATCAAAAGAACTCGAGATGAGGGCTGGAGGAGGGAAACCCATGCAGTCCGCCGTCTGGGCACTGCAAATTAAGCGGAACCAACCTAGTGTTGAAAATAAAACGGCAAACACAAAAACACAGGCCACGTAGCCAAGCATAAAAAATAACCTGAACTAGGGGGTGTGCTTTGCTCCAAACATATGTGATGGTGGGAGATGTCTTTGGAAGAGGGACAGAAAACAGTCTCCAGAGCCAAAATGAGTTACAGCAACTATCTACACCCTTCAGAATGGAACCTGATGGGCTGAGAAAAGAATAGGTGTATCTGGTGCTTGACGAGAGCAGCCCTCAAAGAGAGGAATCCTGGGGAAAACTATTTGCCTTCCGTAATTCAGAATACATTTGTTGGGAGCCAGGTGCCAAGCAAGGTACGTAGGAGCCGAGAATGGACACAGCAGGACTCACGCCATTGGTCCCCAAGCTCACACAACCACTCCCTGGTCAACACTCAGCTCCTTCCTGTGCTCAGCGTTCCATGTTCCCCGTACTCCCTGAAAACATGTACCCTCTCTGTTCTCAACCCTCCAACTTCTCGAGATAAAATCCTTCTCACCTGTAGATCCTTAATGTCAACCTCACATCTCCTAGTATCTAGACTAGCTCTGGTCACAGCACTGTTTTCTCAACCTTTAGGACACCAAGCACAGTGATAGTGAATCACTTCTTTCAAGCTCAGCTGTGCCAAGCAATATTTACAATAACCAAGATCATCGAAAAAGCAAGAGAGTTCCAGAAGAACATCTATTTCTGCTGATTGACTATGCCAAAGCCTTTGACTGTGTGGATCACAATAAACTGTGGAAAATTCTGAAAGAGATGGGGATACCAGACCACCTGACCTGCCTCTTGAGAAACCTGTATGCAGGTCAGGAAGCAACAGTTAGAACTGGACATGGAACAACAGACTGGTTCCAAATAGGAAAAGGAGTACGTCAAGGCTGTATATTGTCATCCTGCTTATTTAACTTCTATGCAGAGTACACCATGAGAAACGCTGGGCTGGAGGAAGCACAAGCTGGAATCAAGATTGCCGGGAGAAATAGCAATAACCTCAGAGATGCAGATGATACCACCCTTAGAGCAGAAAGTGAAGAAGAACTAAAGAGCCTCTTGATGAAAGTGAAAGAGGAGAGTGAAAAAGTTGGCTTAAAGCTCAACATTCAGAAAACTAAGATCGTGGCATCCGGTCCCATCACTTCATGGCAAATAGATGAAACAGTGGAAACAGTGGCTGCCTTTATTTTTCTGGGCTCCAAAATCACTGCAGATGGTGACTGCAGCCATGAAATTAAAAGACACTTACTCCTCGGAAGGAAAGTTATGACGCACCTAGAGAGCATATTAAAAAGCAGAGACATTACTTTGCCAACAAAGGTCTGTCTAGTCAAGGCTATGGTTTTTTCAGTAGTCATGTATGGATGTGAGAGTTGGACTAGAAAGAAAGCTGAGCACCAAAGAATTGATGCTTTTGAACTGTGGTGTTGGAGAAGACTCTTGAGAGTCCCTTGGACTGCAAGGAGATCCAACCAGTCCATCCTAAAGGAGATCAGTCTTGGGTGTTCATTGGAAGGACTGATGTTGAAGCTGAAACTCCAATACTTTGGCCACCTGATGCGAACAGCTGACTCATTTGAAAAGACCCTGATGCTGGGAAAGATTGAGGGCAGGAGGAGAAGGGGATGACAGAGGATGAGATGGTTGGATGGCATCACTGACTCGATGGACATGAGTTTGGATGGACTCTGGGAGTTGGTGATGGACAGGGAGGCCTGAGGTGCTGCAGTTCATGGGGTCGCAAAGAGTCTGACACAACTGAGCAACTGAACTGAACTGAACTGAACTGAAGACATGGAAACAGCCCAAATGTCCATTGACAGAGGAATGAATAAAAAAGATGTGGTACATATATACAATGGAATATTACTCAGCCATAAAAAAGAATGAAATAAAGCCATTTGCAGCAACATGGACAGACCTAGAGATTATCATATTAAGCAAAGTCAATTTTAAAAAAAAGAAAGACACATACTATATGACATCACTTATATATGGAATCTAAAAAAATGATACAAATGAAGCTATCTATGAAACAGAATCCCAGAAAGAGAGAACAGAGTGGTGGATGCCAAGGAGGAGAGGCTTGGGGAAGGGACGGAGTGGGAGGCTGGGGTTAGCAGATGTAGGCTTTTATACAGAGAAGGGATAAACAACAGGGCTTACTGACTAGCACAGGGAACTATGTTCAATAACCTGTGATAAACTATAATGGAAAAGAATATTTTAAAAGAATGTGTGTGTATACATACATACACACACACACACACACATATAACTGAATCACTTTGTTGTACAGCAGTAATTAATGGGACACTGTAAATCAACTATGCTTCAATTTTAAAACATTGATAAATATTAAGTTAATAAGTAAATACTGATTTTTGGCTTCACAGGAAACAAATAAACTAAAGCCAAGCTCTGCCAAAGGACTGGGAAGCTGAAGATGGACAGGGTAGAAGTCTGTCTTGTCGCTGCCTGTGATGTCCCAGCATCCCACTACCTGGCACTGCTGCTAAGTCGCTTCAGTCTTGTCCGACTCTGTGTGACCCCATAGACGGCAGCCCACCAGGCTCCGCCGTCCCTGGGATTCTCCAGGCAAGAATACTGGAGTGGGTTGCCATTTCCTTCTCCAGTGCATGAAAGGGAAAAGTGAAAGTGAAGTCGCTCAGTCATGTCCGACTCCTAGCGACCCCGTGGGTCTGCAGCCTACCAGGCTCCTCCACCCATGGGATTTTCCAGGCAAGAGTACTGGAGTGGGGTGCCATTGCCTTCTCCAACTACCTGGCACAACAGTGTCTTAATAGATGATGTATCAATGAATAAATGAATGGAAGGAAGGGATGACTCAGTGAAGGGACTCCTCACCATGTTCCAGGTCCAAGGAGTCAGAGACACAGTTCTAAGCCCTTGAGAAAAATCCATTTTGAAAGCTTAAAGCTCCATTGTCTACCCAAAGCACACAACATTCATCTATACTCTCTACACCCTGGATGCCAACTAACAGTACAGGATGTTTCTCAGCCTCGTCTCTAAGCACAGACCTAAAAAGGCAGATTTCCCCAAATCTGCAGAGTTTCAAGGTCTCTCCAATCCCCATCTTTAAGTCTCACTGCCTTGCAGAAGGCCCCACACTCATATCTAGCTGCTGTTTGGTTTTTAACAAGGAGATCAAGCCACTCAATCCTAAAGGAAATCAACCCTGAATATTTACTGGAAGGGCTGATGCTGAAGCTCCAACACTTTGGCCACCTAATGCGAAGAGCCAACTCATTGGAAAAGACTCTGATGCTGGAAAAGATTGAGGGCAGGAGGAGAAGGGGGTGACAGAGGATGAGATGTTTGGATATCATCACTGACTCAATGGACATGAATTTGTGCAAACTCCAGGAGATAGTGAAAGACAGGGGAGACTGGCGAGCTCCAGTCCATGGGGTTGCAAAGAGTTGGACACGACTTAGTGACTGAACAACAACAAGGGTTCTCACTCTTTAAAAGGACAAGTTGAAGAGAGAGAGGAAACCCCATCCCACTCATGGAGTAGCTGTTGATCAGAGAACTCCCCATCCTTGTCCTGCTGGATCAAGCCCCTCCCCTGGTCCAGGAAACAGATACCTCTCTTCTTCAGAACCCCTCACTTACCCAACCCCCCCACCAAAAAAAACCCCAAAAAGCCATTCAGGGTCCTGTTTCAAATTCATATGTATTTACCTGCCAGAAAGTTCTTCCATTTGTCCCTTCTCCTGTCCCTCCATCCATTCAGCAAGTATTTATTAAATATGTATTATGTGCAGCTACTGTGCTAAAGTGTCTATACTATACACACACCCAGGGCTTACACTCTGGTGGATCTAACACCCGGGCTGAAGGCCGTGTCTATGAGGGCCCTGGATTTTCCAGATACCAGACAAAGTTGAATCTCATGCTGGTAGTTCATGGTTCATCGGATAACTCCAATAACTCGCAAACTCTAGGGCTTAGTATACCACCAGCCCATGATGTAGCCACTGGCTTTGTATGGCTACTGAGCACTTGAAAAGTGGCTGGTGTGGCTGAGAAACTGAATTTTTCATAGTCTCCGGTTTTGCCTACTTTTAAATTTATAAACTAAAGCAATGTAATTTTCTGTGAAGTACCTTGACTGTTTGGGTCAGACTGTTTCACAGCAAACACTGAGTATTTGGCAACTAAACTGAAATTCACATTAAATTTCAGAGACTTGGCACACACTCATGAAATGATTGTAAAATACCTCATTACTAAATTTTTATATTGATCCTGTGTTGCCATCACACTACTTTGAGGGATCAGGTTTTAAATAATATTAGAATTCACTTCACCTGTTTCTTTTTACTTTTTTGAAAGGTGGTTGCCACAAAAGGGAATAACTTACATGTGGCTCATTCTATTTCTATGGGACAGCGATAGTCTCGGTGTCTTAATTAGAAAAAAAAATAATAAAGCCAGCAAAAGAAACACAACACATGAAATGGGCCTGACAGCTTGGATGATCTCAGGGGCTGTCCTCTCTGATTTCATACCTCCTCCTGATTCAGGGGCTGTCCCCTCTGGCACTTCTGGTGGGAAGAAGGAAATCTTTTGCTCCCTATAAGATTTTTCACTTTCAAAACTTGTCATCCAGGCTCCTCAGACTAGAATCACTAGTGATCATTTTGGGGCACTGGGAAAGGCAGCCTCAACTATTATCTTGGGTTTGCAGCTTCTTCTCCATCTAGTTCACAATTCCACGGATTTCAAAGGCAGAAAGGGTGAACTTGAGGGGCGCGGGGAGAATGCGTCTCAAGTAGAGCAAGTCATGCTTTCAGCAGGTCCCCATCCCATGGCTACTGCCCCCCTCCCCTGGGACTACCACGAGGAGGCTTTCACTGCACAATTACATGTACAGTCCTGCCAGGCAGCCTCTCTCCAGTTTCTTTAAATTTTGTTGGAGAGAAAGTGGAAGGAGTCTTTCCTGGTCTTAGGACGCATGCTGGCCTAGCTGGAATGCCCTTTTTCTTGTATGTTACCTAGAACATTACTTTGCATGTTCTGGTTGTAGGGGAGGAGGCAGGAGGGATTTCAGGGAGTGAAGGAGGAATCAGTCTGCAGCTGAATAAGGGCCATGGTGTTGCAGGGGAGCCCTGTGAGCCCATCATGCCGGCTCATTTGAAAATAATACATCTGTGAGTCTGATAACTTCTCTGCTGGAGTGAGATTTCAACTCGTCAGTGTTCTAAGGAACTGGGAGGACTGGGAGGGGGTGGAGGTGCCTGGGATGATCAGGAAAGGTGTCCAGATGAGCAATCAGGTGCCACACTGCTGCCCAGCCCAGAAAGTGGAGCTCAGCCGGGGAGGGGGGCCGGTGACCGCACAGGGATGGGATCATGGTAACTTCTTGCCAACCAGACACAAGTGGAGGGTCACTGCTAGCCTGGCAGCCCGCCTGCACTGCGTCCTGGCCACTTAAGCCCCTGAGCATGTCACAGTGAGCTTCCTTCACCCCAGTTTCCATAGGAGGGAACCATGCTCAAAGAGTGATGTATGCGGTCCTCCTGTAGAGTTAAGGGTGCTGAGAAACCTGTCATCCCACAAGTCCCGGGCCTGGGAATCTCATTAGTAAAGAGTCTGCCCTCAATGCAGGAAATGCGGGTTCGATCCCTGGGTCGGGAAGATTCCCTGGAGGAGGGCATGGCAACCCACTCCAGTATTCTTGCCTGGAGAATCCCATGGACAGAGCAGACTGGAGAACTACAGTCCAAGGGGTTGCAAAGAGTAGGACTGAAGCAATAGAGTACTGTTTTATATATATGTAAACATATATATTGTGTTCAATTACTGGCAGCTGAGAAATGGACTTATATAAACCATGGCTTTCTCTTTTTTTAAAATTTTTTAAATAAATAAATCAAAGGAAATGGCCAATGACATTACCAAGCTAGTTTCTTTTTCTTGTGCTTCCTGTCCTGGCGCAGGTCAAACTGGCTGAGGGTATTCTGAGGTCAGAGCTTTGGGAGGCAAGTGTTGTCCCACTCCCTGCAGGTGTGGGGGTGAACCAGCCTCCCAACAGCCCGGTGGGGGGGGCGGGGGAGATGAAGAGCACCCCTTATGTTGATGAAAGCAGATTGGCCCCAGGGTCACACAGCTAGCTGGAGAAGACTCTTGACAGTCCCTTGGACATCAAGGAGGTCAAACCAGTCCATCCTAAGGGAAATCAACCCTGAATATTCACCAGAAGGACTGATGCTGAAGCTGAAGCTCCGATACTTTGGCTACCTGATGGGAAAAACTGACTCACTGAAAAAGACCCTGATGCTGGGAAGGATTGAAGGCAGGAGGAGAAGGGGACAACAGAGGATGAGATGGTTGGATGGCATCACCGACTTGATGGACATGAGTTTGAGCAAACTCCAGGAGATGGTGAAGGACAGGGAGGCCTGGTGTGCTCCCGTCTGTGGAGTTGCAAAGAGCCAGACACAACTGAGTGAATAAACAACAACACAGCTAGTAGGGGACAAGGCAGAGTTGGATAGGGCCTGTCTGAATCCATCAGGAGCTCTCCTGGCCTCCTGAACAACCCCAGCTCCTGCCCTACAGAGCTCCCTGTGAACCAGCAACCTCACTCCCAGGAAAATGAAGCTGAGAACATGGCCATCCAGCCGGAGACTGGAGAAATTCACAGAGAGCACCATTTTACACTGATGAGAAGATGTCGCAGCTTTGAAACAAGAGTTTCATGGATGTCGCCTCCCTCCCCACCACCATCTCTATGAAGAGCTTGATATTCAGAATTTCCCAAAAAATAAATCCCCTCTACAGGTCAACAGGCATTCCTGTGTCTGGGGAAGTGTGAGCAAAGTGCCTTCCCATGCATGGAAATAGAATCAGGTAGCTGCCAGCCAGTATCTGAGCTCCCCACTTCTTTTTCTAAGGCTCTAAAGGTGAATTTTCTCCTGCATGTGAAGAGCTGGAAGTTGAGCTTAATGTAAGAACCTTTATTTTCCAAAGAGGCAGGTTGGCCTTCCTGTATCGACAGACTCCAGAGCTTAGATTTATTACAGAATGGTAATCAGGCAAAAGAATAAATACACTGCATCTTTAATTCATTAATCACCTCGGAAGGCAAAATGAACTACAGTAAAGAAGACAATATGTTTTTCAGTGCTGAAGGTGGAGGGGGGAGGTGGGCGAGGGAGTCGGTTTTTCAATAAAATTCAGTTACTAAAATCCATTTTGTGTGCAGATTAGAGAAAGGACACTTTACGTCTGACGCTGGGAGCAGGACGCCCTCTGCAAAGGCCCGGGGGTCTGTGGATGGCCCCTGGTGCACCCCGGTATCTTCTGGCAGTTCCTGTTGTAACTTACGTCAAGAGCCAAAGGCTGGTCAAGAAACCAGGCATGGGACTCAACCAGACCGGGGTTCAAATTCTTGCTCCATAATGGAAAATGTCCCCAAATTAGGGGGGGGACCCTAAGTTACTTACTGACTTGAGACTGGTCTACCAATGGGATGCGAGTCCCAGAGGTGTTCTGTTTTCCAAACATTTCATGTCACCAAATTCTTATTAATGGAGATCTGCATTGAGGCTAGCAAAGTTTTTGGGAAGTGAAACGAAACCTCCATTTTTCTGATTGGCTGCATGCAGCCGGGCACTCTGGAAGCACCATCTGGCATGAGAGGCTCAGATCGGGCCTGGAGTGCTAGGAGGCTGCCCTATTCCTGCTGCTGTTGCTGAACTCTGATGACCTGGAAACTAGAGACTAGCTGACTTCTCACCTATAGAACAGATGTGCAAAGCAAGAAGAAGTTCGTCAGCATCTTAGACTCTACAAGGAAAAGAATTGAGGTCTGGGTAAAGATAGAATGGGAAGCCATAATAACAGACCATGTTTACTGACTTCTAGGGACTCTGCATAGATTATCTCTAATCTTCACAACCACCCTTCAGGGCTTTGAACCTATTACTGTCCCCATTTTACAGATGAGATAACAGGTTCATGGAAGTCAAGTCCTTCAGTCAAGTTTACATCACAAAGTGACTCAGCTGGGAGCTGAAAACTACTACGATGTTATTAGGCATATGCTGCCTATTTTGCTTTACCTGTAGGATCTCCTTTATTCTTACCAACAGCCTAGAAAAACAAGTATGACTGTTCCTATTTCGTGTATGAAGTCAGAACGGTTTCCCAGCCTCAGTATGACTGACGTGTGGGCCTGGATAACG
This sequence comes from Giraffa tippelskirchi, assembly GCF_054371585.1. NCBI lineage: Eukaryota > Metazoa > Chordata > Mammalia > Artiodactyla > Giraffidae > Giraffa > Giraffa tippelskirchi. The sequence continues at coordinate 54,156,064 of NC_137281.1, read as the reverse complement.
CTGAGCCCTGTAGGGTGTTCAGTAGCACCCTGCCCTCCACCCACCGGATGCCAGAAGCCCCCTACGTCATGACAAGCAAAAGGTCGTGTCCAGAGGTTGCCAAATGTGCCTGGGGGAGCCAAAGCAACCCAGCTTTACATGAATAAAGAGGTCATGCAGGGGGGACTACAGAGCTGGGAAGGGGACCCCGGTCTACCTGACCCTTCTACTAGACTGTTTTTCAAATGCTGTGTCAGTTGCCCTATGGCCAAGGTTCTCAAAGGCAGACACACTGGAGCAACACCTGCTTAGAAATGTGCATTTCTCAGGCCCAACCCCAGACTGCCTGAATCAGAAATTCCAGGGATGGGGCTACTGGCAATTAAGAGTTTTAACAAGTCCTTCAGGCAATCTGGTGCCCACTGAAGTTTGAGACTCAGTGCCTTATGGCCAGGTACCTTGGCCTTGGCTGTGGCTACAAACACCTGGGTGGCTGGCGGGGGAGTGGGGGGTCTTTACAAACAGTACTGATGCATGGGTACTAACTCAGGATTATTCTGATTTAATTGATCTGAGTTGGGGGCCTCCCTGGTGGCTCAGATGGTAAAGAATCTGCCTGCAATGCAGGAGACCCAACCCAGCTTCGATCCCTGGGTCAGGAAGATCCCCTGGAGAAGGGAATGGCAACCCACTCCAGTATTCTTGCTTGGAGCATTCCATGGACAGAGGAGCCTGGTGAGCTACACAGTCCATGGGGTCACAAAGAGTTGGTCACAACTGAGCAACTAACAGTTTCACTTTTCACTTTGGGGTTTAGGTGCTGGGATTTTGAAAATGTTCCAGATGATTCTCACAGGGAGCTGAGGTTGAGGGAGCCTCACTGACCTTGAGGAAGCTACCTGTGGTTCTTGGGGAGCCACCGGTCAAAGTCTAAGTGTTAAAATCAAGAGCAGTTGAGGTTGGTCCGCTGACCCATCCACCCAAACTTGGACAGAAGTGGTGAGAACCGGGTAGTGGTTCCTTGTTCTCAGCCTCAAGCCACAGCTCCACAGAGCCCAGCTCCTCTCACTGTTCCCTTTTTGGGTTCCCTCTTTCATCGATTCACCTAAATCTTGAAACGTTTTGAAAGCTATTTAGTTGGACTCTGCACCAGCTCAAGAGGTGAAGGAGGCCACTGAAATTGGCAAGCGAATGCTCTGCGTTAAGTCAGACATATCTGCAAGGTAACAGCATCATCGCTGCAGGAGGAAATGGAATTCAACTTCCCCTTTAACAACATCTAAGCATCCTCTGAGGTCTTATCGCCTCCCTCCAGCCACTGCCTTCTACGGGTGTCCTGCTATTCACTTACCACTCCTCTGCCCTGGGCAAGCCCATCACCTTCCCCATCCTTTGCAAAGTCCACAGTCACTCCCTCATTAACCTGGCTGTATCCTCTCCCATCCTGTCCCATGGCCTGGAACTGCTTGTCACTTCTTCCTGGATGCCCATAACCCCTCCATCCTTTAGGATCCTTATTCAATGCCTCCCACCCACGATGAGCTCCCCTTCGCCGCTGCTTCTGTTACCATCCGAGCAGCACTGTGAGTGATGCATTTGATAGATTCTATCCTGCTCTGCTCAATTTCCTTTTTTTTTCCATCTGAGCATCTCAAGCAGTGGAGCGCTGCTCAGTGTTTAACATCTTCAGCAGAGGATGGAGGCCGGAGACAGGGGCTAGGTTTTAGCAGCACTTGTACTGCAGGTATTCCTACCGTGGCCAATTTCATGCTACCACCCACGTGAAGTCACTGAATGTGGAACTGAAAGAGACACGTACAACTGGCCCCTGGGAGAGCTGACCAACGACAGTCCATCCAGCAAACGTCCGCTGGGAGCAGGCTGTGCCCCAGGCCCTGTGCAACACACAGAGGGTAAGGGGTACAAGGCAAGGGTCCTGGATCGGAGTTGAGTGTGGAGCATAAAGGGGAAAAGGTACCTTTCAGAGGGACCTGTCACAGGCAGAGGAAATGGTACAAGGAAAATGAAAAGGAGGAAGCAGTCAACTGTGGCCAACTAGGCCACGGGATTGCATTGAATCCCGGGAAGAGGGATGCTCAATGTTTCTGAGCCAAAGGAGCCACACTTACCACACTCAGCAGCTGCTCTGACTTGTTGATTTAACCCGTAAGAGGAGGTGGTTCTGTCTGGACCACCTGGAAGGGAAGAGACTTTCCCAATGTCACAAAGCTGGAAGGGTCTGACGCCGATGTCTGCAACACCCTGACAAAGCCCTGAGCTGAGCATTTCCAGCGAAGGAACTCGGTCCTTTGTTATATCAAAGACGGCTGAGCTGGCATTCCCTTAGAGAAGGACTCCCAAAAGGTATTCAAACTGTACTGCAGACACCTAGGAGCCCTACGGGGTAGAGAGAGAAGGGCCCAGAACTTGGGGGACCGGAGTCACCCCCCACAAGCTACTCACTTCTCTGGTACCCAGTGATCCCACATAACCATTCATTTTACAAACGCTTCCTTTGCTGAAACAAAACAAAACAAGTTTGAGAATGTCTGGTTTGTGCCAAATCCTGACATGTATGGAGGTGGTAGCTGAAGCCTGGATGCTTCTAGTGGGCATTCTCCTGCCCCATTTTTTTTTTTTTCCTAATTTGTTACAGTGTTAGCATATCATGGGGATAAAATAACTTCAAGAACATTTTCAGAAATTGCACCCAAGTCCAAGTACCTTTCCTGAAAAAAGAGAACTCCTAAGCCAAAATGTCGCGTGCACCAGAAGTCCTGCCCCTGGACGGGTGGGCTGGGATCTCCCCTCCTGTCCTCGCCTGGGTTTCTGCAGGATTTCCCGCCGCAGCATAGGAAACTTGCCTCAATACCCAGTCAGATTCAGGTTCACCTTGGAAATGTTTGTCCCCTTGTTGGAAACGCTTTTCAGCCACACTGGACAAAATCTGTTTTGCACAATTTCTCTGCAGGCAGCTTGGCCTCTGCAACAAGTTCAAAGAACTAGGGCTGCAAAATCTACCCCTTTTCTCACCACCCGGCACCCAACTCACTCTTCATCTTCCTCTTCCTAAGAAAAGAATGCAGTGACATTGCAGTATTTTAATATATCACTCCCCAATTAAAAACTGAAAGAAGAAATACATTTCTCTGTCAATGGCTTAAGAGGACTGTACCTCAAAACTGCTACTGAAACTGCCTTAGTCCTTTTTTTTTTTTTGCCCACATTTGTAGCAATTTGGAGCAATCTGCTGGAGTCAAAGAAAACAGTGAAGTTTCCACAACCGACTTCAAAGCCCCTGAATCCTGTATCCATGGAGGGGAGCCTGGTAGCCAAACCAGAGGGGACCTTTTTCAAAGAGGCGGGTGCAGGAACTTACCAGGCATTTCTGCCTTGCTTCTGTGATTGAGGTTAATGACAGACACGTGACCAAAATCCCCACACAGTTCTCTAAAAAATGCCCCTCCCTCTCTTCTCGCGAACATTTTTGGCTGTGACAGTGCAGATGATACAGAAAAGGGCTGGAGTGGAGGGCCCACGGCCAGCGCTTCATTAACTCCTTAACACGCAGGATTCTTTCATCCCGTGGGGAGTGTGGAGTGAGATGGATTGATGAAGAAGAGGAAGGGCTACACCTGGATGGTTTTACTTTTGTAAAAATGAGTGCTGGGCAGAAGTGGCTTCAGAAAAAGAAAATACACTAACTGTCAGGGCACTGGCCAACCTAGTTCATTTCTGTCTTCTGATTCCATGCCCTCTTTGGCCTGGCCTTGCAATTTCTTCTCCACGGGACCCCTGTTTACCTATCTTGGTCCATGTCCAGGACAATCCTTCCTCCCCAACTCACACAGAGACACACACAGTTTATTTCAGCTATGCCCACACTGCTGTACTGAACTAAGATTTGGTCTGTGAATATTCTGTGCTATTAAATATTATAAAAATAAGCCCCCCCCCAAGATGTCTAGGGTCTTCCTTGGTGGCTCAGTCGATAAAGAATCTACCTGCACTGCAGGAGACCTGGATTTGATCCCTGGGTTGGGAAGATTGCCTGGAGAAGGGAAATGGCAATCCACTCCAGTATTCTTGCCTAGTAAATCCCATGGACAGAGGACCCTGGTGGACTACAGTCCATAGGGTTGCAAGAGTCGGACATGATTTAGCAACTAAACCACCACCACCACCAAAATGTTGTCCTATTTACAGGCTCACAATAGTGTCTAAGATTGCCCACTGCCCCACATTCCGGTCCCAAGGGATTATTATTATTATTATTTGGTGATGAGTGAGATGAACAAAGTTTCATAAGATTGTTGGTCATTTGTATTTATTTTTTCTAAAAGCTGCCCATTTGCCTATTAGGTTGTTTACCTTCTTCCTTATGAATTTACTAGAGCTCTTCACATTAGGGAAATTGGGTCTGTGACCATTTTGTGGGTTGTGATTTTCCCAATTTCCTTGTTTGTCCTTTGATTTTGTTCATGGTGATTTTCCTATGGGTTGGTTTTAAATGCTTATGTAGCCAAATGTATCAATCTGGGTTTTGCGCCAGGCTAAGGAACATCTTCCCTATCCTAAGTTAAAAAACAAAAGGAAACACTAGTTTCTCTTTGCTACCTTTGTAGCTTTTGCCTTGTGTTCACAAAATCACCACCCTCCACCTTTTCACAAATTCCATAGTTTTGGGAAAGGTTTTATCAAACAGGACCAGCATTTATTGTTTTTACTGTCTACTTCCAATAAATCTTGAGATCAAGAACTATGCCCTTATCCGTTCCTGAATCCTTCAACACCAAATTCTTATTTATGTGTATAGCAGGTACAAAATGAAGTGTTTGTTGATTCAAATCTTAAAATAAAGCATAACAACTTTGACGCCCAACCAGTCAGAGCAAAAGGGTATATTTTCCAATAGCTCTCCAAAAGAGGACATTAAGAAATAGGGCTGGAGCAGACTATATTTAACAAGCTGCCCAAGAAAGGAAACTCAGCCCACGAAATTGTCAAGGAAATGTCAGGATATGAGTCTGTGGAAAAGCCAGGAGAGGATTAAGAGAACAACCTCTCATTCTGACAGATTGCTAAGATGTCACCTTCATCATTTAAGGAACTTTTCCGAGGCTCTTGTTCTCTGTTTGTCTGGGCACCTGATTCAGGTCCACCCTGCCACTTTCCCAGGGGGAAGTGAGACCGAGACGCTGTGTGCTGCGCGCTGGGACAGAGCTGGGCTGGACACAAAAATAAATGAGGCATGAACTCCAGGCTCACAGAGTTGAGAGCCCAAGAGAAGCCGAGAAATTTACAAGGTAATTGTCTGGCAAGGTAGACTGAAGACTGCCTCTGGAGCGGCCGTTTTGGCGTGGTTTAATGCTGTGCTTTAGGGGAGAATCAATGTGCCTGACGGCGTGTGATCACACATCTTGGTTAATTCCAGCCAGCGGCATCTTCCTAGGTCCTGTGTCTACCACCACCCATCCCAACTGCCTGCTAACTAAGTGCCTGCTGGTAATGAGGACCAATAATACAAACATCTCATCAGGAACTGCAGAAGTGTGTGCCAATAATTCAGATGGCATCTGTCTTTGGAACCTGACAACTAAATACACTCTCTTCTTTTCCATGCAGAATTTGTGAAAAACACCATCACATGTTTGAAATGAGCCGCTGTGCCAGCTCAAAACCCTCAGGATCTCTCTTGGTTTATGCTCTGGATCCCTGACCAACTGGTGCTTAAGCTGATTGTGTAGACTCACAGAAGGCCTCTGATCTGAACTCAACCGACCCATTTCCCAAAAGACAAGAATTAAGCACAGAGGGCACATGAGGGCAATGTGGCCTGCTCAGGTCACAAGGCTGTTTGTTTAGTGGCCAAGGCAGGTGTAAAATCGAGGCTTCTGGACGTCAACTTGGGCTTCCTTTCCCTGTGTGCCTTATCTGACTGCCCTAGCCCTTAAAAAAAACAAAAAACAAAAAAACAAAAAACAGAGTTGATGTTAATTGAGGACTGGGAAGGCCAGAGGAACCAAGAAAGACACAAAGCAATTGTTCCTCCTTTTTAATTTTAAACTGGACCTTCAAAACGCTGACTTGTACAAAATACAATAAAACAAGGGAAATTCACCAGCGGCTTCTTTACTTTCTGGGTCTCCATAACTAACTGTATCCCTGGACACTTCCACTAGGAGTTTTCAATCCTGATTGTGCATTAGAATCACTGGGAATTAATTAAAAAAAAAATACTGATGCCTGAGCCCCACCAGCCCCTGGAGGTTCTGGTTTAACTGGTCTGGTGCAAGGCATCAATATTTTCTAAAGCCCCATAGGTGCATCCAAGGTTGAAACCTAGTCTCTAGGTTCAGAGACCTATTCATGCCCTAATTCTACTCATTCCTATCTCCCTAAATGATGCACAGGACTCTTGGGTACCAGTTTCCCTCCCCCATATTGGGACACGCCCATCTTCCAATCCCTGCAGAATCCCATTCTCAGAAAATGTGATTAGGCAGCAGCTGGACATAAAGACCCACCCCTAGCCAGTGCTGATTGGACAAAAGCTAGACACCTCACCAAGGTGAACCAATCAGCTATCTCTTCTGAGAACAGGCCAGCAGAGGGACTGACCACCTCTGCCCAGGGATGTCTATCTAGGGCAGAATGTGGGAATCAGGAGTACTCCAAAGCAAGAAAGCCTGCCTGCCTTCTGCAGGGAGAATGAAGCAGGTGAGCAAACAGAGAAAAGGGAGGGAAGAGCGACAGAGAGAATGAGACCTCTTCCATCTTGTGTTTCATGCCCTTAATATACACCTGTATCCTTACAATAAAGGAACAGAAACCTAAAGGCAGAGTTTTTTACATCTGAGGTTCTAAGAAACTAATGGGCTCCTTCCAGGACCTCAAAGTCCCTTAGAAGGCTCATCCAACCACTAAGGACCAGGTCGAATTTGACAGTGATTCTGGGATTTTTAACCAGAGCAATGGATCCCACGCTAGTATCCTGAAAGCCCACAGGGAGCCCATGAAGGCAGTTATGGCACCCATGAGCCACTGCTATCATTGGAAAGACCTATAGGATAACCCTCATGATAAGGTTTTCCTTGCTTTTGATTGCATATACATCAGTGGAATTACACCACTTCTCATGCTGATCAGAAGCCCAAGAGCTTTCGCAGAAGGCTCTGATTAATAAAACAAACACACAGAATTACAAATGAATCCTTGAGAACATGGGCTTCATAGGAGGAAATTAGTAAAGAGGTCCTTTGGTACTAAATAAAATAATGAAGTCAAGACTTCTTTATCTAGCCAACCATTTTTCAAAACCACCCTACTATCTGCATGAGATGGCTGATTAGAAAACAAGCTCCATGCTCATATAAATTTGGAAGATGCTGTGTATCATCCATGTTGGTCCTTCACTATGGAGGATCACGATATATATGAGCACTTGAAGGCTCTGAGATGGAGGGAAGCAAAATTAAATGTTTAATTTGGTCTAACTCATAATTTCCCTAAATGTTTGGCCACAGAACTTCCCAAGCACAACTTCAAAAAATACTTCAGGAGTGGTGGTATTTTTTCAGGGAGAGGGCAGATAAATGACTGTTCTAGACTCTCCTCCATTTTCCAAGGGTGGCAGCACTTATTTTAAAGCAGAGAGAAGGGGTCCAGTATCATAATCACAAAGTTCTTCGAAAACAAATCAGACCTTGGCACAGTGTCAAGGTCAAAGTTTTACTCCATAGAACACTGATGGGGGCAAAGTACAGCAGGATATTTACTCTGCCAAGTGCTTTACATACATTAGCGTATTTAATCCTCTGCAGAAGCCTTTGGGGGACCATCCCTATCTTACAGATGCAGAAGTTGTGTATCCTTTTTCATGTGACTACAGATTTTGCTGACAACTTTTGATTAAATGGGGCTTTCAATGGAGTGATTTAACGCTGATTTATCTTCACTATCCAGCAATTTCCTGAGTGTCAATTGTGCATCTGACACTTTACACATTACAGGGTATTAAGGAAATGTACCATCTATTATTTTTTAAATGCTCTTGAAATGACAATCTTTATCTTTGAGTAGGAAGAGACTGCTCCGTGACCTACCACCATCAAAACCACAGAATCATTCGTTTTTTGGAGCTAGAGGGGTCCTTAGGGTCAAGATCATGTGAAGTGCTAGCCCCCATCTTCTAGATCCTTCTCAGATTATAACACATTTTCTTCTAGGCATCACTCAACCCCACTCAGAAGAGGATGGCCAAGGAGGAGAGGCAAATGAGCCTACATTACCTCTGCTGAGGTTAAACACTGAGCTGTTTAACTAGGAAAGAGAGAATAAGCTGGGTGAGGAGAGGTGGCATGGTGTCCAGCTAGAAATCCCTGCATGACTGTGGTGTGAGATCAAATCATATCTGAACTGCTCCTAGGCCTGAGTATGTACATTTCTATAAAGGGGATTAAAGTAACCCTCTCTCTAGCTGCTCTGAGGATCAGAAATGGAACAGGTCCTGGATACCAGAGACGTTCAATCGATGTGAAGCTCTGGATGACCATCAAAGGACAGGTCATTCAGAGGATGATGGATGGAGGAGCATCACGGTCTCCAACACCACGGAAGTTTTCTCTAATGCCTGACCAACAGGTGACCACCCTGAAGGGACTAGAGGAAATGGTGACTATCAGCTCTGCAGATACTATTTAAAAATCTGACTCTCTTTAGTTTCTATACCTGCAGAGTTAGAGAAAAAAAAATAAAAGTCATCAGCTTGAAACCTACTTCATTTCTGAAATCCCTGAGAAGTGGGATTGGAAAACAAGCTCTGTATGCATTTGGTAAGATACATACGTGTTTCAGCAACCAATATGTAAGTCTACTGCCCCTTCTTCTACATTGTTCCCTTCCTTTTGGTGATCTTCCCAAAAGCTGAACTCCAGATAACCTCTAATGCAGTCTCCCCAATATCCTGGTTACATGAGCTGGCATTCTGGGTTCAAGTGTATGTCTCTGGTACCTTTGTAAAACTATTTTCCAATTTCAGAAAATAAGACCCTGCTAATGAGCAAATCACAAGCAGAAGATCTGCTTTGAAAAACTCATATTTCAATTAATGAGATAATCTGGCACTGATTTAAAATGATCACTTGTTTTGCCAACATGCATGAATGTCCTTCTTTCATTAAACATTCATTTCATTTCATTCATTTCAGTCGCTCAGTCGTGTCTATTTGCAATCCCATGAACCGCAGCACGCCAGACCTCCCTGTCCATCACCAACTCCCGGAGTCCACCCAAACCCATGTCCATCGAGTTAGTGATGCCATCCAGCCATCTCATCCTCTGTCGTCCCCTTCTCCTCCTGCCCTCAATCTTTCCCAGCATCAGGGACTTTTCAAATGAGTCAGCTCTTCACGTCAGGTGGCCAAAGTACTGGAGTTTCACCTTCAACATCAGTCCTTCCAATGAACACCCAAGACTGTTCTCATTTAGGATGGACTGGTTGGATCTCCTTACCTCTATTATACGTTGTGTTCTTTGTGTTTGAAATTTACAGAACACATTCTTTTATTATTGTATTTTATTTTACTGGAACATTTTAGGGTTTGTTTATTTAGATTTGTGCCAGGGAACCTCCCATTTTGCCCCAGTGACTGACCTACACCAATCTCTTCTCCATAGTCATGAACCCCAAGTCTCAAGGCCTTGGACACTGATAGCTCTATTGATATCTATGATCAATTTCATCTCCATTTTCATACACTGTATTATTTTTCAAATGTAAAGATTTTATTGTGTAGTGTCCTGTTTCTAGGTAGAATTCTATACCCCTTTTCATTTTTCATAGTAATACTTTAATACTTAAGAGTTGGAAAGACATACAAGGAAATCTATAATGAGAAAACTTCAGGATACGTCCATATAAATAACTCTCATCTTCAATGTGACAGATACGAAACAGGTTATGATGCACAAAGCCTTTGAAAAAACTACACTTTCAGATTCAAACCCAACAGTCCTGAGAAATAAAAGGCTAACTTTTGCTTGATATTAATCACAAATTACTTTTTCCTTTAAAAAATTAATTAAAAACATGAGATGGAATAAATATTTCAGGCAACCAGCAGCGAAATGGGAAAATACCATGTGTTTGGAGTTTTAGTGCCCTCTGAGTACAGAAATTTATTTGCAGCAAGCAGAAAATAGACAGCAAGCATAAAAATACAGCACAGTCCCCCTAGTAAAATTATTTATCAAGCTAACAAGGGAGGGACCCTTCTAGTAACAACAAGCCAGTGAGGAAAAGACATGGCTTTATATTTTACCTTTGGGTTAGCAACCCAGTAAAAATGCCAACTGACAAGCACTTCACATAAACATTTCTTTCTAAATGAGCTTCCTTGTTAGAAGAAAGGGAAAAAAAAGTCTTTCTAGCTAAGGCACACTATAGCTTACAGAGAACTGAAGCATATATACACTAACTTTTTAGGACCAAAATAATATAACTGAAAGAAGAAGTTAATGTGAATGATGAACGGACTTAACAAATTTAAAGTTCATTGAAGAAAATGTGCTTATATTCTTATCACATATAATACCCTCGTATGGATATCGACAGACATCCACAGTTTTGTAAGATGATTTTTCGGGGCCATCTTAACAGTCTCCAAGAAAAAAATACATATATACTCATATATAAGATATATATGTACTGACATTGCCTCTACTGTACAAGCCTCATCGCTATATATTTTTTTCATGAGCAAAACCCCCAAATCAGATTTTACAGTTTAACAATACCAAACTTCGATTATAAATTACAGATCATTTTACTGCAGCTTACAATGGCCAAACCGAAAAAGGGTGAAAAAAGAAAAGAAAAAAAGTGGGGTGGGGGATCTTCGAGTTGAAACCAGACAGTGACTTGATCCTAAATAAATTTTAAAGAAATAGTAAAAAGATGCGTTCTCAGAATAACTGTGCCCTCAATAGCTTGGAAAGTAACACCTGATGGATTTACAATGAAATCACACACTTGGAACCCATCTTCCCTAAAGTGACACATCTGGTCACTAAACATAGCTCCCCCCCCCCCAACTGTATCAGGAGACGACGCAGAATGTGAACGACACTGTAAAACGTGAGTAAAGATAGACAGAAACGTCTTGGTGGATCAGAATTCCTCCTCCTGCATCTCCCGCCACCGCACCTCATCAGTGCCTTAAAAAATGCAAGTTTCTCAGCAACAGGGATGAAAAGGTTTTCGTTACTAATATGATCTGGTTCGAATAAAATAGGACGAAAAAAACAACTCGAAATTCTTCCTTACTTTTTTTTTCCTGTGGGGAGCCGGGTGACTGTCGCGTGCTTGCTGCTTCTGAAAGCTCCAAGCTCTGGAGGACTAGGGAGCCCTTCGCTCTGGAGCAGGAACCTGGTTGCGAGGCCCAAACGCTGCAACTCAAGACCTCTGGGAGCTGGGCGGATTCTCCACCCACACAGGTGTAGGGAGGGTTTACCGCACGTTCAGGTCACGTGCCATTTTGTTACACCGACCTGGGGGCATTTTCCACCAGGGCTGGTCAGGATGCTACAAGGGAAGCAAATTGGAGCACCAACAGAGGTAACATTTTAATTAACCAGGGTCCCCATGGAGACGAGAGTGTTTCGAACGCATCCCATTTTTTACCAAGAATTTTATCCCCAACAACTAAGCTGGGGAAGACTGAGAGCAGCGCGTTCTGGGTCCACCGGCTTCACTGGACCAGCAGAGCGCTGAGCACATGGGAAGTGCCGTGCCTCAGGGGGAAAGAAGGTGATTCCACGGGGCGTCGCGTGCGCATGCGTGGTGGATCTCCAGCCGCTGCTGGGAGCTCTCTCTCCTCCCGGGGCCGCAGAGCAGCCCCGAGGCTTCCAGAAAGCTTGTCCCGTCCCAAACCACTGCTCCTTCCCTGGAAGGGAGAGCTCTGGTCCAGATCTCCAAACCACAAAGCACGTGCGCTTTCCTTCTACGACGCAGTGGTAAGGAACTGCTTCGCTTCGGGACTTTAAAAGGAGAAAAAGAGAAGGAGAAAAAGGGAGGAAAAAAAAAGTCCGGGAAAAATGAATAACGCAATAGTCTTTGAACATCAGGACAGAACCTCCAGTAGGCACTAACCCACTGAAGCGAAGGAACGAGACAGCACTTCTCAACTGGGGTCCAGCAGATCAAAATCGGTGAAGGGGCTTTCTGCTCCCTCTTGGCGACCCTCACCGCTCTGGGCGGAGAGCGGGGCCAGGCCTGCGTGCCCAGCAGAGTCACCTGGCCTTCTGAAAAGCAGTGCAGGATTTCCAGCACTGTCAGCTGTATCTGTGCACCCCAAGATGCTTTGAAAGGACTTTAATGGTTCCATTAGAAAGCGGGGGCGGGCGGGGGTGAAATAAGGAAGAGAAAATGTAAAAGGAAACAGAAAATTCTATTCTCTATTCAAGTCAGCCCAGTAAGAGACCCCGACTGTCAGCTTCCCCCCTGCCATTCCTTGTGCATCAGGAATGAACCTCATTTTAAAACATAAACAAGCCAGAGGCACACCATCGCGCGGAGGCTCAAGCCCTTTAATTAACCACCATCCGTTAAAAAAAAGGTCTTCACTTGGATTAAGTTTGGGGTAGGGGTTCAACCCTGGTGTCAGAATCCCTTTAAATAATTGCTAACACTCTCCCCACCTCCCACCCCAATGACTGAAGACTCTGCTTGGCTGCTGGCTGGAGCCGGAGAAGAAGAAAAGAAACTTTGTCTGTAGCACCCAATTTAAAGGAGGCAGTGACCTCAGGGTCAATTTCAGATCAATTCGATTCTCACCTCCACTGCCTACCTGCTAGCAAATGAAGTTACTGTGCTTTTCTATAGACTGAAAGGACTAAAAGGAAATCGTCACTTGCTGCAAGTGGATGACCCCTTATTAGAGGATGGATGCTTGCTGAAAGGAACATGGAAAACAACTCCCTTCCTCTTTTTTGTCACTTTCACCTCACCAGTGATTAAGGTGTAAGATGCACCCCTGGCTTGATAATTAGGTGTTAATATCTTCCAGCAGCTTATACTGGAGGTCAGGGCTGTGTTGTCTCCAGTGACAATAACTGTAATTCCCACAGCTGGTCTGACTTGCCCACTCAACACCTGACACTCCCTCCCCCTCCCTTCCCCAGTATTAATTCCCATCTGAAATTATATAAATGCTAATGGCTTTATTACGTTTCCCGTAGATGCTGGAAAGAGAGGCACTCTGAATTCTGTCACTGGCTTACCCTTGTCCCAGCATTTTCCAAATACTGCAAAAAAGAAAAAATAAAAGGAAAATAAAAAATAAAAGCAAAACCAACCCTTCTGCATAGCTCATTTATTGCTGATAATTTCATTAGGTGCCAGGAAAAGCAAAAAATGCAGACACTAAACAACAACTTTACAGTGATTTTTGGATCGAGGAAATGAAAGACTCAGCAAGCTGGAGGCAAAGAGAGTTTCAACATTGGCATCTGTGAACAGCAGCAATAAATCTGAGATTCTGGCAGGTGACTGAATGTGTGCTTTTAGAAGGAAAGCTCTTGACAGAAGCATCATTTTGTTTTAAATAACGAGTGCTATACTCGTGTGCAAAAACCCCTTCTTCCACCTCCCCTCCTGCCCCCACCAAATGCATAATGTTTCTTTCTTTAAGATAGCCCCTTCAATAGCATCCTAAGGACCACTGAAAATAATGGGACTTCATTAAGCTGGTTGCCCTGTACTTGCTCTGCCATAATTGATTGATTAAACCTGCTCACTAGTGGGGCCGGTGTCCACAGAAAGGACATTAGGCAGCCTTGTATAGGAAGGGTGGTGGGGCGGGGGGTGGCTATCTAAACCAACAAACAACAACTATAAACAGTTTGATCAGGTAAGCCCCGGTACTAAAACAGTTTAAATGGAGTTATTTTCCCTTCCTTTCTCAGTGCCAACACACGCAGTGATGTCATTTGCTTAAGACACACTCCTGGAATCTCGGAGGGGTTGGTCCACTCTCCAAATCTGCATGCCAGACAGCACCGTGCTCTTTGCTGTCCTCTGTGGCGGGGCACTTCCTCTGGCAGCTGAGTACTGAGAAGCCCTGAGGGGTCTGCAGTGAAGCCCGAGTCCAGACCAGCCACTGTTCTCACGCGCGCTTTTCAAACACAGGCGCTGAGGAGTGAAAACTTACATTCTGTGGTTTTCACACGGCCTTTGCGTGAGAACACCTAATTCACCATTCCTGTTAAAATATGTTGATGGACTCTGCGAGGGAAATAACAGTTACAGCACCTGTAATTTTATTTCTGAATTAAACAGCTGTGCTCAGGAACCCACATGGACACTGGGCATCAGGCATCCATGCTTGCATTTTATTTCTGGGGGATCACGGGCAGCGATGTGGGAGGACACGTTATACAAAATAGAAGTGAGATTCCGGAGTCCTTTTACTGTGTTTTTGTTCATATCCCAGCTCGTAACAGTGTAAAGCCTCCCTTACATTGGTTTGAATTCACGATGGCAATGGTACAGTCAGGATAAAACATTTATTTCCACCCAGCTAACTGTCAAATTAGGAAGAAAGAAAAACTGATGGGTACTTAGAACCCGGGGCAGAGCTGTTTATACAAATTCCATCAGGAATCTCCCACAGGTGACGGGAAAGCTACAAACAGGCCTCGCCCCTGTGTGTATGTGTGTCCCACCTGCCCTGCCCCAGGGCAGCTCTGTTAAGGCTCAGATGCATCCGGGTGGGTCTGAGAGAATGTCAGGAACATCTGTAAGGGTAGAGCAGACACATCAGCTGGCTCAGGTCCACCACCACCTCCTGAAATTAGTGTTTCAGCACACAAGATGAAAGAGCATGTATTAAAGGGCTGCCTGCTTTCAATTTTGGTGCAAGCTATGAGTAGCTGTTAATCTCCTTTTGACAATTCACCCTAAGAGACAGCCTCTGAGATGAATTCCAAAGCCACCCTTGGCCTTAGGGTCACGCAACATCATCACCTGTTTCCATGGCAATGATGCTAACGGGACACCTGACCCAAGGGTGCTACATGGAAAAGCTGGCATCAGAGAGCACTGTGAGAGCACCGCTGTCTCAGCGTGTTAGGAGTCCTTCCTTAGAAGGCACGGCCTTGACAGATCACGCACTTGGGCAGGCTTGCATGTGTGAAGCTGAAGCATGCACTAGTGGAAACTGTTACGATCAAGAGATGCTACAGAAATGGAGCATTTCATCTGTTGGTGACAGCCCCTGGGATCACTATTTTGTAATAATACCAAGAACCATAATATAATCTAGACTATATTTCTGAGAATAAATAAAAGGTAATTAAATGCCTCCCCAAATGGCTTCTACTTTAATTCTCAGACTCTCGTCTAGAAGATGGCCAGAAATAAGCCATGAAGTTGTACATAATAGACATCAACAGGAGAGCAGAAAACTACTGGTTCCCCATTTCTGGCTTCCGGGACTGAAATCTCTTAACCAAAGTGACTTTCTGAAAATAAACTAAGTAACTCTCCCAAGAGTATCAGATATTAAACTTTTCATATATCTGCTTATAATATCTAATATCACAGAGTAACTTTGAGGAATTGTTCTCCTACCCAACGTCCCCATCTGGCCAAATGCCTTTCTCTTCTCGGTTCTCACCTGTCAATCATGTTCACAGCTGAAATTTGATTTCTCTCCCACCAGTAACCTTATATGAAATATTACCGGGGGGGGGGGTCAAGACCCGTGTGAACCTTGCCTTAAAAGTTCATTAACTCTTTGCTCAAAATGGATGGTTTCAGTGTAACAAAACCTGCCCGGTGGGTCTAGATCATCCTATTTAATAGATGGCTTTCAAACTGCAATTATAAAGACAGGGAGAGAAGAAAGGGATAAAGTTTTGGTACAGCAGGCACACACGAGAACACATAAATTAATCCCAATGGTATACACTGAGTTAAAAATCTACATATGAGAACTATTAAAGAAAATGTTAATTTTGTTTAAGGCTAGGAAAGAAATCATGTTAAACAGTCACAGTCCACTTACTCAAAGACTTTCCCAATAAGAGTATGTAAAAGTAAGTAATCAGATACCACGTTTGAAGAGTGGGGAAAAAATGTGGGTCTGTTTTCTGACATCCTCAATTCACTGGATTCTTACAGTGTCTCCTTGGCAAAGAGTAGCAATTTGACAGTGTGACTTAAACCAAAAGTTGTATTTCATGCAAATTTCTCAGCAAGCAAATTTCATTAAAAAAAAAAATCAAACTTCATTCCATTAGCCAATAAGAGGTAACAGGAATACATAAAATGATAATGCTAAATAATTATTGGTGTAAGAGTGTTGGTCTGGTTCTCAAACGAGGAGGATTCATAATTAAATTCACCCTGGGAACCGTGTAATTGAAGACCCATTTAAATAGCTTAATTTCAATTTTTTTTTTTGTCAATGAAAATCAGATTTCTGACCCCCATCGTCCTTCAGCCTAGTGGGGAGTGGCTCCAAACTCACATTTGGACGCAGAGGAGGGACACAATGTGCTTTGAAATTACACTAACTTTTCCAAATGTGAGCATGGAGTGAGTTATAGGAGACTGTAAATTTGGAATGGTTATGTGAAGCCGGCCAACGGCCACGGATTCTAACGGTACAGATTCGCCCAGATTGTCTGACACTTGAGCAGAGAGACCGGGCAGCTCTTTGGGAGTCAAGAGACTCATGCTAGTCCAGGCTGAAGGTCTGAGATCCACTCAGGCTGGCTGAGAGCTCTGTACCCCGCACCTCCGTGATGACAACAGTACAGAAATGCATGCATGCTGGTCTCGCACTTGCCAGCCTTCTCCTCAGCATCTGGCATCACCACCGATGTACGATGTACGTGTGAAACCCAACACTATGGCTACAAAAGCAGGAGACTTTCACACCTGGAGAATGATCCACATTCCTCGCTTGCTTGCTCCTCCCTCATGGAAAATGCATTAAAACAGGCACATGCAAATCAGAGATCAAGATGTACCTCTTTGACTTCAGGCAACAGGACTTTTCACATCAGTGATGTAGAGGATTCCCTTGGGTACCTGATTCAGTAAATATATTAAAATAAACAAAGGGTCATTAATAACCACGAACAGGGCTTTATAAGGACAGCATGTTCAAGGCCACCTAACTAGCTATGAGAAAGGCAGAATGAGAGCCAAAGAAGAGGAATTTAGGTCCACTTGCTTTGGCAGCCTGGTCTCAGCCCTGCCAGAGGAAGGGTTCGCATGGAAGAGAATGGCGCGGCGTGCTGTGTCAACCCCAGCTCCACCCTGCCTCTGATCCTGCGAAGGTGGAGACAGTGATGTCCACTGGCCTGGCAGCCGGCATCAGCCCTGAAGCTGCCCTCAGCTCAGAGAACCAGGTGATCCTGGGTTCACAATGGATGAGGACTGAAAAGTCTCTGATGGGTGTCTCCCAAGTGTTCAGAGACTGAGCATCCCTTGGGGAAACCAAACTGGTCCACTTCTCCCTGGCTTCGTTACCTCAAGTGGATTCTCTTCCATCTTCCCCCTTCCTCTTCCATAGACAGGGTCTATTCTGCTAGTACTGCTGACCTTAATCGTAGATGTTCTCTTAACAAATACAACCATTTAGAGACCACTCTTTTATTTATTAACTTACACTCTGTTTAAATTAGTAGCAGGGAATGCTTAGAATGGTAATATGAAAATGAGATTGCTTTAAAAAAAAAAGTCTTTTTTGCTTCACAGTGAATAACAAAGCACAGTAATTCAAAGTAGTTGAGCTTTCTATGGTTCAAAAACCCCTTATTGCTATTAGCTGTACTAATGTAAGTGGCAAAATAATTATCATTTACTGTACCGAGTCCAATATTTTCCAGACAGCAGTTTAATAACAAAGCAGACCTGTCATTTCTCCGTATAGTTAGCCATACTCTACAAGTGCAGACTGTCAAAATATATTTAAAATCTAATTTAAAAAATTCAACATGGTTACAACAAATCTGTGTACAATAATTGTGATAAACCAGTAAGTCAATCTAATTTTTTTTCCAGTGTGGAGATTCAGTTATTCTTCTTTAATCTGCCCCACTTTTATTTGAATTACTTTACAATTGGTGTGAAAAAATACACATGACACATACACCTGCTGAAATATCTAGGCTGCTGTAACTGACATAGAATCTTTTACTTAAGTGTTCATTTAGTGTAACGCTCTAATTTTTCCAATGTGCTTTATCTAAACAGTCTATGCATTAAAACACAGATAAATAAATTTGGACTCATATCTGTCAGAACTGTCCCAAATACATTATGGGCTTTCATCCACATTTCATGTTAGAAATGATTTTTTAAACATTATGGCACAAACTACTCTTTTTCATGTCAGAGTATATACTAATCTTTTGCCAAATATATTATTTCTATGCCAAAAAAAAAAAAAAGAAAGAAACAAGAAACATACTGAAGTTATAAAACCTGGAAGTGTTATCCATGATATCAATTGTTCCCCATTTCAAGTTCAAACGGCTAATCTCAAAAAACAAACAAAAGCCAAAACAAAACTTCCCATATAAGGTAACTTTAAAAAAAAATCTTTAGGAATAACAGATTCTGTTCGAAACGCAAGTGAATAGAGTATAAAAGCTTCAGAGATTGTGGAGGGAATATTTTTAATCCTTTGGGGCACTGCAAACATATGTTAAGCTTCTGCAAGGAATATTTTACATGACATCATAGACTCGTGAAGCATTCTTCAATTTTAGAACAATATTACAAAGCAATAATTGAACGGAGACTTTGCAAAAATGCCCCTTTGCCTTCCTGACCAGCTCATTGATAGCCTCTGTTATTTTTGGAGAAAAAGAATCGGGCCTCATTAAATGTGATATTTGGCATCTTGCCTGAAATCTCATCAAGTAGATGTCCTTTTTAGATCATCGGTGTCATTTTCCTCAAGATGACCTCTATTCTCTGGCCACCTGGGGAACCTATCCTGTTATCAAGGCATTTACTTCCCAAAGCAGGGGAAAGAGATTCAGTTCGCACACATGAATAGGGTCCAAAAGCCATTGCAGTGTTCTGTCCTCATCACCTTCACCCCACCTAGTCACTAGGGAAGAATGGAGGGGGCAAGGGGACCTCACCTGCGAGCAGAGAGGAGACTCTCGAGCCGGACCACGCCAGGTGCAGCCCAGGCCGGCCATCTGCTAGCACAGAGCCTCCATGAGAGGGATCTATTTACCTAACAATTAAATGGCACTTTTTAAATAGCATAGGAATGTGCAGTGATATTCCAAGGAAGATTTGAAAAGGTCTCATTAGCGGTACAGTGCAGGGGGAATTAACACGGACAGGGCACCCTGCGAACACACAGATGGTCCGCACGCACCTCCTTGCTGCCCTGAGTTATGCCGAGTCCGGCGAAGGTTTTATGGGAAGATCATTTGCGACCATTCAGGCTAGGTTTGGCTCCCGCCTACCAACATGTGGAGTAGACTGAGGAGCTCTGTCGTGTGCTCATTTGTATGTCCTGATGTGGGAACTGCAGATTCATCTTTTAATAGCTTCCCCCTCTACAATGTATTAAAGAGCTTCACAAGGAGATAGATAGATAGATAAACGGCAGATGAAAGAATATGTTGGGTTCACTGCCTGAAAACAGACTCAACGATCATCTTTTAACAGATTTCATCTGAGAATGATTACTGCAGGTTTCCCCCATCCTAGCAAAAAGGACTTTAGTGGAATCTGACAATGTAAAAGCAGCTCGGATGCTGAGATTCTTGCTTTCCTTTACACCATATTTATCTGCACATTTATGAATCCTTCCCTAAGAGAAGGAGAAGGGGAAAAGGGGAGGTTTATTTAAGAAGGGGAAGAGATGCTTAATTAGTTTACACTCAAGAATCTAAAAAATTGAAGGTCCCTATAAGGGGAAAAAAAAAATCCTGCATGGAAGGGCTCTTTTCTGAAATGAGTGATTTTAAAGTTTGTCCTTTGCAGACAGTTCCTGAGTGTCTGAGATTCGGCAGCCACTGTGTTAAACCCGGGAATCCAAGTGAGCCCCTGTAGCTAAGCTATGGGTGAGATCCTAATGAAGTTTGCTTGAGTGGCTTTCCCCTACAATAAGCATCAAACTGTATCAAGGCAAATCCCAACTGTAGTATGGAGATTTCTAGAATGACTTAAAGCAGGTTATCTGGATTTCCTTCCTTTTTTCTTTTGCCTCTTCACCCTGTCTGTAACCAGAGAAGGGGAAAAATAAAATAAAATAAAATAAAATAAAGCTAGATCTGGAAAATGGGCCAGAAAATTAATAGAGTAAAAACTGAATGACCTGGACCTGAGGATCTTACTTACAGAAGGTTCCTGGGGCAGCTAGAGTGTGGTGTGAGGGTCCCAAGGGAAGGAGGAGCATTTTAGGACTGAATCCCGCTTCCTCCTTCCATGCGCCCACCCCTGAACTCAACAGAGCAGGTAGTTTTCACGTCCCCGAGGGCTCCACTGTGGCTAGGGTGGTCCTCCTGGAACACTTGGACCAAATCCCAATACAAATCCAAGAAGCGGTCTGGGCCCTGGGCGCACTGGGAGTGACCGCCAGTGGTGGGGCCCCGGGCGCAGGTGCGGGCTTGGGCATTTCAGAGGGGAGTCGCTTTGTGGGCAGAGTCCTCAGCCTTCGCTCCCCACCCCGGGGCGCAGCTGGGGCTTGGGGCACGCAGGGACTGCCCATGACCTCAGGTGGCAGCCGGACCCCACCCCTGCGAGCTCTGTCCTTCTGCATCTGCCGCAATGGCCAGGGGACCCTGAGGGTGGAGAGGGCACTTGGATGGGCAGGGATGCCCAGAGCGAAGGGGCCCCAGAAGCTCCAGCCGTGCTGAGACACCCCAGAGCCACTTGCCAGCTCTTCTCATCCCAGCCTTTGTCTGCACGGGGACTGGCACAGGAGCGAGTTAATGGGCCCAAAGTCCCAGCTTAGGTGACTGCTTTCTGGTCCAACGCAGTGACTTCTGAGTCTCTGTGATGGCCCTGGTGACTAGGCAGGAAATACAGAGAGGACACTGGGATGGGCCAGGGGCTGGGCACTAAGGGGCCGAAGCCCTGGAGCTAAGGACATGGCAGTTGTTTTCAGGGATGTGGGGACCTCAGGGTCTGCCACCGGCCTGTCAGTCATCCTGCAAATAAATCTGGTCTGGTGGGAAGCAGGGGCTCCGGGAATGACCTAGAGTGGACTCCTGGCGATTAGGGGTCAGAAGCCAAGGTTGGTCTCTGTTAGTGACACCCCTACCCCAGCCCAGCCCAGCCCCGGTACACCAGCTAGCTGCCCTCTGCTCCTCTGGGCCCCGGTTGGGGTTACCTGTTGTGCTAAGATCCTCAAGTCTGCTTTGCTTCCTGGAAAAATCCCCCAAAGGAGACCAGAGACCCACTTCTCCAGGCTTCCAGAAGCGGACGAAGTCATGGAGAACGAGGAAAAATTTGAGGGGGAAAAAGGGAACGCAGCCCTGCTGGCCGGGGTTTTCAGCTCAGAGCCCCCTTCACGGCCTCCTTTTCAGCATTCTCTTGGGACAGGGACAGGGGTGGGTGATACGCCTCCTCTCCCCCTTCTACAAAGGTTTCATGGCCTCGCCTATTTCCTACCCGAAAGAACCAACCGCAAGGAAAAACCATTCTTTGGAATCTCAGCTTGGAAACACTCGAGGCTGGTGATCAGAATATTTAGAATAGATTCAGAATCCAAATCCCCCGTGTGTAACTCACACCCAGGCAGGCCTGGGCTGGGTGGGGGCCAAGGGGGTGTGGGGGTGAGCACAGAACTATTTCCTTTCCTCTCCCCCCTTGCCCAAACCTCCACAGACCACCCCTCCCTCATCCTCCCTTCTTGAATTAATGCCCCTTTCTAATCGTAACTAAAGGTCCAAGAATCTGTGGAGAAGGGAGGAATGTGATTTTGCAATCCAAAGTCCTAATTATAGGGGGGAAAAATAGTTATTTGACAAAAAGAAAGGGAAGGAAAAGGAACTGTGTGTTGAATGGGGAAGAGGTGCTTGGTAGATGGTTATGATTTGGGTCGAGAACTGTGCATTCCAATCAGAGCCTCTCTGTGGAAAATGCATTTTGTGAATTTCTTAAAACTGTCCAACTCTGATGCACTTTCATAGAAAGATCCAATTTCTGTGGGCCGCTGATGTGTTCTTCCTATCTTAGCCTTGTTGTATTGGGCAAACTTAGGGAAAACACACAAAGGGCTATCAAAATTAAACAATGAAACTGTCACGATGCCATCAGACCTACTGCGGTGACCATAGAAATATGGGCACAACACACTCGACTGGTCCCAGATGCCCCCACGGCAAAATCACAGGCTGATATATTCATAAACGCCCGAAAGTTAAGACATTCGCAATTTCCTCTGAGCTCTTAATTGGGGTTCAAGCTCTAAAAATTGTTTTCAAAACAGAAACACATGTGAACATACAGGGAGGAAATGGACAGCTGAACCTGGCTTGCACCTGCGTGCAAATGTGTACACTGGGTGACATGCCTTCGAAGCCGGCATCACAGTCCTCTCTGGCTTCCCTCATTTCTCACCCCCCACAGATGCTATGGGGACGGGCAGGGAGTTGGAGGTTTTGCTACGCCTTCGTGCTGAGCAATTTGATTTGCTTTGTTTTTTGTTGTGTCCCTCTCGAAAGGGTAAAGATGCTCCCACATTGTGGTCGGACTGTACTTCTTTATGCCCTGACAGTCATGAGACAGCCTGGGAGACTGAAATGCTCTCACTCTGTCCCCTACCCCCGCTGGAGAAAAAAAAAAATTGCCCAGACAGAGCTGGGTTTGTTCACGAGCCCCGGGTGGAGCCAGGCTTGGAGAGGATTCCCCTTTTCTGGGGCTGTGTGATGTCTAGATTTTGAAGATTTATATCAAAAGTGAGAAAAGCAGTGTTATCGAAAGGTGGGTGAAGGCTGCAGCTGTTTTTAAAAACATGCAAAAACAGACAAACACGCACATCTGCGTTGGGTGGTCTGAAGGGCTGGATCACCTCCCTGATGGCTCCTGTCTGCCTAGCGTTGAACTCGGGACATCTTTTAAATTTAGGATGGGCCCGTGGTAAGAAAACAAACTTTAGGTGTCTCTCATTTTCCTATTGACAACAAGGAAGGCACCAACTCCATATTATTCATTCAGCCTCCTGAGGAATCATCAGAAGTGGTGAAAAGTATAGCCTCTCATGGTAGATGTCTCTTCCGTAAAAACGAAGGCATTTATTTCTTCAAAGAAAAGGGACAAAATTTAAGAGTAAATCAAATGAAAGTAAATCGCAGTGGGGAGCCTGGCAGATGAGCAGTCTAAAGCGGGTTAATCAGATTTCCTAGCCTCTCTGATCGCACGTTTATGTAAGAGGTAAGGTCTCCGAGCCTGGCTGTGTGTTTTACCGGCGTGGAAATTAGCCGGCTAAAGCTTGTCACTCATGGACCTCAGCCTTCCAAACTATCTCAGTTAGTCTTTAACTATCAACAGGCAAAAATGTGGCAAGCAAACTTTTAAATATATTGATCAGCCTAGAATGGCGGGTGGAGTGTGTTTCATCAAGTCAAGGTTGAATATGGAAGTAAGCTGGCCTAAACCAAAAAATAAAGAAAACAGCAACAACTTTCCAGCTTCGGGACTCGCGAAACTTTGAATGTGTCAGAAGCCACTTTGGTCATTTCAGACAAGAACATGCGGGGAATGTGGTGCCCGGGACAGCTGCACCCCGTGTTTGCAAGGCTGGTTACCACTTGCCCCTGCCCACTGCGATTAGCCTGAAAGCTGGTGGTTTGGCAAGGGGAGGTCCTATTTAAGAGCGGAAGTATCTCGAATTGACGGGTGTAAATAAAAACTACTGGGGTGAAGGTATAAGGGAGAAAAGATCAGAAACTTAGAACTGCACATTCGGTAATAAATACGGCATTTCCCATTGGAATGGCCTCTGTTGAAAGCCCAGGTGGTTATGGCATGAAGGCAAATAAATATGATTATCTAGACATCATTTCCTCACTGAGAACAGGAAGTAGAACCTCTGCCTATTTGATTCAGTCTATTAATGTGTCAGATACATTGTAAAAAGTTATTACATGGTTCTGAAAAAAAAAAGGAAACATGGGAAGTGATTTTGTGGCTGCCTGAGAGCAGAGAAAGGGGAGGGAAGAAAAGCCCACGGAAGGGGTGTACCTAACTAACTAGTTCCACTTACGGCTCTGCCTGATGAATGACCACGTTTGACATCACTGATAATTACAATACTATCCAGGACCCGAGAGGAAACCAGGGTGCTCGGCTCTGCTAAAGCTTCTGCCCGTGGCATCTGCTTGGGGAGGGGAATCAAATTTTTTTTTTTCTTCTTAGTAAAATTATCTGCCAGAGAAACAATGAAGCATGAAAAAGTACTGTTTAGAGTGTGCACATCTACCATAGGCTTTTAAAATGCTGGCTGTTATCTTCTGGGACACTTCCCTTTATACCATTGTATATATCGTGTAAATTTCAGTGGCTTAAAAAAAAACAATATTACAGGTTGAAAATAAGCGAGTCTATTTGGGTTGGCGCATGGTAAAGTCAGAAGCACCAGCATGTTTCCTGTGGGTCTGTACCTAAGACCCTCAGACAGGAGGCATAGTTAATTAGCATGGAGGTTATACACGTAATACCTTTAGTCTCTAACACAATCATTTATTCTCTTTTTAAAAAAAGGAAATTAAACAGAAGTCAAGGGTAGGCTGTTTTTCATGATTGCGACAGTAATAATAATAATAATAATAATAAATAATAATAAATAGAATTCTCATGTAAATTTCATTTTGTGAATACACGGGTAAAGCACATGATCTTGGAGCTTCCAAAATGAGGTACGTCCCACAGATGGCTCCGACTTGTGAGTGGGCTCAGTTCTGCATTTGGAATGAAAGGAATTTTAACACTATTTAGACAAAGCCTCAAATGCAGTGTTGACGGGAAAGCTCGATTTCCTTACATGATTTAAACAACAACAAAAAAAATTAGAGACCTATTTGTAATAAGGGTGCTCCGGCAGGATTTAGGATTTTTTTGTAAAAAAAAAAAGGATGTATTTGTGTTCACCACACATTACATGTCAAAGCTTTTTAGTAATTTTTTCCCTAAATATGGTTACTCCTTCTAATGCCTTTTATTAGGAGTTAAACTTCTCTTAAAGGCAGCCACCAAAATCGCATTTTTTTGCCAACGTCACTCTGTGTTTTTCATATTTGGGTCCAAAACCTGCTTATTATATTGAACTGTCTTGTAGGGTCCTATCAAAACACTTAATTGTTGGACCACTGTATTTTTCTCCTTAGTGGCATTCCCCATGAGATAATTATAATAACTCCATCCTGGTCACTCTTATCTGGAAAATGTGTTTGCCTAAAGTCTTGCATCAGATGCTGGGCTTTCTAAGTGATACATCCATTTCTGCTTCTACAGTGGGAGACTGCAAGTCTCCTCGTTGGGATCAAACCAAAAAAAAAAAAAAAATCTGAAGGAGAGAAGAACAGCTAAGTTCAAGCACATGGAAGAAGGTTTACTAAGACTTCTGTTAAAGCAAAATGAAGTGTGGATTCAGGGTCCCTATTCAAGCTAACAGTGAGAGAAAGGTCAAAATGCCCTGTTAGCCTCTGTCTTCATGTTCTGTGAAAGAGGGAAGGAAGGCTGATAAACCGGCCAGAACTCATCAGCGCCAAGCACAACCTGCTTTCCTCAAAATCAGGCCTTCGTTCAGAGTTGCAATATTATCTTTGTTTCTTTTTTTTAAAGGACAGAAAAGAATATAAAACAGAAGTCACTGTGTTGGTCTCTATCTTCAAAACAGTGTTGGCTTTGTCTAACATCCTATTAGCGATCTAGGGGAAGTTGATGAAGAATGCAAACTGCATGAATTTGTAACATTAGTTGCATGAATTTGTGTCATTTTTAAAATAGGTCAGCGCTGTTACTGAAGGTGGCTCCAGACTTTCCAACCGATCTTTTCAAGGAGCCCCCACTCACAACCTGTGTTGGGATAAAACACCAATAAATCAAAACACAGCCTTTATTTCAATCAGGCATTATTTTTTGCTCCTATTCCAGGAGCTAAGGTGCTTTGCAATCATTACCAGCTCATCTACGTGGAGATGCCCTCAGCTAAATTTGCACGGGGAAATATGATTTAATAACACAGTTTAAACCCAGATATATACTTGCACTTCTGTAAGTGAGAGGAGGATTTTTCTTTTTCCTATTTAAGACAAATGACCTTCAAAGTTAAAAACACAAACCAACAACTTTGATGTGTTCAAAGCGCTGATGTGAAATCTTGTCAGGCCTTGCTAACAAGAAAATCATGGCGTGTGAGGGAAGAAGAAAAAAAATCAGTTTCAGCCAAAAGGCAAGAACTGTTTATCTTGACCATCAAATGCATGTGTGCCCAAGCCACCTCTGCCAGTGCCCTCTTTCTGGGCTCATTTCTCTCCAGATGGGCACGCTGCTGGGGGGTCAGACGCTTGGGGCGAGGCCGAGAAGGCCCTGCTCTCCGGCTGGCATTTTTGTTTGTTTGTTTGTTTCCATCCAGGCAATGGTGTCTCAACTTATTTAAAAACTGAAAACTGTGAAGGGGAGGGGGATTTTCAGAGATCGCAATTTACATTTACATTACAGATTACTAATTATTAGAAGGACTGCACTAACAAAACAGCCTGTGTTTCACTCTGAATTATTGCCTCACTACTTCTTCATTACTCCTTCCTCTAGAGAAAATGATGCCTTTCAAACTTCTAATGCAGTGTTGGGCCCAGTTAAACTGCACACTAAGAAACTGAGTACAGAATCAAAAAAAAAAAATGCAGTTTATTATTGTAATTATTCTTTCTCTTGATATAACCAGAATTGAAAATGAAAGAAAAGCACATAGGAACATCACGCGTGGTTAGTTAGTAACTCAAGATATAAAACAATTTTGCACAGCAAAATATGTAAAAGAAAAGTAACTGACAAGATTTTTTTATATTTATTGTGGTAAGATTTACTTTTCATTTTGTTTTTAAAGACAGGATGTCAGTCCCTGAAAATAACATTTACTGATTATTGCCTTTAAAACTGTGGATTTTTTTTTTAAGTTACAGAAAATCCAGTTCTGCACCACAATACAACTGTAAAAAAATCTGCATCATCTTAAATCTGTGCAGTAATGCCATTTTTATAACTGCATAAATTTTATTAGCGTTCTAAACAGTTTTGCAAATTTTTTTTTGTATTATATGCTTGCAGGTTATATCTTAGTGCAATTCAGTCCCAAATACTTTAATTTGAAAAAAAAAAAACATACATTTTGAATGTAAAATACCCCTACAGATATAAACAGGGGTGCTTCCCCTTTTAATACTTTGGTTTTCAATACAGTCAGTGGTATAGCAAAGACTACACATACCCAACTTATATTTAAGTTGCAAGCACATGCTGTATAAGCTACTTTTTTTTAAACAGTCCCCTTGCAAACTCTACCCCCCTTAACATCACAACAGTAAACAATTTAGTGCATCAATCTTTTAAAAAATCTACAGCTAAACAGACCTAACTCTTTCAAATTTATCTATAACATTCCTTTATCTGTAGCATACATTTTAACTGGGCTAACAGATTATAAAAACTAGAATTAAATTATATACTAGAAACTCATAGCATTCCACATTTAACAATGACCAAAAGCCAAAAAAATAAAAACAAACCAAATATAATGGGGCAGATTTCTTTCTCTTAAAAATAAAATTTAGACTGCTTTAGGCAACAGCACAATTTTAGTCCACCCAATGGGGTGGTCATTCTCATTTAAAAAGAATACATTAAGAGTTCTTTACTGTTGGCCTTGTAAAATTTTTTAACCCCTTCTGGTATCTTTGACAAGGAACCCCTTCAGTGCATTTACAATGGGAGGCTGAAGTTCTGAGTAACTCAAAGCAGTTTTGGAGCAGATGCAAACTTTCATGGGAAGAAGGCTCTAGGGTTGCACTTTTTTTTGTTCTGAACTCAAAAAAGTCATGAGGCAATAAAACAAAAGTATGAATGCCAATGCCATAAGTCTTCGAACGTCCATTTCCAAGCCAAAAGGAAAAAAAAAAGAAAAAATAATTATACCATACATGTCCAGCATGCAGGCTTTTTTTTTATTAATATAATGTCTCTTTTCCATAAAGTCTTTGAAACAGTTATAGTTCATTGTTGCTAAGACAAAGTAGCAAGCATAATAATGCATGAGATGAGAATGAGTTTTTTTTTTTTTAATGGCAGACTAAACTCTCAGATTTGGCATCATAAGGACCAAAACTCACGAGTCACACCCAGAAGGTTGATGCAGGCTTGATTGTGGCAGGTTCATGAGGATTTTTTCCCTCTATTTTAGCATAACAATGCTCAAAAAACCCCGATGGAACTCAGCACGCTGCAAGTCTATAACATTTCACATTTTTTTTTTCCTTTGCAAGCTCAATCTCACATGAAGAACTCAGGAGGAGAAAAAAAACTTAGCCTTTTTTTTTTTCTTTTATCTCAAAGGAGATGGGTGGCGAGGGAGTGAGGGTGGAGGATGGGGGGGGCGAGTTAGGGGCAACACAGCAAGCTCCAAAAACTCAAAGTTCTTTAAAAAAAAAAAAAATCCAAACAAAATAAAACACACACAGAAAATGAACACCAGCTCATGAACTGAAGAAGAAAAAAAAATATGTGAATGATGCAGGCTTCAAAGGTGAGCATGAGGAACTCTGTTGAGATATTTGAACATTGAGCAAGTGAAAGGGGGGGGGGGGGATGTTAAAAAAAAAAAAAGCCAGCAAGTTATGGAGAATTTCAGATTGGCAATCCATGAGCCAGACCACCAGCCCCTCCCCGACTCAAAAACAGCCGCCACCACCACCATCATCTCGGAGCAGGGTGTGTGTGTGTGTGTGTGTGTGTGTGTGTGTGCGGGGGGCAGCTTGGGGGGGTGCCGGGGGGCAAGCTCGGGAGGGGAAGGGGCGAGATGGTGGCGAGCAAGGCTCTTGGAACTGCAAGCCCACACCCGAGTCGGACCCCCACGGAGCGCTTATCAAGGTGGCGAGCTGCGGTCGCGTGTCAGACTCACATGAAAAACTCGGGAGAGGACGGGTTGTCGCTGCTCGAGCCGTTTTCTCGGAAGCCGCTGCTCACCAGCTTCTCGTACTTCTCCTTGTACGCGTCCCTCTCGCGCACCAGCCTGGAGATCTCCTGCTTGAGGTGGTCGACCTGCTGCAGCAGCTGGTTCTTCTCGGACTCCAGGACGTGCCTCTGCTGCACCCTCTTGAAGCGGCAGGACTGGGCATAGCCGCGGTTTTTCAGGGTCCGCCTTTTCTGCTTCAGCCGGATCACCTCCTCCTTGCTGACCCCGCGCAGCTGCCGGTTCAGCTCGCGCACCGACATGGTCACCAGCTGCTCGTCGGAGAAGCGGTCGTCGAAGTGCAGGCCGCCGGCCGCTGCGTGATGCGGGTGCAGGGCGCCCCCCGCCCCCGCCGCGCCCCCGCCGCCGCCTCCTCCGCCGCCGCCGCCGCCCCCGGCGCTGGCCGGGCCGCCCGAGCCGCCGCCCGAGCCGCCCGCGCCCCCGGCCGAGGCGGACGCGCTGCCCGCGGCGCCCGGCGCGCCGGCCGTCGGGTGGTGGTGGTGGCCGGCGGCGTGGTGGTGGTGGTGGTGGTGGTGGTAGTGCGGGCCCGCGCCGCTCTGCGCGGCGGCCGCGGCGATCACGGCGGACACCACGGCGGCGGCGGGGCCCATCTCCTCGCCGCTGCCGCCCAGGGAGGCGCCGGCGCCGGCCCCGGCTGCCGAGGCCAGCTGCTGCGCCCCGCGCGCGTAGCCATCGAAGCCGCCCTGGAGCTGGTGGCTGTTGCTGATGAGCGCCTCGACCGCGTCCTCGGGGCTGAAGCCCAGCGCCTCGGGGTTCAGCTGCTGCGGGTAGCCGGTCATCCAGTAGTAGTCTTCCAGGTGCGCCTTCTGCTCGCTGCCCGAGCCCGGGCTGGGCGCCGAGAAGCTGGGCGAAGGGGGCACCGAGCTGCACGGCGTGCTCATGGGGGTGGAGGACAGCGAGCCCCCGGCGATGAGACGGCCGCACTGGCTGATGATGCGGTCGGTCTCCACCGGCTCCTTTTTCACTTCAAACTTCATCAGATCGAAGTCATTAACATATTCCATGGCCAGGGGACTGGTGGGCAGGTCGGAGTTGCTCATTGCCAGTTCCGATGCCATTCTCCTGCCGCCGCCGCCGCCGCCGCCGCTCCGCCAGATGGGCTGCAGGAGAGGGGCCAGCGGGCTGTGCTGGGTGGCCAGCGGGTGAGCCAGCTTGCCGGGCTGGGGCGCTTCTAGCTCGCGCGGCGGTGGCTGGCCCGAAACCTCCGAGCGCGCACACACACACACACACACACCCGCCGCCCTGCCCGCGCCCCCCGCGCCCGCCCTCCCTCCCCCCCCCGGCTCACGCCAATGTGCTCGCTCGCTCGCCCCGGCCCCTCCTCGCCTGCTCTCCTCCTAGAGCGCCGAGCCGGCGGCTTCAGGCTTGGGAAGGTCCTCCGCGGACTGCGGTGGCGGTGGTGGCGGCGGCGAAGCCGGAGGAACCCGGCTGGGTGCGCGGCGTCCCCCGCTCGCCGCTCCGCTGCGCGCTTTGCATAAGGAGGGCTCGGCTCGGCTTGCCGGCCCCGGCTGCAGGCGGGGCGCGCGCGGCGGCCGTTCGGGGCTGCAGGCGCGGCGGGCGGCTGTCCGGGCGGCGCGGGCCTTGGAACGGGGGAGTTAACACTTCATGCTTCTCGCCTCTTCTTCTGCCTGGCTCTTTTTTATCAAAAAAAAAAAATTTTTTTTTTTCTCTCCTCTCGCTCAACCTCGCGCTCTTCCTCCCTCCGCGCAAAGTGCAAGACAGAGGTGCAGCCTGGCTGGAGGAAAGGGGCGGGGGGGGGAGTTGAGTTCTTTCTTGCTTTTTTTTTTCTTTTAAAGCGAAATAGCGAAGTCCTGGGGAAAAGGCGAGGCGCCGAGCAAAAGGGGGGAGACCGAGCCGACGAGCAGCCGGAGCTATACAGCTCGAAGATGAAAAAAAAAGATTTTAAAGCCTCTGATCCAGCAAGAAGAGTTTAAAGCTATTGCTGAGTTTTATAGCACTCGTGACGTCAGGCCCAAATGGGAAATTGACTGGTACTCCGGACCAATGGGAGGCGGCGGGAGCGCCCGCGATTAGCATAGGAGTAGAGAAACAAGGAAACTTTTCCGAGCTGTCAATCAGGGCCCAATCAGCTGACTGTCAGCTGGGACGGGCAGTCTTAACCCTTCCCGCGCCGCAGCCTCCGCGCGAGGTTGCAAAGCCTGGAGCAAAGTTTGGTGCAAGAGGGCACGGAGTTTTCCGGAGGGGCTGCGGGAACCCGGGTGGACAGCGAGGACGGTTTGCTTTACTTCGAAGCGAGAGAGGCCTGCCTTCCAGAGCCCCAGCTCGTCTACCACTCGCTCGGCCACGGTTGGCCTGCTCCCTCCCAACCCCTTCCTGACCGCCCCCCCGCTCCCCCCCGCCAAGGATCGTGAATTCGCCGGGTAGCTTTTTCTCCTTGCTCCACCTTAGGGCACCCAGGTTCCCGCCCAGGGGTAACTTTCCTTGCCCCAAGCCGGGCAGTGCCCGGAGCGCAAACTTGGCCCCAACTCTTTGTCCCTCTCCCTGGTACCCGCGCGCGCGCGCGCGTAGGGGCGCAGGGGTCCCAACTGCCAGGGCGGCTCCAAGTCCGCGGAGAGAGAGAGCCCGTTTTATCAGCCTCTTTTAAAGGACTTGAAATAAGTTGTTCAGGGGCCATTCCGCGCGGAGGCTGGCTGCCTGCTGGCGTCTCCCGTCCTTGGCTGGGGGGAGTGAACGCCTACGCGAATTAACTCCGGGAAAGCTCGGAGTCAGGTCAGCCTGGCTTCTGACTCTGGCCCGAGTCTGGCCTTTGAGATTCATTTCCCTCTCTCATACACACACACACACACACACACACACACTCATCCACCCCCTTATGAAATCTGACTCCTGTTTATCAGGGTCCTGCGCGCCCTTTGCACTTTCACATTTCACTTAATTATTTCAGACTTGATTTTGGGGAGGAACGAGGGCGAAAAAAGAACCAACACCCCAGCGTTCACCAGCTCCCCTCGAAGGGTTAAGTTTTAAACCGCGGTTTCTAGGACGAGTCCGGAAACCCAGAGTGGGGGGTGGGGAGGACGGGAGTAGGGGCTGCTTCTCCCCCTGGGGGGGGGGGGTTGCAGATGCTAATAACTGTTCAGTTTTCTCGATCGATTCTTCTAAAGCTTTGCAAAAAAAAAAAGAAAAGAAAAAGGAAGAAAAAAAAAAAAAGAAAGAAAGAACCAGCAACTCTGTTTCTAAGATTTTAAAGCGATAGGCCATATGGAGAAGCCGAGATTTATTTGAGGGAAAGCGAGAGGGCACGGAGCCGACCCAGCGTTTGGAAGACCAACCTGCCTGCCTGGATGTTGGACTGTTGATTCCTCCAATTAATGAAATGCACTTGGTGTTAATCATATTTATCTTATTTTATGGGAGGGGGAAGACGCTAGGAGGGTGCATTCAAAAAAAAAATCTGAAAAGCCTGCAAAACGGTCGAAGAGTGAAAACTATTGTTGGACTGAGTTGGTTCTTACCTCAACAGCGCCACCTTTCGGCAAAGGTCAGTTGAAATTGATCCGTGTCCAGTTTTGTTGATGAAATGAAAAGCTGGTTTCTCTAGGTGGGAGAAGGAAAGAGGGGCGGAAAGTTAGTTTGGCTGCAAGTGGGAGAACCTGACTTTGTCAGGAAAGGGGCTGAAGGTAGTGCTGGCAGGTGCGGGAAACATTTTTTTTCCCCACCGTCCCCTTTGACTGTGGAGAAAGAGGCCAGGGGACCCGGGAGACTTATGCAAGAGGATCCCGTGTAACAAACAGGGCCCCAAACCCTTTTTAAAAAGTGCCAGGATGCATTTTCAACGGGCTTTATGGCAATATCAATAGAATTAAAGTTACTTGTAATTCAGTGATAAATGAGATGTCTCTAGTGAGTAAGATTAAGTGCAGTGCTATAAAGTTGTTTATCTGAAAAGTAATTCTCAGAAAACCTGACTTCTGACACTTAGTCATATATTAAGCCAGCTTCTTGAACATTGCACTTCAGAATGCTCTCACCCAACCGACTGCATACTTTACTATTTATAATGAGACCTTAGGTGTCACTCATTGGCTTCATACACGAGATTAGACTTGTGTTCATTCCTCTTATGCTGGCAGCCTTGGGTTTCAGCAAACCCGGGAATCCCTAAGGAGAGACTCCCCAAAAAGCTGGTAGGCAAGTCGTTACCCTAAAAGGCCAGCACTGTTGGTATTTTCCAGAAAAGCACTTTTTCTTTTCATCATTACTGCAGAGACGATGTTTATAAGAGTAGTTTGGGTTTTATGGGAGTACTTTGTTGGGATGGAATGAGATGTGTCCATAACCAGTTTGGGGAAAAAAGAGTGAAGATTATGTCAATATTTATGCAGCCTCACAGAATCCCTTTGCTTTCCTCTGTCAAACAGTATTTCACCTAGTAATGAAGTTAAGGGATTACAGCTTATGTATTTAGAGGAAAAATTTACTGCTTAAATTACCTAAACACATTATGTCATTAGCATTGTCTATAGCAATACTTTTCTAAGTCTTTTTAAAGTTATTAGCCACAAATGCCCGAAGTTTATATTTTAATGTAAAATATGAATTTCAGTATACTTAGGAAGAATTAATTCATTTTTTTATTAGAATTTTTGCTTTAATCCTTTTGCATTGGATTTTTGGTAAAAGCTGTGAGATATGCTCCCTGCCACTCATGAAAGTATTTTTGGTCAGGAACACTGAAACTGCTACATTTATAAATAAACAACGTTTATAAACAAAGTTCACTAATGAAGAAGATCATGAGATACAGATTCATGGCCATGCACCTAATTGTTGCAATTATGTATCATTTCTAGAAATTAAATGCCCATGTTTGGGCAGCTAAATGTATTATTATCTGCATATTTTATTTTTGTACACTGCTGTCAAGCCAGGGTATTTTTCTTTCTCTCACTGTAGAGTCTTTTATAGTCTCCCATTTTCTCTTGGAAAAAAAAAAAGATACAAATTATTTTTTAGACGTGGAGCAGTGGTGCTCCCAGGCTTATAACTTAATTCTCATTTTTGTCCTTTTTCCTTTATTATTTGGTGATTCACAGGGGTGTCTAAACATTTACAGTCCCCTATTAGCAGCGTTTCTCTTGTAACAATTGAGCACTCTCATTTTAATTAGTACTATTCAGGTTTTTGTATCTCTACAATTACAGCAGGCCACATTTCTTTAGATTTCTTTGCTAACATTGTTTGTTTCACTTCTCTCCTAGCCAATATAATCCAAATACAATATGAACTGTGTTTTCTTACTGCTTAATACCCCCGTGCTATATATACTCTGGTAATCTCTGTAGAACAATATAGAGTAATTTAG
Organism: Giraffa tippelskirchi; assembly: GCF_054371585.1. NCBI lineage: Eukaryota > Metazoa > Chordata > Mammalia > Artiodactyla > Giraffidae > Giraffa > Giraffa tippelskirchi. The sequence goes on along the minus strand of NC_137281.1, from coordinate 54,121,522 downwards.
AAACCATGCGTTTGTCATTATTGACCAATTCAGACCAGTAGCGTTCAACTTTCTGAAAGCAGTGAATCTTTATAGAGGAATTTGGCGGGAGGGAGGAGGGCATGGATCGAATCATGTAGGAGATTGTGAAACCCTAACATCAAAAACACAGTGTTGGTTTCATGTCAGCACGTACATAACAACTTCATGCAAAAAAAAAAAAAAATTCAAACCCTGTTTACATCCAAATTATAATGATTCAAAGTGAAAAATAATATAGTCTTCTTGATTGTGAGTTACCACCATTCAGGTGTATCATGTTGGAATGAGACATATATAATCTAAAAAGAACAAGATGCATCAAGGGTAGCGTCTGAACTCTCTGTTTATCCAGGAGCTGATTTTACGGTGCAGAACTAACCAGTGTCCACTAAATTTCACTCTGAAACCAACTAAATCGATTTGAGGAAAGAGTTGTTCAGAGGAACTGAATGATAAGGCATGGAGTGTTCTTAGCTGGAGTGTTAGAGAAATCCTTTTAACAGTCTTTAGTGAGCAGGGGAAGTAAATCACAAATCACTGTTAGCAGATTCATGGAAGAAAATTAATCAAATCAGACGAGATAATCTGATAAGGGTAAAATTGCTGAGGAAACAGTCTTGCCTCATATTGGAGAATGTAAGACAACAGTCTGATTACTAGGAGTCGTTATGAATAGGTGAATTATGTGCTAAATAATCATCAGAGTAAATCAGCATTTATTAATTCTTTTCTCTTTAAGCAATTCACAGTTTTAAGTTAAAGCTGCTCTCTCTTTGAAGACACATCTTTTATAATTTTTATTAGAGGTAATTTATTATTTGCATTACCTGTATTTACTTCATAATTGAACATTTTGCATTCAAATTTATGTAATGCGTTATGCTTGAGAATATATTTCTGCCTGATTAGCATAAATAGTCACTTACCTCATGAATTACTAACAAAGTTTATCTTAAAATATAGGTTTTTTTATTAAGTGGAACACAAACATATGTACAATAAATTCTGATTTTCCGGTGCAGTTAGAGAATGGCTCGCATTTGGTTTCAGGGAAGCCAGGCTTTAAGGGGAGGGGAGTAATCATGAGGAGAGAGCAAAAAATAGACAAATCAGATTTGGAGGTTTCTCTGGGGAGAGATGCCTGATGGGGGTTGTGCCTGGTGCGAGGCAGGGGGGAAGGGCAGAAGAAGGGTCTGGGGTCCTCATACACTATTTAGATCGTTTACTGGAAAGTGGATTCTGAAAAAAAACCCAAAAAACCCTGCAACTGATCATCTGTGCCTTTGTGAAAGACCATGGTAGCAAGTATATCTCATTGCCAGAGTTTGGGGTCTTGTTTATGTTATGTTTGTTTTGTTTATTTGTGTCAGGCTCCCAAACGGCTCTACCTTAGAACACAGTACACATCATTTAGTCAGGTTCTTATTTGTTTTGCACCAGAGATGTGGGAAAGCCAGATGTTTTCTCGAGTGAAAATTCCTAGGACGGCCTCCCCAGATTTACCCCGGCTCCTGTCCTTTCCTCACCCAACCAAGACACCCAGTGAGGCCTGGCGGACGGGAGGGGATTAATAAACAGCTCTGTGCATACACCAGCATCTGATCGGGATTAATCAACAGCTCTGTGCACACACCAGCATTTGAGCAAAAGGACTTCTTTGGGGTTTAGGTACCAGAAAGAGATTCAAAATTAGAGGCCTCTTTCCTATTCTCGCCATTCCAAATCAACAGATTCCCATTTGTCTTTTTCTTTTCTTTTCTTTTTCCTTCTTTCCTTTTTTCCAGAACATAGATATCTCCTTAGCTTTTTCTTTTCCTTCAGTTAGGAGCCACTTGCAATTCACCATTCCCTCGTTATACCCTTTTTGATCCTATTCACAGAGCTATACCACGGAGGGAATTTGTCCCGAAAGCACGCAGCCCTTCGAAGGTTTATCATGCTCAAGTCAGAACTGATTTTTTACAAAAAGCAGGAATACAGAAATGGACCTGATATTGGGACAGCGTTGGTTCAGGCTGTGTCTTCTGTGCAGGAGATGCCAGGGGACAGGCTCCGTAGAGTTTCGGTCACTTTCCTTCCTCACCCTGGGTCTGGGGTGATTCTTAGGTCCTGGTCCAGTGGCATTTAGTAGCCATGTGCCCTGGGAGCTGGAACCTCGAGTCCTAGAAAACACAAAGGCAGGCTTAAATGCATGCGTGTTGACCGGAGGACTCTGCTGAGGCAGAGGGTTTCTGAATCTCTGTTTCTGAGTTTGTTTGGCTGGACCTGAGAGGAGAGATCCCTCATGGCCTGTGTTATATCTCTGTTCTTGGTTGCATCGAGGCTTTTGCTGAGCTTCCGCACATGTTGTTCTGTGTACTGAGAACACCAACCCTGCCCAGGGACACCCTCATGGCATCATCCATTATGAAGGTGTTCCTGGTCCGACGGAGAACAGAGAATTGGGCGGGACAAGCCCTCCTGCCCCTAATAAAAATGAAAGCCAAATTTATAGATCCTTTTGCTAGGATTCTCATTTAGTTGTTTTATAAACTATGATCTATGTTATTGGTCGAATGGAAACATTTGAACCAGACCGAAAGGGGAGGATATCAAACAAAGGGACCACTATTCCTCATCTCCACCCTGGCCCCCTAATTATGGTCTCAGGCGTTACCATCTGTGATAATTGGGGTCCGGGTGTATACTGCCTGCAGAGTGGAACTGTAGCAGGCACACCGTTCTTCACCCTAACAATGTCAGAAAGCAGCTTGGGGCACGCCCCCATTCTTTGGGGACAGCTTCAGACTAGGGAGAGTTCAGCAGTCTGACCTTAACACTCTCCCTCCAATGTACAATCAGTGGGACTCTGCTTTGTAGCACGGGCCTGCAAACGGTCAGCACGCAGGGCTGGTTTCGGCACAGCAGCCTGTGAGACCATCAGGGGCCCAGGAGGACATCTGCATTTCTTCCAAAGTCAGAGTTAAAGAAGTGAAAAATCATTAAGCATGGATTACATCTGTCATTATACCAACACAGCTATAAAATATAATCAAGTTTCCTTATGGAAGAAGGAGTCCGTGGAAACCAAAGTGAGTAGCACCCAGACAAGTCTGCGTGGGGCCCTGATAGCATGTACTTGATTACCACCAGTGACTGGGTGCTCACTGCCTCCCTATTTTACCTTCCACCCTGTCCATCTGTCTTCCCACAGTGCTGAGACTTGTCAGGAAATGCTTTTTGTCTGTCTGATACCGAGTCATATCCCTTTCTTCTGTACATGAGTCTAGATTTTATACACGTGAAAGGATGTAATGAACCCTTACACCCCTTGGGGTGTCCCAGGAGTAGAAGACAGCCACTTGACACCCTTTCCTTGCCACTCATTCCTTTTCACTTCTGGACGTGGCCAGTGCCTTCAGCACTTTCACAAATGCCTGAGTTTCAAGTGCCCCTGCCTCATGGCTACCGCCCTGCTCTTAGGGTTCAGATTCCAGAGCTGAACCCAGATCCCCAGGTGTGAGCTGCTTATCACAGAGCAGGCACCGCCCTCCACCTCCGTGAGCCGCAGTCTGTCTCCTCACGTGCACACCGTAATTTCCCCAGGCCCTCCGGCAGACACAGAGCACCGGTGACTCATCAAGCCTGGCCCCAGGCCTCTCCTCCTCGCGATTCCCCCATCCTCTGTGGCCTTGTGTTTTTGAACCCAAGCATGGAAACATACAATAATCTCCAGTAGGATCCATCTGTCTCCTTCTGTCAAGCCGGGTCCCTGCTTGTCTAAATCTCTCTTTGGATCTAGAATGTGCCATCGACTAGGTTTAGTTTGCTTTCCACCTCTGTGGCAGCTGCCAATGAAATGAGTGTGCTTTTTCTGTGACTTCACCTCTCGGAAACAGGTCCCTCACCTGCAAAATGGGTGCTGGTCAGGGTCAGAGATTGTGCCTGTGAAGTGTCTGCTACCACGTGAGGACACAGGGCAGCTCCCTAAATGGCTAGAGCCCTTCTGCACTTCCAGCTCTCCCTGAGTTGTTGATGACAGTATCGCAGAGGACGGTCCCTCTCAGCCCCTCATCATTACACAAAATAACCCCTAGTGGACATTCAAGTCCCCTAGTGGACATTCTAAATTAAATGGGCCTAGAACATCACCAAATCAGCAGGGAAATGCAAGTCAAAACCACCACGAGATATCACCCCCCACACCTGTTAGGATAGCTATTATCAAAAAGACAAAAAATAACACGAGCTGGCAACGATGTGGCAAAAAAGGGAACCCTTGGACACCATTGGCAGGAATGTCAATTGGTGCAGCCACTGTGGAAAACAGTATGGAGACTCCTCAGAAGATTAAAAACAGAACTACCATATGGTCCAGCAACTCCCCTTATGGGTATGTATCCAAGGGAAATGAAATCAGTATCTCAAAGAGCTATCTGGAGTCCCATGTTTATCACAGCATTACTTATAATGCCAGGATATGGAAACAACCTAAGTATCCATCCACAGGTGAATGGATAAAGAGAATCTGATACAAGGGAATATCATTCAGCCTTAAAAAAGAAAGCTATCCTGCCATTTGTGACAATGTGGATGAACCTAGAGGACGTTGTACTAAGTGAAATAAGTCAGACACAGAAAGACAAATACCATATGATCACATTTATATGTGGAATCTTAAAAGGTCACACAGAATGGAGATTAGAACGGTGTTGATGGGGGAGTCAAGGGTGGAGGGAAATGGGGAGAAGTTGATCCAAGGGTACAAAGTGTCAGTTATGCAGGATGCATTCATTTTACAGCACACTGGGTATGTATGACAAACTGTACCTATTGTACAGCATACTGGAGATCTACTTTATGGCATATTGGCTGTAGTGACCAATACTGTATAGTGCCCTGTGTATTGTAATTTGCTAAGAGAGTAGATCTTAAGTGCTCTTAACACACACACACACACACACACACACACACACACAGAAGATAGTAACTGTGATGTAATGGATGTATTAACTACCATGGTTGTGGTGGTTATTTCACAGTATATACGTGCACCAAAACATTACATCGTATACCTGAAATATGTGCAATTTATATTTGTCAATTTTGCCCCAATAAAGTGGAAACAGTGGAACTGGCCTATTTGGTAACTGAGGTCGTTTTAAACCCCATGGGGATGTCATACACCTACCCTTCTAATCAATCTAAAACAACTTTAATTTTTTTTATGGTATAGACACAGCTCTCTTGTCGAGGATGGCAGGTAACTTAGATAACTGTTTAAAGTTTCACCTGCTCTGACCTCTGTAAACCTCTGCCCTGTCAAAATACACAACAGTTGTCCAAAGCTGGGGCCTCAGAGACTAATAAAAAATAGATGTAACCTAGAAAACCTAAGCAGAAGAGCTCTTTGTGTGTATAAAAGATTCTTTGCGGTCTGCTCCTTCCCCCTTGCTGCTTCTCTCGTTTCCACCGCCACCTTCCCTGCCATTTTCCAGTGCCAGTTTTAAAGCCGCGAGGCTCTGAGGCGCTTTCCTGAACAGAGGAGTTCAGACTTGCCAGTGTCCACCTTTGAGCTGCCACTGGGTCCCCCTGGTCTCTCTTGAAAGGAGCTCAACGTGCAGACTTCTGCAGACTCTGCCCTTTGTGGCTCCCTTTGCTTCTCCTTGCAGAGAAAGCTGGGCATGAAAGCAGGAGGGAGCCGGTGAGCATTTATGACCGGCCATCCACCGTCCGGAGTCTGTGTCCTGCTTGAGAGCCTGGGACCGGCTGTCGCGGCAGACCAGGCGGGGTCGTCATCGGGGCCTGTAGGGAGGATGGGGACTCTTGGGCGAATGTCCCTGTGGGCTCCAGGCTCCATGAAGAGCCGCTGATCTGGGCTGATCGTATGGGTGCTGGCAGGTCAGGCAAGAGGGGGTCGGCATGGAGACAGGGTGCTGATTCACCCTCTGACCTTGGCAAAGCTTCCCTGTCTTCTCCAGCCCATTTCTCTAGCTGAAAATGGGCTGGACTGCACGAAGAGGTTAAAAAAGAAAAAAAACCTGGATTGCACGGAGGTAACATTCTCAGCCCTTTGATGCTGAATACAGGGTAGGTAAGCGCAGACCAGACACCATATAGACAGAGCTGACATGCCGGGGTGTTGCAAAGCACTGGTGGGTCGTGGTGCCACAGTCAGAATATCTTCAGGGTCAAAACGACAGAGCCAGTGGAGTGGGGGCAGAATGGGAGGGCCAAAGCCTCCCGCATCGCCAGGCCAGAGCACGCTGGGGTTGTAGGTCAACGCTATTTACAGCCTTTGGGGGGCAGAGAAGCGAGAGGGTGAAGCACGGATTTCTGAGGGGGCTGAGCCAGGAGATGCTGCCCCTTGGTGCCAGGCCACCACGTGGTCTGAATCCTGCTCCGTCCCACGTGCGAGACCTGGCAAGTCGGTGGACCCAGTCTCTGGGCCCGCGTCTCCTCCTGGGTCAAAGGCGGGAGGGTTTTCGTCACCACAGTGAGCCTGTGTACCCAGGGTTTGTACACGTCAGCCGGATGCTAAGTCCTTAAAAGAACGGACCTGTTAGTACGAGCTGAGGGCCGTGCCGCCGTCCTGCGTGCACTGTTTCCATCTATGGCGCCTCGTGCACACGAGGGTCTCGGGAAATGTCTTCCCTTCTGTCTCCTCTGCTTCCGCCGTCAGGTTGTGGTCACCCCGGGACCTGGCAGAGTTCCTCTCTCCCTTTCTCGTGAGTCTCCGCATGCTTTTGCCCACCCGGATCTCCTCCTTCCCCGGGTCCCCTCCATCCTATCTCCTGGCTTATTCTGATTCCTCTCCAGGTCCGGGGTGGGCTCGCTGTCCCACCCCTGTGTCCAATGCCTCTGCGTCCTCCTGGTGCCGCGTCAGTTCCTCACCTGCCCTGGCAGCACGGTGAAGCCGGGAGCACACCTCTCACCTCTCCATCTTCTTCACCTATTGCAGTGCTCAGCACACAGTAGGTGCTCAAAAAATGTTTATCAAATGAAAGTGGCATCCTAGGTGGTGCTAGTGGTGAAGAACCTGCCTGCCAATGCAGGAGACATAAGAGATGGGGCTTCAAACCCTGGGTTGGGAAGATCCCCTGGAGGAGGCCATGGCAACCCACTCCAGTGTTCCTGTCTGGAGAATCCCACAGACAGAGGAGCCTGGTGGACCACAGTCCATGGGGTCGCACAGGATCAGACACGACTGAACACAGTCATATATAAATATATATATACACACACAAGCACTCTGGCTCATTGCATCATTTTCTAAAGTGCTCAGGCACACGGAATGTCCTGCCAAGTGTCCCAGAAAACGTGCCTGTGAGAGGGGGTGGCTGGCTGGCTGCTGGGTTGCAAGGAGGCAGTTCCTACACTCCCCTTTCATGCGTCTCACAGGCCCCTCCTCAGTTACCAGGAAGCTTATCTCGTACACCGACAGCGCCTGTGTCCTCCTGAGCCAGACCTGGCTGGAGACACGCTGGAGACATGCGGGCCCCGGAAGCTAAGTAGATGCCGGCAGATCTTGCTGGGACGGGACTCTGGACGAGCGCTGAAACGCCCGGGTGCACCGAGGTGTGTCGTCTGGATTCCAGTGCTGGCTGCCGCCGCCGCGGGCCTCCTTCCAGCCTTGAGTCACAGCTGCCTCCCCTAGGGCTTCGAGGCACACGGACACTCTTTTGTAATCTTCAAGTGTAAGAAAGCCAGCCTGTCCCCGTTTCCACATGCCCACACACCGCACTCCGCACCCCAGCACGGCTCCTGTGTGAGGCTGTGCCGAGCTCTGAGCAGAGGGCTGATGTCGGGCAGGCATTGAATAAAGCTGAGTCGCCAGTGCCGTCACCGCTGCTCCCAGAAGCCCTCCCGACTCCTGCCTTTTACTCACGCTACCTATACACCCACGGGTGTATCCTGGCCTCTCTTCCAAGGCCGCTGGGGATTTGGGAGCGCACGGTGCCATGGCTCCTGCTACTTCTTCGCTGTGTCCTCTCCGAGTTCGTGACGTGCTCTCTGAGTCTCGGTCTCTGGTGTATGATGGGGCGCCAACGGCTGGCCCTCTCTGAGTTCTAGTGGGAAAACCTTGACGGAAATTGACATAAGCAAAAAGCGAACTTGTGGGCCCATGTGCCCAAACGGTGCAGGGACAGGGCTGGCTGCAGGCTGCGGGCAGGAGCCCCACGCTGCCCTTGGGTCCTGCTTCCTCCTGCCCGTCCTTCCTGGATTCCCGGCCAGGTCTCCAGGGGGCTCCAGTTCCCTTAGGTCTCATGGGGGTCAGTCTGAGGTCCCAGTTGGGCAAATCAAAGCCATGGCTGGAATCAAATCATTTGACTGGTTATCCACCCACCCTGCTCCAATCTTTATAGCGAAGGGATGAAAGATGTTGATTGACTCTTCTCTGGTGGCTCAGACAGTAAAGAACCTGTCTCCAGTGTGGGAGATCTGGGTTCGATCCCTGGGTCGGGAAGATCGCCTGGAGGAGGGAACGGCAACCCACTCCAGTGTTCTTGCCTGGAGAATCCCAGGGACAGAGGAGAGGGGCGCGCTACATGCAGAGAGTTGAACACGACTGAGCAACTAGTACTTTCACGTTAGAAACAGGTGGGCAGGGACACGGGAAGTCGCTGAGTGTGAGGGAGGAGCCGCGCTCCATGGCGTGGAGCCTGTCACTGAACGATGACGCGACTGACCGCCAGAGCATGGGAATCATTTCCCCAGGGCTTGCCCTCGGCTTTAACGCGCTGGCTTTTCACAGTAGCCCACGGAGACACGTGCTGCTATTTCTGTTTAGCTCAGAAGGAAGCTAAGGCACAGAAACATTATGGAGAGTGTCCAAGGTCTCTCAGCTAGTGAGTGGTACGAGGTATGAATGCAGCACGGCGGTAAAGTTCATGCTCTGACCATCTTATCTAGTGTGAGGGGGAGACACACAAGAAACAGAGGCAAATAATATATACTATAATATACTCTGTAATGTAATGTGGTATAGCATAGTATAATTTAGTATAGTATTACATAATACCTCATTGTGTATAAAATCACATCATGCATCACATCATGGAAGGCATTGGGAAGTGGTCCTTTTTTTTTTTTTTTTTGCCATCGCCTCGCGGCTTGTGAGATCTTAGTTCCCCTGACCAGGGATCAAACCTGGGCCCTTGGCAATAAAAGCTTGGAGTCCTAATCACTGGACCACCAGGGATTTCCCAAGGAAGTCGTCTATCCCAAGAACACCTACCCCCAGCATGGAGCATCAGGGGTACTGGGTAAGTGTTGACCAGCTGACAGGGTGAGTCATTCTATGTGAACCGTGAGCATGCTTTAGTTGAAGAACCCTGTTTCTGCCATGGCAACAGCATTATTATTACATTTGTATGTTTGCTTCTGTCATCCGAGATGTACAAAGACTCAAAAGAAGAAATTTTGAGGAAAGATCAAATGAGCTGAAATTTGTAGACCTACAGCCCTCTGGCTTCCACTGCTGGTGGGTGTTTAGACATTCAGGCTGACCCTATATCCCTAAGACTGTCTTACTGGACCCTTCCAGTGGGTAAGACCCCAGGAAATCTGTTTACTGGCAGGTAGAAAAGGAGTTAAGGGTCAACAGCAAATGATACTGAGCTTTTGTGTTCAATACTTAATCTTTCTCTCTTCTTTAAAAAAAAAGTGTTTTTCTCATTTTTGAAATCTCTGTTGCTATCCCTGAATTGGTGTTTGCTAAGCTACCCACTCCAATATTTTTGCCTGGAGAATTCCATGGAGAGGAGCCTGGTAGGCTATAGTCCATGGGGCTGCAAAGAGTCGGACATGACTGAGCAACTAACACACACACATACACACACACACACACACACACACACACACACACACACACACACACATACACACACAATATGCTGTGGTCTGTTCATGGGTTGTTCTGGAGTGCTAAAATGCACAGGCCGAGCTGAAGAGTGAAGATTTTCTTTTAAGGATGAAGTATATCCCTTTTCCTGGCCTTCTCAGAGCACAGGTTTTAAGGCAAATAACTTAGCTTGGGCTTCCTCATTTCACCCCTGCCTCCCACCTGGTAGTCTAGTAAGCAGTATGTGAGGCATTTCATCCAAGCATCAGAGTGATTATGAAAATGCTTCTGAGATTAAGTTCACATCTGCAATCTAGACTGCAAACATCTCACCTCCCTCCACCGTCCTGGTGTCATCTGATCTCAGTTCCCTCGAGGTGACTAAGAGTCTAGTCATTAATATAACACCCACCAGCTTTATTGGAACTTACCGTCAGAAAGGTCTGTTTCCAGAAACTGCCTGCTCTGAAGGCAGCTGCAGGGCTGGCCCTGCTTGGCCACTGCACAAGTCCGTGCATTGTCTTTGTACCAGAATCACTTTCCCAACCTGAGTGCCAACGTCAGATTGCAGTCCTTGTTCTACGTGGCGGGGAGGAAAGGCTTGGTTTTAAGTTATGCGATGGGGGAATTAGACTTCCAGAAGCTAGCACTCGATTGTTCACACTCCCCACCTTTCCAACAACGCTGGGCCCATGTGGCAGAAACGTGATGATGGTGAGGATGACGGTGACAAACTACTACTATCATGAAACACAGAGGAGAGAGAAATGAGCCAGAGCCCCTGAAGAAGCAGCCATTCACATCCGGAATACGGGCAGTTCAGTAAGATGAATGTTTTAGTTTCTTCAACAGCCAAATGACCTGTAAGAGGCGGGAAGAAAGGGAGACTGTTACAGATTCAAGCAGACATTCTTTTCGGTCTAAAAGAGGTGGCTCAAACCCAGAGAGGCAGCAGTAGCCGGGCGGGAGAGTCGGCCGGGGGGAGGGGGTCAGGGGTCACTGTCTACACTGGTTGCCTTTCCCAGGTCCTTGCATTTACCTGTGCTGAGGTCCCCTTCCGTGGGAGACCTTCTTTGGCTGCTTCTCCCTAATCCAAGTGAGATGGTGTGTTTCCCCTCTGTGCTCCGATACTGGCATGGCGTCTGTAACTGTGTGTTGAAATTATCCATATCTGTTTGACTTTTTTAAAAATTCAAGGCAACCATAGATCCACATGCAGCTGGAAGGAATCGAATACAATTTTATTACACGCATAGGTTTATGGGTTTCAAGATGCGGCCCATTTTTGTCACCAGGATCCCAGCCCCCTCGAGTTTTTTGTAATCGCCCTGTGACTCTCTGTTCCCCTCATGATGCTGAGAGCGTCTTGACCCAGGGGTCTTACGTTTCACCTCTGGTTCCTGGTTCAAGCAAACTCGAACCAGCATCTGACTTCCAGGTGCTCCTACGTGAAAGCTTGTGGAATAGACCCAAATTTTACCACAGTGAGAGAGTAGGAAAGTCAGAACACTTTCTAGAAAGGTTTTGGCCAAGAGGGAAAGAAGCTATCTCTGGGCACAAAGAGCTAATGACACATGATCTACGGGATCTTTTCCTCTAGAGAGGATGGTGAAGAGCTCAGTGGTGACTCCAGCAATCTCGTTGCCTTAAACTATCATCTTCTCAGTTGATTCAAACAGAAACCTGCAGTAAGGGAAGGACAGGTTTCTCTGCAAAATGAACACGTGCACACCTGACTTGTTTTTAGCTCTAATTTTGTTCCCTTTGTGTCATCTTTCCATGAATATGGGGGCTCTGAGGTTAACGCATGCGAAAATGGTGGACTCATGGTGACTCGGGCCGTGGGGACGCCTCCCCTGATGGAGACAGTGTCTTGAGCCAGGAATGGGGAGGCCATCAGCAAGAGCGTTGGGATTTTTCTTTAGACTTTCTTGTGAGACTTGGAAGAAGGCAAGCTTTCCTTCACTGGCCTCCAGCCCACTCTAGGTTTTCATCCTACTAATGGCAGGATTTTCAGAAACCATCTTGAGGAGCGGGGATCCTCAAATTACCCCCAAGGCTTGCGCATATGCCTCACTGTGCCAGGAAGACTCTGATGAGCATCTGAATCCCTACGTCTTGATGAAGGAACGAATATCCCAGGATGTAAGGTGACTCTGAGTTTCCCCAAGTCTTGAAATGGAGTGACCAGTGGCTGAAATCATCAAGTGTCAGATCTTTGCTCATTGACAGCTTGTCCCGTGTCAGGCCTTGTGTTAGCTGGGTAGTGTGCTAGTCACTCAGTCGTGTCTGACTCTCTGCGACCCCATGGACTGTGGCCCGCCAGGCTCCTCTGTCCGTGGGATTTCCCAGGCAAGGATGCTGGAGTGGGTTGTCATTTCCTCCTCCAGGCGATCTTCCCGACCCAGGGATTGAACCCGTGTCTCCTTACATTAGCAGGCGGGTTCTTTACCAGTGTGCCACCTAGGAAGCCCTGTTAGTTGGGCAGATGAAGGGATTAAAAAAAAAAACCTGTTGCTCCTCCATAGCTACGTATCAGTCCATCTGGCTGTCCATTCATTCATCTGTCTGTCCATCCTCCTGCTTTTATGCATAGGGTGCAATTCTTTTTCAGTAGCTCCAGGGGACATGTGAAAGGCCACTGAAGCAGTAGCTTTTGAACTTCTTTGCAATGTCTTCCAGGCACAAGCACATCGTTGCCTCTTAGATACAACAAGAACGTTGGCCCCTCTGAATATACCTAAAACAGCTTATTGGTGACCAAAAGAACTACTGTTACTTTCCTCCTGCTCTAAGTAAGAAGACAACCTGGAGAACCTGACAGAAAAGTAAAACTCTTACTGTGGATATGTGCCACGCCACTGCCAGCCCTGAGTATATTTTGTGTTTCAGTTTTCCAGAATTGAAAATCTCACCAAGTATTATTTTTTTTTCCTCACTGGTATGTATTCACCTCTCTGGGGGAACCTACTTCCTGCGGAATTCCCTGTGATTATTCCGTTCCACTTGAGGAAGAAGAGAATTTCTCCCGAACAACCTCAGCCAGCCCTCCTGAAGCTCCGTCATGATGCGGCATACCTCACAGACAGAAGTGCACCTCGACTGGCTCATTCTCACTGGTGTCCCGTCGTTCCGTGAGAACCAACGATTTTGGATGGAATGGAATATTCTCCTGAAGGTTTATAGCTGTATCTTCTCGAGCCCAGTTTAGGGTTCACTGGTACCACTGGATGAATGCTCCCACCATTCTGCACCTCGCGGATCTTTTCCAGCCATTAGAACTGAAATCCAACTCTCCGGTCACCTAATTTCTCCGAATACAGTGACACAGTCTCATTGCAAGCGCCCTTACTGCCAAATCCTTGTCTATGGAGGTCTGGCACAAATTCTGACGTTATGCAACAGGAATTGGGAAGAGAAAGCACACACTAAACCAATGAAAGGAGAAAAGGGGAAAAAAATAATAAAGCCAGGGCTTAACACTGTGCTCACATTGTCGTGAGGGCACGGCGAATGGAGACGTTCCGGTGGGAGTGAGAAAGAACAGCGTCAGGTCAGCACTGGGCTGTTCTGAAGTTAAGGCCACGGACCCTTACAGAACTTACAGGGTTGGGGGGTAACTACAGAGGACCATACTCAGGGGTGAGGCTTTTCCATTGTTCTAAGGGTGTAGGTACTTACACCCTGTCTTAACTCAGCTTTCTGCATGAGATGTTCAGGGGACGTTCTTCTCTGTAAAATGTCAGAGCTACATCAGAGGACCACAGACGTGCGTCTCAGAAGTCTATAATCCTGTATGTGGAGCCCATCAAAGCTGCTTCTGTTTCAGAGCGGGTGGGAGTACCCCCACACAGTGCTTGACCCGTGGCAGCCGAAAATTGGTTTCCTTATTTCCAACTTGGGAGGCACTGGGAAGAATGAGTGTATCTGCTGGAGGTACCACTGCCTTCGCAGAAACACTTCATTTCAATCGGTTGTCCACCAACCTGCGTCTCATCATGACAGCTAAGAGCCCTCTGGTCCAGAGCTTGGGTTTCCTGTTCGGAGAGTAAGCCCTACCCGAGCCACGATGGGGTGGTGGGGCTGGGAGAAGACCTTGACCTTCCTGAGCCCTGGTCTGTACTCTTTGCAAGAGACGACCCCCTCCTCTTCCTTGTCCCTGCTGAGATGTTGGTGACTTAGCTGTGACGGGAGCTCCCCTCTTCCCCTGGAGGCTCTCTTCCAGGCGAGATCTGTGATGAGTCTGACGCCTGCGTTCAGTCAGTCGACACGGGCTACTGCTATTATTACTGATCATCGGCTTTCTGAGCGAATTCATAGAAACGTGTGACTTGGCTTGTTTTTGCTTCTGAGACCCGGAGGTTGAGCGCCTGTTCCTTGGAGGAAGTTCTGTGGCTGAGAGAGAAAGAAAATCGTGTACCAGAGTGACCTCCTCCCCAACTGCTGTTCAGCTGCATGGCGCTAATGAGCCAGGTGCTAGTTGGCCTGGAGTCTGGGAGTTAATGAGAAAAGTCACTCCGTGGAGGTGAGATGGTCTGCGGTTTCCCTGGTCACCCTCCTGGGGACTTCTGCACCACGTGGGTTCAGCCTGCTGGTAACGAGGCGATGGTTACCAGCCTGCTGGTTTTTTCAGAGGTGATGGCTGGGCAGCTCCATCTGGGTGCCTGAGCTGGCAACCAGGAAGTTGGAGGGGCAGACCACAGCCCCACTTCTGCCCCTGCCTGTCCCTAGCAGGAAGAAATAGGTCACAGCCCCACTGTCGGTCAACCACGATGGGCCACCTGCCAGGGCAGGGTGGGCGGCGGGGCCTGGGAATGGAGGGTGTGGGTGAGGCCGCAGCCAGGCACCAGAGCCTCTCTGGGCACTGGGTCCCCAAGAGGGGCGTGGGGGAGCCTCGCGGGGTCCAGCGAGGACCCCACTCAGACCAGCGTGCGGTGCGCAGCCTCCCACACGGGCAGCCGGGATGACTGTGGGCGAGGGCGGGCACACAGGGCACTGGGAGGAGGTGGAGGCTTGGGCAACAACAGCCGCCTCCTCTCTGCCTCCCTTGATGGGAAGTCAGGGCGGGGCGGAGGAGGAGGGGGCGGGGTCTGGTTGAGGGCAGGGAGCCACCAAACCACTTGGCCTTTAAAAGATGGGACTTGAGGGCTAAGCGAAGCCTTGAGAAATCCCAGGAAAGCACTCCAGGTCCTTGGACTTGAGTGCAGACTTCAGATGATGTTTGAATGGAAGAAAAGAAAATAACAATCTGAGTCCCTTATTTCTCTTCCCCACATCCCAGCACATGGTTTATAGGGGCCCCTATAAAAGGCTTGCCTTGTGGCTTAGTGGTAAAGAATCCGTCTGCCAGTGCAGGAAACTCCGGTTCGATCTCTGGGTCTGGAAGATCCCCTGGAGGAGGGCATGGCAACCCACTTCAGTATTCTTGCCTGGAGAACCCCATGGACAGAGGAACCTGGCAGGCTATGGTCCATGGGGTTGCAAGGAGTCAGACACGACTGAACGACTTAAACAACAGCAATAACAATAAAAGGCCAGTAGCATCTCAACCATCTGCTCACTTGGGTCACTCACGTGCAACGTGAACCCACCCAAGCATCAACGGACACTTCTCGTATCACCCTCTGAATACGTCTGTTATGGTTAATCACTAACTATTTATCTCCATATACCTGTGAGCTCTTGGAGAGTGGGGAGGATGGAATCTCATCTTTATCCCCTTTAACTCCAAAGGAACATGGCTTATCACACGAATGAAAAGTCGGTCACTTTGGAAATGAGCAACCGCTGTGGATGTTAAGCCAGTCTTCCTGGGGTGCTCTCTGGGGCCAGAGGGCATCTCCTTGTCTCAGGGTCCAATGAGGAAAGCCACATTCTGCCCCAGCCTCGAACAGCCCTGGAAAGACAAAAGTGCATTCATTATCTGTCAGCATAATTCAAACCAGATTAAAACGCACCCTTCCTCCCCAAATGACATGAGAACTCGATGCCTAATGTTAATGAATTATGTGTTCCTGGGTCTTTTTTTTTTTTTTAATTCTATCTTCATTTCTCATCAGCACAAAAGAATGTTCTCTTTCTGACTTTACCAGAAATGACACTTAACTTGTGCACGAAAAGCTAAGATAAGTTTCTAAGTAAAGGAAGACCCATCATTCTCTCGCTGTAGGTTGGCGGCTAAGTGGGGAAAGCCATCTGCAATCAGAATGGACCACATCCTTCCCATGAAAAACCCGCTGTGTTTGTGATACTCTGTTGTCCCGAGCCTGTTCCCCCAGCATCCCTGAGGTCAAAGGTCAAGTTCTTCCAGCAGCCATGAGTGAAGAGGTCACCAAGAAGGTTTTCTGATTCATCTAAAAAAAGCAAAGGCCCTTCCTCAAAGTGTCCCTCCACCCCAGCTCACACTCCAATAAGAAGAAAGGGGTATATGTGGGGGAGAACCATTAGGTAGGTACTGAGTGTGAACATGCATAAGGAAGAGCTCAGAGCAGCAGCATCAAGTGGGAAACCAGGCAGACAGCCTCTGGTGTTGGCTTCCCTCCCCTCAAATGTCATCAGGAACCAAAGTCCGTGGACCCCACCTTGGGTCCATCCCCATTCATCTTTGTGCACTCACCACATTAAAAAAAAAAAAGAAGCTCTATTGAGATAAAATTCAGATACCATACATTTAAAGTATAGCACACAATTCAGGTGTTTTTTTTTTTTTTAATATATGCACAAGGTTGCACAACCCTTCACCCTTTTCTAATTCCAGAGCATTTTCATCACCTCCCCCTAATCCAGTCATTCATCACTTCCTAATTCTCCTTCTTCCCAGTGATCACCAATCCACTTTCTGTCTCTATAGATTTGCCAGTTCTGGACATTTCATATAAACAGTCATACAAAATGTGGTTCTCTGTGTCTTACTTCTTTTACTTAGCTTAATGCTTTCAAAGTTCATCTGAGTTGTAGCATGTGTGTGTATACTTCATTCCTTTTCATTTTCATAGCTGAGTAATATTCCATCATACACCATGTTCTGCTGATCTACCCATTAGCTGATGGACGCCTGGGTTGTTTCTACCCTTTGGTTATTGCAAATAATATTGCTATGAACAACTGCTGTGTACCAGGTGTTGGATGGACATATGTTTTCATTTCTTTTTGGTCAATACCTGGGAGTGGAATTACTGGGTCATACAAGAACATGATGTTTGAGGAATGGCCCCACTATTTTCTGTTTTCTGCATGTCCTTTTCTGGGACCACACTGTGGCCTCATGAATGGTCTCTTTAGTCCCAGTGTTGTCCCCTCCCTCTGCTCAGGTCTCCTCACCCCAGCAGTAGGAAGCAGAGTCTCTCGCCCAACAGACACCTTTAGAGACTGTATAGGAAGCCAGAGGGATGGAGTCCTGTCCAGTCAGCTGATGTTAAAGCATCAGCTGGGGCATGGCTCTCACTGCTGGAGCATTCATTACACTCGGAAAAAAGCACAGCTTTGGTCCAGAAGGTTCAGAGGTGTCTTCCCTGATCTTCCTCCCCTTCTCTCCCCATTGATTATTCTCCAGTCACTGTGGCCTTCCTTGGTCACCAGCTCTTTCCTGCCTTGAGCCTCCACAGATACCATTTGTTTATTTTTTTAAATTTATTTTTAGTTAGGGGATAACTGCTTTAAAATATTGTGCTGGCTTCTGCCATACCATGTGAATCAGCTGTAAGTATACATACATCCCCTCCTCTTTGAACCTCCCTCCCACCGCCCCCATCCCACCCCCCTAGGTTGTCAAAGAGTGCTGAGATGAGCTCCCTGTGCATAGAGCAACTTCCCATAGCTATTTCACATATGGTAATACATATGCTCTAATGCTACACTCTCCATTCATCACACCCTCTCCTTCCCCCCAGCTATGTCCAAAAATCTGTTCTCTATATCTGCATCTCTATTCCTGCCCTGCAAATATGTTCATCAGTACCATTTTTCTAGATTCCATATATATGTGTTAATAGATGATACTTGTTTTTCTCTTTCTGACTTAGTTCACTCTCATACCATTTATTTTGCTTTCTCTGCTTAGATTAGAACATGCCATTCTTCACAAAGCCAGCCAAATGAATGAGTAAATAAATTGAATTCAGTATATTTAATATATTAACTTGCTCAAGGCCACGCAGGTGGTTGATGGCAGACTCCCCACTGGATTCTTGTATCAAAGGCTTTCTCTTGTTTGTTTGCTTTAAACCTCTCCTCCTTCTAGGTGACCATCTAATATATCAACCTGTATTACAGACCTTTCTATTAACCTCTGGATCAAGCCTTCTTGACCTCAGCACTGTGGATATTTGGGGTTGGGTAATTCTTGGTGGAGGAGGTTATCCTGTGCATTGATGTGGGGCATTTCTGGATTCCTAGCTTCCATGCACTGGATACCAGTGGCAACCCCTGGCCCCCAAACGTCCCAGCTGTAACGACCCAAAACACCTCTGGCCATTGCCAAAGTCCTGCAGGGCACAGAATCGTCCAGTAGAGAACCACTGCTCTATTGCTCTTATCTTGTTCAATGAATGTTGGAGCTGAGACTAGTCAAGGGCCTTTCCCAACCCCCACTTACCAGATAGAATTCTACTCAATTCCCCTCCTTAAAAAAAAAAAAAATTAAATACTTATTTAGGATTTTTAGGTGCAGCATGTGAACTCTTAGCTGCGGCATATGGGATCTAGTTCCCTCTCAAGGATCAAACTTGGGATCTAGTTCCCTATCAAGGATCAAACTCGGGCCTCCTGTATTGGGAGTGTGGAATCTCAGCCACTGGACCACTAGGGACGTCCCAATTCCCCTTTAATAAGGCAAGAAATGAGACCTTCTGTGAGTTTTAGAAGAAATGTGAACAAGGTTGAAAATCATAAGAGTCTGGAATTGATCCACAGTAAATGAGAATCTTTGATATGCCGGATTCCTCATTCTTTCAGAATTTTGGTCCATAAATACCAACTTGGTGGGATCCTAACCCTCCTGGATCAGATCAGGTAGGCAGGAGTCCCTTGAGCCATTTCCTCAAAGTGCTTTTCTGGGCAGTCTCGATCATCCTTTTCAGAGATCAGAACTTCAGAGTCACAGGAGGGGGCAAGAGATGAACAACAGAAAGAGACCCTGTGACAAAGGGGTCCATTTTAAGTGCTCATGTTCATGTTCAACAGCTTATACCTCCCTGCATCCTCAGTCTTAGGACTGAGTCTGAGAAGCTGAAATGAACATGACTGCTCCAAGCCAGTGACTTTGCCCAGGATGCTCCCTGCTCCTGCAGTACTGTTCAAACTTGGATGCAACCAGGGGCTCCATTAGTAACCCCCGGGAAAATATGAGTCTTCTTAGCTGGAGATGACCAAATAACAAGATTCGTCTTTTTCCCCCTGGCAGAATCAATAAATTTGCATGATGCATATTAAATGTTTAATTAAAAACCCAATGCAAAAGCATTTTCAGGAAGTTATAAAAGGCCTTTGGAGGAGGTCTGGAAGCCAGGGGTTCTTGGAAGTTTATCAGGCATGCTGCTTCCCATCAGACGCCAGGCTTCATCTTTGTTTTGTTTCTCTCTGGTGCCTGAGTTGTTTCGCTCAGAGGACTGCTAACACGACAAAGGGCTGAGACTTTAAGGGTCGAACCACCAAACTCCCTCCAGCCAGAGTCCATCTCCTTGCCTTGCCTGCAGGGGGAAGGGAGTTAGGTGCAGAGCGCAGAGCCCATGCTGGAGAAACATCAAGATCCCAAGAGCAATTTGAAGCTGAAGGGGAAAGTGCTTAGAGACAGAATTCCTCTCCTTTGGCTGTAATTGCCAGTAAGACTTCCTGGGGCCTCGGAGCTGAGCAGAGAAGCCGGGCTCAGATGACGCACCCCAGGTACTCTGACACTGAAGGATGAAACCTTATTTAGTAGCTGTATTAATTGAATCCTCACTTCTCGTGGATGGATGGAATTCATATCAGGATGGCCCCTCGCTGCTAGAGATGTCCCTTGCTGCTTGTCTCTGCCCTCCAAAATAGGAACTCACTTCATCGCTGATTTTTTTCTCCTCATTTACTCATTCACTCCTGCATTTGTTCACGTGCTTGCTTCTTCCATTAAAGCTGATTTTGAACCTCCCAGGTAGCCTGTGCTGTATGTGTCCTAAAGTCAACCCTGATCTAAACACCAGGCACTGTTCTAAGCAATCTACATGCACCGTTGTCTCTAACCTCCAGGAGTCTTTTGAAAGCAGAGGGTTTTCTCCAGCCAGAAGCAGGAGGTGAAGTTGGACAGATGCAATGCCCAAGAAGGATTTGACCTGCTGTCATTGATCTGAAGATACCACTGGGGTGGGGGAGGGGGTGTGATAAGGAAGGTGGGTGCTCCCCAGCCGCGGATCGTGGTTCCCCCCGACAGTCGGACCTCATTCCCACCGCTACAGAGAAATTCATTCTGCCAACAAGTTGAGCGAGCTTGAAAGCAGATTCTTTCCCAGGACCTCCAATGAAGTGCTCGGCACCCTGACTTTGGCCTTGGACGAGCCCCTGCACAGCTGAGCCCACTAGGACTCCAGACCAGCAGAACCGTGGGGTCACTGGTGGGCGCCGTCTCCAGCCGCAAAGCCCGCCGTCTTCGCTGTGCAGCGCTCAGGTTACCGTGGCTGATGGACTTGTTTCAGCCTCACGATGAGCTGCCAAGCTGAATATCGTTCTCTCTTGCTTACAGGTGAAGACACTGGTGTTCAGAGGAGTTAAGCCCACACAGATTATGGTGAGGGTGGGAGGGAGAGACTCAAACCTCATGATCTGCTGACTATATTTCCGAGGTTTCTCGACCTGTCCATTCAACAGGCCTCACAAAGGTCCACGGTGGGTGGACGAGGGGTCATCCTCTCTGTGTGACCCTCTGGCACTGGCAGTGAAGGACCCCAGGGGTTGGAAGGATAGCCCTTTGGTGTGAGCAGAAGTAGCCTGGTGGGTCTGGAGCTGGATGGCACAGAGGTGGGGGCAGCAGGGAAGAGGGGAGCAGGTAGGAATGGAGGTGCCAGCAAAGGAGAGAAAATGGAGACGGCAGTGAGGTCAGGATGCGGCAGCTTTTAGTTTTCAGCCTCTTCCATGCACCCCAAAGGTCCAAAGTGGCAGCAGGCTCTGTGACGGGGCACAACCCCGAGTCCTGGGGAGAGGAACCAACCCCCACGCCGACCACTGACAGCTGTTGTTCAAGGCTGTCGCAGTCCCTGCTGGCCACAGCCGCCTGGCTGGGGTCCTGGGAGTCAGAGGTCACACATCCAAGTGCTTTGCCCTGGCCTGTGTGCTCCGTGGCTCACCTGACCCTTCCCTTCCAGAGCAGACCAGCTGTGTTCTGGAGAAAGATGAAGCTGAAGCACAAGGAGCCGGGCTCTGAGGCTTGACCTCTTGAGCATCTTTAGAAATCATAGTCATCGTTTCTGTTTTTGATTGTGACAGTGTTTTCTGCTCCTTACAGAAACGTCAGAAAGTACAAAAAAGGAGAAAGAATAAAGGGAAGAGAACCACTTAGAAACAGTGGTTGTTAGCAGGGTTTTCCTCTAAGTTATTTTTGTGGGTAATGAACATACAAAATGTATACACAAGTAAGCAGGTGTAAGATGAAAGGGCAGGATTGGCCTGGTCACTGAGTAGCTTTGAGACTATATCTCAATCAGCCACTTAACACTTAATCATGTGGTCAAGAAAGAATTTATTTACTTCCTTTATTGCTGCTGCTGCTGCTGCTAAGTCGCGTCAGTCGTGTCCGACTCTGTGCGACCCCATAGACGGCAGCCCACCAGGCTCCTCCGTCCCTGGGATTCTCCAGGCAAGAATACTGGAGTGGGTTGCCATTTCCTTCTCCAACGCATGAAAGTGAAAGTGAAGTCGCTCAGTCATGTCCGACTCTTCGTGACCCCATGGGCTGCAGCCTACCAGGCTCCTCCGTCCATGGGGTTTCCCAGGCAAGAGTACTGGAGTGGGGTGCCATTGCCTTCTCCTTCCTTCCTTTACTGAGGAACTTTAAAATACTTTGTAATTTTTTTTTTTGTAATATACATACAGCTTTGATCTCTACCTTTGTCCATAATGTCTGAATATCTGATCATCTCCACAAAAGAGAAAAAATGAGTTACCGGGCTGTGATGGTTAATTTCATGTGTCAGCTTGAGTGACCCGAGCTTACCTAGAGGAAACATTATTTCAGGGGGTGTGAGAATGTTTCTGGAGGAGCTTATTGGCATTTGAATCTGTGGACCCAGTAAAGTAGATGCCTTCCCAGTGTGGGTGGGCACTGGGGGGATCTGTTGAGGGGCTGAGTAGAAAAGGCAGAGGAAGGTGGAATTCACCTCCCCCCTAACCTGTTGCTTTTCTGAGCTGGGGTATCTCTCCTCACCTCTCCCTCCAGACTGGGATCTACACAGTTGGTTCCTGGGGTGCTCAGACTGAATGATACCTCTGTTTTCCTGGGTCTCCAGCTTGCAGATTATTGGAGAGACCGATAGGTATCCAATAAGATATATACACCTACTCTATGGGGTCTCTTTCTCTGAAGAACCCTGACTAATATCTCGGCTAATAGGTATACATATTTTGGGGTGACAAAGTATTTTCTACAAAACTCGTATCTGTCTCCCCACACAGAAATGTAATGTGTCACTAACATAATGTGCAACATCATTTTTAAACATCAACATCCATTTGAATGACAGCATCTCTCCTGGTTCAAGAGGGAGGGGGCATATGTATACCTAAGGCTGATTCATGTTGATGTTTGACCGAAAGCAAAATTCTGCAAAGCAATTACCCTTTAATTAAAAAATAAATTAATTAAAAAAAAATAAATGCACGCCAAAAGCCTGCCCTGGATCGTTTCCTTTGATGACTCCTCCACATACTTGTTGCACATGGTCCCCTGCAGCCCAACCAGGAACAGCCCTCAAGTGTCTCCAAATAAAAAATAAATAAATAAGTAAACAAAAGGATTAACTGGGCAACTCTCTCTTTATGGATCTACATTTTTTACAAAGATATCCATGTTCATGTAATTACACAGGACATAATTCAAACGAAGATCAAATGCCAAATAACCTTTACTTCAAAATATAGGGCATTTTTTGAGAGCTATGCTTAAATCTCTGTCCGTACACTTTTCCAGGTAACTATGTGTCCATAAGCTCCTACGCCTGGTTCACAGCTCAAGAACAGCAGGATCACTTAGCTGAATCTCTTTGGTGAACAAAAGAAGGAGAGGACGAAGCTGACTGAGGGTACGCTGCATGCTGCACTCTGCACCAGGCTCCACGGTGGATGTGATTTTTTTTTTTTTTTAGGTTGAACGAGGTACTCTTTTCTACATTTCTGCGCATGGGGAAATCAAGGTCAGAGTTCAGACATTTGCCAAGGCCGGTGACCAGGATTGCCCTGAGCAGAGAGGAGACCTGAACAGAGGCCTGTCTGCTCCCAGCCCCACGCTCCATCGGCACTGTGTCCCTTTGCCAACTACCCTAGAAACAGGTCCTGAAGCAGGTCACCGCCCACAGCAGCGCCCGCAGCACACAGGTAAAGTCCTTCCTCCCCGCTGGTTCAGAGCCCCCTTCCCTCCTGCCTTTTCAGGTCGGCTCCCAGATGGACCACCTGAACCCAGGCACCCATTTCAGCCTTGGCTGTTGCGGTGGTGGTGGTGGTGGTGGGGTGTCTCCAAACCGAGATGTCTGCCCAGAAGACCTGAGCCCCGGAATGAGCCGGGGGAACAGGGCATCGCTCGGGTGCTGTTCCTCCTTTCCTGCTCCACTCTTTGGGTCCCCAGAGGGGACTGTGTGCGCCCTGCCGTGCAAAACCTCTCCGGGGAGTGACACCTGCCCCAGAGGTCTCGCCTCCCTGCCAGCTGGGCCTACGCACGGCCACGAGTGAGTCACAAGTGAAAGATGGAAGCGTCTCCCCTGGCTGCTGGGCCCTGGGTCCCCAAACCACATCTCTGTTTTCATATATGTGTTGGGATGATTCAGCGGAAACTTCTGGTCAAACGGATCACCATAGCAACTTTCAGTAGACATCCAGCATGCAAATGAGACGGTGGAAAAGGCTGCTTTCTCCAAAGCCCCAGACCGTCCTCCTCGGAACCTGCCGGGGATTGAATTCTAGACCCTTTGAAGGTTTCACGCAGAGCCTGCGTCAAGGCAGGTCAGCACCTGGCTAAGTCTGCTGGTGTCTTCAGATGCTGAGGTGAGAAAAACAAAGTCCCCGCGGTGATTTCCATGCTCTGAACTGTTTGTCTCACAGGGAACACGTCTATGGCGGAGCTGGGGGTTCACATTTTCTCTGTGTCATTTACAAGCTTCAGGATCCTGGCCAAACTATGCAAACTCTTTGAGGGTCAGGATTTTCATCTGTAAAATGGGGCTACAAATACTTTATGATGTGTCTGAAATGAGGACTGGAAAATGTTTTGCATGTATTAGTTCCTCAATAAGTGGTAGTTACTGTACCACCCTCTTTGGACTTCATGAAGCTTATTTTCTTTCTTCAGGGCCCATCTTTAATCCAATGCCAGTTACATGAAAACTGCGGTGTTGATTGCTAGGGATGTAAATGTCATGTGGCATCTGCTCTCAAGGGGCTCGGGAGCTGCTAAGAAGAGGGTGAAAGGGGGTCATGAGCATTAGGCAGGGTGGGGGGGTCAAACAGGCTTGACTTAATCCTGAGTGAGCCCTCTCATTTAGAAAACTGTCCTACGTAGATTTCAATGTGAAAAGCCAATGAGGTGTTGGAGAAAGAGAAGTGATTTTATATTATCAACACATTATTGACTGTACGAGACAGGGATATCTTTGGCTACAAGAAACATAATAATTAATTAATGGGGATTTAGGCTTCCCTGGTGGCTCATCAGTAAAGAATCTGCCTGCCAATGCAGGAGACTTGAGTTTGATCCCTGGGTCAGGAAGATCCCCTGGAGAAGGAAATGGCAACCTGCTCCAGTATTCTGGGAGATCCCGTGGACAGGGGAGCCTGGGGGGCTACAGTCCATGGGATCACAAGAGTTGGTCCCAACTGAGCTACTAAACAACAATAAAGAAGGGTTAATGTTCTCTCTCACATACACACATACAAATACACAAACAATTCTGGAGGTAGTTGATTGATAGCAGTAGTTCAGTGGCTTATAGTTTTTAAGGTCACCACCTCACTGTCTCTGCGATTCTCATCTTTCCCTCCTTGCTATCACCTCCTCTTCCCAAGGTTGCTGCTGAAGTTCCAGCCAACATGTTTGCATTCCAAGATGGTAAAAACAAAAGGGAAATTGATGGTACCATTGGAATGTTTATAACTTATTTATGAGAAATGAGTCACAAAGCCATTCCTAGCTACAAGAGTACTGACTGAGCAAAGTGACTTTTTTTTTTTTTTTTGCATGATCAGCTTCTATAGCAGAAACAGATAAAATTGAAGGAGCTAAAGCAGTCAACCTACACTACCTGATATATTCCCTTCAGAGTCATTTATTTTAGGACTATCATTTAAATATGATTTGTACAGAATTTGTAATATAATTCTAGAATTGTGCAAAGTAACTGCCTCTACTTTTAAGCGTTTAGACGTGGGTAGGCACTCTTTGCCTTTCTCTCTGTAGTCCCAGAACACTGTCTTGCCTTCTTTCAAAAATCACAAGCTGAATAGTCGCTGCAGAGCAGTCATCATTTGCTCTTGGGTGCATGGACGGCACCGGCGAAAACCCTGCAGAGAGACAACGAGCTATACAAAAGCCACATTTCCTGACCCAAGACCCCTCGCCTAGTTGGGAGGCTACCGTTACACCAACCAGATGAGAGCACGTACACTGGGCTATCGCATGACGACTTTCAAGGTGTTTTCATACAGCCTCCCCAGCCTTCAAGAGCCTGATGAGAAGTAAGATTGGGTAGTCGCCTCATCTTGATGAAATGTCACGTCATCCCCCTTGACTGAGGACCCCAAGGAGGAAGCATGCGTGTAACCCATAGGGTCTGTGCTCTGCCCCTTCTCATAGCTCAGCTCCGATTCAGGGGTCCAGAGTTTGTGGGGGTGGCTGGGGAAGGCAACAAGGTCCTGGTGAGGTACGACAAAGGAGGCCCTGCTCCGGGGGGAGGACCTCCCGGCATCTGGGAGAAGCACACCCATGTGATTCTATCTGATCCACAACTTTGTGTCTCTTAGGTCCTGGCAAGAAGGAGTGGACCTGGGGAACCAAGAGGAATTTTAATAAAGGGAATGCTTACAAGGCACAGGAATACAGGGTACAGCGAAGTCTTAAGGGGAAGTGTAGCTTCCTGGGGCTTCCAAGCCCAGGGAGCCAGGACCACCTCCTGCTGCCTGGAAATGGCGTGTGATTCCAAGACTCAGAGGAGAAGGGGGAGGAGAGAGAGAAAGAGATGGGGACAGAGAGAGAGATACAGGGAGAGAGGAGAAGGGAGGAAGGTGGGAGAGGGAGAGGGCTGATTGACAGGGCAGCCTGCCTCTGACTCTAGCTGTAACCTTCAGTCAAGGACACAAGTGATCCGGTGGGGAGGGAGACAGGCGCACGCACAGCCCCCACCCCCCACCCAGTGTTACTCAGAGGCCTGACCCACATGGAAGCCAGAGGGCTTGGGGAGCTTGCCCACATGTTCATCTCTGCCTCCTGGAGCCTAGACCTGAGCAGAGAGAAGCAGAGGATGGACTTGGCGGGGGTGGAGTGGGGGTGGGGAGAGGAGGTGGAGTGCAAGAGGGACACAAAACTGAACCCGGGGAAAGAAGCTGCTAACACCCCTCCCCTGGCCCCTTGTGCGCCCACGGTGATCTCCACGGGTGAATGTTCCAGAAGCTTCTGCAGAGCCCTTGAGGATGGGGGTCCTGCGTAGAACACGGCCCCATGGCCACAGTGAGCTCTGCCTTCATGCTCGGCGCCTGACTGCCCACTCATCCTCACCATCCGGCTCAGGCTCTGAATATCCTGATGGAAGATCAGAAATAGTCTCAGTCGTGCCTCCTCTTAAACCGTCCCCCCGCCCCGAGTTACCCTCTGCGGACGGACACGACGAGCCAGTTTTGTCTCTGTGCCTTTTTCATTAATAAATATATGATCCAGGGACTTGCCTGGTGGCCCAGTGCCTAAGGCTGTGCTCCCAACGCAGGGGGCCCCAGGTTCGATTCCTGCTCGGGGAGCCAGATCCCACGTGCTGAGACCAAGCGTTCACACACCGCAACTAAAGATTCCATGTGCCACGACTGAGACCCTGCGCAGCCAAATAAACCCAAATAAGTACATATTGAAAAAGACAATACATGGAAAAGTAACTCACATGATCTAAACCGTAGGAATATATGGCTCCTTAAAGGGATCTGGGTGGAACGAATGGTGTGTCAGAAGGAGATATTTATATAGACTTCTTTAAATCACTCCATGTCTCAAATAGTAGTGCATGCAGGAACGGCATGGTTGGCAGACGGTCAGTGATATTTAAAACAAAGGGCGAGTGACAAAAGATAGGGAAAAGTGTGCAAACACATCAATTATAAGCGAATATATTATGTGTATGTTCATTTAATGATGTGTTTGCACTGGTGGGTCAATCGACTCAGTCACAATAGAGGCTACATACAGTAGCCACATCACAGGTTAATGTGTTTGTTTCAAGATAACAGAATGAAAGTGATGCTGGAAGATTCTGGGCCATTCTCCCAAGCTGCTCCTACCCCGAGGACGAGGTGTAGCTTCCTGGCGCTTGGGATAAGTGCTTTTGGGAGTGGCCAGGTGTGTTCTGGTGCCTGAACTGGAGCCTCAGCCTCTTGGAGGATCACCAACAATCCCAACATCAAGTTTCAGGTTTGGCAAGAGGCACATAAAAATGTTCTCAAGGTGCAGCGTTCAAGAAAAAACCGCCTCAGCCACCCAGGCGTCAAGGGAGATGGGCTCTGCCTCTCTTGGAAGGGTGGGACGTGGGCTGGGATTCTCTGGGAGCGGGTGTTGCCTCTGGCATGAGATGTGGGCCACCAGATAGCATCGCCTGGGACATTAACATGGCGGCAGAGAGCTCATGGGGTGTTCACGTGGGGCCCGATGGAAAGATGGAAACAGACCAAACAATTTTGACAGGGCAGGTTTCCACCCTCCACCTCTCCCTCCTTGTTAGCACCATTCTGAGAGAGACACAGAGAGCCAGACAGAGATAGAGAGACAGAGAGAAAAAGACAAAGGCAGAGATGGAGAAAGAGTCAGAGACAGACAGAGAGAGACGCAGACAGAGAGAGACCCCAGCGTGCGAGAACAGTCGTTCGTAGGCTGGGACACGCCAGCGGGTGGAGAGGGCCTCGAAAGCGAGCACATTCATTCATCCCATGGACACATCTTGAGCATCCTCATCTCAGCGCTGAGCCCTGTCCTCCCAGAGGTTTCCAAGCTGTGGACAGACAGACAAGGAAGTCTGAGCTTAGGACAAGAATAACACATCCTGAATGCCCCAGGGCTGGCGCCAAGTCGAATCTCAGTCAGGGCACAGGCCCTGGGTATCAGCAAAGCAGGTCGCCCACCCACTCCCCAACCACAGCGTTATTTTCCATTGATGGCAAATCAGTTGTTATCATGGGAAAAGCTGAACTTTGCTCATTCACTTCCAGCCTGAGAGTGTTGCCATTCCTAATTACTTGCAGGGTTAATTGTCATTTTTGATCTTCCAGTTCTCAGAGTCTCTAAAAGGTTGTGCATGGTCATGTATGGAAACACAGATCCCCCAAACCCGGAGGTTTGGGGGGATATTTCTAAGAGAGGGTGATGCCTGAAATGAGCTACTTATGCTTTACAACAAAACAGAGAAGGGGCAGACTGAGCGGAAGAAATAGCACATGGAGCAGCCTGGGTGCTGGGATCCTGGATCCATCATCCCAGGGTTTCCAAGCCATCTCTTCCCATCCTCCATCCAAGTTCCTGTTGGGATGGGAGGGGACAGCTGGCCGGGGCCCGTAGGGTGTCAGCGTTAGACGGCCCTGTACTGCACACGGCACAGTGTCTGGCCTTGACCGAGGGCTCCAGAAATGTTAGGACTGTCGCTGCCCCTGTGGTTCATTTATTATTAGAGACACTTGTCTCTTGGAAACGCAGACTGTTGATATTCCTGCTCCACAGTCTAGGAGGAGACCGCGTGGGGCAGCCAGGATTCACAGAGCCACACCCATTCATTTACCCAGCAGTCATGAAACACCTGCTCTGTGGAAGGTGCCGAGTCCCAGAGGAGAGCCTGTAGTGGGCCTCATCTGACCTTGGGCGTCCTGCCTGCAGAGTAACCCTCGAGGTAGAACCGGTTGGGGTTACTTCTGATTTGGACGGGAAAGCCCTCGGAGAACGAACGTGCACAGGGGAATGGTATTGGAGACCCAGAGGTTACGCAGAGAATGACCCTCGAAGCCATCCAGCTCCCCCAAAACAAAAGCTCCCTCTGCGAAACTCTCCCAAGTGAATCTCACGCTGAAGCCAGAGCACCGCTTTTTTGCTCTTTGCAAAACTCTCCGTCAGGAGCCTTCGTGTTGTTGCTGATGGTGCCTTAGGAAATGCTGAGGTGCCAGAGCAGGAGAGAGCCATGCATCGAGTGCCCACTATGTGCCAAGTCCTGGCATTTCAGACGCATGACCTGCTCTTGTCTTTTTAATTCTGGGTAGTTGGTGGAATTACCTCCCCAAATTATGGATGCAAAAACGGATGCCGACAGAGGTTAATTTTCTTCCTGGACATTCTAGAGCAGATCAGGGCTTTGTGAGAACTTTGCTCTGCTTGGCTTTATCCAGACCTTTCCTTCTCCTTCTGCTTACTGCAAAATTGGACCAGGACAGTTACCCTGGACTTCAGCCAAAGGACCTCTATGAAACCACAGAAAGGAATGGCCCCAAGCTGTCTGCACACGCTAACTCCTTTCTGTGGCCTTTCAGCAGAATGTGTGTTGTCCTGGGGAGAATCTCAAGTAGATTTGTGGCCAGAGAGGTCTCAACTTTTGACCTTGTAGGTCTGGAGTTCGTAGAAAGAACTGAGGTTGCCTGAGATGAGGGAAGGTGATTACAACAAGCGAGGTGGATGAGGCCAGAAAGCAGTGGAGCCAAGGAAATATTTGCTAGGGCAAAAGGTATCTGAGGACTCTTTAGAAGGTTCCAGTGGTCTCAGAGCCGTGGGATACATGCCCATTACATCATTACCCTATTTCTGGACACCACAGGCCCAGCCCGATAGCCTGAGAAGGAAACCAGCCTGTGTTCAGAGTAAATAGTTAACACTTCTGGGCTGGAAGAGATGATTATTCAAAAGTTGGTCCCCACATACAAATGCAAATGACATCCAAAGACACATGAATGCTAATTTCTCCAACGAAGTCTGTAGACAAATGCTAGTCATTAGAAACATTTCCGCGCATTTATATTAGGCCGTCCTCTAAAAGACTTTTCAGACAAATATGTCATCAAGATATTCAAAACCATGTAATCTTATCCAAAGTTTCATCTATCAACAGTACAGTTTTCATCTCTTGCAGCTGTGTGTCAGAACGCTGGGGGAGATTACTCAGCTGATACGGCCGAGCCGGGAGGGGCCGAAGAGAAGTCTTGGGGGTCTGCAGAGCACCCTGACAGGAAGATCTGGGTTTTCAGAGTGGGTTAGGTCTCTTGGCGACAGGTGAGAGATCCAAGGCAGATGACGGATGACCTCTAACAGGTCAGAGAAGAAGCACTCAGGGGTGTCTCTCTCCACCTTCCTGGCTTCTTCACGCACAAGCACTACCGAGATGACAGATTACCTTAGAAGCAGAGCGACTGGGAGCTTGAGATCCTGTCTGCACCACCTTCTTCTGCAAGAGAAAACCTCAGGCCCGAACACCGTTCCCGGGGAGGCTCGGGTGAGGGCAGAGGCTTAGGGTGAAGTGACAGGAGGACTCGGCGTTAAGCAATTTCTCTGAGCCTGTGAGCATGTGTGCACTCTTACCATCTCTCCTTTCCTTCCTCTCTCATCCCCTCTTCCCTGCCCTTTTCTTTTTGGGAAGGGTATTTGGTGAAAAGAGTGCCCAGAGGGAGGCTTTATGCCATCCCTAGGCCTGCAAAAGTTGCTGTTACTTGATTACTTCCTGGGGGACCATTTGTGGTTGGGTAATTGTATTTAGTGTGTGGCTGGTGGTGGTTTTTGGCAGCGATGGAAGGACATTTCTCTGTAATTACATATGTATTAAATGAATCTATTAAATAACTTATTTATCTGTTAATCCAGTTATTCATCAGCAGGGATATTCATCCATCCATCCATCCATCTGCTACTCATCGATAACAAAGTCTGAAGAACCCCCCACGTGGCACTACCATTAATCCCAGTTCTGTGGTCAGGGAAACAAGGAGTAGAGAGCTTACAAAATCAGACCAAGATCCCCAAGCTAATAAAGGAAATGCTGAGACAGATTCATCTACTCTCTGGTTCACTCCATTCAGTCCTCGGCCAACCATTTCTTGACTGCCTGCCTTGTCCCAGATACCAAGTCCAGGTACAACAGAAAGGTAAAGATGTTTCTAATTGGCCCCTGCCCTCAAGGAGCTCACATTCTTAAATCAACACCAAATGCTATGAAGCGGGCATGAGCTGTGTGCCCTGAAATAGTAAGCTGTAAGCTGGTGCAAAAATCCATCAGCTGCAGTGCCAGGGGACACTGCTGTGATTGAGGTCATGGGTCTCAACCATCCAGTTTCCATGGGGGTCCTGTCTGAAAGATACCTTGGTGCTGTAAATCCCATGCTAACAGCTGCTGCTTTGAAGGAGGCTCAGGAAAGGACAGGCAGGGGAATGCCCAGCCACTCTGTGGCTGGCTCGTGATGGCTGCACTGGTCCTCCAGACAATGCTTTGTGCAGCTGAGGGGGTAATCTGTGATGGATGCTGCCTGCTAACCAAGGCATGGAGGTTCCTATAAAGAACCACTAAACTGTGCAGAATATCCTCAGGGTGAGAAACAATGTGAGTAAGGACACCCAGGCATGCATGGTGATGGGCTGGTAGAGCAGGGTGGTTACACTGTTGAAGAACAGGTGTACCACGCGCTGGGGTGATCATGGAGGAACCAGGGAGACATCTGAACAGTCAGAACAAGAGCTCATGGTGAGGGGAATTCCCTGGAGGTCCAGGGGTTAAGGCCTTCCTTCCAGTGCAGGGAGTGGGGGTTCGGGGCCTGGATGGGGAGCTAAGATCTCACATGACTCACAGCCAAAAAAACGAAACATAAAAAATCCAGAAGCAATACAGCAGCAAGTTCAATAACTTTAAAAATGATTCACATTAAAAAAAACAAAATGAACTCATGGAGACTGGACTCATATGCCAGCTGAAGAGTCTGGACCTTAGGGGAGCCACAAAGTGGGCAAGGAAGATATATATACAGGTTCGTGGTTTGGGAAAGAATACTTGGCAGTGAATTGGCAGGTCCAGAGGCAGGAGCCCTGGTTAGTTGGTTCTTGCAGTTGTTTCAAAGGAGACCTATCTTAGATTCAAGGAGTGGGAACGTGAGATCTCACAGCCAACTCTTAAAGTATTTGAAAAGTAGAATGGAAAAGATGTATGATCGGTTGGAGTATTGAATGAAGGAGAAACAAGAGCTAAGCTCAACTCTCAGGCTTCAAACTTGAAATCTGTGTAAACAGTTACTTCTCAACCTCACTAGGGACCATGAGAGAAGAAGCCAGCTTTGGGGAGTCTGAGAGGCCAATGGGATACCCCAGTGGAGACAAGGTATCTCAGTGGCAGTTGAAAATCTGGACTTGGAGTTCAGAAGATAAAGTACTGGTTGGCAATGGAAATCAAACGACCCAGACAGGATGGCAAACAGGCAGCATGTGTGCCGCCGAAAGCCATTTCTGCACCCGGAGAAGGCATCACCAACTGCCTGATAGTTTTCCCCACTGAGCCTGGCTGCTCCAAGCACTGTGATTCAGGCAGACATGAGCAACAGATTGAAGCTGGGATGGAAGCTGAAATATTCTTGGTGACTGTCACAGACATGATGACTGAAGCCACGGAGGGGTTGGGAGTGCCCTCGGGTAGAAAGTGAACAGCTAGTGAAACGCACAGGTATTAAGGAGTGTTGACTTTGATGGACGATTCAAGTCCCCTTGTCACCACTTACTGGCTGTGTTAACTTTGAAGATCTACCTTAACTCCCTAGGTCATAATTATTGATTTGTACAACATGGATAACAACAGCACCTCATTGCATTCTGGGTAACATTACCATCACATAAAGTGTTTAGAACAAATGGATACATACATGATGCTCAAACAATGTTATTATAAATGCTGTTTGGGGGGTAAAGGGAAGAACAGAGGGACCTGTAAAAATCAAGAGGAGTTCCCCAGAGCCTACGCCAGCCCAGCGGACATCTTACCACCCTGAGTCATAGGAGATCCGCTGACATTTGGGAAGAATTCTAAACTTCACTCATTTCTCAGACTTGCCCTCTGTATTTCGTGAGCACCCTGGTTCCTGCTTCAACTCAAATACACTTTGGGGTTGGAATCGCTGCATCAATAGTACCGCCTCCAAGTTTTTAACAGTTCCTCTATGTGGATTTTGGCAAAAGAGGTGGATGCTTTGATTTAGCCCAGTGGCCACTGGATCTAAACTTCCTCTGAATGGACAGATGTTCAGTCACAGCCCAGGAGGAGAGGCAAGCGAAGTTCCATTCTCTCCCAGCAAGAAGGCCCTTTCTAGTTTAGGTCGCCATGCGTGTGTTACCTGAGACAGCCCTTGCGACCTGTCTAGCAGAGCATGTTAAAAATAAGTACACACATATAATTTGTTTATTTGCCTGCTTTGCTCTTTCCCAATCACTGTCCTCAATCAAAAGGCAGTTGTGGCCTTTTGGGTGTAGTACAGCATATAAAGTGTTTAACAAAGTGCCCTCAAATTTATGTAGCAAGCATCACATTCATCTGGGTAAATGAAAGATTACGTTTTCTGAGCTGCCTCTCTGCCTGCCCTGCCAGCCTTTCATAGTCTTTGCCAAGAGACTGGAACTGCTTCCTATGGGCTTCCCAACCACAGAGTTGTTGTGGGTGTGTTATTATGTATTTACTTTGGTGGGGGAAGAGGAGGTGGTTTTTTCACGTAATTTTTCGCTATAAATGTGATGGTAAAGGGTAGTACCCCGAATGCAAAGGTCACACAGTTTCTCGGCCCGAACACAGAACTTGCAGTGACCTCGCGGTGAGGGCGCGGCGCCCTCCGACCGTGAGAGAGCGACACACGCTGAGGAGCTCGAAAGCCAGCTG
Organism: Giraffa tippelskirchi; assembly: GCF_054371585.1. NCBI lineage: Eukaryota > Metazoa > Chordata > Mammalia > Artiodactyla > Giraffidae > Giraffa > Giraffa tippelskirchi. Next base: position 54,087,391 of record NC_137281.1, on the reverse strand, counting down.
GTTTCTGGTATGATCTGGAAGCCGGCAATCTGCTGTTGGGCTTGGGACGGTTGATGTCTTCAGAACACGGAGTCAAGGACGTGTTTTGGTCTCTCCTAATTCCCTGCTGGCGCATTGGGTGGGGATGTGTGTCTGTCTGTGGGAGGGGGTCTGTATCTGCTTTTGACCTTGAGCGTGCGTGCGTATGTTTTGGTACCGAGGGGGAGAGAGAAAAAGCCAGGAGATGAAGAGGGAGAAATAAGACAGGGTCAGGATAAGAGGACCGGAAGTCACAGTGGTCTCAGGCAGAAGATGGCCCGGATGATGCATCCCGTCATTTGCCCTCTGGTGTCTATGTCTGGCGTGGTTCTAGGTTCTGGGCATCTTACCGTCACCAGCCGGACAGACTGCCTGGTCTCACAGATGTTACTGCCTAATGGGGGGATGCTGATAATAAACCAGTGATGAAATCAGGTAATTTCAGAGAAACTGGCTGGTTCAATTACAGATGGAAATACTGCCATCCTGCTCAGCAGGGCTGACTGTCTCACGCCTGGGGTTGCTCTTATCTCTGAAGATTCCTCCCCGAAGTCATCTCTGGAACACCTTTGTGTCTCTCTGTGCAGACAGACAGGCTTCAACTTTGACTCAGATCACTCCATCTCACTTTCAGGTTGTTTCTGTAAATTCCAAGTCAGTGGTTGTCAGCATGGGGTGACCTCCCCTGTCCCCTACCCTGCCCCCCCAGCCCTGGGTACAGCCGGAAATGTTTGGAGTATTTCAGGCTGTGAAATGTCGGGGATGCTACTAGAATCGACAGATGGCCAAGGAAGCTGTTAAGCACCGTATAAAGCACGGAGCAGCCCCCAAAACAAAGCACCGTCAAGTCCCAAAGGTCAGTAGTGCTGAGACTCTGGTTTACAAGTTTATTTTCCATCCCCTCCTCAGTGACAAGGCATATTTTGTTCTTTACTGTATCCGTAATACTGACATCTTGTAGGTGCCGATACACAATAGGCGGCATCAAGGGCTTGCTGAGCGAATATCTGATACAAGCTATTGCTTAGCAGCCACCTGACTTTGAAAAGCCACCGACTTTTCTAAACGTCAATAGCTCCCCTGACAAAGAATGATCTGACCCAAAAGCCAACAGGGTTGAGGCTGAGAAACCCTGACTCGCATGAAGCTGGGGTCTGAGCTGATACCCACAGGACCAGGGCTGGTGAGCGTGTGCTTAGGTGGGCACGGCAGTGGGATCTGCCCTGAAGCCTGGCATGGCCCCTTGGGAAAGAGCCCTCCCCGCAACCCCTTGGCTCTTTCCCCAGGAAACTTGTCCACACCGCAGACAGTGAGCTGGAAACTAGCAGAGCCTTCACTGGGGGCTGCCAGGATGGGCTTCCGGCAGAATGACTCATGAGAATCCAGGGGCTGGGGAGCCCTTATGGTGCCAACATCCTTACCATCCTTACCATCTTAGGGCTCATCCTGGGGAGATGTGTCCCCAGAAAACCTTAGCCACCCAGCCGATCCCTGCTCAAGAGCATTTGTTAACAACAGGTCTCCAAATGGTGCACAGAAGCAGCCTGAAATGTACTCTGCCTGTCAGTTCTGCCCTGAAACCACTGTGCAATAACGGGAATCCACTTGCGATCCCCCAGCGGAACCGCACCGAGGCTCGAACCTGAATGGGCTGATTCCTGTGATGTCTGAGGCAAGGGTCTGGGGGAAGGAAAAGAGAAATGAAGTATCTGGGAAATCGGAGACATTGTTTTAAGACAACGGTTTTTTTAGGGTGTCTGATTTACTATTCAACTGTGCGCAGCTGCTGTTCGGAAAACGGGACGTGCGCCAAGATGAGAGCTGGTGGGGAGGGTCGAGGGGGAGCCGGGATAAAGGGATCCGCGGCGGTGTTTGCACACTTCACGTGTTGACTCGACTTCAAAAAAAAAAACGCCTGAGCTGCTGCTCCTTCCTGAGAAGCCGATGCCTGGTGACCCTCGAGTTGCCATCTATCTGCTGAACGGTGGCTTCCCACCTCCGTAGCTCTCACCTTCTCTGTCTTCATTAAAGAGACCGAGAAGACTGCCCTGCCCTCACAGTGCACATTTTTCAAATCATTGCTTCAGCAACTGTTGCCTCCTTTTTCTTCTGTCTTCTTCATGCTGGCGTCGAGATGCCCACACGTTGGTGCGGTAGTTTTTGTTTTTTTTTTAATTCAGGTAAAACTGGTATAACCTAAACAAAATCATTTTTCAGCCCACAACTCTGTGGCATTCTGAGCATTCATGACGCTCTGTGGCCATCATCTCTTTCTAGTCCCAGAATGTTTTCAACCCCCCAAAGAAACCCCACATCTGTGGAGCAGCTACTCCTCATTTCACTCTCTCCTAAGGCCCCTGGAAACCACAGACGTGCTTTCTGACATTATGGATTCACTCATTCTAAATATTTCATATAAATGGAATCACAAAAGACGTGCTCTTTTGTGTCTGGCCTCTTAAGCATTTTCAAGGCACAGCCATGCTGTAGCCTGTGCCCACACTGTTTCTTTTCATGGCTGAATACTATTCCATTTTATGGATATGCCACATGTCACACTTTGTCTATCCATACATCCGTCCATGGACATTGGGCTCCTTCCACCTTTTGTCTGGAGTAAATGGTGCTCCAGCAATAGTCACGTGTAAGTATTTATTAGCAGACCTGTTTTCCATTCTTTGCAGGTAATACATCTAGAAGTGGAATTGCTGGGCCCATGATGTTTAACTTTTCAAGGAATCAGAAAGGTTTTTTACGGCCCTCATTTCCCAACCATCCTTGGTACCCGATCAGCTAGTAAGTCCCCCATCCAGGAGGAGCCCAAGGCTAACCCTGACACACCCCCTGAGACGTGCTGGTTCTGCCCAGGAAGAAGGAGGCTGAAGAGAGGCAGAGGCCCCGTGGGTGCCCCTCTTTTCTCGGTCCCCACAATAGTTAACTACCCACTCGACATGACACTGGGTGCTCAGCCCCATGAAAACCCCATGGAGGAGGCATGACTTTATCAATCTTTTAAAATGAAGAAACAGGGATTCAGAGAGATGAAACCAGTCACCCAGGGATACACAGCTAAGACATAAAGAGGCTTATTAGGTCTAAAGGCATAAAAAACCCTAGAGGCCTATTTAGACCATTTCACCAGGCTCAAAAGGCTGCCTAAAGCAAGGCCCTTCAGGAAGAACTGCCCTCAGCTTAAGTGGAAAAACCCCTTCCCTTTTGGGGGGGAGTCTAATCCAAACACTGAACCCAGGCAAAGGGAGGTTTCCTTCAGCCCAGGTGACAAAGGAAATTAGGGACGGGCTTTTTCTGAACGACCATTCGGTGACCTCTGTTACAGGCAATGAATTCTCCAACAGCCACACATTCCTTGCCCCAGTCCAGTTTCCTGTCTAGAGTTTTACCCTAAGGGGGAAACAGCTACCTTCATCTAGCCTTCTCATGGGCTATTCATTTTAGAGAAGAATAAAAAGGAGCAGAAAGCACCATGTCTTTCTAAGCAGTCACCTTTCCTAGCACGGGCTAAGTTCTTATGATCCACTCACACGAGTCTTCCAATGGCTCTGTGAGTTTGGTGGGGATGTTGCTTTTCTTGGGATGAGAAACTGACATTCAGACAGGTTGAGACACCTGCACAGAATCTCCAGGCAACAGGTGGAGGAGACAAGCTTCAAAGTGAGGCTTTTCAGAATCTAAAGTCGGTGGAATGCAGGCACTCTGCCAGGTCCCCTCCTGATCAGTCACCTCCTATTACTGGCTGTCCCGGGCCACTGGGCTAGGGGCTTTCACACATAGCCTCGTTGAAACTGCACAAACTTCTAGTTAAGGCTTGCCCACGCTCTCACAGCCAGTGTCAGCCAAAGACACTTTCATGGGGCTACTTGATGCCAAAATCCCGTGGAGTCTCCCTTACTGTTCCATGTCCTTGGCCAACATGGCGCTGAGCTCATCCCAGGATCAGGGTCCAGGAGGGACAGCCGCCAAGGAGTCCTGCTCAGCTGCATTGTAAACTTCTGACAACCCCTTCTCACTCTGACTCCAGTCAACCGTTTGCTGTGGAGCAAGTGGCTGGTCCTCACGTTAGGACGGAGCTCTCGGGGAGAGATGGTTTTCAGAATTGTTTGCGGTTAGTAATTTTCAGGGAAACTGTTCTGAAGCGGGGTTTGCCTCGGCAGGAGCAGAGGTGTCATGTGTCTGGGTTAGGACATGTGAGCCAGCAGGTGTGGAGACGGACGTGCATGTCCTTGCTCAGGCACGTGTGTGCAGCCGAATGGGCACCAATCACGTGCAAGTGAACGTCTTGCCTGCAAGGGTGGTGGGTCTATCAACGTGAACTGCTCTGAGTGTCTGTGCAAGCGTACTTCTGAGCACACGTGTAGCAGGTGGGCTATCAGGAGAAGACGGAGTGGAAGACTCCAGATGGAGGGTCCCCGCTAGGACTGGTTCCTGAGTACCTTGGGCTAGAAGAGTCATCTTGGGTTCTCTGGGGGGGTGAGGGGTGTCTCCGTGTGTCCACAGGGATCTTCTGCCTGGAGGAAGACAACCCTCTCCTGGTGCTGACGACCTGGCTCCCTGGGAAGGGTTTCCATCCGGCCTCAGTCACTCCATGCTTTGTTTGTCTCTTGTGACCTCCAGCCCCTCTTTATGTGGAGTTCCAGTCTTCCCCGTGGCCCCAGAGTGAAGATCTCCAAGCTCAGGCCAGTAGGGCTTCTCCAGGAGCCCTCTGGCAGGCAGAGTCCCTGCCTTCACTTTCGGATTCTGACTCAGAAGGTTTGGGTTGGGGTCCAAGAACCTGCCTGTTAACCAGCTCCCGAGCTGGTTCTGATGTCACAGACGGTGCTGGGGGACTCTCTGGCTTGGAGAACATGCGGGGGTTGACTGACACTGTCTGTCCTACATGTCGAGCTCCAAGACGCTGTCTCCACCAGGCTCTGTGACTTCACTGGGGGAGCACGCTGCCTTGAAGCCACAGCATCCTGTCCCGAGACTGACCTTCATTCAACTCGGAAATCAGATTCTGCTTCTGCTTTCCCCTGAGCAACTGCAGACACAGTCTCAAATGATCCTTTTGTGACGGGCCTGCACCATCCGGTGAGGAGATAAGCAAACCGTCTAGCTGTGTGCTCCTCCTCTGAAACCAGTTGCACAACAAAGAACAAGAAATCACGTGCTTCAGATTAGACTCAGCAAACCCCTCTTTCCTGGAGTCCACAGAGGCCACTGAATTTAAATACATTTTCAAAGTTAAAATTCCACCTTGCTCAATGCACAGAGTGGTCTTTCAGAGTGAGGATTTATAATAACAGTGATGGTCTTCTTCCCCACTGGAAGTGACTTTCTCAACTTCCCACGTAGAATCGTCATGTCAATTGGAAGGTTCTTCTTCTGTTTTTTTTTTTTTTTTTTTTTTTAACTTTTTATCCTTTTAACCTCTCTAAATAGGTGAAGGTAGGCTGGCTTGCAAAACTATTTGGCAATCCATTTCTTCATCCTCATCAACCAAATTCTGATTTCATATGACATTGGAATGCAGCCTACAGACCCTAAAAGAGGTGTGTGTGGGAGGGGGAGGGGAGACTTATTTGACAGTGTTACAAGGAGACAAGCTCGAAGCAAACATTTGACACTCCAGCCCTGGAATGCTGTAAAAATTTAATTAGGTGGATCCATTAGTCATGCCCACATGGAGGTTTCATACGGGACTTACAAAAATGCAGGCTACTGAAGGGAACATTCAGCCCTTCCTGTAAATGCCATTTCCCTCATTATTGGGAAATGTGGTCTCGGTGGGACCAGCGAACCAGGTTTTGTATTTACAAAATATGGTTAGGACAAGATTAACAGTGTCGACTGAGGGGGTGTTCAAATCCAGGTAAGGAATGACTTTTTAGAAGAGAGTTTGAGGCTGAGAAACGATTCTGGAGCCCACTGCCTTTCATCTCCCTGACATGGATTTTTATGTTTAAAGGTACTTGGAATGATGTTACGTGGTTGACTTTGATGGGACAAGCATGTATCTATTTATAAGTTGAAAATACATAGGCAGTCTTTCTAGTTCTAAAGGAATAGTTGGTGGCTGAATTCAGAAATCAAACTTTGGGGTTTCAAGTTCTGGGCTACTGACACCTTGATTTGCAAGTAGACATTTTCAATTTACAAATGGTATTATCTTGAACTTAAGTCTCTGCTTGGTCACTGTGGTTGAAAACAGATAGATGAGGAAGGTACTTTTTGCAGTTAAACATATGGTGATATTTTAAAAGACCCTTAGCTCTTAATCAGTATGAATCACATGAGATTGCCCACGTGACCATGGCACTGTTTCTTCAGAACCATGTGATTGGGTCTAAGAGGGTCTAAAGAGTCAGCTGAAAAGGAAAGGGTTTGGTGTGGTATAATATTATGGTTCTGAGGCCATGGACCCCTAGAGATTGACTGTAGATTGACTTGTCTTTCTTCATCTGTACGCATCCACTTCTTTACTCATGTTATGTCAACAAATAAGTATATCTATATATTCTGGATTGAGACATGAAGTTTAATAAGACACAGTCCTTGCCCCAGAGGAGGCCACTGTTTAATGGGAAAGACTGACTTATAAAAAAGTAACTACAGTGCAGTAATAACAATTATATTACTCTTCACTGAGTGCCTAGGACCAAGCAATTTACATACATTAGTTCATGTGTCTTTAAAAGTAACTCAGCAAGACAATATTTTCATTAAAAAAAAAATAGACAAAGAAAGTGAGACCCAGACAAATATAATAACTTTCTAGATACACAGTTAAGAAACGACAGAGTTGAGATTTGAATCTGGGACAGTCTAAGTCCCTTAAGCCATATTGCCTCAAGAGCCTCTGGTCAGTGTGATGAATGACTCAGGTCAAGAGTTAGAAGGAAACAGTGCATGGAGAATTCTTTAGAGGATTTCGGGGACACCTGAAGGATGAACAGACACTCACAAATCAGGCAGGAAAAGTTTTGGCATTGGGGAGGGGCGATTCTTACCACATTGTTACTAGTATTTTCTGGTCATTGCTACTTTTAAATAAACTTTAGTTTGAAATAAAGAAACTACTCTGTCTCTAAAAGCCCTTTGGTCTGATACATTTTTGTAGTCCTCTGTCTTTCCTAAACTTGCACATATAAAAATTTCGGGCATCAGCCATGGACCTACCTAATTGCTGGCTGGATTTGGGAACTACTTAGGCATATGTGAGCAGACAAAACACATGACTTTAGGGAGACTGAGTGCCACTGGCAGGAAATCAGTGGGCACGTGAAACGAGTAACTGGCACCGACCGAGAATGCCTATGAGCGAGGGACACGGGTATTCAGATGAAATGCACAACCCATTTGTGTTTTGGACGTTCAGGGATCTGAACAAGATAGACTTTGATTCTTTTAAGATTTTTTACATCTTTGACCCTGGAGATCAATCTCCATCTTGGTTGAAGAGTCACTGGGAGGGGGAAAGAGAACAGACTATATAACCTAGTTGACTCAGTTTTCATGCTTCTAAATTTCCTGGGAATGTGTACGTTTAGATTTATTCTGTAATCTTCCTCACTCTGATCTCAGTCTGTCACTTAAATTCAGCTGCACGTGGCAAGATTTTTCAAAAAATATTTACTTATGTACTTGACTGAGTCGGGTCTTAGTTGTGGCACTCGAGATGAACTTCTTTGAGGCAAATGGGCTGAGTTGCCCCCTGGAATGTGGGATGTTAGTTTCCCCACCAGGGATGCCCCCGAGTGTCCTGCATTGGAAGGCATAGATTCATAACCCCTGGACCAGCTGGGAAGTTCTAGGACAAGACTTCTTAAAGCAGACTGGGCAAAAGGAAAGCCAGATTCCCGCTGTGACCCAAACACTCAGAATTCATGTCTTAAATTGAGCTCCTCACCTATGAAATTCTAAGCAGCGTCTAATAGTAAAAAGAAAGTGGACCTTCTCCAAAGACAGTTTTCACCATCCAGGACAAAGTGATCCCCTGGCCTCTATCGTGAACGACCACATCAGGGGGACATAGGGGATTTGTGCTTGTCAAACCCTTCCCCTTCCTCTGGGGATCCCATCCCCCATGCCTATTCTTATGGTTCACACAGGGCTGGTTCCCTTGGGTCCTGCTTCTGGAGATGGCAGCCTTGACCAGATCCACGATGCTGGTATTCTGGGGCAAGTGATCTACCACTGATCCAAGTCTAGAAGTCTCAGATCTAGGACCTTTTAGAACTATTTGAAAAGAGAAGCTGATTCTACACAGGGCACTTCCCAGCTGGCTCAGTAGGTAAAGAATCTGCCTGCAATGCAGGAGTCTTGGATTTGATCCCTGGGTCGGGAAGATCCCCTGGAGGAAGGAATGGCAACCCGCTTCAGTATTCTTTCAGGGAAAATTCCACAGACAGAGGAACCTGGTGGGTTAAAGTCGACAGGGTTGCAACGAGCCAGACAAGACTGAGGGACTGCACACACACACACACACACACACACACACACACACACACACACACACACACACACACACACACACACACACACACACACCCTACAGGGAATGCTCGCTGTAAGGATGATTAAAGTCTGGAATTTCTGAGGCCATATTTCTACCTTGGGGGACCCAGGCAAAGAATGAAGGCAACACAGAAGTAAGTGAATTTGGGGCCAGCACAGAAGCAAGTTCCCAGTGACATGACTGATGTATCTGGATCTCGCCACGCCAGAAGCCAGTGTCACCACTGGAGTTCTCAAAACAGGAGCTAAGCCATGATTTTGATATGTTCTTAAGTTGGGTTTGAATTGAGTCTCCTGTCACTTGTAAGCAAGAGTCCTGATGCCATCTCTATTTAGCATGCCCCAGGCTGCTTCCAGATAACTGAAAACACATTAGGAAATTCTCAAAAAAATATATAAAAACTTATAATAATGAGTTCATTAGAATTTAAAATAGGAATGTATGAGTGGGATATGAATGTCATTAAAGCCAAAGAGATAGTAATAGGGCAGAGCAGCTGATTAAAATTAGGACTCATTCATGCCATGGTGATGGACATGATTCACTAGAGCTTGACTGTCCAGGACGGGAGCCCTGAGCTACAAATGCCAGCAGCATGCTTGAGAACTGGCTGGTCCAGGGGAACCACGCTGTTCAAGTGTAAAGCAAAGATTCTAGATTCAGAACACTCAACACAAACCAAAGTATGCAAAGTAGCTCATTAGTTGTTTTTATACTGATGACACGTCAAAGTTGAAAATGTTTGGGAAATAGGAGGTTAAAAAGTACTATTAAAATTAATCGCACCTGTTTCTTCTTTACTTTTTCACTTGTTACACTCCGGCTGCTGGGCGATTTAAAAGTACGTCTATGGCTTACGTTCTACTGCTAAGAACCTTGTTGCATGACAGCTATAACTGTTGCAAGGTTCTGCTTTATGGTGAATGGAAAATCCCAGTCCCTGAGCCTCTCACCCTGGTTTTCCTTATCTTGAACTAATGTGCTTGACCCTGGGGGATTAAAAAAAAGATGAATCAAAACCATTATTTGAATTGAGTATTGGAAGCAGCTCTAGCTTCACTCAGCTATTTGAAGCAGCTTCAAGATTTTCCCCACAACTTCTCTCTTCTGGACCGAATACCCACATCCTTCAACCACTTTTCATATAACCTGACTTCTTCACTTTCCTGTGGAACCTTCTAGTTCCCCTTAAAATAAGGTGTTCAGTGTTCTTCCTGGCTCACCTGCTGTCATCTAAGCACAGGCACTCTCTTCTCCTTGTAGGAGACTCCAGCTTTCTATTAATCTGGCCCCAGTGTTATTTACATCTTTGGAAACTGAGGCATCTACCAATGATTCTCAGAGGCTAATCCTCAGGCCAGCAGAGTCAGCACCACTTGAGAAACTACTCTGAAATGAGAACTCTCTGGCTTCACCCAAGACCTCCTGAGTCAGAGACTCTGGGAGTGGGACCCAACAAGTGGTGCTTTAGGAGGCCTTCTCATTCTCAGGTGCAAATGAGTGTGAGCAGGGATCCTCCCCAAAGCCTTCTCATATCTCTGTCTTTCAGCCAAGTTTCCCCCTGAATGGTCAGAGTGTTTCAACCATTCTGCAGCAGCATGCCTTGTGCTTCTATTAGTGCATCCTAATTCTGGCGCCTTCTGCAACACAGAAGCTGACACTTCTCACTGCCTTGTGGCAACTGCACATGTAACAGTTCTGCTTTCATCTTTATCCAGAGCTCCGATCTGAACCTTGAACGACACAGACTCCAAATCAGGACCACACTTCCCTGCATGCCTTCGGTCTTGCTGTTGCCTGGACCTCTGAGATGTTCTCAAAGCCCATCTCCCTTGCTCTGCGGATGCTTTTCCTGGCTACTCCACCAGGGCCTGCACCTCCACTGACATGTCATCTCTACCCAGAAAATCGGATTTAGGGCTTGTCACCTGAACTCCCATGCTGACAGCTATCAGTGTTTGATTAATGATTCCCTTCCTCCATGAAACACTGGTCCCTGAGTGGGGTGATTCTCCTCCAGGAGAACATTTGGCAAGGTCTAGACACATCTTCGGGGGCTTCCCAGGTGGTGCTAGTGATAAGAATCTGCTTGCCAATGCAGGAGATAAAAGAGACATGGGTTTGATCCCTGGGTTGGGAAGATCCCCTGGAGGAGGGCATAGCAACCCACTCCAGTATTCTTGCCTGGAGAACCCCACGGACAGAGGAGCCTGGCAGGTTACAGTCCACAGGGTCCCAAAGGGTTGGACATGATGAGCAACGTGGTACAGCACAGTAGAGCATGCCATCTAGTAGGTGAACGTCAAGGATGCTGCTAAATATTTCAGAGGCACAGGGCAGGCTCCCGCAACAAAGAATGATTTGACTCCAAATGTCAACAGTGCTGAGGTTGATAAACCTGCCCCAGATTGTAAATTCATGTCCCTTTGGTCACTGGTTTTATTTCTAGCCCCAACAGAAAATATAGCCTAAAGGAGATGCTGAGTAAACGTTCACTGAAAGACTAAGTGACATCTTCCTTACTAGAAGGAAACAGAAAAACCAATCAAGATCACCTGTAGGTTTATAACTTCCTGTTTTAGGAAAGAACTTGCCTGGGGAATAATATGGTTGAGGACATGGAAACTGTGTTTAATGAATAAGCTAGTTTTATAATTAGCATACCCATGGCTAATTAATACACGAGCTTCTAAGATACCTACAAAGTACTAAGAATTTGGGGGTTTCTAAGGTGGCCAAGCACTATATTACATCTTATTGCCCCACTTATTTGATGAGTAACATGATGTTTATTAGGGGCTTCCTTGGTGGCTCAGACGGTAAAGTGTCTGCCTTCAATGTGGGAGACCCGGGTTCAATCCCTGGGTTGGGAAGATCCCCTGGAGAAGGAGATGGCAACCCACTCCAGTACTCTTGCCTGGGAAATCCCATGGGCAGGGGAGCCTGGTGGGCTACTGTCCACGGATGGGGTCATAAAGAGTCGGACACGACTGAGTGACTTCACTTTCACTTTTCATGGTGTTTATTAACTGAGTGAACTCGGGCAACTGAATCTCTCCAGGCATCAGTTTCCTCAAAGCGGGTGTCCAGACGTTCCTCAAAGCAGGTGTCCAGACGCCGGCACTTCCCGGAGCCCCGTGATGGAAGGCGGGGGTGAAGTCAGAGGGTGTCTGTCAGGGACTCTGCGCAGTGTGTCTAGAGTAGCAGTGCTTGGCCTAGACTAATTACCCTGCCACAGGAGTTACTCTTTCCTCTTTCAGCTCTTACAGCGACCACGCAGGGCCAGTAGTAAGTCTTCATGTAATAGAGGACGGCTTCGGCTGAATCTCAGTCGGGCCAACTGGCTGAAACTGTATCCATTTTTCATCCATGAAGAGATCTTACTAGTGACCATGACTGATACAAAGAGATTTCACTCATCAACAAAAAAGTCTTTCTGGAAGCTCATCAAATACTGAAAAGGATGTTTATCAAACCGTCTGGCATGAGGATCCACACTGGCGCAGGAAAGTGCAGACATCCTTTTCAGAGGTTTCCAGTGGAGGGGCTCCTGGAGGGAGCTCGGATTCCTGTGTGAAGCCACGGTGTCTGAACTCTCGCAGGAGGCCAGCACACACGGACGGGAGTGTCCCACCCTGGGGCGAGGCCTGGGGGCTCGGGCGTGGGACCCTCCCGGGGCAGTATTTCCATCCATGCTCACCCGGTACAGCCCATGTGGACCGGGGGCCTGGTCTGCGGGGAGAAGGGCCCTGGCTGAGCGTCTCCCAGAGTGCAGCGAGGACTGGGAGCCAGTGAGTCATTCGGCCTTGGCACAGAGTCCCCAGGGCTCTTGGGGGAAACAAACAGACTTTGTTGAAAGGAAACCCTCCGATGTCCTAGTGGCTCCAAGTCGACTCTTGGAGGAGGCCCGTAACCACCCCGGGCCCTCTTCTCCTCTTGGCCTGGGGGCAGGGGTGGCTGTTTGGAGTTCAGGCCTTTGTTGTCAGCCTGGAACAAAGGCCCCTGACCTCGGCCGGAGAGAAATTTCCTGGGGCCTCATCAGGGGCGCCGGCTTCTGACTCAAAGTTTAGCCCACTCGCCACTGCTTGGGGAAACAAGGGTCAGACTGGACGCCCAGATTCCAATCATCTCACTTTCTCCATCTGGGGGTTGTCAGGCTTCTCCCTAACATCGAAAGCACTCTCACTTTGAGGGCTTGCTTTGGTGACTTTAGTTCTCCTCTGTTGGAGGAACTTCTCTCATGAACACACATCTTCATTATGCAGTGGTACCAGGAGTGTTGTCTTTTCTTGGCGGCTGTTGTGAGAATTTCTTATGGGAAGACACCCGCTCTCAGGAGAGAAGAATATTCAAAAAGGTGGGCTAGGGGATGGTAGGAACTGATTTTTCTGGGCCTGAATGTGAGCAGGCAGATGAAGACAGGGAGGGACTTGAGTGTTACTCCAGAGAGGGCCGGAAGAGGAAGTGAGTGTGGGACTAAAGCTGGTGGGGCCCCTGGCCATCTGCTGCATGACGCTCCCCCATTCCTATAACCACTGCCCTCAGAAGACTTTCGATGAGGGGATTTATTGGGGAAATCCCTTTTAAACATGGGCCTCTTGTTCAAGTTGTTGAGGGAGGGATTGGAAGCCATGTGCAGGCGCTTGTGAGCTCAGATGTGCTTGCTTAGTTGCTCAGTCGTGTCCAACTCTTTGTGTCCCCATGGACTGTAGACTGCCAGGATCCTCTGTCCATGGGATTTTCCAGGAAAGAATACTGGAGTGGGTTGCTGTTCCCACCTCCAGGGGATCTTCCTGACCCAGGGATCGAACCCAGGTCTCCTGCATTGCAAGCAGATTCTTTACCAGCTGAGCCACCAGGGAAGCTGGGGAAAATATAAGGACATGGCTGTTGGGGGAATTCACAGCAAGTGTGAAGGCAACCCTGGATTCTCGGCTATCCGTGGAGTTCGGGTTTGGGACTGATTCACACTAACTTCTTAGGTGCGGGGGCTGTGGATAACACCTGAGTTCCATCCCCGAGGTCCCTCTGCGAGACTGCATGGATGTGGCCACTGCTTTGGGCTTGGAGGCTGTGTACTGATGCCCTCTCTGATTGAGGGCACTGGGTGGTGTCCAAGGAGGAGGCCATGCACTCAGCGCGAGGCATGATCTGGTTCATCAGCTCTCAGAGCGGGGCAAGTGAACTGGGACAGGGGTGGCTGGCCTGGGGTGAGCCTTCCACTTGTTAACCCGCATGGAGGACGCAGCTCTGTGTTGGCCGCCGCCAGGAAACTACAACTTGTCAGAACTTCAGGCAAAGGCACGAGGTTCCAGCTCATTGGGACCCAATTCGCAGAGCAGCGCAGGAGTTGGGGGGAGCTGTGTTCGGCCCTGGAGAGATCCAGCAGATGCTGAGCGGGACTCCTCTCTGCAGAGCTCAAGAGCTGGCTGGCTCATCAGCCAAATGGGGCCCCGGGGAGTGCAGCTGATGAGGGCACCCACAGTGTTGGGAGGCGCTCCACTCTGCCCCCCTACCCCCGGGGGGCCTGGCCCCCTGCCAGCTCCATGTGGATGGGAGGGCTGGGAGGGGAGTCACACGCGGGGAACTCTTGCAAAAGACCCAACAGTGCTTTTGGAAGACATCCCGCCGTCACAAGCTGCGGAGGCTTCAGGGGGCTGGGGTGGTGGTGAGATGGGAGCTGGGGTCCGCCCCAGTGCTTGGTTTTTTTTCTGCCGTGCCCTCACTCCTGGCGGTGGGGGAGAGAGGTGCATGTAAACCTCGTAATCTGAAACAGGTTTCGGAGCTGCTCTGCCTGCTGGGGCTGGGAGGATAATCAGAGCCTCCCTCAGGCCGCATAAGGGCTGCCCGCCTTGGAACCCAGACACATTCCAGAAAGAAATGAGGGGTCTGCGTGTGCACGGTCAAAATATGTCTGTGTGTTTGAACAGAGCGTGTCTACGTTCAGCATGTGTGTGTGTTTGTTTTGAGCGCGTGCTTGTGTGCTAAGTCGCTCAGTCGTGTCTGACTCTTTGCAACCCCATGGACTGTAGCCAGCCAGGCTCTTCCATCCATGGGATTCTCCAGGCAAGAATACTGGAGTGGGTTGCCATTTCCTTCTCCAGGGGAGCTTCCCGACCCAGGGATCGAACTTGCATTTCCTGCGGGTCCTGCACTGGCAGATGGATTCATCACCACTGAGCCACCTGGGAAGCCTGTTTTGAGCAAAGACATATGTAATAAGTGTGTGGGAGGCTGTGCAAGGCCAGCGTTCTGGGTGGACACATGGGTAGTGAGTGTGTGCTTTCTTTGTGTGCCTGTGTGTGTGTGTGGCCAGTGTGTACATGTGCCTACACATGCTTCCATGTGTGTCCTCTGAGTCTGTGTGCATTGGGCCACATGGTCTGTGGCCTCCCTGGTGGCTCAGATGGTAAAGCATCTGCCTACAGTGCGGGAGACCTGGGTTCAATCCCTGGGTTGGGAAGATCCCCTGGAGAAGGAAATGGCAACCAACTCCAGTACTCTTGCCTGGAAAATCCCATGGATGGAGGAACCTGGTGGGCCCATGGGGTTGCACAGAGTCAGACACGACTGAGCGACTTCACTTGCTTTATGTGTGTCCTCTGAGTGTGTGTGCATTGGGCCACATGGTCTGTGGTGCATTTTGGGGGTCCGTGTCCTGTGTGTGCATGGACTGAGAATGTGTTGGTCCACAAGCTGTAGGCCCCGAATGCATCCATCATCCCAGTATGTGTGTCATCTGTGCATCCAGTGGGTGTGCGAGGCTGCTATGCCTGCATCCTTTGTGTGACCTCTGTGTGTGTATCTAATGTGCGTGTCCCTGTGGGTGAATGAATGAGAGAAAGCACAGGATTGTAGCGGTGAGTGTATGAGTGCCAGGCCCAGCCTACCCACGGCCAACTCAAGACGTCAGAACGTAGCACTGCATGCAGGGCCTTCTGGCTCACAAGCGCCCCCCCCAACCCCCTCCGTATCAGCCCCCTCGCCAGCCTGGTACCCCCCGCCCCTCCCCCATGGCTCCCTTGACTCTGATCCTATAGAACCACCCGCAGCTCCCTGCACAGGCCAGGAGCTCCAGCCTCTGACCTTGGCATGTGCTGGTCCCTCTCCTGGAATGCCTCTCCCCACTCCCACATTTCTGACGTCTCCTCATCAGATCAGATTCTGCCCAAGTGTTCACACATCTGTGAAACCTCCTGGATGTGGCCCTTAGAACCGACCATTTCCTACTCTGTCTCCCAGGAGCAGCGAGCATCTAGTCAGGACTATGGTTTTTCCAGTAGTCATGTATGGATGTGAGAGTTGGACTATAAAGAAAGCTGAGCACCAAAGAATTGATGCTTTTGAACTGTGGTGTTGGAGAAGACTCTTGAGAGTCCCTTGGACTGCAAGGAGAACCAACCAGTCCATCCTAAAGGAAATCAGTCCTGAATATTCATTGAAAGGACAGATGCTGAAGCTAAAACTCCAATACTTTGGCCACCTGATGCGAAGAACTGACTCACTGGAAAAGACCCTGATGCTGGGAAAGATTGAAGGCAGGAGGAGAAGGGGATGACAGGGGATAAGATGGTTGGATGGCATCACCAACTCAATGGGCATGAGTTTGAGTAAACTCTGGGAGCTGGTGATGGACAGGGAGGACTGGCGTGCTGCAGTTCATGGGGTGACAAAGAGTCGGACATGACTGAGCGACTGAAATGAACTGAACTGAACTGAACTGAACTCTGTCTTCCAAACAGGAGTGCAAACACATCCCCCACCGTCTCCTATAACATTTGAGGTGCTTACTCGCCTCCATGACTGTTTTCCGAGATGGTGACAGCTAGGGCGATGAAGACAGCATTGGCCTCAGCTCTTTCAGCATTTTTATAGCCCAGGCCAGCGACTAAACACAGTCTCATCCTCACAGCAGCCTGGTTAGAATGGGGTCTGCATCCTCACTTTAGAGATGGAGGTCTCCAGAGACTCTTAAGTATCGAGGCAAGAAGTGAACCTTGGATCTGACTTCAGGGCCCAGGCATTATGTCGTTACACCATTCCTGGGGTGGGACTCACTCTTCTGACTGATTTTTCCAAGAAGCATTTCAGTGCTTCCAATACACCAAGTGCTCTAAGCACTCAGAAATACAGCCCCCAAATTGTCCTCACAGAGCTTGGATTCTAGTTCTGGTCTACCCCAGAAGGCTGGGGTGAATGGTGTGTGTGTGTGTGTGTGCATGCATGTATGAGTGTGTTTGAGCTATGAGCAGGAAAGTCCCAGAATCCAGATGATCACACAAGGATGCTACCTTCGAGATTAGTTGCGTAAGCGCCAAGCAGAGGGGGTGAGACACAGACCATCAGAACAAGAACAGTGGTAGGCAAATAATGGCCCCCAGAGATGTCCTGCTCCCCAGAATCTGTGCTTGTTAGATTACACAGCAAAGGGCAATTAAAGTTGCGGGTGGAATTAAGGTTGCTAATTAGCTGATGTTAAGATAGGGAGAGTACCCTGGATTATAAGGGTGGGTCCCCTGTAATCACCTGTGTTCTTAAAAGTGCAAGGGAAGGCAAAAGAGGAAAGAGGTGATGTGATGGAAGGACTAGGCGTGCCACTCCTGGCTGGGAAGGTGGGGAAAGGGGCCTGGAGTCAGAGCACGTGGGGAGCTTCAGGCAGCTGGAAAAGCCAAGACCCAGCTTCTCTCCTAGCGCTTTCAGGAGGAACACAGCATTGCCAACACCTTGTCAGTAGCCTAGCGAGACTCTCGATGGAAGTTCTGACCTCCAGAGCTGTTACAGACAGGATGTGAGCTGCTTTGAGCCCCTACGTTTGGGGCGAACTGTCAGGGCAGTCACAGGAAGTGGACAGTGGAGCCAAGGTCTCAGGTGGGGAGAGACGGGTTCCTGTGTTGAATGGGACCTGCATGGCAGCTTAAGGGGCTAAAGGCGTGAGAGAGGGTGGAGCGCACTGGCCAAGAGGTGCCCGTGTGCCAGGTCCAACTGGATACCCCCGAGGTGATGGCCACCACCCAACGTCTGGGTGACAATGGTCAGTGACAGGGGCATTTCACCAAGCCATGGACCCCTGTTTAAGGGAAGCACACGGGCTATTATTCCTGCTGCTAATTTCAGAATAAAAGCGAGACCCACCAGGGACCAATGCCGCCACTCCCCATGACAACGTGAACTGGACCCCAAACCAAGGCTCCCAGAAGTGCTGTAGGCCAGACTCTGGTGATGGTGAAGCTCAGATCCTGTCCCAAGAGAAGGTCATCCTGACTCCACACAGACCCACTCTACTTGGACAGCGTCCTCGCTGTCCAAGAGCCATGGCCACTCAGCGGCGGCTGCATCAATAGCGATAAAATGAATAATTACACGTTTCCCATTTATGCTCATTGCTGGGGGCCAAGAGGAAGATCCACAAATAGGGCTGTTACCGAGGGAGCGCGTGGGGGAAAAGTGGACCCAAGCGGAGCAACGACCGGGGGTGGGCTCTGTGACTGCAATCAGTGCCCTGTGTAAACAGCGCTCAAGGGCTCTATCCGGGAGCTTGTGGTCCTCCATCTGAAATAGACAACTATTTTACACAGGGAGGCATGAGGCACCCTATTTCCAAGTCAATTTAATAGTCTAGTCTGCAAACAATCCTCTCCCTCCTTGTTCCAGGCGCTCCCCTTCTCTCTCCTTCTTGGCTGCGAGCCGGGTCTCCTCTCCGCAGCTGTGCTCACTTGAATGGTAAATCAAGCACCCTAAAAACCTCGTGGGTGGAAGGCTTTTCAGCATCGCCTGGGCCCTGTTTATCCCAGGGTGGCAGAGTTTTGCTCATTTCTTCTTTCTCCCGTAGAGATGCCCGGAATACTATTTGTCCTTTCCTCTGAAGGGCTGATGCTGAAGCTCCAATACTTTGGCCACCTGATATGAAAAGTCGACTCATTGGAAAAAGACCCTGATGCTGGGAAAGACTGAGGGCAGGAGGAAGAGGGGGCAGCAGAGGATGAGATGGTTGGAAGGCGTCACCAACTCAATGGACACAAGTTTGAACAAATTCCGGGAGACGGTAAAGGACAGGGAGGCCTGGCAGTACTGCAGTCCATGCGGGTCACCAAGAGTCGGATACAACTTAGCGACCGAACAACAACCGTCACTTTTTGTGTTGCAAATACAAGGGGTTGAGAGAGTCTTGTACTCTGTACAGGGAAGGTGTTTCTGCCAGGAATTAAGAGGCTCCAGGATATCCCTACTCAGACCTTCCTGATTTTTCTCACCCTTGCAAGGGGTCTGCCAGGTATATTTCTCTCTCTCTCTCCCCAGAGTCCTGGTGGACGCTACCATTTTGTCATCTGACTGGACTCTCGGTAAAGCCATTCTGCTCAGGGCTGAAGAAATTCCAATTACTAGGCTTTAGAAACTGAAATATTTTATACTTTTTTAAGCAGTCTATTCTTTTCTTCCCCCCTGTTTTGGCTCTTGGGAAGGAAATGGCCAAAAATGGTCCTGAAGACATATTGCTGCTAAGTCACTTCAGTCGTGTCCGACTCTGTGCGACCCCATAGACGGCAGCCCACCAGGCTCCCCCGTCCCTGGGATTCTCCAGGCAAGAGTACTGGAGTGGATTGCCATTTCCTTCTCCAGTGCATGAAAGTGAAAAGTGAAAGTGAAGTCGCTCAGTCGTGTCCGACTCTTAGCGACCCCATGGACTGCAGCCTACGAGGCTCCTCCGTCCATGGGATTTTCCAGGCAAGAGTACTGGTGTGGGGTGCCATTGCCTTCTCCGAAGACATATCAACTAGAGTTAAAAAAAGAACGTCGACAGTAGGAATTGGGCAAGGACATGGTTTCCCTGCTCTGTCCCCCACTTCTCTCTGTACTTGAGGGTTACACGCATTTTCTTTATAAAGATTATGAAACTTTGAAAACAAAGTCCTAAATTTTGACAATTGTTAGCAACCCAAAGGATTTTCCTGTAGCATCAAATGCACATAGAGGATGGTAAAGATGGTACTTGTGACAATTAACTATGTCCTGGAACAACGTTGAATGTCTCCGGGGTGGGGGGGTAGGCAGCACACTGTTCTCTTCAACACGTGCATTTTTATAGGAATTCTACAAGTTTGAGGTTTCAGCTCAGAGAGGCAAAATGTCTCGTCTGAGACCAATCAGGCCTCCAGGGTCTGGGTTCCGCCTCAGATCTCAGGCCCCTTCCACAGCTCTGCGGCCACCCCATGGATTGTTTCAGAAAATTCCAGGCAGCCTGAGAGGGGACAGGCCATTCTGGGTTCTGGGTTCTGTGTGCTGGGCACAGCAGAGGAGAGTCTCTTTCTCAGAGGGTTTCTAGATCTGGCTGCAAAAAAGAACAACACAGTCTCTGTTTTGAAGAAACCCGCAGCTTTCAAAAAAAAAAGCAGGGACACATCTGATTCATCAGGATGACTCATACCTGGAATCACTTCGCCTCCACTCGGGGCCTGTCCCGGCTTGTGAAGGGCTATGGCGACTGGGAGAGAGAAAACTCCCCTCTCAGAGGCCAGGGACGGATCCGCCCGTCTGGGTACAGAGAAGGCTCGGCGTGGCCATCAAGATAACTTTATTAGGAACGTGGAATCAGGTTGCAGAAAATCCAGGCGTGCGGCATTTGGAAGGTCCTTAGAAGTTTCCAAACCGGTCCTGGCCAGCTCCCTGAGCCCTCCGAGAATAGCTCAGGAACCTAGGAGCAGTGGCCAGCCCCCCGGGCAGCAGAGGAAGGCATTCAATAGTTGCTGAGCAGGGCCAGGGCTGGAGGGGAGACGCGTCTTCAGGAGGGAACACCTCAAGCTGCCTCTACAGACAATCCCTGTCACCACCTTGGTTGCACCAGGCCTCTGGGAAGCCCCAGCATGGCCCTCTATTACCTGTTGATAGATGACTTTGTAATCCCACTCACGTGGTTTTCTTGAGGGCAAGAGGGGGCAATCTTCTTGCTTCGAGGGGCTCACGTTTCTCAGTGAATCCCCCACCCGGCTCGCTGAGTGACGGGGTTGACAGAGGAGCGGGTGAATTTCCACCAGCCCCATTAGGGGTCTTTGTGCCCCTCGAGCAGACAGTTGCCCAAATTTCACTCATTAGAAAAAAGAATGGGCTAATTAAGCCTGCCAGCCTAATTCTGCGCTTTCTAATTTTGCCCTTTAAATGCATCATAATTATCAGATGTAAAATACATTTTCAAATGCAGAGCCACTGACGGGTGTATTTTTAAATGTGCAGGGCTAAGACGGGAGTGTGCACAGAGGCAGGCTATATTTTTATCTTGCATCGGGGCAGGAGAAGGCCACTGCCTCGCTGGTTCCTGCCGCTGTATTTGGAATGGAAACAGCACTTACTCAATGTATCACCATAATGGGGGTTACTGTATTCCTGTTCCTGGCGAGGCTGCTGGCCGACATGTCCCCCGGGACACACTAGCACAAGGGAGGGGTGTGGTCACAGCCCTGGCACTCTTGGCTTCACACTCAGGACAGGGGTACAAGCCTCCTTGGAATCAGGGCTGGCCTTAGAGTCAGGGTTGGTAGACCCAAATGGGACCTCGCGACGTAGTCCCCTCCTTATCGTGCGGAAGGTTTTCAATATATTTTCTTTGTTATTGACAAAAGCAGGTATCCATGGCCTTTGGTTATTGGAGCTTTGGGGCGGAACTGTTTTTTCTTCTCTCCAACTGATCCTCAAAAGCATGATTCCATTCACAGCGTATGTTGAAAACATTGTCATAAATAATTACATACCATATTAGATTTAAAAGGTAACAGTATTCTGTTCAGTGGATGCAATCATATGACCTGCACACCATAAATCAGTACAACATTGTGTGTTTCAGGGGGTCCAGTGGAAAAATATAAACACAACTGCACGTTAGCCTGGAGTTGCTCCATCCTCTTGTATCGGCGCCCCCATTTTGTGAAGAGGTTCCTCCAAAGGTGGGGAAACTGAGGCCCAGGGAGGGGAAGGCAAGGCACACGGGGAAGACACAAGGTAGAAACAACTGCTCCTGAATCTCTTCCCGCCCCCTTCAGGACAGGGAACACTGCAGTCCCTCCAGGGGACCCGCTGACCCTTGAACACTGAGGGTTCATTTCCAGGGGGTGTCAGCATCTCACTGGAGAGCCATGGGCTGTAAGAACAGCAACTTCCCTGCAGGGTTCTGCAAACAGGGTTCTGGAAGCTACTGGGTCCTGTCTGGCTGGCCTTTCTAATTTAGGCACAAGGAAACAGAGGACATGAACGTCCATGGAAGGGTCATTCATAGTCGCCAAAAGGGGGACGCAACCCATATGCCTATCAACTGGTGAACTGACACACACACTTATATAATGTCCACACGAAGGAATATTATTCAGCCATGAAAAAAGAATGAGGGGTTGGTACAAGCTCTGATGTGGACGAATCGTGAAAACATTATGTTAAATGAAGGAAGTCACATTTTCAATGATTGCATTTATGTACTGTAACATGTCCAGAATCGGCAAATTCTTGGTGGTGGTTTAGTCGCTAAGTCTTTTCTGACTCTTGGGGCCCCATGGACTGTAGCCCACCAGGCTCCTCTGTCCATCGGATTTCCCAGGTAAGAATCCTGGTGTGGGTTGTCATTTCCTTCTCCAGGGCAAATTCACAGAGAGAGAGAGAAAACAGGCTAGTGATTCTGGGGCTGGGGGTCGGGGGAAGGGGGAGTGACTGCTTTCAGGTATGGAGCTTCTTCTGAGGAAGGATGAAACTTTTCTAAACCAGTTAGTGGTAACAGTTGTACAACCTTGAGAATATACTAGAAGCCACTGAGTTGCACATTTTAAAAGATTTGTGCATTTTATGAATTGTATCTCTATAAAGAGTATTGGGTTACATTATAAAATTAAAACAAAAGATTGATTATCGCTGTATTTTTCCCTCAGAAACAGAAACCAAGTTTCAGTTTCCATATTGATTTAGCGCTTTCTGAGGTCCTCTCTGAGCACTGTCTGTGGGCCGGCCGTTGGAATGGCCACTTGAGGTGAGAGTATGGAAAAGCAGAGATGATAGTCTGTCCAGAGAAAGGCAAAGGCCTTGCTGGGGTCACTGATGCCAGTGCAAGAAAATCAATCAGAGCAGAAATGTGTTGACCCCTGGAGCCAGATGCTGCTGCTGCTGCTAAGTCGCTTCAGTCGTGTCCGACTCTGTGCGACCCCATAGACGGCAGCCCACCAGGCTCTGCCGTCCCTGGCATTCTCCAGCCAAGAACACTGGAGTGGGTTGCCATTTCCTCCTCCAGTGCATGAAAGTGAAAAGTGAAAGTGAAGTCGCTCAGTCGTGTCCGACTCATAGTGACCCCATGGACTGCAGCCTACCAGGCTCCTCTGTCCATGGGATTTTCCAGGCAAGAGTACTAGAGCGGGGTGCCATTGCCTTCTCTGGAGCCAGATGGCCTGGATTCAAATCCTGCTTGTGTCACTTGGAGCTGTGTGATGCCAGGCAGATTACTTAACCCTTCTGTGCTTGAAAGACCTCAACTGAAAAACGGAGATACTGTAAAACAGCACCTACTTTGAGGAATCCTTATGGAGATTAAACAATGAACTATTATTTGCAAAGAACTGGAAAGGGGACCTGCACTTTATTTTTTATTAAAGAAAATAATTTTGAAATTGCATTACATTCCTTTTGCCTATACAACTACTAACCACAGACTTGGCAACATTAAAACAACACAAACTTATTATCTTGCAGATCTAGAGGCCAGAAGTTCAAAATGGGTCTCAGTGGGGCGGGGCGGGGGGGGCGGTGTGGGGGGCTAAAATCAAGGTGCTGGCCGTGCTGTGTGGGGTCCAAGGCCACCTGGGGAGAACTCAGTCCTCCTTGATCCAGTTGCTAGAGGCTGGCTGCACTTTGTGGCTGCTGCCCTGTGTCACTGTGACCTCTGCCTCCTCTGTCCCGTCTCCTTTGTCCCCCTCCTGGAAGGACCCTGGTGATTATGATGGCCCCACCTGGATAATCCCTGATAATCTCCCAGTGCAGACCCTTAACGTTACCACATCAGCGAAGTCTCTTTTGCTGAGGATAACATGCTTCTAAGTACTTGGTGAAGAATGTGTCCACCTTTAGGGGGGCCTCTGTTCTTGATACCACAGGAATATATTAATTTATGGCACAGACGGTTAGAGGTATGGGCAGTGGGTCGGGGATTAGGAAACACCAGAGACCGAGATTTCTATTAATTCAAATACACCAGTGGGTCAGGGTCCAGCCGGCACCCTGCCGCAGAAACCTCAATCAGTCTTGTCCTCTGCACATCCCTGGTGGGGGACGGGGTGGTACTGCCCCTCCTGCAGGTCTCCTCTCACCAAGGGTCCTGGCGCTCTGTTCCCCACACCTGGACACAGTTCACTGCAGGCTTCCTCTCCCTGTGGCCTCAAAGGTCACCTTCTCCTCGGGGCGTCCCTGACCCTCCTCTGTAAACCAACACCTGCCCTCTGCCCCTGCTTTTCCCACTCGCCTCCTCTGATTTCTCTCCACCTTCCTGTCTAGTGCTCCACAGGATGCGTGCATTTATTTTGTTTATTGTGTCTTCCTCCTGGACGTGGAGGGATTTTGCGGGTGTTGTTTGCAGCATCTAACACACTGCAAAGAGTCAGACCTGACTTAGCGACTGAACAGCATCAACAATCACACTGCAGATGAGACTGCGAGCTCCTGGAGGGCAGGAACAAGGCTGAGTCCTGTCTCGAGGGCACTCTGCATGGTGGGGCAGTTCCCACCCCTCACCCCATCAACATGCTAGCACCCAGGCCTTCCCACATTCCCAGGTCAAGCAGCTCCCTGGGGTGGGGGGTCCCCTCCAGGAGATGGTCTATCCCATGATGCATTTGGATGGCAAAGAACCTGGCACAGCTCCTGCCTCCCCAGGGAGCTCCGCCACCCAGGAAATTCACTGTGTTGACAAATTACTAAACGTGTTTTAAGCTGGATGAAAGACATTAGTAGGTAATACTCGAACATGACATTAAGGTATCCGCAACACAGAGGCATCCAGTTCACAGAAAGGGTGGAGACGCCCAGCATCCTGAAAGTACACGGTCTCCCCCATTTACCTCCACAATTTCCCATCTAACATATTCTGTTCAACACAGTCACTCAGACTACGCTTGGGGACAACTAATGAATCCCTGCGTGTGTGCTAAGTCACTTCAGCCGTTTCTGACTCTTTGCAGCCCCATGGACTGTAGCCCACCAGGCTCCTCTGTCCATGGGATTCTCCAGGCAAGAATACTGGAGTGGGTTGCCATGCCCTCCTCCAGGGGATCTTCCCGACCCAGGGATCAAACCCGCATCTCTTACATCTCCCGCATTGGCAGGCAGGCTCTTTACCACCAGAGCCACCTGGAAAGCCCCTAAAGCATCCGTGTGAGACCTAACGTAACCAGGGTGACCAGCTTCCCTGTGCCTCTCTCCTGGATGCCTTCACACCAGGCGAGGGGTTGGGGAGGGTGGTCAGTTCACCCATCTTCCCTCCCCAAAGCCATCTAAAGGGTGTGTTTCAAAGGCTGCCCTAATCTAGAGGTCAACAGGAGATGCACTTTTCTCAGGAGACAGCTTCAATAGCCCCTGGAAGCACGCCAGAGAGGGAAGAGCACTGGTGAGGTTCTTTTCTGCTTAAATCTATGCAAGAAAATTCATGTCCTCCTAACATGAGAGATTATCTCAGTTTCCTTTCTGTAGGTGATTGAGCGATTGGAAGCGAGCAGAGAAGTCGTGACCCCAGCTGTACTCTGCCTCTGAGCCCGTTTGTTCCTCCAAAACCTTGGCACCGTGACCCCACCACCCCTGACCAATGAACCAGCCTGAAGGTCGCCATCTATTCTGTTCCTCGCAGGGTCCTGAGAACACCTTCCCACCCTCTTCCCAGACTCCTGATCATCTTTGCACCGGAATTAACCTCCATTCATTGACTGAGATGTTCTTGGAGCTAAAAGGCAGAGACCACTCTCCTTCTCCCTCTGGAAAATGAGACACAGAACTAATCACATGGGTCCTTCTGTAGACAGTGAGGATGTTAACACTTTCGAGGTCTGAGTGAACAGTGAGTCTGACTTTTCCAGAGTGACGAAAGGATTTGCCTATGATGTGCTGGCTGGTTGCTCAAAAGGCAATGTATCTGCAGGGCTGCAGACACAAGGGTTGGCTCCCTCCACCCAGCTGGGGTTTGTACACAAACTGCAGTGGAGCCGGCGTTCTCAGGCACTTCGTATGTGTTATCTCTATCTGTATGAAAGACTCTAAGGCTGAGTGGTTTCTTTCTTTTTTTTTTTTTTAAGTAGTCACTGACCTAGTTAAAGAATCTGATGAAATCTAAAACTCTGCTCTTCATAAAAATACATATGTACCCAAAATGACATTCGATTTTAAGGGCTCCTTAAGGAGCCCTGGGCTCCAGGCTAAAAAGCCCATGCTTTAAGTAGTATTATTTTCCCCACATATTAATAGAACTTGAGCAAGCTGAGGCTCAGAGAAGTTCTGTGCTATGTCCAAGCGCATCATGGAAAAGCGACTCATACCCTTCAATACCAGACTGACTGGATTCCGAAGCTCCAGCTGGTTCCTCCCCCCAGGATATACTGAGATGAGAAGCGGCAGATTCCAGAAAACAAACATTCAGTCATTCCTTACCCAATCAGTATGTCTGTTTGTTTGTTTTTAAAGCATCTATGGAGTGCCTGGCATTGAAATAAGAGATGGCCCCTAAAAGGCTGCAGAGAAGTTTTGCAGGGCTGTTAGCTAGCTCTCCTGTCTCCAAGAGAGAGAATCTCTAGCTGGTGACTCGTGGCCACCTTCCCACAATTGCCACATCTGGTAGGAGTGGACAGACAGAGGTCCTCAGCAAAGGATGCCCCGCTGAGGACGCCTGGGCTGAGCAAGGAGCAGTCGAGGAATGTCAGCCAGCCGCTGAAGGCCTCCCATCTAAGTTGATACCCGGTGTAGCCAGATTCTGCAGAGCGTATCCTGTCCTGGTGTGTTTAAGATTCAGGATTCAGGCTTCGTCTCAGGGTTGTGCTGGGGTTTCGTAAGGCCCCTTCTCTGTCTTCTTCAGGAGGGATGGGTCTGGAGACCACGTACTGCCTCGTGGACCCTCTCTGCTGTCCTCCCAGAATCCAGGTGCTGACTGGTTACAGTAAAGGGCAGAGGGCCAGCGGTGGGAGTGCAGGTCACCAGCGGGGTGCTGAGTCCGGTGGGTCAGGAGGACCTCTGAGAACACAGCAGGCAGCCCAGCCCGGTGTGCAGGGGCCACGTGGGAAACCGGGGGCTCGCTCCTCACCCCCTCTTCTCCTTGACTCGATGACCTCTGGCTGTAGATGTGTGGATTTCTCCTGAATCGGACTCAAGGATGTTTTTCCTGATTCCTGGCTGTTAGTTTCCTCTGCCTGTCCTCAGAACTGTGGAATCTCTTTTAGAGATGGTCCAACCACCCAAGAAGGACCGAGAAACCAGAGTTCCCATATTCAGAGACAACGCAACACTGGTGTCTCCTGTTAATAGCTAGCCTCACTCCTCATTGGCCTTCATGGAGTCTCGGAAATCATCCTCCTAGGCGAAGGACCATCAGAAAAGGCTGTAAAGGGGCTCAGGGCAGAGCGAGGGGTGGGCGGACAGGCAAGCTAGGCTGACCGGAGTTGAGGGCCCAACTAACTGATCATATTAAAGCCAGGAGGACTGTTAACATTCCCACGGCAAGTGATCACGAAATGGCTCCAACTCTCCTCCCAGGAAGAGTCTTGTGTTCTTGTCCTGCCTCTGCCATGAAATCTCAGTGACTGTGAACACGTCACTTCTCCTTCGGGGCTCTCCATCTACATGAGGGATGGGACCACAAGACTTCCCCAGGCTGCTTTCTGCTCCCCAACTCGAGGCTTTTCTTTGTCTGAGACTTGAGAAACAATGCATCGAAAATGATTTTTTTCAGCTGAATTATAATTTTACACACAGCAAAATGCTCTTCAGCGCACTGGTGACGTGCTGTGAAGAACACACGTGCTTGTGTGACCTCACTACCTCTACCCAGGACACACGATGTTCCCATCACCACAGACAGTGCCCTTGTGCCACCTTCCAGTCAATTCTTCACCTCAGAAGCAACCTCAGGTCTGACTCCCACCACTGTAGCTTGCTTCCGCATATTCTAGAATTTCAAGCAAGTAGAACTGTATGTACAGTTTGGGCTTTTGTGTCAGACTTCTTTCACTCAGCATATTATTTCCCTGACTCATCCGTGCGTCTATGTATTTTGCAGTTTATCTTTCTCTTATTTGTTTGCTGAATAATATTCAATTTCAAATATATCAGTTTGTTTATCCATTTTTCCTATCAGTGGCTGCCTCATCATTTTCCAGTCATTGGCTCTCGTGAATAAAGCTGCTATGAACCTTCTCGGACAAGGTTCTTCGTAGATTCATGCCTTCATTTCTCTTCGTTAAATGTCTAGGAGTAGAATTTCTGGGTCATTAGGTAGACGTGTGTTTAACTTGTTTGAGAAGCTTTTGAAGAGTTTTCCGCCGTGGTTCTGACCATATTATTCTGCCTCCAACAACGTGTGGGAGTTCAGGGTGCTTCACGCCCATTCCGTCACTTGATGCTGTCATTGTCATTCTCCTTCTCTTCGGCCACTCTAGGGAGTAGACCATGGTTCACAGAGATTCTGACATACATTTTCATTTCTTATGCTTCCCTTTACCCAAAGCAGATTATTATCGAGACCAACTGAAGGAATCAAAGATACTTTAAATGCTTGTTAAATAGCTACATTCCTTTGCAGATGGCTGGTATGCTGGATCACGCCTCATTTAATGAATCTATTCATTCCAGATCGTTTCATCTCATTTCTTTTCATAAATATGTACCAACTGCCAAATATGCGTAAGCCTATGGTGCTAGATTCCTATCGGGATGGTGATGAAAAGACCTGGCTTGCGCCCTCAAGGGCCTTACAGGGGAGACAGAACCCAGTCCCCAGACTGTTACATTGTCACTGTGATGTAACCTGGGGGATTATACCCCAACAGAAGAGCCAAGTGTTCCCAGGATCCTAGATAGGAAACAGTAATTCCCACCACATCCATTGAGGAAGGAGACAGATGTGTTTTTGACAATCGTATATAAAGCAGTTATTAGATGCAGCAGGAAAGGAGGGGGTGGGGAGGTAAAAACCTGATTCTGCCTGTTTCCCAAACTGGCATGAGGTGGGCCTCTTGGAGACTCGGGCACACAGACTTACTAGTGGAGCCCTGGGGGTCTAAGGACTGCATCAGCAAGTGGACAGCTGGGAGATGTGCTGAGGTGGCCTAAGATGGGCAGTCGGGTCACAGGAGTTGAGTGCGGGGCATTAAGAAAGAGGAGGCTGGGCTTTTTCTCAAGTCTTGACCTGGAAAGCACACTTGGGAGTCTAGGGGATTGATTGATGCCTGGTTCTTCTCTGAGAAAACGCCTCCCAGTCTCCCAGTTTGAGCTCCATCAATGTTCTGCGACATCAGTGTTCTCCTAAGCCCTGGAAGAGCGTGGTTCTGGAAACACAGTGAGGGACCCATCCTGGCCGGGGAAGTGCTGGAGAAGTGTCTCTCCTGGTTCTGGCTGGAGTCACCCCAGTGGAAAGATCCCATAGGGTGGGCCCGTCAGAGGCCCCTGTATTCTCCCTCTAGTTTCATGCTGATCGAGCCATCTCCCATCCCTTCTTACAACATCTGACATTTATGGTGCACCCTCTGTATGCAGTATACCAGGCAAACTGCTGGGACTGCAGAGATGAAAGTTGTGACTCCATAAGTTTAAAGTCTGGTCATGGAAAGAGGAGGAGGAACTCAAAGAGTGAGAGGTGTGAACTGCTGCTGGGTTAGGGCCTGAGGGGCAGAGTGCTCTGGTTAGGAGTTCAGGCCCCCTGTTTTGGAGCTGATCCCCAAGCCAGTTCTTGTTCCAGAGGACGAGTGGAAAGAGCCCCCTGGACTGAAAAAGTTGAGGGTCCTCAGAGCCTACAAAGAACAGGGACATGAACCATAAATTCAAAAATCCCAAGAAAAATCCTATGCTAAAGAAATTTTCTGTCCATTCAGGGTAAGCAGGAGTCATCTCTAGCAGTTAGTGTGTTACGGGTTGGGGAGGGTAAGAGAGCCCAAAGGGAACTTCTATACGTTGTTATGAATGACAAGGCAGAATCTCAATACACCAGGTTAAAGGTAACTGATTAAATAAGAGCTGTGTCATAGCTACGGAAGTATAGGAAAAAACATGGTATATGCAGGGGTCAGCACCATCCATAGTGTCAGGGATCACTGGGGGTCTTGGAACATATTCTAAGAGACAGAGGGGTGGGGGGGGTTACTATAAATAGTCCAACTCTTGATACTGTCATTATTTTAAACAGCAGAACTCCCTCTTCAGATTTACTACTGGGCATTTTCACTCCTGTGTTTAGCCTTGATTTTCTCGATGACATTTCTTCATCTTGATACCATGGGGCTGTGGGAGACAGGCTGATTCACACACAATACTCTCTCTTCTTCATCATCAAATAAAAAGCTGCAAGCCTCCCTGAGATCCTATCTGTATCTATTACCACGAATGAGTGTGGCTGATGGCAGGAATTTTGAGGGTGTGCTTGGGGACCAGTGGAAGGCAATCAGAGCAAAAGGCTCACACACTCTGAAAATGCAAAATATATCTTATGACTGGTTTCCCAGATGGCGCAGTGTAAAGAACCCACCTGCCAATGCAGGAGACTCGAGTTGGAGCCCTAAGTCAGGAAGATACCCTGGAGTAGGAAATGGCAACCCACTCTAGTATTTATGCCTGAAAAACCATGGAGAGGAACCTGGTGAGCTATAGTCCATGGTGTCACAAAGAGTTGGACAGGACTGAGCACACACACACAGGTATTGTGACGAGTTTGCTCTTCTGAATGTGTTAGATGGAAGCTGAAAGCATGGCTGTGGTCTCCTGCCTACAGCAGCTACCTAACAGGGGCTATGAGCTCATCACCTAGTCTTGCAGCCTCAGTAAGAAACCTCATTCCTCAAGTCAGTGAAATCCAAGAAGCGATCATGTCTAAGAATCTAGAGAAGGTCTCATTCTCTTTGCACTTATTACTGCATCCAAAGCAAACACAGTGATGCCTGTTAACACTCAAAGTGTCGACTTGTGTGGGGATCCTTGGAAACCCATTAGTTAACATTAGCAGTTTCTATCAAGGCTGACTCCACTAGAACTGTCAGAAGGGGTTGAAAGATTTACCCAATTTAAATCCTTTCCGTGACCTTCTGGTCTACCGTTGTTCTCTGACCTACCACAGACCAAAACAATCATTCTGTTTGTCAAATTCACAGCTAGCCATTGTGCAAGAGTCCCGCCTTCCTCAGGAAAGATCTTCAGAAACGATTATGGCAAATCCCCTTTTATTGTTGGTTGTCTCTTGTTTTTGTTCAGAACCTTGCTCAACTCTCAGTCCTATCTGTCTTTCCTTTTAAGTTTTCTCAGTGTCCTTTTTGAAATAAGGTGAGTGATTCTGGATTTACAAAACGATACATGGGATTGGTATCATTTTTTTTTTTTAACAGAGAGAGAATAATTATGGGATTCACCTTGTTCCAGAGACTGTGCAAGATACAAGAGTGGAGGGATCTCATGTTGTCATCATGATGACCTGACAAAACGTTACGTCTACAAGGAAACTGAGATTCAGAGAAGTCACTTCACTTGTCCCAGGCTGCACAAATAGCAAAGAGTGGAGATGAAATTTAAAACTTCTCAGAGCTTAATCCCAATCTACTCATTGCATCACCCTTTTTTTTTTTTTCTTTAAATAAACACCTGTGGGATTTTGTTTGCTGGCCACAGCTCTGAGTGAGTTTTTCCATAGTGGCAGAAAGAGTCAGGGAACAGTCATAGCGCTAATCCAGCAGGAAGGAAAAAGAGCTCCATGCCTCTCCAGGGGCTGATACTGATGGGCCAGAAATTAGAGAATACCTGCTCATCAGAGAGGAGAGTTTATGACAGAGCAGTAGGAAAAGCAGCCTGCCGAGACTTCCTTCTGGTGGCAAAAGTTAATGTTCTTTATCTTAAAAATATAAAATCAATTCAATTACATCACTGAAGGTAGAATTTTTTTAGGTGCACCCAGAGATGGTTGTCTGCATCTCTGAAAGTGAAGAATTCTGCTAAAATCATCAAGCCCTGGCATTGTGGAAGATAACTGAGCTTTCCAAATACTCCTATTCACAACAGAGATGAGTCCCATATCTTCTGTTGAAAACATGAAGAGTCTCCCTTGAATCTTAGAGTTAGCTCTTGCCAAATCTGAGTCCCTCCCACCCAGCAGAGACTTCTCCCAGTTGGATGCTCTCTTGCCAACAAGAATTGCTGAGAGATTTGTTAAGTTCCAGACTCTGGAGTAGCTACATACTAATTGCATTTAATTACGCAAGACTAGAGACGATCAAGTATCTTGTAGGTACTTTGTGTTACGTTTAAGTACTGATGTATAATTTGAAGTCTAAATAATGCAAATTTCCCTTCTGGAAAGCTTAACGAGTCCACTGTTTTATCTAATGGGGGCTATTCCTTTGCTGCTGTGAAAGGAAGTTTTCCTATCGGCACTGGAGTTTCAGGTAACCAAAGAATCCTTCTTGCCCCAGCAGACAGCTTTTGGCCCTAAGCTATCTGCGAATAATTAAGCAATGAGTCCAGCTGCAAGTTCTAAAATGTTCAACATTTAATACAGGTTAAGTAACATTTCTTCCTCCCATTGGAGAAGGGTAGATCAGACAAACTCATGTCTAGACCTAGTGCCTCTTTTCTCAAACTCATCTGATGCTTCATATCAATCATTTGATGATTACCTTGCTCACATACCAATGCTTAAGAACTGCCCCCCACTCCCGAATGTAAGTTGGTGCAGCCACTATGGAAAACAGCATGGAGGTT
Organism: Giraffa tippelskirchi; assembly: GCF_054371585.1. NCBI lineage: Eukaryota > Metazoa > Chordata > Mammalia > Artiodactyla > Giraffidae > Giraffa > Giraffa tippelskirchi. Next base: position 54,054,915 of record NC_137281.1, on the reverse strand, counting down.
CCTCAGAAAACTAAAAATGGAATGTCATATGAGCCAACAATCCCACTCCTAGGCATATATATCTGGACAAAACTACAATTCAGAAAGATACATCTACCCTTATATCCACTGCAGCATTATTCACAATAGCCAAGCCATGGAAGCAATCTAAATGTCCATCCACAGAGGAATGGATAAAGAAGATGGGGTACATAAATATAATGGAATATTAATCAGCCATAAAAAGAACAAAATGATGCCATTTGCAGCCACATGGACACAACTAGAGACTATCACACTAAGTGAAGTAAGTCAGAAAGAGAAAGACAAGTACCATATGATATCACCTACTTGTGGAATATAAAATATGGCACAAATGAACCTGCTTATGAAGCAGACTCACAAACATAGGGGGAGATAGCAGGGGAGGGGTGGAGTGGGAGTCTGGAGTTAGCAGACACAAACTGTTATACACAGAATGGATAAACAAGGTCCTACTGTGTAGCACAGGGAACTATTTTAATATCCTGGGATAAACATAATGAAAAAGAATATTTAAAAGAATGTACATATGCTTTATAGGTTTGGTTCTTTAAGCAATTATGTATAAGAGATGAGCTCAAAAATACCCTCCCCAAGTAAGAACTGTCTCTCCCTTGACCAACCAAGGCCACAGGCTCAGTAAAACTTTATGATGGCAAAATCCCCCCATCTGCCAAGAGAACAGAGGAGCTGAACAAGCTTGGTCTGCGGGTTTGACCCTGGTTTGCTGCAAGAGTCCAGGTTCTGTCCTCATTTGCCCAGCCTTTGCTGGGGACCTTGGGTGGCTCCTGGCACAGCACTAAGGCTCATGCAGTTCCCCTGTAACATAAGAGGACTGGGCCATCTGATGTCCAAGACCCTTGCAGATCTCAGGGTCTATGTATTTGTGACCAAGTACAGAAGAACCTGAAACTGTTCTCAAACATAATGGGAACAGAGCAAACGAGAGCCAGCACCAGAGATTAGAGAGGTGGGGAAGAGCCAACCTTGGTGGTTTTGAAGAGCCAGAGTTCAAGTTCCGCCTCTACTACTTACAGCTTATATAACCACAAGGCACTCTCCCTCTCTTAACTTCCCATTTTTTCTTTGTAAAAAATATTCAGTAATACTGCATGACTTGTAGGATGGAGGTCAGCACTAACTGTCACAAATATGAAGCATGTGGTACAGTTCTGAGATCATCAGAATGAGCTCTCGATCGCAGACTCCAAGTAACAATTAAAAAACAGCTGGCACGTAGGTGTATCTCAGGTGTCTGTTGCCGTGGGCTATTTTCTTTGGTCTGTCCATCCTCTTCTTGACGGGCTCCTTAACTCTTTCTCCTTTTTTGTTAAGTCTGGAACTTAACAAATCTCTCAGCAATTCTTGTTGGCAAGAGAGCATCCAACTGGGAGAAGTCTCTGCTGGGTGGGAGGGACTCAGATTTGGCAAGAGCTAACTCTAAGATTCAAGGGAGACTCTTCATGTTTTCAACAGAAGATATGGGACTCATCTCTGTTGTGAATAGGAGTATTTGGAAAGCCTCTCAGATCTCCTCTTCTTCTGAAACGCAATGCCAGTATATGTGTTAATTGTTCAAAGTACGGCTATTGAAGATTTTTCTGTAGTCCACAGAACTCAGAGCAGGTCTTTCAGGGGACATCAGCAGAGGCATTTGTCTATGATGATGTATATGTGCTGACCTCAAACTGATCTCTCCACAGCGTGTACATACTCTCCCCAGTCTATTCTACACACTGTACCCAACTATCGAATCTGTCTAAAGTGAAACTCTCTTTAATAGCTTCCCTCTGATTTTATTTGTTGATAAATCAGAGATTCTTAACACAGTCCTGCTTGTTTCAAACCTTGTCAATTTCACTCGACTCACTTTGTGTCTCTACTTTTCCCAAGGGTAAACTTGCTCTTGGAACCTTGAAAACATCATGCTCTTCTGTGTATCAGGACCATTGACACGATGCTCCAGTCACGTGAAACATCGGCTCACTCCACGTGAACTCTTGCACTTCACCGGTAGCCCAGCTCGAAAGCTTCTTCCTCCAGGAAGTACTCCCTGTCTTACTTAATTGAAGTATAATTGGTTTACAATGTTGTATTAATTTCAGGTGTACAGCACAGTCATTCAGTTATATATATATGCACACGTGTGTGTATCTGTGTGTATATATATGCATGTGTGTGTGCTCAGTCACTTCAGTCATGTCCTACTCTTTGTGACCCTGTGGACTGTAGCCCCTCAGGGTCCTCTGTCCACGGGATTCTCCAGGCAAGAATACTGGAGTGGGCTGCTTCCCAACCCAGAGACTGAATTCATGTCTCCTGTGTCTCCTGCATTGCAGGCAGATTCTTTACCACTGAGCCACCAGGAAGCCCTATTATATATGGATATATACAGATATATATAGATAGATATACAGAGGATGAGACGGTTGGATGACATCATCGACTCAATGGACATGAGTTTGAGCAAGCTCCGGGAGTTGGTGATGGACAGGGAGGCCTGGCGTGCTGCAGTCCATGGGGTCGTAAAGAGTCGGACACGCCTGAGCAACTGAACTGAACTGGTACATACACACACACACACACACACACACACACACACACACACACACACACACACACATTCTTCTTCAGAGTATTTTCCCTTATAGGTTATTATACAATATTGAGTATAGTTCCCTGTGCTATACAATAGGCTCTGTTAGTTATCAACTTTACATATCAGTTCAGTTCAGTCACTACAAAATGGCAACCATCAGTGCTACAAGATGGCGGAGTAGAAGGACGTGTGCTCATCTTCTCCTGCGAGAACTCCGAAATAACTCAATGCTGAACAACCATTGACAGGAGAGTGTTGGATCCCACCAAAAAAAGATACTCCATGTCTAAGGGCAAAGGAGAAGCCCCAGCAAGATGGTAGGAGGGACAAAAACGTGTTTAGACTGAAACCCCATACCCACCAGAGACACTCGGAGGGCTCATACAAAACCTTGTGCGCATCAGGACCCAGGAGAAAGGAGCAGTGACCCCACAAGAGACTGACCCAGATTTGCCTGTGAATGTCTAGAAATCTCCAGGGGAGACGTGGGTCAGCAGTGGCCTGCTGCAGGGTTGGGGGCACTGAGTGTAGCAGTGCCTGCATGGGACGTTTTGAAGGAGTCACCATTATCTTCATCACCTCCACTATAGTTCGGCCTCAGGTCAAACAACAGGGAGGGAACACAGCCCTGCTCATCAACAGAAAATTGGATTAAAGATTTACTGAGTACGGCCCCACCCATCAGAACAAGACCCAGTTTCCCCTTCAGTCAATCTCTTCCATCAGGAACTTTACATATAGTTGTGTGTATACATTAATTTCAAACTCCTAATTTATTCTCCATCTATCCAAGACAAGATGAAGACATCTTGGTAAATGTGCTCCTAAGAGGCCTACACTGTTTAACTCCTTTTTTTTAAAAAAAAAGCAATCATGCACTTCCCCAGTGGTCCAGTGGTAAAGAATCCACCTGTCAATGCAGCGTACATGGGCTCAATACCTGGTCTGGGAAGATTCCATCTGCCACAAGGCAACTAAGCCTCTGTGTCACAACTACTGAGTCCGTGCTCTACAACAAGAGAAGTCACGGCAATGAGCCCATGCACCACAACGAGAGAAAGCCCACACGCAGCAGTGAAGACCCACTGCAGCCAAAGATAAATTAATTTTAAAAAAAGCAATCATTACACGTGAACTGTACGGTGCAATCTGTAACCTGATGTCTATCCTTCCCTCCTCCTCATGTAAGTTCCAGGTTCAGACTGGGCATTTCCACTGCTGCATTCACATTGCCCAACCCAGTGCCAGCACATAGTAGGTACTCAGTAATGTTTTGAACGAATGACCAACTGTTTGAATGAAGATATACACATACAAAAGGAAGGCATTGCAGCCTGTAGTGCAAGATGTGGAGTTGGATGCCCATAAATTATTCACAGGGTTAGACGTTTGACAGGAACAAAACGATCCTGAGATCCTGAGAGGCTCCAGGATGTACAGTTGTTGAAATGTCACCTTTAAGACGTGGGTATTGATTTACAGTTTGCATTCTTAAGTACAGAGGATTCTGTACAAGCAGGGGGAAAAAATCCAATTTCTGCATCTCGGTGAAGGAGACGGCTAAGTCGTATTTGGTATCATCTGTCAGAAGGTTCTGGGGTGTGTGTGTGTGTGTGTGTGCACATGCCCGTTTAAGAGTTTTACATTGGCTGGCTTTCTTGGAGGTAATAAGAAAAAAGCTTTAGATGTTTTAGAGATTAGTTTTTCCTGTTTCAATACTTCAACTGAACGGACTCACACAGCAGTATGCTTGTATTTGGCTTCTTCTGCTCAGCATAATGTTTTGAGAGTTCATCCAGGTCGTAAAGTGTTAGTAGTTGTTACCTCTTCTTGCCGTGCTGTAGTCTATTGTATGGCTATATCACAAACTGTTTATCTGTTCATGCTGATGAACATCTGGGCTCTCTGCATGGTTATTTATTAATGAAGTGTCTATAAATATTCTCTTGTTGTATATATATGCTTTCATTTCTTTTGGATAAACATCTAAGAGTGATATTGCTGGATCATGGGGTAGGTGTAGGTTTACTTTCATGATATCGCTGGACTGATTTTCAAAGTGATTTTTACCATTTTGCACTCCTACTGGGTCCACATTAACATCTGGTATGGCCAATTTCTTTTATTTTAGTCATTCTAGTGGGTGTATAACATTATGTCATGGTTTTATTTTGTATTTTCTTGATGACTAATCTTGAACATTTCTTCATGTACTTATTGATAATTTGATATTTTTCTTTGTTATGTTCTTGAGTTTTATATTTTATTTTAAATGGTGTCATTTATCTTTTTAATATTGAGTTTCAGTGGTTGTATATATGTGTATATATCTTGAATATGAATCCTAAGTCAGGTATATGTGTTAAAACTATTTTCTCCAAGTCTGTGTCCTGGATATTTACTTTTTAAAGTGAGTTATCTTTTGAAGCTAATTGCTTAATTAAGTTGAAGTTCATTTTTACCATTGTTTCCCTTATAATTAGTACTTCCTGTGTTCTACAAAAGCTTTGCTCACTTAACTGTTGTGAAGATATTCTCCTAGTTTCTTTACAGAAACTTTATAGTTTTAGCTTTTATGTTTAGGGCAGTGAACCATTCTCCAATTGATTTTTGTCTGTGGTGTAAGATATGAGTCAGAGTTCCTTTTTCTTCTTCATATAGACAAATATCTTTCCACACTGAAATGCATTGGTCCCTTTGTTGAAAACTAATTGACCATTCCTAATTATTTTACATTTGACTATTTTGTTTAGATTATTTACATCCATTGTATGTGTACAGTAAAAATATTACATAATGACATGCTACTGTACATCTCTTCTCAGCTTTGTGTTCACTGATGTCAAACTGGTAGCTTGAAATCAGCCATGTTGGGAATATTTCCACCATAAAAAGAGGCAAACACTACTAACCACGGCTCAATTTACTGTGATTTTGTTTCTCCAGACATACGAAAATGCTGGAAACAATGTTAATATAATACAGTTCAGTTCAGTTCAGTCGCTCAGTCGTGTCCGACTCTTTGCGACCCCATGAATTGCAGCACGCCAGGCCTCTCTGTCCATCACCAACTCCCGGAGTCTACCCAAACCCATGTCCATCGAGTCGGTGATGCCATCCAACCATCTCATCCTCTGTCGTCCCCTTCTCCTCCTGCCCTCAATCCTACCCAGCATTAGGGTCTTTTCCAATGAGTCAACCCTTCGCATGAGGTGCCCAAAGTATTGGAGTTTCAGCTTCAACATCAGACCTTCCAATGAACACCCAGGATTGATCTCTTTTAGGATGGATTGATTGGATCTCCTTGCAGTCCAAGGGACTCTCAAGAGTCTTCTCCAACACCACAGTTCAAAAGCATCAATTCTTTGGCGCTCAGCTTTCTTCACCGTCCAACTCTCACATCCATACATGACCACTGGAAAAACCATAGCCTTGACTGGACGGACTTTTGTTGGCAAAGTAATGTCTCTGCTTTTAAATATGCTACCTAGGTTGGCCATAACCTTCCTTCCAAGGAATAAGTGTCTTTTAATTTCATGGTTGCAATCACCATCAGCAGTGATTTTGGAGCCCAAAAAAATAAAGTCTGACACTGTTTCCACTGTTTCCCCATCAATTTCCCATGAAGTGATGGGACCAGATGCCCTGATCTTAGTTTTCTGAATGTTGAGCTTTAAGCCAACTTTTTCACTCTCCTCTTTCACCTTCATCAAGAGGCTCTTTAGTTCTTCTTCACTTTCTGCCATAAGGGTGGTGTCATCCACATATCTGAGGTTACTGATATTTCTCCCAGCAATCTTGATTCTTTGCAGCCAAAGATGGAGAAGCTCTATACAGTCAGCAAAAACAAGACCGGGAGCAGACTGTGGCTCGGATCATGAACTGCTTATTGCCAAATTCAGACTTAAATTGAAGAAAGTAGGGAAAACCACTAGACCATTCATGTATGACCTAGATCAAATCCCTTATGAGTATACCGTGGAAGTGACAAATAGATTTAAGGGTCTAGACCTGATAGACAGAGTGCCCGATGAACTATGGACAGAGGTTCGTGACATTGTACAAGAGACAGGGATCAAGAAAATCCCCATGGAAAAGAAATGCAAAAAAGCAAAATGGCTGTCTCAGGAGGCCTTACAGATAGCTTGGAAGAGAAGAGAAGCGAAAAGCAAAGGAGAAAAGGAAAGATATTCCCATTTGAATGCAGAGTTCCAAAGAATAGCAAGGAGAGATAAGAAAGCCTTCCTCAACAATCAGTGCAAAGAAATAGAGGAAAACAACAGATTGGGAAAGACTAGAGATCTCTTCAAGAAAATTAGAGATACCAAAGGAACATTTCATGCAAAGATGGGCTCGATAAAGGACAGAAATGGTATGGACCTAACAGAAGCAGAAGATATTAAGAAGAGGTGGCAAGAATACACAGAAGAACTGTACAAAAAAGATCTTCACGACCCAGATAATCACGATGGTGTGATCACTCACCTCGAGCCAGACATCCTGGAATGTGAAGTCAAGTGGGCCTTAGAAAGCATCACTACAAACAAAGCTAGTGGAGGTGATGGAATTCCAGCTGAGCTATTTCAAATCCTCAAAGGTGATGCTGTGAAAGTGCTGCACTCGATATGCCAGCAAATCTGGAAAACTCAGCAGTGGCCACAGGACTGGAAGAGGTCAGTCTTCGTTCCAATCCCAAAGAAAGGCAATGCCAAAGAATGCTCAAACTACCGCACAATTGCACTCATCTCACATGCTAGTAAAGTAATGCTCAAAATTCTCCAAGCCAGGCCTCAGCAATATGTGAACCGTGAACTTCCAGATGTTCACTGGTTTTAGAAAAGGCAGAGGAACCAGAGATCAAATTGCCAATATCTGCTGGATCATCGAAAAAGCAAGAGAGTTCCAGAAAAACATCTATTTCTGCTTTATCGACTATGCCAAAGCCTTTGACTGTGTGGATCACAATAAACTACGGAAAATTCTGAAAGAGATGGGAATACCAGACCATCTGACCTGTCTCTTGAGAAACCTGTATGCAGGTCAGGAAGCAACAGTTAGAACTGGACATGGAACAACAGACTGGTTCCAAACAGGAAAAGGAGTACGTCAAGGCTGTATATTGTCACCCTGCTTATTTAATTTATATGCAGTGCACATCATGAGAAACGCTGGGCTGGAAGAAACACAAGCTGGAATCAAGATTGCCAGGAGAAATAAAATACAGATTAACCTTCAAATCATGTCTGTAACTATGACACTGTGAATAGTACAAAAAGTTGAGGATATATTCTTCCCATATTCGAAAGCTACTCTTAAAGTCAGCAAGGTAGTCACACGTATCATTGAAAAATCAGTAAAGTTCTAGCAAACAGCCTTCACCTTCACCTTTTCATTAGCGTAAATGAAAATATCCAGCCACATTCTCAACAAGGGAACTCTCCTCACTTTCTTGTTACAGCTGGAGGTAGGCTATGGAGGGCAAGGCAAGAATACCAAGAAAGGGATTATACACTGCAGGCTGCTGTGTGAACTCGAGGGTTATCAAGATGATGTTCAAGGTGTTGGTCAGTTTGGAGAAATTAAAGAAAAAAAAAAAAAAACTTCCTGGCAGAGGGCCTCTGATAGCTTTGAAGGAGGAGGCCAATGGCCAGTATCCCAGGAGCACAGCCCCACTGAAGGCCCAGCCCAAGGAGACGCACACAGCTGTGCAGGCCATCCTGGAAAGGGTCCTCCCTCCAGAGGGAACAGGGCAGCGGCAGGTCAAGGTTAACAGCAGGAAGCAAAGCAGAGAGAGTTGGATTGAAGTAGTTTTGCAAATTCCCAACGGTGGAGTTTGTACCTGTATCAGAAGGTGGTAGGGAGCCAGTGAAGAGCAAGGGACACACATGGCCAGAGCTGTATTTTCTGGCAGTGAACCTGGCGGCGTGGGTACGACTGACTGGAGAAGACAAACTCGAGTTAGGAGAAGCCAGAAGATAATTAGGGTATGGATGGCAACAGGTGACAGAAGCCCAAACTGAGCCAGTGGCCATCAGCACAGAAAGGATATGAGTAATGGAAGAAATATCTCCTGGGTAGAAGGAACCGCACGTGGAAGAATAATTCTACTTTCAATGTTTTACGTGGAAGAATAATTCTACTTTCAATGTTTTTATCTTTTAAATTTTATTTAATCAATAATTTTTATTTTTTGTGGCACTTTGAGGGACGTGGGGAGGTGTCAGTGAATTGGAAAAGTGTAAAACAAGGAGACTGAGGAAAGTGCTCTGTAATCTATGCATAAACCCTCATTTTTCTTCATCTGCAGGATTTGGGGTAATTGAGAGTGTTTTTTATTCCAGTGATTACTTATATATTTTAGTTAATGTATATCTTAACACTTATTTACCACTTCCTTTCTAGGGCTTTATTATAAAAGGAATAATATAAAGGCTTTTAAAAAAAAAAAAAAAGCAGAAATATTCAAAGAAGGCTCTCTGCTTGCCTTTGAGTACATTCTGGCGAGATGACTCTAGGCCATGAAGACTTAAGCAAGCCTGGGGTCCTGTCCTGTCACTGAGCTTTCAGGTTTTGTCTTGTTTACTTGGGATACAGGGAAGGTACTGTAGAGACCACTTCATCCTCAGGAGCCATCGGAAACCAGGCAAGCACAATTCTCAAAAAAAGAGTAGATTATTTTAAACATGATCTCTTTTTAGAAACTATATATATATTAGGATACTTTAGAAGTCTTAGAAGTTTGCTTAGGGGAAAATCCCTAGGGCTTCTCTGACAGCTCAGTGGGTAAAAGAATCTGCCTGCAATGCAGGAAGACACAGGAGAAGTGGGTTTGATTCCTGGGTCAGAAGATCCCCTGGAGGAGGGCATGGCAACCTACTCCAATATTCTTGCCTGGAGAATCTCATGGACAAAGGAGCCTGGCAGGCTACAGTCCAAAGGGTTGCAAAGAGTAGGACATGACTGAAAGACTATACACGTTCTCATGCAATAGAAATTACCCCCTGGGGTTGGTGTGATAGTCAAGTGAGAGAATATGGGTAATGCATTTAAGAACAGTATCTGCTCTAGGAGGGTTAGTAGTAACTCAGTGATGACGATCACGACAATTACTGTTTACAATAGCCCCTTAATAAATTATAAAAATTTAATTAGCACCTGTCATACAATAAATGCTCAATAAACTATAACCTTTTTAAGTACATAGGTGAAAATCTTTCTGCTTCAACCTTCAGAGATAATCACAATAAACATCATAGTGAATATGTATACATGTATATGTGGATACATAAGCTTATGCTAACAGAGAGGAATGAGACCACACTATACCTATTGTTCTGTGACTTCGCTGCTTCACTTAAATTTTAAAAATTATTTACCATACAAATATGCCCAACCGATTTCTGACAAAGTTGCAGAAGCAATTCAATGGAGGAAAGACAAGTGGGGTTGGCGCTTTTGTTGAAAAGATAAATGCCTTTCAACAAATGGGGCTGGAGCCACTGCATATCCAGGGGCAAAGAAAAGAATCCTGACTTCAACTTCAGAGCTTATACAAAAATTAACTTCCAATGGATCAGGGTTGAAAGTGGAAAACAAAAGTGTAGAACTTTTAAAAAAATAATATGAGAAAATTAGGATCTAGGTGTATCAAAGAGATCCAAAGAGACTTGATACCAAAAGTATGATCCACAGAAGGAACAATTGATACACTGGGTCCCGTCAAAATGAAGACCTTTTGGTCTGTGAGAGATCCCACTTGGAGGATTAAAAGGAAAGGTATGGATTGAGAGAAAAGAGTCTGTCACATATCCAACAGAAGATTAGTTTCTAAAATATACAGAACTCTCAAAACTCAATAGTAAAAAAAAAAAAAAAATGCAGTCAAATTTTAAAAAAATAGATGAAAGGCATGAATACTGATTTTTCCAGGAGTCATGTAAAGGTGTGAGAGTTGGGCCATCAGGAAGGCTGAGTACTGAAGAACTGATGCTTTCAAACTGTGGTGCTGGAGAAAACTCTTGAGAATCCCATGGATAGCAAAGAGATCAAACCAGTCAATTCTAAAGGAAATCAACCCTGAATATTCACTGAAAGGACCGATGCTGAAGCTGAAGTTCCAATACTTTGGTCACCTGATGCGAAGAGCCAACTCACTAGAAAAGACCCTGATGCTGGGAAAGATTAAAGGCAGGAGGAGGAAGGGGTGACAGAGGATGAGACCGTTGGATGGCATCACCAACTCGTTGGACATGAGTCTGAGCAAGCTCTGGGAGGTGGTGAAGGACAGGGAGGCCTGGCGTGCTGCAGTCTATGGGGTCGCAGAGAGTCAGACACGACTGAAAACAACATGATAGACATGCCCCTGAGGAGGAGACCCAGACAGCAGACAAACACAGGAAAAGATGTTCAGCTTTGCTGGTCATTGAGCACATGGAGTAAGTGCAATTGAAAACCACACTGCGATACTGCCACACACCTATCAGAACGGCCACAGTGAAAACAGTAAGAGCATCAAATGCTAGTGAGGGTGGAGAGAAATGGACCACTCATACACCATCGGCAGGAATGTGAAATGATACAGCCACTCAAGATTGGTTTGCCCCCTTTACACAACTAAATATGCAATTGTCATATGACCCAGTCATTATAGTCCTGGATATTTATCCAGAAAAATGAACATGGATGTTCACACAAAAACCTGTACATGAATATTCAGAGCAACTTTATTCATCACAGCTCCAACCTGGAAGCAACCTAATTCACCTTCAGGAGGTGAGCGGTTAGACAAACCAGAACATCCACACCATGGAATATTACTCAGTGGTAAAGAATGAAGAATTGCTTCATCCACCAGCCTGGATGAATCCAGGTAATTATGCTGAGTGAAAGCTAAGTGAAAAAAGCCACGCCAAGAGGTCATATACTGTATGATTCCATTTATACAGCATTCCTTTTCTCTCTCTTTTAAAAGTTTATTTTTAATTGAAGGATAATTGATTTATAATATTGGTTTGATTTCTGCCATACATCAACATGAATTAGGTATACACATGTCCTCTCCCTCTTGAACCTCCCTCCCACCTCCCTCCTCATCCCACCCCTCTGGGTTGTCACAAAGCCCCAGTTTGAATTCCCTGAGTCATAGAGCAAATTCCCATTGGCTATCAGTGTTACATATGGTGGTATATATGTTACTCTCTCCATTTGTCTCGCCCTCTCCTTCCTCCCCACCTCCTTTGTCCATAAGTCTTATACAGCATTCTTGAAGAGAGGAACGTACAGAAACGGAGGGCAGATGAGTTGCTGCCAAGGGCCAGGCATGAGGCAGGGAGGGGAGATTATGAAAGAGCAGGTCACAGGTACCTTGTGGTCGTGGAGTTGTTCTGAATCTTGACTGTAGTGTTGGATACAGGACTCCCCTCATGCAACAGGACTGCATAGAACCAGTGAGTAAAACTGGGAATGTTTGAGAATCAGCGGATTATAGCAACATCAGTATCCTGGTTGTGACATTACCTTGTAATTTTGCAAGATGCTACCACTGAGGGAAACAGGGTAACGTCTAAGGGGCTCTCACTGCGTTCCTTCCTGCAACTACCTGTGAACTTACGGTTTTGTCAAAATAAAACGTTTAATTGGGAAAAATAGGTAATATCATAAGCAGTTAGCCAAACAAAACAAAAACTACTGGTTTAGCTAAGGGTCTGACCATTTTGACGGTTTGCACTTTCTTTTTTCTTTTAGGCACTCATTAGTCAATCATGAATTGGCCAGATTCTACCTATTATTATAAATGAGTCCAACAAGTCCTGTGGGGACATTGCAGCCTAAATGCCATGGATGGGAATGGTCTTTGAAGAAACTGCGTTAAAGATCTGGAACCAGAGTTGTGCTCTTAACAAGTCCATTGAGTGGGGACCTCTTTGCATGCCCCTTGGGAAGATAATGAAACATGAAGGTGAAGCTGACTAGCACCTTCCTCAGGAAGGCCACTCTGGGTCACGGATGTCCTTCACCAGGAGAGTCAAGACTTGAGCAGCCCCCAGCTCGTTGGGAAATTCAAGCCTATTATCTCTTACTGGGGAGGCAGTAATGACCGTCATGGAAGGAGACCTCAATTTAAGCAAACAGCTGTTTTTCCTTGACAACAGAAGGGTAAACAGGGCTCAAGTTGGTCCTTAGCGAAGTGATCCATGGAAAGATCATTTAAACAGATTCTCTCATTGAGCACTGCGAGGAAAACACTCACCCTCCCTCCCTAGCCCTGCCCAGGTAATGCACTGTCAAAGAAACCTGTTTCCCTGGGAGCCTTGCAGAGTCACAGGACTCCATCCTCGGCCTCCCTGCTTTCCAGGCCTGTGGCCCGGCCATTGGTCCTGGACCTGGGGTCTCCTCTCAGGAAGGCGATTCGGAGCCCCAGAGCCTGTGTGGCTTGTCTGGAGGGAGTCTCTTTGTCCTACCCTTACCCGATTATCTAACACTTAACAGGTGACCCTGTAGTCAATGGCACTGTGAAGGGTCTAAGGATCAACATTCTTCAGATTTGCTCCCGGCCCTTGTAGGGGAGAGGACTTGCCTACAGTACTGGAGGGCTGTGCAAAGCCTCACGCTGTTGACAGTCAGCTGTGATTTTCCATCAGCTGCATCTCATTATCCCTTCAGGGCTCCCTCTGCCTATCCACGGGAAACAATGTGTAATCACTTGCAACTGATTGCAAATCACTCTGCCCGGCCTGTGTGAGCCTCGGCCCCCACCGCGTGGTCCAGACTGCGTGTCCCTGCGCCCTGGGGCCCCTCACAGCCCCCCTAGTGGGGCTCCGGGGCGCCTGGAGCACAGTGGCCACTCTTTCTCCCTGGGATGGAGGTAGGAGGAAGGGGGCTGGGTAGATAAGGACACTGGCTAATCACAGACCCCAAGAAACCACAGACTCAGGCTCAGAATGGTTATTTTGTGGATCAGTTTTCAGAGACGGAAAGGCGGCCATGCCTCTTTCCTTCATGGAGAACTAGACAGATTCGAGTATTCTAGAATGAATAACAGGGTGGAAGTATGGACCACAGTTTCAAAATAGAGGCAGTAGATCATATTTACTGTAGAACTCAGACATCGAAGGTGCTCAGATCCAATTCAAATCCTGATTCTGACAGTTACTACCTGTGTGACATGGGACAAGTCACCTAATCTCTTTCAGTCTCAGTTTCTCATCTGTAAAATGGGAATAATATAAATACCAAGCTCAGGGTATATACAGGGAAGATACACAGGGAAGAACTGCCAGCTTGTAATCTGTTCACCACGACCATGATCTATATCTTTGCATACTGAGATTTTCTTCTATGATTTAAAATGACATTTTCTATTTTTTATCATAGAATTATGTACACTTTTGTTAGATTTTTCCCCAAAGTATTTATTATTTAGTTGCCATTGTAAATCATACCAATTTAATAATGCATTTGGTAGTTATGTACAATAAGAATTGTACAATTGATTTGTGTGTACTGGACTTCAATCTAGCAACTTTGGTGAACTCTCTTATTAGTTTCCATACTTTATGTCTGAAATGCTTTTAAACACGAGTGAGTTGGGGGGTAAGGGAGGGAAGGATTTGGAGTTTGGGATTAGTGGATGCTAACTGTTATATTTATATATAGGATGGATAAACAGAAAGGTCCTACTGTATAGCACAGGGAGCTATTGATCTATTCAATATCCTGTGATAAACCATAATGGAAAATAATAATATGAAAAAGTATAACCGAATCACTTTACTGTACAGCAGAAATTATCATTGTAAACCAACTATACTTTAGTAAAATGTATATATATTATGAAAGTGGGGTTGGGGAATGCCAAATTGTCAAACTGGTTACATCTAGATAGAAAGATTACCAGTGAGCTCTTTTGTACTTTTCTACTTCTGTATACCCTTCAATACTTAAAATTTTTGTACAATAGGTATCTCCTCTTTAACCACTGAACTGAAAATTATTAAATTACAACAGTACTGATAACAGCCACCTTTTGATTAACACCTATACTCAGCAAGCATATGCTAAGCGCTTCATACACATATACAAGAAATTCCATCTGTGCTAGGTTGTTGTCAAAACTGAAATTAACTAACATATACATAAGTTAATTTCAGTTTTGACAACAACCTAGCACAGATGGAATTTCTTATCATATTTTAAACAAGAAAACTGAGGCATACAGCACCTTGTGGAAATCATTACGTACCTACTAAATAGTTGAGCTGGATTTTATAGGACTCTTATTTTCCTAGACAAACTCAGAAGGACACTTTTTTGTGGAAGATTTTGCTTCACTGATTTCAAGCTACAGAGGGTTACATGGGTTAGTTTGTCATTGACATGGCTGTTTGCCCTTGTTTCTAGGCAGAGCCTCAAGGAATTGAGAGAAACAAGCTCTAGAAAGACCTTCTGGGGGGGCTCCAGCTCCAGGTGGGTGAGTGGGGGGGGCAGTCTGCAGAGGATGAAGCCTGGCCTGGAAGCCAGCTACCTGGATTCTGATCTTAAAAATGAAAAGTTGTGTAGGCTGAGTGATGCCTTGGGAAGGTCAGACTGCTCTAATTTCCTCAAGGAGCAATGGCTCCTCATTCAGGAGACCAAGAGCCAGGCCCAGTGATTTCCATATTGAAGAAGGAAGCTTATTCCTTGGGGGTGAAGATTTGACCTCTGCTTTTGGTCTTCCCTAAAGGTCAATAATCACAAAGATGACTTGAAAGGTTTAAAGTAATTCAAACCCACCAGTGTGTTACAGAACAGTCGAGGGATGGAGACATGGGGTGACTAGAAGTCATTTATGGCCTTTGTAAATCTTTTTCTAGCGGATTAATGATCACTGGAATGTTAAAATACAACTTTTGGTAATTGCATCCAAGTCACAAACCAGGCTCTCTAACTAGATAATGCACATGAGAATCACCTCTGGAAGAACCTTTTACAACTGCCATCACCACGCACAAGACCCCACACTTGTAGAATATGCACCTCTATCTCTCTCTGCCAGCTTTGTCCTCACCCCAACCCTCCCTGCCCCCTAGCACCCTTCTCTCCTTCCTGCGACTGTGTTATGATTTTGTAGTGAGGACCTCAGCACTTGTTCCTCTATTAAAAAAATATATTATATTTTATAACTGTATTGGAATAAGGATGAATATAATCCTGGCAGGATCCAGTATTACACGTTTGTTATTGTATTCATTTTTTTCTTTGATTTTAAAAGAAATTATAATTAAAATTAGAGGAACTTAAAATTAATTTAATAAAAATTAAAGTTAAGAAGTTACTAGTGAAAGGATTGTGAGTCCGAGGCATAAGCTGTCCTGGGCCTGATGGCGAAGTCTGCCTTGCTCTTCTCTCCCTCTCCCCATCCATCCTTCCTCCCTTTCTCCCTTCTTCCCTCCCTTATTTCTCTGTCTCTCTCTTTCAATTTTCTCTCCTTTCCTGCCTAGCCTTGGCATACTAAGAAAAACAAGTTTTCAGCTTCTCCTGTATCTTGCTTGCAATCATTTCTGTTCTATGAGGAAACAAATAAGACATTTCCTTCATTTTCCTTTAAAAAAAAAAACCTGAAATCTAACTGTGAATCTAAATTTTTCCTGGAATCAGACAGGCTCTCCCACCCTCTCATAAGCATTTTACATTGTTGAGGTTTTTCTTCTTTGCAGCTCTACCGAGACACTACAAAAATTTATGATGAGCCTGGAAACATCCTTGAGCAATTATTCCTAACACCGGGTGCATCCAGCTTGCCTTGAGTTGAGGTATTTGGAGTCTCTGCTGGCAGCCTGGATGACATGGGGATACGAGAAATGAGGCCTGTGTGCCCTGTCTTGTCAGGAACAGAAGTAACCCTGAGATGCCAGCTACTTCAGGGAGAAGGCACCATGGTCTCCCTCTTGCTTCTCCAAGAAGCAGTTAGAATTTTGCAGCTGTTTTCCATTGCTCTTCGAAGAGCGTACACGCGTTCAGAAACAGCCTTTAGGAGTTGAGCGGGGGTTCTTTTTCTTTGCTTTTCTGAAACATAACTTTTCCAGTATAGCGCTGGACTCAACAGGAGGAAGTCATAGTTACAAACTCAGCCCAAGTAATGGGGGGAGGCCTGGGGTCTGCTGAATTGCAGGACTGGATATTTTGAGACTGGCAGGGAGCGGGGGTGGGGCGAGGAGGGTCACTGCTTGGCTGTTCTTGGCCGGGGGTTGGTGATTTATAACCTCAGAAGGTGCTCCAGGTTGGAGGGAATGGACTGTTTAATATTGTGTCTACAAGAGGCCTGCCCCCAGGATGCCTCCTTCCAACCTCATGATGAAGGGACGATGGGCTCCCTGTGGTGGGGCTGCTTCTGAAGCCAGTTTACAGCCCACGTGACCGTGGACACAGGTTCCTACAGAACAAGAGCTAGAAATCAACCATGGTCAGTGATGTCAGAGCTTCTGTTATTCACATAACCCAGTGTCGCCCTCCGTTTCACACCATTTCACATCACGGAAGGGGGCTACGGAAGGAAATCCAAACAGCTGTTGGTTTAAGTTCCAGTGGATGTGGCCCCTCAGTGAATAATCGGCGGAAAATGTGCACCACGTTGCTTGACTCACTCTTCTGCCTTTGGTCCTTGTAGTAACAGAGACTCTTGATAACGCGATGACAAGGAGCCGGCCAGTGTGACAAGTCAGGTCTGTGCAGACACTGCCCTGTAGAGACCTGTCAACAGCACTTAGAAGGAGGTATATTGTCTCCTGTTCACTGCGAAAAAACGAGTCTTAGAAGAGAATGGGGGAGGGGACCTCCAGCCATTTTCCAATCTTAAGTCTTTGAGATTGCTTGATTTCTTAATGCAACGTTTAAGGATGAAAAAGCAAAACACATTCCCACTTCCCAGAGGTACCTCAGCAATCATCTTCTCTTTTCCAACGTGGGGATCTTCTTTCAGAGCACTGCTAAAACGAACGTGTTTCCCCTTCACTAACAGCAGAGTGCCCTGGACTTGGACTTGGGGTTTCAGGAGTGAGACTCTGCGTCTTCTCCTCGCTACCTGCTGGCGGCTGGAGGAAAAGTAAAAGACAGAACTCAGCCCTTCTTCCCAGGACAGAGCAAGGCTGCCTGGTTTTGTCCCCTGTCCGCCCTGGAAGGTTGACATCCCGTGTTATCCATTTAACGAATGGAGATTTGGGGCTTAAAAGGGCTGAGTAACCTCCCCACGTTCACAATGGTCAGGAGAAAGGGGGCAGGGTTTGCAAAGGGCCAGCTCTGTACACTTCTGAAGCCTATGCACTTTCCCGTCTGCCACCTTGTGTGCCACCAGGGACTTGGAGAGGCTCCCTTTCTTCATCCATGAAGTAGGAATTGATATCTTCTTTGTGCCCTTGTTGTGCTGTTGTGTGTGTTAAATATAGTATTATACACAATTATGCCCGATGCGTCACTTGACACATGGCTGGAAAGCAGTATGTGCTAACTGCTATGAAGTCAAAATCTCACGTCCAAGGTGCCTGAAGATTTTTGTCTCCAGCACAGCTTCCTGGATCAATCACTCACTAATCATCACTAAGTCATATCCGACTCTTGCGGCCCCATGGACCGAGGACCCTGCAAGGCTCCTCGGTCCATGGGATTTTCCAGGCAAGAATACTTGAGTGGATTGCCATTTCCTTTTCCAGGGGATCTTCCTGACCCAGGAGTTGAACCCGGGTCTCCTGCATTGCAGGCAGATTCTTTACTAATTGAGCTATGAGGGAAGCCCCTCCTGGATCAAATGGAGACTTAAAGAAGACCTGACTACACGTTGATTGGATATTTTAAAAAGAGACATGGCCATGATACACTTTGGAGAAGGAAACAGCAACCCACTCCAGTACTCTTGCCTGGAGAATCCCATGGACAGAGGAGCCTGGTGGGCTACAGTCCATGGGGTCGCTAGGAGTTGGACACGACTGAGCAACTTCACTTTCACTTTTCCCTTTCATGCACTGGAGAAGGAAATGGCAACCCACTCCAGTGTTCTTGCCTGGAGAATCCCAGAGACGGTGGAGCCTGGTGGGCTGCCGTCTATGGGGTCGCGCAGAGTCGGACACGACTGAAGTGACTTAGCAGCAGCAGTAGCAGCATGATACACTTTGGCCAACTGGAGCCATATCTTGTGCTGTGTGACTCCAATTTAAGTCTAACTTTGTTGGTCCAAAAGAAATGCTATTTTCTATTGTTCAGTTGCTCAGTCATGTCCAACTCTTTGCGATCCCACAGACTGCAGCATGCCAGGCATCCCTGTCCTTCACTATCTCTCCCAGAGTTTGCTCAAACTCATGTCCATTGAATCAGTGATGCCATCCAACCATCTCATCCTCTGTCATCCCCTTCACCTCCTGCCTTCCATCTTTCCCAGCATCATGGTCTTTTCCAATGAGTTGGCTCTTTGCATCAGGTGGCCAAAATACTGGAGCTTCAGCTTTAGCATCAGTCCTTCCAATGAATAGTCAGGGTTGATTTCCTTTAGGATTGGCTAGTTTGATCTCATTGCTGTCCAAGGGACTCTCAAGAGTCTTTCTTCTCCAGCACCACAGTTCTATATGCCATGGATCTGATTTCCTTAAACGGACACTCAGGCTGACATCTCCTTTATGAAAACAGCAATGAGCTATTCCTGGCCTCTCTTCACTGAACACTTTTGATCTGAGCTCACATAGACTTCTCTCTCTGTCCCCTATCTCTGGGCAACCTCTAACCTCTGTCCCGCTAAGGAACAACTGGGGAGGCTTTAGGGAAAACAAACAAACCAGCAAAATGGTTGCCTGGCCCTAAGTCGAAAACTTTGGAATTGTATTGGTTTAAATAATTCTCGAAAACAACGCATTTTTGAGTTCTCTAGATAATTAATGTACAGCCAAGAATAAGAAACATCATTTCACCAAACTGAACCTTTCAGCTGTGCAAGACTACCATTCCTCCTCAGGGCTCTTGCACATGCCGTTCCCTCTTCCTAGAACTCTGTTCTCACTGGGCTTCACTTGACTGGGGCACATTCATCCATCAGTGAAATACCCCTTTCAATGGGAAACCTTCCCCTGCTGCGGTGAGCAGACCCTTGGGAGGACCCCCCTGATTCCCACTGTCATCAATCCCCTTATTTTTGAGAGTAGGCAGAACCGATGGCTTGCCCCTGGCCAACAGAATATATGTCAAAGGTGAAGGGCTTCTGAAGATATAATATGGTCCCAAGTCCAATGACTTTGAGCTATTCAAGAAGAAATTACAGCAAGTCCCCTACATATGAATGAATTCTGTTCCAAGAGTGTGCTCGTAAGTCCAATTTTTAAAAAAAAACTTACTTGGCTGCACTGGGTCTTGGTTGTGGCACATGGGCTCGTCAACCTTCAGTGTGGCATTGTAGGATATTTAGTTGCGGCATTTGGGATCTAGTTCCCTGACCAGGAATCGAACCAGATCCTCTGCATTGGGAGCATTAGGTCTTAGCTACTGGACCATCAGGGAAGTCCCAGTCCAATTTGTTCTTAAGTCCAACAAAGTCAGCCTTGGTACACAATCGGCTATATACTGATGCTTTTACATTTGTTTCTGGACATCCAGGGCTTGAAATAAAGATACTGTGCTCTGTATAGGACTGTACAGTAAAGTACACAAAAGCACAATCACTTGTACAGGATACTTACACGTGATAACATATGCCAGACGCACAATCTAAATCACTTATTGGACAGTCGAACACGTTTGCATCTTTGAAAGTTTGCAACTTGAAGGTTCATATGTAGGGGACTGACTGTAGCTGGCTCTCCAGGGCTTGGCTCAATCAGGTAAAAGCCTTTAAGAGAGGAATGGGGCCACAGGCAGCTCCACTAATTTTTACGTCTCCTGCCCTGATAGCCACAAGCTAACAAGGGAAGCCGTGGCCCTCGTGGCTCCTGTGCTAGCCCTTGGCTGGAGCTGAGCAGGAATCCTGCAGAGGCCTCATGGCCTGGCTCGGGGCCTCAGGAAAGAAGCTCGCCTGCCCTGCCTTGACCCCTCCCTTCCCGGAGATAGAATTCCACCTGAGTTTCTCAAAGTGTAGTCCTGGGCAGCCTGCATCACATAACCCCGGGGACTCTATTAACCTCTAGGCTCCTGCCTCCATGGACCAACTGTTTCGAATCAGTTCCCTCTCAGATGCTCAGGCATGCTGAAATGGGAGCAACATCAGACCAGCCCAGGGCTCAATAAACGTTCTCTCTAAAGGGCTGGACGGTAAACCCTCCAGGCTCCGTGGGCCGCGCGGTCTCTGATGCAGTGGCTGTCTGGCGCGTGAGCGGGTGTGGCCGGATGCGGCCCCGGCAGTACTTCGCTGACCTCTGGTCCAGACCTTTCAGTCAGTGCAAAGAACCTTGTGTAAGTCAATCTCCTTTATTCTCATTTGATGACTGGAGACTCTGGATGAGAGGCTGGGTGACACGTTGGGAGGTTGGGGTGGATGGCCAGCTTTGCCTTCATCACTCCGCAGTATCGTCAAGTCCCTCCATCACGAAAGTCAGCCTCCCGATTTTGTACCAGTGGCCCCCTGGCCCCTGTCAGTCTCTGCTGGCCTGCCTCTTCCCTTTCCCCAGCCACCTGGAGCAGCCTCCGTGCGGGGAGGAGAGGGTGGAGCGGGCTGGCCCGACCCGGGCCTCACTTCCCAGCAGCTTTTCCAGCGGCTCCCAGCTTCTCGGCACAGGCTGGTGCTCCGAGGGCCAAGAGTGAGTCAGAGGGTGGGTGCCGGGACTTGCTCTGAGCACACCCGCTCCACGGAGCAGGCTGGAGGCCCTGGCAGCACAGGAGGGAGGGGAACCACCCCCCCCAGGTCCCACCCTTGAGCCACCTTGATGGCCGTCGATGGACAGAATCGGCCAGGTTCCACCCCTCGTCCTGGGCCTCTTCTCCAGCCTCACCTGCCCGTCCTGCTCATAACGCCCAGCATCCCGGGCAAACGCCCCCTGGGACCTCGGGGTCTGTGTTCTCTTTCCTGCAACCTTCCCTCTGCCTGGAAATATGTGGGCCGACCTTGCCCATTTGACAGATTCCTGACTATTCCTTGTGTGCCACTGCCCCCGAGAAGCCCTCCCAGATCCCGAGGAGGCTTTCTACAATCCTCCTGGGTGCCCAGTCACCCTTGCACACACCTCCTCTTGACTCTCAGCACGCCCAGCTACGAAGGCTTCCGGGGGGGAATGTCTGTTACGAATCTCTATACCCCCGGCCACAGGGCAAGTCTTTGTCTGCACTGGGAGCTTAATCAGTGCGTGTCCAACACATCTCAGAAAGGTCTATTCCTTTCTGTGCTCAGAAGAAAGTGAAACAGGGCTTTCTGTGCCAGGCAGCAAACTGACGGAGACCTTTATCCCCAGGGAGTGAAATAAACAACACCGTGGACTGACTGTGGGGAAACCAAGGCATGCAACCCCTGAGGTGCTTCCGATGGAGTGTGGCTTTTTTCAACCAATTTTGCTTCCGGTTCATTTCCCGTCCTCCCCTCCACACTCCTGGTCTCTTCGTGGTGGGCACTGTCCACGTTTGGATCTGAAGTTTTCCTGTCGTTGTGTTTCTCTGTCTTTAGCATTAGGGTCCTGGAGCTTGAGAAAGCGTCGGAATCTCTGAGGCAGCTTGGTTAATGCTCAGATTTCACCGAGACGGTGGGGATGGGCGGGGCTTGGGTGGGCTCCAGGAGATGGCATTTCTGACAAGCTCCCGAGGGGCCGGCCTGTGGGTGGTCTTTGGGCTGGGCTAGGGCACCGTGCTCCACGCTGCCCATCCCGGCTACCTGACCTCTTCCAAGAGCTTCAGCTGGCGCCTTGGTACAAATCTCTCCCAGCTATATATATACATATATATATATAATATATACACACACACATACACACACACTTATTTAACAAGGATATTCTGAGTGCTGACTCTGTGCCAGGTATTGCTCCAGGTGCTGAAAATGAGACAGAGACCCTAAGAATGGTCCTTTCCTCATGGGGGACACATTCCACCTTTTGCCCCAATCTTCCATGACACCACTCAAACTCCAGAATGTCTAGACTGTCACTTCTCACCCCTCCTCTTCCTGGCAGCACCCCTGCCCCCATGGACCTTCCCGCCTCCTCCCTGGCACCAGCATTCTCAGCTCGGTCACCCAGCTCCGGTGTGGCCTGTGCTCTGCTTACTCTGTCTTCATGGGCATCGAGTCTCGTTGATTCTTCATCCATGTTAGTCTCTTCCCGTGTCTCTTGTCACCACAAACAAGATGCTCAGAGGTTCATGCTAGAAATCGCAGAAGACGCTCACTCTGCCACTCTGCCGGTGATCTCTGTGCATTTTAATTCATTGAGACTGATCTTCTCGAGCAGCGTCTCTCAAACTATAACATGCGTCAGAATGACCTGGAAATCCTGGGAAAACGAGATTCCAGTTCAGCAGTTCTGGGGACGGCCCTGAGACTCTGCCGTCTGAACCACTCCCAGGAGATGCTGTGTGCTGGTCTGTGGATGTCACTTTGAGAAGCAGGGCCCTAGAGCAGAGTGCTTTCTCTTTGGCACTGACCACTTAAGAATTCTTCACTGTTACCCACTAGGTTAAAGCCCTAAATTCAGACAGATAATCAGGCCCTGAATCTTTCAGTGGTCTTGGTATTCATGCTTTATCTCCCACGGCATAAATTACTTCCTCCCTCCCAACCCAGTCCCCATCCTTGTTTATGTACCTTTCACACCAAGAATGCCACCATCTCTCTCTTCCTTCTTATAATCCTTACTTATCCTTCAAATTAAGCTCAAGTTCTATGTCCTCCACTTTTCTGCTTCACAGGCCCCAGGCCAGTCTCTGAACTCCCAAGATAAACACTTTTGACTTTTTGCCTTTGTCTTGATCATGTGCTTTGTCCTGCGGTGACTTACAGTTCCCTCCACTAAAAGACGGGAGTGTGTTTTCCTGCCCCTTGACTTTCTGTTCAGCCATGCGTCTTTCTTCGCCAATAAAATGCCAGGGCAACCAGTTTCAAGCCTAGGCCTTGATATCTCGTGCTTTCCTCTCTGCTCTTGTGTGTTTCTGCCATGGCCATGAAAAGCTCATGACCGGACGTGCCCACAGATCTCCCAGGAGGAGGAGGACAGACAAGCGGTGCAGTCAAGCTGACCCTACAGGTGACCCCAAGAGTGTGAGTGAGCCCAGGCACGGTCAGCAGGGCCCTGCTACTCAGCCTCAGTCGGCCCATTCTAGCCAACCCACACTTCCTGTGAGTCAAACGAATGCTTATTTTTGCAAGAAAAATTGAGATTTTTGTGGTTATTTATTATGCAACTATAGCTAACCAAGAGAGGCATGTATGTTTTTAAACTACTATTTTTTTAAAAATTGAAGTATAGCTGATTTACAATATGGTGTTAGTTTCAGGTATATAGCACAGTGATTCAGTTTTACATTTATATATAAATAAATACAGGCCTTCCCTGGTGGTCCAGTGGTTGAGAATTTGCCTGCCAATACAGGGGACACCGGTTCAATCACAGGTCTGGGAAGATCCTGCATGCCACGGGGCAGCAAAGCCCGTGGACCACGACTACTGAGCCTGCGCTCTAGGGCCATGCTCTGCAGTTACTGAGCCCAGGTGCTCCAAGTACTGAAGCCCACGTGGCTTAGTCTGCGCTCTGCAACCAGAGAACCCACTGTAACGAGAAGCTCGCATACCGCAACTAGAGAGTAGCCTCCATTCACCACAACTAGAGAAAAGCCTGAGCAGCAACAAAGACCCAGCACAGACAAAACTAAAGATAATATATATATTCTATGTATATTGCTTTCCTGATGGCTCAGATGGTAAAGAATCTGCCTGCCATGTGGGAGACCCAGGTTCAATCCCTGAGTCAGGAAGACCCCCTGGAGAAGGGAATGGCAACCCACTCCAGTATTCTTGCCTGGAGAATCCCATGGACTGAGAAGCCTGGTGGCTATAGTCCATGGGCTCACAAAGAGTTTGATAAGACTGAGTGACTAACACTTTCACTTTAAGTACATATATCATACATAGCAAAGAAGCGAAATGCTATATATATAGGTTATATATATAGGCTCCCCTGGACCTGGACTTAGCCTGCAAAGCGGGAGACACAGGAGATGTGGGTTCAATCCCTGGGTTGGGCAGATCCCCTGGAGGAGGGCATGGCAACCCACATCAGTATGTTTGCTTGGAGAATCCCATGGAAATAGGAGCCTGGGGGGCTACAGTCCACAGGGTTGCAAAGAGTCAGACATGACTGAGGTGACGTAGCACAAGTGTGTGTGTGTGTGTGTATATATATATATATATATATACACACATATGTATATTCCTTTTCAGATTCTTCTCTTGTAGGTTATTATGAAACAGTTTCCTATGCTACACAGCAGGTCCCCATTGGTTATCTATCTTATATATAGTAGTAGTGTGCGTATGTTGATCCCAATCTCCTACTTTACCCCTCCTCCCCCACTCCCTTTTCCCTTTGGTGATCATAGGTTTGTATGTCTGCATCAAATTACTAATTTTTGAGCAACACTTGTGGGCACCATGTTAAGGAGGTTCACATACTGTGAGCTCACACACTCCTCTCCTCGTTACAATGCTGTGAGGTGGATACTGACCTTATTCCAATACGACAGAGGAAGAAATCGAGTTTCAGGGCAATTAAGTGAGCTGAGCTGTTTGGGTAGGTGGTTCTTCAACAAACGCTCACTCTGAGGCTTGTCTTCCCGATGACTATCCTGCCCTCTGAGGGATGTATCTATGTTTGGATGCACAAGAAAATATTTGGATTTGGTAAGGAAAGAGGGGGCTTGGATATTTTCACAGCAGGCAGGAAGAATCACAACATCTTTAAAGACTGCTCCATTTCCACCTTAACTGCCTCAACTGACAATTTTTAGGACCTCCATCCCAAGAAGTCAGTTGTGGTCACGCTGATATCTTTAAAATATTGCTCAAACCAGAGGGATGGGTTTCCTGTTACTGCCTGTCTGCTTCTGAGGACTTGAACCCAGACTTGGCTGGGTTGGATCCAAAGGTCCAGGAAATTTGTTTGTGTTCCCTCCCCAGCAGGGCAGGCAGCCAGAACCTGCGTGTTCTTTAACTATTTGTACCTTTGGGTTTGCAATGGCAGTGGAAAACGGGGGGAAATAATAATGATAGGAATGCTTAAGTGTGCTGGGCTCTTCAGCCGGAGTGACCTTTCAGGATGCACAGAGGATCATACGATGCCTTTCCTTAAATCCCTTCGATGGTTTCTTTCGAGCCTGTCAAGTCAAAACACAGATCCTTCACGTGACCCAGAGTGACCCCAATCTCTGTTCTCTCTGCTTCTAGCGTCACTGCACTTGCTATGGGCTTCCCTGGTGGCTCAGCTGGTAAAGAATCTGCCTGCAATGCAGGAGACCTGAGTTCGATCCCTGGGTTGGGAAGATCCCCTGGAGAAGGGAAAAGCTACCCACTCCAGTATTTTGGCCTGGAGAATTCCATGAACTGCATAGTCCACGGGGTCACAAAGAGTCGGACTCGACTGAGCGACTTTCACTTCACACTTGCCTTGACTCTCTGAATATATCACACCTTCTCCACCTCTGAGTCTTTGCATATGCTGTCTCCTTGGTGTACAAAACTGTTTCTTTTCCTTTTGATGGCTAATCTCTATTTATCCTCCAGGTCGACACGAGAGTCTGTTACTCACTGAAGCCCCTCCTAACCTCTGTGACAAGTTCAACTCCTTCCACAGTGCCCGTTTTCAGCGTCGACCCTAGACAGTGAACTTGGGGACACTACTGTACCCATACCAGTTAAAATTCTGAACTACTTTTGTAGCTGTTGATGATTAACTACGGTTGCGAGCCCCTGGTACCATGCTCTGGCCACCTCAGCCGTCCCTGGACCACTGCCCCTGCCCACTCTCCACTTCTACATAGTTGAGCAGCTCAGGGTTTCTTGCCCAGTGCTGCAGACGCCTTCCAGAGCTGGAAGGGGTTTCCAGCAGCTCTGATTAGAATCAGCCGATTCTGATTGGTCTGTCCAGCTCATGCTCACACTTCCCCTTCTGATTATTTGTCTAACTATTCTATGGTTTGACAGTGGGTATTTCTCTTCTTTGCTATGGTTGAATCTCACAAAAGCAGGGACAAGTTTTGGAGTGTAGAGAGTCTGGCGCCTGGGAGATCCAAAATCTGTACATGTTAACTTTTCTTGCCATTAATCCTCACAACAGCCTGTGGATGTAAGACTGCTTGTGTGTGTATTAGTAGCAAGTCGTGTCCAACTCTTTGTGACCCCATGGACTGTAGCCCTCCAGGCTCCTCTGTCCAGGGAATTCTGCAGGCAAGAATACTGGAGTGGGTTGCCGTTTCCTTTTCCAAGAGATCTTCCTGACCCAGGGATTGAACCTGGGTTTCCTGCATTATGGGTAGATTCTTTACCATCTGAGCCACCAGGGAAGTTCTAAGAGAGCTTGTGACCCCCGTTTCACTAGCAAAGCTCCGAAAAAAAAAAAACCAGAAGTGCATGCTGACAAGAAGGGAGATGGAGAAAACCCCAGATGCTGAAGCTTGGGGCTGTGTCACCTGAACTCTACCATCTCGGGACACCCTGGGAGCTGCCAGGTGCCTTGATGGCTCCTCTTTGAAGATGCTGCCGTGAAACAGCGGAGGAAGGGCCACTGTGGCTGTGTCCCACCAGCCTGCCCCAGTCAATGTAGCAGAAGTTTCTAATGCAGCAGTGCGTGGGGCTTCCCGGCCAGGTCAGGAACTGAGACACGAGGGAGCCAGCCACGTTATGCTGGGACACAGCTGAGGCTCACGTCCGCACCCATTTTGGTCTCTAGCTGGGTGGTCAGCAGCCCCCAGCGTGCTCCTCGGTGACCCCTGCCTCTTGATAACTCGTGTCCTCGTGCCATTCACTCCCCATGAGTGTGGGCTGGACCTACCGGCCGACTCATAACAAATGGGTTCAGGAGCAGTGATGGACAGATACCACTTTCAAGGTGAGGTTGTGGGACTTCTTTGGTGGTTCAGTGGTTTAAGAATCCACCTGCCAATGCAGGGGACACGGATCCAATCCCTGACCACGTGCTGCAGCGCAACTAAGCCCATACACCACAACTACTGTACCCAGGCCCTAGAGCCTGTGTTCCGCAACAAGAGAAGCCACCGCAGCGAGAAGTCTGTGCCCCGCAACTAGAGAGACGAGCCCCCTTTCGCTGCAACTAGAGAAAGCCTGTGCACAGCAGTGGAGACCCAGCCCAGCCATAAATAAATACTAAAGTTTTTAAAAAGATGAGGCTGTGAAGATGATGTGGCTTCCGCCCGACTTACTCTCTCTTACTCTCTGCCTCTCCGAAGGAAGTCAGCTGCCACTTTTTGTACTGCCCTATGAACACACTCACGTGTCACGAAATCGAAGGAGTGCCCCCCTGCCAACAGCCAGTAAGGAACGGAGGCCCCGAGTGCAGCAGCCTGCAACGGACTGAGTGGTGTCAACAGCCATGCAATTGAACTTGGAAGAGCTCCCTTCATTGGAACTTTCAGATGAAACTATAGAAACGCCTGCACTGAGGCCTTAGGAGACCCCTTAGAGCAGAGGCGCCCAGCGAAGCCACATTTGAGCTCCTAACCCACAGAAGCTGCGAGACAACAGATGTTGACTGTCTTCAACCACTAGATTTGGTGGTGGTGGTGGGGGCATTTGTTACCCAGCAATAGAAGACTAATATGGTTTGTTAAAGTAGTATTCCGATCTGGTGTTTTTTTTTTTTATAACTACAGGATAAAATTAACCCCTTTGCACAAACACTCAAATCTCTCTGCTACAGACTAAGTTTTGGCTTGTGTGTGTGCATGCTAAGCCACTTCAGTTGCGACCGACTCCTTGGGACTCTATAAATTGTAGCCTGTCAGGTTCTTCTGTCCATGGGACTCTCCAGGCAAGAAAACTGGAGTGAGTTGCCATGCTCTCCTCCAGGGAATCTTCCCGACCCAGTGTCTCTTATGGCTCCAGCACTGGCAGGGAGGTTCTTTACCACTAACGCCAATTGGGATTTAGCTATTCCTGAATTTACACATAAATATTCGGATTCGCTCAATAGTGAATGGAGTCCAATCATGTGCCAGACTGTGGACTGTGGATTTCTAGAAACGAAGGCCTGGTTTCACTCATCTTTGTACCGCAGGACCTAGCACAAGGCTATTCCACAATAGCAATTCAATAGCTGCGTGCTAAATTAAATTATCTCATCACTGGTTAGCCACTATGACCCACATCTTACTGAGAGAGGTGACTAGAGTTTAAATGAATCAGAGAAGGTTACATAAGTGGAATTAGGTCTTTCACTCAAATTCTAAGGCTGCCACCCCAGAACTTCTAGAGTGGGTAAACTAGCCCACTACAATCTTGAATGGTCTTGCTTCCCCTCCTCCCTAAAATACCAGCTCAAAATAAGCAGGTGGCTTAAAAAATGCTTTTATTAAAGCATTTTATTTTTTAAAAACATCTTTGCTATCCTTTTCTTTCCCCCTTAAGTACAGTGAAAGGGCCTTTACCATATTTTAAATACATTCCTGGGATAAAGTTCCTCAATGATAACATGTTAGAACTAAGTAACAATTAGGTTATTCTAGTCTCACTAGAAATGTTCATGGAGCAATTGGTGTTGCTCTCTGAGTTAATAAAAAACATTTGCAGCAAAAGCATGAGACTGCAGATAAAGCCACTGGCAAGAAATGGTCTGTTTAAATACCAGAAAACAGCCCCATATCCAAACAGGTGTGCGATAAAACAGTATAAATAAACTGCTCTGTATGCAGTTTAGCCCAAGCAAAATTGTGTAAGAAACTTTCCTTCTATTCTGAAAATATATATATACATGTATGTGTGTGTGTGTGTGTGTGTGTGTATACACACATATATCCAAACCAGGCCTCTCCTAGCCTCCTCAGACTATACAGCTGGAAAAACAGTTCTTATACAGAGAGTCAAAAGTAAAAGTTGTTTAAAAAAGTTTTTTTTTTAATGGCCAGATAAACAAAACCTTGCTAGGGCCTGATTATATTTTTGCAAATGTGGCCTTGAGCTAGAATCTTGTGAAAGAGTTGCCTCTTTTCAACCTTTAAGAAATATGTCTGCCTCTTTGAATTAGCGATGGTCACTTCATGTTGTGCTGTGATATTTCTGAAGAATGTTTTTGTTGGTGCAGCTCTCTCAACCACGTGGGTACCTGACTTGGGGCGCTGGGAATCGAGACCTGTTTGGTTTCCATTAAGACCTGCTAAGTGCACAGGAAACATGGTTTAGAGCTGAAGGAGGTTATAAAAACTGCCCTTCATTTCATGCCATTTCCTTCTGGCCAGGAACAAAGGTGGAGCGAGGAATCCGTCCATGCCAGAGCGTCTGGAAGTATGTGGGTTAAATATTCCCCATGGGGCTGTTTTGGTGTTTGGGATCCTTTATTCTTTGCCAACCTGTGTCTAGGTGGGGTGGAGGTGGGGGGGAAGACAGCACAGACACTGCAGACACAGCCTGCCGTCCTGGAGGGCCCCGATGCTGGACAGGCCTCCGTGGTGAGGAGCAAAAGTAGGGGCTCCTCTGTTTACAGGAGTGCAAAATCCCGCCCAGCTCCCAGGCAGCATTCCACTTTAACTATTGTCACTGCCTGCCTCCTTCTAGAAGGTTTTTTCCCCCGGGGGAACACATTTCTCCACTCAAAACACACATCCCTCCATCCTCCTCTCTTCACCTTGGAAAAGCTTCTCCTAGGCATCGTGTGCAGAGTGGAATTCTACCAAGGGAGTCGGTGGGGGGGAAACAGTTGTCCGGCGGTCACGTGCTGTGGCCCTCAAGACTGTGAATTCTGAACTCAGGCCTGCTTCAAATTCTAGCCTGTTTTTTTTCCTCTAGCCAGGTGATCTCTTCGAGCCTCAATGTCCTCACCTGTAAAATTGCGACAACAGCAGCTTTGCCGAGCTGCCCTCTTGAACGGGCAGAGTGCAGATGTTGCTGGGACCCTCACGTGCTTTCTTTGTGCGTCTGGGGAACCACACGGGCGGCGGCATCTTCTTGTGGTGTCTTCCAGACAGACAGAGCTTCTTCAGCTGGCGTCCGCCCTGGCTCTCCTAATTCTAGTAACCCTTCCAGGACGGCCCCAGCCTGGAAATAACCACTTCAGTGCCGGAAATCACCGGTTCATATTTCAGACCCTCTGAGCAGACCTCTGACTTGGGCCACACTGAGCGGTTCAGGGCCCAATTCTGGCTGTGCTCGAGAATGGGACAGAAAGCCAGCATTCCTTTCTGGAACAGAGTTTTCTCTGAGAAATGATCAGGGAACAGATAATCAGGATAACAGTCTCCCTTTCTGTTGTCGCTGAGGGGCTGGGGGCGGGGGCAGGTGGCCCTCGGGTGCACAGGGCCTGCAGTATCTTCGGTGGCGTTCCGTGTCAGTCCTCACTCCTGTTCTTGCGTTTTCGCTTCCCTCCTCGTCCCCTGTGGCAAGTATTATAAATAGGCCTCCTTCTTATCTGATCCTCCCCTAAATGTTTTTCATTTGAAAACCACAGTTAATTTTAGATAATTGTCTGAGATAATCTCAATTTGTGTGTAATATAGGCCTGAGTTCTAAGAAAAACATGACATTTCTGGAGGACCTGGGTTTGGTCCCTCCAACCGAATTCCCGCCCTTTATTGGAGACAGGCTGTGCCGCGGGCCTGCGGGCTCCCTTTTCCAGAAGCAGAGACGGTCTTCCCCTGCAGGGCTCCTCTCAAACTCAAGGGCTTCCCAGGTACCACTGTTTTAAAGCTGGAGAAAGGGGCTCAGGGCTCGAGGCACAGGATCAAGCCCGCACGGATGGCGTGTCCTCCACCCTCTGACTCTCACAGGGCCGGCCTTCCGCCCAGCCCCCCAGATAACTGCAGTTGTAAAATGTTGTGCAAAGGCTGCTGTACAGCTCTGGTAAATAACAGGCTGCTTCTCAGGGCCTGGGCCACCCTTGTCCTGGCCCAAGTTAAGAGGTAAAGAACATTCCAGTTGCGAGTTTGGACGGAAAAAAAATATTTTTGAAGTTTTTTCTGCTAACAAGGTAGGCAGAAGACTCAAATTCCAGTAAACGAAGGTTAAAGTCGGGCTGGTTTGCAGAGTACAGTCATCTCCCACCCTCCTTCATTTTTCCATAAAGTGCCATAAAAAGCCATTACACTAACAAACATTTGGGGAAGGGAACAGGCTCCCAGCCAAGGAACCGCAAGCTTCAACGGGGGTGGGGGGAGTTGGGGGGGCAGCGGGGAATCTGAGCCCTGAGGCATGGTTTCCTGAGCAGTCAGGATTCTAGAAGAGATCAGGCATTAACAGCACTGCCCAGACCAGCTCTGCGGCCACCGGACTCCCTCCCAGGGCATGCGGGTCAAGGCAGAGCCACCCTCCTCCAGTCCGCTCCTGCTCTTCAACCTGACCTAAGAAGTGTGGGATGAGCGCTCCTCGGCAACCCAGCCTCCACACCTGAGAAGCAGACAAGTCTGTTTAAAGGACCGAAAGCAAACCCGATGCAATTCACAATCAAAACTCCAGCTGCGTTTATTTTTTCGGACTTAACTGTTGTGAAACACAGAACTATTATGCTAAAATGGATACAGGAGGGCAGAGCTCCCCAGAAAGCTAGGTCAACCATGGAAAAGGGGGAGGGCTATAGCCCGCAGAATATTGACATACTACAAAACCATAATAATAAAATCAGTATGGTACTGGCTCAAGAACAGAGACCCACAAACAGCGCCTATTATAAATGAGGATTTGAAATATGATTAACACAGTTTATAAATCATTGGCAATGATTATTTAGTAGACGGTATGGAGGAACTAGCCATATGGGGAAAAATAAAATCTGTATCCCTCTGTTATACAAAGGTGGAATCCAGATGAATAAGGGATTAAATGAGAGGCAAAGTTATAAGGTTAACAAAGAAAATTGAGAAGAAGATTTTTATGACTTAGAGGTGGAGAAAAGTTTCTAAACAAGACCTAAAACCCTCAAAGTATAAGGGAAAAAAATAAGGGATGATTTTGATCATTTAAAAACTGAGGATTTCTTTTTAATAAAGGATAGCAAAGATCATGTTAAAAAAATACAAATGGCAACACAATATTCACAATGGCCCGAACGGACTAAGAACCAACATAGGATATGTGAAGGAAACTTGTCAATTAACGTGAAAGGGACCATAACATGCAATACAAATGGGACAAAGGATATGACAAGCAACTCGCAGAGACAGAAAGAGATCCAAGTGGCTAAGGCAAGGAAGAGGCGTTCAGTTCATGAGTCTTCAGAGAAACCAAATCAAACCTAATGAGATCTACCTTTCATCAGATAAGCAAGGAAGAGAAAGCTGGATAATTCCAAGGGTTGCCAAGTGTAATGCCAAGTGAGATGGGGAACTCGGTGAGGCCATCCTAAAGAGAGTTTCCTAAGACTGAGAATCCGTGTGCATTAGCATCCACAGTTCAACTTCGGGAGTATCTCGAAGAACCCTCACTTGGGTCCATAAAAGAGAACAAAGAGGATGTCCTGGGTACCTGTGGTTGCTGGGCAAAGGAGGCAACCATGGGATCCACAGTTAAGGAAATGGGGGGGTGTACAAGACAGCGGGGTGCATTATGGAGTACTGTATCGGCAGCAGTTAGCAGAACTTTGGTGGATTGCCGATTGGCACCAGGTGAAGTCCTTAAAAATGTGGCACTGAGTGAAAAAGAAGGAAAGCACAGTCAGGATTGCTGGGGCTCAGACGGCAGTAAAGCACTCCATGCGGCTACTGGCCCAAAGGAAGTATCTGATTCTGTCAACAGGTGGATGGGAAATCAGGAGGGTTAGTCCATCCCGTCAGAAGACTCTGGACTGGAGAGTAGGGGGTGATATCTGGAACTATTCTGAACGGAATTTGTGGACTGTCAGCCACTCAGTTTTCCTTCCCTTGTCCTTTCTCTCCCACTTGGTGGCTGAACTGGGGATTCTACAGGGAGGAAAACCCTGAACATGAAGCATTACTTGACTGGCAGGCAGTCTACCTGTCCTAACGTGAGTGGGATTCCTGGGTCGCCCTAAGCCAGGTGCTAGGTTTGCCAAAGTGAATTCTGACCTGTTCATTTCTGCGGGGTCGTCACTCATCATTAGTCTCCCCTAACCTTCCACGTGCAGCCTGTGCTCCACCATCACGGAGGGGATCTGCTGAGCTTCATGAAGCACATGGAGTCAATTTCAGATGGGCTATGGGCGGAACCAATGATGATTGGATGGAATGAGATTTTTTCCCCCTTCTTCCTCTGGCCAGGCATATACTGAATATTTTTAAGCACGGCCCTCCTGTGAATGTGCACTGTTGATCTGCCAGTGCCTGGCAGCTCTAGAAGTGGAGGAGGGCCGTGGACAAGCTCGTCTAACACTCTTGTTCTGGGGAGCCTGGGAGGATAGATTCCATTCTGCGATCAGGAGGCCAGGGAGTTCAATGGTGCAGGAGACAGCAGGTTATTTACACTGTGTTTGCAATCAGGGGTCACAGAGAGGGGCCAGGAGTTGAATTCCAAGAATGGCACAGAATCCAGCTCTCTGCGAAGGAAATTCAGGGCTTGGACAACTCCCAAGGAGCAATAATTCAACCGGCCTAACCTGATGAACTGTTTTTAAATGAGTTTGGAGAAATATAGTCAAACATTGAACAGCTTCCTAGAACTGAAGCACCTGGGCAAAGGTAACCTTTTATTAGACCTTAGCAGTATGGCCAGGGAACTGGTCAGAGTGTAGGGCTCGGCTACCCCAGGAGGAGGGAGAGGAAGACTCCGTCGTATCCTCTCCATTGGGAAGCTGTGGAGCGCAAGGCATGCGTTTTCCACTTCCTGATAATTCCTTCTTCGAAGCTAAAATATCAGGCAAATAAAGTCAACTCTGTGTATTGAATGCCTCCTCTATGCCTGGGGATCTGGTGGGATTTCCCCAATCTCATCTCATGTAATCTGCTTGCAAGCCTTCAAGGAAGAAATGATCTTTCTCCATTTTTTCAGAAGAGTCAGGGAGTCTCTGGGAGGTTAGAGAGATCCTCAAGGTCAGATGGCGTTTACAAAGAAGGTGTAGGTTCAAACCCAAATGGCTGATTCCACTCTGGAACTTCCTTCAACCCAGACCTGTGCTTTTAAGGGATATGAGGCAGCCTAGAGGGTCTGGTGATACCAGGGATGAAGGGATAAACTGTCGCCTCCCCATTCACCTTCAAGAAGGGAAGCTGGAGGAGAAGCTGTGCGCTGAAAGGAAGCCAGGCAGAGTGATGATCATAATCATGATAGTGACCTTCCATGAAGTTCTTATGCACCAAACACGAAAAAAATGGTCTGCAGGAACAGTCCTATCAGCTGGTTAGATTACTATTTCATTTTTTCCCTTTGGGAAAATTGAGTTTCAAACTTCAATTAAGTATCCAAACTGAAATATATAGTACTTCATGGCAGAGATCCTAAATACGTCTGACTTTCAAACCAGTGCTTTAAAAAAAAAACACTACTCGAAGTTGCTCTCATGGGAAATGGGAGTGTGGGCAGCAGCAGCAGCAACAGCCATGGTGGTGATGTTCTGGCAGCTGCAGCAGTGATGGTGGTGGAGACAGAGGTGGTAAAAGCACTGGTGGTGGTGCAGGTGAGGATGGTGTTTATGGTGAGAACGGCAGTGGTGATGGTTGTAGAGGTGGTGGTAGTCATGGTGACAACAGCAGTGAAGTTATGGTGACCCTGTTGGTGGTGATGGAGACGGTGGTCATAGAGGTGGTGGTGGTGGTGGTGGAGGTGATGGTCCTGGTGGTGATGACAGTGGAAGTGGCAACGGTGATGCTGGAAATGGTGTGGAGGTGATGGAGGTGGTGGTGATGGTGGTAGAGATGGTGGTGGTGGAGGTGATGGTGGAGATGATGGTGATGGTGGTGATGGCGGTGATGGGAGTGGTGGTGGTGATGGTGGTGGTGGTGATGGGGGTGGTGGCGGAGACGGGGGTGAGGGTGGTGGTGGAAGTGATGGTGATGGTGGTGATGGTGGTCGTGGAGGTGATGGTGGCGGTGATGGGGGTGATGGTGGAGATGGAGGTGATGGTGGAGATGGTGGTGATGGTGGTGGAGATGGTGGTGGTGGTGAGGATGGGGGTGATGGGGGTGGTGGTGGTGATGGGGGTGATGGGGGTGGTGGTGGAGATGGAGGTGATGGTGGAGATGGTGGTGATGGTGGTGGAGATGGTGGTGGTGGTGAGGATGGGGGTGATGGGGGTGATGGGGGTGGTGGTGGTGATGGGGGTGATGGGGGTGGTGGTGGTGATGGGGGTGATGGTGGTAGTGGAAGTGATGGTGGTGGTAGTGATGGTGGTGGTGATGGGGGTGGTGGTGGAGATGGGAGTGATGGTGGTGGTGGAGGTGATGGTGGCAGTGATAGGGGTGGTGGTGGTGGTGGAGGTGATGGGGGTGATGGTGGTGGTGGAGGTGATGGTGGTGATGTGATGACAGTACTGATGATGGAGGGGGTGGTCATCTTGCTGGTGATAATGATGGTCCTGATGGCGGCAGAGGCTGTGGTGATCACAGTATTAGTGAGCATGGTGGTTCTAAATGGTAGTAGATACGAGGGTGCTGGTAGTTGCTGTCCGTACACCCTCCTCTGGAGGCACTTCTGATTCCTCCTCTGCAGAGTTTCTGAGAGTGAGAGGCTTCGATTTTCTGTGTGCCGCAAGTGCTAATTAGCTTTTTCTCCACAGGCTGCCCTTGAACTCCCCCGCCTCTACTCGCTCCCACGCTGTGGACAAGGCCATAGTCATCCAGGGCCAGTCAGGGATAGACGGACCCCGTGACCACTTCCCTGAAAGTGGCCTTTGACCGCTCTGCGCTGGAACACATGAGCCCCTGCCTCGCCCCTGGCACCTGAACCAGGTGACTGCTTGCCAGGGCCCAGCCCAGTCCAAAGGGATTTGGGATTCAGTGTCCCAAAGAGGCACTGATTAGCTGGCAATCAGGCAGTGATTAGCAGGCCAGGTCACCTGCAGTTCAGTGCCCACTGTTCCCTGCAAAGTCCTGGGAGGTTTGCCACGAGGTTGGAGAGTGCAAACGTCTGAGGATCCCGGGGCCTGTGGCTCTGCTGTGTCGGGCAGTGATGAGAAGCAAAAAGCTCTGTTCCACTAAGCCCACCCCCACCCCCAGGAGGCAGTGCCAAGAAGCCCCTCTGCGTATTCACCCATGAGAGCCCAGCACTGACTGGGTGCAGAGGCCGCAAGGACACACTGAAGAACCAGAAGCGATGACCACGCTCTTCTTCACGCCTGATGTGAAGAATACGAGCAGTGAGACTGGACAGAACTGGGCCTGGACTGGGATTCTGCTGCAGCCTTGATATGTGACCTTGGACAAGATACTTAACCTCTGAGCCTTGCTTTACCTCGGTTTTTAAGAAGGTTAATAATAATGCTTGTTTATTATGATTGTTTGGGGTTTAAATGAAAAGAAAAAGTGAAGAAGTTACTGTCACCTCTAGGACAGAGAAAGCGTCCATAAGTGCTATCAATTACCACACTGTGTAGCAGAAATGACATTATTTGAAATCCTTTAATCGTCCCTTCTTCACAGACCACCATAAGGATGGGAGAGATGATTCTTGTAAAGCATCCAACACGGGGCTGGGCACATAACTAGCCCTGGACACGTGACAGTACTAACAATGAGAACGGTCATTACTATTACTATTTGTTCAAAGATGGTTGCAAAAGGGAATTTTTGCAGCATATTTCACCACACTGCAGCATATAATCATGAACATTTAGATGGAGCCTAATTTTGAATTAGAAGGGGATTAATGAAATGATTCACAGTGCATTCACACCGTCAAGTCCCATTCAGCCAGGTAATCCCCATGCCCTCAGATGACCTGGAGGCCTTGTTAAAATGCACATTCTCATTTGCTGAATCTGGGGTGAAGCCCGAGAGCCAGCATTTCTAATGAATTCTCAAGTGATTCCAGAACTAGGGTTCATGGATCATATACACGTTCATAATAAAGAGAAGTATATGTATATGTATTTCTATACCAGTAGAGAAAAAATTCGTAGACTCTATTGAAGAAGAGTCATTTCCAAATGAGGGTATCTAAGGGCGCTTTTTTCTCCCCCTTACCTAAAATGTTCTATTTTTTTCCCCCCAAATTCAATAATGAACATGTAAAGCAAACGGTACAAAATACCACACCTTTTATCACCAGAGGAGAGAAAGCCCCTCCCTTCCCCTGAATCCTGTCTGGCAGCTGAGTCTCCCAGCAGACACGCCTCCCTGGTCAGCAGGCCTGAGGCTGGACTTTTGCCTACAGCCACATGGTGCCGGGATCACCAGGACATCGCGTTAGCGTCCGCGGGCCCTGTCGGCGTCTGCTCTCCCAGGAACAGGGGGCCCAGCTCAGAGCCGGCAGCTGGCCAGGGCTCAGGGCCCAGAGGTGCACACGCGGGCCTGGTAAGAGACTGGCAGCTGTGAGCCCCGAAGAGCCCGAGGGTTCTGAAGCCTGTTCAGGCTGCACGTGGAGAGGACTTTCAGTGAACGAGGCGCGGCAGTCTCCAGAGAAGCAAAGAGCTTGAGAAAGTCCATCCCGCTGGCCAGGGTGAGGGGGGCACCCCCAGGACCTCCCCCTCTTCCTTACGAGTCTCTTCAAGAGAACTGGGTACGTGAGCCCCGTGTCTCAGCCTCACCAGCCTGTTCCTGTCACTGAGAGGCTGGCCTGTGTGGGCAGAAATGGAAGTGCACAGTGAAGTGAAGTGAAATTCACTCAGTCGTGTCCGACTCTTTGTGACTCTATGGATATAGTCCATGGAATTCTCTAGGCCAGAATACTGGAGTTGGTAGCCTTTCTCTTCTCCAGAGGATCTTCCCAACTCAGGGATCGAACTGGGTCAAATTCTGACCTGGCCATTTAACAGCTAGACTGCCTTAGACTCGTGCTGAGGCCCTGCGTCCCCTGTGGGGAATGGGATGAACACTGCTCTGCCCTGGTCTCCTCCGATCAGGCACCTAGCAGGCCTACAGACGATGACGCTGATAATGACCACGGTTTTGGTCACTGTCCTCCTCATCTCAGTGCACCCCTTGTACTTGCCTAGAAGAACCACCCGCCCCCAACCACTGGGAAGTCCCTCGTCCTGGCCCCCACCAGCCCCACAGTCAGAGGAGCAGCCGCACGCTCAAGCTGGGTAAGTGAAGACAGGGTAATGGAGGGACTTATCACTGAGATGTGGGACCATGTGGGGCCCCAGGGTTGGCCACAGAGGCAGGAACAGGGGCTGAGAAGGGGCCTTACCCCCTAGCTTGAAGGGCCAAGCGGAGGGGCAGCACCAGGCCCCTGAGAAGGCAGCTCTGTGGAGAGGGGCTGTGTGCCTGATAGGGGCTCTAGTCTTTATTAGGGGAGCAGCCACCTCCCCGAGAAAGTGGTGGCCAGCAAATAAAGAGCCCACTCCCTCTCTCACTACCTGCGGACATGCTGCTTGTGCTTTTACTGAGACTGGGGCATGCCCCTGGCTTCCCCTTGGTGCCTCCTGATCGTGTTGGGTGGCTTTCCCGTGTGCACTGGTGCACGTTCGAGAGATGAAAGCTACCGTTCCAAAGAGGATTGTTGTTGCTGTTGTTCAGTTGCTTAGCCGTGTCTGACTCTTTACGACCCCATAGACTGCAGCACACCAGGCTCCTCTGTCTTTCACCATCTCCCGGAGTTCACTCAAACTCATGTCCATTGAGTTGGTGATGTCATCCAACCATCTTGCCCTGTCGCCCCCTTCTCCTCCCGCCTTCAGTCTTTCCCAGCATCAGGGTCTTTCTAATGAGTCAGCTCTTTGCATCAGGTGGCCAAAGTATTGGAGCTTCAGCATCAGTCCCAGTAATGAATGTGCTGTGCAAGTCACTTCAATCATGTCCAACTCTGTGCGACCCCATGGACTGTAGCCCACCAGGCTCCTCTGTCCATGGGATTCTCCTGGCAAGAATACTGGAGTGGGCTGCCATGCCCTCCTGAGGGATCTTCTCAACCCAGGAATTGAATCTGGGTCTCCTGCCCTGCATGTGGATTCTTTACTGCTGAGCCACCAGGGAAGCCCTACTAATGAATATTCAGGGTTGATTTCTTTTAGGATTGACTGGTTTGATCTCCTTGCTGGCTAAGGGACTCTCAAGAGTCTTCTCCAGGACCACATTTCAAAAACATCAATTCTTTAGTGCTCAGCCTTTTTCATGGTCCAGCTCTCACATTCATACATGACTACTGAAAAAACCATAGCTTTGAGTCATTTATAGACTCCATCAAATTAGCATTCTAAAGCGCCAACTTGCTTGTAATCACTGACATCAAAATGTGGTCAAAACTGTTAATGCCAAAGGTCCATCCAGGTAATCCAGAACAGGCTCTTATCCATTTTACTTCATGGATCATTTCTGGAATGAAAACACAGTGTTTGAGAATGCTAGCAGGGGAGGTGGTTTCCTGGCCCCCACCTGGGACATGCATGGCACCTGGCAGAGGCACCTTCAGTCTCAACAGCTTGGTGGAGGTGGGTGTGGTCCCTTCCATTTTCTATCTGAGGACCTGGAGGCTCAGGGGGTTCAGCCACTCACCCAGATCTACCCACCTAGCAGGTGGTGGAGTGAGGCTCAGACCTTGGGCTGTGTCTGTATCTCTACGTTCAGTCCTGTGATTAGACTGGGCTAATCTCAGAGCATCACCGAGTAGTCAATGCTATGCTAGAGATGAGGGGTGGGGGTGGGTGGTGGAGAGATGCAAAGTGAAAGGAGAACGAAACGTGCTTGGCCAGAGACGGCAGTGTGGGCACAGGCCAGCGGGCTCGAGGATGCAGTGGTGGCTGGTTTGGGGCCAGAGAGGAGCCGGGAAGCCACGGACGAGGCACCGTCCCTGAGCTCCAGTTGGGGCCAGTCCAGGAGCCTCCACGGCTGGCCGAGAGGTGACCAATCCACAAAGGACTGAGGGGCATGAAGAGAAAGTTCTAGATTGCTCCTCGTTGCTGACCCTCACTCCCAGTTCTAGGCATCTGCTGTTTCCTGCTTTGACTCTGAAGCTGGAGGTCCCTCCCCAGACCCTTTTGTGTCTTCAAAGAATTATGAGAAGAGCGACCCTCAGCTCATATCCACAAAGCTGGGGCCCTCTCTGCCTCCAGGGCTGGAAAGAGTGTTATCAGCCAGTGTCGACAGTGAGCGTTGTCCTCACTGTGGAAAAGCCAAAGGAAGGTGCTGCCTGTCCCTCCAAGTCCAAGTGTTGAGAATTCAGGAGACTAAGAGATCAAAGTAAGATGGGATAAACGGGCAGATGGGATAAACACTTCGATCCAACACTCAACACAATTTTTGCAGGGCTTGCATTTCCTGAAAATACAAATTAATCTGCTGATTAAAAAAAAAAAATCCCCTTCCTTTGGCAAAGTTAATTTTCTCTTATTTTGGGGAGAACAAAGTGAGTCATGTGAAAGTTCAGGAATATCACACACACATATGCACACACACAGCAGGTAAAGCCGTAACAAAAGTCCTTTTTGCCTTCCATATATCTCGAGGACAATGAAGTCATTCAATCAGTGCCCAGAAGGATAATTATCTTTTTGGACACATGACCTCACAGTCCCATTCTATTAAGCACACAAAATCTGAAAATGAGTGGTATTAGTGATTCTATTGAAATGGATACAAGGGAACTGAAACAAAATAAAGCCAGCTTTAGTTGTGTAATCCCCAAAGGAATAAGGCTAAGAGGATGGTGACTTAGGACACTTGGGAAGAAAAAGTACAGGGAAATGACCTAGTGGATGCTTGCAGGGTTTTACTCACCAGGTGCCTGACCTTCTCGGCTTCGGGTCACGTGGACTTTGGTGCAGATGACTGGGGGTAGGGGTTGACTCGGGTGTGACTCGGGTGTGTGTAACAACTGTGATGATGGACGATTCCACGTAAATGACTGGATCCCCAACTGCCCCTCAGTTACTGATGCTTTTTTTTTTTTTTGGTTAGGATCCTAAAATAGCCAGTGACTTTGGGCTACTTGGAGCCAGTCCACAGAAGGGTCAGTTACAGAACCTTCCGGGAGTGTCGCCTTCATTCTTGGGGCACTCTCGTCCAGGTTTGTGGACCCTCCTCTCTCTGGAGACGTGGCTGCAAGCCGCACCACACTGAGGTGTGTTGGAAGGTGTGTGGCCGTGCTGCTCTCACAAACCGGACCTGCTGAAAGAGACCCGCTGGTGATCCGGGGGAGAGTGCAGGCACCAAGCGTGCCCTCAGTATAGGGGCCGCTTCCTGCCTTTCTGGAATACTTTCTTTACAGAGAAGGAGCTGAGCTACCTGCTCTTAACAGGGATCGCAATTTCTGTGTCCTGAACCCCACCATGTGTGCTTCCAAATTTATCCTTCTTACTCCTCCTGGAAGGCCTAGGAGTGGGTGTTCGGGCCCATGGAAGCCTTGGGGAGGGGGCTGAAGGTCTCAGGTGGGAAGGCTGATCCACTCTCCATGGCCCATCCTTTTACCCTTCTTCTGCCCCCCGCTCCAGCCCCCAGGGAGACCCACAGGAAAAATGCTTCAGAGCAGGAAAAGCAGGAAACCTGGTTGATGGATTAATCAATCAACCAACAAGTACTTATTGAAAGGACCTAATTTTTACTCAACAAATGCTGACAGGAGGGGATGGTGCAGGGACAGTTAATGGAGGACTCTTCAAAGTCAGAGAGAGGACTTGAGACGGATACGCAACTCGCCATGGATTCATTCAACAGGCGGTGACTGAACACCCGTGCGTGAATCATGCTGCATTCTGGGAAACGGGGGTAAGGAAGACAGGTTAGACTCGCATCCCATGGAGTTTACAGTCTATCAGGGTCATGGGTCATGATTTTTTTTAAGCACTTAAAATAAAGGTAGTCTGTATTATAATTGGAAAACAGCCTGCTTACGTAGCTTCTAGTAGCTACACAAATGAGGACACTTCTCAGATGGTAAAGAATCTGCCTGCAATGCAGGAGATGCAGGTTCGATCCCTGGGTCGGGAAGATCCCCTGGAGAAGGAAATGGCAACCCACTCCAGTATTCTTGTCTGGGAAATCCCATGGACAGAAGAGCCTTGGCGGGGGGTTGGGGAGCTACAGTCCAAGGGTTCAAAAAGACTTGACGGGACTGAGCAACTAGCACACACAGAGCTGTTTTAGGTTTGGAGCCCCAGAAGGATGGAACCAAGTGACTTTTGGGAATCCGATGATGGTGGTGGCAGACAAGATGGACTGAGGATGATGTACCAGGTTGAGTGATGTGCCCCCCACATCCATATCTACCTAGAACCTCAGGATGTGCTATGATTGCACCACTATAGGGTCTTTGTAGGTGTAGTTAGTTAAGATAAGGTCATACAGTTTTAGGGAAGGCCCTGAATCCAGTGACAGGGGTCCTGATAAGCAGGTCTGGTGAAGATATAGATGCCCAGAAGGAAAAAAGGCAGGGAAATAGAGACTGGACTGATGCAGCTAAAAGTGAGCGAACACCAAGGATTACTGGCCATCACCAGGAGCCAGAAGGGAAGTACAGGACAGATTCCTTCCAGAGCTTTTAGAGGGAGCAGGGCCCTGCTGGCAAGTTGACTTCAGGCATCCAACTGCCGGAATGGTGAGAGAAATAAACTCCTGCCCACAAGGAACTCCAAGTGCTCGTTGGCTTCAGGATAAGAGGATTGGAACCAAGGCGATACAGGGCAAGACGGAAGGAGGCTGAAAGGGACGCAAAAACCACAGAGGAGAAAAACATGAACTGTCCCTGTCGAGGGCGGTCAGGGTTTCTTCACCGAGAAGACGACGGCTTAACAGGGGTTAAAAGAACCGATGAGGGTGTGCCAGCCGGTGAGGGGGGAGGACAGGGGAGAGAACCAGAACTGCTGTCGTGTCCGAAGCTCCTTGAGGAGAAGCCTCGCCAGGGTCTTGCGCAGCTCACGGGGGCACAGGGAACCGCTGTGGGATGGATGGAGGGAGGTGTGGACCAAGGAGATGATGAGCTGGGATCAGGGGAGGAGGGCGCTGGGTAAGGGTGGGATGGGCCACGTGGTCAAGAGCCAGAGAGAGGACGAGGATGGACGCAAAGTGGCGAGCGGGGCTACGGAAGTAGAGAGAGATCCGAGCTCTGGAGAAGCGAGAAGGAACTCCTAGGCAGTAGGAAGAGAAAGAGTGATCGGGGAAAAATTAATTCTTTGAGTAAAGGTTTAAGTCACTTGGTAGGAAAAAGAGAAAATACTGAAGCAGGTGTCAGTAAAGAGTGTTGGAGGAAAAGACAGAGGCTGAAGGCAGAGAAGAAGGGACTTTGAAGATACCAGGGACTTGCATTTCCTGAGGAGGGAGGGGTGAG
Source organism: Giraffa tippelskirchi (assembly GCF_054371585.1). NCBI lineage: Eukaryota > Metazoa > Chordata > Mammalia > Artiodactyla > Giraffidae > Giraffa > Giraffa tippelskirchi. Next base: position 54,010,849 of record NC_137281.1, on the reverse strand, counting down.
AGAGAAATGAATCAACCAACATTTACTGAGCACCTATGACATGGCAGACACTGTAGCCATTTTCAAATACACTTTCTCTGCATCTGAAATCCAGACTCCCATGAGATGTTAGCTTTGGAAAGAAGAAAGAGGTTTTCCTCTAATGATGGGAGGGGGGAGGGCAGACAGATGAATCTTTAAGAAGCGGGGTGAATAGGGTCTCCCCTCAATCATCAAATATCCACTGGGAATTTCCTTTCTGCTTGACACTCTGCCAAGGGCGTCAGATCCATTACCCAATGGGAGCCTTATGGCAACTCCAGAACGTTCTATCATGGTCCTCATCTTGGAGATGAGGAAACTGAAGCTCGGTGAAACCTTTGCCAAATTATTTCTACGTGCAGGCAGTTACTAGTGAAACCAGTATTCAAAACCTGAGTGTAGCTGGACAAACAACTATTTGTTTCTCTGCCACAGCGTCTTCATCTGTGCAATTAGTAACTGCAGGGCTATGGTGAGGTTGAGTCACGGGGATGACCGACATGTGAAAGTTCCTGTTCTCACATTCCCTTGCCATCTTTAGAATGAGGCCATCAGGTCCTCACTCCTCTGCGAGACTCTCCATCCCCTTCTGGAGTCACAGACTTCCAGAACACTCCTCTCCTCCCCCACTCCCCGCCGCCGCCACACACACACACACACACACAAAGGTGTCACAAGCATTACAAACTCAAATCCATCTGCTACCTCGGCCCCAGATGTCTGCTCCTTGCTCCCAGAAAAGAAGCCATGTTTAGGACGCAAACTAAATACAGCCAACAACCGAAAAGCAAAGGGGTGTCTCCAAAAAGGATAATGCAAACTGAGACAACAGCTTCACAGATCAATAGGAAACCTTTAAAGGCCACTGATGAGCTAGACTGCAGGAACGCTCCTGTTCTGTAAGAGGAAAATAAAATGGATCAATAAGAGACGAAAACTGATATGAAATGGCTGAGATGGACTCCTGCTCCCAGGCGTTCTTCACCAACGTGGTTCTTCAGTCACACTGTTCTTTCCCTTCTTCTCCACAGCAATGAGACCCTAAGGCCCTGGTGTCAGAGCTATGAGCCACTTGACAGAGGGCAGCAGAAAAGCCATAGGTCGGGCCTGTGCCTGACGTGGCCATTGTGGTTCCCACCATGTGGGCAATCTGCCTGAATGCACCAATCTGGGGATAAGAGTAAAAGGTGTATGCTTAGACTCAACCCTTCACCCACACCCTCCAGTCCCCATTTGCGCGCTGTTTCAGCAGCATGGTACATTTTAAAGGGCTCCCTGGTGCCTTTAAAGGGTTCATCTACTGACTATGTGATCTTGGGCAAAATTTTGTAACCTCTCTTAGTCTCAATTTCCTTTTCTCTAACCTTGTGAGCGTTGCTGTGATGGAACAGGGCAAATGATCATTGTCACCTTCTTCGTCACCACCACTGGCCCAATGATTAAGTGGGTGGATGTGGCTGAATGCCGCACGTGGCTCTGTCGGGGGAAGGTTGAGAGCCAGATGGACCATTAGCTGGGTGGTCTTGAGCAAGTTGTGAATCTTCTCTGATTTTCATGTAATCCATCGTGGACCCAGGTCAAGAAAAATCTCTGCTGGCTGCTGTGAGGACTGGAGGAGGCAGGTAAAGTGCTCAGCACGTGCTGGGCATATACTAAATGGTCAGTGAGGGTCCTTTCTCTTTGCCCCCTGACTCCATTCATGACTGATCCCCAGCAGAGAGCCTTAAGCTGAAATCCTGGTGAGTCCAGGTTGATAATCTGGAGTCCAGCTCAAGAAGAAGACAGGCGGGTTCATCCTGGGGAAAGAGAGGGGTGGAAGCCTTCATGGTCTGGACTGAAGGAGGCCCTGGCAGACTCGCGACTCAGTGCCCTTGGGGAGAAAGTGTCCCACCTCCACAACCCCGATCCTTGCGTCTCTGCAGCCTACAGCTTCACTCCAAGCTGCTCGGGCGCCTGCACAGAGCAAAGGGACACGGAACTTCTCTGCTGGGCCCCTGACCATCCTTCTCCAGCTCTCTGCCCTGGAGTGCTTGGGGGTTTCCTGTTTCCCTACCGGGTGCTCTCCACCTCACTTTGCTCCTAGGCTTCTGGGCTCCACTGATGGTTCAGGACAAGCAGGCGTCCACGGGGATCAAGACGGCCACTCTCCTGCCGTAGGTATGGGTTCATTAAACACTGCCGGACCCCTGCTGCGTACCAGGCGCTGTGTCGGGCAGCAAGGACCAGAGATGAACCAAGCAGAGTTCTCAGCCCTCAGACCACCCTGTGCTGGTCCATAACCACAGACGTCTTGAGCTCTGCCCCACACCGAGACTATTTTGCCTTGAAGAGAAATTGGAGAACAATATCTCCGGAGTACGATTCTCTCCCATGTTTTTTGAACAACTCCTTTAACACTGCCTCCTGCGCAACTGACAATCCCAGAAAGTCACCCTGAGTCCCCCATGCCCTCCTCCTCCTCCCATGCCGCTGGGTCCAGTGTTCCCTCCCCCACGCCGCCCTCCTGGCTTCTGCCTCTGGAGTGTCCTCTTTCTGTTGTTACACTTGGATACTTCCTCCCCATTTTGTCCCTGCTGCCTGCTGGCTGACTGCTCCCAGTGGAGGGTGGGGACCTGCTCTCTCTCCCTTGCTCTGACTCTGGATAAGTGAATATGTAAGCGCCAGGTGTCCAATTCTTATGCCTCCTCCCCACCTGCCCCCCCCCCCAGAAGGCGTTCTTATTTGCCAGACAAGTCTATTTTCCTGTCTGTGTGTGGCCTACAGTGTGTCTGGGTGAGGCGTATGCAGCTTGTCCCCCTGCCAAAAAAAAAAAAAAAAGGCATGATGGGGGAGCCAACCCTTTTCCTTCTGCTATCTCACTAACTGCTCCTTGGAAGAAAAGCCGTGATGAACCTAGACAGAGTAAGCAGAGACATCAGTTTGCCAGCTATGGTTTTTCCAGTAGTCATGTATGGATGTGAGAGTTGGACCATAAAGAAGGCTGAGCACTGAAGAATTGATGCTTTCAGACTGTGGTGCTGGAGAAGACTCTTGAGAGTCCCTTGGACTGCAAAGAGATGGAACAGTGAAACCTGAAGGAAATCAACCCTGAATATTCATTGGAAGGACTGATGCTGAAGCTGAAGCGCCAATACTTCAGCTATCTGATGCAAAAAGCCAACTCACTAGAAAAGACCCTGATGCTGAGAAAGATTGAGGGGAGGAGGAGAAGGGGGCGACAGAAGATGAGACGGTAGGATGGCATCACCGACTCAATGGACATGAGTTTGAACAAGCTCCAGGAGATAGTGAAGGACAGGGAGGCCTGGTGTGCTGCAGTCCATGGGGTTGCAAAGAGTCAGATACAACTGAGTGACACAATCTCACTAATAAGGAGTTCTTCCACTATAAGATTTCTTCTGCCATCCTGTTGTTCTTAGCACACACATCACCTGGTTCCCCTGAGTTCTCCTGTATTATTTTGAATTCCATTTTAGCAACGAACTCTATCCTTTAGCAAGGACAAGAGCTTCCTTATCGAACATAAAGGAAACCTCTGCAGGTCACTTTCTTTCTTCTCTCTTCCACCTTTCTTGGGAGGAGGAGTGGGTCTGACATTTGTTGATGCCTCCACATTTCACGATGTCATAAAATACGTGCATGGGTACATTTCACTCAGGAGGGATTAGCTTCTTTCCAACAGGGAGAAAACTGAGGCTCAGAGAGCAGAAGCGTGTGTTGTAGCTCACATCACATAACGTGACAGGTCTCTGCGACTCCTCGCTATCTGTCCTTTGAAATACACACACATGGATGACACATGTGAACACGTTTGGACCCCTGTTGGTTGGGCCCGTGTGACATTCATTATAGAAAATGTTTGTTTGATTACATCTCATTCCTGAGTCCTGCTGTGGGGCTTGGTGCAGGCTTTGGAATGACTGCCTTCTAAGTGATTCTGTGTTCAAAGTTGTGCAGTGCAAAGGACAGAAGTTTGAGCAAATCGGGGGCAGGGAGAAGAGCCGGAATGCCTGAGTTCAAATTCCAGCCCCTTCTGTCCAGATGACCTCAGGCGACGGGTTGAGGTCATCCCCGTAGGGTTGCTATGGGTCTTTCACCTCCAGATTGCCTCCTCCTGGGACTCAGGGTGGAGGTCACACGGGTTACACGTGGTGATGTGGACTCTTGTCTGGCACATGGAATGCATAAATGTGCACCAATGAGCTCCTTCTCTGTAATGGAGTTGGACCTACAACTCTTTAGCTGTGAGACTCTTGGATAAATCTCTTGACATGGCCTAGCTTCATTTTTTCTGGTTAATAAAACAGAGGCAATACTCCCGGTGGTGAACCTTTGCTAGGAGCCTCTGATGAGCTGTTTTCTTGCTGAACGCATGCCCGTTTTTCTTTCCCTTTGTTTGAGACAACTCACAGTGCTACGTGTCAATCCTGGGGATGGATGGAAGACACGACAAGGAGAAAATGAGGAGACACACAGACTTTGGGGCTGGGGCTGGCTGAGGCTCAGCTTCACGGGGCAATCAGAGACCCTCCGCTCCTCTGTTCCCACCAAGGGGGTGGTCTGGCCTGAACACTCTGCTGGAGTCCGTCCCACCCCTTCCCCAGGTGGTCCCCCAAACTTCTTGGTGAGCGGCCCTGCCGACGTGGCTCCTCCAAGGGTGACGGTGGTGATATGCAAGATGATTCATGACTGCACTGGGCTCTTTCTGAGTCACTGCAGAGCCCAGTGGTGACTGGAAGAAAACACCCCTGATCAATACCACATTTCCAGTTTTCATTAGAGTTTTTAATAGCTCGATGCCTTTTTGGAAGGCAGAATCAGGCATGTGTAACCTTTTTGGAGACAGAAATGTTTCAAGGCCACCCTTTGAGCTTGGACTTGAGGACGCCCTGGGATCTCTGGGAAGTTTCTCTCCTTCCAGAAGCTGCATGCAGTTGCCTCGACAGGAGACGGATCCCCCCGTCCTGCCTCGAGGTTGGTCTCCCTGTTCATCGATGCAGCAAGGCTTTCCCTGGGACATCTTGAGCTTGGTCCCTGTGTCATTCCCCAAATTCTATTCTTCTCCTCCTCATCACCACTGAGTTCTAACAACAGTGTCACTCAAAGGCTGCCTTTTTATTTATCGTTACATCCACAGCCCAAGCCAACTCCTTGGAGAGACCAACTGCAGTGATCGCCAGACCTCTGGGCACCCAGAGTGAGCTGTTCAAAGTGTTAGTTGCTCAGTCGGGTCTGACTCTCTGCAACCCCATGGACTGTAGCCTGCCAGGCTCCGTCCACAGAATTCTCCGGGTGAGCATCTTGGCTTCTGGGTCTCCCCGCCACCCCCGGGGCCTCCCTGACAGGCTCATCTAAGGCACTGCTATTCCAATTGCCATCATGTGCTAGTTATTTCCCCTTATTTTTTCCCATAAGTTGAGATGATGAATGACGTGGCTTATCTCTGTGTTTTAGTATCTCTTCCATGTGACCGAAAGCTCCCTGGGGACCTGGGGACTTGGTCAGCACTTGCCCCCCACACTGTGCCTGGCATCCGGCAGGCCCGGGGTAAATGAGTGTTGAGGGAATTGAATGAGTGCTGAGCGACACACGGCGAGTCACTAGGGAGGCCGGGAGGGCTCTGCCGTGTTCCCGTGGGGGTTAGGCCGGGTGTGAGCACCCACATGTATGTAGGCATGTGAATGGAGGAAGAACCTTCTGGGGCTTGGACTGTTCCTTGCTAAAACCCTTTGGCGGCTCCCGCTGGCCCTGGACAGAGCCCTGACCTGGCCGAGCTTACGAGGCTCCCCATGGACTGCCTGCCCCTCTCCCTGCAACCTTCCTCCCAAGCCACCTCCCACTCCCTCCTCCACAGACCCCTGGTGGCTCCAGGCACGCCCACTGGGCTCAGCCCTTTCTGCTCTGAGTTCCATTTCTCACCTAGGACCCTGCCATCTATCTCCAGGGAGCCTTTTCTGAACCTGGGTTCCATCTCTGTGTCTGTGATGTGCTTCCTGCACTTTCGCCTAGCACCAGGGCCTCCGAAGTTGGGCAGTGCAGGGCCTTTTTTTGGGCAACTGTGCAGTGAATTAGCACATTAATCTTTTAATTCCAACCTTTGTATGCCTGACGATGTGTATAAAATATTAGCATATCGGTGCCCACAGGTTAACGTTAAAGGATGAAATATAAATGTGTATAGGAAGTATGGTCAAGAAATTCATAACAAGGGTGCATAGTCAAAAAAGGTCGGAGACCATGATGACATAACACTCTTCACACATCCCTGTATTTGCTGCTTTTCAAACTATTCATTCATTCCTTTGGCTGTGCTGGGTCTTAGCTGCGGCACGCGGGATCTTCTCTGAGGCATGCAGACTCTTACCTGTAGTATGTGGGGTCTAGTCCCTGGCCAGGGATCACACCTGGGCCCCCTAGCGTGGGAGTGCAGAGTCTTAGCCAGTGGGCCACCAGGGAAGTCCCTGTATCTGCTGCTTCTTGTCTATCTCTTTCAAGACCGCTTTTAAAGGAGCTCATGAGGGAAGGAATACCACACAGAGGAGTGTTACCCAAAGGTGGGACAGGAGCTGGTCTTGCAGAGCACATCACAGAAAGGCACTGAAAAACACTGACACCTCACCAGTGCGCATTGCCCTTTTCAATTCTCTTCCATTCTTTCTCATTCACGTAGGAGCAAGTCTCAGCCAGGGGGTCTGGATGTTTCTAACTCCTTTGGGTTAATGCTTGCTAGCTGCCCTTTTTAACAGAGTGATCTGGCTGCAGGTTCAAGACCTTGGAGAGGGCCTCTTATCCAGCCAGACACCAACAGTGGGGCTTTATTTTCATGTCTCCTTTCTATTTGGGACAAGCCATGTTGGTTTTTCTCTGCTAAGCTTCCAAAATTTATTAAAACAGATTTATCTAAAGATTGTATAAATTTTTAAAATACTGAGTAAGTTATAATAGATGTATAATTGAATATGGCAACTCATTTACATTTGGGAAACACTAGGGTAGGATAATGAATGTCATCTTTGAAATGTGAAAGCGCTGTTAAGATTTCTAGCTCCGGCAATGGCTGAACGTGTGGTCACCGTCGAGTTATTGTCTGAAGCTGACTGTAAAATGAGGGCCAAAATACTTAGCTCTCAGCGGTTTTTTGAAGTGTACTTAAAGACATTCCCCAATGCGTACACCTGATTGGTTTGTGCAATGAATGGAAGGAGAGAAAGAAGGAAATACATTTGAATCAATGAAGCCGAGAATCTGGCTCCTCCATGAAAGCCCCACCCCTCTCCTCTGGGTCAGGCTCTGCAGGATTTCCTTCTCTCTCTCACTGGGGTCGCATTCCAGACCCAGCTGACATTTACCCAGGAGACTTGGACAAACTCAAGAATCCTCCTGGTCCCTTAGCTTTCTCTTTTGAGGTGATGACTGTGAGAGGAGCATGGAACGTGAGTGAGACCTGGACTTGTTTGTGGCTGCGTTGGAATTCTGTTAGAACTTTGAAGAACGTAAGACTCTCTGAATATATATAACTCTTGCCTGTGCAGTGGGTGAGCTCCCCATGCAAAGACGTGCCTGAGACCAAAGCAGGTGACCACCATCTAACCTAGGTCCTGTCTTATCTTTTCTCTAAGAAACACCACGTTCACCATTCTGAAAACAAAGAGACACTTTGAAGGCATCACGAACCAGGCCTTGAATGAGCATTTCTGGAATCCACAGGTATTCTCTGCAGATCTGACATTAAAGGTCAACATTCAGTCACCCCCCCATGCAACACTCACAAACACAGCTGCTCCACTTACATTGCGAAACGAGAGCTATGTTTTTTAAGAAGTCAAATCACCTACACTTTTTTTTTTAGACAACAAACAAATGAACCTCCCCTCTCCACGTCTTCTCTCATTTTTCAGTGGTTTAGCCCAATCTTCTTTACATGATATTTGGGTCAGGAAACGGTCAGTGTGGAAGCTCCCAGACTTCTTAAGGTACAGTTTCACTTCTGATGGATTCTGTCCATCAACACAAGTTGGAAGGACAGCTGCATTCAAGGGAAGAGGCCTCCTCCTCTTGACAGAAGCAGTGGCACGTGTGCTCAGGCAGGGGAGGAACTGTTGGTTCCATGTCTATGTAGACAGTCTCACACAAGCATGCACACGCACACACACTCCAAGTCATGAGTTGCAGCACTCACTTCTGCTAACACAAGGCTCAAGATGAGCATCAGCTTCTGCAGTGGGACCTCCCTGGAGTCTCCACTGGATCCCCAAGGAGGAAGCTCTCAGGTCCCTCCACTGTGCTTTCAGCTTCATTTCCATCAGAGGGAAATGTGAGAGAAAAGGGCTAGAGGTCAAACAGACAAACATGCTTCTGTCTGTGGGACCACTCAGGCAGGGAGTTGAAGGTTATTTTAGACGTTGCACTGTCCTGTGATGACCCACACTCTATCCACCTTTTCCTGTCACTCAACCTTTGCCCAGACCATCCCTCACGCATGATTGCCCTGCCTTGGGCACAATACCATGTCTTTTCTCTCCTCTAATTAGCAGATCAAGGTCCACCCACTTGATGGCCCTCGACATGATTCTCCTGATGAAAACAAGTCAAAGGGTCTTCTTTATTTTGAGAGACGTTAGAGGACGGACTGGAGGTGCCTAGATGGGAGGGCAGACCGTGAAAGAAGAGGAGACAGACTATGCTAAGTCAGATGTAGAAAAGAGATTGGCTTCATGGCTACCTGGCAGGATTTCTTTTCTAGCTTCACCTCCGAGTGAGACTTCTGTGGGCTTATGGGGTGAGAGGAGACGAGCCTTATAAGGAAAAAGGATGTGAACACATGTCGCCTGTCTATGGAGGATAGATGTTGAGAAGGCATTTGAGAATAAGGTAACAGATAAAGGAAATGTTTACATTCAGAGATTTGTGTTTGGTTGAACCTGCTTTTGGCAAAGAGGGTAAGGCCTACAATGACTGTAACAGATTTCAGTGTCCTCAGGGATGATTTCCCCTTATTACCATCCCAAGCCTGCTCTCTCTGTCAGAATGTAGCCAATCCTATTTCACTAAAGGGAGAGGATTTTCTGTTTAAGTCAATACCTACGCAACTTCATTCATCAAATGAAAACAGAGCCATCATTTTAAAAACACTGCACCCTGAAGAGAACAATACCTCTACGCTTGCAGAAACCAGTATGAACTCCCCCAAACTAGAAGCAGTTATCACGAAGTGAAAAACTTCTCTTCAAAAACAAACTCTGATCAATGAAACCAAAAGCTGTTTCTTTGAAAAGATCGACAAAATTTACATACCTTTAGCAAGACTAACCAAGAAAGAGAGAAGTCTCAAATTACTCAAAATCAGAAATAAAAGCGCTACCAACTTTATAGAAATAAAAGGGCTTGTAAGAGAATACTATGAACAGTCATATGCCAATAAATTAGATAACCTAGGTGAAATGAACAAATTCCTGGAAACGCACAAACTACCAAGAGTCAAGCAGAAAAAGAAAGATACAGAGTCAGTAATTAAACAAAATAAACTTCCAACAAAGAAAACCCAGGACCACATGGCTTTATTAGTGAATTCTTCCAAATATTTAAAGAAGAATTAACACCAATCTTTCTCAAACTTTTCCAAAAAGTAGAAAAAGAGGGAACACTTTCTAATGCTAAACAAAATCACAAGAAAAAAACACAAAACTGTAGTATCTCTTATGACTATAGATGCAAAAATTCTCAACAAAATACTAGTAAACTGAACCTAGCAATATAATTAAAGGATTATACATTGATATCAAGTGGTAGCCATCCAAGGAAGGCAAGGTTGGCCAGAATAAATCAAAGTAATATACCATATTGATAGAATAAAGGGGAGAAAACCACATGATCATATTACTAAATGCAGAAAGAGAATCTGACAAAACCCATCATCTTTCAGGATAAAAACATACAACAGACTAGGAACAGAAATGAACTTCCTCAACCTGATAAGGAGCATATATAAAAAACTTACAGCTAACAAACTCACTCAGTGGTGAAAGACTGGGCACTTTCTTTCTTCCTAAGATTAGGAACAAGACAGAAATGTCTATTCTCACCACTTCTATCCAACAATGTACTGGAATACTTAGGAACAAATTTAATCAAGAAAGTGTAAGATGTGCACCCTGAAAACTCTAAAACTTTGCTGAGAGAAATCAAGGAAAACCTAAGTAAATGGAAAAGACACACCATGACCATAGATAAAAAGCCTTAATATTGTTAAAATGGTAATAGCTCCCCAATGAATCTAAAGGTTCAATACAACTCTATCAAAATTATAACCGTCTTTTTTTATTTTTATTTTTCTGACAGAAATGGACAAGCTGACACTAAAATTCATAAGGAGATGCAAGGTACATGAATAGTCAAAATCTTGAAAAACAAAGTTAGAAGACATACTCCTGATATCAAAACTTATTGAAAAACAATAGAAATCAAACTGTGTGATACTGGCATCAAGACAGACATATAGATCAATGGAACAGAACTGAAAGTACAAAAATAAACCTATACATCTACGGTCAATTGATTTTCAACAAGGTTACCAAGACCATTCAATGTGAAAGAACAGTCTTTTCCACTAACGGTGCTGGAGCAACTGGATATCCAAGTGCAGAAGAATTAAGTCAGATCCCCTACCTTATACCAGACGTGTATGTTCAGTTTCTCAGTTGTGTCTAACTCTGAGACCCCATGGACTGCAGCTCACCAGGATCCTCTGTCCATGAGATTTTCCAGGCAAGAATACTAGAGTGGGTAGCCATTTCCTCCTCCAGGGGATCCTCCTGATCCAAGGATCGAATCCTCGTCACCTGCATTGGCAGATGGATTCTTTACCACTGAGCCACCTGGGAAGCCCTCACTTTATACCATATTCAGCAAATTAACTCAAAATGGATCAAAAATCTAAATGTAAGCGCTAAAACCATAAGAGGAAAAAGAAGGAATAAATCCCTGTGACTTGGATCAGGCTACGGTTTCTTAAATGTGACACTAAGGGCACAAGCAACAAAAGGAAAAAAACTAGACAAATTGTATTTCAACAAAATTTAAAAATCTGTGCTTCAAACCATGCACCTTTGAAGCACCACCAAGAAAATGAAAAATGTAAGTGTTATGTACTGAAGGTTTGTGTCCTTCTCAAATTCATATGTTGAAACTCTACCCACTAAATACTGAGGTACTTGGAGGGGAGCCCTTTGAGAAGTAATCAGGGTTAGATGCGGTCACTAGGGTGGAGCCCTCACAGATGGTATTTGTGCCCTCTGAGGGTCTGAGAGGGCTGGCTTCTTCTGCACTGTCATCCATCACGGAGGATGCAACAAGAAGGTGGCAGTCTGTGATCGTGAAGCGTGTTCTCACCAGAACCCAAAGAGGCCAGCACCCTGTCTCACAGCTTCCAGACAGAGCTACACGATATAAATTTCTGTTGTTTGTAAACCACCCAGTTAGCGATGCTTTATTATAGCAGCCCGAACCAACTAAGACAACAACCCAGAGAATCACAGCAAGCGTTTGAAAATCATACATCTGACAAAAGTCTAGAATTCAGAATCTATGAAGAAATCTCACAAAGCAATAAAATGACAAATCACCCAGTTAAAACATATGCAAAAAGCCTGAACAGACGTTTATCTAAGGAAAATAAACCAATGGCCGACAAACACGTGAGAAGATGCTCATCATCGCTCTTCATTAGGAAAATGTAAATCAAAATCATAATTTGATGATAACACTTCACACCTACCAGGATGGCTACAATTTAAAAATGAGAAATACAAGTGTTAGTGTAGGTATGTTGATATTGGAAGCCTCATTCATTGCTGATAGGAATATAACATGGTTTTAGAAAAGGCAGAGGAACCAGAGATCAAATTGCCAACATCTGCTGGATCATCGAAAAAGCAAGAGAGTTCCAGAAAAACATCTATTTCTGCTTTATTGACTATGCCAAAGCCTTTGACTGTGTGGATCACAATAAACTGTGGAAAATTCTGAAAGAAATGGGACTACCAAACCATCTGACCTGTCTCTTGAGAAACCTGTATGCAGGTCAGGAAGCAACAGTTAGAACTGGACATGGAACAACAGGCTGGTTCCAAATAGGAAAAGGAGTACATCAAGGCTGTATATTGTCACCCTGCTTATTTAACGTATATGCAGAGTACATCATGAGAAACGCTGGGCTGGAAGAAACACAAGCTGGAATCAAGACTGCCGGGAGAAATATCAATAACCTCAGATATGTGGATGACACCAACCTTATGGCAGAAAGTGAAGAAGAACTAAAAAGCCTCTTGATGAAAGTGAAAGAGGAGAGTGAAAAAGTTGGCTTAAAGCTCAACATTCAGAAAACTAAGATCATGGCATCTGGTCCCATCACTTCATGGGAAATAGATGGGGAAACAGTGGAAACAGTGTCAGACTTTATTTTTTTGGGCTCCAAAATCACTGCTGATGGTGATTGCAGCCATGAAATTAAAAGATGCTTACTCTTTGGAAGGAAGGTTATGACCAACCTAGACAGCATATTGAAAAGCAGAGACATTATTTTGCCAACAAATGTCTGTCTAGTCAAGGCTATGGTTTTTCCAGTGGTCATGTATGGATGTGAGAGTTGGACGGTGAAGAAAGCTGAGTGCCGAAAAATTGATGCTTTTGAACTGTGGTGTTGGAGAAGACTCTTGAGAGTCCCTTGGACTGCAGGGAGATTCAACCAGTCCATCGTAAAGGAGATCAGTCCTGGGTGTTCACTGGAAGGACTGATGTTGAAGCTGAAACTCCAATACTTTGGCCACCTCATGCGAAGAGTTGACTCATTGGTAAAGACCCTAATGCTGGGAAGGATTGGGGACAGGAGGAGAAGGGGACGACAGAGGATGAGATGGTTGGATGGCATCACCGACTCAATGGACATGGGTTTGGGCAAACTCCGGGAGTTGGTGATGGACAGGGAGGCCTGGCGTGCTGCGATTCATGGGGTCACAAAGAGTCGGACACGACTGAGCGACTGAACTGAACTGAAACACTGCAAAAAACATTTTGGCAGTTCCTTAAAAGCTGAAACAGAATTATCATATGACTCAGAATTTCACTCCTAGGTATATACTGAAAAGAGACAGAAGCATATATCCACACAAAAGCTTGTAGAAAAACGTCCAGAGCAGCATGACTCACACCACCCAACAGGTAGAAATAATCCAAATGTCCATCAACTAAAGAACTGACAGAATAAACATGGTATATACAAATGACGGAGCATTATTCAGTCATATAAGAGATAGAACACTGATACGTGCTACAACATAGATGAATCCTGAAAGCATTATGCTTGGTGAACGAAGTCAAATGCAATTGGCCATATAGTGTAAGAGTCTATTTATAGTAGATACGTAGTACAGTAAATGCACAGAATAGGCAAATCCATGGAGACATGAGGTAGTACAGTGGTTGCCAGTGGTTGGGGGGATGGGGAAAATCGGGAGGGAAGTGATTTCTTTTTGGGGTGATGGAAATATTTTAGAATGACTGCACAACACTATAAATACACCATAAACCAGTGGATCGTATATTTCAAAAGGGCTAAAATGCTTTCTTCTACAAAATTATTTAGAAAACAATAGCAAACTTTGATTTGGGATGATGAACTGTCAACACAACCCCTTTGCCACTTTGTTCTGGGTTATTCCTTTTCCTTGTGTCAGCTGCTCTCTGAAGCCACCTCCCATCACCTGTGTCCCATGGGACTCTCTCACTCCCACACTGACCTCTCCTTCTCCCAGCACACCAGGCGGATCCGCCCTGCAGGGCCTTCTGCACCGGCGATTGGGGGCTTCCTGCCAAGAACCCCCTGCTCCTAGTCTGGGCATCAGTGGTTTCTTTTCCTTTTGTGGTCACAGTTCAAATGTCCCCCTTAAGAGAGATCTTCCTTGAACACTAAAATCGATCCCATTGCACCAGGAGGTGCTGGAAGGTTTGAGTTTGCCCCTCTGGGTCCCATCTACCTCTCCCCTTCTTCTGTGCTCAGGGAGGCTGATCTTTATGGGCAACAGTGGGCTCCTGGGACTTCAGGCTACAGGCTGGATCTGGCCACTGGACGTGCTCGAAGGCAATCGGGGGCAGGAGGGGTGTAGGTCAGAGTATTGATGCCCCATACCCTCCCTGCTGGGGGTCCCCAGTTCACCCTGAACCTGCCCACACATACGTAAATAGTCCTTTACAGAATTCTCCTTAATTATTCAATTTGTGCTGTCTGTTTTGTGATGTGTGTGTGTTGATGTGTGTGTGTGTGTGTGTGTCCTGTTATACATTCTCTATAATAATTTTAAATATCTACATTTTTATCAAGATCTCCCTATAGGAGAGTAAACCTCATGAGGGGAGACAGCCTGCCTGCCTTTATCACAACCATAGCCTTGGTGCCTGAAACCATGCTCAGCAGAAAACTGGTGCCTATGGATATATTCGATACTTAATGTATTGTTGTTACTGTTGGTCAGTCGCTCAGTCACGTCCAACTCTGCGATCCCATTGACTGCAGCACACCAGGCTTCCCTGTCCTTCCCTATCTCCTGGACTTTGCTCAAACTCATGTCAATGATGCCATCAACCATCTCATTCTCTGTTACTCCCTTCTCATTATTTACAATTACTTTATAAAGGGAAACCTACATATTGCTAATGGATCAGGTCCCCTACATTTCTTTAACTGACTTAAGCGCCCAGGCAACAAGGCTTCTGAGTTCATGCTCATTTTCCTTAACCTCTTTGACTCTAGAGAGCTCAACAAAAGGTTACAAATGAGTTACTCTCTGGAATGGATTTAGCTGTAAACCCCTTCTGTTACAGGTTAATAAAATCTAGGAAATTACCTCTGAACAGCCAGAAATACATTGTGGGCAAATGAGGAGGCAGCTGAGAAATAAGGATTTGAGTTTTCAACATTTATGTTTGCTTTCACTCCTAATAAATATTTAAGTTAAATTGAATTTAACTTAACTTGATGACTATTTAAGTTTAATAGTCATCTGTTTATAGCAGTACTTTCCGCAAATTTTTAGTTAAGAATCTTTGGCCCTTGACCAAAATGCATTTAAAAAAAAAAACCACCTTTCTCCTTCTACTATAAATTTGTAATTCCACATTCACTTATGTAATTGTTGTATGAAATCAATTTCAGTTGTATTTCTTTTGCAGAAGCACAGATGGGAAAGGACTCATTTGCATTTGGAATTTACTTGGTACAGTTGACAGTCAAAATGAGAAATTGTGATAGTCAGAATAATAACCCCCTCCCCCCACAAAAAATGGTCCAGTCCTAAAGCTGAGAGCATGTGACTCTATTACTTGGCATGGGAAATGGCAATGAAGGTTGCAGATGGAATTAAGGTTGCTAATCGGCCGACCCTAAAAGAGATGATCTCAGACAACCTGGATGGGCTCAGTGTAAACACAAAGGTTCTTCAAGGTGGAAGAGGATGCAGAATCAGGGAGTTATGAGGTGAGGAGGACTCTGCCCACCGTTGCTGGCTCTGAAGATGGAGGAAGGGGCACAAGCCAAAGGGCGCAGGGACCTCTAGAAGCTAGAAAAGGCAAGGAAATTGGTTTTCAAATTCTCTCCTAGAGCTGCCAAAGGAACACGACTATGCTGATTTTAGCCTAGGGAGACCCCTGTCAAACTTCTGAAGTCCAGAAGAGTAAGAAAACTAATTTGTGTTGTTTCAAGCCAAGCTGGTGACAGTGTGTTACTGCCAACAAGAGAAAGTGTAGACATACCCACGTTCTCCCTTTTAGAGGGGCAACCTATGTCCCTCCTCTAAACTAGGTATTATTATTTTTTGTAGGACATTTAGACCGTGCAAACTGAGTACAGTCATTTGGGTAGACTTTTGGCATTTTTTTTAACAAGTCTATAATACATTCCAAATATTCCCATCAAAATGGGAGGTGCCCCTAAGTTAAATTGGGTTAATCTTTCAATTCCCAGCTCTTTTGCAAGAAGCAAAGGAGAAAACAAAAATCTCCAAGCACTGTGAAGTGTATAGAAACGATTCAGATTGTGTGGCCCTTGCCCTTCCCACCCAGCACGCGGTGAGCTGCAGGACAAGGGGTAAATGTGCACGAGGAAGGTTAAGACCTGAGTCGTGAGGGAAGAGCGGCTCCCTAGAGCAGTGCGTTATTTGCAAAGTACATTTTCCTGCTTCCATGGTGTGCAGGGAACCTGGGCTTCCTGACATGTTGCAGCTAGCGCAGACGCTCCGACAGAGCCAAATGACTCAGTCCCTGGACCACTACCAATGTTTTCAGGATTGAATCCTGCACTTATTTTCTGAGGAACAATGTTGAACTGGTCTCTGTGGCATTGTGTCAACTGACATCACCCTTTAATTGCAGATATGTCACGGCAGACTACCACCAATACTGAGTGAAGGATCCCAGGACTAGTTAAACAGTACAGGGGAAGCTGTGGTGCGTTTCCCATATGCCTGGCCTGGCAGAAGGTCCAAGGCCATGAAGATGTGTACTATTCAAGCCCTCTCACTCTGACCTCGAAAATGCTCAAACAGGTTGAATCACACTTACCTACCAAGTACAGAGCAAGCCAGTGTGACAGTCTCTCTGAAGGGCGTCTTACTTTGCTCTCATCTATTGTAAGTAACTCCCACGAATAAGATAGTGCTTGAAACCCACACAAGCTAGGTTCACACCAAAAGCATTTTTATGTCCTCCTGTGGATGACTAATGTATATGCCATGAATTATGGGACTCAGAATAAACTACCGCCTAGGGATTGTGAAAGTGAATATCTGCGTGGAGGATGAAATCTTGAGCCCAGTGGCCTCTGAATTAGTAACATCCTGTGAAGGAGATCGTGCCCACACTTGTTTTCAATACCAGGGGCTCAGGAGTGGATACAAAGAGAACTGACCTTTGTATGAGTCCTTTACACAACTGTCCGTCCAGATGTGACCTCACACATAGTCACTGGTTGGCTTTTAATAAGACATCTGACATAAAGAACAAGAGCTGCCTTTATGAACTTGAAAAGGTAAAAGTCAGTGATCTCTTTCATACCTGTGAGAACTGAGGCTGAGGACTCCCTGGATGAATTACCCTCTTGACATCCTTACGAGGCTCTTTAGTTCCTGGAGAATGAAGCTGATGGACTTGCAGCAGCCTTGATGAAGGTCCGGAGAAGAAAGCACAATGGAAAAACTCACAATGCTATGTGGGTCTTTGGATTTTCCCGGAAAGAGAATATAGTCCTCTCGGTGATGGGCACAGGTTTCCCCTTTTTATGGGTACTTGTGTAGAAGAATATGGGGCAGTGTGCATGCATGCTAAGTTGCTGCATTAGTGTCCTACTCTTTGTTACCCTATGGACTGTAGCCCACCAGGCTCTTCCATCCGTGGAATTCTCCAGGCAAGAATACCGGAGTCAGTAGCCATGCCCTGCTCCAGGGGATCTTTCCAACCCAAGGATCAAACCCAGGTCTCCTGAGTCTCCTGCATTGGCAGGTGGGTTCTTTACCACTAGTGCCAACCTGGAGTCGGTACTCTCCTCAGAGGTGAGACACTGATTAAGTACCTCGGATATCACACGCCAGGGAGCTCGCCATTCTATGTCCTCAACAGATAAATCACAGTCCCCTTTCATTATAACAACACTCTGTTCTAAGCAAAGTACTAGACACTTTCCGTGTATTACTTCACGACCATTTCTCTGCCATGTTCTTTTTCTAAAGTGTCCTCCCAAAGCCCCAAGAATTTGGCCAACACTGTGTTGGATGGCCTGACAGTGTCTCTGTCTGCAAAGCTACTATATTAAGGCTAATGTGTATACTGTTTAAGTTAAGGTTGGGTTTGAAAAAGAACCTGGATAATCTAATGCTTGTGTTCGATACTCTGCCACTTAAGATGACTTCAGATTCTTAGGCTAAAATAAGATATCAAGGCTGGCAGAATGATCTCTGCACAGTTCAAATAAATTGATGAAAAGAAAAATAAACATAATCCTCCCCAATTCTGCTGTGTTTAGTTTATAAAACCTTACTATATGCCTTAAGCTTAGGCATTTCCTAGAAGCATTTTCAAAGTGTGGTCTTTGTGGAACTTACCAGGTCAAGGTCTTTGGTGGGGTGGTGAGGCTTCACAAGTCTAAACTGCTGACAACACCCCTGGGAACACCCATTCACAGGACAGTTTTAAAACCACTGTTCAGGAGGCTACAGTCAGTCCTAAACTCTGATATCCAGGGTCCTTCCCTCTCCCCCTTCTTCCCTCCCTCCCCACCTTTGTTTCTCCCTCTCTCTCTGTCCCCTTTTCTCTCCCTGTCCCATGATTTTCAATTCTTTAATGCTTTAGTCTCTTCTTTCCTCCCATATTTTTCTGTCAAAGTTTACTTTTGTCCGTGTGCCAGTGAGAATCGAGAGAAAGACAATTAAATCAAATGTAGGTAGGTGGGCAGGTAGGTTTAATCACATGAAGAAAAAAACATATTCTTCAGACTTTTTTTTCCATGAAGAGCAAGCTATTTCTTTAGAAAACTTCCTTGGCAAGCTGCAGGGAGAGAAGCCAAGGCTCTGCAGGGGGCAGAGAGAGGAATGTGTTTATTGCTCCTGAGCAGAGGAGAGGAGATAAGGGAAGATGAGGGGCAGGAGGAAGGGAACCAGTAAGATTGGGGGGGGGGGTGTGTGCTCACAAACCACAGTATGGCCACTCCCAGCACATGCACCAAATGTAAATAACATAGACCCAAATGCACGGAGGATTCATCTTGGTGGAGTCTGAGTCAACAGTGGTGTTGAATCAACAATGAAGGCCCGATTCTATATTTCGGGGGATGCCTGAGAGAACCAATCTAGGAAGCCACAGAGAAGCATGAGGCATTGCACCCCAGATACTCAGACACTCCTGTAAATCTAAGGGAGGGCTTGAGATTGGCAGGCACAAGTCATGACCTGAGGGTCTGAACCAAGTTTAAAGATCTCTTAGCAAGAGAGTTAACTGTGAGTTATCAGAAGATGGGGACACTTCTGAGAGTTAGAGGGAGCACATGAAAGGTGCAAGGTCAGGAGGCACATCCCGGGAAACAGCCAGAGAGGCCTCGGGTATCTTGAGTTCACGGGAAAGCGAGGACACGTCATGGAGCTGGCTCAGAAGGTCCCCCTAAATTACCCTCAGGCAGTTGGGGGACAGAGAAGAAGGGAAAGAGATGTGACTGCATCTGGAGGAGAAGCTCAAGAAACGTGAGCCTTCACGTCTGTGAGAAGATCCATATTGGTGACCTTAGGTAACAGATGAAGATAGATTCAGTTTTATAGTAGATTCAGATAAATAACCAACACTGGGTTAAAAGGAATTTTTAAAAGAGGAATAAAGCAAAGAAGCCAGGGAAAAGGATGGGAGCAAGGGAGGGAGGGAGGAAGGAAGCAAAGGAGGAAAGAAGGAAGGAAGGGAGAGCAGGCGGGAGGAACAGAGGACAGAGGGAAGGAGGAGGGAGCTGGTTTGGAGTGACCTCTTCTCCGCTGCCTTCCTCAGTGACCGAGCCATGTGTGAGGTTCCCTGGAGGGAGGAACTCCCCTCCCTGCAGGCTGAGGTTGAGGACATGCAAGGCCAGGCTGTCCTGTGTAGCCCTGGGCCTTTGGCCATAAGTAGGGTCGTTCAGTTACAACTGATCTTGTTTCATTTTCTTTATAGCAAAAGCCACAGTCAAAACTTCCACAGAACAAAGCAAACTCGAGTAACAGCCACAATGGTAACAAAGTTCTCCCATCGTGGAGAGGAGACTCTGAATGGAGGTGGGGGACAGCACCTGTGAATTTGACCCCACAGGCCAGCCTTGTGTGTCGCTCCACCCTCTGCCTGAGGAGAGTGAGCTGAGGTCTGGAGAAGCATAAGGGAAAGGAGGAGGAAGCCAAGGCAGACACTGCAGGCTTGGGGAGCACCCTCTGCTGATACACTGAAGAAGAGAGAGATCGGGCCGGGGGGACACCCACTCGTGTACCCGCAGCTCAGTGACCTCCTCCAGATTCCTGTTAGTGAAGCTAAGGCAACAGACAACATCGAAACAACGATGATACTGTCAAACAGCGCTACCATAGCAGTGAGTGCCTTCTTTAAACATCCCGAACCCCCAAGGACAAGTTGGTCTTCATATCTTGAACGATTGCAAAATGCCTCTCGCCCTCCCCTCTATCATCTTTCTGAGATGACTGTTCCCGCTGAATGAGTCACTCCAATAGGAATGTTAATGTATTTGACATGTGTCAACATTACCCTGAAGAAAAGATGTTGGATGCTTTTACCGGCACACGCAGCGCGAGGCACTGATGATGCGTGTGTTTGCCTCGGCCTGACGCTCACACGGCATGTTCAAAGCTGATCGCTTGTGGGATCCTGACATTGGTCCAGTGAAGGAGTCCTGTTCGCCATGCTCGCCAACGAGGCTCCTGCCACCCTTCCTTTTAGCGAAAGGAGAGTCTTTTCTTTCTTGAATCAGAAATTTGTATGGAGACTGTCCTACACACAGATACTGGCAGTATGAAAATAAAGCATTTGGAATAACATGCAAAACTGGGCTGAGACACAATACTGGATGTGAAGATGCAGGTGTTTGGACTCAGATAATCGTGGCTTTCTGATTTTTCAGTTTGCTCTTATGTAACAAGTACAAAAATGACATAAAGTGGCCTCAGTCAATGTGGGCACTGCTCATATATTAACTTGCTATGAGATCCACTCCCTAGGGACGTTGACCCCTGGGAACTGGCCTCTGGTTGCCCGGGTCACCGGAGGCACTGGCCGGAGTCTGGCGGCTGGGAGGTGAAGACCTGCCAGAGGGATTCCTGCCCGCTCCGCGCCGTGATCGGTGTCTCTGGCAAGGCTTATCCCTCCCTCACCGTTCCCGCCCCACCCAGGGAGCCTCCACCACCCAATGTGCTGTCACACAGCCCGGCTTTTGAGTCCGGATGAGACCTCATCCAGGCTTTGCCCCTGCAGCCCCAGGTACGGCAGGAGATCCCAGCTGTCACCCATCCCTGCTTGCCTTTCGTTGACACCTTCAGACCCTGTAATACAACGTCCCATAATGAATTTTTGCCGTTGGGCCCCTGGCTCTGACTCTTCTTTCTGACAGGCTGGAGCGTGACTGGTCCAGAACATTCCACAGGGCCATGTGAATGCAGGGTTGGAATGTCAGTGCGCTGTTATCTGACTTGTGTCTTTTCAGTTCGTTTCCTGTTGGCCTGAAGAACGTTCTCAAAATTACGTGGACTCTCAGATGGTGTTCCATTCAAACTTTCACGGCATGCAGTTCTTAATAATATTGTTGGCATATGATTCTCCCAAGGAATGAAAAACTACCTAAGACCCCGAGGGATTTACAGTCTGGGGTAGGGGGAGCAGATGAGGAGACATTTTCAGACGATTCTGAACTTGGGTGGGAAGATACTTCTCCAAACCAGAAAGGACGGCACGTCTTGGTAGAGTAACTGCTCCTCTCTTGGGGGGCCCCAGGCACTCCGTCCACTGGGGTACCGTGTGTCTCCTTTCACAAGACGGGCTCTGCTTCACTTTCGATCGACACAGGAGCTTGGCAGGGCGCTTGGCTTAGGTGTTCCCTTGTTCCTGAGACTTGTTACATTCGAGAGAGAATTCGGTCCCAGCCTGGAGGACTTTGCTTCGGGGAAGGTGAGGCCCAGCTTGTCTGGAACTACAAGACAAGTTGTACCAAGGGAGAAACAGCTCCCAGGTCTCCATGTGATCACGCCGTGAGCACTGACACGCACCCGTGGCCGGCAGCTCTTGGAGGTGTGGTGAGGTCAAAGCACACCGAGGCTCCACGGCAGACCCCTGGGTCTCCCAGCTGCCAAGAGAAGCATATCCACAACAAGGCCACCTAAAAACTTGGCCAAGAAAATCAGTGATGGGCGTACCTCATAAAACATTTAAGTTTGGGCTCATTTCAGTTAAGCCTCTCAGAGCCTCAGGTGCCTGTCCAAAGCTTACCTGAGCCTGAACTCTTGGAACCAAGCAAGTTTGCTGAGACCTGCACGAACATGCTTTCCCATGAGAAGTCTGGCAGGAAGAACCCCCTCATCTCCACCCCAGTCTAAAAAGATCCCAGCTGAGAACTACAAAAAGTACCTCCCAAACATTTCTAAACCCTGAAAAGTCTGGATTTCAGTTTAACCAGCAATGCCCAATATCTGCTTTTTATTGAAGGGTGGGATGGGGTGGGGAGGGTGAGAGCTCAAAAAGTATCTTTCTGTCCCAGGTGCACATGTCACATAACACGGAGGCAGAATGTGTCCATGAGGCAGATAACCAGTGAAGGGCACGGTGCACAATGTGGCTCTTCCTTTCCTATTCTGGGTTGAAAACTGTGGGTTACACTGAATTAGATTGAGGGGTGAGTTCACGCCAGAGTGGGTTGGCTTCCTCTTATTTCCCACCATCATTAAAACCCTTTATCTAATATATTTAATGACAATGATAGCAACAATATAATAACTGACATTAATGGAACCCAGATCAACCCTGTGCTGAGCACGTTATAAGTGATTATCTTATTTCATCCTCATGGCTACTCTATGGGCTGGGAACTGACTATCTACACTGCAACAGACGAGAGAAACAGGCCATGTGAGGCTACATTACTTGTCTGAATTCACCACCGTTAAGCGGCAGGAATTAAATTTGGGTCTCTCCAGTTATAGAGCCCGAACTCCTAAACATTTTGCTGGGTGACTCTCCCCTGAGATGCTTTATCGTAACCAAGAACAAAGCTATCATCTGAATACATGAAGCTGGTTCCGCTCATAAGAAAATGGGCATGAAAATGCTTTGAGAGCGGCGAAGCCTCACAGAAAGGTTAAGAATTAATTACTACAGAAAAAGAAATTCTACGGTGTGGGAGGAACAGCAGAAAAGGGAGAGTGGGGAAGATACTGATCATGAAATCAAAAGAACTGTATCTTGGAAACATATCAATGTAATGATTATGAATATGTAAAACTTAAGCATTCAAGGACCAGAAGGGAGAAATAAGCAGAAATGAGGGGGGTATTAATTTGTGGGGAGGTGTGAAAAGGGACACAGATGTTTTCTTTCTCTGATTCAGATTTCCATTAGGTCATCTGTGCAAATTAAAAAGACCCTAGGAATCCTCATCAAGAACTGGGCATTCGGGACTGTTGTGTGGTTAACCACAGCCCTGCAGACACAGGCTTGGCAAGTCAGGGCTGTGTCACTGAATAGCACTTGGACAGAGTGCATATTCTACATGGCAAATGCCTGTATTCTTTCATCGAGCCACACTCTGAGATGTCGCCCTTATGACAAGGAAAACCCTGGAAGAGGAGAAAGAACACAAACTTCATGCCTTGACTTTAAAAAGCCTACGGGCTCTTCTGCGTGTCCTTAGAAACACGAGTTGCACAGGATCTCACATTTGAAAGTGCGTGAGAATCACCTGGTGATCCTTTAAGATTGGAGACTCTCAAAGATTCATACCTAGATGTTTGTGACACAGAAGTCCAATGGGGATGGGGAATCTGTATTGTTAACCCCTGCCCTAGTTTAACAAACCCTTCAGGAGACACGGGAGACCCGGGTTGTCGACCCCTAGGTCGGGAAGATCCTCTGGAAATGGAAATGGCAACCCACTTCACTATTCTTGCCTGGGAAATTCCATGAAAGAGGAGCCTGGAGGGCTACAGTCTAAGGGGTTGCAAAGAGTTGGACATGACTGAGCACGCACTCACATGCACACGAGTGGTTGGGATGTCAGTGGCCTGCAGACCATGATGGGACAGAGGAATTCACAGCTCAAGTGAGAGAACATTAGGCCCTAATTTTCATGAGTGTGGAAACTGATATTTGTTGTATGTCGTTATAACTGAGCTCATTCTTATCAAACCAGATTTTTTGTAGATGGTGTGAATTTGGGGAAAGCCATATATGCTTAGCACTACGTGAGACTTTTTCTATATAGTCTCAAATCATACAAGAATAACCCTGTAGAGTAGGATTATTTGCAGGTAAGGGAACTATAGATTAGGAAGGTTTAAGTATTTTGAGTGAGGTCATACAGCTAAGAAGTGTGGGGTCAGGATTCTAAACCAATACGTATACTGAGACCTTTTCAGTATGCCGTGTGCCTTCTAAACCTCTGTGTTCAGGTGAGATGCATCCATGACTGAAACAACAGTTTTCAGGAGGAAAAGTGGACATTATAAACAGAATGACCAAATTCACAGAGCCTATGCACACTGGCCTTCTCAGGGAATGTCGGTCCTGAGGGCTGAGTCCCGTGGTTCAAACCATCTACTCCAGGGTCACTGAAGTCACCTTTCTACTGCCGGGTTGTCTCTTACTACTCGTCCCCATCTGGGACTCAATCAGCGGCTACTACTGATCAACTGCCATGACAGAGCATAAGCTTAATACATCCTGTACCCTGGTTTGATTTTATCACAGTCATGAAAATGGGGGAAGGGGGGAGCATACCCTCTGCAATGAAAACTTTTCTTCTTTATATTTTAATAACATTTCCTTTTTTATGATTATCAAAAGAGCATATCAATTTTTCCAGTGGATATTTATGGAATTCTAAGGCTGTGTGCCAGGGAGGGAAGAGGGGTTTAGATTTCTGAACAAGGCAAAGCTCTGCCCTTAGAAGCTTATATTCAAGAGGATGGAGCACCAGTGACAAGTAGGAAATAAACAACTGAGTACATAAGATGTTGGCAAACATCAGTGTGGAGAAGAATAAAGCAGAGTAAGAAAGATAAGGAAGGGAGAGTGGTCTGCATATTAGTTATATGCATTCATACATATTAATGTGTAGATGAGGAGGGCATGGAACCCACTCCAGTATTCTTGCCTGGAGAATCCCATGGACGGAGGAGCATGGCGGGCAATGGTTCACAGGGTTGCAAGGAGTTGGACACGACTGAGTGACTTAGCACACACAATGTGTAGATACTTTTGAAAACTTTGAACACTATGAAAAGAATATAAAACATCACCCAGAATCCTACTACACAGAGATAACCACTGCTGACAGTTGGGCCCATTTTCTTTCAGACCTTTTTTCTCTACTGAATTGTGATCACATTCTACCTGCTTTCTTAGTGTAATCTGCACTTTTTTAACCTAACAGGCCACAGTCAGTCTCCCATGTCATTAACATGACTTCATAGTTACAGGTTTGCTAAGTGCCATTGGAGGAAGGAACGATAATTGATTTAGCTATTTCCTCTGTCGTTGGTCATTTAGATGATTTCGTATTCTTCCCAGTACAAATATCATGCTGACGCTCTTTCTTACCTGTAAGCTGTTGTGTGGATATCTGAGTGCTTTTCCAGAATAAATTTGTGTATTTTTGAGTCTGTTTTCTGAGGTTCTTGATGGATATTGCCAAACTGCCCCCCAGAAACAGGGTGTAGCAAAGCCTTTCCTAAACTCTCTCAAGAGTTCCGTTCCGGGCATGCACTTAACTTGCCACCCACCCCTCCTTGAGGGCCTAGGCCTTCCAGGTCTCAGGATACGATATGCATGTGCCACTTCCTGGTGTGACCCTTGAAAGGACCCTTGCCATCTGCGAGGTGGAGGAGAATGCCTCTGACCACACGGGTCAGGACCTGAAGAGGTGACTTTCCTCCCTTCCCCCAACCTTTGCTTGAGTGAGTCTTAATCTATTCCAGGCCTCTAGGGGCCCCCTTCCAGGAGGCTGTAATCACAGCACTAACCTGTGTTCACATATCCCATTATTGAGCAGAAATCCCCCTGTGCATCAACATAGCCTGGCTGCTTCCTAATGGCCCCAGCTCCCAACTTCTAATGGCCCCATCCTCATTTCTCCCAAGAGCCAGCTCTTTTTGTTAGTGTTTTAAGATTCCTGGTCCAGACGAAATTTCCCCCATGATGTCCATCTGGCCAAATTGAAGGTGATGCCAGCAGTGAGACAGAGAGACGAGTGTGTCTGCATCAATAGGACAGAGGAACATCCAGGGCTATCCATCTTCCGTCTCCTCCGGTGACATCCAACCGCCCCCTCCTTGTCTGAGATGTGGGGGTGAGCGACGATGTCCCTAATTGCCAGCGCCACGCTGCAGAGAAGGGGCGGATGCTGGGACTCTGCTCGGCCTCCTCTCCAGCCCTGACAGCACAAGAAGATGCTGCTATTCTGTTTGTGGGTCAAACCCCTCCAGAGTGTGGGTCTTCCCCTTCGCAATTTACTACATCAGAGATGCAATCTTCAGAGGAGATGTTACCAAGGGCAACAGGGACTCTCTGCACATTGGTCCTTGCCGGGTCTGAGCTAGCTGTGCCTCAACAAGGAGGCTCTTACCCACTCTTGACCTCAACTGCTTCCTCAAAACGGATAGAATGCCGTGCTGATATAGAGAATCATGCTCAGAAGTGATTACCAAGCATGCTGCTAGCACAAACATAATGATTGTTTTAAAAAAGGAAAATATTATAAGCACTGGACCCTGCCAGCATCTCCATTTTTTTTTTCCTTCCTGTTCCTATGAAGCCACCTGGGGATCAAGTTTTCCATTTCTCCCCTCCTTGATCAAAGTGAGAGATTATTCCCATGTGCTTTCCATGGCCAACTGCTAAGTACACAGGTTTCAGGCTAGGCACCCTCTTCTGGGAAGAGAGAGGTGGGGGAGGAAAGGAAAAATAAAAGTTCTTGCCCTGCAAATTCAAGAACTTATCTCTGAACTTGGATTTAACTGTTAAAAGTGTTTAGTCGCTCAGTTGTGTTGAACTCATGGACTGTGGGCTGCCAGGCTCCTCCTTCCATGGGATTTCCCAGACAAGAATACTGGAGTGGGTAGCCATTCCCTTCTTCAGGGGATCTTTCCGTCCAGGGGATTGAACTCTGGTCTCCCGCACTGCAGGCAAATTCTTTGCCATCTGAGCCACCAGGGGAATCCATGTTAACTGTTAACCAGTAATTAAATAATGAAAACAAAGAAGAGTCTTCTTTCCAAATCCTTAAAGGATTCCTGGGGAGCAGAGTGGAGCCTCTTTGAGTGACAAAGAGCCACAGGAGCCCCTGCTCACCCTCTCTCTCTCTGTGCTTCTAGCATCCTGCCTCACTCAGCTTTCGGGCAAAAGTCACTCATGGGCTCAACAACTAGGATGGGGCGTCTTTTGGTTTCAGGGATTCTGTTGGTGCCGGAGGCTCAGCAGTAAGCAAGCTAGAGAAAGCTCCCTGCTTCATGGAGTTTCCACTCTAGAGGTCTGAAGGTAGGTCGGCCACCAGAAAAGAGAGAAATAAGAGAGTAGCTTCAGGGCAGTGCAGTGCTTGCAGGAAATTCACAAAGAAGGCGACTGAGCGCCAGTGGAGGCAGCAGCTGATGGAGAGCCATGCCTCTCCCCCGTCTCCCGTTCCATTCGCAGGATCCAGAGGGAATTTCTTGAAGGGAAATCGGATCTTGCATAATAACCCTGGGAATCTGACATTTCATTCCTGGTCCTTTACACAGTGTCTTCTTCTGTCTACTAGATGGTAAATGTCCTGAAAGCAGGCATAGGACTGCACTGTTAACTTCCTCCTCGCAGTGTTGCCCACAGTAGGGGCTCAGCAAATGTTTGCTCAACGGATGGAAAGACGGATGGGTGAACTAAGAAAGGTTCTATTTGAGGAGGCCACTGTCACTGACGCTTAGGAGAGGCTCCAGCTACTTCATATCCATCAGGGACGCACCCAACTGGAGAGGTAACAAACAAGAAGCCAAGTGTGTCATGCCCAAGGACTTGAGAAGCTGGCTCCAGGCATCTGAAAATGGCAGCTCCATGACCTTTCACCACCAACCCATGCACAGAGCCTGGAAAGGTGACCCCAGAGCCTCACTTTGGTGGTGCCAGGTCTAGAAGGGTTTCCACAGAGAGATCACCAAGAAGTATGATTGACTCAATTCTTTAACATCATAATACCTAGAAGGTAAGAGAGGTCTTACAGAATGATGGGAATGTAGCCCCTCCAAGGCTCTTAGACACTTAGATTAGGATCTCTATGAAGGTACTCTGGGTTCTGCCTTCATCCATGGGACTGTTATCATCTCCAAGCAAGGCACCTGATAGTACACCTGATTCTTTCTACTCCCCAACTCGGTTCAAATCTTCACTGAGGATCTTTGCTAAGAAGGTCAGGCTTTCTGCTTGGGCCAATCGGAGGTCTTGAGGCAGAGGCACTTTTGAATCATCAAAGATCTGAAAGTTAACCTGGCTTTATCCAAAAGGCCATGAATTCCTTATTAGAGGAGAGACTGAGGTCCAGGCTGGACATGTCAGTGGTGTTACACAGGTTTCCCCCAGAAAGTAGCACGTACCTCCGAAAACATTTTTAAGTAGAAACACGGTAGATTGGAGAAGCAATTACCTGTCCTCCTAAGACCACAAGTCCTCTTCAGATTTCTTCCAGTTAGTGAAAACAGGTATCAGTGCAGGTCATCTTAAAGTGAACTTGCAAAATGTATAGGAGTATCTTATCTGTAGATCAAACCCTGGATAAGAATTGAAAAAAAAAAAAAAGAAAGAAAGTTGCCCTCAAATGCTGTCCACATCTGACCTTTTGTAAGCCTATGACCCTCACTCTCTGAGCTCTCAAAGGGGGCTTTCTCCTCTTCTGCATCCATGTCACACACTGGGAGTCAGGACCCAAGGGTTTTCTAGGCCTTTGCAAAGAGCAGTTGAACAGTTCTATCCCCTAGTGTGGTTGTAAGGGTTCCCAGAGGGTCACACTTAGGAAACACCAGGCTCCCACTCAGCATTTCACAAATCGTGGAGGCATCTGAAGGTGAACACTTCCAGTTCCGGTGCACTGAAAGTTTAATATTTTTTAATAATACTAACTACACCGGGCAAAGGCAGAGATCGGTAGGACTCCAGTGCTCCTCCTGGTCCCTGGTTAGGGAAGCGGTGAACAATGTGTTGATTTTATCACTTTGGTGACCTGTACACCCACTTAGCAAGACTAGGCCTTAACGTGTAGTCTCAATTTCTTGGTTTAGGAGAAAGACCCATATTCTGAGAGAAACTTATTTTTACCAGTCTCATAAAAAAGTAATTTCCCATCCATGGAGAGTGGGCTGGACTGTAAGAGGCCCTGCTAAATGATATAGGGATATCAGACCCCACAGAAGACATGTGTCTGTGCTGGTTCTTCTTCCTACCCAGCCTCACCCTAGCCTCCACGCTATGTCCATCCATGAAACCTCAGCTCAAACATCACCTCCTCTGTGAAGGCTGCCTTGATTGCTCTAAATGACTAAGTTCTTTTATACTCTGTGGAGGTGTCCTGTATGTATGTCTCCTTTGTTACATGATAACAGTGTAACTTCGGGTTTGTGAGGGGGTTTGGGTAACACTGTTTTTCTCACTTGACTGCAAACGTGGGGGTGGGAGTCCTCAGTGCCCACCACAGGGGCAGAGCACCCTCCAAGGAAATGCTGGTGGGAGGAGAAAAGACATCTGCGTGGCTCTTGGCTACAAAAAGCACTGAAAGCAGGTGAGACATAGCACTCGAGTGGGTCGGTGTCGCACTACCCTGCGAGGCTTGGGAGGGAGCAAAGGTTGCAACCGGAGGGATTCAGGTTAGCATTCAGGAAGGAAGCAAGCAGCTCCACAAACATTCTCTCAAATCCTGGGCGGCGGAAAGCGTTACAGTGGGCCACCAGGGCCGTATCAGCCTCCACAAACACAACAATCTGCTCAGCCCCAACCCTGATTTTTATTTTTCCGTAGCTTTTACAGAAAAGTTTTCGAAGATAAACTTTATGGCGAAAGATTATGAGCAGGATTTTGGCGAGGCTTGTTAAGCCAGGGGGATTTAAGGAAGGAGACAGTCCTATCTTTCTGGGACCCAGGGAATCTCCGGGGAGGGGGTGGTGCTGGACCGGCTCTCAGGGGCTGGGTAACACTGGGTACTGGGTAAAGTTCAAATACACCTCCTTTAAGCCACCAGATGAGAAACACCACTTGTTGGCTTCTGCTGTGTTAGGGGAAGAGGGGGGCACGGCCAGGTCCTCTGCCCCGGCGAAGGGAAGAGGGAAGGCTAGTTGGAGCCTTTCTGCTCAGCCTCTTAGGCAACAGCGGACTGAGTACAGACATGCTTCCCCGAGGTGCCAGGCTCAGAACAAGGGCTAGGGTGGTAGGCAGTTTTCTGCCAGGTGGAAATCAGCCTTGCCAGCAGAAGCTCCTCCACCAGTCAGTCCCGCTCCCGGCTGAGGGCCCACTTTCCAGGCAGTTTCCACACACACACAAAATAGGACTGAGTTCATTTCTCAGTAACATTTTTTCTCCTGCATTCTCAATCCTTAAGTTTTGCTGTTGTTTTATTTATTTATTTTGTTGTTGTTGTTGTTGTTTTAAATTTATACACCATGGGGCCCTTGTCATGGCACCAGCATGGGGTCTGCCAGGGGGTTACTGTGTGACCTTGGCTAGGCCCACAGACTCTCTGTACTCCGTATCCTCACCTTTAGGCTTAATTTTGCCTGCCGTTTTGACCATGCCAGTAGTGAAGCCGTTAGAAGGAGAACTGGAAGGAAGCCCCTTGAAAACAAAGAGAAAGGAAACTTGGTAAGACAAACACATTTTGCTACCTATGCTGTACTGGAGGGTTCTTCCTAACCCTGGGAACTAGTGACTCCCAGCATGCAGGTAGGTTGATGCAAGCACAGTCACGTGTCAGAGCAATGCCTTCACAGGCCTGCTCTACCTGGAGCATGCCTAGACGGGGGACCCAGGATCCCCCATACGTCAGGGGCTGGCTTAGGGCTGTGCAACAGCTGGAGCCAAGGACACTCTGGGCTTCAAGTCCTGCTTCTGTCTGGCTGCTGGGAGCCAAGGGGTCTGCTGCTGGGTGCCTCAGTTTACCCATCTACACCAAGCTTTAAATCATGGCAACTGCTTAGCAGCAAAAGCACAGCGCCTGATCCAGTGTCCAAGTACAGCAAATGACAGCCATTATTATTTTACTACTGATGTTATTATTAACCCGAAGTACCCAGTGCTATCTACACCTCAATTCTCTTTCCCTCTTATCCAGGCAATTTCCCTCCTGAAAAATTTCTAAACCTAGGACCTGCTTTGTGGCAAGGAAACTGTGTTAGGCAATACCAAAATGCTCCTCAACCAGTGTTTGCGTGGGGTGCGGGTGGAGGTGGGGAGGACCTTCGGGGTGGGCTGGGGTCGGGGGGGGGGCATTTACCTTTTGGAAGGGATTCAGAGGCCAGTTAGAGATTGGTGGG
Organism: Giraffa tippelskirchi; assembly: GCF_054371585.1. Taxonomy (NCBI): domain Eukaryota; kingdom Metazoa; phylum Chordata; class Mammalia; order Artiodactyla; family Giraffidae; genus Giraffa; species Giraffa tippelskirchi. The sequence continues at coordinate 53,979,527 of NC_137281.1, read as the reverse complement.
GGCGGGAGAGGGGGGCAGGAGGGAGGGCAAAAGAAGCTGCCCGTGCCCTCGCGCAAGTTCGCCGAGTTGATAAAGTTATTAAAACATAAAACACGCACAGTCTCCGGGAGGGATAAATAAATAAATATATGCAATAAAACAGCCCGCGCGCCCCGCGCCGTTGCCCCGGGGCGGTGCAAAGGCAGGAGGGCGAGGGAGCTCGGGAAGAGGAACGAGTCGGACAGGTGAACCAACCTCCCCGGGCGCGGTGCAAGGAGGCGGCAGCCCCGCCCGGGCTCGCCCCCAACTCAGCGCCTGGCCTTCCTAAGGGGAAAAAAACCGCCTGAGGGGCCAAGCCAGCCCGGGGGAGGGCGGAGCCAGCACGGCCCTCGTGTGCCATTGGTCCATCCGCGTAGCAACAGCCGCGTGCCGACCAATGGGAGCCGCGGGCCGCGCTCCAGGAACCTGGCGGCCAGACAGTTCCCCGTCCCAGGCAGGAAAACAAACCCAGGCGCTCTTCAGACTTCAGCGCGAACTTTTCCTTCTTTCTCTCTCTCTCCTCCCCCTTTCCCCTTGCAACTCGTCTTCACCTTTAGTCGACGCTTGCCTGAGTCCCCCCACCTCGACGCCTTTTCGAAGGTCACCCCTTCCCACTCTCAAGGGAGAAAACCTCATTTGTGGTAAAAAGCGAAGGACCTTGAAAACCGTTGGTCGGGCTTTCAAATCCCACTGGGTCCCCATCACCAGCGGCCTTTGGCAAACTTGAGTTACAATAGCTTCGCTTTTAACAGTGTGGTTGTTGTTTGAACAGATCTGCAAGGTCTGTGCCCAAAGGAAGGGCCCTTTGAACATCTATTGTGTGCCAGGCTTTGTCCTCGCGGTTTTATATGTCTTGCTGCTTTTAATGCTCCTTCTAACTCTGGGAAATGAATCGCCCTGTCTCCATGGAAGAGGTGGGAAGCTGAAGTTCAAAATGAGCAACAGAAGTGTCCAAGCAGGCAGCCTTGGTATGTGGTCTAGCAGGACTCAAACCCAGGCAAAGATCACTCTGTTTCCTTGACGTCACACACCTCCAGGAGCATGCATCCCTGTAAGATACCCTAAAGAAAAATGGCGCAGGGTGTAGGGAGCTGACCCCGGGGAACCTGTCTGCTACCAAACCACGGTGTGACCTGCGCAATCTCATGAGGTCCTGGCAATGAGAAGGTCTCATCCCACACTCGGTTTCACACTCTGCTGTTGCTGTTTCGAAATTCTTAAAGATTTAAAGACTGGCCCCTGTGTTTTCATTTTGCACTGGGCCTGCAAATTAGGTAACCAGCTGTGCCTCCAGGGATAAGAAGCTTCTAGGACAGTTCTGTGAAGACAGATTATTTCAGCGTCCCAGAGGAAACACACTGGGGGAATTTAGACCTTAAGTAAAGGAGAAGACTTGTAAGTGTCTCTCTCTCTCACACACACACACACACATGCTTCTGCACACACCCTGCAGATTAGTCAGTTTTATTACACTGTAACTGTAATTTGAGTCCCCAGTCTATTAAATGGGAGTGTATATATTTATGGCTGTGTTTATGTGTGTGTGCGTGCGCCTGCGTGTGCTTGCTGGGAGAGGGAATAGGGGATTGGGGAATTTACGACTCACAGACACAGCCCTGATTATTGACTCTATTCCTTCCCTTTGGAGACATTACAAGGGATTTGAACCAGGCCCTGCTTTTATGAAATACATACTTGGGAGGTTTTGGAGAGGCGGTAAATGCTGGTCTGTGTGAGACGGAGGATGGGGTGGCGCCAGGTCCTCTGGGAGGAGACAAGCCTTGAATACACTATCCGCGGGGCCTGGCAGAAAACCCACACAGTCCTGCATCTGTTTTTACCCCCAAATCCAAGTCCTCTTTCCTGGCGAAAAGAGAGGCCTGGTCTTTATTCTCCCGATTGTGCTGACTTTACTCTCCAAGTTAGGAGATTATGGGTGAATCACCAATGGTGTGAAAGTCTGGAATAAATGAGAAGAAAGTGTGCATGTATCTCTGACACTGATTTTGGCAACCAGGATGTAAACTGCGTGCAGTCGGGGTTGTAAGGTCCTCTGAGACAGCTGATAATTTTGGAGACTGGTGTTTGTTTTGTGGTGAAGGAAACTGAGGCCCAGGCAACTAAGCCCAGTCCTGCAGGATAAAGAGCTGGGCGGTAGAGGTCTAAGTGGGTTAGAGTCCACTTCTCCTGACTTCCATTCCAGGCCTCTTTCTTGCTTTCCTTTCTGTATGAGCAGAAAAATGCCATAAAGCATTACATAATCAGTTCGTGTGGGGAAAGGTTAATTTGATGAACAGCAATATGGGGTCAAAGGGGAGGGTAACTAACATTTATTAGTGCTTGGAACTTGCCCCTGCTTTGCCTACATGGCCTCATTTAATTGAATCTTCAGGACAACATTGAGAGAACATAAGTAATATTATTTTTATGTAACCGATGGGAAAAATGAATCCCAGACTCATGGTATAACTTGCTGAGGGTTCCACACCTTGTAAATGGATTAGCCGAGATATGAACTCAGTTCTTCTTAATCCCTGAATAGCAGAACTAAATTATTCAGGTCATTATGGCTCCATGGCAGTTCGTGTTAATGACAATATAAACTACAGAAATGAGTCTATACCTGCCAAACAGAATTTGTCTGCTGTGGTCAACATAAACTAACTTTGGGTTATTAGTTACTCCTAATTCAGGTTTGTCTATTTTTTGTGGCTTTCTGGTGATGCTGTGCCCTATTTACTTTGAAACTACAGATCTACTAAAAATGTCAGTCCAACCAAAATATGTCTAATGACTTTCTTGGTGGATTTTTCAGGGAAAAAAAAAAAAGAACAAATGGCTTCACTGATTAAATCATTTGATTCTAGGTGAAACTGGCAAACATTGGCATCTTTTGTAATGGCAAAGACTTCCCCAAGGCTTCTTCTCACCAGTTAATGAAGATTCAGTGGATGCAAAGCTTACAACTATGAAAACAATACTTGTGTGACCTGGTAAACATAGATCAATAGAACTGTAGGGCCCCCACAAGATATAGCTGATTCCCAACCCCCAGAATCTGTGAAGGTGACTTTATTTGGAAGAGAGTCTTTGAAGATATAAATGAGGACCTCAAGATGAGATGTTCCTAGATTTAAGGTGGACCCTAACCCCAATGATAGGTGTCCTTATAAAAGGAGAGGATACATACAGTAAAGATGGCAATGTGAAGATGGGGTCATAGTCTAAGTGTCCATTGGCAGAGGGATGGATAAAGAAGATGTCACACACACACACACACACACACACACACACACACACACAGGAATACTATTCAGCCATGAAAAAGACACCATGCCATTCACAGCAAATGGATGAACCTAGAGATTATCATGCTAAGTGAACTAAGTCAGAGAAAAGACAAATATCATATGATATCACTTATATGTAGAATCTAAAAAAAAAAAGATACAAATGAACTTATTTACAAAATAGAAACAAACTTATGGTCACCATGGTGTTGGAGAAGACTCTTGAGAGTCCCTTGGACTGCAAGGAGATCCAACCAGTCCGTCCTAAAGGAGATCAGTCCTGGGTGTTCATTGGAAGGACTGATGTTGAAGCTGAAACTCCAATACTTTGGCCACCTCATGCAAAGAATTGACTCATTGGAAAAGACCCTGATGCTGGGAAGGATTGGGGGCAGGAGGAGGAGGGGACGGCAGAGGATGAGATGGTTGGATGGCATCACCGACTCGATGGACATGGCTTTGGGTAAACTCCGGGAGTTGGTGATGGACAGGGAGGTCTGGCGTGCTGCGGTTCATGGGGTCACAAAGAGTCGGACACGACTGAGCAATTGAACTGAACTGAACCATAGGGGAAAGGAAGGGAGGGATAAATTGGGAATTTGTGATTAACAGATATCCACTATATCTGTGCTATACCTACTGTATGACACAGGGAACTATGTTTAACATTATGTAATAACCTATAATGGAAAACAATCAGAGAATATGAATATACGTATGTATATATACACACACGCACACACACACGGACACAAACACACATACATATATATATGTGAATCAAACTAAATCACTTTGTTCTATACCTGAAAAACTGTAAATCAGCTATACTTCAATTGAAGAAAAAGAGATGGAGGCAAAAACTGGAGTGGTGCATCTCCAAACCGAGGAACATCAGGGACTTCTGGAAGCCATCAGAGGCTAGGAGAGAGGCATGGAACATGAATCCTCCATAAGCAGCCTATCCTGCCCACACCTCAGTTTCAGACTGCTGACCTCCAGAACTGTGCAAGAGTAAATATCTGTTGTTTTAAGCCAACTAGTTTGTAGCAGTCTGTTATCAAAGATGTAAGAAAGTAATACAAGTACTTAATTATTTTACCATATTTTAAAAAGGAAAGAAACACAGCATGAAAACAGCATTAAAAGAATTCCAAACTAAAACTGTCTGCCTAGAAACATATTGGAAGAAATGATTAAAAATGAGATTAGTGTGTCTGTATATCAATAAATAGTTCATGAGGTTTAATCAATCAATACTTATGTATATAATTCAGAAAGACTGTCTAGATTAGATTAGCTGTTCAGTGATGAACTGAACATTGAAGCAACTTGTTGATCTGGCCTGTATCCTCTATGTGTCTAAGAGGAAAGAGAGTATTTCCAGAAGTTTAGCCTCTTTGTGTAAACAGAGGTTTCCACTTCTGCCTTGGGGATAGAAAGCTGAACAGAGTACTACTCCCACCTTAACAGTAAGAAAAATCCAGATGAACTAGCTTTTCTTGAACCTGTGAGAGAGTTGAAGTTAGAAGGTCACCAAGTAGCCCAATTTCCAAGTAAAGAAAGGCCTCTCCAAGGGATGGGAGAATTGGAATACAAGTACGATTTTCCACATGGCAGGCCAAGGAAGACTCAACACCAGGAGGTACCTTAACATTTTAAATAAATTGCCAGAGATAGAGTCTAGGCCAGCAGGAGGATAGAGACCTCTAGGACCCACAGACACACTGGGAGCTGTCACTCACTTGTAGGATTTCCAATTTAGTCCACCAGATGCTCACAAGTAAGGCTGGGGACAAGCAGGAGACCAGAGTGAGCCTCCTTAGGTGATGCATCCCTGGGGGAGAGGACCCACTGCCGCTGTGGGGGTGGGGCAGGCAGGATGCCTTTCCTCCTACTGATCAAAGCCCTTAAGCTGCCTGAGAGGCACAGCAAACCCTGTGGCATCCGGGGCACAGGTAAAGACTCATTAAGGCTTGGGGAAGAATAAAAGATACAGTCCCTCTGTATGGGGGGGGGGGGAGGTGGGCGATGAAGGCGTTCATTACAATAGAGAGCTACTGCTGAGAGAGGGCAGCAGACTGCTCTTCCACATGACCCATCCCAGGCGTGGGACAGAGGCTGGCTGCCCTCGAGAAGAGGCACGCAGACAGCCAGAAAACCCACCTGTGAGGCCCAGGTGTGCAGGCCTACCTCAGAAAAGAACTGAAAGTTGACTATTGTAGATACTTTCATTGTACATGTAGGGTTAAAATGTTATTTGCAGGTGAACTGCAATAATTTAAAAATACATGCAGTAAACCCTAGAGCAGCTCCGAAAAACAGTTCAAGAAAAAGGTATAAATAATAAGTCGATAGTGAGGATAATCTTTTCAACACATGCTAATTGGACAACTATATGCAAAATAAATGAACACTGGTCAACATCCTGTACCATTATAAACTAAACTAGCTGAAAATGTAAAATATTGGAAGAAAAGGTAAGAGAAAACTTGGCATCGGAGAAAATCCTAAGTTGGGCAAAAATCTCTTTGATACAACACAACAAATACAATCCACTTTTTAAAAATTTGTAAATTGGACCTCAGCAAAATGAATGATTTCTGCGCTTCAGAGGGCACAGTGGAAATGCATAAACCAGCCAAAAGCTGTGCGAAAATATTTGCAAAATAAATGCCTGATGAAGGATTTCTATCAAGAGCCTATAAAACTCCATAATAAGAAAACAACCCAATAAAAAAATGGGCAAGATATTTTAAGAGACACTTCACTTGAAGGAAGGAAGATAGAGATGATAAATAAATACTTGAAAAGATGCTTAGCATTATTAGTCATTAGGGAAATCCAAATTAAAACCACCATGAGACATCACTACCTATTAAAATGGCTGAAATAACTTAAAAAAATCAAAGTGTCAACACCAAGTGCTGACAGGAGTTAAGAACAACTGGAATTCTCATGCAATGCTCAGGGAAATACAAAATGGTACAGTCATATTGGAAAGTAGTTTGACACTGTCTGTAAATATAAACATACACATATATTAGCCAGTAATTCCATCCCTGGCTGTTTACCCAAGAGGAATGAAAGTATACTTTCACACAAAAACCTCAATACAAACATTTATAGTGGATTTATTTATTCATAATCACCAAAACCCAGAAAAAAACAAACTATTCAAATGTCATTTAACTGGTGGATGGATAAACAAATTATGGTATACCCATACGATGAAATACAACTGGACAATAAAAAAAACCACATCTAATACCTGCAACACTGTGGATTAGTAAAAAATATGCTGTTAAGTGAAAGAAGCCAATCTCAAAATAAACCGACTGTATGGTTCCAATCACGTGATATGATGGAAAGTAAAACAGCTATGAAACTATAAGAACAGACAACACATCGGTGAATGTCAGACGCCGAGGGTACAAAGAGGGCATAAGGAACATTTTTGAAGTGATGGAAATATTCTATATTGTGAATACAAAGGTGGCTACATGACTGTCATGTTTGTCAAAATTCACATAATGGAACACAAAAGGTTAATTTTGTCATTGATAAATTATAATGCCACAAACCTGACTTCAAAAGAAAAAAAAAAATTGCTATTAGGAAACGTGGATCCCAGGACAGACACCACTGTTGACTTGGCTCCAGGAAGAATGGTGAATGTGTCCCATCACAATTATATCTGGATTGCTACGAAAGAAAAACCTACTTAATCCAGAAAACAATAAGAAGTATATAGAAACATGGGCTTCCCTAGTGGCTTAGCGGTAAAAAGTCCACCTGCCTATGTAGGAGACCTGAGTTGGGAAAATCTCCTGGAGAAGGAAATGGCAACCCACTGCAACACACTTGTCTGGAGAATCCCATGGACAGAGAAGCCTAGTGGGCTACAGTCCATGGGGTTGCAAAGAGTTGGACATGGCTTAGCAACTAAACAACAACCATCTAGAAACATGTAGAACGTGTACAGAATTAAGGAATGATGAATGAACCTATGGGTAGGACAAGCATCTGGGCCTCATGGGAATCAAAAATCAGGAGCAGAAAGAAAGTTTTCGCCAGGGTTGTCCTGTCTTCCTTCTTTATGGCTTCTTTCTCTCAGTGTGTCTGTTCGCTCCTTCCCCCAGCTTCACATGTAATGGAGTAGATAGGATTATCCCATCAAAAATCTACTTCATATTTTCTTACAACGGACACCCACCACCTGCAGCCCAGTGACTCCCCTTTCCACTATCTCAGGTGAGAGAATGTGATCAGTACAATTTAGTTAGGTGTTTACCACTGAGCAATTCAACTGTACACAGGGGAGTAACTCTCAACTGACTGGTCTTAGGAGAAATTGACACATTGTCAGAAACAGTGTTTGATCTGGTTCTCAAACTGTAGCCCGATAATTCCAAAAAACCTGTCCATGATGCTGAGAATCACCCGGGGCACTTGTGCACAACCTCCAAGGCCTCAGAGCAGACCTGCTGAATCCCCGTCTCGACGGTGGTACTCACACTTGGCAGCACACAGGAATCACTTGGGGAGCTTTAAAGCCGCTGATGCCTGGATCCTATACCCCAAGTTTCTGATGGAATTGTTCTGGAAGACAGCTTGGTCATCAGCAGTTTTAAAAGCTCCCCTGTTGAATCTAATGTGCAACTTAGGTGGAGATCCACAGAAAGGACTTGAGAAGCGGTGCGTTGAGTAAGCATCCCAGGTGATTCTTACAGTCAGAGGACTTTGAAAACACTCCTAGAAGTGAGGGATGAGGGAGCAAGTTTAAGAAGTGGAGGTGGGAAGAGGAGCCAGTGCTAGCCTAGAGATCACGCAATCCAGTCTCACCTGGCATAATCTGAGCATTTATCTAGGAGATGGAACGTTGAGTGGTGGAGGAAATAGCCGGTGAAGAGAGAAAGAAATAGCTAGAGCCTTGGGACTACTTACAGTTAATTCTGTCATCCTTGATGCAATCATTCCTTCATCTTCCCATCCCATACTTGCTAGTCATCTATTGTGGACTCAGGAATCATACTAGTAAAGGGACTTGAGACCCCCGGGTGAATAATAATACAGACACATTGGGACTCAGTAGTATTTAAAATGGCTTTTGGCAGCTTAAATGATGGAGGAAAGTCTTGACTGAATTAAAATAAAATAAACAGGATTGTATATTTGCATCCCGGTCCTTTTCATCATACTGTTTCTTTCTCAGAGACAGCCTACATATAATGGTAGCAAAATCCGTTGACATCCTGATTTAGAAACACTTAGCTACCCTTGTCGACAATGAGTCCCATGCTATTTTTAGCCTCTTACAAGAATTAAAACCAACAAACAAACAAGCAAAATCTCTACACAATGGGGCAATCTTCCAGAGGGAAAATTATAGCTTTCTGACCACATTTTATGGACAGATTTCTAACAGTTAACCAGTGGCTGCAGGAAGACACAGATTCCAAAGTCACCTCTCGGCAAAGAGAAGTTGCCGGGGCTTGGAGGGCCGTGTTCCACTGCAGTTCCAGGAAAGAGAGGTGCTTTCCTGCCTTCCCTGGCCCCCAGCCCCCTTCTTTCCTCGGAAGGTTCAGGGTTCATCCTCCAGGCCTCCCATCACTAAGTCACATTCAACTGCAGCATCTCCTGAACGCTGACCCCTTTCTGGTGGGTGTGTTCATACTGGGAAGTCATAAAAACTGGGGAGCAGTTTTCCAGATCAAGCTTCCCTTTGCCAGATAATTCCTGAGCTCCTGGTTTTACTTCAGATGCATGCAATTTAATTTTCTCCCTCACCATCATCCAAATCCAGACATTTAACAATTTCACAGTCTGCCAAACTGTGTTTTATCAGAAGAGTATTGCTGGATCAGGGTGGCGCAGACTAGAAAGAAGACAGCGGAGGGAAACTCCCAGTGGGGACTAGGGACCCACACGCCGGGGGTCTTGCAAACTTGCATCTCTTCATCTCTTTACACCTCCCACTGCCCTGTGAGCTGGTATTCTGCCCCACTTTAGAGACACAGAAATGGAATATTATAGAGTTTTAATCTCGGGCCTTGGGAGAGTGCTGGCTAACAGGAGGTGGCTAATGTAGGGATTCTTTTTACTTGCATTTACGAGAGGATTATTGGGCCTCACGTATCTGTTTGTGTGATTTGGTGTGGTGGGAGTGGGGTGGGGCGAGAGAAGGAGAAGACATAATCTAAGCATTTTATTGAGTACAGACCACACCAAAACTCCAGTCCGTCCCCTGACACCTCTGCTGTCTGGAATGGTTCAGGGTGGGGCACATAAAGGACTCTCCTTTGCACAGCAGAGTCTCACCTTGCCTTTTTCATAAGTGTCTTACAGGAACCCTGCTCTGTGTCTTAGAACGATTAAGCAGGTGTGAACAAGCCTGGTGGCTCCAGGACAGACTGGGTGCTCAGACCTGAAAGACACTGAACGTCTCCAGCCCTGTTCAAGGGGTGTGGAGGGGGCGGTGCTGTTTGGGGGTGTCAAGTTCAGCAAGCATTGTTCCAATTCCCAAAGGGACTTCCTGTTTCTACAAAGAAGTTGAAAAAAGTCATTCAGATTCAGAGGGAGAGAGGGTGGACTATTTTGTTTGTTGGAGGGGGCATTTCCAACCTGGGAGGTAGCTGCATTTCAGTATGTGTGTGTGTGTGTGTGTACACGAGGAAGTGTGAGGACCAAAAATCCTCCTCACATTCAACAAGCACTAGAAATTATCTCATTTCTTACCTGCGCCCTCCTCGTCCCCAAAAAACGGTCATTCCAGCAGATTCTTTAAAAGGAAACCATTTTATGTTGAGACAGGTTGGGTATGGATGATATATTTTAAAATTTCCACTACAGCATGTTTTCCAGAGTTCCTATCGAGAACACTGATTTATTGATATCAATAATCGATATTTATGGATATCAATAATCGAGTACATATAGCGACATTCACTTACATGACATTTATATGGTGGAATGAATTTAGTCTTTTTTTTTAAAGACTAGTGATAAAGCAAGATAAATTATAATCTGCAAAATATTAATTGAACTTTAGCACCCTGTGACCTTGCAAACGTCCTCATTTCTCTTTCACAATCTTTCTTCTCCATCTCCCCAAAGTATTCCCCACCCCCTCACTCCTGCCCTGACTGGAAGAACCAGTTTGTCCCCTTGCCTTTACCCCAATACCATAAACTGAAAACAAACTTATGCCCCAGGACAGGGTGCTTGGTCGTTTTTCCATTGCTCTCCTCTGATAAGGTCTTGTTGGTTTTGGATTCTGTCCCTGAAAACCCCAAGAGCACACTTTCTAGGTATAGAACAAAATAAGTGTTTTTTTTTTTTTTTTTTTAATTCCTCTACTCAGCAGAATCTTGCTGAGTGTGTGGGATAGATACACGGACTCAGTGGTGCAAGATTTGATTGGAAGCAGCTGACTAGCCCCGGCCATCTGGTAAATGCACTCACCAAAGAGGCTGTCCCTTGTGGTTGCTTAAGAAAAACATTTGTAGTCTCTGGGTCACAATTGTTTTTCCTTTGTTCTGCTAAATGCTGAATTGAGGCTTGCTTTTCCCCAGACGCTGGGGATGAGGCCTCTAAAGAGAGGGCTGCGTGCTCAAGGGAGGGACCCCAGGTCTGTGTGCCGGTGATCTCTTATGTGAGCCCCATACTTCTAGACCCTTCCTCTTGGTCTTGTGGGGATTTACTGATATATCTCTCCCCCTGCCCTTCATCACTTATCCTCTTATAGATCAAAACTCTAAGATCTAGAGATCAAAACTGCAGTGCTACAAAGTAATGGGGCATCCTCCCTGACTTCTCCAGGAGACTGTAAGTTTCCTGAAGGCAGGTGCTAACTCAAAACATAGAACTTGGCAAGAAGAGCCATCTGATAAATAGCTTTCCAGCATTTCAATGCATCAGTGAGTGTGGCCTCTTTTCTCAGTTTCTCTAACCCGGTTCTGGAGTGGTGAGGCATGACCGAAGAACACGGAAAAAAACCCCATTGTCCCTGCACATACGTCCTGCTTCTATCCCATCTTCACTTTTGGGAACCACAACTATTGAGCATGGACCTGAGTAGATGTACTCTGAGATGAAAATGATCAAGAAAAAAAAAATCCAAACTCCCACCACTCCCGCCGGTTTGGACTTACCATGGTGATTTATTTTGATTCCACTAAACTGCCTAGAGAAGGGGCAGAAACTCATTCTTTATCTTCCACTGTTCAAAAGTATGCTGTAGACTGTTTGAAGTCATAAGAAAAGAAAGGCATCTTGAGCAACTGGCGGAAAAAAAAAAAAAGGAAAAATGCAAATATTGAAGTTTGGGCTGAGAAGACAGAAGAATGATTATTAGAGAAGCACAAAGTTTTCCCCCCAAAAGTGGGAATTGCTTCTCTCTTTTTCTTTGGGTGATCTCAAGGTGGCTTGAGTTGTAAATATGAACTGGTTTTAACTGGCCTCCTGAGTGGCCTTGGAACTTAAGACCAGAACTGGTCAAAGATCTTTTATATCCCTCAACCACAGGGAGGAAAATGAAGGCAGGGTCCCTAGCAGCTTAATCAGCAGGCAAAGTCAAGCCTTTTATTCTTTGTATACCACAGTCAACAAAAAGTCATTGCTTAATTAACCCCTCTGAATGAATACCTGATAATTAATAAACCCATGAAGTATACCCTAAGGCTTTAAGTTGAAGAAGGCTCCTCTCTTCAAGTAGAAAAGAGCTAAAAAAAAACACACACACAAAAACATGCTGAACTAATGGGAAAAAATTCCGGTAGAAGGCAAAGCAATTAGGATTAGTGAATTCCATTTCATTTAAAGTTCCAAGATATAGAAGCCATTTATCTAACAAATTAATAATGGGAGTGACTTGCCTAATATAGTAACAAGTCCTTCTATTTTATTAGTGGAAATCCAAACTGAGTAATTTAATGATAGACAAGCTTCCATATATATAATTTTTTGTGATGCCTTTTTTTTTTTTAATGTCATTGCACAGAGATGGTTGTAGATTTATGGGTCCCTTCTAAATGAGTCCCCTCTCCAGTTTGGAATGATACATTAAACATTATGGCTCTGTAGAAAATCAATATATTTTTAGGGTTTTCTTTCATTTTAAAGAGCTTTATCATCTGGTTAATTGTGCCACCATAGGAGCCTGGTAGGCTGCAGTCCGTGGGGTCGCAAAGAGTCAGACACAACTGAGCGACTTCACTTTCACTTTTCACGTTCATGCATTGGAGAAGGAAATGGCAACCCACCCCAGTGTTCTTGCCTGGAGAATCCCAGGGACAGTGGAGCCTGGTGGGCTGCCGTCTATGGGGTAGCACAGAGTTGGACACGACTGAAGCGACTTAGCAGCAGCAGCAGCAAGAGAAGAGAAGCGCTGATAAGGCAATTCGTGGTTCACAGGTATTAGGAAATTTGCCGTAGACTCTGCAAATGGGGACCACTGGGCCTCTGCTGAACAGACTTTGAAGAAGCTGGTGGAAGGGCGGGAAGGAAGGCACTAACTCAGGGCCACAAGACTACATTTTCTCTCTAAATTGGGAGAAAATAGGAGATGTGTCCTGAAAGCGTTCATGACAGTGATATCAGGACAAGAGCCACTGTGCTCAAGTTTCCCATGGGGCCTCTGGGGCTTTCCTTGGGGCCCAAGGCAGTGATCAGGACTTGAGAACACTGTCCCTCTGACCCTCTTTTTGTCTGAGGAGATGCTCATCTACCCATTCGATAGATACTGAGTTCCTGCCATATGCCAGGTATTTAGCGAAGAGTCCTTCCAAAATTTATTAATACAAACAGCTCATACAGCTCAGTATCAAAACAGCAAACAACCCAATTAAAAAATGGGCAGAAGACCTGAAGAAACACTTCTCCAAAGAAGACATACAGACAGCCAAGAAGTAAATGAAAAGATGCTCAACATCACTAATTATTAGAGAAATGCAAATCAAAACTACAATGAGATATCACCTCACACCAGTCAGAATGGTCATCACCAAAAAATCTGCAAACAATAAATGCTGGGGAAGGTGTGGAGTAAAGGGAACCCTCCTACAGCGTTGTTGGGAATGTAAATTGGCACAGCCACTATGGAGAACAGTGTGGAGTTTCCTTTAAAAATCTAAAAATAGAGATACCATACAATCCAGCAATCCCACTTTTAGGCATATATCCAGAGGAACACATGGTACCCCAATGTTCATAGCAGCTTTGTTCACAATAGCCAAAACATGGAAGCAACCTAAATGTCTACAGACAGATGAATGGATAAAGAAGATGTGGTACATATATATATCCAACAGAATATTACTCAGCCATTAAAACAAATGAAATTATGCCATTTGCAGTAACATGGATAGACCTGGAGATTATCATACCAAATGAAGAAAGTCGGACAGAGGAAGATAAATTTGTGATATCACTTATATGCAGAATCTAAAAAAATGATACAAATGAACTCACAGACTTAGAGAGTGAACTGATGGTTAATTACCAGGTGTGGAAGGGTAGTGGGGGAGGGATAGATTGGGAGTTTGGGATCGATGTATACACACTACTATTTTTAACATAAAATGCCTTTCCATGAAAAAAAGGAGAGTCCTTGCTCTTTCCTCAAACTGATGGAGGAGTTAAACTGATGGAGCTGTCTTAATGGTGATCGCCCCAGAGTTCCCTCTCTCATTCATGCCTGGAGAACAACGTGCTTCAACGTGGTGACAGGCAATAGCCACTAATAGGGGTGACACATGGTCTGAAAGAAATCTGAGACTTGACAAAAGAGAAGAATGACATCCAAGTCCCAGAACCATGACCTTGTCCAGGTCCGAGCCTCAGTATCCATCATCTGAACGTCAGGAATTGAATATTTCCTACACAGGCTAGTTACTGTGCTGTAGGTCAGACTTCTGTCATATGGTGAGCAGGTGGGAATGCTAATAACCTTTTCCATTCTGCTGGTATGCAAAGTCTTGGAGGAATTCCAGAACTCGAAATAATAATAATGATGATAATATTAACAATAATAATACTGGTCACAGAAACACTGAGAGTAGATACCATGCCAGGCATTCTGCACAGAATTTTCTAACGTATCCCATAACCTGAGGAGAGCAATGTAATCTAGCCCATTTAGAGACACAAAAGTGGGTCTTTATCTTTCTGATCCATAGCCTATAACCCACCTGGCTCCTCTGTCCATGGAATTCTCCAGGTGAGAATACTGGAGTGGGTAGCTGTTCCCTTCTCCAGGGCATCTTCCCAACCCAGGGATCAAACCCAGGTCTTCTACACTGCAGGAAGATTCTTTACCATCTGAGCCACCAGGGAATCCCTTCTGATCCATTACTAAAGCTATTATTATGAATAGTGAACATGTATTGAGTGTTTATAACTATATACCAGGAACTTGATATTTATTCTCATTCATTCATTCGCAAATATTTACCGAGTGCCAGGTATTCATGGTAGGATTGTCTTATTAGTATATACTGGTCAACAGGAGAGAAAGCCAGTCAGGAGAGAAAACAGAGCAGTTGTGAAGTGGATACTGTTGTTACACTTAATCTGTAGGTAAGGAAAACAAGGACATAAGACATGACTAGTCCACAGCAGGACTGGATTCAAATCCAGATTCTTCACTTTTAACCTTGACACTTATTGCCTCTAAGAACATTTCCTGGGCTCAGGGGACTTTAGACTTTGGGGATGGGGTGGCAGAGATGACCTGTCCAGAGATGTCCATGTGCCAGCATGACTACAGGTCACTCCTTACTATCTATCGGATACTGCTTCCCAGCCAGGAGACCCAGGTCTATCTTGAGGGCAAACCCCAGGCTCCAAACCAGCAGCCCTGGTTCTTCTTTTTGCCACCAATAGCCATAATTATGGAAAGTTGCTCATTTTTCTGTGCTTCCCTTATCAGTCAAACAGAGTTAGCCATATCTATCTTAGAAGGATCCCTCATCTATTCAAAATGAGACCCTCATGAAAATATGTTTTGAGAGCCAAAAAACACAATATCCATTTAAGATACTACTAATTTGAACAAATGGTGGAAAGAAGTTGAGATGGATTTATTAATTTGCTCTCGCTTTTGATTTTGCCCAATGACACTGATGATAAATATATAAAGGAAAAGTGCCAGTTGAAACAGAAAACAGGGACATGAAACACTCTCAGCATGAAAGTTGAGAGAGATCAAATTGCTTCTGATGATCTTTGCCTCTTTCTGTTGGCAAACTAGCCCCTCTACTGCAAACTTCTCAGCGAAAGCACCATAGCTGACACACTCTATTTCTCCCTACAAAATGAGGCTTTCTGTACGCAGTGTTGCTTAAATTTTTACACAGGAATCAGATGCATTTATCTAAACACACACGTGCTCCAAGATCAATTGTATTTGATAATATAATGGGTGCATTTTTCATCTTTAAAATTCTGGCAAGAGTAGTTTTCCTTTGCAGATTGAATTAGCAAAATAGGACCAGATGAAGTCAATCATCAGTTGTTCAAAAGCAGGTACATATTATAGAGACAGATCATAACCTTGGGGGCTGCTAGTGTGGGAAGATAAATTCCTCCTCATAAAACGTGTATTAGTAGCAATCGGCACCAATGCACTTCATTTCTCACACCCTTGTAAATCTTCAGAACTTGAACGAGGTACTTACTTCCTATTACCTCACTCAGATCAGAAAAGTCGAGATCATCCAAAAAAAAAAAAAAAATCCCTCTTTCTTTTCCAAACCTGCTTTGCTTCTTTCTAAAGAACTGTAGCATAAACATTAAGCAGAACTAGTTAACGGGAGTTTTAAGAATTAAAAAAATTTAAAGGCTCAGCCAAGTCTAGACATCCCAAAATAAGTGGATGGTAGGGGGATACAAGACTTTGGTCCAGTTATTCTGGCCACCTTCTTAATGGACAATTTGGATCGCTGCACAGTCAATCCGCTTAATTGCCTCTGTGTTGGCCATTAAAACAAATTGAATGCGCTATGGCCAATTTGGTCATGTCATAAAGAAATGGCCTATAGGACCCATGGAGAAGCAGAATTTCAGCCATTATTCGATTATATCTGATCAATGGAGACAGCTTGTATGGGAAATTCAGGAGCCAGAGAATATCATATAGGAGCCCTTGGCCTACGCTGCCGACTACATTATTAGGATCAACTATCAACAGCAATGACATCAGCCAGGTTGTTGACAAAGCATCACCTTACTCTGTCCTGGGGAGAGAAAAGTCAGTGCCTCATGACTTTGCCTAAAATCTCCAGTCAGCAAACCAACAAGTCATCTTCTCCACTTTGAGTCCTGAGTAATTTGAGAAAGAGAAAAAAAAAATTTCAAATCTCCACTGGCTTTGACCTCTAATGTTGGTACAAAAATAGATCTCTTGCTGCATTCATGGTGATTAATGCTGGGTAAAAGTAATTTAAGCAGGGCCTAATTTTCTTATTTTTCTAGATCTCATCTCCAGGTACTGTAACTTTCCCTGTCCCGCTGCTTATTTGAGAGGTCTCAGCATCTTCATTTGGGGCCTCTTCGACTGAGAGTGTCATCTGAAGTCACCTTGTTCTTCAGAACTTTTGTGAAGCTAGATGAGAGGAATGACCCTTAGCAAGGGTTTGGCTGGATTATACTTGATAAGTTTAAGCCAAGAAGAAATAACTGGGGGTAATATTAATGAACACTTGTTATATGCTAGGTGCTAAGCACAGCATTTTAAATATATTGTTTCATTTAAACTTCAACTGATCCTGAGAGGTAGCTTCTCATTTCTCCACTGCCTAAGTGAGGCAGCTGATACTTCAGAGTTTAATGACTTATCAAAGTCAAGGTCATCCAGCAGGGTCAGGTTCGGGATGTAACTTCTGGCCCCTCTGACTTCAAGGCTCGCGCTCGTAAATAACCATGTTGTCCTGACTATCACTGGCTGCTCCCTCGGCCTGTGAAGAGCTGTGTTCTCAGCCAGGGGTTCCGTGTTAATGGGGAGGTTAGCAATGGGATAGGAACCAAAAAGATATCACCACATGGCACCAGTGGGAAGTGTCTGTCACCACTGTATTGATAGTTGGGCTAGAGACCCTGTTGTTCAGTTGCTCCATCATGTCTGACTCTGCAACCCCATGGACTGCAGCACCAGGCTTCCCTGTCCTTCGCTATCTCAGGAAGTTTGCTCAAATTCATATCCGTTTAGTCAGTGATGCCATTGAACCATCTCATCCTCTGTCACCCGCTTCTCCTCCAGCCCTCAATCTTTCCCAGCATCAGGGTCTTTTCCAGTGAGTTGGCTTTTTGCATCAGGTGGCCAAAAATATTGGAGCTTCTGCTTCAGCATCAGTCCTTCCAATGAGTATTCAGGACTGATTTCCTTTAGGATTGACTGGTTGGATCTCCTTGCAGTCCAAGGGACTCTCAAGAGTCTTCTCCAGCATCACAGTTTGAAGGCTTTAATTCTTTGGCGCTCAGCCTTCTTTATGGCCCAACTCTCATATCTGTACATGACTATTGGAAAACCCATAGCTTTGACTATATGAACTTTTGTAAGCAAAGTGATGTTTCTGCTTTTTAACACATGGTCTAAGTTTGTCATAAATTTTCTTCCAAGGAGCAAAAATCTTTTAATTTCATGGTTGTAGTCATAGTCTGCAATGATTTTGGAACCCAAGAAAATAACTGCCGCTCTTTCCACTTTTTCCCCATCAATTTGTCATGAAGTGATGGGGCCAGATGCTATGATCTTTGTTTTATGAATGTTGTGTTTTAAGCCAGATTTTTCACTTTCCTCTTTCATTCTTATCAAGAGGCTCTTTAGTTTCTCTTCACTTTCTGCCATAAGGGTGGCATCACCTGCATATCTGAGGTTGTTGATATTTCTTCCTGCAATCTTGATTCCAGCTTGTGATTCATCCAGCCCAGAATTTGACATGATGTACTCTGCATAGAAGTTAAATAATCAGGGTCACAATATATAGCCTTGTACTCCTTTCCCAATTTTGAGCCAGTCTGTTGTTCCATGTCCGTATCTAATTGTTGCTCCTTGACCTGCATACAGGTTTCTCAGGAGACAGCTAAGGTGTTCTGGTATTCCCATCTCTTTAAGAATTTTCCACAGTTTATTGTGACCCATACAGTCAAAGGCTTTAGTGTAGTCACTGAAGAAGTAGATGCTTTTCTGGAATTTTCTATGGTCCAATGATCTATGGTCTAATGAATGTTGGCAATTAGATCACTAGTTCCTCTGCCTTTTCTAAATTCAGCTTGTACATCTGGAAGTTCTAAGTTCATGTACTGCTGAAGCCTAGCTTGAAGGATTTTGAGCTTTACCTTACTAGCATGTGACACGAGCACAATTGTATGGTGGTTTGAACATTCTTTGGCATTGCCTTTCTTTGGGATTGGAATGCAAACTGACCTTTTCCAGTCCTGTGGCCATCGCTGAGTTTTCCAAGTTTGCTGGCATATTGAGTGCAGCACTTTCACAGCATCATCTTCCAGGATTTGAAACAACTCAGCTGGCATTCCATCACCTCCGCTAGCTTTGTTCATAGCAATGCTTCCTAAGGCCCACTTGACCTCACATTCCAGGATATTTGGCTAAGTGGATATTAGGCAAGTGACCATACCATCTTGGTTATCTGGGTCATTAAGACATTGTTTTGTATAGTTCTTCTGTGTATTCTTGCCACCCCTTCTTAATCTCTTCTGCTTCTGTTAAGTCCTTACCATTTCTGTCCTTTATTGTGCCTATCCTTGCATGAAATATTCCCTTGATATCTTCCATTTTCTTAAAGAGATCTTTAGTCTTTCTCATTCTGTTTTCCTCTATTTCTTTGCATTATTCATTTAAGAAGGCTTTCTTATCTCTCCTTGCTATTCTCTGAAACTCTGCATTCAATTGTGTGTATCTTTCCCTTTCTCCATTGCCTTTTGCTTCTCTTCTTTCATCAGCTATTTGTAAAGCTTTCTCAGACAACCATTTTACCTCCTCGCATTTCTTTTTCTTTGGGATGGTTTTGGTCACCGCCTCCTGTACAACATTATGAACCCCTGTCCATAGTTCTCCAAGTACTCTGTCTACCAGATCTAATCTCTTGAATCTATTCATCACCTCCACTGTATAATCATAAGGGATTTGATTTAGGTCATACCTGAATGACATAGTGGTTTTCCTTACTTTCTTCAATTTAGGCCTGAATTTTGCAATAAGGAACTCATGATCTGAGCCACAGTGAGCTCCAGGTCTTGTTTTTACTGACTGTATAGAGCTTCTCCATTTTCAGTTGCAAAGAATATAATCAATCTGATTTCAGTATTGACCATCTGGTGATGTACGTGTACATGTGTACATGATGTACATGTGTGGATCACAATAAACTGTGGAAAATTCTGAAAGAGATGGGAATACCAGATCATCTGACCTGTCTCTTGAGAAACCTGTATGCAGGTCAGGAAGCAACAGTTAGAACTGGACATGGAACAACAGACTGGTTCCAAATAGGAAAAGGAGTACATCAAGGTTGTATATTGTCACCCTGCTTATTTAACTTATATGCAGAGTACATCATGAGAAACGCTGGGCTGGAAGAAACACAAGCTGGAATCAAGATTGCCGGGAGAAATATCAACAACCTCAGATATACAGATGACACCAACCTTATGGCAGAAAGTGAAGAAGAACTAAAGAGCCTCTTGATGAAAGTGAAAGAGGAGAGTGAAAAAGTTGGCTTAAAGCTCAACGTTCAGAAAACTAAGATCATGGCATCTGGTCCCATCACTTCATGGGAAATAGATGGGGAAACAGTGGAAACAGTGTCAGACTTTATTTTTTTGGGCTCCAAAATCACTGCTGATGGTGATTGCAGCCATGAAATTAAAAGATGCTTACTCCTTGGAAGGAAGGTTATGACCAACCTAGACAGCATATTGAAAAGCAGAGACATTACTTTGCCAACAAAAGTCCATCTAGTCAAGACTATGGTTTTTCCAGTGGTCATGTATGGATGTGAGAGTTGGACGGTGAAGAAAGCTGAGCACCGCAGAACTGATCCTTTTGAAGTGTGGTGTTGGAGAAAACTCTTGAGAGTCCCTTGGACTGCAAGGAGACCCAACCAGTCCATCCTAAAGGAGATCAGTCCTGGGTGTTCATTGGAAGGACTGATGTTGAAGCTGAAACTCCAATACTTTGCCACCTCATGCAAAGAGTTGACTCATTGGAAAAGACCCTAATGCTGGGTAGGATTGGGGGCAGGAGGAGAAGGGGACGACAGAGGATGCGATGGTTGGATGGCATCACCAACTCGATGGACATGGGTTTGGGTAGACTCTGGGAGTTGGTGATGGACAGGGAGGCCTGGCGTGCTGCGATTCATGGGGTCGCAAAGAGTCGGACACGACTGAGTGACTGAACTGAACTGAACGGATGTACATGTGTAGAGTCATCTCTTGTTTTGTTGGGAAAGGGTGTTTACTATGACCAGTGTGTTATCTTGATGAAACCCTGTTAGCCTCTGCTCTGCTTTATTTTCTACTCCAAGGCCAAACTTGCCTGTTACTCCAGGTATCTCCTGACTTCCTATGTTTGCATTCCAATCCCCTGTGGTGAAAAGGACATCTTTTTTGATGTTAGCTCTAGAAGGAACTACATGAGACTCATATACCTAATGGAAGATGACTTCTTTTAAAGAGCTTATGTTAAATGCTATTAAGCGTTTCTATTAAGAAACTTAGGTTTCTGTCTCCTGATGTTTTGGGATTAATAAACGTTAACTCAGAGATGCTTCTGAGGAGGTGAAGAAAGTCATCAACCCTTTAGTAGATGGGACTCACAACTTTTCTATAATTATGTTTTCAAGAAAAAAAATCAGTTTGTAAATGGACAAGAAGACTATTCATTTCATAAACCAAGATGCAGTGGAACTACTTTCAAGAGAAGTTCTACCAGTGAATTTTAAATTGCATCAGAGTCACCAATAATTAATTACACACAACTTTTCAGCAAAGCCATTACTACATAGTGCAAGAGATATCTGTAATATCACCACCTGAAACACATTATGAGGATTTTTTTCTTAGATCAAGGGGTTAAAAGATTGGCAACCTTGATTTCATGCTGTTTCTGGGACCCTTTCCAAGGGGGAGGATATTGCTAGGGGCTCAGTTGTGTGTGTGTATGTGTGTGTGTGTGTTGTGCGTTTGGCAATAGGAAAATTCCCGGAAGAATCTGTAAGTTAACAAGGTTCAGAGGAGCATGCTGTTTTGAGAGGAGGTGCTTCCTCTCTAAGCCAATAAATGGGCAGACCGTGAGCCTGTTCTTTAACGGTCCAGAAAATAAAGGACATTACTCATCTTTGAATCTTTTGAAAAGGTAACATAGTGGATCAAAATACAGGGTTGGAATCAAGGCACCAGCATCAGAGGCCTATACTCTGTCACCCACCAACTGGTCCACTTTTACAAGTTCCTGAACTTCTCTGAGCCTCTGTCTCCTCATCTATAAAACGAGGATAACAAGACTCAATGCCATTGGGATTAAATACGATAAGGTACAGATGTTCAAAATTTTGTAAAAGTTGAACCTAGTGCCTGGCATAAATAGGCACTCAATAAAATGACAAAAAATGGACACTTAATAAACATGGAGATTTAAGCATTCACACTAACTGGTGTAAAGCTTTAAACCCAGGAAGAAATCAGAATTGTAACATGCAGTGAGGAATAAACTATTTGCCACATTTGCTCAGTGAAGGTTAAGACTTTAAAGCACCCCAAGCATTTTTCATGTGGGCAAAATGATTCTTCACTCCTAAACCCCATTACCCAGAGGCTCCGAGACTGGTTGGGGGTGGGGGGGTGCGGGCGGTTCTCCTTGGTAGGATTTTTCTTGCCAAACGAGATGATGGGGAACATTACCTGAGTGTCTGTGCCGAGATGATGTCATGTCCTTTGAGAGAAGAGCAAAGAGATATATCACAGCTCAGAAGCCCACGGGTTTGGCTAAATGACAGTAGTTCTCCAGCCCCTGAACTGGCTTGACTGGTTCCAGAGAAATAAGCTCATCTGAGAGAACCAGGGCCCAAGGATGTGCCTGGACACAGCCGTCAGCTCTCAAGCTCCTCTCCTGCTGAATCAATCATTCAGAACCAGCTCGGGCTTTGTGCCTGTCTGTCTTTAAATACCCGCAGCTACAAGAGCCCCAAGAAATTGATCACCCTGCCATTCCAGTGTTGCTGGGGAAGTCTCAAGCCTTCCCCTTCTTGCCAACACATGACTTCGGCACTAGTGAGCCCTTCTCCTTAGGGCCCCCGACCTCCCTAGCGTGGCCATCACTGCCAGAAGTCCTTACATGGAGCTGCTCAATTGCTACCCCTTCCTGTCACCAGATCTAATCCCACAGGGCCACCAAGCACAGCCTTTAAGCATCCGCATTCTAAGAAGATGTCTCCAGCTCCTGCCTGTGCTGGGGTTTAGCATCCAACAGCTCAAGGTCTCCCTGACGATTCCGTCTCCACTATTGAGGACCTCATCCGCACATCGGGATGATGACGCCAGCATCCCTGGATCCCTACTCTCCAGGGCAGGGACCACAGCTGACCCATCCCTGAAGCCTCGGCACCTGATAGAATGTGGGCCGTGGAGGGAGTTCCCCAGTTCTTCATTTCCTGTCATGTGTTTCCCATTTATCTCTGGAATTCTTTGAAATGTGTCGGAATTCCTGCACAGAGCGTGTTTCTCTTTATCACTTTAGGTAAAGGATATCCAGCCATTGTAAAGTATGTCCCAACCATATTAACCCTTGTATTAGCCCCCTGAGGCTGCCATAACTAATTACTGCAAGCTAAGTGGCTTGAAACAGCAGTGATGTCTTCTCTCATGGTTCTAGGGGCTAGAAGCCTGAAATCAAGATGTTGGCCGGGCCCTGCTCTCTCCAAGGGACTCTACAGAGAATCTGTCCCATGCTTTTCTCTTAGCTTCTACTGTCGCCAGGGGGGCAGTCCTTGGCTTTCCTCGAAATCCTTGCCTCCCCGGTCGCATGGCTTCTTTACATTGTCTCCTTTCTGTGCATGGCTGTGTGTTTCACACGGCATTAGTCTCTGTGTGTGTCTGTCTCCGTGTCTCTTCCTCTTTTCTTATAAGGACACCAGTCACTTTAGATGAAGGTCCCACTCTACTCCAGTATGACCTTATCTGAATTTGCATCTTATTACACCTTCAAAGACCCTTTTCCAAACAAGATCACGTTCACAGGTACCAGGGGTTAAGGCTTTAGCATCTCTTTGGGGAATATGGCCAACCCACAATAGCCTGGTACAAGATGCTTCCCCATGCTGGGCCTCAGTTCCCGTGTCTTGTAAAATGGGAGTCATTTCCCCCACTGCACTGAGGTCTGGTGGAGATTCACTGAGACGATGCCTGTGCCTTGTGCTGAGCAAGGCTTCACCTACGACTTGTCTTCCTGTTCCTCCTTAACCCTCTTCCCAGCTGTTTGTGGCAGAATATACAGACAACAAAGAAAGTTCCAGCAGGTAGGACTCTGTTCCATGGAGGCCAAGTCCAGGTCCAATAGTTAGTTCTCAAAGAGCCTGCGTCCTCCAGACTGGAGGACTCTTCTTTGTGGTTAGGTCCTCTGCTTAGTTTATTCTTCTTTGCATAGAATGCAGGGGCCAGACTTGGTCAAGTGACTCTAATACAAGTTTAGGGTGATTCTAGGACAGCAGACCGAGATATGTGTCTTTGGCTGGTTACCCCTGTCATGAGTGGTTTATCTTTTCATGGTCCAAACAAATAAATACATTTACGAAAATGCCTAAAACCTATAGGGAATCGAGTTTCCAAACTGTGTTCTTGTGGCTGACTTTTGAATCAGAGTTTAGTAATTATGAGAAGAAAACAGCAAGTTGCATTTGGCAATGCAACACAAACTGTACCTCTGGAAAGGTCAAATACTAGTTGTGATTAACCAGACGAGTCACACGTTCTCCTGGTTAAAACAATCCTGAGTTTTAAGCCTATTTATAGGATCCCACACCCATTTTTCCGACCCCCATCCTTGCAGAAGTTCATGACTGGAATCTGCCGTGAGGTGGGGTTTTCTCTCTTTTTTTTTTTCTTTTCAATCAGGGAGATGATTTCCATATCCTGTGGTTTGGCAGTCTGCACTTGAACGATCCTATAGCATTATCAGGGTGCCAACAGCTGGTTTAGAATAAACAAGCAGTGATGCATGGAGCTGGCAAGTCCATATGGTTTGGAAAAGAAAATGAAATAAAATAAAAAACATTTGTTATCATTTTTGGAGTTTCTGAACACAACCAGCTTCAGCACCACTCTAACGCCTTGCATGACTTTCTTAAAAAAAAAAAAATAAATAATAATGAGCGGGAACATTTTGTTTTGCTGGGAAGAGCGGCTTACTCTGTGGATAGGGCGAGAAGCCTGGGTTTCCAGCAGCTGTTGCTCATCTCTGGTTCAGGGACTCGTGATGGCCCTGATTTGGCTCCTGCCTGATGGCTGGAATGGGGGAGCCGATGAACTCTTCTGCTTATCATCCCAGGCTCTGCAGAGTATGGCGCTCACCAAAAATGCCAGCTCTCCAACTCCCTTCTCTCCTCTGCTCATCCCACTGCCCCAGGAGTCTACACATGGAGGCCTGAGACAGGGGCACAACCCCTAGAAAGGTAACATGGGTTCCTTCTCCTGGGAAAGAAGGTCTACAATCGTGTTTGGTGTCATGGGCTTGTGCACTTATATGTCATAGCAATGTAACACTAACATCTAATGCTCATGGCAGTCAGCACTGGCATTTGCAAAGCACTTTCTTATACAGCACCCGCATACCATTGGGGCGGGGTCTCTGGCATCAAGTTCTGTCCTGATCCCAATTCCTGAAGGAGAAACCTTCCCTCTGCCAGCTCACCTCTTTAGATTTCTCATATATATATATATATATATATATAAAATGGGAACTGGAATTCCCAATCCAGGGATTTATCTAGGATACCTTGTGATAATTAATCTTACCAATGGAAATCAAACTTGCAATAAGAAACATCTCTTCCCCACAAAGCCATATAAAACATCTTTGCTTTTGGGGAGAGGACATTAGTTTGTTGTGACCACACTGCTTCTTTCAACTGATTAAAGCTCTGATGGGCAGTTTTACATGCTTTTAAGTCATTTACAAAAATGGAAAATGAATGAAGAATTTTATCGTACGTGCAGATTTTTAAATGGAAGGCATGTAAACTCCCTGAGGGCAGAGACCTTGTCTGTCTTTTTCACTCTGAACCCTCAGTGGCTGGCAGGAATGGCCCTCCGTGCTTCTGGGCAAGTCAGCTCATTTCTCTGAGTGCTGTTCACACAGATGAAATGGGGGCTAGATTTCCCACTCCAGAATGCTGACACTTCATAAGGGCTCGATAAACACAGGTTGCATGAATGAGTAGATAGATATGCAATCTGAGGATAGAGAATGAAGAATGGTATGGATATTAGGCATCCCGTGTGCTGGCAAATTGATGCCCCAAGAAAAACTGAAGTCCGATTTGGAGCAGTTGCCAGCTTTCCTGGTGGACATACGCCCACCGTGGCCAATTTCACGCTGCCAATAAGGGGTTTTAGCATGCTGAGCTGGGAAGAGATGGACTAGGTCAGCTCCCATAAGCTGGGGCCCATTTCTTTGGCCTGGGGTGGTGGTGAAACACTTGGGAAACTGTGCTCCGTTTCCTGTTTGTTTTCAGGAAGCTTCTCCCGCTGGGCAGAAAGGTTTGGGGACTTCCAGATTGCTTGGGTTTTCACAACTCTAATTCTGCAGCCAGTGTCAGGCCGTTTCCCTTTATTTTCGTGGAAGAGCCAGAAGGGTGTAAGCTGCAGAGAATGAATGTGGATAGGAGGCTTGGTGGGCCCAATGGCTGACCACTGATGTGACTACTGTGCAGAGACAATGTCCTTTGACCCTTGACTGTCCTCACAGTCCTGGGAAACACTCCTTTCCCTTCCCTTGCCAGCTGCAATGATTAACCTAGGCTCTTTTCTGTGGGCCATGCCGGGGGCACCTTTGCGATTCTTGAGATTTTTCTAAGCTTTACAAAGGTCCCAGATTTTTGTTTTCTTCCCAAGATTCATTTCCCACCAGTTAGATCTACTATTTCCCATCGTCTCTTGCAAAAATTGCAAGGAGTGGTATCAGCACATCTTTGTACAGTAGGCGAATATATTTGGAATGCTTATTTCTGAGAGCTGTTGAAGATGACTAAAAATTTTACACCACACAGAAGGACTGACAATAAATTTAAGAGTAGCAAATGGAACCACTGTTCTGTTTCCCTGTTGGTAAATAAATAGCTGCAAAACCCGTACTCCAATACCAGGGCGTCAAATCCATGGTGCCTGGTGATTAACAATGGCAGCGTCTTCATGGAAAGGATACATTTAGAAGAATCCTGAGGCTCGTACCAGAAGCTGACTCTGAAGGTTTGTTTTAATGGAGCACAAATCAGGGCAAACAACGTGAAAAGAGGTCCGTTTCTCCTAGAAGAGGCCACTTATTTCTACCTCTAGGGAAAAGGCTTCCAAACTCTACGAAATTTGCAAAGTGAATGGATTCCACTATGGTCTCAGTGCCCATCTGAATACCTCGAGGCCCCCAGGAGCCCACCGAGGGCTTGGGAGCTGGTGCAAGGTCAGGACCAGGACTCTGGCCTGGAGTGATTTGCAATAGAATGAGGTGTCCCTTGGGTCTTGTGTTTTGCCATGGGCCACTCAATGCTGACCACACCTGGGGGGACAATGGAAGGAAAGCAGATGGTGCTTCTGTGGACTGGGAGCTGGTTCTCTAGTCTGGGGGTGGTATCTATGCAACAACAGCAGCAAAGAGGTCACTCTATACTCACCGCATGAGAAGAAAAACAAGAAAAATAGTAGAAGGAAATGAAGGAGAAAAAGACACAGGAGGAAAAGAAGCAAGTGCAAAGAGAATGAGAAGACAGTGAGGTTGGCAACTTTGGCTGCCTTTTGTACGTTTGTTCGCCTGTGCTGTTCCTTTGTCTTAGCATGCAGTTCCTCCCTTTCCTCATCTGGCTAACTCCAGTGCTACCTCTGGGCCTCTAGGAAATCTTCCAGCAACCTCAAGACTGGGCCAGTTTCCCTATTACATGGTCTGACAAAGTCCTCTTTTGGAGGCTACGTCAACGATGGTTATGACTGTAATTACATCCCCCTGTATGTGATTATTTGTTACATGCCTGTCTCCCCTACGGACCAAAAGTTCTGAACTCATGAGATTCCAAAAACCTGAGGCCCTCCTTGGCTCTACACAGGACTTTAAGACACCCCCTGAGAAGGTGAATGACAAATGGGTGGGTGTTGATGGTAACTATAGGTTTTATTGTCTGAGCTGTGCTGGTTTGGCATAGTCCTGTCCACACGTGAGCGCCTCAGGCTGACCTTATAAGATTCGCAGGAAAAGGGTTCGACCACTGCCCCACTCCCAGCTTTATAAGGCTGTTTCTCAGGTCCTAAGAGGGTCACTGACTTGCCAAAGAGGGTCACCAATGGATTCCAGGTGAAGCCTGGACAGGCAGAGCCTCCCAACATCAGGGACCTTCCTGCCACCCCCACCGCTTGGGGCCAGGTCTCTGCAGGAGGGTAGGGGAGGGTTGAGAGTTTGGGGAAAGGGCAGTGGAAAGGCAGAAAGAGTAATTATGACAGCAGAGATTTACTCCCGTCTCCTTCTCCTTTCTTCTTGCATTAAGGACGAGCGGCATCTGAACACGTCAGCACAAATGGGAACACGATGAGGCATCACTTTTTCCGGGGCTGTGACTAGCTCTGCGGGGGAATGGGAGGAGCTGTCCCTCTGAGTTAGGTCTTGAAGAGTCCCTCCAATCTCTTGCTATGGGGGAGCCCTGCCAATCAACTGGGGCTTCCACTGAGAGTTGGGTTCATTCATTCATTCTTTCCATGAGGATTTTTCAAGTGTCTACCACCTGCTGGGCACTGTTGGGAAGGTGTGGATCTGAGTGGACTGGCTGTCCCAGGTCCCCAAAAGTGTGGGACTTGCTGGGTGTAGACTGAGACAGGTGGTCACCCTACTTTGGAGGTGACCGTAGAATGCAGTGTAACTTACTGTCCAGAGTGTATTTCCCAAGATCCACCTACATCAAGGTCACCTAGGTGTCTTTGCTAAAATGCAAAAGCTCTGGCAGATTTAAGTTTGAGAACAGCTGAGCTCCTACTTAAGGGCAGGAACTTGGAAGTCACTCAGACCTGGATTCAAATCCCACTTCTGCCACTGAAGACCTATGGGAATTTCCACAAACGACGTAATCAGTGTGGTTTTAGTTTCCTTATTTGTAAAATGGGCCTGACAATACTATCTTCATAGTGGTATTGGATGGATTCAATTTCAAAAATGGATTGTCTTAAAGACCTGGAATAGAGTTAAATTATCATTATCAAAATTGAGCCAAATCCAGTTCATGATGAGTATTTATAAGTAAAGCTTCACTAGAGAACAGCCTCCCTGACTTGTTCACGTATCATCTCTGGCTGTTTTCAAAGGACAATGGCGGAGCTGAGTACTTGTAACAGAGACCTCATGGCCCAGAGAGCCTAAAACACTGTGCCATCTGGGAAGCCTGCACTCAAGAGCTGACTCCACCGCTAGTTAGTTCTGTGGACGTGGCCAAATTCCACGGCATCGCTGAACCTTGGCTTCCTCACCTGCAAAGCAGGGCTGACAGCAGCACTCACGTCACCCCGCTCATCCTCATGAGGATTCTGTGAGATAGTATGTGGACACTTAGCACAAGGACCACCTCATTGCCTCTGTTTATTATTATCAATAATTCTTTTCCCATCTGAGTGACCGGCCCTGATTTAATCCTCTTTTGGCTCCTTACCCCCCACCCCCCACAACTCTGACCTCAGGCCCCCACACTGCAGTGGGTTGGATACTAGCTGCCTGCCCCCTCATCCCTGGGTCCCACTCCAGCCAATTCCTGTCTACTTGGAATCTTAGAATGAAATCTTATTTGGAAATAGGGTATTTGCAGATATAATTCATGTAGGGACTTCCCAGGTGGCTCCAGGAGTTGATGACAGACAGGGAAGCCTCGCGTGCTACAGTCCATGGGGTCACAAAGAGTTGGACATGACTGAGTGACTGAACTGAGCTGAACAGGTGGCAGAGTGGTAAAGAATCCACCTGCCAAGCAGGGGCTGTGGGTTCGATCCTTGGGTCGGGAAGATCCCCTGGAGAAGTGAATGGTGACCCACTCCAGTATTCTTGCCTGGAAAATCCCAAGGATGGAGGAGCCTGGTGGGCAACAGTCTGTGGGGTCACAAAGAGTCAGACCTGACTTAGTGACTAAACAACAACGACAACATTCATTTAGAGTCTCAAGACGAGCTCACACTTGATGAAGATGAGCCTACACCCACGGTCTGAGCACAGTGGGGAACCCAGGCATACACACAGGGGAGGCAGAGATTGGGGTTTATGCTGCCACAAGCCCAAGAAAGCCACTAGCCCTAGAAGCTGGAATAGGTAACAAGGCTCCCCCCCTAGGGCCTTCAGAGAGAGCATGGCCTGCCAACACTGATTTCAGCTCTTGTTTTAAGACACCACATTTGGGGTCATTTGTCAAGGCATCCCAAAGAAACTAACAAACGAGTCAAGCTCTGACTTTGTCATCTAGTGCCGCATCCATGCACGCAGGTGTGGATTCTGAGCAGGTGGTAAGCACCCACTTTTCCAGGTTTGCAGGGCTCCCATGTAGTGTGTTAACACGTAAAGGAGAGACCCGCCTATGCCTGAGAAACCCGTAGGCCCAGATAGCAGCAAAGTTTTATTGAAAGAAAAAACCCTCTAAACTAGAATTGCAAGAGGAAAAGGAAGCGACGGAAGCACAGAGCTGGGTCTACCTCTCCCTGAAGGTACGCCCAGCACTCCGCAGCCGCTCATCTGTACTTGTGGCCGTGTCTGACGAGTTTGTTTTGGCGGCAGTCACCTCCTCTCCTTTCTAATGCGGCTGTGCAGCCCCGAGGAGGCTGTTTCTGGCTCTCCTCTTTCCATATGGTGCCAGGCCCACCCCTTTTCTTTTCTGGGGCTGCCCCCACCAACTTTCTGTCCTGGGGTCCTCCCTCCCCTCGATCTGTCTGCCTCCTCCCTCCTTGCCTTGGAATAAAATCACTGTCGTTACTTACAGGGTTTCAGAGCTCATCGCTATGGGAAGACTGGAGAATAAAAACGAAAAATAGCAAATAATTCTAATAGCTAGCAGTTATCGAATGCTTCTAATAGGCCCGGGGTTTGCAGCTATAGTCTCATTTTAACCTCACAAGGTTCACACAAGCAGATGCTACTGTTATTATTATAGTGTCCTCATTTTAAAGATTAAGATTGTGAGGCTAGAGGAAGTTAGGAAAGTTTCCTGAGGCCACGCCGCTGTTGTGAAGGATTTAGACTTGATTCTAATGACTCCAGAACCCAGGTCAGTAAGCCAGGTCCCGTTTAGGACGTTATTAGGGTCATGGCCTCCTATCCTTGACTTTGTTTCTAAGATATTAACTTGGATGGTATTATAGACTGTGTGTGTCCTTCTAAAATTCATGAGTGAAACCTGGTCCCCTGGTGATAGCATTAGGAGGTGGAGCCTTTGGGGAGAGATTTGGGCAGCTGGGTGGGGACTTTAAGAACGGAATTATTGCCCTTATAAAAGAGACTCCAGAGAATCTTCCTACACTGTAGGTGGCAACGTAAATTGATATAGCCACTATGAAAAACAGGCTGGACTTTCCCTAAGAAACTGAAAATAGAACTACCATATGATCCAGCAATCCAACTCCTGGTCAGATATCCAGAAAAGATGAAAAATCTAATTCAAAAAGATATATGCACCCCAATGTTGATAGCAGCACTGTTTATAATATAGATATATATATACACATACATACATATGTACGTATACATATATATACACATATACATATATATATATTTCAGCCATAAAAAAGAATGAAATAAAACCATTTGCAGCAATATGGATGGACCTAGAGATTATCATACCCAGTAAAATAAGTCAGAAAGAGAAAGACAAATACTGTATGATATCACTTATATGTGGAATCTAAAAGAAATGATACAAATGAAGTTATTTACAAAATAGAAATAGACTTACAGGCATAGAAAACAAATTTACGGTTACCAAAGGGGAGAGCAGGGGGTGGGGGATAAATTAAAGAGTTTGGGATTAACAGATATAAACTACTGTATATAAAAGAGATAACAAGGGCCTGCTGCATAGCACAGGGAGATAGAGTCAATATCTTATAGCAACTTATAATGTAAAAGAAAATGAAAAATAATGTACATATATATAAAACATATGCAACTGAATCACTCCGCTGTACACCTGAAAGTAACATGACACTGTTAGTCAACTACACTTCAGTAGAGAGAAAGAAAGAGAGAGAAA
The DNA here is from genome assembly GCF_054371585.1 of Giraffa tippelskirchi. Taxonomy (NCBI): domain Eukaryota; kingdom Metazoa; phylum Chordata; class Mammalia; order Artiodactyla; family Giraffidae; genus Giraffa; species Giraffa tippelskirchi. The sequence continues at coordinate 53,947,732 of NC_137281.1, read as the reverse complement.
AGGAAGGGAGGAAGGGAGGGAGGGCCAGGCAGGCCCCAGAGAGCTCCCTCGCCCCTTCTACCACATAAGGACACAGGGAAAAGAGGGCTGTTTATCAACAAGTGCGTGGGTTCCTCACCAGCCAGTAAATATGCTAGTGTCATAATCTTGGGCTTCCTAAGTCTCCAAAATTGTGAGAAGTAAATGTTTGTTGTTTAAGCCACCCAGGTGGTGGTATTTTCGCTTTAGCATCCTAAGTGGACTAAGGCAAACAGCCCTGACAAAATGTCCAAAACTTCTTGCATTTTTGAGGGTGATTTCCCCAGCCTCTTCTCTCCTCCCCTGGAAATCTGACCAGTGTGAAATAATTCTTGCCAGCTAGAATCTTTTCAGCAGGACTCTTGCTTGAGATGGAGAAGGCAATGGCACCCCACTCCAGTACTCTTGTCTGGAAAATCCCATGGACGGAGGAGCCTGGTAGGCTACAGTCCATGGGGTCGCTAAGAGTCGGACACGACTGAGCAATTTCACTTTCACTTTTCACTTTCATGCACTGGAGAAGGAAATGGCAACCCACTCCAGTGTTCTTGCCTGGAGAATCCCAGGGACGGGAGAGCCTGGTGGGCTGCCGTCTAAGGGGTCACACAGAGTCGGACACGACTGAAGCGACTCAGCAGCAGCAGCAACAGCAGCAGCAGCTTGCTAGAGAGCTATCTCTGAGGACTTGCAACCTGAGAAGGAATGTTTTTCCTGGGTCTCTGTGACAATGCAAGCTCTTGCGTTGGCCGACTGTTTCCTAGAACTCATTCCAGGTAATAGGTATTCCTGAGAAAAAAGTTTCCACGGGCAAAACTTCCAGAAAAACCCTAAGACAGAGGTTTCATGATTGCTGGACTTGAGAACTGTTTGTCTGCTGATACATTTTGGGAACCTCTGAGACGGGGCTCTAACATACATCCACTGTTTGATGACAGACCCCTCTTTTCATGGAAGGAATGCAGAGCTCAGCCCCTATGGAGCACAGTTTGACAAACAGGACCTCTGTTCCTTCCCTAACATGAAACATTTTCTTCTCTGGGACTACAAATTTAGTGTCCACTATGTATTTCCTGGGAGTTCATTGTTTTCGAAGCCTGATCTATGTAAATATCAAATGACTTATAAGACATGGCAGGCCTTCCCGGTGATGAAATCTGCAACGACTTCATCTTTTCCAGAATCACCCAGATGAGTCCTGAAGTGCGGGCCTTTGGCTGCTGGAAAGTAGGAAACAGAGTCCAGCCTGGCCTTGGCTCGAATCGTATGTGACAGCTCCTGCTCAGTTTCAGCGACGAGAAATGTGTTGAGCTAAAATTATTCTAAGCAGATGTAAATCTGGGCGATGTGACGGCAACACACCCAAGCTTGCCATTTGTTCCGCTCCAAGTGTCTCCTGATGCACAGTTGCTGGAAGTGCCGGCAACCACAGCGATCAATACAAGCGAATTGCCTGTCTTTAACTGCACGTCCACTCACCTGGAGACGGCCTGCTGGTGAGCACCCCTGCATCTGCCAGGCACAGTGGCTCCTGGTAGCCCCAGATGGACAGGCAGAAATCAAGTCCTTTGCAAGGGAGGAGTGAGTTCCTCTCACGCAAATGCCTGTGTGTGTTGGTCTCTTTTGTCTAGTGTCCTGTACTATGATCAAGAGCTTGATTCTGTCCTGTGACTGGAAGACACCCTGCTCCCAAGATCCCAAGGGCGAAGTGAGTATCCACATGGTCCAAGAGAACTAGCAGCTCATGGGCAAAGGTGGGATCTCCCCTCTGTGGGACTCTCTTGGGGGGTTTAAGTCTTGTTTAGAAGCTGAATCCTTGTAAGAAGTCTCTCAGAGCATCCACAGGAGATGAAAACTAATACCTTTCTTTTATGGAATGACAATAAAACCAATGACTGTAGTACACTGAATATATCTTACGTGTGAAGCATGGGAGCCAAGAGAAGTTTCTTTGTTTTGTTTGCCTCTATCATCAGTCTCCAACCAGTGTGCACTTGGGATGTGTACATGCATTTTGGTGAAGCCAATATGAAGTTTCACATCTCTTATTTTCTTCTTGGAATCTTCTAGGAATAAGAGTATGTGTGAGATTTCACCTGAAAAGGCTGAGTTATTCTGACTCCAAGATTCCCTGACATGGCTCCTCTTGTGGTCAATGTCCTTGAAAAAAGCAAGGGGCTACCTTCAACTTTCAGTCCTTCCCAAATGGATGTGATATTTGGATAGGGGAATCGTTGTTTAGTTGCTAAGTTGTATCTGAATCTTTTGCAACCCCATGGACTGTAGCCCGCCAGGCTTCTCTGTCCATGGGATTTCCCAGGCAAGAATACTAGAGTAGCTTCCCATTTCCTTCTCCAGGGGAGCTTCCCAACCCAGGGATTGAACCCGCATCTCCTGTTTGGCAGGCAGTTTCTTCACCTCTGAGCCACTAGGACAGCCCAGGTTAGGGACTGAGAGCTGGCAAATAGAACTGGGATAACTGGCCTGATTCAGAAACTGGTTCTTTGAGGACAGCAGTGTGGTCATTCTTGAGGGAATCCTGAGTATAGGGCTTGGTCATGGCCAATGGAAAGTCAGACTCTCGAATAGTCTGCAGGTTCCATTAGGAAAGTCCAGACAGGCATGAAAGAATGCGATTTCTGGCTCTGTCACTTGCAAGCTTCACTTCATTCCTATAACCCTTCATGTCATCATCTTTATAACAGAGATGACTGTATCCAGACAGACAGAGCAGGAGGTCATAGTGACACATGACACACGAAGTGCTCAGCGGGCGCTGCTCCAGTGACAAGTTCCATTACTGTGGACAATGATAGGACCTGCTGGGAAAAATACTGGCCTATCTTTTGTGTCCCGATTGAGTTCTTGGTCTTTCTTGTCTCTGAGAGTTGGAGGCCTTGCCAGGAAGGCCTGGCCACCACCAACTGAATCAGCCCAGGCAGGGACTCGGCCACACTGCGTTCCCGAAGCTGGGCCTGAACCCGTGAGTCACACTCCCTTCTCCATGTGGATGCCACAGCAAATCACTTTTCCCATTGTGAACAACCAGACACGCTCCAGTGTGGTGACGGAAAGTAATTATGAACGTAAATGATCTAACCAGACATGGATTCCACCCAGGTTGAACCTCTGGTTTCCTTTTTTACACAGTCATCACACACTGCCCATGGAGGGGAGCATTGTGGGGAATTCTGGAGCCATCTGCCTGCGGAACCACAGCCTGGGGTTCAGATTGGGGCATGGCACATCTGGCTTTACTTTGGGCTCTGGCGACATCAGGAACGTGGATAAATGTCAGAGCCTAAGCAGGCAGTGTTCCAGATCCAGGAGCACATGTCTTGCAGGCCGTTGTCCTCCTTTCTTCCAAGTCAAGCTCGGAGGTTCCCATTCTGACAGGACATGACCTCAGTGTCATTACCATTCAGGGCACTCACACCCCCTCCCTGTGATGCATTCCACTCAACACCCAGCGTGAGAGGTTACATGTGCCCCAGCCAACGGGACTCCAGTTATCCTTTTAGTACTTTTGCAACACTGTCCATGGGGTTCTCCAGGCGAGAATCCTGGAGTGGGTTGCCATTTCCTTCTCTGGGTTAAGTCTCTTCAGTGGTCTCTGACTCTTTGTGACCCCATGGACTGTAACCTGCCTGGCTCCTCTGTCCATAGCATTCTCCAGGCAAGAATACTGAAGTGGGTTGCTGTTCCCTCCTCCAGGGGATCTTCCCAACCCAGGAATTGAACCCATGTCTCTTACGTCTCCTGCAGTGACAGGCGGGCTCTTTTACTGCTAGTGCCACTTCCTCCAGTGGACCACGTTTTGTCAGAACTCTTCACTGTGACCCATCTTGGGGGGCCCTGGATGGCATGGCTCAGAGGAGCCTGGCATGCTATAGTCCATGGGGTTGCAAAGAGTCATACAAGACTTAGCGACTGAACAGCAACAATGACTACAACAACATTTACAATGACCCATCCACTCCTTCTAATACAAAGACTAGACACCCTTTACTCTGTGCCAAGCCAGCCACTTTCCCATATATTCTCTAATCCTTATGAATATAGATATTGTTTCCAGTTCCTAGATAAAGAGACCAAGACTAAGAAGTTTAGGATAATATGCTCAAGGTCACATGGCTAATCCACAGCAAAGCCAGAATGCGAATCTGGGTCACACGGTCCCTGAGTTCAAGCTCTAGAGCATCTGTCCTCTGACCTGAGAGGTCCATGTTACAACCATCAGGGCAATTGAACGATTAAAGTAATACCTGGGAAATCTATTCGAAGCCACGTATTGATATTTCAAAAGAAATAAGAAGATGAACGTACCAATGAATAAAGAAGTCTAGCAATCTTGGTATTGTGAGAGAATCCTGATATTTGTTGCAAGTAAATATTTTAAATGAGGAACAATATACCTACAGCAGAGCATGAAACCCTAAGTATCTGATTTGATGATAAAGGTAACCTATGTGTCCTCAAGTGAGATCAAGATGTAAAGTGTTTCCAGCTCTCCCTCCAGAAGCCTCTCTGACACCCCTTCCTGGTTTAGCCTCCTTCCTCCCTACCCACTGTTCATACTTCCATCATCATTGATGGGTTTTCCTTTTTATTTTTAACTTTCTACAAATAGATTTATACAGTAGGTACTCTTTTGTGCCTGGTTTCCTCAACAGAATATCTGTGAGATTCTTCCAGACTGCGTTAAAATGGGCACTATTGTTGGAGCAGTAGTAAACTGCTCTATCGTATTCCGCTGGATGGAGAAACCACGTCTATTTATCTCCTGACTAAGATGAATAAGTCACCTAGAAACATTTGCGTGTATGTCTTCTTTGGATATACGCCCCCGGTTTTAATGGATAATATTCCCAGGGATAGAATTCCTGAGTGATAGGGTTGGTGTGTGATTAATTTTTAGTAGAAACTGCAAACAGATTTCCAAAATAGTTTTACCAATTTATATTCTAACCATCATCGCATGAGGGTTCCTTTCCAATCCTTGCCAATATGTGGTTATGTCCCAACATTTATTCTGTGAGTCCCTTGTATTTTCTCCACTTTATAAGATAAAGCCTTGTGTCTCTGCAGTGAATCACGTGCCATTTAATGCTTTTTTTTTTTCCTTTGAAAAAAAGTTACAAAAAAAGGATGCTGGCATTGGCAGGTCTGTCCCTGAGGAGGGGTGAGGCGTAGAGATGAGGAGTGAAGAAAACAGACTTTAAAGAAAAGGCCTTTCGAATCAGGATGGAACGTAGATGAATGGGATCATTTTGGAAAGCCCACAACTAAGTTTTATTTCATGCATGCATCATTCTGGGTTTATTACAGTCCCCAAATCATATTTTATAAAGAGACAAGTTCAATGACTGGTTCTTTGCCACAGACATAATGAACTGATGCCTATACCCTAATTTGCCCAAGTCATCAGATGGCAAATGTTTTATTTAGCTTGACATAGCAAATATTCACTGAGCTTCTCCATGGCTTACTCATTTTTTTCCTTCCTTCATTCATTCACCAAAGAAACATTTATTGAACATCCAGGGTATGCCAGGAACTGTGTTCAAACTGGGGACACGGCATGAAGTAAATCCAGCACATAGATGCTGCCCAGAAAGACATGATATTAAATTAGCAAACAGAATACCTCTCACTGTGTTAAATGGTGGGGGAAGGCGGCTTTGTATTATTCATTCATTCAGTAAGCACCTGATGAATGATTCCTGGGCATTCACATAGCTTGTTTTCTGTAGGCTGAGTGTGAGAAAGTGGCAAAGACCATTTAGCTGCTCCTGTGAGCTTGTGGTCCAGAAGTTGTGGGGACAGAGGCCTACATGCTACAGTCAGATGTGGTTGCAGTGACGGATGAAGAGTTAGAGGGTGGAGATTTTAGATATGACCGTTTGGTCCCTGTTTCAAGGGACCCTTCAACAGGAACAGCAGGGGAGCTCATGCTGCTCCTGGAATCACTCCCCACACTCTCGAAGGCTTGTCAAGCCACAGGACGTGAATCTGAGTTCATGGAAAGGCTTGACGGTGCTACCATGCGGACCACGCTGTGTGTCAGGGATGGGACTCACCTTTACACAGGTGGCCCTCTTTACTTACACCCTACTTGATCCTAGACACTGTCATTAATATTTTGTTAATGGAAAAGCTAAGACTCAAGTCAGTTTCAACACACACACACACACACATGCATTTGAATGTAGAGAACTCAAGCTTTCAACACCGGACACTTGATTACAACGTCCGGAATCTTAAGGTCTCCACAGCAGCAGGAGCGTGTCCGGTTGAAATACTCAGGAAACCTTCCATCATAATGATGATGGTCGTGTGATCACAATGAGTCGAACATCACCTGCTCGGAGCCAGGAATTGTTCAAAGCCTGACAACAATGAGTTCTGATCCCATTTTGCAATTGAGTTAACGGAAGTTCACAGGAGTACTCGTGGAAAGTGTCTTACCGGTAACAAGCTGGAGATGGAAGAGTCAAGCTTAAACAGGCTGACACCAGGCCCCCGCTCCGAAGCCACTAGGCTGTGTGACCTCCCTAAAAGACTGAAGGCTCATGTGAAGTGGACACATATTGGTGCACGTTCACACCAAGTGTCCGCGTGCTGCAGAGTGCTGAAATTGTTTACTGCGTTCTCAGTGGGACTCGGAAACTCACGGGCCTCATTCAGAGTCAGGTATAGTACAAAGCCACATTTCAACTCTGCTCTCCCTTTTGTCCCTCCACCCCCTACATTCCAGAATAATGAGGTTGTCTCTCTTTTGTGTGATGTCAGGACTTTCCTGCTGGGCTGTGTCCACTCTGATGAGGCCCCTTTGTCCTGGGAAATCAAATGATTTGGTCTCTTTAGACGCACTGGGCTGGGAGCCCTGGCTCTCACGTGGCCAGTGGACATGACAAGTCAGAGCTGGGAGACCCCGGGTCCAGCCCCAGCTCCATGGCAGGGGTGGGGTGGGGGAGGCCTTCTGAACTGCAGGGGTTCTCTGTGAAGTGGGGAATAAATAAATACCTTTCAGAAGTTGTTTCAGTCCAGCACTCACAACCCTGGCATTAAACGTACCCTTTCTTTCAAAGGGATCACTAGTGCCCCTTTTTTTTTTTTGCAGCTGATTGTGTTCAATGTGGTATCAACCTGCAGAGTGCCTCTAACTTCCCACCATTCTGTACCGGCAGCAGAGAATGGTAACTTCTTTCAAATATTGAACTTTCTCTGGTTTCTTCAGAAGGGACGTGAGGTTACTAAGAATAAATATACGCTTAGAAGGGCTATGAATTTCAGATGTTAAAACACATCATTTTTTTTTTCTTTCTACTGTTCTTTTTTTTCCCCCCTCACTGATAATTTGAGAACCATCCGCTTTGGGATTAGGGATGGACTCTTTTCAAGGCTTTCTGGGCACCTTGTGCTCTAAGTTCTAAGAGGCAATGCACCACTGGAAGAGAGGGCGTCCCAGTGAAAAGAACCGTCTCTGTGCCTCTCAGCCCTTCCATTTCCTTTCTCCCTCCTCCGCCCCTCTTTGCCCTGGCCTGTGAGAAGTGGCTTCTGGTCTCTGACAGTGAAAAACAAAATGCAAACCAAACAAATAATCCATTTCCAAGGTTTGCTTACAGAGAGAGGGATCTATTTATGAAACATATATTGCTCAGTTTCAGGGGAAAATCATGTAATCATTGCAAGGGGAAAAGCATGGAAAGAGCTTTATTTTGCATAAAAATCTCCTTGCTCTATGATTTATGTGGCTGAGACGTTCAGGCTGGGGGAGCTGGGGCCTTACTGTCTTACTGAAGGAAGGTGAGATTTAAAATGCAGAGAAAATCCTTGGTCACAACTAAATGCCAGCATTTATTAACCTGGGTTTGGGTGGAGATGGAGGTAGGGGTGGGTCGGGGACAAGATATAAAGATAAAAATGTATTTTGCTTTGGGGAGATCTTAGAGAATAAAGACTGACCCCAGGGTATGGTCTGCATTACCACTTAGAGCAGACAAATCATTTCCTGTAATTAATATTTGAGGACTCAGCTGGGTCCTCTGAACTTCTACAGGGTGCATGGGCTGGCATCATTGATTTAATTTACCAGTTACCTAGATGCTGAGAAGGAGGGGGCCTTCCTTTCCCCTTTCTGGTTGAGAATGTTTTGTTGCACTCAGCTCGTGTTTATCAACTGCCCTCTGGGCATATCTACCACTTAAAAGGCATTGTCTACTAGGATCTCCGAGCGGGAAGGAAACTCAAGCGTCTTCTGGTGCTTGAATTTTTACCACCACATCCTAGAAAGGCAGCTGATAAACTTCTGCTTCAACACTTTGTGAGATGGGGAGATAAAATCCTCCTGAGCAGCCCCTTCTATTGTCAGATAACTGTGGTTGAGATCTCTTACATTGAGCCGAAAATGAGGTCTCTTTTAACTTTCAGTTTGGTCTTTCTTCTGCTCAAATATTACTCATGAGATTTAACCCCTCTGGGTATTAGGGTGATGAAGTGCGTGTGATTTGGGGGCACCCTCATCAGATTTCACATCCTAGCTCCGTCCTGGATGTAGGGTATTAGGCAAATTATTTCCTCATTTGAAATATGAAAATACTAATTAATGACAAACTGTATTGATCAGGGCATGTTTTGCTTGCTGTAGTAACAAACAGCTCCACAAGTCTCCGGAGCTTTAAATAACAAAGTTTCCATTTTTGCTCATGCTCGCTGTGAGTAGGACCAGGGTCTCACCTACCCTGTCTTCACTCAGTGATCCAGCTGGTGGATCTATATTGACATGTGCTTCCACCCAGAACTTCTATGTATCATTTGCACGCACTTCACTGCCCAAGGAATATGACATGGCTATGCCCAATTATAAAATTCAATTCTAACACGTCCTTAGAAGGTGGAGAGTTGACCAATTTGGTGAACCTGGCAAGCCCCCATCCCCTCCCTGCAGACTTACAAATTTAAGCTTAGCATGTGATGTATGTTTTGCAGAATGCCTGGAACCTGCTGAGTTTCACTCCCCTGTAGTTGGCAAATCGTTGAAGGTACTCCTTGGTTTAGACATTCTCAGCTCCTTCTGCTGTTCCTCATGCTATATTACCTTAAATCCTTTTACCATCCAGATTTGTATCCCCGAAAAATACTATCCAAATGTCCCTATGACAATGAGCTCTACCGGACACAGACACAATATTCTAGCTAAGAACTCAGAAGGAGAACAATCTCTTTCCTTCTTCTGGATAATGCATCCTAAAATTTTACTTTTGTTCACTTTTTGGCAGTCACAGCGCACTGTTAAATCTGCTGTCAGTTGAACATCCTCGTATACTCTCCTGGGAAACTGTTTTTCCCTAAACCCATCCCTGTGTCATTAGCTTTTGAGTCACAGAGGAGTTTCACATCGTTCCCCATTAAATCAAACAGCGTCTGTTGGATTTGGCCCATCCTTCCAACACACTTATAATTACTTCAGATCAAGATCTTTCTCATCTCATGTTCAGACAAACGCTATGGAACAGGAGAGGTGTAAAAGCACCTGTTTCAGCTAGAGATTCCAATGAATGGCCAAGCCTTGGAAACAATGGCCTCATTATTTTGCAGGACATCTTTTTACTTATTTGGGGGGGGGCAGCTTTATGGAGATACAATTGATGTGCAATAAGCTGCATACATTTACCACACATAATTTGGTATCTTGACACTTGCACACACCTACAAGACCTCTACCATAATCAAGACACTATCCATCACCCCCAAAAGTTTCCCTGAGTTCCTTTCTAATCCTTCCTTCTTGCCTAGGAGGCAGCTTTTGAGCACTCACTCTAACTTGTCCATATCTGCAAGAACTTGAGCACTCACTCTAACTTGTCCATATCTGCAAGAACTGGTGCACTGCTGAGCACAAAATGGATGATCAGGGCATATTTACTGAGTCCTAGTGAGGCATCCAGAATGTTCATGCATATACTGCTATGCCTATACAGCACCATCACCCAAGGTCAGTCCTTACACAGAAGTTGTCACCTCGTGAATGGGCCTCACCCATCAGGCCACAGATGATTAGACAAGGCGGCCTGTGGGATAGCCAGGTCAGAGAGCTATGCCCCAATAACACACCAGTGCCTGGCTGAACCAATCCAGACCTCTTTGGGGAGAGGTGGACAGAGTCAGCACATGCATAAGGGAGGACACACATGGGATCATGCCCCCCGCCCCTGACATACATTCAGGTTATTTGATGGGTATTGTCTGAGTGCTTACTGTGGAGTAGGCATTATTGTAAGCATTTAGCAGTGGAAAAATCTAATGAGAGCATGGGAGAATGGTCTATTAATGTAATCAAGAGTCAGGTGATGCAGAGATGAATCAAGAGGGGAGAAAACACGAATGGATAAGAAAGCTGTGGTACATATACACAATGGAATATTACTCAGCTATTAAAAAGAATGCATTTGAATCAGTTCTAATGAGATAGATGAAACTGGAGCCTATTATTCAGAGTGAAGTAAGTCAGAAAGAAAAACACCAGTACAGTATATTAATGCATATATATGGAATTTAGAAAGATGGTAACGATGACCCTGTATGCGAGACAGCAAAAGAGACACAGATGTAGAGAACAGACTTTTGGACTCTGTGGGATAAAGTGAGGGTGGGATGATTTGAGAGAATAGCATTGAAACATGTATATTATCATATGTGAAATAGATCACCAGTCCAGGTTCAGTGCATGAGACAGGGTGCTCAGGGCCGGTGCACTGGGATGACTCTGAGGGATGGGATGGGGGGGGAGGTGGCAGAGGGGTTCAGGATGGGGAACACATGTGCACCCATGGCTGATTCATGTCAATGTATGGCAAAAACCACTACAATATTGTAAAGTAATTAGCTTCCAACTAAAATAAATTAAAAAAAAAAAAAAAGAGTGGAGAAAAGAAGAGAAGAAAGGCAAGGGGCCGGAAAGACCCGTTATTTCGGGGGCAACTTCAGAGGTACATTACAAGGTGAACCCTCTCCACTTCACTACCTGGTACCCTTTCGATGTGCTTTGGTTTGGGCAAAAAGTGTGCTGTCTCATGTCCTCTTTTCCATTTGAACTTTTCCTGCCCATGCAGCAAGTGGAGCGAGTGTTCTAGAAATGCACCTGGAAGACAAATTCTCATCAATTAGTTACTAACTGGCGTCTGGATGCAGGGGATGTGATCCTGAAATGTGGAGACTTCACTGTTTCTTGTGCATCCGATGAGGTAACTAACCTCGCCTGCTGTCACCAAGGAACTCCCCTCTCAGAGGGACTGTCTTCTTGGTGAGAGAGCAAAGGGCAAAAGATTCGGAGAAATCCAAATTCTATCGACCCACGCTGCATAAGCCCTGCATAATTCAGCTTGGAGAACTAATGTATGATGCATGCTATCACCATCAAACTTGTGCTGCAAATAATTCATGCTTGCAACTTTTAAAAGATATATTATTAACATTATCGCTGGCAGAATTGGACTGGCTGAATTCTTGAAGGTGGATGGCAACCATCACTCCAGTGTTCAAGATTCTCTTTAAGTGTTTAAGTGTTTCAGTCTCTGGGAGGGGAGGCACAACAATAAGGAAAATTTGCTCCTTAACATCAAGTAAGCCTCATTTCTTTCTTTCCAATTTCACTAAAACATGTTTTGAAAAACCTTTAAGTTGTCATTTGAAATGGGCAGCAATCCTGTTTATAAATAATTCTTTGATGAGGCCCGCATGGGTTTGAAACCAGAAACAAAGCAACAGCTTCTTCACTGCCTTCCTGGGAACTTTGGGCAAATGGTGTGTCGTGCCTGGTCAATTACATAAATTATCAATGATATTTTTGTTGAGTCACCCCAGAATACTAACCCCAGAATACAGTGTTCATGGGACCCTAGTATTAACTTGATGATTGGGGTGGTGTCTTCTGAGATGACATTGCCTGACATCCTGTAGCTATTGTAAAGTTTAAGTTCATTAGAGTATTCGGCTCAGCAGTAAGCGCTCTGCCACGGGAAGTACAAGTGGCAGTGATAAATCGACCTTGTAAAGTGATCACAGAGCTACTGAGCCATGTATACATTTCATTTCTCAGAGACCAGTTAAGAAAACACCCCAATTCACTGGAGAGTGCGGGTGATCTTGGCTCTGGGGCTGTGGAGTCAAGCTCATCCAGTGAGGGTGGAGTGGGCTCGCTTAGTTCCATGGACGCACAGTCACCTTTTTAAAAAGAAAATCCGATTTTTTCCCTATGACCTCAGGTTCCCGGTGAATGGCTGGAGAGGAAAGCCTCTGGCAAAAGCCTTCAGCTCCAGATGCTTTTCTGGATAAAGAATGTCCGCAAGCAGCTCTTGAAATGTGTCCGTGTGTCCTGGTTTCCTCAAAGGCCCCTGGAAGATCTTCTCTGGGAAAGGCACCCTGGCCCCAACATTGCTAAGCTGCTGATTCATTTTGAAGTAAAGTATGTACAGTATAAACAAAAGTCAAAGGCTGCCTTTCTGATGCTGCTCATTAAAAACAAAAAAACTATTCAATAAACAACTGCAAGATTTGCTGGTGATGGTAGCTATCCTTTTTAGAAGACAAAAAATCTATTAATTTTGGGTCTTAACAGTGAATATTTCTAAAAGGCTGTGAAAATGCCCTGTCCTGTTAGAAACATTTTACTGAGTCCCTACTGTATTTCGGACACAGTGCTGGGGAAACAAAGATGCATAAAATAACATCCCGATTCTTGAGGAAGACTCCCACGGGCTATGGGGGAAGCTAGGCTCATCAACCATCATGGTGCAACCATAAGGGACCCCACCCAGGTGAGCTGGGAAAAGCACAGTAATATGGAGTTCTACATTCGGGCTCTGCAAGTATGCCGGGTGGCGTGGGGGAGCAGGGGGCACCAGGTGAGGAAAAATGGAAAGGGTACTGGAGTGGAGAGAACAGCAGGTTCAAAGCCGCATGGGAGAGAACGGGTGAGGCAAATCCAGCCACCCGCGGGAAGAGCTGCGACATGGAAATAGAGGACTCAAAGGGGAAGGAAGGCGGGGTCTATCTGCTGAGCCGTGGGGAAGCCGGGGAGGATTTGTGCAGGAAAACCACGTGATCCTGCGTGTGACTTAAGACTATCGTGGTGATGGAGCGAGGAGCGTGCAGCACTGGAGCAGCGGAGGCGAGGGGCCAGGAGAGGATGCCGTGGGAGGGCAGAGGAGAACGGGAAAGGGTGCGAGCAGTGAGCCGGGGGCGGGGCGGTGGAGAGAGGCAGAAGGACCAGGGAGGCACCGCAGCAGGAGACGCCATCCATGCATTCCCATTAACACGCATCTTTTTGTTCAGGCCTCCCACCCAGCTTTTGGAAACACAGGACACATGAGCCACACGGTCTGTGTGGTTATCTGTCCTCAGCTCACCCCTTGCTTCTTGGGGGGCCCGCCCTGATTTGCTCAGTGTGCTGGAGCCTCCCTGAGTGTCTATCACACAGCGTCACCCGAGCACCTGCCCCGTCTCTCCTGCACTTGATCGCAACCGGGCTGTTACACGCTGGCGGTCTTCTCTCCCCGCACCTAACACTCATCAGCACACACGGACTGCCGTGTGTGTCTTGTGGGACTCCGTGCTCACCAACAACATCGTTTAGGCGCTCGATTGGACGTCAGTCAAACGGATGCGTGAACAAAAGGGCACCCTGAATAACAGAGAGCCACAGACAGGCGCAAAGTCAGGGTGGCACGACCTCACAAGTGCGCTGAAGAAAGTGTGGACAGACGCCGTGAGGACGGTCCACAACGCCTTTGTGAGTGAGACAGAGCTGGAGCTGAGTCGGGAGTCATTCCCGTGGGGACTCCAACCCCGGGATCGGAATCCTCCTCATCCCGGACTCGCTCCTCCTCAATCTGGAGAGGACTAGGTCTCCTCCCTATACGCAAGCATGAGAGAGGCCGCCAGAGCCCAGGACGCCGCCAGAGGAGCCTCCCAGGAGGATGTGTAAGGCATCTGGGCCGCCTCCCTCCTCAGGTGTGGAGCTGGGAGAAGGTGCTGCTTCCTGGACAGCGGTGTGCCGGAACGTGGAGGCTGGGAAGGCTGAGGCGGGAGAGGCGGAGGCCGATGAAACGGAAACACATTCACTGGCAGCCAGAGACCCCCTGATCCGCCCCCGGAGGCAGCCTCTACAGAGCATCCAAGGGCACCGCGAGTGTCCGGTATTTCTTTTCTCTTCCCCTCTGTCTCTGGTGCGTGGTGAGGCCCCAAGAAGAAAAGACATCTCGTTGGCTCAAGCCAGAAATACTGAACTTAAGATGAGAGACTCTCAAACTGTTGGAACTTAGAGGACGTTTAAACATACTAAATCGTTTATCTTCTTAACAGAAGAATTATACCTATGCCCCCCTAATGCCTTGTAGACAAGGAAGGAGGTGCTCTGGGGTGAGTGGGTATGCAGCGGATGCAACACAGATCCACTGACGTTTACCCCTCTTCATCTTTCAGGTTTCAGCTTAGTTAGTTGTTCCTTCTGGAAATCTTCCCTGATTCTCCCAAAGCTAGAACAAGGACCATCCTGAAGATCTGATACTCCTGTGCTATATATCATAATTGCCTGCTTAGTTTCCACAACCCCCGCCACTGCCAACTGTCCCCATGAAGATAACACTGCGTGCTTTCATTCATTCACAAGCCATTCAGTGAGCATGGCTCTATGGATATCGTGCTGGCCAAGGACGACATGATGCTTTCCCTTGGGGAGCTTACACTCTGGAAATTTTACCATGTCGGTAGTGTTATACTTAGCCAAACACTCATAACCAGAGCCCCCTGCATATCTGTTGAATGAGTGAATCACACAGCAAGAGAAGGAGTCTGGGACTAATACTGTTATTTATGGCTCCACAAATTCATTTTCTAAAGTTGGACCATAGCCGCATTGAGAATAGCCCATACTGATTTTCAAAGTCCAGATAAATAATTCAATCTGTCTCTGCTCAGACGATTTATCAATGGGAAAAGCAGCTTTAAAAACATTTGCTTTGGGGAGATGGGGCTAGCCCCTTAAATAGAGGCACTGGCAGACTAAGGAGGCTGCTTAGTTTAACACCAATAAAGAGGGTGCAGTCACTGCACTTTTATGGCCTCTACAGGACTGATTGAATAGAACTATCTGCATTTATAAAGAGGATCAGCTCAAAATATTGCTCTCATATAGCACATACTAATTGAGGTTTGCCTGGTACTCTCCTTCTTTGTTATTAGATCCTAAGATAACAATGGACCAATGTCCATAACAAGGGCAACAATGGACCCAGTCCCATATAAGACACTGTCTATCCCAGAGTCTTTATACAGTCACAGTTCTAGCTGGTCACATGGAAATGGCAGTCTTCTCAGGGTTCTGGAAAGGCATTTCTTTTTATGATAAATGGAAAAGACACAGCTATGGCAGCCACCTTTCCCCCTATCCCCCATCTTCCTGTCTCAAGTGAGGGATGTGATTCAGCAGCCACTTCGAGGCCATGAGGCAAAGGCCAACTAAAATGCAGTGATAGGCCTTGATATCATTTAGTACTAGATCCAGCTTTTACATGCTCAGCACTATTGATATTTGGGGCCAGATCACTCTGTTGCAGAGGGCTGTACTGTTCACTGTGAAATGTTGAGCAGCATACCTGGCCTTTTTGCCCACTGGATGCCAGGTGACAATCAAAAATACGTCTCCCAGGGACCTACTGTATAGCACAGGGAACTGTACTCAATATTTTGTAATAACCTATAAAGGAAAAGCATCTGAAAAAGAACGTATATACATTTATGTATGTATAATGGAATCACTTTGCTGTACACCTGAAATTAACACAATGTTAGAAATCAATTATACTTCAAAATAAACATTAGTGTCTCCCAATGATCACAACCCAAAATGTATCCAGACATTGCAAATGTCTCTTGGAAATGGCGGGGGCAGGTGGGGGGAGTGGCAGGGAGGGTTGCAGAATCATCCCTGGTTGAGAACCATTGTACTAGACTAATGCCAGGAACTTGCTACCACTAGATTTCACGCAAGAGGAGACAACTAAAAGTAAATGCTTATTTAAGTTTCTGGAGTCAGGTGTTCTGTTACTTGCAGACAAAAGCCTTTCTCACTATATTTTGTTGTTGTTCAGTTGCTAAGTCATGGCCAACCATTTGCAACCCTGTGGACTGTAGCACACCAGGCTCCCCTGTCATTCACTATCTCCTGGAGCTTGCTCAAACTCATGTCCATTAAGTCGGTGATGCTATCTAACCGTCTCATTTATATTATATAACCATCTCATACGTATATATATATAAAATCATCTCATACATATATGATATATATATATATTTATGATATATACATGTGGTTGGTGTATGCATACTGTTTCACTGTCACCATGAAAACTTATTGAATAATAGTGGACTCCACTCACTGCATATCTGGTCTACCTCAAAGTTGAACCTAGAGCCACTCATCACCTCCTTAGAACTCGTGTGTTATGTGTATTCTATTATTATCTACATAAAAACTTAGGAGAGTGCCTGATTATTAGCACTGTTAGCTCAGAGGCTTAAATGCAAAAGGCAAAATGGCTGTCTGAGAAGGCCTTACAAATAGCTGTGAAAAGAAGAGAAGCGAAAAGCAAAGGAGAAAAGGAAAGATATTCCCATCTGAATGCAGAGTTCCAAAGAATAGCAAGAAGAGATAAGAAAGCCTTCCTCAGTGATCAATGCAAAGAAATAGAGGAAAACAACAGAATGGGAAAGACTAGAGATCTCTTCAAGAAAATTAGAGATACCAGGGGAATATTTCATGCAAAGATGGGCTCAATAAAGGACAGGAATGGTATGGACCTAACAGAAGCAGAAGATATTAAGAAGCGGTGGCAAGAATACACAGAACTGTACAAAAAAGATCTTCATGACCCAGATAATCACGATGGTGTGATCACTCACCTAGAGCCAGACATCCTGGAATGTGAAGTCAAGTGGGCCTTAGGAAGCATCACTATGAACAAAGCTAGAGGAGGTGATGGAATTCCAGTTGACCTATTTCAAATCCTGAAAGATGATGTTGTGAAAGTGCTGCACTCAATATGCCAGCAAATTTGGAAAACCCAGCAGTGGCCACAGGACTGGAAAAGGTCAGTTTTCATTCCAGTCCTAAAGAAAGGCAATGCCAAAGAATGCTCAAACTACTGCACAATTGTACTCATCTCATACGCTAGTAAAGTAATGCTCAAAATTCTCCAAGCCAGACTTCAGCAACATGTGAACCGTGAACTTCCAGATGTTCAAGCTGGATTTAGAAAAGGCAGAAGAACTAGAGATCAAATTGCCAACATCTGCTGGATCATGGAAAAAGCAAGAGAGTTCCAGAAAAACATCTACTTCTGCTTTATTGACTATGCCAAAGCCTTTGACTGTGTGGCTCACAATAAACTGTGGAAAATTCTTCAAGAGATGGGAATACCAGATCACCTGACCTGCCTCTTGAGAAACCTGTATGCAGGTCAGGAAGCAACAGTTAGAACTGGACCTGGAACAACAGACTGGTTCCAAATAGGAAAAGGAGTACTCAAGGCTGTATATTGTCACCCTGCTTATTTAACTTCTATGCAGAGTACATCATGAGAAATGCTGGGCTAGAAGAAGCACAAGCTGGAATCAAGATTGCCGGGAGAAATATCAATAACCTCAGATATGCAGATGACACCACCCTTATGGCAGAAAGTGAAGAGGAACTAAAAAGCCTCTTGATGAAAGTGAAAGAGGAGAGTGAAAAAGTTGGCTTAAAGCTCAACATTCAGAAAACCAAGATCATGGCAGCTGGTCCCATCACTTCATGGGAAATAGATGGGGAAACAGTGTCAGACTTTATTTTGGGGGGCTC
Source organism: Giraffa tippelskirchi (assembly GCF_054371585.1). Classification (NCBI taxonomy): domain Eukaryota; kingdom Metazoa; phylum Chordata; class Mammalia; order Artiodactyla; family Giraffidae; genus Giraffa; species Giraffa tippelskirchi. Next base: position 53,929,818 of record NC_137281.1, on the reverse strand, counting down.
CAAAATCACTGCAGATGGTGATTGCAGTTATGAAATTAAAAGTCACTTACTCCTTGGAAGGAAAGTTATGACCAACCTAGACAGCATATTAAAAAGCAGAGACATTACTTTGCCAACAAAAGTCCGTCTAGTCAAGGCTATGGTTTTTCCAGTAGTCATGTATGGATGTGAGAGTTGGACTATAAAGAAAGCTGAGCACCGAAGAACTGATGCTTTTGAACTATGGTGTTGGAGAAGATTCTTGAGAGTCCCTCGGACTGCAAGAAGATCCAACCAGTCCATCCTAAAGGAGATCAGTCCTGGGTGTTCATTGGAAGGACTGATGTTGAAGCTGAAACTCCAATACTTTGGCCACCTGATGTGAAGAGCTGACTCATTTGAAAAGACCCTGATGCTGGGAAAGATTGAGGGCAGGAGGAGAAGGGGATGACAGAAGATGAGATGGTTGCATGGCATCACCGGCTGAATGGACATGGGTTTGGGTGGACTCCGGGAGTTGGTGATAGACAGGGAGGCTTGGCGTGCTGCGGGTTCATGGGGTTGCAAAGAGTCGGACGTGATTGAGCAACTGAAGTGAAGAGTACTGAATTTGAAGTTAGATGGCTTGGGTTCAAATTCTGGCTCTTAGAAGCAAGGAGAGTATCTTAGCTTCTCTGAGCCTCATTTCTCTTATCTGTAAAATAGGGTTAATTATGGTATCCACCTTCAAGTCTGTTAAAAGAATTAATTATGTTGATCTGAGCAGTGCAAACATTTTCAGAAGTGAGAGGATACAAAGATGGGGACATAGTATAGCTGGGTTCCTCATACGGCGTAAATGAAGAAAGAGAAACTGGATTGGAGATTTGGAAGCAGTGAACTGCAAGCTATCTCTGGGCACTCTATCTTCACAGAAGTTTTCTCTATTTCCGGTGAAAGGAATAGTGAAGTCAGTGGAATCGATACCCTTAAATATTGTGCCGCTAACATCAAACCACAGGTTTACACTTCTTATTTTATTTCCAAAACATCTGGGCTCTGTCACACAGCTACAGCCCAGAAAAACTGGTAACTGCCTCTGAAGGTCATCAACTGCATTCTTCAGCCTCCAGAGAGAATATCCTTGGGTAGCACGTGGCCATCCATTATGTGATGAAGACGTTTCTGAAGCGGAGATGCTCAGAGACACTTGTCAACAATGCCCTCATTGATTTCTGCCCTGTGCTGGGAGCAAGCGCTCCTTTCCATGTAACTCACATTTCTCACAGTGCTCGGGAAGACTATGTTCTCATCAACTGTCCTCTCTGAAAACAAATCACAACCCAAGAGAGTTGAGTGCCTCAAAATCACATTCATGGAGTTAGATAGATTTGGGTCTTCAGGAAACAATTTGTTGTGTTTGTGGAGTTTATATTCTTCTACTCTCCACCCAGTGTCTCCATCTTCATTAACGGAGACCTGGTACATCCTCTTTCAAACTATGATAAGGCCCACAGTGAAAGATGCCTGCGGGGATAATACAAACCATTGGTCATGTCTCGAAGAAGGGCTATCTCTTAAGAGAAGCAGAGTGGTTTTCCTCATCTTTCTCTTTTGCTGGCTACACAGGAATCAGAGTGGAATCACTGATAGGTGAAGTTTGTAATAATTACAACTTGGGTCCTGCTGTGATTTTGTTATGGTGTGAGCGTTAAAAATGGGACTTCTAAATTTGAATTATTGATCAGTATGTTTGCTCAGACAGCCATTCTCCTCCTCCAATGAGCAGTACATCTTAACTGACAAAGACTCACATTTTAAAAAAATATTAACCAACTCTGGAGTTTCCAAGACAGTCGTGGGCTTTTTTCCTCAAGCTGTGAGCTGTCTTCTTAAGGCATTCTTCATGGAGTGTAGGTGAAGTCTGGCATTTCAAGAGACCAGCACAGGAGTAGATGGTGTCCCAGGAGGCAGGCCTTTGTTGGGTGGTCTTCACAGCACCCCATGAATGTAACATGCACAGAAGTCACTTGGGGATGCTGTTAAAATGCAGATTTGGGTTCAGCCAGTCCAGTGGGGGGGCCTGAGACTCTGCATTTCTAGCAGCCCTCTGGAGATGCTGATGATTCTGGGCCATGGTGAATGTTTTGAGGAAGATTCTAGAACCTATGATGTTGTAAATAGACCTAATAACAGGCCTGACTCTGCCAGTGTGCTTATTACTTCCTCCTAAATCCTGCAAACTCTCCATTCCCTGCGTGGCAGATCAGGCTCCCTGCACCCTGCGCTAGACTGTGCTCAAGTAGTGTGGTCCAGGGAGAAGGTTATCTCAGGGGAAGCTGGCAGTGACAACTGCATACACGGCTGACCGTTCCAAGAGACTAGCCACACCATGACCTCTATGAAGTGAGACCACAGCAGGCTCCAGGAATGAATGATAAGGCAACAGAAGAAGAGGAGAAATGATATGGCCAAACTCAGGAAAGCTGTGAACCAGGAATGCAAAACCATCCCAGAAACCAAGACCTTTGAAAGTCACTCAAGGCAGAACTGTTGACAAATCATTAGGAACAGCAAGGCAGACTTGAGACCATGATTAAAATTAAATTTAACCAAGGGCAAGAGTTAAAAGGGATTTGACAGAAAATAATAGCAATGGGATACAGATATCAAGGAGATTTGACGTAAGTGGTGTGTTAGGTATAAATGATACACCTACACTAGACAATGAGAAGAAGACATATTCAGTGATAATTCAAGAATGTTTTCCTGAAATAAAACAGTATGTGATTTTACAGGTTTAAAGAGTTAGAAGGCATTAAGGATAAAAAATAAGTAGCACTGGAAAACAAAAGAGATTAAACATAACACAACTGTTATGCTTCAAACAAAGACGCAATAATATAAACAAAACAGAAAAAAAAATTTGAGGATATAATTTAAGAGAACGTAAAGCTCCCTAGGAAAAACTGATAGAAATTAATTTATACTGAGATATATTCTTGCATAATTCTCAAGCTGCAAAAAGAAAGTGGAAATTGTATGACAATCCAGTTAAATTATGTATCAAGGGGAAAAAATTAGACTGATTTCAGAACTTATTTGTGATAATTCCATACCAGAAGACAGTGGGGGCAATGTATAAGACTCCCTCAGGGAAAGAAAATGCTACCTTAAAATTTATATCCAGTCAAACTATCATTCAGATATAAAGGCAATGGACAGATAATTCCTATCATGCAAGAATTCGAGAAATCAAGCTCTTTTCCATTGGATTCACGTGTTTTTTTCATTTGGACATTGAGGGAGAGAGAATCTGGCTATTCCACATGATTTTTAACCTGTACATGAGGACTCTTCCTACCCCACAAAGATGGAACTTTTGACAAGAATGGCCACCTCAGTCACGATGGGCAAGGGATCCAAGCACATGAACAGAACTGCAGCTGTGGTCAGAGGTGTCCAGTGTGGACCACACGCCGTGGGCGTTGCAGCCTCCCTTTCTTGGAGCTGGTTTAATTTAGTGGGTCAATTAATTGCTAATCTCTGCTTCCTGCTGTTGAGAATGGCCTCTGGCCATAGTCAGCTGTGGCGTACAAGGCCAGGCTCCAGTCCTCAACCTCCTCCTCCTCTTTACTTCACTTCATCAAAACCCACTTCATCCTGCCCCGCACTTTCAGGCTGAACATCCTGAATCCTCCCCCACAGTCCTTCAGAAAATATTTATTTGTGCTGATTGTGGGCCAGGTACTGTGTTCAGCACGGATAAGGAGCTGTCCCTGACATCATAAAGCTTCAGCTCAGGGAGGAGTGAGAGAGGTGAATCAAGTCACTGCACCCTTATTGAATTAATTAATAAAATCATGATAGGTGAGGTGAACGTGAAAGTCATGGTGTTATGGGGACACACAGGGGTGCCAGCCAGGCTCTCTGAAGGACCAGGGAGATTTCCCAGGAGGAAGCGGGAGTGACGTGGGGGCTGGAAGCTTGTGTAAGATGGTTGGAGTCAGTCCTCTGAAGAACACAGAGGTGATTTTCCAGGAACAAAGACAGCATGTGTGACGCTCTTGAGTTGGGCAAGAGTACAGCCCACATGAATGACTGAGAGATCGGTGGTCTAAAGTGTCGCGAGCAAGGGTGGGCCGCAGGCTTGAGTGGATACTGACCTTTGACGTCTTGATTGGGAGCCGGCACCAATGACTTGGGTAAATACACGCTTTTCTTCATGTTGGGATAGCAAGCCAAGTCTGGGACTCCTCAGGAAAGTTATTGCAACAGCCTTCTGGCTGGCCTGCCTGCTCCATCCTCTCCCAATATTCCAGTCCAAGAAATAATTCTCAACAAATTATGCTGCTGCTCTGAAGGGGTCAGGGGCTCCATGTCACCAAGAGGATAGAGCCTAGACCCCATCTTTTGGAACTGAGATATCCCGTGGCCCCATCAACCTTTCCAGGCCTGCTTTACTTGTCTCTCCAACGCTCCACAGTCCACTCCAGCTGATAGATGTGTTTACCAAGTGTGGTTTTGGTTTGTTCATAACTGCCTTTGCTGAGCTGCCAGAAGCTTTCCTTTCCCTCTGAGTTTCAAAAACACTGGCGTGTGTCAAAACAATAGCATCCAGTAGAAAGATCATGGACTTTGGTATTGCATAGGAAGGGATTCAAGCTATGTCTTGCAGCTTACTAGCTGGGTAACCTTTGGCAAGACCCTTAGTCCCATCATGCTTCCATTTCCCCATTAGTAAAAGGGGGAAAATAATAGTAATTGTTGTAACTGTATACAATAGGTCTACTTTTATATATTGAAGTATAGTTGATTTACAAGGTTTTAGCGGAGTGATATATATTTCAAATTATTTTCCATTATATTCATGAAATAATTGAGTATAATAATGGAATAATTATAACAATGGAATAATATTGTATCCAATATTATAAAATATTGAACATATTTCCCTGTGCTATTAAGTAGGTCTCTGTTATCTGTTTAATATATACATATACTACTATATTCAGTTCAGGTCAGTTCAGTCACTCAGTCATGTCTGACTCTTTAAGACCCCATGGTCTCAAAGCAAGCCAGGCCTCCCTGTCCATCACCAACTCCCTGAGCTTGTTCAGACTCATGTCCATTGAGTCAGTGATGCCATCCAGCCATCTCATCCTCTGTTATCCCCTTCTCCTCCTGCCCCCAATCCTTCCCATCATCAGGGTCTTTTCCAATGAGTCAGCTCTTTGCATCAGGTGGCCAAAGTATTGGAGTTTCAGCTTCAGCATCAGTCCTTCCAATGAATATTCAGGACTGATTTTCCTTAGGATTGACTGGGTTGATCTTCCTGCAGTCCAAGGGACTCTCAAGAGTCTTCTCCAACACCACAGTTCAAAGGCATCAATTCTTTGGCGCTCAGCTTTCTCTGTAGTCCAAATCTCACATCCATACATGATCACTGGAAAAACCATAGCCTTGACTAGATGGGCCTTTGTTGGTAAAGTAATGTCTCTGCTTTTCAATATGCTGTCTAGGTTGGTCATAACTTTTCTTCCAAGGAGCCAGCATCTTTTAATTTCATGGCTGCAGTTACCATCTACAGTGATTTTTGAGCCCAGAAAAATAAAGTCTGTCACTGTTTCCATTGTTTCCTCTTCTATTTGCCATGAAGTGATGGGACCAGATGCCATGATCTTAGTTTTTTGAAAGCTGAGTTTCAAGTCAGACTTTTCACACTCCTCTTCCACTTTCATCAAGAGGCTCTTTAGTTCTTTGCTTTCTGCCATCAGGGTAATGTCATCTGCATATCTGAGATTATTGATATTTCTCCCAGCAATCTTGATTTCAGCTTGTGCTTCATCTAGCCTGGCATTTCGCTTGATGTACTCTGCATATAACTTAAATAAGCAGGGTGACAATATACACCCTCGACATACTCCTTTCCCAAGTTGGAAGCAATCTGTACCAATATACTACTATATTACAGATAAACAATTCCCAGTTTGTCCCTGCACCTCCTTCCCCTTTGGTAACTGTAATTTGCTTTCTATATCTGTGAGTCTATTTCTGTAAATAAGTTCATTGTTTTTAGATTCCACATATAAGTGCATCATATGACATTTGTCTTTCTCTGTCTGACTTACTTCACTTAGCATGATAATCTCTAGGTCCATCTATGTGGCTGCAAATAACATTATTTCATTCTTTTTTAATGGCTAAGTAATATTTTTCAACTACTGTACAATTGCACTCATCTAACACGCTAATAAACTAATGCTCAAAATTCTCCAAGTCAGGCTTCAACAGTACATGAACCGTGAACTTCCAGATGTTCAAGCTGGATTTAGAAAAGGCAGAGGAACCAGAGATCAAATTGCCAACATCTGTTGGATCATCAAAAAAGCAAGAGAGTTCCAGAAAAACATCATCTGCTTTATTGGCTATGGCAAAGCCTTTGACTGTGTGGATCACAACAAACTGTGGAAAATTCTTCAAGAGACGGGAATACCAGACCACCTGACCTGCCTCTTAAGAAACTTGTATGCAGGTCAGGCAGCATGGAACAACAGACTGGTTCCAAATAGGGAAAGGTGTACGTCAAGGCTGTGTATTGTCACCCTGCTTATTTAACTTCTATGCAGAGTACATCATGAGAAACGCTGGGCTGGAGGAAGCACAGGCTGGAATCAAGATTGCTGGGAGAAATATCAATAACCTTAGATATGTGGATGACACCACCCTTATGGCAGAAAGCGAAGAAGAACTAAAGGGCCTCTTGATGAAAGTGAGAGAAGGGAGTGAAAAAGCTGGCTTAAAACCCATCATTCAGAAAACTAAGATCATGGCATCTGGTCCCATCACTTCATGGGAAATAGATGGGGAAACAGTGGAAACAATGACAGATATTATTTTGGGGGCTCCAAAATCACTGCAGATGGTGACTGCAGCCATGAAATTAAAAGAAGCTAGATCCTTGGAAGAAAAATTATGACCAACCTAGACAGCATATTAAAAAGCAGAGACATTACTTTGCCAACAAAGGTCCATCTAGTCAAGGCTATGGTTTTTCCTGTGGTCATGTATGGATGTGCGAGTTGGACTATAAAGAAAGCTGAGCACCAAAGAATCGATGCTTTTGAACTGTAGTGTTGGAGAAGACTCTTGAGAGTCCCTTGGACTGCAAGGAGATCCAACCAGTCCATCCTAGAGGAAATCAGTCCTGAATATTCATTGGAAGGACTGATGCTGAAGCTGAAACTCCAATACTTTGGCCACCTGATGTGAAGAACTGGAAAAGACCCTCATGCTGGGAAAGATTGAGGGCAGGAGGAGAAAGGGATGACAGAGGATGAGATGGATGGCATCACCGACTCAATGGACATGAGTTTGAGTAAACTCTGGAAGTTGGTGATGGACAGGGAGGCCTGGCGTGCTGCAGTCCTTGAGGTTGCAAAGAGTTGGACATGATTGAGCAACTGAACTGAACATTCCATTGTATCAGTGTATATGTACCACATCTATATCCATTCCTCTGTCAGTGAACATTTAGGTTTCTTCTATATCATAGATTTTATGAGAATTAAATAAGGTCTCTGTCTTTCCCTTCCTGTTTCTCTAGACACACACATATACATATATATGGCATATATCGAATATCTCAGGTCTGCTACTTACAGGAGGTTTAAATAATAGTAGTTGCTGTTTGTTTCACTATTACTGCTGGTGGTGTTGTAGCTGTTACTACTTCATTTACTTACTACAACTGCTACTCCTGATATTTTTTAAGCCCTGCTGTCTCTGTTAAATCTTCTGGGGTTATTGTTTCACAAGAAATTCCCTCCATCTAAAGGTGTTATTGTTTAAACTACTCTTTTATTGCATACTGCCATATATTGTTACATATTATCATATATTGCTAGTTTCATTTCCTGTATAAGAATGTCAGCAACTCTTGGTTTTTAGCTGGGTGTTGTGAGTGTTATAACAACATTCTAACCTACAAGCTGAAGTTAAACACCAAATGGTAGGTAGGTCAATCACTCATCAGACCGTAGAAGCTTTTTCCTTAATTATTAGTAAGGCAAGCATTTCAAGCCAGGCCTTCCCACCTAATCTCCTATGTGTGTCTTGATTTTGAGGAAGTTGCTAAACCACACAGATCGTCCTCTTCCATCTGTGTAGTAACTAATGGCCTCTCACTCACTTCCTCTCTCTTACTTGGGCCCTTGGTTGGATGACTGGTGGTACCAACATCTCAGAAGACCTTTGATTTAGTGTCATACTGTCCCGGTGCCATGGGGAACTCTTGTTTCTCTCTCTCTTTTCCCAACTTATTCTTTGTTCATCAAGATAAGAACTTTCCAGGCTCATACTGCACATCTGTCGAACATCTGTGACCTCCGTTCACACTTCTGTCCATTCATTCACAAGTATTGAATGAGTTTTTAAAATACATGCCAGGTCCTGTACTTTGCACCAAAGAAGTTGCAGAAATAAATGAATCCAAACCCACCTTTGCCCTTATGGAGCTTACGGTGTAGTGGAAAACCCTTCCAAAACCTTCACTGATTGTGATTTCAGGGGCTTCCTTTTCTTCTGTTGAAAAGATCAATACATAGCAGCCTCCGGGATGTGTCTTCTTATTGACTGAATGTCTGGTATCCTGGGCTGGCCTTTGGGTTCCCACCACTTGTACTCTCCCATCCTAGAGCTCTTCCAGTGTAAGTAAGTTCAAGTTCATTTCCTCCAGACCACGTTCCAGAGGTCAGGGGACTGGCGGGACTTGCTCACAACTCTATGCCCACCATCTTGATCAGAACCAAACATACAGTAGATACACAGTACATGCTTGTCCAGTGATTACATGACTCTGCCAGCGTAGATGACCTCTTTGTCCAAGAGGAGAGCTCTGGCACCCTTGACACAGTGTCTGGTAGTTTAGGGATCAACCTAGACCAAGACCCCAGGATGAATCCCACTTTAGCCACTCGTGACATAAATAACCTTGGGAAAGCTACTTAACTTCTGCAAGGCTCTGATCACACGCACATGGGGATGACAACAGTACTGGGCTCATGAGGTGACTGTGATGATTTAAATAAATGATAAATCTAGAGCGCCCAGCTAGCACTGGGCATGGTACCTGTCTCATGGCTAATAGCACATAGTGTCTTATAACCACTAACCCTTTTCTCTCGCATGTGCGAGAGGGCATCCAGGCAGGGCTGGGGCTGCACATCCTCACTTTAGGAAGGGATGGCCACTCAGCTCGTGCTCTTTCTCCTCCTCCTGATGCCCTGGGGATGCCTGGAGGAGATGCTCCCCCGCCTGCCTTGTAGGTCGCTGAAGTCTGTTTCTCCCCAGACAGTTTTGGAGCATGTCTTCCTCAGAGGAGAGAAGCTGTTACGCATGTTGTTCTGTTCCATGTGTGTCTTTCTTGGTGAGCCACTCATTCCACACAGATGAGTCACCGATGACTTCAAGAAACCCGGAATATCCCTCATGTGTGACATACAGCTGTGAGGGACCTTGTGTTGGGGAAAACACACAAACCAGGCACAGATGGAAAACACAGACCCAGGCGCTGCCTGGGATCATGGCAGAGATCCTGAGGGTTTGCAAGAACTTTCCATGACACGGTCTACTTTCAGACTCCAGAGCAGTAGCGCCTAACTTCCTTTGGAAGGACAGGGGTCTACTATGAACCTTTGTGAAAACCTGATATAACACCTGAAATATCGACCATCTTCATAACGAGCCAATCAGATCCGACTAATCAGAACGCTGTAAACAATTGGTATGAAGATCCTAGTTCGCGCCAACCGAAAACCAATCCTGCACTTTGCAAACAATTTTATGGGATTCATGGACCCCTGCTCCCTCAATGTTAATGTCAAGGACGTGGTTATTTCTAAGGAATAGTCACTCCATCAGGCCCCAGCGATGCCCTGAGGTTACACCAGTGAATGTGCTCTGCAAGCTTACACTGTGGTTAGGCAGACAGACGTTAAACCAATAATCACATCAGTTCCTGCATAATTAGAATTGTGGTAAGTGCTATGTGGAGCAGGAGAAGGAGCCGCAGCACAAATCACAGAGGAGTCTTACCCAGTTTAGAGACTGGGGGCGGGGCGGGGAGGAGCACATTATGAAAACGCACTTAAAGGACCTACACTGATGCCCAATCCAAGAGGATGTGGAGGAGTCAGGCAGGCAAATGTGGGAGCAAAATATCTCTAAGCAACTGCACGCAAAAGGACCTCGAGGATGCAGAGAAGCTAAGATGATGCTGGCAAGTGTGCAGCCCAGAGAAAGAGACGGCGAGGGTGAGAGGTGATCTGGAGAAGTCAGTAGAGCTGATCTGCCAAAGCCACGCAGGCTACATTGAGGGGCGCATAGAACTCCTGGAGATAAAGTCCAGCTAGTGTCTAGGGGATGTCTGAGCTCACAATCAACTGTTTGTCACTGTGGCCCACTGAATGGGCCACATTCAGCTGCTGAATCTCTGAACCAACCTACCAAAGATGTGCTAGGAGCTGAGGCCAGAGACCTACCATTCCAGTCACAGATGATTCACCCATCCATTCATCCATCCACCCATCCATCCATCCATCCATCCATCCATCACATCTATCCACCCATCCATCCCGGCATTTGTCCATGCATTCACTTATTCATTCTTCCACCAAGTATGTATTCAGTTCTCCAGGAACAGCATTGGGCTGGTTGCTGAGACAACATGGTGGATAGGACCCCACCCCTGTCCTGCAAAAAGCTTACAGTCAAATAAGAAGGACAACTGCATAGGAAAGGATAACTCGAGGAACTGCAGGCTGGGATGGAAGTGTTTAGAGTTAAAAGAGCACAAGTTGTGGGGTACACCGTGGAGAAGCCTTTCTAGCAATGGTCCAGGCTGAAACAGGAGGACTGAAGAGGGTGTGGGACAAAAATGTGACAGGTAAGGCAAAGGTCAGGAGGTGACAGAGATGGAGATGCTTGAGAAGAAGTGATTCATTTCAGGGTGGCTGGTGAAAGGAGGGGATGGGGTGAAATGACAAGAGTCAGACTAGAGGGAATCAGGGGTCTGGCCGTGGGCTGTCTACAAAAGTCAATGGATAGCATTAAAGATTTTGCTTTCACTTGCTCTGACATTTTTGTTTATTACTTTTGCTTGTATTTGTGTTGTTGGTTGGATGGATGGTTAGTTGATTGGCTGGGTTTTAGCAGAGAGGATGTCCGAGGAACTGTTGTTTAGTTGCTGTTGTGTCTGACTCTTTGTGACCCCATGGACCATAGCCCACCAGGCTCCTCTGTCCATGGGATTATCCCAGCAAGAATACTGGAGTGGGTTGCCATTTCATTCTCCAGGGGATCTTCCAGACCCAGGGATCGAACCTGCGTCTCCTGCATTGGCAGGCAGATTCTTTACCACTGAGCCATCAGGGAAGCCTGTGTGAGGGATACAGATAAATTCTGCACTTGGATGGAGGCCATTTGATAAATATATAAAAATGTGTCTTTAGCATCCGTATGGATGATGGAATAAAATAAATAAACATGGATTGAGTGCCTCCTGTGTACAAGGCACTTACCCTAAATTGACTCCGTTTAGCTTCATGCCCCCCTCGGAAGAGAGAAGGTGTTACTGAGGATCCAACTGGAAAACTGGGGCCCAGGACCCAGAGGCTCTTGATGAGGCCACATAGTTCGGGAGGTGCAGGGCCCCTGAGACCTCGGCCGTCTGGCTGTGCAGTCTTTCCATTGCGGACACTGCCCCTCCACTTCTCCCCAAACGGATCATTTCCAACTGTGTGGACTAGTCATTTCCAAGACTGACTTAAGACACCCTAAATTATCTAATTATCTCAGGGGAGGTTGGAGAGTGGCCAAATTTTCTCTCACAGCAAGTTCACCTTAAATACGTTGAATTGAAAAAAAAAGGGGGGGCTTCCATGTAAACTATCTAACATGTATTGCGTGTTTGTTACAGACGAAGCAGTGTGCTAAATGCTTCGTCTTCCTCGTTAGACTTCCTCGTTAGATAGGTTCCACTGTGGTCTCTGTTTTATGGAGGGATAGACGGAGCCTTAGATAAAGGATCTTGACCCGTGTGCTCAGCAAGTGATGGGCTGGGAGGTGAACCCCAGTCAAGTGGCCCCAGAAGCTCCACTTTTAATCACATGACTGCACCATGCTTACACATAGCCCCGTCTACACATTATATGAGGCCTGCTTCTACCCAAATGAATGCTTCGAAGGAAGGCGGAGGCTGCCTGTAAAGTCGATCGTCCACATGGAGCCTCAGAAGGGCCAGGAACCAGTGGCACGCACGCATGCCCTGTGTGTCCCAGAAAACAGCCATGACAAAGACTCTCGAACCACAGCCCTGCCAGGGCTTGACCTTCAGGCTTTAGCTGCAGCTTTCTTGCTTGTCTTCACTGGAGAAAGAACTTTCCTTCCTGTTAAAACAATTTGCCTTTAAGCTTTTCTGCAGAAGAAAATCCAGAAGAAACTTTTGGGGTCTGCTTCAATGTGATGTGAATTTTCGGTGAGCGTGAGGGACCCGGTGTCACGCCAAGTGACTGATCCACCGCCCTGTTTCTTCCTCTTTCTTTCTTCCCTCCCCCTCCCCCGTGGGCAGCTTATGTAGAACATCTGGTTTTAAAAGTGTCGCAATTTTTAAACATATTATAATGCTCATGGGATCAGAATATCAACAGCTGTCCGCTGCGGTGAACCGCACGTCTGGAAAACATTCCTTGAAACTGAGTTCTTAAATAAATATAAAGCATCTATAACACATGATGCCGAACAACACCCATTTGTAAACTGACTATTTAGACCAGATGAGGTGCAAACAATGGTTGCTTTGGTCTGATGGTCAAAGTGGGAAGGGAAGCTGAATTTTTCAGCCCTGAGTTTCTCTGGAGATCCTGGGCCTCTGAGCCAAGTCAGGCATCCAGGGATCTTCACTAAAATACCTACTTTTGTCTCTCCCTCTCTCATTTCTGCTGGAGTCTGCTGGTTTTCACATTACTCCCTAACCGTTTTCTTATCTCTGGCTCATAGCTCATGAAAGGCCTTTTTTCCCCCTATGTTTTCTTATATCAAGGTCTCCAGAAAATAAACGCTATTTGACTTTAGTCTACAACTACTCCTTTGTCCCTCTTCTCTCTGGCTCCAGAAGTCTCCAGGAGAGAACTGTACATCTACATACACACACAGGCATGCACACGTGAATGTGTGTGTGTGTGTGTGTGTATGTGTGTGTGTGACTTCACAACATTTATTGAGCTGTATTCATGCCAGGTACTATTCTAAGACCTTTCTAAGCATTAAGTGAATAAATCCCCCAAACAACTCATGGTACAAATACTCCTGCTACTCTCAGTTTATAGATGAGCAAAACGGGGCACAGAGAGGTTGGGTAACTCGATCAAAATCACACAGCTCATATATGGTGGTAGGTTAAGTATTTAAACTAGGAACCCTTTCCCTGCGGAATGATCAGGGTTCTAAGGCATTAGGAGAGGTAGAGTACCATGTTTTTGGTAAACTAAATCAAGATATGTAATTTTACAAGTACAGGTACCCTTATGGGCTCATTGGGACAAGATATCTGAAGAGCTGTTGACGAAGTTGCTTACTTTTCCCATGGAATCATTTGGATGATACAAAAGGCTCTCAGGTCAGTGCTGGTTAGGAGCAAGATTGTCTCATAAACAGCTAAGAAAGACAAACAAACAAAAAAACCCCGTATAAGTTATCTAGATGTGAGCATGGGTATTTAATTTTGCTGCCTCTTTAATGGCCTATCATTAAAATGGGGCAGGAGAGGGCAAAATCATGATTTTTAAAAAAACTTTTAAATGAACTTCTTGATATCATCATAGTTCAGCTAAGATTTTAAAAGTGTGTGTGGGTATGTAGGGTAGGAGTACGATCCAAAACTGCACTATGTTTAACATGTGAGAAAGCTTTATAGCGCGTACATTATTGCATGTCTTCACAGTGTGCATGGGTTCTGAACTCTGAAAAGAGATGTGCATGGTTCTTAAACATGCCCTTTCAATCATATTTATCATTGATTCTGAAAGGTCACGGGTAGAGTACCCCCTCCCCACCTATCACGTCGGTATCTATACTAGACTCTGCGCTACCCCAACATTTGATTTTCTTGACCTAAACTTTGGTGTTGTGGCCTCAATAAATATATTGATCTGACTTGGGCAATGTTTTCCCCTGTGGAGTACAAGGCGACTTGTAAATAAATGGCTCAGAATACTGGTCCCACACAGCCCTACTTAAGGAAACAAGGGGTCTTTCTCAAGCTCATATTTTCACCTTGATGTTAATTCTACTACAGAAAGGCTTGCACCTCCTCCCCAGTGTAAAGTCAAAATCTACATTTAAATGGAGACATTGCAGGCAGTCCAGTCCAGAAAAGCTAGTAAACACAAACCCTGCTGTGATTTAACTGGAAATGAGCTGTGATAAGTTAAAAGGAAAAAAGAAAGAAGGATAGAAAGAAAGGGGCAAGAAAAAGAAATGGCAGGTGAAGTGGTCCTTGAATTTCTGTCAGGAAAAGTGGAAAACCAGGCTAAACAAAAACAAAAGGACAATGATTTGGAAAAGTTCCAATGAACAGAATGTTTTCTACCATACGGGTGTTTAACTGTAATAAGGCCATATTCGAGGTACAAATACGATGGGCTTATCTTTGAATTAAAACAACAACAGAAAGAGAACAAGGGAGATATGAGGATGCTTTTTTTATACTCATATTTCTAAACCTCATAAAATATTAGTAGCTGAATCAGCTATAAAAATTAATGGCTCCAGTTTCTATTGTGTTACTCTCTTCAATTTCATTTTATCACCATTCCTATTTTTTTTTTCTTCCTCTCTTTCAGTTTTTGCCTTTCTATCTTCCTAAATTGTTTGGGGTACCAGTGTTTATGAGCTTTATAAGCTTGATAAGACATGTAGGGCAGAATTTCTAACAAAAAGGGTAGAACAAAAGCTCATCTGAATCCTTACATTAGATTTTCTATGGTACAGTTAGATTGTGATAACAGATTGTGATAACATTATCAAAAGAGAAAGAAACAACATTCTGGCCTTCATTACCAAGTTTGTTGCAAACTTACTTTTTCTTTCTTTCATTCTTGTATTTTTTTCTTTTTTAATAGCAAGGACTAAAACTTCCAATTTCCTCAGGCCTCACCTGGCCTTTTAAAATGTTTTCAGGCCACTGTGAGCACCAAACTCAATTCTGAATTTGCATTTACATAATATAATTTTTTACCATCAATTAATCGATCGCATTTAAATTCCTAAAAGTATCCAATGAGTAATAACTACCCCCCGGGGTGCTGTAAAAAGTTAATTTCTAAACACAAAGGCCACTTTGACTTTCAAAAAGCTGAGTTGTGTCTCCCATTTGAGTCAACTCCCCCCGCCAAAAAATGTCTGTGTTTTTTAATGACCATCCTGAAGACTTTCACAGAGAGCAATTCCTTCAAACAGTGAAGGAACATATGAGGGTTTAGAGGCCAGGAAGTGAATGGAGTGAACTGTCAAGACCTGTCCCTGAAAGATTCTACGTGTCCCTTCTGCTAGTTGTCCGGTCACTAAGTCGTGTCTGACTCTGTGACCCCACGGACTGCAGCACGCCTGGCTTCTCTGTCCTTCACTGTCTCCCGGAGTTTGCTCAGATTCATGTCTACTGGGTCGGTGATGTTATCTGACCACCTCATCCTCTGCTGTCCCGCCTGGGTTCATCATGAATGCTACTGTGGCAGGAGGTGTCCTTCTTGGATACAGAATGGCCACCTACCTACAGTCATAAAATGACAGGCCAGGTGACCCAGATAACTCAGCATCTGGATATTGAAATTATGCTGGCTGATCATACAATGAATCCAAAGCCAAATGTACGATGGATGTTCAATAAATAAACAGAGCAGCAGGACAGTGTTGGAAATGAAAAGACCTGGGTTGGAGATCCTGTTCTACCATCAACTAGCTGGATGACCCTGGAGAAGCCACCTACCTCTCTCTAGATGATAACACCTATTTTCAGACTTACCATGAAGTAGTTCAGTGATGGATGTGGAGGTGTTTTGTGAAGCCTGGGGAAGATGGAGGCATAGCTGTTGCTAGAATAGATGTGTTAGGGAAACATTTTTTGTCCTCTGTTGGGTTTATTTGGACATGAATGAACCAAGTACACAAACGCTCCCACATCTATTCATCCTGAATTTAGCCTTGTAGGCATCCAGTTGATTGTTTCAATCTTAGTTGTAAATAAATAGTAAATAAAAACTCAGTTGGGGTTTCCTTGGTGCCTCCAACAGTCAAGAATCTGCCTGTCAAAGAGGAAGACCTGGGCTCGATCCTTAGGTTGGGAAGATCCCCTGGAGAAGGGAATGGCAACCCACTCCAGTATTCTTGCCTGGAGAATCCCATGGACACAGGAGCCTGGAGGGCTACAGTCCATGGGGTTGCCCAGAGCCAGACATGACTGAGTGACTAACACACACACGTACACACAATAACTCAGTTATGAACTCTATATACAACTTGGTACTTATGATAACCAAAGTAACCAAGCAATTAGAAAATAAATTAATTTGGGATCTGTAATAGGCTTGGGCATGCCCGTTTCCTGCACTGCTATCATCCACATGTCTGTCTTCCTGAAAAAACTGAACTCCTCAAACACAGAGATCAGGGCTTATCCCTCCTGGAACAGTCTCCTTCTGTTGCTCTCCTTGAGAACCTAGCACTGGGCCTGGCTACAATTGGTGCTCAATAAATGTTTGGTGAGTGAATGGACAAACGATGGGAGAAACATAAAACCAATGAGGTGGAATTTAATTCCACAGCCTGCAAATCAAAATCAGACTGCAAATGGAGGTCATTTTCACAGGGATATATTTCAGCGTCACGTGCAGTTAATCAGAACACAGCGATTTTTTTTTCTATAAGCATAAGACGGATTTTTTTTTTTTTTTCACATGGCCCCTAAATAGCACCCTCTTCAACTAATTTCAAAACCAAATGGGATGCTTGAAACACCAAATCGAATGCTGATGTGGGCTGCTGTGTGGATAATTCACAAAGGCTGCATCTTCAGAGCCATGACACAGTCAGGCGTGGCCACAGAGTTAGTGGAATTGATGGGGTGTCCTCAGGACTATAGAACTGCCCTGGTTTTCCAGCAAATTGCTCTAGCTAGGGTGCATTGAACTGGGCAGCCCCAAACACAATTCTTCTCCACACTGGCCCAACTTCAGACTATCACGTAGGTGGCAGAATGCACAGCACAATGTTAGTTAGTCTATTTACCAGTTTCACGGTCCGTCAATTGACTCTCATGGCAGTCTCATGTAGATCTGTATAGGACTTTGGCTTCCCTCTAATTCTTTGGTCCTGAGTCAAACGCAGGAGTAATATTCTCCATGTGGTTGTAGCTTTACTGCATCAATACAGCCCCTAAGTAGTCCCATTTGGAGGGCTTTGGGAGGTACAGTCCGGTGCATACTTGAGAGCAAGTCTCTGGCCCCAGGCTACCTGGGTAGGAATCTGAGCTCTGTTATCTCCCAGGCATGTGACCTTGGGCAGTGACTTAGCCTCCTGTGCATCAGTATTGCATCTATGAGATGGAGATGATATTATTGAAATCACCTATCTCAGAGCATTATATGAGCTGATGTGGAAGAAGTACGTAGAACATTCCCTAACACAGAGTAAACACTACGTAAGCATTTGCCCTTAGACTACACTGAAAACCACATTTGTACAGAACTATTGAACACAAATTTGCTTTTTGAAAACAAACCCCAAAATCCCTCTCCCACTCAACTGGGAGCAATTCAATTGCTCTTAAATCTGAAATTGAGACCTTAATGCTGTTGAATATCTGCTGCAAAGCTGCTTCTCAAAATGACAAAGGCTGCTACTTCCCAGGGGAGTATGAGCGTGTTTCACAGGACATGCAAAGCCACGTGCAAAACATGAGTCTTTCTTCCAAGGCACGAACAAACAAAATCTTACTGTGTGTCTTGCAGCTAAAATTTTCCTTGACAACTGGAAAATGAATGACAGACAGCAACCAACTTTTACATATTAATATAAAATAGGCCCACTAATGTGAATCGTTTGTGAAATGAAGTGAAAAATGCCATGAATTTTCAGGTCACAGGAGTCCTTGAAGAAATGTCAAATTTGGATTTCTGCTTCAACTTCATCCATCCATGGACCCCACACCTCAGCCCAACAGATGTCTTGGGAGTGGGGACCTAAGATGCAAGAAGAGGAACCTTGAAAAGATTGTCTGGGTCAGTGCTTTTCAAACTCTACATGAACAGCCATTTTTCAAAAGTTTTTATATTTATTTCAGAATTACAGTTATGTAAACTACCACAAGAATGAATTATCGAAAAAAGAAATGAAGGAACAAGACATACAAAATGCAAGCCCCTTTTGTTAAACTAGCAAGTCAAGCAGATAAAATTACTGTCAAATTGTTATTCCTAAATACAGACCTTCCAACTCTACATGTATCTGGTCGTGAACTGGTAAGGAACTGTTTGAAGCCCAGGTCGTACTTGAACAGCTAAGGCTAGGATTTTGAGCCTTGCTGAGTAAGCAGTGGAGCTCTGTATGGCCATGGAGTTCAACATTCTGCTAATTAATTTCATTCTTGTGCAAAGTATTAAATCATGTTGTGTGTTTGTGTGTGTTAGTCGCTCAGTCGTGTACGACTCTTTGCGACCCCATGGACTGTAGCTCTCCAGGCTCCTCTGTCCATGGGATTCTCCAGGCAAGAATACTGGTGTGGGTACATTCTCTTCTCCAGGGGATCTTCCCAACCCAGGGATCGAACCCGGGTCTGCTGCATTTCAGGCAGATTCTTTACTGTCTGAGCCACCAAGGAAGCCCATGGAATCATGCTAAAGCCCAGCAATGAGCTTCTCTGACTCCTTGTTGGTGGCTCAGGCAGGGCCGGGCTGGGCCCAGGCCCCCAGCAGGATGCACTAGGGTTCTAGGCACCCCTAGGATCCCAGCCTCAGTTTCATCAATTATTGGATCTGAGAGAGATAACTTGCTAACAAATCCCTTTGGAGGTCAGAAGCCATCGGGAAATGAACACTGAAGTGGTTAATTTCATGATTTGAGGAGTTTGTTCCAGTTCAGTGGGTTGCAACCTTTCTGAGACTTCATTACAAGCTGAAGCCTTTCCCACTGGAAAAGTCCAGCCACCCAGGCCCACACACACACCTGTGTATAAATAAAGGGATTCAGTGGTCTTCTAAAACCCATTCAGTTGTCCCTATGTACAAACTCCAACTTTAGGGTTAGTGTAGACTGTTAACTAAAGTGAACATTGATAAACAGCCCTGATGGGAGGTATTTCTACTTTCTCTTGATGCTTTTATCGCTGTATCACCCCTACACTTTCCCCTGTCTCACCTCCTCTGGCCTGACTCTCATTCCTGTCCTTGTGGCTTCACAGTGTGAGGGCCTCAGTCTTGTAGGCCTGGAAAGGGCATGATATGATTAGCTCTGTCTGCTTTCTCACTGCTTCTGGAAGCAAACCAGGCCTACCCTGGGCAACCTCTCCATGGTGGTGCAGCCCCTGAGACGGGCAGACAGGTGGGTCCAGCCTTTCCTTGTGAGGTAGCGTCTCCTGTAGCTGACAACTCTGCCCAAACTCAGAAGTTGTTTAATGATGGGCTTTGGGTGGGGCTTAGGTAAGAGATGGTATTACTAAGAGGAGCGCTTGGAGCTACAATTTCCAAATGCTTGGGAGGTACTTTGAAAGCCAAGAACTATTTCAGAAACACAGTGGTTTTCAGACCTTATCCACCTAGACAGGATGTTTCAACTCAGGATGCTGAGCTGAACACAGTCAAGGAGTCAGAACATGGACTTGAGCTGAGAGATAGTATCATGGACATGGAAGGTTACCCACCTAATATTTGCTGCCCACATTTGTCTTTCCTAACTGTACCCTGGGAAGGTCTGATGTTGAAGCTGAAACTCCAATACTTTGGCCACCTCATGCGAAGGGTTGACTCATTGGAAAAGACCCTAATGCTGGGTAGGATTGGGGGCGGGAGGAGAAGGGGACGACAGAGAATGAGATGGTTGGATGGCATAACCGACTCGATGGACATGGGTTTAGGTAGACTTCGGGAGTTGGTGATGGACAGAGAGGCCTGGCGTGCTGCAATTCATGGGGTCGCAAAGAGTCGGACACGACTGAGCGACTGAACTGAACTGAACTGTACCCTGAATTTGCTCAGATACAACACAATAGGATAAAAACTTGCACTCATCACACACCAAGACTCCCAAAGAGCCTGGCATTTATTGATTTATTCAACTCTCATAACCACCCAATGAAGTTGGCATATTATTACCTGTCAGACAGATCAGGAAACTGAGGGACAGAGAAATCAATAACATGCCCAAAGTCACACAGCTAGTAAGTGGCACAGGCACAATTGGAATTAACATCCTAGCTCTGGAGTCCAAGCATGCTATACAACTTTCATCCCATTCCCAGCACTAGGGGTGGGTCTTGATTAGTTCAAGCCCATCAGAGCACGGCATTTTCATGTTGTTGTTATTGGTCAGGGCAAATATATGACCTCTGACAGACCAATCAGATGGAAGGACGGTAGCCTGTAACTGGGAACAAGGAAGTATGGTGCTAACTGTTTCCCATGCCCGTGACAGCAGAGCAGAAGAAAGGAAAAATTATCCAAGTCCTTGTTGACATCACTGACCACTGAATCAACTGGTCCTGGAATCTGCCCTACTTCTGGTCAATATGTGATATATAAAACAATGCATTTTCCTGTTGCTTAATCCTAAAAGCATTCAAAATGATACAGATGAGTTTTAGAAATCTTTGAGAGTGGGCCTTGACTGAAGGCCAGGAGGAAAACTTTTGAGAGTTACAGAATACCAGATTAGGTTGAGGATGCTCTATCAGAGACTAACTCTTAGGTCTTTAGGGAGAAATTATCTATGTGGCAGGTCTCAAGCCCAGGGTTGCTCCTTTTGCTTAGCCTGGCATGCATCTATGCATGGGGGTGTGTGTGTGTGCATGTTTAGATATGCACACCTGCATACATCTGATCGTACTCCTTAAAAGGCAAAGGGGCAAAAATGGGAGTTGGGGAATTTCCCTCTTGAATTCACTGGGCTTCTATTAGCAGTTTGAGTGAAGGCTGAGTCACTTATCAAGAATCCTACAACTAGTAGATGCCAGAGCCATTTACACAGGCAGGTATGTGTCTTTCAAGATCCCAATTAGTCACCATAATTTCTTCTGATATCAAGCTCTCCAGAAGCAGAGCCTGAGACAAAGTTGAGGCACATGACTTATTGAAGGAGGGAGGGTACGAGGGAATAAGACAGGGCAAGAGAAGAGCTAAGCAAGGATGCGCAGGACTCGGGTTCTAGCTTAACCCCAGCAGAAGCTCCGGAATCAGAATTTCAGCAGAGACTTGATTCAGCTGGGGGTGGACCCTTACCCCACAGTAGCCCTGTGTCAATCAGTAGGTCAGTGGGCAGTCCCCGGGAGGTGGGGTGGTATAGGGGGGATGGTGTAACCTTGGCAAGGGGGCCTCCAGTTGGCCAAGAATGGGGACAACTTTTCAGCCCTTAGACGTCAGCACAGCAACTGGGGGACAGATGCAAGGCCTGTGAGAGGACCTAGAAGGATCACCATCCAAATCTACAGGGAAGCAGATTCAGTATCCTGTGATAAACCATAATGGAAAATAACATGAAGGAAAATGTATTTATATGTATAACCAAGTCACTTTGCTGTATAGCAGTAATTAACACAACATTCTAGATAACAATACTTCAATAAAAAAATAAATTTAAAAAATCTACTAATGGCTTTTGTCTGTATAGGCTAGGCTCTTGGTCTGGAAGGCCTTCCCCCAACTTTTGCACCCACCCACAAAGGCAAACATGTCTCCTCTACGACTCTTTATCTCCTCCTGTCCCTCAAGGAAATAGCCTGTATCTTATTTCTCTCAAATCAACATCTCAGAACTGCACACGCCCGCCGTGTCCCTCCGGCACCCAGCAGACGCCTGGCGCAGAGCAGAGGCTTCAATAAATGTTTGTGGGATGCATGAATGGAGAAATGAATGGATTTCATGAATCCACATGCTGCTAATTTGGAATTTGTGATACTTTGGAGACAGAATATTTATTGAGTAAAAGTTTGGAAAAAATACTCTAACTCAGGCTTTTACTGCTTATGTAGTTCATTACTAAGGAATGCGAGTTTCGAGACCTCCTTCCCCACCCCGTTACTTTCCGCGTTTTATAATATGTAGAATAATTACAACTCGAGAAACTGCTTTTCCTTTTAAAAAAGACAGCCAACCTCTGCTCTAGTTAGACCTCTTGGTTAATTTGGAAGAATTTTCTTCACTCCTGGCCCGCTCTTCCATCTCCCATTCCTTAATCCGAACTAAATTTCACAAAACTTGGTGAATGAGAATTTCCCTTTCGGTTCAACTTCTGTAGAATGCTTGAGGATGAAGGGTAGGGCACAGATGATTCCAAAGCAAGTTGGTTTTCTCAGCAAAACGCAAGAACAAAAGTGATCCTAGAACTTAGGCCTTCCACTGACTATACAGAAATTTAGAAAAGGGAGCCATGACGTAGTAATTCTGATGCTGCTTAGATTTGAGAACCACGCATCTGGTAGTAAGGAGTCGGGCAGACCTTGTTTAGAGTCTCATGGGCCACGTGGCAGCCTGTGAATAACCTCCCAACTCTCTCTGTCTGTTTGTAAAATGCAGACCCACTGGTGTTGCTGTGTGAGTCTGTATATGTCAAGCTCTCAACACAGCTCTGGGTACAGACCGCTTTCTCTGTCATTCCGACATCATGGGTGGAAAAAAGAAAAACATGCAGAACAAGGTAAGTCTTAACATCTTCTCTGTGACCGGTGGCTCGGGAAGCCAGAGTCAAGGAGTAAAAAGAGAGGCTGGGCTTAATAGGGAAAGGTGAGGACCCATGATCCAGGGGAGAGGGGGAAGGGAGAGGTTCCCGGGCAGTTCTGAGGACACAGCCAGCGTGTGCTGAGCTAACAATGGGTCCCGCACAGGGTTGGGGGATGATGAGGTGAGCATGATGGACACAGGTCCCCAGCTCTCCTGGGAGGGACTTTTACTTTAGCAGACAGGGTGGGAATCCTGTTTGCTTAAGCCAGCCTCTCCTAGAGGATTACCATAGCGGGGGTGGGGGCAGGACACTCAGGCCATTTCTTTGCAGGGAACACTTCTATATGTCCTGATGGACAAACATCGAAGCCAGAAGGTTTCCATGGGTGGAGGGGCGGGGCCAAGGGGTGGTCAGGCATCCAACACCTTTGGTGTTGGGGTGGCCAGGCAGGGTGACTTGTTAGGAAGATGTTTCTCCTCTCTTCCTAGTGATACCTCGCACCCCTCTCCCTGAGTCCCTAGTTCTTCATTTCCAGCCTTTCCCCGAGCCCTTGACTCAGAGAATTCATGCCAAAATACTGCTGCTCTGTTGAAATTTGGGACGTCAGAGAAGGAACACAGAATAATCGCGATGATGACAGTTACAATAGCTCCTGCCCAACGAATGCCACTTCCTGTGTGCCGAGCTATGCTTTAATGTACTGCACGTTATTTCATTGTCATCGCAACTCCAGGAGGGAAACAATAATTTTTTTTCCCCATTTTACAGATGAGAAAACAGAGGCTTCAAGAGATTAAACTGTCTACCCACAGCACAGAGCTGGTGAGTGATTCTTCCACGCAAGCCCACGTTTACACCTGGGGAAACTGAGTCCAGGAAACCCAGGGCAGGGGCTTTCCTCAAGACTTCAGAGCTGCCAAGAACCAGCATAAGGATCGAAGCCCCTAACACATGTACTTTCATTTACAGCAAACCACAGTGCAATAACAGTTTTGTGGCAGATGGTTAAACCCCCTTCAGAAAAAAAAAAAGGAAAAGAAAGAAAAGGAAAAGAAAAAGCTACTGGTAACATTGACTGAAAAGTCCTGGAATTTAAAATTTGTCTTAGCCAATTTGCACAATCGCTGCAGCCGGGTTTGTATAGAAAACGTATGGCATATGCTTTGATTGCCACAACGAATAAATCCACAGGGTCCTCCCTCCTCCCTGGCAACAAAAATCCTTTTCTTTCCTGGCTATTTAGTATGCAAGGCAGATTGGAACATTAGCAGTGCAAAAGGGTAAATAATCTGGTAATTGATCTGGGATTTGTGGATTTTTTACCTCAAATTTCTGTTTATGGTGGAAGGTCGTAAGCTATACAAACCTCTATTGATCAGAGTCCTTTGTTTAAACAGAACCTACTGTATTTATTTGTGCTGCTCCTCCAAAGTCAAACAAAAGGGCACCGATGGAGCTAAACCTCGGCGTGGCACCGCGGCCATGTGGCCCATTCACTCGGCATACAGCTGTTTTCAATCTGCACAGTTTGTCTTTCATATCCATGTGAGATGGGGCGGCCTTCGCTCAGCCTGGGAGACAGGCCAGCAAGAGAAGATACGCGCTTAACCCTTCCCAGACAAGTCCCCGCTCCCTTTCCACACGGAGAAGTGATGCTTAGGAAGGGAGGTTTTCCCCTAGGGATGCCAGCCTGTCTGTGATCACTGAGGCATCTTCAGGGAAAGAACCTCTGCCCTTGGCTCCCATCGCTGCCCCCGCGCCTCGACTCCCCGACCCTTGCCAGTTCCTCTGAGAGAGACTCGAGAAGGAACATGGCGATCTCTGCTGGCTCTGGCGTTCAGGACTGTCAGGCCTGTGGGAGGAGACCCCCGAGCGGAGCCTGGGCTGGCAGAACGCTGGCAGGAGGTGATGGAGAGGGTCCCTGTCCTGCAGTGGGCTTGGCTCTCTCCCACCTCTGTTTCGTTAATGCCAAACTGAGCATGAGTTTTCCTAACCTTGGCACTGTTGACATTTGGGGTGGGAAGATTCTTTGCCGAGGGAGGGGGCTGTCATGAGCATTGTGGGATGTTTAGCAGCACCCTGGGGCTCTCCCCCTTCCCCGGATGCCAGGAGCAGCCTCCTCCCCCAGCAGTGACGAGGGGAAAGGTCTCCAGGTGGTACCAGGTGTCCTGGGGCAGAGGCCGTCTACCCTGGTGGAGAAGTCCTGCCTAGAGATACCCCGTGCTAGGTGGTCAGTGGCAGGGACTCTGGACCAGGCGGTAGCTGTCAAACTCTTTTTTTTTTTAAAATCAACTATGTTCCCCTTCTCTGGTCCTGGTTTTCTCATTAGTGAGGTCCCCATGAAAGGCCCTGAGTTTCAGAGCTGCGCTGTGGACCTAGTGTGTGTGCCTTGTTCGGCGCCTCAGCCCAGGCCTGGATGGAGGGGTGTGTGATGCCCGGTCGCACAACAGGTTGCCCAGAGAAACTGGGGGCCCAGACAGCAGATGAGAAACCCACTCCAATCAAGCACCGCTGGGTTTTGAATGCTCTTCTCCAAGAAGGACAACTTCTGAGTTTTGGAGGAGCCTGCCACTTGGCAAACAGGATCAGAGCCGGCTGGCTTTTTCCTTCCACCCCCGCCCCCGCCGCCATCCCTGGCTTCACTGAGATGCAGACGTTGGCCTCCCTCTTCAAGGCTGGAGCCGGAGGCAGGCGGCTCTCAAATGCTTGGTAATGAATTGCTCTGAGTAGGTGAGTGTGTTAAATAAATTGAAGCCCTTCACAAAATAGGGTTATTCCCAGTTTGGCTGTTACAGTCTCCTGGCTGTTAAATCTTTGGGAAATAATGTATCAGAATCTGGATATAACATGAGTGGTTTCATAGCCAGGTGACTGAGGTTCAAATTCCAGCACAGACTCTTTGTAATCGTCCCATATTCTTGGGCACAGTTGCTTTCATTTTCAGTGCCTGTCAATGGATGATAGTGCTGACCTCAAATTCGTGCTCCGAAATAAACAGGGTGCTGGACATGAGGCTACCAGTGTGTGCAGTATATCCTCGAGGTAACCAAGAAATGGCTGCCAGTATTACTATTATTGTTTTAGTATTATTATCACTGGGGCTTCCTTTGTGGCTCAGATGGTAAAGAATCTGCCTGCAAAGCAGGAGATGCAAGTTCGATCCCTGGGTCGGGAAGATCCCCTGGAAAAGGGAATGGCTTTTCATTAAGGTTCTTCCCTGGGTGTCTAATTCTTACACACATTCAAAATAACATTAAGTCCCTGGAGAGGAGGGATAAATTAGAAGCTTGGGGTGAACATACACACGCTACTATATATAAGACAGATAACCAGCAACGATACACTGTATAATGCAGGACACTCTACTCAATATTCTGTGATAACCTATGTGAGAAAAAAATCTAAAAAAGAATGAAGAGGTGGTGCAGTAAAGAATCTGCCTGCCAATGCAGGAGATGCAGGAGACGCAGGTTTGATCCCTGAGTTGGGAAGATCCCCTGGAGAAGGAAATGGCAACCCACTTCAGTACATATACACAATGGAATATTACTCAGCCATTAAAAAAATACATTTGAATCAGTTCTATTGAGATGGATGAAACTGGAGCCCATTATACAGAGCGAAGTAAGCCAGAAAGAAAAACACCAATACAGTATACTAATGCATATATATGGAATTTGAAAAATGGTAACGATAACCCTGTATGCGAGACAGAATAAGAGACACAGATGCACAGAACAGTCTTACGGACTCTGAGGGAGAAGGTGAGGGTGGGACGTTCTGGGAGGATAGCAGTGAAACATGTATATTATCATATGTGAAGCAGAACACCATTCCAGGTTCGATGCATGAGACGGGTGCTTGGGGCTGGGGCAATGGGATGGCCCAGAGGGATGGGATGGGGGCGTGGGGTGGGGGTGGGGTTCGGGATGGGGAACACATGTAAACCCATGGCTGATTCATGTCAGTGTATGGCAGAAACCACTACAATATTGTAAAGTAATTAGCCCCCAATGGAAATAAATAAATTTATTAAATAAAAAAAAAAAAAGAATCCGCCTGCCAATGCAGGAGATGCAGGAGACCCAAGTTTGATCCCTGAGTTGGAAAGATCCCCTGGAGAAGGAAATGGCAACCCACTTCAGTATTCTTGACTGGAAGATCCCATGGACAGAAGATCCTGGTGGGCTATAGTCTATGGGGTTCGAAGAGTCAGACACTACTGAGCAACTGAGCACACACGCATTTAACTGAATCAGATTGCTATTTACCTGAAACTAACACAACACTATAAATCATCTATAGTCTGATAAGTCTATAATCCAAACACAAGGGTTTGGAGATACTGAATGATGGGACTCTGTGATACCCAGATCATTTTCTTCTCATTTTTCATTAGGATATTTTGTGTTACAGTTTCAGTTGTAACTTGTGGCTCAGCTGGTAAAGAATCCACCTGCAATGCAGGAGACCTGGGTTGGGAAGATCCCCTGGAAAAGGGAAAGGCTACCCACTCCAGTATTCTGGCCTGGAGAATTCCATGGACTGTATAGTCCATGGGGTCGCAAAGAGTCGGAGATGACTGAGCGACTTTCACTTCACTTCAGTTGTAATGTTTGGGGGGTGGGGTGGAAATAAAACTACTTCTCCCTCTTTTAAACTCTCAGACTCTAACTTCCTAAGCTGAGAAGGTGTTCCTAAATACATCAAGGACCATCTCTGTGAAACCGGGGGTAGGCAAACAAGGCCAGGAGCATGATGGGCAGAGCAAGCAGGTCCCCACGCTGGGTGCGGCCCGTCTCAGAGGCCCTGATAAAAGCACAGCATCTTGCAGCTTACAATGTGATCTCATCTATATTTTATTCACGTCTCCCCCATCACTGGGAGGCCTGGAGACCTCCACTGGGCCACACCTTTAGAGTGACCTTGAGCCCTGTGGGAGGTGGAATTTGAATCTCAGTTCGCTTCCCTCTCCAGCCTGTGTATTCGCCAGGGTGAAAGTGGGAGAGCCTTACATTCTGGGGAGGGCACCTCTTGTCTATGGGGCCTTAAAAAATATCTTAGAGGGTATGAGACATAATCAGAAACCGAGAGGATCTTATGGAGAAGGGAGAAATAAAACCAGGAACCACAGACCTTTATTCTCCCAGCTTTTGCTTCCAGCCTTTTCTTCTACCTTCCTCTTTTCCAGAGTTCCTTCTGGGACCCCCTTCCTCCAACCCACACACCACATTTCTTGTATTTTTCTTGAAGTTCAGGTTTATCTATTGTCCCTGAATGAAATGGTTTGTCTCTGAACTGTTTACGTTAGGAAGCTGTCTCCTGAAATATGCATTTTGAGGACATACAGAATTATCTATGTATGTCATCTATATGTCAGTCATGATGTTGAGTGTAAAATGCCTGTAAAGCAATGTCTTAAGAACCGTAAAACAATATTGATGAATCTTCCTTCCCAAGGTCCCTCTCTTTCCCTTATCAAGTATCCATATCCTAAATTTTGTTTATCATTCTCTGACTTTTCTTTAAAGTTATACTTATGTAGATGATATTCCTCAACTGTGTGTGTGGTTGGTGGTGGTGGTGGGGCGTGCTTGTAAGCTTTGTGAAAAATGCCACTCTGTTTTGTATTATTTTACTTGGCTTTTCCTCTCAACATTATGTTTCATCCAGGTGGTTGCCCATGCCTATATATAGTTCATCTATTTTCCCTATTGTCTAGTATTCTGGTCCCTTTATTTATTATCCTGTTGAAGGTTAAGGGGGTAATTTTCAGTTACCTTGTTTTGGTGTAGATATTTTACTTCTAGAAATATGACTAAACAACATTCTCATATATGTTTCCTGATGCGTAAAAATGAGAGTTTTTGAATTGGAGAGGGGCTAAGAGTCTGTAGATTTGATCCCATGATGAGCCTTATAATTATTAAATGATTCTTATTATTCTGCTCCAAAGAGGCCCCCTTGTTTCCTAGGCAGAATTTATTTTCCAAAGGTGGGTTTCCACTTCACAAGTTCCTGAAAGACGAGTGTTCAGCCAAGGATCCTCTCTCTCTCAATCTGACATAGTGGGGTAGTTTGAGAAGAAGAAATGCCTTGGTTTGAAACCTGGCCCATCCATTTAGTAATGACGACTTTGGGCTTGAAAATCCAAAGTATCATCACAAGAGAGATTTTCACGGTTAGGGCATTCAAAGAAATAGAACTAGAAGCACATTCTGGACTCATCAGTATGAGATGAAAGGGCAGGAACATAGGTGAACAGCAAGGAGTCTCTACGCCTAAACAAAGCATCCCCTCTGCATCTTATAATGACCATCTCAGATTGTCCTGGACTCAAACACACAGTCAGGGGAGGCCATGGAAAGGGAGGGAGAGAAGACACTCTCACTGAGGGGACCTTATGTACTCCTCCAAGAGGAGGTAAATAAGTTCATCTTCTCTTGATTTTTGCTTTTTTTTAAGAGATGCGAAAGTTTCTTGCCACTCTCATTCCAAATCTCAATCTACCTGTCCCAGCATGTGCATGCACACACACACACAAACTGTTCTATTATATAATTCTCTATATTATGATGCTTTGAAATCTTAATAAAAACCCTTCTGGCTGGGAAGAGACTGTCCCTCCCTGGACCTGCCAACTCTTAGAGGTAGCAAAGGACCCAGTTTGCCTTTGACACAGAAACTAAAAAATTCAGAGCTCCCTCCTCCATCTGGTTCACACACCCCTGGGGGCAACGTTCCTCTGCCTTTATCGGCCCAGAACCAGGTACCAGGCAACTAGCAACCAGCCCCAAGCACACTGAATTGTTCCACTAGCCAGTCCCAGGCTCTTCCCTCTGCCCTTTCCTGCCCTGCCCTCAACACCCCAATAAAGGCCATGGCCTCCGAGTTCACCCCGCTCCTGTCTTCTGCCTCCTGACCACCCTGGTCTTTCCCAAGTGGCCCCGTGTGCTGTGCCTCCTGTCTCCAGCACCAGTGGGTATAATGACTGTTGTTTTCCTGAGCTTCTCTGTCTCCTCAAGTGCTCACACCTGACTGACCACCTCAGACAAGGATACAAGACTGTTGTGACTTACAATTATCATGACTCCTGTCTTTGTGTCACCAGTGAGCAAACTGGGGTTGGGGTGTGCTGCAGGAGTATCCTGGACCTTAACCCCTCTTTGCCTTCATAATGAAATGAATTGTTTACACCTGTTTTAAAATGCCATTCTTTCTCCTCCATCCAGAAAGAAATGTGAACTGCCCCCATGGCAAGAAGAGACAGGCTTGCATGCCCCGGAGCAGTTCTTTGTTTCACAGCTAAGCCTTCCGAAAGGCTTCCCAGGAACAGAGGGTCTTGGCTTGTTTGTGTCTTGGGTCTCCACATTTAGCATCTCCCTCTGACCCAAAGCCCTAGTACCTTCACCTGTCAAAGGGACATTATAGCAGGTAACTATTAAAAACAACAACAATCATTATGACTAATTACAGCTTTTACACCCACTTTGGAGATCCAAGATGAAAGACACACTTCACAAAGGCAGATACGGTGACAGGTGAGCCTTTCAATTAATTAAACAATCTCGTGCACAATCACAGGCGGAGTGTTCTTCAACTGCCACGAGGCTGGGGCGTGGCAGCTCCCAGGCCCCTCCTGGATGATGAGGCTCAAGAACACTTTTCATCCCTCTTCAGTCAACTCATCACACCTAAGGCTCCTGGAGCTTGCCCCTCCCTTGGAAAATGAGGGCAGCACCAGTACACAGCTCACGGGCCTTTAGTCCTCACAAACGCACTGTGAGTTAATTAGTAGGGCTGGTAGAAAGTGTTTTAAAGAACTTGCTTTGAATCCCGTCTCTTATTAGCTCTTGGTTCTGAGCAAAGAGACTTGGTCTCTTCTAGCCTCACTCGCCTCATCTATAAGGTGAGATGATAATCGTAACTAACCTTTGTTGGAGGTATTGGTGATTAAACATGTAAGACATTTAACACGTGGTCCGTTTTCACTGCTTGAAACCTATTGTCAATATATCGCAAGTAACTGGCACCTTCCTGGAACACAGTTAAGGAACTTGTCATGGTTGTCTGATGCAGCCTTTCCTCCAGGCTGGAGATGGTCATGACATTTATCTCTGAAGTAAAACAAACCTCTTTTTTGTGCAGATAAAACTAGGTAGATGGATGTTCACCAAACTTGAAAGGTGTCTTTAGATCTGGCTTAAAATAAAGGCTAAATGGTAGATAGCATTCCACATGGGCTGTAGCTAGAGAAACAGGCAAGTGTCTTGCAGAGCAGCTGAAACAGATAATAACCTACAGTCCACGTGACTCGCTGATCAGGAAAGTAGTCCAAGACATATGAAGATCAGGGAGGCAGAGGTAGTGGGACAGAGAATATAAGAGTAAAGACGGATGTCTTCAGGGGCAGGTATGATCTAAAGAAGATGCTGTTTCTTCCTAGGGCAACTTGGTGTGGTGGGGAAAGCAGCCATAGGATTTATTCATTTAGTAATGATTAATGATGACTCAGCAGCTAATTTAAAACAGGATCATAGGGAGGACACTAAGTAGCCAGATTCCTCAGTTTGGTTCCTGGGTTACTTATGCTAAAAACTCAGAGAGAATGGTCTCCAGCAGTGCTGATCCAGTGACAATCCTACCCTCCCCTGCAGCAAGTGGAAGAAAGTCAGGACGCAGAGAAAAACAGCCAGAAGGAGGAGAAGGCCAATGATAGTGTCCCCATTCTTACACGGAGAGCATTCCCCAAAACTCTCATCTGAAGGCACACCCAGCCCCCAAAGAAAGCCCTTTCACTTTCATGTGCCCCTCGGTTCTCAGCAGGAAGTGCTAATGCTGGTTTATTCTCCCCACTTGACAATGACTCCAACTGAGGCTCCAGGAAGCTGAGGGCCTCCTGAGTCCCACTAGGTGGCTGCCCTGGGCCTTGTGGCCTTCAACGGTGTGGCATCTCAAGGGTTGCACAGATGGACTGACGGCAATGCAGGAATAGTACGGGGACCTGGAAGAAGGGGCTTGGGGTGGTGAGTGAGGCAGCAGGGCCCGGGAATGAAGCCCTCAGTTCTCTGGAAAGAGGTAGGGGATGAAAGGACCTTTTTCCTTCCCTGATCTCAGGAGCAGCCCCAGCTCTCAGATCCCAGCGGCCCTGCCTTGCCAGTAGCCGCTAACCATGCTGTGAGGCAGCAGAGAATGCTCTTGACCTTGCAGGTGTGGGGCGCATGTTTGCAAGGCCAGGGCCCCAGCACCGGGGCTTCCGGGTGCGCCTGCAGGCCACAGAGGAAGCGGCGGCATCGGGGAGGCAGCGAGACCTCTGCTCCTACCAGCAGTTGATGGGGGGCCAGGCCAGCATCCGGAACAGGGAGCAGACGGTTCGGCGATCTTGCTCTCTATCAGCACCAAAGTGCTCCGCAGCTCATGGGTCTGTACGTGCAGTTGGCTTTTTTCCACAGCTGTCAAATCACATTGATTTTCAGTCATCTGAACCTGTGTAGGATCAGCAAACCAGTTTCCCCAGGTGAAAAGCTAGTTTATCAAAGGAGTCATTTAGCCAATGCTCTGCGATAAGAAAGGAGTTTTGAGTGGCTTTTGGGAAGAACACAACCCATTCCAGAAGGGGGTTGGTAACAATGGTCATAATTACCGTTTATGAAGCATCTACTACAACTCTTCACTTTGCATCCCTTTTATTCCTCTCCAACCATCCTTTGAGGGAGATAATAGCTCAATTGATGGGTACCTGCTTCTCCTGCCTTCTCTCATTAAATCCTAACTACCCGATGCTGTGTGTATTATTATCCCAATTATTTAGCAAATGGAGCTGAAGCACAAATAATCGCATGTCGCTTGTGCCGCGTCACACAGGCAAGGACAGAGCTGGGATTCTGACTCAGGGCTGGGTGTCACCAACCCACACTTTTCCACCTGAGCCTCTCGGACTAAGGTTTTCTCCCTTATCACCTGCCATGTTTGCCTTTGGATTCAGACTTATCTGGGAGAGCAGGCACACTGGGTGCTCATTTTGGAAACAGGGACGTTGTAAAGGTACAGAGAGAGAAGGGCAGGACTTACATCCCCAGCAGAGTCGGCCGGCATCAAGTTCAGCCCTGCAGCCTGCGGCCGGGGCTCTGTCCTGGGGCAGGCTCAGCTTCTGTGCTGATATGGAGGGAGTCTGCACGCAGAGACAGAAATACAGGTACTGCTCCTTAGATGGTCATCAACCTTCAGTGCAACGATGCTGGCAAATGGCCAGCACAGACCCTGGGATGGATACATTTGGCCCTCAGTGAATGCCTGATCTAGCATCAGCTTAACCAAGAGCTTGATTTCCTCTCTTTGTCCCTTTCTCACCAAAGAATAAAAATCACCCGACTGTTTGGCTGGGTGGTCCAACTACAGCTCTCCCAAGATGGCGACTTTCCTACGATATGTGTGATGGGGTGGGAGTCTGAAATAGTTGTTCTCTCCTGGTAAAGAACCCTCCTGCCAATGCAGGAGACGCAAGGACTCATGTTCGATCTCTGGGTTGGGAAGATCCCCGGCAGTAGGAAATGGCAACCCACTCCAGTATTCTTGCTTGGAAAATCCCATGGACGGAGGAGCCTGGCGGGCTACAGTCCATGGGGTCACAAAGAGTCAGACACGACTGAGGTGATTTAACACAAATACTCCCCATTTCAGCCACTGAACTCAGGTTGGAGCTGCCTGTCTGGGGTGGCCAGATTTAGCCAATAAAAATACAAAAAGCCCAGTTAAATTTGAATTTCAGATAAACAACATGTACTTTTTTGACTTAAGTGTGTCCCAACGACTTTCCTCCCTTGTGTTCTGGGCACGCATCCCCGTGGTTAGCTGTTCTCGGCAGAGGGGAAGTCCCCAAGAGGCCTGGGCCCTGGATGTATCTGGCAACATCTCCTTGGATCCTTGGATCAGGCCAAGGAGACACAAGTGGCCGGGGAAGGGGGTGGTGGACACAGTCTTGGCCCCCCTTCCTTCATAGGGACAGACTGGGGAACTGGAGGCTTGCAAGGGTTGGCAGTGGTGATGAAAACCCTGTATTTCCTGGAGAAAGACTTAACATGATGGAAAGTGCTGCCACCCTGGGTTTTTCTGGAAGGAGCCGCTCCTCAGTGGGTCTTTTCCCACAGTCTGCCCCGTGGGCCCAGTCGGAGGGAGGTCCCCGGTTTGAAAAGGCCATTACACTGGCTCCCGAGTCCACGCTTGCCCAGTGCGCGTCCCTGCCTCTCTTCCCATGTCTCTTGGCCTCTCTCCTTTTTCTCCTTGACTTCCTTTTTCTCCTTTGCCCTCCTTTCTTCTCTACCATGAGGCCGTGAGTGTTCTCAGTGGGCCGAGTGTGCCTGTGGGTCCGTGTTTGGTGGTGAGTCCCCCCTGGGCAGGGAGCTGGGCAGGGAGCCCCCCCGGGGGATGGGACATGCCCCCCCAGCTCTGGGCTGGCAGCGCTGCGGGGACAGCAGGCCCTCACCCCGGGTGGGGGGGCCTTGCCTGGATCCCAGCACACCTCGCCTCCGTTGCCCAAGGCCTGGCAGCAGATCAGAGGGCTCTGGTTAGAACAACATCTGGCAGCTGGAGGTGGCACAGCAAAATGGTCCTGGCCCGGGTGCAGCCAGAGCCGGGCCTCCCGGGGAGTGGGGCACACGGCCCCGGCGACTTCGGGCTGCGGCATAGCCTCTGCTCTCCATCTGCCGGGGATCGTACCCTTAGGTCCCCGTGCCGGGGAGCCTCGGGGAAGGGGCTTGGGCCCTGGGAGTGGGCAGGCGGCCAGAGGTAAAATGCCAGCTCCCACGGCTGCCATCCATGCATGCCATCAATGTAGCCCTTGGGTGTCAGAATGGGATCTCCGTGCTTCACACACAGTACCCATCGCTTCCTCACCACAGCCCTCTACAGTGGATCCTACTATGATTCCTGTTTTAGAGTCATTTTAATAACTCTGTTTCACATAGCCCTTTAAGCTCTTGATATTCCCTAACTTCTTTTTTTTTTATATATATAAATTTATTTATTTTAGTTGGGGGCTAATTACTTTACAATATTGTAATAGTTTTTGCCATACATTGACATGAATCAGCCATGGGTTTACATGTGTTCCCCTTCCTGGACCCCCCACCCACCTCCCTCCCCATCCCATCCCTCTGGGTCATCCCATTGCCCCGGCCCTGAGCCCTTGTCTCATGCATCGAACATGGAATGGTGTTCTGTTTCACATATGATAATATACATGTTTCAATGCTATTCTCCCAGAACGTCCCACCCTCACCTTCTCCCTCAGAGTCCATAAAATTGTTCTATGCATCTGTGTCTCTTATTCTGTCTCACATATAGGGTTATCGTTACCATCTTTCAAATTCCATATATATGCATTAGTATACTGTATTGTTGTTTTTCTTTCTGGCTTACTTCACTCTGTATAATGGGCTCCAGTTTCATCCATCTCAGTAGAACTGATTCAAATGTATTTTTTTAATGGCTGAGTAATATTCCATTGTGTATATGTACCACAGCTTCCTTATCCATTCGTCTGCTGATGGACATCTAGGTTGCTTCCATGTCCTGGCTATTGTAAACAGTGCTGCGATGAACATTGGGGTACACGCGTCTCTTTCAATTCTGGTTTCCTCGGTGTATATGCCCAGCAGTGGGATTGCTGGGTCATATGGCAGTTCTATTCCCAGTTTTTTAAGGAATCTCCACACTGTTCTCCATAGTGGCTGTACTAGTTTGCATTCCCACCAACAGTGTAAGAGGGTTCCCTTTTCTCCACACCCTCTCCAGCATTTATTGCTTGTAGACTTTTGGATAGCAGCCTAACTTCTTGTTAGAGCTCATTTCATCCTCACAGCATCAATATGAGGCAAGGACTGGTCCGATTCCCATTTGGCAGCTGGGAAAACTGAGGCACAGAGAAAAGAGTCACTCGTGGGCCTGGGATTCAGACCCAGATAATCTGGTTCCAGAGATAAAGCCCTTAGAACCATTCTACATAAGGTCCCCCCCAACCCCCAAAATAAGCCAAAGCAAGTTCAGAAAAGTTATTGACTTGTCTAAGGTCACAGAGCTAAGACGTGTTAGAGCAAACTGTGGGACTCAGGTCTATTCAGGGCCACAGTCCATGTGGTCGCAAGTTCAGTTCAGTTGCTCAGTTGTGTCTGACTCTTTGTGACCCCATGGACTGCAGCACGCCAGGCCTCCCTGTCCATCACCAACTCCCAGAGCTTGCTCAAACTCATGTCCATCGAGTCGGTGATGCCATCCAACCATCTCATCCTCTGTTGTCCCCTTCTCCTCCTGCCTTCAATCTTTCCCAGCATCAGGGTCTTTTCAAATGAGTCAGTTCTTCACATCAGGTGGCCAAAGTATTGGAGTTTCAGCATCAGTCCTTCCAATGAATATTCAGGACTGATTTCCTTTAGGATGGACTGGTTGGATCTCCTTGCAGTCCAAGGGACTCTCAAGAGTCTTCTCCAACACCTGTTCAACAGCATCAATTCTTCAGCACTCAGCTTTCTTTATAGTCCAACTCTCACATCCATACATGACTACTGGGAAAACCATAGCTTTGACTAAAAGGACCTTTGTTGGCAAAGTAATGTCTCTGCTTTTTAATACGCTGTCTAGGTTAGAGTTGGACACAACTGAGCAATTAAACCACCACCAGCGTACACATATATATATATATATATACACACACACACAAATGTAGCACTATATGTGTGTATATACATATATATTCTATATTCTATATATAGTATATTCTATAGCACTAGTAAACAAAACAAGTGAATGAGCTATATATCATTCATTGGTTTATGCATTTGGTTTTGAG
This sequence comes from Giraffa tippelskirchi, assembly GCF_054371585.1. Classification (NCBI taxonomy): domain Eukaryota; kingdom Metazoa; phylum Chordata; class Mammalia; order Artiodactyla; family Giraffidae; genus Giraffa; species Giraffa tippelskirchi. The sequence continues at coordinate 53,893,037 of NC_137281.1, read as the reverse complement.
AAAGAGAAAGTTTTAAAAACACACATGTACATATCTATGACAACTTCATTAATAGTAAATATATTTAAAACAAATCTATGTTAACAATCCATGACTGAATTGATAATAGGGGGAATATTTTGAGAAATGGGAAAATAGCATGCCATTGTCCCCACTAGACCCAATGAGGGAAACTAGCCACGGAAGTATGGTTTTAGTTCTAATTTTAGAAATCCTCAGAGGTTTCCTCTCTGATAAAAACGAGGGAGCTCAGAAAACCAGCACCGAGGACCTGCCGCCAAGATGGCGGCTAACAGGCCCGGTCGGCCCCCGGAGGCTCCTCTTCACCACCGGTCTGCCCCGGCCCTTCCGTGAGTCCGCACCTCCAGGAGGGCTTTTGGGCGCCGGTGCAGAGGCGTGGGGAGGAGCTGGGACAGGTCCTCCCACCTCTCAGCTGGCCCGGGAGCCCCACCAGCACGTGGCGGGGCCGTGTTCACCCGTGCGCGTTCACCCGCGGGGCTCATCGGGCTTGCTTGAGTTGCAAGATGCCCTAAACCCCAACATTTTCTCGTTCTCCTCTGGAGCTTTTTGGCTTGGAAAGCAGTGTGCTGGCCTGTGTGGGAACAGCCGGCCGCCCCACGGCGGGACGGTGCACAGCGGCCCAAGGGCTGCTGCTGGCCTGGAGGTCAGCAGCCACGGTCCCGGGATCTGGGAAACTCCTTTGGTGCCCGAGGAGGGGCCGCAGCAGAGTCAGAGCCAGCCTGGGCCTCGCTGGGCGTTTGCTTCCTAAGAACCTGCTGGTCTGTCACGACTGATGCGCCCACGGAAAAGAAGCCATGGATCCGGGGTGGAGAGGGCTCGGCGGCCCGGGGCAGACCGGCCACAGGGCAAGGGTGGAGGGGAGGCCGTCCAGCACCTCCTTCACCCCCGCTGCCCCGCACCCATCTGCCGGCTCGGCGGGTGTCTGCCAGTCACACGGGGCAGCTGCCCCAGACCTGCCCGCCTCAGCCCCATCTTGCCACTCCTCCCCACCTGCTCCCAGGACAGTGGTTGTGCAAAAAACCCCACACGTGAGCTGGCATCAGCGAGACGGCCAAGGAGGCTCTGGGCCTGGGACGCTGGAGCCCAGAGCTCTGCTGTCCCGTGACGCGGGTGTGGAGCCCTGGACTTGGGGGGAACGGAAAGCGGCGTGTGAGAAGAGGCCTCCACAGGAAGGGATGCCGGCTGATGGCGCTGACTGCCGTGGGCAGGGCCTACCGGGTGCCAAGAAGAGATGCTTTGTGTCTGTAACCCGAGTATCACTTTACCCGCCTGGGCAGCCCATCATCGCGTGCACACCGTGGTCTCTCTGAGGCCAGTCTTGCGGTTTTTTTGCCCCCACGTTCCAAAAGAAAATAGTAATGTGACAGCTAAAGACATGGAACATGTAGATTTTTTTTTTTTTCCCCCCTGAGGCTTTCCTGGGGAAATGGCAGGGGGGAATCCCATCAAACACCAGAGGATTCTGGGAAATTCTCTTTCACCGCTGTTGGTCCATGTTGGTCCAGCTTCCCTTTCCCCCTCCTCCATCTGCTCCGAGAATCTCCCCCAGCTGACACTCCTGTCCCCTGGCTCTGCATCCTTCTCAGGGGCCCCTCAAGAGCCCTTCAGCTCTCATGTCTCGCTCTACAAACCAGCAAGGGATGACTCTTAACAACAGAGAACTCTAGTTAGCAGATCATAAACGAGTCCTCGGAGACTTACTTCATCTCACAATATTCCCATTTTTTCTTTTTTACTTTATTAATTAAAAATATACACTCAAAAAGCAAATGATGACACCCGAGTACCCACTAAGCTAATTTAACTGATGTTACTGCTTTCTCTTCTCTTTCTTTCCTATCTGCCATGCTCCTCTCTCTCTCTCCACCACCCCCTCTCTCCCTAACACATACAGGAGGCAAAGCTCTACCTCCCATTTCCATTCTCTCCCTCTCTGGAAGCATTCCCGCACATGTCTGCTGAGTGTCATTTGGTCTGATTCCAGAATAGCACCATGGTTTTGAATGCAGATTTGGAAGCCAGACATCCTGGCTACAAGCTGCAACTCTGCACCAACTAGCTGGGTAACCTGGGGCAAATTGCTTAACTTTTCTGTGCTTCAGTCAAATAAGGGAGATGACCATAAATTAATCTTGGGTGCAGTCGTCAAATGTTAATAGATTTAAAGTGCTTGGAACAGAGACTGGAAAAAAGGTAGATGCTTAATCAAGATTAGCTATAATTATGATCCATAAACAATAAATAGAACAGCTTATTCTATTCAGAGGGGGTTCTTGTAAAATTTGCCTAAATTGTGTCACTGCATTATACCTATACACACACAAACATACATACACACTCCTTTTTCAACTTGTTCATCTCATGTACTTGCAGTGTGTTCAGAGTTTCCGTTTTCATGGAGGTAATGCTTTGATTGAAGTTGCCATGGAGTGGTGTATCATTGTTGTTTTAATTTACATTTCCTTGATTACTTGACTTCAAATTTATTTGGAAAAGTAAGAGCCAAAGCAATTTTAAAGATAAGGAAGAATGAAAGGAGACTGTCCCTATTATAATGATACTGAATCTTACATAAGTTTAAGCAACAATGTCTAGCAGAGCTTTCATAATCATGGAAATATTCTATACCTACTCTATTCAACATGGCGGCCATTGGCCGCATATGGCTACTGAGCACTGGTAATGTGGCTAATGTGACCAAGGAATTGAATTTTACTTAAATTTAAATAGTGATGGGTGATAATGACAACTCTATTGGACAGCAAAGATTTGGACCAAGCCAAAGGGATGAAGTGGCAGAAACCACTCTATTCGGTGGGCCAGTGGACCTAAGAAACAAAAGAGAGTCTAGAGATGGACACCACTGTTTGGTAAATGACCAAGAAGAAATTGTAAGTTAATGAGGCAAATGATGGGCATGTTTTGTCAAATGTTTGCATTTCCCCTTCTTTGATTTTATTTATCATTTGGCCATTCCCTCAACCCTGCAATAGGTTGTACAGTTTTTATTTATTAATATGCCAGAATTATTTGTATATTTACATATAATATAAAATAATATTTCTCCTAATATTGTGGATTATATTATCAGTTTGTTGAAATGTCTTAGATTTTAAGAATTTCATTTAAAGATGTTGCTTTGTACATCTTGTTTAAGAAATCTTTTCCTAGATCTGAAAGAGAAAAAAAAAAAATATATGTATGAATGTGTATCAGTTCAGTTCAGTTGCTCAGTCATGTCTGACACTTTGTGACCCCATGGACTGCAGCACACCAGGCCTCCCTGTCCACCACTAACTCCCAGAGTTTACTCAAACTCATGTCCATTGAGTCAGTGATGCCATCCAACCATCTCATCCTCTGTCGCCCCCTTCTCCTCCTGCCTTCAATCTTGCCCAGCATCAGGGTCTTTTCCAATGAGTCAGTTCTTTGCATCAGGTGGCCAAAGTATTGGAGTTTCAGCTTCAGCATCAGTCCTTCCAAAGAATATTCAGGGGTGTGTGTGTGTGTGTGTGTGTGTGTGTGTGTGTGTGAAACTGAACCACTGTGCTGTACACCTGAAACGAACAGGATATTGTAAATTAACTATACTTAAATTTTTAAAAATAAAAAAAAACTTTTCACTGTATATATGAATTTTCTGTATGCAGTTGCAACCTTCTGTGTGTCAATAGTTTTAACTGTGCATTTTATTTTAAAACACTGTTCTATCATGGTTCTTACTGATTGTTTACTTATCACTCTATTCCTGCTTTTATGTGCATAGCACAGAAGCCTTGAAACATTAGAGTAAGACAGACCAACTCAAGCCTCCCCCGCCAAGAAGGCATCTCTCCATAGCCAGCTCACTGAAGCATCTCTGAAAAACAACCAGAATGTGTGAAAACAGAGAGTCACAAAAAACCTTCTGAACCACTGTTTCCTAGTTAACTTACACTAACTACTGATCCCTGATTCCAGTAAGATATTTCTAACAGTAAATGCCACAGCTACATTTCATTATGGGAAAAAAAAAAAGAGGACTCTGAGCAATTCATAGTCCAACTTTGACTTCTAAAAAACAAACAACTAGGAAAAGACTATCCTCAGATTTGAGAAAACTTTGCTTTCAGGACTAGGAATACTTTCAGTCTTTTCCAAAATTTTTGGTAAAAAATTGTCGAGATAAACTTTTAGTATTTTTTTTAAAAACAAATTATTTTCCCACTCTGAGGTCATAAAGTTAGTCTCCTATTTTGTATAGGGCATGTTAAATTTTGCGTTTCAAATTAAGATATTTAATCCAACTGAAATTCATTATTGAATGGTATGTGAAAAAGAGATCGGAATTAGTCTCCTTCCCCATTTGGATGTCAATATTCCAGTGCCTTTTACTGAGTCATCCATCCTTTCCACTTGATTAAAAATGCTTCCTGAGCACTTTAGTTTTCCCAATAAATTTTGGAATAATTTTCTCAACTTTGGTGACCCCCTCTTGAGATTTTTAAATTCACGTTTTATTAAATGTATAGAATAATTTGGAGGAATTAATAGGGTTCCATGTGAATTTTAGACCTTCTTTTCAAAACCCTAAAGCCTACACAGAAAAACTACTAGGCCTAATCAATTCAGTAAAGCTAAATACAAAGTCACCACTGAAAAATCAGTTGTGTTTCTATATGCTAATTACAAACTACCTGATAAGAAAATGACAAAAACAATCTCAATTTCCAGAGCACCAGAAAGAATAAAATAATTAGGAATAAGCTTAGCTAAGGAAGTGAAGACATATACTGAAAATGACAAAATATTGAGGAAGGAAATTAAAGAAGATAGACACAAACGGGAAGACGTTCCTTGTTTACGGACTGAAAGACAATATTGTTACAATGCCCTTACCGCCCAAAGTGATCTACAGAGTTAATTCAAGCCCTATCAAAATTCCAAGGGCATTTCCTACAGAAAGAGACTAAACGATGTTTTGAGAGGAGGAACTCGGGGTTCAGTATGTATGACGACCTATCTGTGGAGAGGTGGCAGAAGTGACAGCTTCAAAGCTCTGCCTATAAACTCTAGGTTATCCTGTTCCCCAGATCTGCTAGACAGAGCCCTGCACAGTTTCCCAGTCTGGCAGGAGAGTACGTATATAAAACAGAGACAAAACGAAGAAAATCCTGTCATGAACATCAAAGGGGGAAGAGGTGACTCCCAGATGACTAAAGTCTTCCTGGAGTCGGCAGCTTTGAGCTGAGAGTTGGGAAAAGGAATCTGAGCACCTGTCCCATCGCGTCTCTTGCTTCCAGGTGCCGTGCAAATGTGCTCCAGAGCTCAGGAGCATTGCAGCCCCAAATCATCTGGTAATTGTATAAACACCAACTCCTAGCAGGCCTGCAGCCCCAAACCCAAAGACACCCAATATCCAGATGGGAGTTTTGGCAGGAATTCTCATGGCACTCTAGGGAGGCCATACAAGAGGAGTTTGGAAGCAGAAAGCACAGGTGCCTCAGGCTAAGTGAAGTAAGTCAGACAGAGAAGGACAAATACTGCATGATCTCACTTATAGGTGAAACCTAAAAATCTCAAACTCATAGGAACAGAGTAGAAATGTGGCTGCCTGGCAGGGGCTGGGAGTGGAGGGAAATGGGAATATGTCGGTCAAAGGCCATAGACGTTCAGCTATAAGGTGAATAAGTTCTGGGGATCTAATTACAGCAAGGTGGCCAGAGTTAACTATACAGTCTCACCATAACAGAAAACGACAACAAAAATGGTAATTACGTGAGGAGAGGAGACGTGAACTAACCTGATTGAGGTAAACGTTTTGAAATATATACATGCGTCAAATCATCACCTTGTACACAGTATATCCATGCAATCTTATATGTCAATTTTATCTCAATAACGCTGGGGAAAACCCATGAAGCAAACATGCTATAACACAGCAGGGAGGAGATTGAATCAAAGACCTTCTTCCAGGTGGGATGTTGACTCTGAAGGCTAAATGCTGCTTGTACCCTAAAGTAAAAGTTGTTCAGTCATTTCTGACTCTTTGTGACCCCATGGACTATACCGTCCATGGAGTTCTCCAGGCCAGAATACTGGAGTGGGTAGCCTTTCCCTTCTCCAGAGGATCTTCCCAATCCAGGGATCAAACCCAGGTCTCCAGCATTGCAGGTGGATTCTTTACCAGCTGAGCCACCAGGGAAGCCATACTGGAGTGGGTTGCCATGCCCTCCTCCAGGGGATCTTCCCAACCCAGGGATTGAACCCAGGTCTCCCACATTGCAGGCAGAGTCTTTACCGTCTGAGCTATCAGGGAAGCCCTGTACTCTAAAAAACATTGTGGAATTGTTGTTGTATTTTGCACCTGCCCATGACTTGGCACTTACTGTTCCATCTCAGGGAGCTACCAGTGGCCCTTCTTTGGGTGGTGGACCCCTATTAATTGTCCAAGAGTGTTCTCAACCCTCAACTCCTCTAAGAAGCTCTCTCTGACATCCAGAATCCGAGGGGCCTCTCCCCTGTGCTGGCCACCACTCTGGACCATCGTCCCAGTCTATCACGCACACTTCTGTGCTTGTGAGTATGTTCTCTTACAGACCATGCACTCTTTAATAGAAGGGCTGTGTCTGTCTTATCTCTCTTCTACGCTTCTGTGACATCGTGACTACTCGGTAAGCATGTGTTGATGCCCCAGTTGATGGCAAACTCTGGTTATAGTACTGCAGCTGCTTCTAACCTGTGCAGGCTCTGGTCCCCAGCTATACCTCAGGGCTCTCTGGGCCAGTGGGAAGTTGATTGCTCATAGCTGAATAATGCTCCCCTTTGCAAGATAGAAACTGTCCAGGCTCTGAGGAAGATCCCACTAGAGGTGACATCTATTCTCTTTGAACTTGACTCTAGATGAGGGGGACTAACACAGCACCTACCCTTTCGGAGGGAGCTGCAGGCCAGCCAACAGGAAACTCGAGGTGCCAGCCCTTTACAGAAGCCCCACTGGACCATGGCATTGCCCTGCTTTCACCCCATCCAAGGTCTGGGCACACACTGCTTCTTCCCGCCAGACTGCTTTCCACCTCACACGCCACTAACACACACACACACATTTTTAGCCTCTAGACTTTCTCCTTTAAATTCCCATCACTTCCTGTGGAAGTCTTCCTCACCTTTGTCCTACCCCCTCATGAAACTTTGCCCCTTTCTTTCAAAATAAAAATATAAGTGTCCCATTTTGTAATTATACGTCCATGAATGTGACTGCCTAACAGAAGTGTGTCTTGTCCTCTAGACTATAATCTCCATGAGGGCAGGGACTTTGCCACATCAGGCTACCATCGACTCATCTGTAAAACAGGACTAAGCACCTGCCTCAGAGTTTTGTTATGAGGATGACATGATTTAATGAATGTATCCTGCTCATCTCAACACAGTAACGTTCCTGTAATGAGTAGATGCTACATAAACATGCACTAAGTCAAAAAAACAGTATCACTCGTACCGTTTTAAATTTCATGATCTTAAGTTATGTGACTATAGTTGATTGTATTCATGATCAACAGATGTCCCTTCTCCCTGATCCATCATCCCCTGATCACTTTTCACCCAATAAATAGAATGAGATCAGACATGATCATGTTCCAGCTCACGCTGAGGCTATAAGAGGTTCTGGGTGTTTCCATTCACCTTTCTTGAGCTGCTGCCCCCCATGATGGGAAGAACATTCTCCAGGTGTTGCCTCTGCAGCCTGGGTCCTAAAATGGTCAAAACCAGTTGAGCCACAGCCAACACCCAGACCTGGAAACAAGAAAAACAACAAACTCATGGTTGTAACCACTCATATTTAGGGGGCTGTATGTGATATTTTTGCAGCCAAACACAAGGAAGTGACCCACACTTCACGTCATCCATCTTATACAGGTGTGCTTTGAAGGGTGTGATACTCATTTAGATGAGCAGCTCATGGTGTTGCTTGTAAAATAATCAGCCATGGGATTTAGTCGTTTATCTCTTATGTGGTTATACTACACTCTTGCCTTTGGTCAACAACGGTGGATAAATCTTGCCACCTTTCTGGAAATCTCGTGGCTTATCACCTATTGGGGATGAACACGTGTTGAGCTCAAACTAGTGAGTGTCTTGAGGGTCTTTCTAGAGGAAAATATGAGGAACTTGCCTCCGAATATGAGATGAGGCTTGCCTCTGGTGGTGTCAAAGGGAAATATTCAGGATGAGTTAAAAGTTCTACCCTCTAAAAGGCAATTATACAAAGAGAAAAAGAAAGTCTGAAGCCACCCTTTTAATGCTATAATTTTCCTAGTACTTACATGACCCATTAAAAAGAAAAATGACATTAAAATAATTTTAAAGGTTTTGGCTTAAGCCCACTGGAAGAAAGAAATCCCCTGACTAAGAATCAAGTTCTCATTACTTGGGCTCAGCCTGCATTAAGGACGGACTCCTGCCGAGATGAGATCTGGTGACTGGGCTCCAGCTGAGCAAGGCCATGCTGAAATTAATATGGCGCCAACCTGCCCATTGTGGGTCTTACATGGCTCTTGCCTTGCGTGTCTCTTAAGGGCCCTTCAGATAGAAATATGCCTAACTTCTTCCTGCAGTCAATCTCTATTTGTGGTTCGTCCCCGCCTGTTTTCCTGATGCTAGTTCTGCCCTTTTATGATGTTTTGGTCTGTTTTAAGTAAATGTGTTTACATGGTCTAGCTCAGCCATTAGCAGCTGATCAATGGATGCAGTAACTTTTGTTTTCTCCCCATATTTTAAAGTTTTTGTTTTGTATTGAGGTATAGCCGATTAATAATATTGTGATAGTTTCAGGTGAACAGCAAAGGGACTCAGCCATACACATACATGTTAGATGCAGAAACTTTCTCACCAGTCATTGCTCCTGCTCTTCCATTCCCCCCCACCCCGGTTTTGATCAAGTTTCACCACTGTTAAGGGGTAAGCATGGGGATCTTTTGGTGGGCCATAATCTGTTAAACTGATAAAAATATTTAACCCAGTAGGTGACAAGGTGTTGAGGAAGAAAACTGGTACTTGAGCTCCTGGGTTTTCATGTAATCCTGGTTTCCCTTCCATCATGTGACTGTTCTGCCTAGAAGGGGTTGTAGGATTAGGGTACCAGCAAGTTACCGGCCGCCTGTCAGGCAGCTGTCAAGTGGTAACGATTTTCAATCACTGCCAAGCAGGTTCTGGGCTTCAGCCAGTGACCTAGGAAAGAAGTCTCCGTAGCCCATTACCAAACTATCCCTCAGGGCCTTTGCTTCCCGACTAACACCCTTTCCAATAGAACTCCATTTCTGTCATTGAATCTGTCAACATGCCCACAAATCCTTGAAGGGTGAAATGAATTTGAACCACAGTGTTGGGCAAACAAGCTCAAAAGTGAGTTCTTCGGAAAGAGGAGCCAATATTCCAGACATTGATCCATTTGAAAAAATGGCTTTGATTGCCCCCTTGGAGCTTGTATGGGGGTAGGAGTGGGGGAGGAGATAAACTAAGAAGTTGTTATATAGTTTACTGCATGGCAAATCTTAACTCCCAAATTCTAATCTTTCATGTTTTCAAGTAGATGAAGCCTGCATGCTGGTGGCTGAAACTCTTATCAAGATTAAAAACTGAATCCCTCCAGAGCATCCTTCTCCCCTCTGACCAGGTTACCTGTGAGTTCCAGTGTGATTGCATTAGGAAAACACAGTTTCGTAGCATTTCAAACCCTATCTATCTATGTATTTAATATTTTTTTTAAAAAAGTTTTCCTTCTGTCAACCGTGAGCCCACAGTGAGTAGCAGAAGCTTCCTGTGGTAGGAAACAGCTTATCTCATACTTTCTATCCCATCAACATCTACACAGCTCAAACTTGGTTGGAAGCCCACTATTTTTTTTTTTTAAACTTTGATAGTGTTTGTTGTGAACCAGCCCAGGAAATAAGTATATTTTGCGTGAAGCTACACGGAGCCCATCCTGTTAACCTGAAGGAAGGGAGTGAGGTAGGGAGTGAGGGAAATCCATTCTCCTTGCCAGGAGTCAAAGATAGGGTGTCAAAGCCCCATGTCCAGTGTGAAGTTTCTGGGGCTTTATATGCACATAAAATGTACATTGTATTTATTTAGGACTACAAGATATCCATATTTTCTTATACAACACATGCCAGCCTTGTCTAGAGGTGAGAGGGAACAGGTAAGGGTTTGGCTTCAGTAAAGCAACCACATCCCAAGTCAGCATTGACAGTTCGGTGTCCAACCATGTGACTTCAGATTTTGGCTCCAATTTGAAAGCACTTTATTTTCTCCTGCTCAACAAATCTAATACATAAGGCTTGCCTTTCCTGGGTACAGAGACTGCTTCTTGTTCCTCTGCTCTGGAGGATGTGTGAAGTCTTTAGGAAGGGTACCCATCTCTGACACCCAAAGATTTATTTATTTATACACATGCATGCATGCTAAGTCACTGCAGTCGTGACTAACTCTTTGCAACCCCATGGACTGTAGTCCACCAGGCTCCTCTGTCCATGGGATTCTCCAGACAAGAATACTGGAGTGGGTTGCCATGCCCTCCTCCAGGGGATCTTTCTGATCTAGGGATTGAACCCACGTATCCCTCCAGCTCCTGCATTGGAGGCAGATCCTTTATTAAACGCATCCTATATTCTAAGTTGGACCATCCTAGACATACCCTCCAAACTCAGTGAAACCTATCCAGCAATTTCACAGAGTATACTTAGCAGACTCTTAATCTTATTAAGAGAACTACGTAAACCATCCAACAGAATCCTTTTCTTTTATTCATAGAGCCTGAAAGGAACACAAATGATTTTCCAGATATTTTTCTCTTGCCTAAATCTAGGCAGAAGAAACAAAATAATGACTCAGAAAAAGCAAATGAATGAGTTAATCAGGTTTGTCATTTAAGATGAGTGAATTTAGTGGGGTTTGAATTAGGAATATTTGACACACCAACACTGACAGCCTCTAATGTTGTGGCTAAGGAAGTGTATCTCGATGACCTCACAGTTTTTGTTTTCAACTAATTATTGCTCTTTGCATGTATAATTACAATCTGGACAATTAGGATGTAGATGCTTTCTTACTAAGTTCCTCATCTCTAGTTTCGGTACGATAAATAACCGAGGTGACAGTCTAAGCTAAAGTGATGCTTGAAAATATTACATTGCTCTAGAGCCTTGATTTTAGTTCACTTCAGGATCTGCAATCCACACCTGGGTTTGTGCAGTAACTCTGCAACCTAGACAAGTCATGTAGCCTCAACTTAGCTTCAGTCTCCATCAACGGGGAAGAAAAGTAACTTCATGGGACCATCCTGAGTTTCAGTGAGATAAGGTGGATGCAATCACTTTGTAAACTGTATACACACTAGATAGAAGTCAGTTGATGTTTTTATTATCGCAGCCAATCTTTACAATTGCTCTAGAAGGCGGAGAAGGCAGATAAGTATTTCCTTTTCATAGATGAGAAACTGGGTACTGCAAAGGTTAACACACTGTGTCTGGTAAATGTCAGAGGTCAGAACTGCACCCCAGGTCCTCAAGTTCTGAGATGACTCTTTCTTCCTGAGTGATTCTAGAGCTTTCCTGAACACTGGAATCAAGCTGGGGGAGCTTGTTAAAGACACAGATTCCCATTCTTTCCTCTCTACTTTACTCCCATCCCTGAGATACTAACTTAATGGACCTGAAATTGGTTTTAAAAATCTTCATTTCTAACAAATACTTCAGATCATTCTGATGCAGGAAGGCTATGAACCACATTTTCAAAACACTCAACTGTTACAGCGTGTTGTCTCCCAGCATTAAGTTCAAAAAGGACAATCCTTTGGAATTAAAGAAATTTCCTATTTGCTCATGTGAGGGCTTTGGATAATAATTATTAAAGATTTGTTGTTGCTCAGTCACTAACTTGTGTCTGACTCTTTGCAGCCCCTTGGACTGCAGCACACCAGGCTTCCCTGTCTTTCACCATCTCCTGGAGTTCCCTCAAACTCATGTCCATTGAGTCAGTGATGCCATCCAACCATCTCATCCTCTGTCGTCCCCTTCTCCTGCCCTCAATCTTTTCCCGTCACATCAGGGTCTTTTCTAATGGGCCATCTCTTCACATCAGGTGGCCAAAGTATTGGAGCTTCAGTTTCAACATCGGTCCTTCCAAAGAATATTCAGGGTTGATTTCCTTTAGGATGGACTAGTTTGATCTCCTCACTGTCCAAGGGACTCTCAAAAGTCTTCTCCAGCACCAGTTTGAAGTCATCAGTTCTTCAGCTCTCGGCCTTCTTTATGGTACTACTCTCACATTTGTACACGATTACTGAAAAAATCATAGCTTTGACTAATACGGACTTTTGTTGGCAAAGTGATATCTCTGCTTTTTAATACACTGCCTAAGTTTGTCATTGCTTTTCTTCCAAGGAGCAAGTATCTTTTAATTTCAGGGCTGCAGTCATGTAATCGTTACTATTACTTCCATCCTTAATAGGTAGTAGCTATGCTAAATATGCTAAATGTTTTACGTACATTATCTAAATAGAAGATGATGAAACCCTGGTGCCACTGGATTGTGCAACTCTATGCGGTAAGTACTTTTACCCTCCTTGTTTCACTGTGAAAGATCTGATCTCCAAGAGATAAGTACATCCCCAACAGCTCACTATATAATAAGCAGCAAAGAAAGGAAATGCACCTAGATTCACTTACCTTCAAATATGAGCAGTTAGCATTATTATTCTATATTAAAAAATAATTGAAGAAGGGAGAAGAGTTCTGTACAAATTGAATCTCTAATTCTGACAAAATCACAGTATGGTTGGAGATATAGAAAAAGGGTGATGGTTGACTTTAGGTGCATTCTGTAACCTGGTTTATTCCAATAGTGAACAATTTGTCATTAGAGGCCTAGCTTGGTGGAAGAAGATCTCCGTAGTGGGGTAGGGTCTCAGTTACCTATTGCTGAATAACATATTACCCACAATGCAGTAGTTTGAAATGGCAGATGTTTTCTCTCACATAGTTTCTGTGGATAAGCAATTTGAGAGCAACTTAGCTGGCTTTTTCTAGCTCAGGACCTCGTAAGAGGTTGCAGGTAAGATGTGGGCTGAGGCTGCCATCATCTGAAGCTTGGCAAGGGCTGGAGAATCTGCTTCCAAGACAGCTCACTCCCATGCCTGTTGGCAGGAGGCCTGAGTTTCTCACTGCCAGTGTCTCTACGCAGGGCTGCTTGAGTACCCTCCCAACATGGCAGCTGGCTTTCTTGAGAGCAAGTTACCCAAGAGAGGGATCAGGACAAAAGCTGCAGTGCCTTTTATGACCCAGCAGAAACCCATCATCACTTCTACTTCATCCTATTAATTAAAAGTGAATCACTTACTCTAGGACACACACAAGGGAAAGCTAGGCTCTGCTGCTTGAAAGGAGGAGTATTAAAGCATTCGTGAACACATTTTCAAAACTACCAAAGGTGGGATAGACTGAAATAAATTTATGATCTTATTCTTTTCCCTTGTGCCAAGTCAGTTGTTCTCTGCTCTTTCTAAATGTGGTGACTTCTATCTATTCATTCATCCATCTATCCATTGATATCCATTCAAACACACATAGGACTCTTCCTAAATTCCAGATTCTTAGAGAATACCAAGAGAATCATCCTCTGCCATTAGGAACCTGTCATTCATGAGAGGAAGGGTGGTTAATACAAGCACACAGTTAAAAATCATATGAGACTCTCTTTATTAAGTGCTTTACACAAGGGATAGCTTAAATGTTCAGGGATTGGAGACACTGAAATTTCTTCTAACTTGAAGAGAAGAATGATTCCTCACAATCTTACCTAAAATATGCTCCCTTGCAAATACTAAAGCTCATATGTAGAAAATCTCAATAGCTCAATAAAAACATGAGCTTGCCTACTCTTCTTTCCAATGTCTACTACTAACTGATTAAAACCTCTCTCTACCTTTGTGAACCAGAGATGTTCCCTTGGGAGGGCATCTTGACTGAGCTGTGGAACATTTTGGATCCTGAGACAAGAGAAGCCGCTGAAATAAGAAGCTCATAACTAGAGAGTGGCCTACTCTTTCCACAACTAGAGAAAGTCCAAGCACAGTAATGAAGACCCAGGGCAGCCAAAAAAGAATGAATGTTAAAAAAGGAACTAAGCACATTATCTATTCCTTGACTGGTCAAAGTTCATTTTTTGTGCCTGAATATTTATTTCAAAGTGATTATTAGTGGGGGTGGGGTGGGGAGGAAAAGCCTGTATGTTGTTTTGTAGCTACAGGGAGGAAATGGGATGACGTAGAAAGGACTTGGGTCTTATATTCCAATTCTGCCACATACTAATCCATCCAAATGTTGAAAAAAGTCTTAGTAGCCCAACTCCGTGATGGTCTAAGCTGAGTTCATTCATAGATCAGACATTTTCTCAGGTTCTGGTGATGTGAGCTCTACATCAAATGAATCTTAGTTTGGGTTGGGTGGTCTCTGGCATGTAGCAAATAATTGCCTTGAGTAAGTGGATAAATGTAGACACAGCGCTGAAGGCAAGGAACCAGATAACATGAGTGTACACAGCCCGGTGGTTAACTAGGTATGTTGTAGGGAAGGCAGGTGATGGGGTATTAGGAGCAGAGAGCATTCCAGGCAAAGAAGGGCCTATGCTCTCGCTTGGAGCATGAGGAGGTCATCTACCCATGGCCAGCTTATCTGGGGCACAGGGAGGTGGTGAAAGAGCATCAGTCCCTGCTAGAGACAAAGGCAGGGCCTACACCTGTGGGGGGGCTTAGGCCACATGCTAAGAGTTGGTTTCCCTCTGAAAGGCAGCTGGAGGTGGTAGACTGGGCACCCAGCACAGAGGGCAGAAATGAACCCCGTCGACGAGAGTAAAGTGTGTGGTCATGGAAGATACAAGCGGTCACAGCAGGGTTCCTGGCTTGTCATTCTGGGTGACATCACCAACCTCTTGTGCTTTTACCATGAGGGTGTCCAAGTGGCAGGCCTGTTACCTCCTTTTAGCATCCCTGTCTGCTACCTTTTCCACAACCACTCGGAAGAGAACATTCATGTTTTCTAGAACGACTTTGTCCTCACCTGGAGCTTCTCAACTGCTTTAGGTCTCGACTCTCATCTCTAGACTCAGCTATGCCTCTCAGGGGCTGGTGGTGTTAAAATGATGGGGTGTCTAGGGCTGAACCATAGGACTTTCTGACGGTCAAGACACTACATGCAGATATGTCCTTATTTAGAAATTCTCTGCTTGAGTGGCATCTCAGCTAAGCAACCCTATTAACCTCTGGTAATCTGACCAAAAACCCATTTATTTATACATGGGCTGATTTTTTTTTTTTTTCTGCATATGAATATATGTGTCTGCCCTGTGCACTCTCTGAGCCAAGGTTGGAAGTCAGTAAGATTTGGAGCTTGTAACATTGAATTCTTTCAAAGTGAAATAATAGTAGCAATAATAATAAAGCACTGGCCACCCCTCCCACAACAGCAGGGTTGTCTACAGGATTATGAGTGGTTACATTTTGATTTTCCAAGCTTGCTGCAAATGGGCCTGAATCGGACTCGATTTCCCATCATAATTGTTTTCTGCATGAAGAGGTCTTTTCCAGAACCGTCGGCCGCTGTTTTAATGGGAAGGCTGTCTATTTGTATGTTAATAGTTTCCTCTAGGTTATTGGACTTGTTGATGGAAAAGCCCAAATCAGATGCTTCTCTATTTTCAAGGTTTACTATTAATCTCTGATTTTTTGTGCCAACACGAAGCCATTTCAGCCTCTTCTGCTCTCAATCCTCTTAATGAAAGCATGAAGGATGACGACCAGCCTCCTGTCATGAAGCAGGGTTGTGCCAGGACACTCTCACCTTGCTGGCTCAGTGCCCAGGTGGCCCACAGGTGAGTTTCCCAGGTAACCCATCGGCTCAGCTCCCGAGAGGCTCAGACCCAGGTCTGCTGCCTTTGCTGAGTAAAGTCACCTGCCAGGTGAATGGTCATTGCAGCAAGACCATGGCCGAGATGAATCCGGGGGAGACAACCAAGATCCTGCCGCTAGAAATGGAACAGGTCAGCCTGAGTCCAGACTCTGCAGGCGAGCGGTCTTGTCATTCACAGCCAGTCCCAACCTCCCTGACCTTCAGTTACCTCCTTGCTAGAAAAAGAAGCAGGAGCCATTCTTTTCCTGTATTCCTTATCTCTTATTTAGCCTGAGGTCTGATAACACAGTGTCCAGAAGATGCCAAAAGAGGGGCAAACAGCAGCCCCCACACATACCTGCTGAAACTCAGCATCCAGTCTTCCTAATTCACACATACACTGCTTCGGCCATGAGGGTGGGGGTTTTTATCTCTTTTGATTTTTTGTGGCTTTTCCCAGTTTCCCTGGAACAAAGTTGTATACACAGTAGGTGCTTAAAAGCAATTATAGACAGAATGACCACACAAATCAGTCACCACATTTATGAAGCGTCTATTATAGCCCAGTACTTGGGCTGAACACTAGGACCACGGGGATGAAAGCGGGCTTTTCTTTTTCCTGAGAGCTCTTGACCTGTGAGGGCTGGGTAGGTGCAGGTCGGCAGCCGACAGAGACGGAAAGAAATAATTCCGATAACATGCAGTTTCTTAAAAGTATGGCCCGAGAAGCCTCTCATCAGAATTTCTTGGAGCCTGTGTTTAAAAATACAGACCCTCGGCCCCCAGTCTGGATTTATGGAATCCAAATGGCCGGTGGGGGGGCCCTGGGAATCTCATTTTCTTTTCCCCTCAGGATCTCTGAGAACTCTAATTTGCCTTCCTACTCGGCAGGCCCAGCAGACGTGCAGGCTGGGAGCTGTGTGTGAGCTCCTGCAAGGTGCTGGGGCAGCTACAGCCAGGGTCAGGGGGGTTGAGGGAAGGCGTCTGAGGGAGGTGACCATTCAATCGAGTCGCGGGGAATGAGGGAGAGATGGTGGGTGAAGATGGGCTTGCCAGAGGGAAAGGCACAACACCAGACAGTTCTGGAATGTTCCAGAAACAGTGAGCAAAGAGACCCGAAAGAGAAGGGGGTGCAGGGAGGCAGTAGAAGGAATTCAGACCTTATGGAACATATTTTGCAAACCAGTAACACAACCAGATTTTTTTTTAATTGAGAAATAATTGACACAGACTATTTTATCAGTTTCAGGTACAGGATATGATAATCAACATTTGTATACATTGCAAATAGGGCTGCTCAGGTGGCACTAGTGGTAAAGAACCTGCCTGCCAAGGCAGGAGATGTAAGAGATGTGGGTTCAGTTCCTGAGTCAGGAAGATCTCCTAGAAGAGGGCATGGAAACCCACTCCAGTATTCTTGCTTGGAGAATCTCATGGACAGAAGAGCCTGGTGGGCTACAGTCCATAGGGTCGCAAAGAGTCAGACACGACTGAAGTGACTTAGCACGCATACACTGTGAAAGAATCACTGTGATAAATCTAGTTAACGTTTGTCACCACACATAGTTACAAAAACATCTTTTTTTTTCCTTAGGATGAGAAATGTTGAGTTCTACTCTCTTAGAAACTTTTAAAATGTGCAATATGGTACTATTCAGATCTTTTTTTAATCAAGAAGAGGCATGTGGATTATTTTAAATACAGTCACAACACTGAATGGACAGAGTTGCAAAGAGATGAAGGGTTGAGTGGCATTTGGCAGATGTCTCCAAGGAGCCTGTAAGGAACTCATCACAGCACTCGTGAGCCTATGGGGTGTCGAGAGGTAAGTGGTTGTTTAAACTGAAGATGGCCTCTAAATCACCTTGAGAAAAAAAAAAAAAACAAGAGGGAAATAAGGGAGAAAAAGACTACAAGTTCATGGACAAAATTTTAAAAGCATTGCTTGCACCTTTAGATTCCTTTCTTTCCCTATTGCCTTAGAATCTCATTTCTTGTTCAGCTCTCCGCATTTCTTTCTGGGTAAACCCGGGACCCGGATCTGTCAAGCATATGTTGCAGGTAGGGTGCAGCTGCCAGGGCCAGGCTTGGGAGGGTGAGAAGGGACAGAGATCATCTTTTCTCCATTGTATATTCTTGCCTCCTTTGTTGAAGATAAGGTGTCCATAGGTGTGTGGATTTATCTCTGGGCTTTCTATTTTGTTCCATTGATCTATATTTCTGTCTTTGTGCCAGTACCATACTGTCTTGCTGACTGTGGCTTTGTAGTAGAGCCTGAAGTCAGGCAGGCTGATTCCTCCAGTTCCATTCTTCTTTCTCAAGATTGCTTTGGCTATTCGAGGTTTTTTGTATTTCCATACAAATTGTGAAATTATTTGTTCTAGTTCTCTGAAAAATACTGTTGGTAGTTTGATAGGGATTGCATTGAATCTATAGATTGCTTTGGGTAGTATACTTATTTTCCCTATATTGATTCTTCCGATCCATGAACATGGTATATTTCTCCATTTATTTGTGTCCTCTTTGATTACAAATGGTGCTGGGAAAACTGGTCAACCACTTGTAAAAGAATGAAAGTAGAACACTTTCCAACACAATATACAAAAATAAACTCAAAATGGATTAAAGATCTAAATGTAAGACCAGAAACTATAAAACTCCTACAGGAAAACATAGGCAAAACACTCTCTGACATAAACCACAGCAGGATCCTCTATGACCCACCTCCCAGAATATTGGAAACAAAAGCAAAAATAAACAAATGGGACTTAATTGAAATTAAAAGCTTTTGCACAACAAAGGAAATTATAAGCAAGGTGAAAAGACAGCCTCCAGAATGGGAGAAAATAATAGCAAATGAAGCAACGGACAAAGAATTAATCTCAAAAATATACAAGCAACTCTTGCAACTTAATTCCAGAAAAATAAATGACCCACTCAAAAAGTGGGCCAAAGAACTAAACAGACATTTCTCCAAAGAAGACATACAGATGGCTAACAACACATGAAAAGATGCTCAACATCACTCATTATCAGAGAAATGCGAATCAAAACCACAATGAGGTACCATTTCACGCCAGTCAGAATGGCTGCTATCCAAAAGTCTACAAGGGATAAATGCTGGAGAGAGTGTGGAGAAAAGGGAACCCTCTTACACTGTTGCTGGGAATGCAAACTAGTGCAACCACTATGGAGAACAGGTGGAGATTCCTCAAAAAACTGGAAGTAGAACTGTCATGTGACTCAGCAATCCCACTGCTGGGCATATACACTGAGGAAACCAGAATTGAAAGAGACACATGTACCCCAATGTTCATCACAACACTGTTTATAATAGCCAGGACATGGAAGCAGCCTAGATGCCCATCAGCAGATGAATGGATGAGGAAACTGGTACATATGCACAATGGAATATTACTCAGCCATTAAAAAGAATACATTCGCATCAGTTCTAATGAGGTGGATGAAACTGGAGCCTATTATACAGAGTGAAGTAAGACAGAAAGAAAAACACCAATACAGTGTACTAACACATATATATGGAATTTAGCAAATCAGTAAAGATAACCTTGTATGCGAGACAGCAAAAGAGACACAGATGTATAGAATAGTATCACGGACTCTATGGGAGAGGGCGAGGGCAGGATGATATGGGAGAATGGCATTGAAGCATGTAAATTATCATATGTGAAATGAATCGCCAGTCCAGGTTCGAAGCATGTTACAGGGTGCTCAGGGCTGGTGCACCAGGATGACCCGGAGGGATGGAATGGGGAGGGAGGTGAGAGGGGGGTTCTGGAAGGGGAACACATGTACACCCATGGCAGATTCATGTCAATGTATGGCAAAACCAATACAATATTGTAAAGTTAAAAAATAGATAAATAAACTTTTTTTAAAAAAAGAAGGGACAGAGAGACTGGGATTTGCCAGGCACAGCCTTGCAACTTTGCCTGTGCTGTGGAACTCCCCCAATTCTTAGATCCATCGTGTACTAATGATATAAATAGTAGGTGCGATTAATACTAGGTATCTCCCAGGACTATTTTGAGGGTTGATATAAAGAATATGAAGAGCTTGGCATACTCATCCTTGGGGAAGGATGGGTAAATAATGGGAAATGGTAGCGGTGATAAAAGTCATTCTAAAGATACCATTTCTTTACCCTGGGGGAGCTGAGCCTGAAAGCTTTCCAATCATACTTTGGCTTAGAAGCGTTTTGACTGGAAAATAACCAAATTTGGGATGGTCCCCCCAGAAACAGTGGAGGGCGGCCCCCTCTGCTCACGACTCACGGGAAAAGGCAAAGGCTCTTCTGCTGGTGATGGAGCCCAGGCCCGTGGCAGGGTGATCGGGCGGAGCAGGGGGCTTGGCTGGCTGTCCTGGGAAGTGTCAGGAGGCCCTGCTCTGAGTGGGGGAGTGCCTCACCCAACCTGAGCCTGACTCACGGCGCGGGGCGGGTGTGGCTCTGTGGCCGGGTGTTCCTGGGAAAGCCAAGCCTGTCGTGACAAAGCCCCCAGACTCAGAGCTGAGTCACCACTCCCTGCATGTCCCCGGCCCCTCTTCCCTTCCCAGCCCTGCCCCCCCCCCAGCCCTAACCATGCCTGTTTCTTGGAAGGCATGAGGCAATGGGTTGGCCTAGACACACTGGTACAATGAGAGCCGCAGAAGAGTTAAGTGATCCTTCCCAGAGTCGGGCCATTTCTTAGCTCAAAGAACCGGCACTCAAGAGTCTGCTGTACACAGACCTTGATAGGATTGGGACTCGAGATGGACAATGATCCACAGGGTGGCCAGCTTGCTTCTGTAGGCCCAGGTCTGTCTGTTTTAACCCGAACTATCTTGGGTCCTAGAAAGCCCCTCAGTTCCCAGCAAAGAGGGGACTTGGTCCCTAAAGGGAGAGGGTGCTGGGGAAGACCCCCATCTGTGCTGTAGAGTTGCTGACTGTGGGCACTTGCTGATGCCTGACATGTACACGGTTGGGTGCTTGCCGTGCGCCAGGTAATACTACGTGTCCCCTAGTTAATCCTCGCAGCAACCCCACTAGGCAGGAACTCTGATGATCCCCATTTTACTGATGAGTAGACTGAGTCACAGGAGGAGTGAGCAACCCTATGAAGACACAGGGGTAGGAGGGCCAGTGTTGTGGTGTGAATCTCAGCAGTGTGGGTCCAGACCGAGCCCAATCTGAATTTGCTGCCTAGATCAATAACACACACACACACACACACACACACACACACACACACACAAAAACAGACACACTCATGTACAGACACACTTAGACACAGACACACAGATAAATACGAAGAGATATGCACAAACACACACACACAAACACACAGACACACACACGCACACTGGGGTCCCATGCAGCACAGTATTTCAGGAAATCACATTTCAAAGAAGCCTAGTCCAGCAGTCAAGAAAAACTAAAAAGGAAGAAAACGGGATCTTTCCTTTTGTCTTCTGAAGACCAGACCAGAGGAAGATGCCTTTTCCTTCATCCCTTGCTCTTAGATTCACAGCTGCTCCAGACCCTTCACTTTCTAAGCTTGCAAAACTCTTTCCCTTCTTATTCTGTTTTTCTCTTTGCCTTTTAAAAAAATCCCCTTCTTTCCTGTCTACCCAGCCCTACCCAGGGGCACCCCGGCCCTCAGCAAGGCGGCCCTTCTCCGCTCCCTCCTGGAGCCCCCGCCAGGGCCCAGGCAGACAGAACCTCACTCAACGGTCCAGACAGGATTCCCCAACGTGCAAGGTGAGGAGTGAAGGTCGGGACCCTCATGCACTAAGCCATCTGGTTCACCTAAGCCTGGATGCAGGCCCCCGCCCCGCCAGGGCTTGACCGCCGACTCTACCCCCGGGCCCTGCCAGGACCCCTGGAGCCAGGATAATCCCCTAAGACCCCATTCCAAACCCACTTGCTCACGCCTGCTGTCTGACGGTCTGCAGAGCTCTTCAAAGGAGCACTGCACTCATCTTGTTTACTCAGAGTGGAATTCCAGCTCCTTCCTGGACCGGGGTCCTCCACCGTGAGTGTGTGTTAGAACCAACCACGTCTGGGTCTCGGCAACACGCTGTCGTCCAGGTTACCTGGTGCCAGTTCCCTCAGTCTCTGGTCCGGGCCCCTGGGTGGCTGTGCTGCATGGTGACAACTGAGGAGCCTGTGTCACTCAAGCCACGGACTAGGATCCCTGAGACCACAGACAGGGAAATAAAGCCAGTAACCCTCACATCACAACAGAGTGTAGCACCATACCTACTAGAGGAAATACATAAGACAAGGTTTGGTTCCCTTGGTGTACATGTGTTGAATGCCTCCTGGATGACAGACACCACCCTAGGTGCTGGGGTTACAAAGATTTATAAAACATCGTCTCAGCCCTCGTATAGACAAAAGCCCACATGGAGAAGTGGTCATGTGAGCAGCGGCAAGGACGGAGCATTAGAATCCAGTGTGACAGTGGTCGCTGTGGATCCCAGATCACAGGAGAGAGATGCTGGAACTCTCCTCTCTTCCCCACCTCCGCTCTGCCTTTCCCTCCCCTTCTCCCATTTTCTAACTGTTTATCTTGAGAAAACTATAAATCCAGATGCAGTGGCAAGAACTGAATCAATTGCAGTCAATTTAATTCTTCTGTTCTTCTTAACAACAAAAAAAAACTGCACACATAAAATAATAAACCACTTTATCATCAAGTAGCTCCAATTCAGTTCAGTCACTCAGTCACATCTGACTCTTTGTGACCCCATGGACTGCAGCACGCCAGGCTTCCCTGTCCATCACTAACTCCCAGAGCTTACTCAAACTCATGTCTATCAAATCGGTGACGCCATCCAACCATCTCATCCTCTGTTGTCCCCTTCTCTTCCTGCCTTCAATCTTTCTCAGCACCAGGGTCTTTTCCAATGAGTCAACTCTTCGCATGAGGTGGCCAAAGTATTGGAGTTTCAGCTTCAACATCATTCCTTTCACTGAATATTCAGGACTGATTTCCTTTAGGATGGACTGGTTGGATCTCCTTGCAGTCCAAGGGACTCTCAAGAGTCTTCTCCAACACCACAGTTCAAAGACATCAATTCTTCGGTGCTCAGCCTTCTTTATGGCCCAACTCTCACATCCATACATGTCTATTGGAAAAACCATAGCTTTGACTAGATGGACCTTTGTTGGCAAAGTAATGACTCTGTTTTTTAATATGCTGTCTAGGTTGGTCATAGCTTTTCTTCCAAGGAGCAAGCGTCTTTTAATTTCATGGCTGCAGTTACCATCTGCATTGATTTTGGAGCCCAAGAAAATAAAGTCTCTCTCTGTTTCCACTGTTTCCCTGTCTATTTGCCATGAAGTGATGGGACCAGATGCCATGATCTTCATTTTTTGAATGTTGAGTTTTAAGCCAGTTTTTTCATTCTCTTCTTTCACTTTCATCAAGATGTTCAAAGTTCCTCTTTGCTTTCTGCC
Organism: Giraffa tippelskirchi; assembly: GCF_054371585.1. Taxonomy (NCBI): domain Eukaryota; kingdom Metazoa; phylum Chordata; class Mammalia; order Artiodactyla; family Giraffidae; genus Giraffa; species Giraffa tippelskirchi. The sequence goes on along the minus strand of NC_137281.1, from coordinate 53,869,634 downwards.
ATAAGGGTAGTGTCATCTGCATATCTGAGGTTATTGATATTTCTCCCAGCAATCCTGATTCCAGGTTGTGCTTCATCCAGCCTGGCATTTCTCATGATATACTCTGCATATAAGTTAAATAAGCAGGGTAATATACAGCCTTGATGTACTCTTTTCCCAATTTGCAACCAGTCTGTTTTTTCATGTCCGGTGCTAACTGCTGCTTCTTGACCTGCATACAGATTTCTTAGGAGGCAGGTCAGATGTTCTGGTCTTCTCATCTCTTGGAGAATTTTCTACAGTTTGTTGTGATCCACACAGTCAAAGACTTTGGCGTAGTCAATAAAACAGAGGTAGATGTTTTTCTGGAATTCTCTTGCTTTTTCTGTGATCCAAAAGATGTTGGCAATTTGATCTCTGGTTCCTCTGCCTTTTCGAAATCCAGTTTGAACATCTGGAAGTTCTCGGTTCACATACTGTTGAAGACTAGCTTGGAGAATTTTGAGTATTACTTTGCTAGCGTGTGAGATGAGTGTAATTGTGCAGTACTGAACATCCTTTGGCATTACCTTTCTTTTGGACTGGAATGAAAACTGACCTTTTCCAGTCCTGTGACCACTGCTGAGTTTTCCAAATTTGCTGGCATACTGAGTGCAGTACTTTAACAGCATCATCTTTTAGGATTCGAAATAGCTCAGCTGGAATTCCATCACCTCCAAGTAGCCCCAGAACCAATGGCAACTTGGTAACTTCCCTCAGATGAATCTTTATGTTTCTCTGAGCAAAAGTGTCTATCTGCACACATATATGCATGTAAGTACATAAGTGTATGGACAGACATATATAAATATGTTATTTTAAAAACATTAAATTATCAAACTCACATTTGAAATTGTTAAATTATTAACTAGCAAAAGATAAACCTCTTATCTCTTTAAGGTAAAAAAAAACCCCTCTCAATCTTGCTTTAAACAGAGTATTTGAAATACTATGTTAAGTTATAAGAATTTGCAATGGGATTTTTTTAAATTTTAATTGGAGGCTAATTACTTTACAATATTATAGTGGTTTTTGCCATACATTGACATGATTCAGCCATGGATGCACATGTGTTCCCCATCCTGAACCCCCTCCCACTTCCCTCCCCTGCAATGGGGATTTTTAAAAAAATAATTATGTTGAGCAGCTTCCTTGGCTTTGGGAAGCAAGCAGGGAGGAATTCTGTCTTCTTTTCTGTTAGATTCCAGCTTGGCCCTGGAACAGTCTTTATTTTATGAGCATTCCAGGTCATTTCTCCACCGTCATCCTATCAGAGTCTTGCTTCCCTCAGGATTTTTGAAATAGATTTCAAGGAAGTGGAGGTCAATGCAAAGCCTTAACTCACACACTGATACATTTCACTTCTTGCTGAGGGTTCAGATTCCAAGTAACGATTCTGTCCTGCTATACTGTCAGTCCCCTTTTCTATCTGGCAGGGGAGGGGGTAGATCGAAAAAGAGGAAGCAAAACGGAAATGTGAATTGATACACAGAAAGCTACAGGGGTGTTCATAATAATCAGAGTAAGAGTGACTTCTGATAATGCACTATGACTATGGTTATTTAGTGCCCAGGGGGTGTGAAGCACCCAGGCTAGGTCTTTTAAAAATAGCTTGACAAACAGCTACAACAAAAATACAAATGAAGTGTCATCATGCTTTATTTTTCAGAAGGGAAAGTGAAAAACTCAGGGGGATAATTTAACTGCCTAAAAGTCACACTATGTAAGAGACAGGACTAGGAAGTCAAATGTGGGTCAGTACAACTCAAAATCTAACCATGTTTTCACTGGATCACAATACTGTTTTCAGTTGATTTTTTAGATAACGCATTGCTGAGGACAAAGAGAATATATGACTTTGCGATCTGAGAAAAAAAATCTAAGACCTCACATTTATGTTGAAGCCAACTGATAATGAGACTGACTTTGAGCCAGAATGGGGGCATTTTGGTAACTTTTGATCCTTATGTGGTGACTATGGATTCTTGTCCTTTTTCAGGTGGTCGAAAGCTCCCTGGATTGTGAAATAGAAATCTTAATTATAGATCCCCTTGGGCTGTGTTGAATGATAAAATGCGGGGACTTTCCTAATAGGCAAGAATCCAGCCTTCAGGAGAACTGAATTTCCAACCTCTCCATTTTACTCAAAAGAAAATTAACCTTGAAGTTTCCCCTTCCCTCGTTGCCATAGTTTTATTGAATTTGTCCAGGACCCTGCCAGGGACCCTGTCACCTGCTTTACCGCAATCATTTCTTATAACAACCATTCGAGGTATGTTCTAAGATTATCCTATTTGTAGGTGGAAAAAGCAAGGCTCAGCATGGTGAGAAAAAGACTCAAGGATCGTTGGAGTAAACAGCAGCACATGTGGGACTGGATCGGGTCAGACTGTACTAAAGGAGCTGGCTAAGAAGGTCTTGGAAGACAGTCATGGTGGAAGGTCTAATCTAACATCCACTCTTCTAGGTAAAATGCCCCAGAGCAGACCTTCTCCATCTTTACCTGGTTGGATGGCTGTTAAATGCTACCTTTCCAGCCTTCTCAAAGAAAGCAAGTGCTGGACTTCATTTTGTGTTCAACCCAAGCGTGTATGCAGTGATAGCCCTAAAGATGTAGAATTGATCCTTGCTGTTCAGATTTTGTATTTGTGAATTTGCCTTTTTGCTGAAATTTATTTGTTAACTGCAAGATCAATACTTACAGTGTTTTTGTAGTCATTCATGGACAGACAGCAGAGAAGCAAAAGATTCAAGCTGTCTGATGCAAGTGATTCCACTGAGGTCAAACAAGATGACATTCTTATTTCACCTCTCATACTGTAGACAGTGTCCTTTTCATAGTCTATTTAGTGCCATGTCTTCCACATTTTTGTGCTTTTTCTTGGTGATTTTTCTGTTTAAATGGGCCCCCAGTTACACTGCTGAAACTCTGTGCAGTGTTCCTAAGAGCAAGCATGCTGTGACATGTCTTATGGAGAAAATAGAGGCATTAGATAAACTTCATTCAGGCGTGAGATATAGCACTGTTGGGTATGAGTTCATTGTTAATGAATCAACAGTAGATACGAAATAAAGTGTCTTTGTCTTTAACCAGAAACACATCAAACAAGGCCATGTGTTGATCAGTTGATGAAAATGTTATGACCAGAGGTTGGTAGGAACCTAGCCCTCTGCTTCCCCTAGGACCAGTGGTTCAGTGTCAGTGAATTCAGTGTTTGTTCTGACCTTACAGAACATTACTATGGAGAGTAATGAGAGCAAACCGTGTATACAAACCCCACTCATTGCTTCGATATGTACACAAACAGGAAAAAGCTGAAAACAATATTCTGATACTAGTGCACTATCAAATTTCAGCCCATCCACACAGTTAAGTTATAGATAGCCATGAAAACTAAATGATCAGAAGAGCTGAAAATTACCACTGTATAGTGCAAATGGAGGGGACTGGAATATTAACTACGCAAATCCTACGGTTCAGAATTTATGTCATTGGGACCTCTCTCAACGTACATACATGAAACCTAGTTTGGAAGGAAAGCTTCATTGTGATCATCTTTGTGTAATGTGCTTATGGATGTTACAAAGTGTCTTCTTTATAATTTTTAATATTTTTAAGTTAACTGTGCTTAACTGTATACATTTTTATTTTTATAATCATAAGTGGCTCCAAATAGCTTCATCATTTGATATTAACATATTGTTTATATGTGGGTCAAAAGTTTCTTGAATACCCCACTGCCAGTTGGTGGTATTTTTTTTCTTAAAATGATTTTTAATGTTCTTATAGTATTTTTATAATCAAAAACTTGTAATGCAGTCATTTCTTACATTTCTACTTGATCCAATTATATTTTTAACATATTCAAAATTACACATTTATATTCAAAATAACATTTGAATATCCACCATGCCCTTGGAGTAGGAAATGGCAAGCCACTCTTGTATCCTTGCTGGATAATCTCATGGACAGAGGAGCCCAAGGGGCCACAAAGAGTCAGACACAACTGAGCAACTGAGCACGCATACATGCTTTATTACTTTATTATTTTTCGAGATAAATATTTCTTTTAGGCATTCAAATTAATATATGTTCAATATTGGAGCAATTGTTCTGGGTTAAAATATTCTTATTCCTTATCCTGCTCTCAGTTGAATGCTCATAATTTTCTACATGTGTGTTCCTTTCAACTTCCCTTCTATTCATGGTTTTATTTGCTTTTCATATCATTGTTAGAGACTAAAAATACAGCAATGCTAAAATAAGAATAAACCCAATTCTGTTTAATTTCTCTCCATTAAAATAATTGATTGATTTTATTAAAAGGAGAGGGCTTCCCAGGTGGCGGGCGCAGTGGTAAAGAATTTGCCTGAAATGCAGGAGAAGCAAGAGACGCAGGTTTGATCCCTGGGTCAGGAAGATCTCCTGGAGTAGGAAATGGCAACCCAATCTGGTATTCTTGCCTGGAGCATTCCAAGGACAGAGGAGCTGACAGGCTATATAGTCCAGAGGGTCGCAGAGTCAGACACGACTGAGCACGAAGACACACATACAGTATATAAATACAATGGAATACATGAACGTGAGCAAATGAGGAAAGAAAATGAGGGACAAATTAGGGATTTAGGGTTACTATACACATACTACTATACATGAAATATATATTACTACTGTATAGCACAGGAAATTATATGCAATATCATGTAATAACTTATAATGGAAAATAATCTGAAAAAGACTATATATACATATACATACATACATACATATATATACACACACACATATGTATGTATAACTGAATCACTTTGCTGTACACCTGAAACTAACACAACATTGTATTATAGTTCTATTTTAAAAATTAGCTATTGTTAGAGGAGATATATAGATACAGATGTGTTGTGTATGTATAAAGATATACGCCCTATAGACATTGTAATTTTTAAGATATTCACAAATGGATGTTGTCGGCACACTCATGTTAGCACTGATTGAAATCAGAACACCACCACCTGAGGAATGAATGTGAAATCAGACTGCCCCGTGGTGCTAGGCCTGTGGGGCAGCTCTGGCTCATCAGGGCTCAGCAAGGTCCAATTTCATCACAGGTGCGCTGCTCAGGTGCGTGCCTGGGCCTGGTGTGGGGAGCTGCATGTCTGGGCAGGTCCTGCCTCCCTAGAAAACCCCTCTGTCCCGCAGCCTGCTCCCTCCAGAGCTGCCCCTGAGTGCCCCTCCCGAAACCTCCCATTCACTTCTCCTGCCGGAGCCACAGAGCCACTGTGACGAACTCTTGTCAATTTTATTAGCTGAGTAGATGCAATCGATATTGGGAGATTCTCCCATCGTTCTTTCAGTGCCATGAATGGGGGGGGGTGTCTGTCTCCTGTTTCATCGCCTGCTCCTCCATCCCTCCCCCACCCCAAGCTGTGGGCATCTTGCCATCCATCCAGGAGACAGCTGCCCTTCCTGCAAGACCACATGGGCACCTTCGGGCTAACATGGTCTTAGCAGTCAGAGATAAACCAGGCTGAATATTTATGACCCTGCCTTTTGGGAAAGGTGTGCTAAGTTCAGGAAGTTCATGAAAAGGAGCAAAAAAAAATCAAGAAACAACTGTTTCTGGGATGTGTATGTGTGTGTGCACACACACACATGGGATAGAAAACCACGTAATTCTGTATATTCAAGTATTTTACTAGGACTTGGTAAATCCTTGTATGAATCGATAATTCATCATCCCCACCAGTATTTATTGAGAACATATCATGCACTGCGATTTAAATGCTGATGATGATTCAGCAGTGAACACGAAAAATTAACCTTGCCTCTCATGGAGTTTACCTACTAGGAAGAGGAGACTAATGATAAACAAGCAAACAGTTGAAGATTTTAAATGTTTTTAACAACTACTGGGAAGGAAAGAACTAGGACGCAGAGACTGATGGGAACAAGGACCTCTGTTTTAGGAAGGGACCTCTGAAAATGTAGCATTAGGAGGATACCCAAAGGATATAGCCACGGGAAGTCCATGAGTCACAGAAGGCTTTTCAGAAGGAGATGGGTTTGTCTCAAGCATTGCTTGAGAACTTCACCCTAGAAGCCTCTGGAAGAGCTGGGGTTTTGCAAGAGAATTAGGTTCTGAGCCATGCACTGCATGTGATGAATGGACTTCTCTGCCTCTAGGATGGTTCTGGGTATTGAACGGGCTTCTCCGCATCTGGAGATGTTCTGTGCATGCGTGCTAAGTCGTGTCCGACTCTTTGTGACCCCATGGACTGTAGCAACCCTATGGACTGTAGCCTGCCAGGCTCCTCTGTCCATGGGATTGTCCAGGCCAGAATACTGGAGTGGGTTGCCACTCCACCCTCCAGGGGATCTTCCTGACCCCGGGCTCGAACCCGTGTCTCTAATGTCTCCGGCACTGGCAGGTGGGTTCACTACACCACTAGTGCCAGCGCCACCTGGGAAGCCCCCGGAGATGTTCTAGTTAGGTATCATTTTGGGAGAGTTGAGAAAAAAGTCACTTCAATCATTTTCTGTGTTCTGTGTCCAGTTTAAGAGCTCCAGGTGAGAAAGGCTCTGAACTTCAGACATGATGACGAGAAATCCAGGTGATGGGGAGAGAGAAAGCTGACACAAATACACCGAACGTGAGTGGCTGGGCCCAGCCTGGCTTCTTCCACTGACACTGGGCACCCTGATGCCTCCTCGGGAAGGTTTTCGGGTCAAAAGGAGACGACAGACGAGAAGCTGCTCGGTTTAGAGCCTGAGAGCAGGTGGCATAAAATGAGTGTGCTTCTCTTCCTTTCTTTCGTCTTTCCTCCCATGATCCACTTAATAAAAAACCAGAATGAGGCACAGCAACCTAGCGGTGATGGGCTGCAAAAACCTTATATTCCCACAGTTTTGGTGGATTGATAACTATCTGAGATCCAAAATGGCATTTGAGAACCAGACAAGGAAATGCACACACATACATACATACATAACATCCCAGCCCTTTACGTAGCACTGCCTGACTTCCAGGAACAAACACGCCCCTTCCTCTGTTCTGACATGAGACCCACAGTCACACTGGTTCAGCTGGAGAGGGACAGAGTGGAGTTACTGTGGCCGTAGGATTTGCAGTTCAAAGCTTAGTGTCACCCTACACCTCCCGTCACCAAGGGCACTTCCCCAAGGGTCTACTGATGACCCTCACTTCACCATAAAGTGTCCCAATGTCCCCAGCTTGCAGCCATTTGGCAAACTTCTGCTATTTTCCAAGCACACCATAACACGGAGTTATGCATCCTTGTGTGAGCACAGACGACCAGAGATGTTCACACGGGTCAACTCACTTGCAGCTCCCTGCTTTGCACTTTCATCACACAGAGCCATAGCTGCCTGACTCCTTGCTTTATCTGTTCATTGACTGGACGCTGCACAGGACTGAGTCTTGTTTACCTTGCTCTGGTTTGTGCTGCTATCTAGCAATAGCTTATTGTTATTGAATAAACAAATAAAACTGAGGAAACCAACAAACTCAAATCCACATCTGCACAGCCAAATATGAATTCACAAATGCATCCCCAACCCATGGGAATTTCTGATTACACTCAGGAGTATGTTCACACTCGGACCACAAGTTTGAGTTCCACACCCATGCTTACACTTTGTAACTCTCAAGTTGTTAAGTCACTCTTCATCCTCCCTACATCTGTCTGCATGAAGATACTTCTAGATAATTCTCGGCACCTGCCTATTGTTATGTGCTGGTGTCCTGGACCAGAGCAGACAAAAGACACTGCACTTAGCACTTAGCTCCAGTATTTTGGCACCTGATGTGAAAAGCCAACTCACTGGAATAGACTCTGATGCTGGGAAAGATTGAGGGCAGGTGGAGAAGGGGGCAACAGAGGCTAAGATGGTTGGATGGCATCACCGACTCAAAGGACGTGAATTTGAGCAAACTCCAGGAGACAGTAAAGGATGGGGAACTGTAGCGTGCTGCAGTCCATGGGGTCACAAAGAGTCAACACCACTGAGCAACTGAACAACAGCAACGGCGCTTAGAGCCCTTGGCTCTTCAAAGCTCACTGCTTGCAACCAAGACCAGGAAATCAGGGAACGCAGTAAACGTGCCTAATTCTGAGGCCCCTCTCTCATGAGTCAGCCACTGGGGGAGACTTAATCTATTTAATATACTCTCTCCTCTGGGGTCTGAGAGGGTGTAGAGGCCAGAGCAAAGATGTCAAATCATGTGTGGTCTTTAAATAACCCCTGATGTTTGTCACAAGAGTTGAGCCTGGGGCCTGGACCTGTTCCAGTCAGTAATTGATAATTCCAGCTGGTAATTATGTGCTCTGGGTAGTTTCGGTTGGCATTCCACACATCCTGTCCTCAAATGGCGAGAGGTGTTGCTGGGTTTCGTGCCAGAGGTGGCTCCATTTCAAGCCCCATAAAGTTTCTAAATGCCTTTGGAATGCTGCAGGATGAAAGATGCTATCCTCGTTAAACACATGGGCTTCTCGAAAGAAAACCCATTACTCTCAGATAATGACAATTTTTCCTGGTCCTTATGTTCCTTGTTAAAGGAAAATGTCAATTAATAAAGGACACACACATAACCCTTCCCAGGAGTTAACTAATTATGTCAACCAACGACCTAGCGGGCTAAACAAGTAATCTGCTTGCAAATTATTGGATTCTCTAGAACAGAGACGTTCTAGATTGTTTTGATACTCTTTTTCTGTCTTTTGTTCATTTTCACTTTTTGGTATGCAATTAACTGCCCTTACATTGAAGTCTGTTCACTTGTTCCCACTAAGAAATGCAAGCGGGTTCCCACGTGGTGCAGCGGTAAAGAATCCGTCTGCCAATGCAGGACACACAGGAGATGCAGTTCAATCCCTGGGATGGGAAGATCCCCTGGAGTGAGAAATGGCAACTCACTCTAGTACTCTTGCCTGGAAAACTCCATGGACAGAGGAGCCTGCAGGCCATGGGGTCGCAAAGAGTCAGCTATAACTGAGCGAAGGGGCATGCGTGCATGCAAGAAGATGTAGGCTCTTTTTCTTTTGATTTGATTTGATTTTGCTTATTCCTTCCCTGATGGACATTTGGATTGTTTCTATCTTTTGGCTATTGTGAATACTGCTCTGCTGTGAACACTTATGTACAAGTTTTTTGTGTACATAAGTTTGGGTATACACAAATACACACACACACACACACACACACGTACTACACACCCACCATTAAATGTGCTGGAAGCACCATTAACTGGTGCTAGGAAGTTAATATTCTCCATTTTAAAATCAAAAGAGCATGACCCAGCTCTGCCTCACCCCTTCCTGCCTTGTCCTCTGGCATCCTGAAGCCCAGACCTCGCTCACTGAGCCCAGTGCGCAGCGGTGAGAGCAGCCCGGATGGGAGCCACCCTCGGGGCCCAAGTGTGTCTCCTGCCTGTCGATTGCCCACCGCCCAGAATGCCTCTGTCTCCAATGGGCAGGATGAGGCCCAGGGGTCATTCCCAGATGACACATATTTCTGAGAATGTGCTCTTTCTCAAAACGGCGATGCGACATGGAGGAGAGCTTCAGGACTGATCAATGGCAGCAAGGCTTCTGTCAGGATGTACAGTAATTTGACTCAGCTCAATAAATTGAGCTTCTGGGGCAGGAAAAAGCTCCCCCCCACCCCTAGGTTCTAAAAATGCCGGTAAGAAGAACCTTGAGAGCTCTGTCTCCTCCACCCTGGCCGACTTCCCTGAAAGCACCCCCATGTCATGATTGCTAATACTCGCACAGTGGGAGCCATCTCAGGTAGGAACAGATGGGGAATATTGTGAAGCTCATTGATCCGTAGGCTTCTCGGAGCCTGACGCTCCACCCAATAGGAGCTCTGAATTCTTCTGAGCATGTGCTTTCCCTCTGCCTGCTGGGGGCCCGGCTATCAATCAGGACCCTTGCTCCACCCCAGGCAGAAAGAATAACTGAGGGCGTCCCTCCAGTGGCTCTGGGTTGGCTCCAAGGACCTGTTCCCTCGGAGAAGAATCTGGGATCACAGCAGGTGGTGGGAGCTAGGCCTCCCCAAACAGGAGAGATGGGAAGGGGAGGATAAAGTCAAAGTGGGTGTGGGCACTTTGTAAGACCTCAGACACTTGACACGCACCATTTCACTTCCTCGTGGCTACCACCCCAACAGGTCAGCTGTATCAACAGCTCCATTTTTCAGAAGGAACTAAGGCTCTGAGATGTGAAGTAAAACAGTCTGAGACTTCAAAAAACAAAACAAAAATCTAAGAGTTTATGCAAAATAGCCAGAAAAACTCCACTTTGAATCAGCCTCACATATAGTTTTGTTTGGACACAAGACTCTTCAGCCAAAATGAGAAATGCTCTGAACCCTCTGAACTAATCTAGCCATCAATTCTTTCCATTTTACAGATGAGGGGCCCGAAACTTAGTGAAACAGAAAGAACCGCCCCAGTTCACACAGCCACCAAGAGGTAGGGAGATAAAAGAGAGTAGCATGCCCACAAGTAATAATTATATTTCCAGCTATTATTTACAGAAAGTATAGTATGTATCAGGCAGTGAGTTTCTCATGTACGATCTGATCTAATCCCCACAACACATGAGGTAATGACACCGCCCTTGTGGGATTAGGGTGAGTATTAACTAAAATCAGGCTCTTCTTAGTAACTCTCTGGTATGTTTCTCAATGTGTGCATATCTAAGATCAACCAGGATCATAGAACTTTCTATACACATACGCATGCATGTCAAATCTTATCTTCATGTGGTATTTAGAAATGCCATCTGGTATACACATTTAACTTGGCACGGGGTGTGTGTGTGTGTGTGTGTATAAATGCGCAATTAGTGCATGTAACAAAGCGGTGGCTTCATATTTTTCCTTAAATAAATTAAAGTTGCTTGTAAAATCTTTAATACAGATTAAATGGCTGATAATCAGCTTTTACCATGTTATTGACCCTTCCGACATTTGTCTTAGCAGTTTTCCCTATCTGAAACGGACAGTGTATACAGACTGTGGGATCCCTTTTTTGGCCTGGTCATGGGAAAATTCTACCCTGTCCAGGGCAGAGGGATGGGGCAGAGTTGGGGTACCTGCAACTCACTGCCTTGTCCCTCTCCGTGTTTCCCCTTCAAATCCCTCTGAAATGTCACTGATTAAAGATGGGCAAGACAAGTGTCCATACATGGCCACTGCCTCTTCCATAGCTCATGGCTGGCCTTCCATAGCTCAAATCTGAGACTTTAGACTCACACCTTTAGACAATTGTCACTTTGTATCTCACACACCGAGTCCCAGCTGTCAGAAACCCTTTCCTCAGGGTCTCGCGTCTGCCTGTGCTCTTGTCGTGGGACATAATTCCACATCCCTTTATACTCCCTTCTGTTCCCTGGATAACTCGGCTGTCAGATCTTTACCTGGGAGTCCCTTCCTCCAGGAAGCACTGTCTGGACTGCCCTGGCTGGGTTCAATATCCCCAAGCCCTTTCTGTTTCTCTTCTGCATATTCCAAATTGTGTAAAGCTTGTGGGTTTAAATTACCTGTTTCCCGAACCAAACTAAAAGACCCCTACAGGCAGGACTCTTGCCAGCATTGTCCCCAGTGATGGGTAAATGAAGCAGAAGTATCCAGCGTCCAACCCCAAGAAGCATCCTTTATCCTGTCCATGAGACTGCCTTCCTCCAGCAAGCCACCCCAGACATCTCAGTGCACACACTTCTGCCTTTCCCTGACTTGAGATCTGAAATCTGACTCAGGGAAGCAGTCTCTGGGTCATTTTGCAGAACCACCTCTAACTACGGCAGGGCTGCTACGGATTTTTCAAGTCTGCGTTCTGGCCCAAGTTCTAAGGATCAGAAGAGCTGAACTGGTGTATGAAATTTGTTTTTAAATTTTTCTCTAACATTTCTCTATTAGCCCAGAGCAGACAGTGTGGTGAATAGGTGCTGACCTGGGTAAAAATAATGATGAGACAACATGGTGTCTGAAAGTCCAAGAACCTAGTTATTAATCATTGACTTTCTCACATGGGAAAGGGAACCAGGCTTTAAAGGAAGAGATGCTTATATTTTGCCTTTTTTTAAACTGGCAAACAGGAAAAATTAACCCCTCACCTCTGTATATAATCAATGTGGAGGGGAATGACAGTAAAGGGTAAAAATAAGAAAATGTGACATGGGTAAGTTCTTCAAATTAATGCCCCCCCCAATATTTACTGAATTTACATTAGGAGAATATATTGTGTATGTACAATGTGTACCACCCAGTGTGTACATGTCCTTGTGGACTGCACAGTACATATAACAGGTCATTTCCATAAGAGATTATGGGCTGTTTGGAGCTGGTGGAGTAGAGAAAGCAGTCTGGGAAGGCTTCTCAGAAGAGGAAGGACAGAGTTAGTGGTGAGGACGAAGGTGGGGAGACCTAAAGCATGCAGGTGAAAAAGCTGTTCTCCACGGGAAGGTCCCCAAGTGTGGGCAGTTCTGTACGACATTAATAGTCCGTTTATCACCTGCCCAAGTCCAGTGCCCCATGGCAAGGCCACAGGGCACCCCCCCCACCAGCGCTTTGCAGAGTTTCCCGACCCCAAGAACTCACACCTGGCAGAGAAGAGTGTGGGGGCCGCCTTACAGCATCCATCTAGGTACTTGTGTTTGGCTCCCATTGAAAGGAACTGTGCCTGTGTTAATTCTGCCAAACATCGAGGGCCTCCGAGGTGGCTGATTACAAAGCCTCGGGCCGGCCTGCAACCGGACTCCAGGCCGGGCGGCTCCGGGTTCACTGCGGCATTCACTCCAGGGAGGCGTGTGCGGTCCTTCATTATCGCTGCTGTTAACATCTTGATCTGAGTTTCTTCATTTTTGAAGTGGGGACGAGGTCGCTTCGTTGTTCCAGTTTGGGTGCCGGGCTGTTGCTTATTAAATGCTAATTAGTACATGATAAGTGCAATTAGAGGGCCAGGACACAGGGCCTGGGCGCTCAGCTGGCCACGGGGGGCAGGAACCGGTCCCCAGCCCCAGGGAGAGTGAGGGTGGAGTAGAACAGGCCTCGAGGTGCGTGTGGGTCACCGGGGCCAGGGGCCAGTTGCCCAGATGGGGTACCTTTCGTCCATTTTCCATTCATTCTCTGTCTTATTCTGACTCTTCCCTGAAGGCAGTGATGGAGGTGTGCCTCTGGGGCACATCAGTTCCTGCTGGGGCATGCCGGAGCCCTGGCCAGGAAGTGCAAGGCTGCCCGCTCTGCTTGTTACACCGACAAGAAGGCCCAGGGGCCTGGCTGTAGATGTAACTTCAGCTGGAAAATGACCCCAGTTCCGAGGTCGCTGAGATGTTCTCTGTGTTTCCCTCATGAGCACAAGAAGCCTTCTATGCACAAGGCAGCTTCCACCTCCTTTTCAGATTCCACATACAAGTGAGATCTCGCAGTATTTGCCTTTCTCTGTCTGGCTTTTTTCACTTCACATAATGGCAAACCACTCCAGTATTCCTGCCTGGAGAATCTCCGTGGGCAGAGGAGCCTGGCGGGCTATGGTCCATACAGTCGCAGAGTTGGACACAGCTGAAGCAACTTAGCACGCCTGGAGCACGATGTCCTCCAGGTTCATTCACGTTGTTGCATATGACAAGGTGTCCTTCTTTTTAAGGCTGAATAATATTCCATTGTGTGTGTGTGCGCGCGTAGTATCCATTGTACAAATTTTCAGTTACAAGGTAAGTTCTAGGGCTCTAACACATAGTCTGGCGACTCTAGTTAATAACATGGCATTGTATACTTGAAAATACTTGAAATTTAAGAATAGATCTTAAATGTCTTATACACACACAGGTAGCTATGTGTAGATGTGTCTGTGTTAGTTAGCTTGGTCGTGGGGATCATTTGACAATGCATACATCTGTCAAATCCCTAAAGTGTACACCTTATATATATATACACATTTTGTCAATTAAACCTCAATAAAACTGGAGGGAAAAAGAAAACTATAAAAAGAAGAAGGCCTCCTTCTCTCCAGGCTCAAGAACCCACATGAGGCAGGAGGAGAAGGGGGAGATGAGCCTGTCCCCCTCCTTCCGGTATAGTGAGCTCGTGCCTAGAAGGACAAGCCCCTCCTGGCGGCTTCCCCTGTGGCCCTGTCCTTGGCTATCCCAGCTGCAGGGGATTCTGGTAGAGCCGGCATCTCCCGGGGTGTGGGGAGCACATGGGTGCTCTGGACGGAATCAGGATCCTCTAAGTGAAGACAAAGGAGGGGAGGGGTTTGGGGTGAGCAGCTCCCCACATCCATTGGATGGCTGAGTTTGGAGGCATGTGGCATTGGACTGGAAATCCCTTCCCTGCCACTTGCTCAATGATCAGCTTGGGCAATCTCGAACTTCCCAGGTTCCTTATTTGTGTGAAGTGAAAGTCTCTCAGTCGTGTCTGACTCTTTGCAACCCCAAGGACTATACAGTCCATGGAATTCTCCAGGCCAGAATACTGGAGTGGGTAGCCTTTCCCTTTTCCAGAGGATCTTCTCAACCCAGGGATCGAACTGGGGTCTCCAGCATTGCAGGCGGATTCTTTTCCAGCTGAACCACAAGGGAAGCCCAAGAATACCGGAGTGGGTAGCCTATCCCTTCTCCAGGGGATCTTCCTGACCCAGGAATCGAACCGGGGTCTCCTTTATCAACAGAGCTTATTTGTGTAATTGTGGGAATAATCCCCCTCGCCCTGCCCCTGAGGTGTTTGTGAGCGCGAAGTGAAGCACAGCTGAAATCGCCCAGCACAGTCCCCAGGATGGGTTCCATGAAGGAGTAAACTATTACAATTAGCAATGAGAATGACAATCTTCCTCCTTAATTCCACCGGTCCTGGCTCGGCCTCTCGACACCGCATTTGCCTTTTTCCCAGAGCCCTCCCGGACAGCCAAGAGCAGCACTTCTGTCCCGGCCGTCATCAGAGGACTTGGCCTCCCGACTCCTTCCCGAAAGCTGGCCATCCTTCATCCCCGTGGAGGCATATCCGGAAAGCATATGGACACTGCAACCACAGCTCGGTTTGACCTTTAAGCTCTAGGAACATAAAACCTCCTAGCATCTTGTTTTTCACGGTTAGAGTCCACCCAGCCGGCTGCCCCCTCCCCTGGGCTGGCCCAGGGCCAATCTGCTCTCCCAGAACTGGGAAGAACAGAAACTAATGACCCCACATTGATATGTAACTTGCCCTAATATTGACCCCGGCCCTGTGGTCAGTGATTCCCATCGCGGGTAAATGATTGGGCTGTTTTGGATTCGACCTTGTTTGACTTTTCCACTGTCTCCTGGTCGCCTGTTTTGAACAACCAGGGGCCTCAGTTCATTGTGTGATAAGATTCAGACTCCTGCTCTCCACCTCCAGAGGGTACAGCCACGTTTGCAGTGCTTCTTCTGAATCAGCCAGGAGACTGTGACTATCCTTCACTCACTACAGATGATAAAGTGGAAGTCCCGCCGCTGGAGCTGCAGTTACATTACACAATCTCAGAAAACAGGGATAACAATTATTATTAATTTATGATAGTGATAATTATGATTATGATTAATAACTGAGTGCTCATGATGGGCCTGGTGTGATAAGTGTGTGAGACTAGATGCAATCGTTCACTCCTCTGGTACTAAATTCCAAAGGTCTGCTGAGCTCTGAATTAGGCACCACCTGAGGTTCCTGTCCCGTGGAGGGGGGAGGGGCTCAGGGCATGGCTCAGTCTGGTGCCTTCAGGGCTGCAAGGGAAGCATTAAAGTTACTAGGTCTTAACTGAGTATTTACTCCGTGGTAGGTATCTAGGACACAGTATGTTTTTGGCTATCCTGATCATTATTACCTTTTCATAGATTCTCTTTGTAATCCCATTTTTTTTTTTAAGATGCGATAAGTGAAGTTCATAGTCAGTTAAGTAAACAGTTCAATGTTACACAGCTGTGAAAATCCAGATCTCTCTGAGTACAGAGCCCAGGCTAACACTAGAACTGGGCTGCTTGTCCCAGCTCTGCCTCTTGTCACCTTTGTGACCATGGATGGTTACTTAAGCTCTCTGGACTCAGTTTCCCAAACTGTAAAATGGGTTTATGGTCTTAACTGCTTCATGGGGTGGTGATAAAGAGTAAATGAGTTGGCAGGTGCAAAATGCTGGGACCTTCTTTGCCCTACCTATCAATCAATCAGTTAGGACAGACCTCAAATGGAGCTGGGGAAATGACCACTGTGTTTAGGTTCGAAGGGTGATTAAGCATGACCCAGGTGGGGACAGGAGCTGTCCCAGGGGCACTGAAGTCTGGAAAGCAGGGAGAGCTGCTGGGATTCACTAGCAGTGCGGGACAGCTGAAAGGTGACTGTGTGTCAGGAAGTGGATGCAGCAGAGGAGCAGATACAAGCAGGATTCCAGAAGCTTCTGAAGGGGAGTTGGAGCTTTTTCTAAAAGCATCGGGGAGGCAGTGAAGAGTGTGAAGCAAGGAAATGACTCTCCCCGAACAAGAAATGATTCTAGATTCCCACTCCAGGACCGCAAGTCCTGCTGTAGCCCACACTGGAGATAAGAATTGCTTCTTGTTGACCAAAGAAACATCATTCCTCCTAATCCTTCTCCAGGGCGGCCTTGGCAGGTGCACCGGGCCCACAACTCACTGTTTTCCAGTGCTCTCCCTGCTGACCTTCTGCAGGGGCAGGTCCCCAGCCCAGGTGAAGGGCAAGGAGGGGGTTCCTGGGAAGTCAGTGGTTCTCATATAACCTTAAAATCTGTGGGCAAGGGCTGCAACCTTCAAGGGCGTGGTTCATAGTCAGGGTGCCATGGCTTTTAAATACCCTGGGCTCTGAGGTCTGTCTGATGTGGATCAGGCTGCAACGTGGAGCTCCTACTTGCAAAATGTGGAAGCAGGGGTTTAAAAATCCACCCGAGATTTCTGGGAACCCACACTCATCCTCAGAGGACCATTTGCGTTTGAAGGGCTGGGTCAGCTGCTGGGTCCACAGGGAACTCGCTGTCGGTTCTGTTCTCAGGAAAGTGCCCCCGAGGTGGAGAAATGGAAACACAGGTCTCTTGGTGGCCCTGCGCCGCCCAAGGAAGACGGCTGGCCTCCACATTTTCTCAGATCAATGTGGGCAGCTACAAAGGAGCTTTTGAGGATAAACAAATACAGAATTGAGAAAATAAGGAAGGAGCTGGCATTTGAGGAATGCGAATATTTAGAAAATGCTGGGGTGTGAAGACAGAGCAGGCTGTTCTGTTATAGGTTAAGATGTCTAATGGCCTGGGACAGGGGAACTGGGAGATGAGGGGAAAAAAGGAAGGGAAAAAAATCTCGGTAGAAACAAGTTTTCATCAGCGTGGATTGTTTCCCACAGGCAAAAGTGGAGGGTGGAAAGCACAGGACTTTGAGGGAATAGCATGGAGGCTGTTCTATCACTTCATGCTGTGACCAACCTGATATTATGAAATACCACCATCCGCTGTTCTCACAGTGTCATTGTTGATTTTAATTCTTTGTATTCTTCTTATTATTTTGTGTGTGCTCAGTCATGTCTGACTCTTTGTGACCCTGTGGAATGTAGCCCACCAGGCTCCTCTGTCTATGGGCTTTCACAGGCAAGAAAACTGGAGTGGGTAGCCATTTCCTCCTCCAGGGCATCTCCCTGATCCAGGGATTGAACCTGTGTCTCCTGCGTTGACAGGCGGATTCTTTACCATTGCCCCGCCTAGGAAGCCCTTATTGTTATTACTGTTATTATTACTGTTTTTTGGCCAAGAGATCCAGGGGCGTTTGCATCTATCAGTTTCTGGAGGGGACTGGTGTGGTAGCACAGAGGAAGCTGACCGACCACACCAGAAACAGATTAATAGAGAAAGTCAGGGTCAAAATCCAGGAAGGGCCTGGATACCGTATTCTTGAAGCTTCTGCAGAGAACGGCAAAGGGCAAGGACCTAAGTGTTTACACACTCAACCTTAACTTTGTGAATACTTTGATCCTTCCTTGCACACACCCTGGACCCCCCTTTCTTGCTTCTTGCCTCCATCACATTTATTTGTTCATTCATTTTATTCTTCTGTTCATTTGCTCAATGACCACTGTACATCTGACAAGCACTGAAAGTTACCCTTTTAGCCAGGTGGTCCTCCATGAACTTCACATGTACTATCGCGTTTACTCATCACTGCGGGTCTGTGCCGTTCGTTACTGCCCCCGTTTTAAAGAGGGTGAAATCAAGCCTTAGACTGTGTATTTGCATCTAATGCCACTGTAGTAAATTACTATGAACGTAGTGGTTTAAAGCAACACAAGTGTATTATCTTACGTCCAGCATGGGTCCTCACGGGGCCTAAAATCAAGGTGTCGGCAGGGCACGCCCCTCTCTGGAGGATCTAGGCGAGAATCCACGTGCTTGATTGCTCTGGCTTCCAGAGGCCACCTGCACTTCTTGATGTTGGCTCCTTCCATCTTCAAACCCTGCCCCAGAAGGCCCAGTGTTTCTCATACAGCACTGATTTGGTACAGACTCCTTTTCTGCCTTGCCTGCAATTTTAAGGACTTTTGTGATAACACGAGGCCCACCTAGATAATCCAGAATAAACTCACTACTCTGAGGTCAGCTGGTTAGCAACCTTACTCAACTCAGACTGCAATCCAAGGCCCCTCTTGCCACTTAAGGTCACATATTCACAGGTCCTGGGGTTTAGGAGGTGGCCGTCTTTGAGGAACCCTTATTCTACCGAGGTGTAACTGACTCACGCACGGTCACGTGGTCTGTGAGTGGCAGGCGTCGTGTGTCAGCCTTGGTGATGCGGGTCAGCCTCTGGTTTTTCTCCCCCCCGCCCCCCCTACGTGCCAAGGGCCCAGCTGGGGTCTGAAATGCTCTCAGTCTCTGACCTCATGGCTCTCCTGTTTCGTGGTATCTGGAGCAGGGTCTCAGTCACTGTGGACCAGAAGAGTTTGAGGCAGTAAAGGATGGGGAGAAGCTCTGAGCTAGAGGTCGTGCAGGAAGAAGTTATCCTAAGAAGAGCCCACCGAGTGATCACCTGCGGACCGAGGAGAGGCGGGTGAGGAGGTGGGGCTGAAGGCAGACGGGGGCAGCAGCTAGAGACACAGGCAGAGCCTACTGGGCACCTACTGGGGCCAGTCCCTCTGCCCCCGCTTTGACTATGTGTTTACACATGAGAGGTTTGTGTCCCCATGTTCTTGTGTTCTCACACTTTGCACCCACACACACATGAGTGTGTTTGCACTGCCTTGGGCTGTGGGGCATTGCAGACAGACCCACACGCATCCACATATAGCCCTGGGTACATCCAGGCTGGGGCTGCCTAATCCGCCACTGGAGTGTTGTTAGCTGGGGCCTCACTCCTGGCCCTTCTGGAGGCTCAGCTACGATGCTGGTCACATGGCCACATGGTCACAGGCCAAAGAAGAACAGACGGAATTGGCCTCCAAAGCCCAACTCACACCTTTCCCAGAGCCTGCTCCCAACCAGGCACCCATCACCTAGCCACCCTTTTGGGATTAAAGGACTTGAATCTCTGCCAGGTGTTGACTGCTGGACTTCAACCTCCCTGAGCCTCAGTTTCCACATATGTAGAAATGAGGATAGGAGTAACGCGTCTAAGGAGCCACTACAGATAGGAGTTGAGATGAACATGAGTGCACGTGGTGGCTGTAAGGCACCTGTGAGCAAGCTGGATTATTACTGCAACACATGCCAGTACAGTGATGGGCTTTGTCACTTGCTTGTGATAGACTCAGCTAAGCTATAGAGATGGGACTCTAGGAATAAGAGGAATTGTTTTTAACAGATCACTCCAGAGAGCACTTATTTAAGTGAAATTCATCCCCTTGGGATACCAAACACATATTTGAGCATTATCAAAATGTTCTCATTTAATTTCCGTTTTGAACCTTGGCTAGTCATTTGGATTGCTCGGTAAAGGCAAGTCTCTGTCTCTGAAAGTAGACTTCATTTTTTTTTTAAAAGCCAAAAGACATCCACTGCCAAATCATATTAATAAGGAGGAGATAATGGTTTGGGGCCAAATGCCATTTTTTTTTTTCTTAAATGCCATGAACTGGCCAAGGGAGACATTCCCCAGAAACAGTTTTCAGCTTCTGTGCACAGGTGGTGATGACAGACGCAGGGAGAGCTTCAGCAGGGAAGGGTCCCCTCAGATGTGGCCAGGGGGTTCAGATGGTCACTCGTTACAGCAGAGGCTTTGCCACAAAGGCTCCCCCCACCACTCAAATCCCCTCCGACACAGAGCTTTCTTTACCTATATTCTGGGCCTAGGAGACGGAGCAGTTCTGGTATCTAAGGGTGAGGTTTAGGAAACTTGCCGCCCGATTTCTGATCCTGGCTCTGACAATTGCTTGCCAGGTGATCTGGGGCAAGTCTCTGAACTTCATGACTTCTTTGGATTCATTGACTCACCCAGCGATTCTCAGCCCAGGGTCACTGTGTCCCCCTAGGGGACGCCTGACCACCCCGAGGCCATTATTGGTTGTTTCAGTTGGCTGGGATGAGGGTGCTACTGTCATCTCATAGGTCAAGGCCAGGGATACTGCTAAACACCCTACAACGCACAAGACAGCTCTCCAACAAAAAATTATCTGGCCCCAAATGTCCACAGTGTTGAAGTTAGAAAATCTTGTACTGAACAGAAATAACATTAGTGGTATCAATCTGCCAAGTCTGCCATGAGGACTGAATGAGGTAACGCGTGAAAAGTGTTTACCATGTAGCTTGATGTAAATTGGGATACAGTTGGTATTAGTTACATTAATGACTGTAAGCAGTTATTTTGACTATTAATGTTCAACCTGCTGGTAGACCCACCACCCTCCTCTGTTCTTTGCATCCTCATGGCTACCCTGAACATCATCATTTTGATATGCGTTTTCACAGAGGCCTTTGGAGATAGAAAAGTGGTCATCTAGCAAGTTAGTGAAGAAATGGATCCTCTGTCCTTGAAAATTCTCACTCCCTGTCCTATCCCTAGCAAACTCTTCATCCTGGGATGAAGGCCAGACACCATTATGAATATTACTACCTCAGTTAAAACAATTGTGACCATGTATCTGGTGCTTTACCTACATTATTTCAATTTAATATTCCCTATAACTCAGAAATGGCATTACTATCACCCAGATGGCCGAGGCTCAGAAAAATAGTAAGTAGCTTGGGCAAAATTAAATGGCTAGGAGGAGGCAATAGCCAGATTTAATCCCACATCCGTTTTGACAAATATCGTACATTCTGGGATTCCTGATGTCGAGCAGGGGCTTGGGGAGGAAACTGTTGTCGTCTGGCCACAGGACCAGTGCCGTGAGCTACACACCTGCTCCTTTTCTGAAGGACTTCTGCGTGCTTCTCTCAGTTTCCATCGTTAAGGAGAGCTGACAGCTGCCTAAAGAAACTTATTTGTTTTGGGTATGAAAATGGTCATAGAGGGTTAAAACCTCTGAGTATCTGTAATCTGTCTTTCAAATGGTATTAAAAATTCATTTTCTGGAACACTGATAGACCTCCGTTTGCCCCCTCCCAAGCAACAGGATCTATGTTTTCACAATCCATAATGCAGACTCAATCTTGGAAGGGATGTTAAAATGATAAACATGCTACTTGTGATGTGTGGCTGTTTAATGATGATGCTATCGAGCAGGGAAATTAGACCCATGTCAGATGTGGTTTTGAAGGAGACATCTGCAGGAGGCAGAGACTTTCAAAGGGATTTTTCTTTCTGGCAAGAGCATGCTTCCTAGGTACCCCTCTTTCTGAAGTTTCTAAAAAACACATTGGCCTTTTCACTTCCTCTCTGACTCATGTTTCAAAAGTGTGTGGCTCTCTTCCCTTTATGATTTCTCTTGCTAAATGGAGTCATAATTGATTATTCCTTGAATTTAAGCTTTTTTGATGGCTATTGTGACCTTTTCATTGCGGTTATGATGAAAGTATCGGCAGGGAAGAGGAGAGGCTGGTTTTCTTAGCATCTGATTTCTGGACATACTCTCTGATTTTCTCATCTTCTGAAAGGCAACAGAAATGGGATGGCTTGGCATCAAGAAAAATGTGGATTGAACAAGTGTCTTAAGTTTCTCCTTGCCTTCACAACAGTGAGTTCCTGGGTCTGTGTTGGCATCGTTTTTTCCAACAGCATTTGCCTACTACGTGTCCCTGTGTCACATTTCGGTAATTCTCACAACATTTTTTTCACTGTCATTATATTTGTTATGATGATCTGTGGTCTTTTGATGCTATTAGTACAGAAAGATCATGATTTACTCACAGAAGGCTTGGATGATGGCTAGCATTTTTTAGCAATAAGGGATTTTTAAGTGTGTCCATTGTTTGTTTTAGTCATAAAGCTACTGCACACTTAATAGATTATAGTATAGTGTAATCATAACTTTTTTAAAGTTTTTAAGTGAAAATATAGTCGACTTACAATATTATATTAGTTTCAGTAGTAAAATAGTGATCTGATATTTTAATAGATGGTACTCCATACAATGTTATTACAAAATTTTGGTTATATTTCTTGTTCTATACATTTAAACATAAGTTTTATATGCAATGCAATGGGAAACTCATACTCCCATGTGAGTCAACTTGTTTGTGCTGGTCTGACAATGAACCTGTTATATCTCTGAGGTCTACCTGTAGTAAGTATTTCTTCATTGCAAAGAATAAAAAAATGTTAGGGAAAAATGATAGAAATATTTGAAACAAAATCCCCTCATCTGCACAAAGTTACTGACTCTTAACAGATTGGATTATCTCCTCCCAGGTCTTTTTCTGCTTAGATATTTATATATTTTTTAAAATCTGTTATTATATTGTATTTGTAATTTGGCTGCATGTTTTCCAAATTGAAAAAAAAATCTGACACATAACACTAAACTGGTGACTATTTGGAGCAATTGGAGCTTTCATATGCTGCTTGGAGAAAATAAAGTTAGTGCAATCCTATGGAAAACTATTTGGTGGTCTCTGCTAAAACTGAATATATATAGAGCCAAGTGAAGTTGCTCAGTCATGTGCTACTCTTTGCGATTCCATGGACTGTAGTTTACCAGGCTCCTCCGTCCATGGAATTTTCCAGGCAAGAGTACTGGAGTAGTGGAGTGGGTTGCCATTTCCTTCTCCAGGGGATCTTCCCAACCCAGGGATCGAACCCGGATCTCCCACAGTGCAGGTAGATGCTTTACCCTCTGAGGCACCAGGGAAGTCCATGACCCAATGACCCAGCATATAGAGCCAATGACCCAGCAATTCTAGTTCTAGGTACAGATCCGACAGACCTGTATGCATATGATCACCAATAGGAGCCCATACAAGAATTATGGCCACACTACGCATGGAGGATAAAACTGGAAACCACCCAAATGCTTACCCACAGTGGAGTGGATAGGTAATTGTAGTATATTAACACAATGGAAAGGAGATAAGGAAACTACAACTCTGCATAACATCTGGAATGAATCTTACAGAACATTCAAGTGGAAGAAGCCAGGGACAAACGAATACACAAGGTATGATTCCATGCACCAGGTTCAAAACCAGTCAAAAGTGATCTAAAGTGTTAGAAGGGGTTACCTTGGGAGCAAGCAATGACCGGAATGGGGGCACAGGCAGGCTTTGAGGTGCCGGGAATGTCTTTTGCATCCAGGTACCAGGCATATCATATCCCTGGTGGACATGAATTTGAGTAAATTCCACGAGACAGTGAAGGACAGAGAAACCTGGAGTGTGGCAGTCCATGGAGTTGCAAGAGTCTGACATGACTTAGCGAATGAACAACAACAAAACCGGTGGTATCTGTGTGTGCATTGAACTGTACGCTTATGATTTATGCTATTGTCTGTATGTCTGCAATACTTCAATAAAACTAAGTTTAAAAAGTTTGCCACGACATTTTTGTAAACTCCTTTCGTAAGCTCCGGTTAATAGCTGCAAAATGTTCCATTTATTTGATGGGCCATATTTATCTAGCTATTTTCCCATGAATAGATATTTTTTTCTTCCAATTTTTCCCACTCTTTTCAACAATGTTTTGATGACCATTTCCTTACATGTGCTTGGAAATGTAGATAAAGGCTTATATCCTCAAGATTGATCCCAATAAGTGAAATTAAGGGTTTGGAGGCTCTTGATACTATTCCATTGCACAGAAAGGGCCTCTTTGATAGTCATGCTTTTTGCTGGCCTATTTGTTTGCATGAAATAAGTTCATACCGTCAGGGTTCTCAGCAATTTACACTTTCAAAAGTATTGGCTGAGCATAAACATTTGATCGTACCCCCACCAACTATAGACTCTCTCAAGGAAATTTTTCGAGAAAAAAACATTCTAAGTAAGAATTCATGGTTCTCACTTTGAATTCTGTTTCCCCGGGGATGGCTTTTCCAGTGTCAGGCAAGAAAGCACCTCTTCCTCTGGACCCAACTTCCTAACTCAAGGGAAAACCAACTGCAGTCTGCTAAGTGCGAGGGTGCTGAAGAAGTATAGACTTCCATGCAGAACACAGGCAATTTCATGCAAAAAATGGATATTTTGCTCCATTTTGCTGAGCTGAAATCAAGGTGCACGCTGGAGGCCTGACAGGTCCTTAGCTGTAGCAGCACAAACGTGCTGTTACAAGACTTGAAAACTGTTTTGAAAGATTTGCTTAGTTCTCCAAAAAGAATCGTCAGTTCCCAGCTAACGTGAGGCTCGCTGCTGAGCTGGGGAAGGAACCAAAAAACAAACAATAGTATGAATCCAAATACATATCTACATTTATGTAGGCATGTGCACATACATATACATAGATAGAGTTTTCTAGGAAATAAGCAATTCTGTTTTTTACTTGAAGTCCATTTGACATAAATATTATATTAGTTTCCATGTAGTCTTCATGTTAATGCCAGGTGGCTTCCAGAGCACAGAGCCAGATTTATACAGATGCCAAACCACCCCCAAGAGTCACAAGCAATCTGACAAGTTGGGGCTTGAAACCAGAAATAGCAGAATTAATTTAAGACATTTACTCTCACATTGAGTTCACTATTAGAAGAGCTTTGCAGTCTAATGATCCAGGCTTGGGGAATGAAATCAACATTCCCGTCATTCTTCTTAAAAAAGGAAGGGAAATAGAAACAAATCTGTGGGATATTAGAGGCAACTAGTGTCCACACTCGGTTTTAGTGAGGAGATAAAGACTATTTTCTGAGCATCCCTTTGGCTTTTCAGGAGGTGACAGAGGGGATATCTCTGTCCTATAAGTTTCACTCACTAGGAAAATGTGGTTGTGTGACCCAAATCACACAGGTGTTGCCGTAGACTTTTCACCATGATCCTCATGGCAAAGGAGAGTCAGTCCATGGTTCAGAAAGCTACCAAAAAAAAAAAAAATTTGCTCATAAGTCAGTTTTTACTGTAAGACAGTAGACCAAGTCAAAAGAGCTGGTTCTAAAGACAAAGCTAATGATCTGGCTATTGCCTTGGTGATCCTGCTATATAAAGACAGAGTTCTGGGGGGTGGCGGGGGTTGTCAATCGGGGCAGAGGGAGAAAAGCAGAGAATCTTTCCCCATCTGTGAAAATTACACACCTAACAAAATTGCTCAATTGTTTTCCCTATAAGTCGGATGAAAGATATGTGCTTTATTTCATTGAAAGCAATTGATAAAAGGCAACTGTACAAAAACACATAGGTAAATATAAGTGCTTTTTTCAGCTGTAATAGCTAAAACTAGCAGGAAACATACTATATATCTATCAATAGAGGAATAAAAAAATAAGTGATGAAACCTCCACATAACAGGATTGCTGTAGCTACAAAAAAAAAAGGAGCCCCACACGTCCTGACATGAGAGAATGTCCATGATACGCTCCTGAGACAACCAAGTGCAGAACAGTAACGACAGTACGTATGCCTTAAAAGTCTCTCCTGCTAAACGGGTGGAAGCTTTCTCTTTTATTTTATACATTTCTGTGCTATCTTCATTTTTAAAAATCAAATCCAATGAAAGAAGAATATATAGCTAATTTCCTGGATTGTTGGTAAGGCTTTTTTGTTTTTGTTTTGTTTTCTTCTTTGTTTTTCAAAGTAGGTGCTTTGCTGAGAAATTTAAAGTGGAAACCGTGTCCACGAAGCTGTGGCCCTGCACCGAGCAGCTGATTCCTCTTTAAAAGGATCCTCAGTAGGTTTTCTGTGGTTCTACCAATACTTGGACCTCAGTCACAGTTGTGATTTCCTGTTTCCTAAGTTCTCTCTCCTGTTCCTGCCAGCTTTGCCCAGAAGGCAGGTGTGATTAGGCTCGAGACCGTATTGCTGGAAGCAGCAGCACCAGGCCTCCGGTTACTGCTGTCTGACTCTCAAAAATCTCAGGACTGGCCATTGCCCAGAGCTATTCCCTTATGTTTATATCTAAAATGGCGGTCTCAGAAACTCGTTCTTTGATTTCTTGGGAGAGTTGACAGCTGTTCATTTTGCCTTGAGAGCGCAGGCTCAGAAATCATGCTTCCTGGTTTCAAACTGCTTCATAGCTATGTGACTTTAGAAAAGTTGCTTGACATCTCTGCACTTCAGTATTTTCAGCTATGAAACAGGGATAAAAATTTCACTTTCCTCTCAGGGTTATTGTGGAACCGAATGAACTAACATTTGGAGAGTAGCAGAGGTGATTCCTGGTGTATGACAAGAAAGTAATGGATGCTAGCTGTAATAATTAATATTAAGCCCATTTTACAACCTTTGGTAAATCAGAGGACTCAGTTTCCTCATCTATAAAATGGAGGAAGTAACATCAATTTCTCAGGGTTTTTATGACAGTTAAATGAGATGATGTATGTAAAGTACCTGGCAGCAAATAGGAGTTTAATAACTGTCAGCCCTTTTCTGACCTTGTACTTATCGGATGACGCTCACCCATGGGCTAGGAATGATATTTGTATGAACTGCTTGTTATGCAGACAAGATGCTCATGTTGGCTAACGGTGACCTGGAGAATTATTTATGAGTCAGATGAACAGAGCAGCAAAGGAAAAGGCCCCATATTCCTACAACCAAACATTCCTGTGCCCTGAAGTATTAACAGTGGAGTAGGGCATTCAGAGTATTCTAGAAGCGCCTGGGAAACCATGAAGGAAGACTGATGCGGGAAGCCAGTCAGCAGTTCCTGGTGTGAAGAAAGCATGCCCAATGTCAGCGGAAGGAACTTTGCTAATCCCAGGCCTGCGTGTTCAGTTGCTCAGTCGTGTCTGACTCTTTGAAACCCATGTAGCCCAGCAGGGTCTTCTGTCCATGGGATTTCCCAGACAAAAATACTGGAGTGGGTTGCCATTTCCTCCTTCAGGGGATCTTCCCGGCCCGAGGATTGAATCCACGTCACCTGTGTCTCCTGCATTGCAGGTGGATTCTGCACCCACTGAATAGGTAGACCTGGTTTCTTGGTGGGCTACAGTTCAAAGGGTTGCAAAGAGTCGGACACAGCTGACTGACTGCATGCACACCAAAAAGCTAGGCAAGTTTATTGTAATGAGCAAGGGTCCTTCACCCCTAGGAATGGCCTTACTGGGAAACAAGTTCATTAGGAAAAATCAAAAGTCCACAACTCTGTGAAAACTAGAGCTTTTAGCACAGACCTCTCTGTGTGCCCTGTCTTAAAGAAGGAAATACATAACACAATATGTGTGGAAGGATAACATTTCATCCAGTTCCTAAGTGAAAATGCAACCTGAAGCAACTGCGTCCCATTTAAACCATGTTTGCATTGAATGAAGTAAGTGATAATTGTGATATGATATTTATAAAATTCTTGATTTCACTGTTCTCTTATGTTTAGCTTTTTTCCCTCTTCCACCCTTCTGGAATTTTTTGATCTATCCCATAAAACCGAATTTCAGGGACACTACACTTATCCATGCCGCCCTGTATTTTTTCTTACTGCAAAGACAAATAATAGCATAGTGGTTGAGAGTGTAGGGCTGGAGCTGTACCTCCTGGATTCCATTCCCGGCTCTATCATGTACTAGCTGTGTGACCCTGAACAGGTTACCTACCCTCTCTGTGCTTTAGTGTTCTTTTCCGTAAAATGGAGCCAATAATAGTAGTGCTTCCTTCCTGGGCTTGCGAGGATCAAATAGGAGAATGTCTGAAATGTGCTTAGCAGGATACTTGAGACACTGCAAATGCTCAACATATGATTATTACTTTATCACTGAAATGTTACCATTATTATATAACCCTAACAATCCTCTTGTAAGTAAGTGGGGGTGGGTATCTTACCTAAAATATCAGCTCTGCAATGAATTTGAGTATTCCTTTGCTGTCTGGTCTTAGTGAGATTGTTACTCTTTTCCACCTGTAAAATGGAGATAATAGTACCCTGCAAGAGTTTCCAGAGGATTGGATGAGGTAATGTCTGTGGAATCTCCAGTCTGGGGTAAGTCCTCAGCAAAGGGTCGTGTCATTATTCCATCTTTCTAAAATACTCATCATTTTTCTCCTAGGTAATAACATCCAATTTAGAAGTGCTTTTACTTTAGTTTGCTTTTTATTTACTTTCACAACTAGTGAATTCAAAAAAACTTGATTACTTCAATACTGTGAAAAGCATACTGGGTGAGCAAGATAAATTCTCAAGCAAATGTACGTTTTGATGCCTTAATTTGTCAGGCATGTCTATAGGTAGTTGCAGTTTTTATTAATTAAAAAATCTGTTTATCTCATTTTACTTATGAACTCAAATTCATCCCTAGTATAACTACTTGAAAGAAAGAAAAGGAACACACACAGCAAACACACCAGCAAACTTTTAGTATATATCTATTTTTCACTGCCAAAGTCTCAACAACTGAATTGTGCTTTATATGTATTTGTTGTTGTTTAGTCATTAAGTCAGGTCTGACTGTGACCCTATGGACTATAGCCCTCCAGCCTCCTCTGTCCATGAAATTTTCCAGGCAAGAATACTGGAGTGGGTAGCCATGCCCTCTTCCAGGGGATCTTCCTGACCCAGGTATTGAACCCGAGTCTCCTGCATTGGCAGGTGAATTCTTTACCACTGAGCCACCAGGGAAGCCCTTTATATGTATAGGTGCTGAATAAAAGTTTGTTGAATAAATAAAATGACCTGTGAACATCAGTTATATTATGTCAAACTTCTGTCTTCCCATTTTTCTAACCCTTATAGTTCCATGCCATCGAGGAATTGTATATTTCCTGCTAATATCTAAGGGAGTGATGCGGGCATAGCAGACAACTGTGTTTTATCTTTGCCAAGAGCCTGGTGCTGCCAGTGCAGAATCAAGAGTCGTGGCTCTGCCACGTGACTTTGGGCAAGTCACTTTCCATCTCTGAACTATGTCTCCTTATCTGAAACACGAGTGTCTGGATTAAATGACCTCTTTGTACCTCCTCCTTTATCCTGCTGCTGGAGAGCAGGTAGCATGACATGATGGGGACTCAGAGTCAGCCTTCACTTTGGGATTTGGGGTGCCGGGGACAGGTCAGGCAGACCTCTGTGTGTGAATGACCAGTGCTGCAAATGAGGACAAGCTTCCCAACCTCAGGTCTCAGTTATCCTCATCTGCAGAACAGGAATAATCAGACTGTCTTCAAAGAGTTGTTATAAGGCTGAAATGAGATACTGCACCTCAGGAACTGAGCACAGGACCTGGTCTAAACTGAGCGATGGGTCAATGGCGCCCATCATTTCGTAGTTCTCTGCTTCTTTCTTGGCCAGAAGCCTCTGTATTGAAGGTAACAGTCACAGTTCTTTTCTCTAATCATCTCCCGGGCTAATTAAGAGCAACCTCTAGGAGGAACAATGCTGATTAAGCCAATAATATGAATTCGGTGTTTTTGGAACATGCAGGCAGGTCACTCACTGCTCGCTGGCCCTCCTCCACAGGCTGCAGAGATATGGCATCTGATACCAGCCTCAAGATCTGTTCCTTCCTCTCTCAAGGCTGGTTTTATTGATCTCCTGACTCTGATGGGGGCAGGGGAGGAAGGAGAAACGGGGAAATGCTAGCAGAGACGAGGTTGGGTCCACTGGAGTTCGTCTTCACCCACTGAAGGAGAAGCCCAGAAAGGTAGAATCCGGGATTCACTGGGGTTCTTGGCGTGTTGTTCCCTCTTTTTCCATCAGACCCCAGCAGGTAGCCATTTTTAATTCTTCATTAATCTTACTTGATTAATGACCAGAGGTCATGTCTGTTTGCAGGGCAAAGATTAGAGAAGTGGCCTGATAAGTGGCTGATACCACTAGTAATAAATGAGTATGAGCGGCAGGCCTGGCATAATTAAAAATGTATAAACTCACAGTGTATTCCCCCTTAAAAATTTACAGTCATCCTTTGGAATCATCCTGGAACCAGCATTCAATTTGTTTGAGTCATCTTTGCTGTGATAAGAAGAGGGGAGGAAACGGATGATCCAGTAGAAGATACCTTCTTCTGTGCAAAACCAAGCCCAGGTCGGGGAGGGCGGCGCGATGCTTGTCCCCGGCGTGTGCTGTGCACCGAGAGGAGGAAGAACCTACCTCTGCAGCTAGCAAGCGGTGAGTCAGGGTCCTGAGAACTCGAACATCACGAGCCTAGTGCAGGAAGCGGGCAAAACCCACAAAGCACATCGAGGTCAACAGGCAGTTATCAGCGCCCAGACTGTCGTTGGCACTGTGGAACCAGGATTTACTCCAGTGTTGACAGAACTCAGCCCAGTTTGGGACTTCTGGTCCATTTGCCTACAGATGGCTCCACTGTGTGCTCTTTGGGGGTCTGGGACATGCCATACGAGGAGATGTGCTGGGCGTGGCCGCCTCTCCCCCAACCCGAGGGACAGTCACGATTCCAGCATCGGGGAAGCTTCTATTTCCAGGGGCAGGCAGGGGTGTGGGAAGGAAGGAGAACAAAGCACGCGCCAGGCTCTGTCTTAGCTCCTCTGAAGGCACCATTGTACTTGATCTTTGCAGCAGGGCTGGGAATGGGAATGTTTCCCGCTTTACAGATGAGGAGACTGAGGCCTCACGGAGTGACTGATTCAGGTCTTGCTCCGATGCTCCTAAGGGGAGGAGCCCTGCCCCGCCTCAGCTCAGTCTCTAACTCTGCTGCCTCACAGCTGTCACATGGGGGCAGGCCGGCTGGAGATGCTACTAGGTTTGCATCTGAGCGGGCTCCCCTAGTGGCTCAGTTGGTAAAGAATCTGCCTGCAATGCAGGAGAGACCCGGGTTCGATCCCTGGGTCAGGGAAGATCCCCTGGAGAAGGGAACGGCTACCCACTCAATCAGGACAACTCCAGGCGTTCACTCTGAAGGGAGGTCTTCCTTCCTGCAGAGTTTCCAGAGCTGAGGACAACCTTGGAACAACAGTGGCTCTGGCCCCACAAGGACGGTCTAGGTCTTCCCTTTCCAAGAAGTTACCATGGAAAGAGTGCGAAAGGGGCTTCTTCCTGGTGGTAAGGGCCACCGGCACCGAAATGGTTACCAACCATTTTGTTCAACCAGACTATTTACAAGTAGTAACGGGGTATCTGTTTCCTGTCATCTCCATCATATATCTTAAGGCAGAGAGATTGGAAGCCCATTACAGTCTGATATCTAATCAATACGCCCCGTATTCCTACAGCAGGAAGTAAAAGAATAGGCCCTTGGGAACCAGAGTTCAAATTACTCTCCTGTCGATTCCAGATAGCCGCTAATGATAGGCTGCGCCCGGGGTGGGGAGGGGCCGGGGGAGGGGCAGGAAGGGACTTGAGCTTAATGGGATAGTTAATTCAAGGATCGCACATGTATTCACATTTGCCTCATTTTAAAACTACACGCCGTCCCCAAGAAGGAAAGAGGGGCATTTAGTGTCACGTGTTCTCCTCTGGGCTTCAGAAGCATTTGCTTTCTTTGGAGGGGCGCTAAAATAGATTTTGGACATACACATGGATTACCTATCAGTAACCTGTGCTTGGATATCAAATTTTATATGTGGACATTTTCCTGTTGCACTAAAAGAAGGTTAAAGGGACTTAAACATATTCATTTGTTTATTCAATGATTATCTAGAGAAGGTCTGTGTACCCGGGGTCAGACAGTGGAATGCACCTTCACGCAAGTCTTAGGCGGCCCAGACCTCATGGAACGCACTCGTTAGCGGGGAAGATGTAATTGCGTGGTAGATGTTTAAGTCAGGTTCGGGTGAGTGAAAAGGGAATTGTGTTGGAGTCACTGAGTTTTCAGTTTGCTTTTTAACCCTTCCACCAACTAGCTTTGTGACCCTTCGACAGTTGCATAAACACTTTGGGCTTCAGATCCTCCACTGATAAGATGGAACTAGTCACACTCATCTGTTCGGTCGATGGGAGGATGAGATAAAGAAAGAAACGTGCATGTGTTCATCTCGGCACACAGCCTGTATCGGCACACAGTTCCTCGAGAAAAAGCCTGTTGCCTCTTGTTTTCACGCAGCTGGAGAGCACCTCCGTCCTGGGCGGGCCTGTGTGAGAGCCCAGAAAGGAGGCTGGTTACGAAGCTCTGTCTCCTTCCTACCAGCCAGTTCTCCACCCAGGTCTGTGCAGCCGGGGCTGGCACTCTGCACCCCTTTGGCCTGAAGCTTTAGGATTTGCCGAGAGGGCGACGCTGGAGGCAGCCCGCAGGGTGATGGAAGGAGAAGGAATCTGCTGTCTTCTTGACTTGCTGACCTCTGCCTCCCTTCACCTTGGCAATGGTCTTCCCTCCCTACAGCCCCCGTTGGTTGACTCTGATCCCCAGCATCTTGAAAACTCCCAGAAGTGGGCTCACTGCGTGATCTTAGACGTGAGCACCAACAGGCAACACCGCTTGCCCAGACATTGGAGCCCCGGAGCCAGAGCTGGGAGTCAACTGCCCCTGGGAGGTCTGGGTCCCTGGTCCACCAGGCCCCTTGTCTTCTGAGCTTCTGGATGCTGATACCTACCCTTCGTTCCCCAGCCCTGGGTATGGCAGCCACTTCCCACTGGGATTATTGCTGTGTGACCTCAGTGTTTCCATTTTTGCCTTTTAAGTCTTCCAGTGCCTGTGTAACCAAGGTGTTTTATCGAATGTTGCAGCTGAAACAATGTGGTTTGTGTTTTCCTGACTCAACCCTGGCTGATACGAGGGCCAATGCTGGTCATGGCTGTTGAAAGGAGCTTATGGTTTCTCTTATTCAATCCCAGAGCATCCTGCTTCTCTTTCCAGAGAACTCAACACAAAAGAAACAA
Source organism: Giraffa tippelskirchi (assembly GCF_054371585.1). Classification (NCBI taxonomy): domain Eukaryota; kingdom Metazoa; phylum Chordata; class Mammalia; order Artiodactyla; family Giraffidae; genus Giraffa; species Giraffa tippelskirchi. The sequence continues at coordinate 53,836,388 of NC_137281.1, read as the reverse complement.
CAACAACAACAACACACACACACACACACACACACACACACACCAGCAAGATGAGTTTCAGGCCCCCAATTTTCTACCTGTAGACTCTCAGAGAAAGTGAAAGCGAAAGTCGCTCAGTCGTGTCTGACTCTTTGTGACCCCATGGTCTATACAGTCCATGGAATTCTCCGGGCCAGAATACTGGAGTGGGTAGCCTTTCTCTTCTCCAGGGGATCTTCCCAACCCAGGAATCAAACTAGGGTCTCCTGCATTGCAGCAGATTCTTTACCAACTAAGCTATCAGGGAAGCCCATAGACTCTCAAACTGAGGTTCAAACTAAAGCCAGACTGTTGATAAAAATTGCCTCTGTTCTGCTGTTTTCCTAGTCCTTTCAACAAAACTTGTTGGTTGTCTATTTTATATATAGTAGTGTGTTTATGTTAATCTCAAACTGCTAATTTACCCCTTCCCCACCTTCCTCTTCGGTAACCTAAGTTTGTTTTCTATGTCTGTGGGTATAGTTCTGTTTTGTAAATAAGCTCATTTGTATCTTTTTTTTTTTTTTTTTTAGATTCCACATATAAAAGATACCATATTCTATTATCTTTCTCTGTCTGGCTTACTTCACTCAGGACAATATTCTCTGTGTCCATCCACCCATCCACGTTGCTGCACATGGCATTATTTCATTCTTTTAAAATGGAACAGACTACCTCAATATGTACAATGGAACTTGGTGCATAACATCTATTAAAACATGGAACTTCATTTAGCCTTATTAGAACCTCAAGGTGTTAGATATTGCATTTCTTTAATTCCTTTGATTTAGCCAAGATAGGATTTAAACTGAGAGCTTGTGTTCTGTGGTCAATGCTTCCTCCACCATAACACACGTGACTACCAGTGTCACTTGAATGGAATAATCTCTCATTGGAGAGGCAGAATGTTTATTTCTATATCCTTTCTGAGCCCAACAGTCACACTCAGCACCTTCCCAGGCCATTTGCAATGCCTTAACCTCCTTCCTGGACTTCCTAGGTGGCTCAGCAATAAAGAATCTGCCTGCCAATGCAGGAGACGTGGGTTTGATCTCTGGGTCAGGAAGATTCCCTGGAGAAGGAAATGGCTACCTACTCCAGTATTCTTGCTCTGGGAAATCCCATGGACAGAAGAGCTACTAGCAGGCTACAGTCCATAGGGGTTGCAAAAGAGTCGGACACAACTGAGAACACACACACACACACACACACACACACACACACACACACAACCTCCCTCCTGGCTTACTTCTGTTGTGCATTTCCCCTACAATGCCTTTTCCTTCCCCTGCACTTAGCCATCGTCACCCATCCATTAAGAATCAAAGGTCAACCTTTAACTGGAATCTTGCAGGCTTTTGATTTTGAGTCAAGATCAATGACACACTGTCTTGTTGTAGTCTCAAACTATCCCAGGCTTATAGATATGTCTTCCCTACCCTCTTGGATCCCAGTTCCATTAAGGAAAGTGTCTATGCCTGGCATTTTCTTTTGTCCTCAAAGAGGTGAGCACAACACTTCTATCTGTTGAGTGTTTCTTTGATCTCATGTACATGAAAATCTTTTATAAGTCAGAACTAGAAAATATAAACTGAAAAAGGCATCTGTAGGAGAATTACCTTTTAGTTTAACTCTGAGAGCTCCAAATCCCCCTCTTTGTTTTGGTTTCCAGTAAGCTCACAGATAAGTTTTGTGTTCCATTTCCAAAGCTACCCTGAGTCTAGGTTTTCCGCTAAAATTTCATTGCTTCCTTTCCATGCTGCTCCCACCGTTCTCAACTCAACCCAGGTATTTGCCACTCATTTCGTTTCCTTTCCTTTATTTTGAACTTGTATCTCCATCTTGATGATTTTATTATTTTATTGTATCTGTGATCACTATACGTCCGAATTATATTTTGGAAACAAGTGAAGTGTAAGGGGAAACTGCCAAGTCCAAGACTGTGCGCATAAAAAGATAATCGACATAGGCATATAAATTCATGTACATAAAATTTTTTGGTAGATGAGAGCTTTCTATTCTAGAATTGCCTTCTCAGCATATAATTATATTTAAAATAATTTTTAAATAAAGTTTATTTTTCTAACATAAAATCAATTTCTAAATTTCCATTATAAAATGTTGTTGTTGTTGTTTAGTCGCTAAGTCATGTCCAGTTGGAATGTAGCACACCAGGCTCCTCTGTCCATAGGATTTCCCAGGCAAGAATACTGGAGTGGGTTACTGTTTCATTCTCCAGAGCATCTTTGCAACCCAGGGACTGAACCTGCGTCTCCTGCATCGGCAGGCAGATTCTTTACCACTGAGCCATCAATGTTAGGAAAACACAAAAGTTAAAAAAAAATAAAGAAGGCCAAAAATATACTGTGTAGTCCTAGCATCTAAAGCCAACCACAATTATGACCCATGATATCATTTCATACTATGATTTAGTATAGCTGGCATAATAGCAATAATGCATATATGCACATATATTCTGATTTTCACTGTTAAAACATATATCCCTATACTGTAAAATGTCTATAATTTATAATTAAATTGTTAGTTGCCAGAAAGACACTGGAATAAAAATAAATCCATATTTCTATTTTATGAGACAGAAGCCAGAATTCAGAAAAGCCAAGGCAACAAAGATTTGTGGGACAAAGTACGATGGCAGAGAGGTGCAAGAGAAAGAGCTTGGGGGATCTGCATGGGGATGCCCTTTATTCTTTGGCTGAGTATTAATTGGCTCATGAGTGAGAGATCATTACCTGTGAGAGTAGTAGACAGAAAATTTACTAGAGCTTGGGCAGAATGAAAATAGTTGCCTTCCTTCTAGCCATAGAGAAAAAACTTAACTAAACACAGGGCTTTATGTGGAATCTTTGGAAGGCTATTTCCTCAAGTTGGGCTAAATACAATTCTGATCAGCATAACAAATCTTAAAAGCAAGCCTCAAAAGGATCCAACTAATTCTAAATAACTGGGAGTCACAAATACAGCAAATTCTGCAATCAACAATATACTCAAAATGTCCTACATTAATTCAAACATTTTCAGACATACAAAAAAGCAGGAAAATATGACCAAATACCAGGAGAAAAATCAATCAGTAGAATCAGAACCAGAAATAACAGTCATTATAAGATAGTTATAAACATACCCCATATGTTTAAGCAGGTAAAGGAAAATATGAGCATGATGGATAGAGAAATGAAATATATTTTTACAAGACCCAAGTGGAACACATAGACATGAAATATACAATATTTGAAATGAAAAATACATCAAATGAGATTAACAGATTAGACACTGCAGAATCAAAAATTAACCACCTTGCAGATACAGCAACAGAAAGTAAGCAAAATGAAAGTAGGTGAGAAAAAATACTGCAAAATGAGCAGGATCAGTAACCCCTGGTAAAATGTAAAGCATTCAAACATATAAATAACTGGATTCCAAGAAGGAGGTAGAGGAGACAGAAAAATGTTTCATAAAATAATGTTCAAAAATTTTACAAACTTGATGAAAACTATAAGTTCATATATCTAAGAAGTTCAAAAAACCACAGCAGAATAAACCTAAAGAAAACCACACAGAATTTCATCAAAGTCAAATTGCTGAAACACAGAAATAAAAAGAAAATTTTAAAAGCATCCAGAGAAATACTACAAATTATGTCCAGAAGAACAAAGATTAAAATGACAGAAGACTCCTTGTTGAAAATTACATAAAATAAAATGGTAAGAGGTAATTTGGATTTAAATAAATTAATGAAGAGTGTTGGAAATAGTAAACATTAGTTTTACCTCTCATAAAAACTCTTTCAAAAGTAATTTACTACCTAAAGCAAAACAATTTATTGTGGGATTTAGCAGCTCTGTAAAAGTAAATGGTGATAATGGTGACTTCCTTCATGGCAAATAGATGGGGAAACAATAGAAACAGTGACAGATTATTTTTGAGATCCAAAATCACTACAGATGGTGACTGCAGCCATGAAATTAAAAGACGATTGCTCCTTGGAAGAAAAGCTATGACCAACCTAGACAGTATATTAAAAAGCAGAGGCATTGCTTTGCCAACAAAGATCCGTATATTCAAAACTATTGTTTTCCCAGTAGTCGTGTATGGATATGAGAGCTGGACCATAAAGAAGACTGAGTGCTGAATAATTGATGCTTTTGAACTGTAGTGTTGGAGAAGACTCTTGAGAGTCCCTTGGACTGCAAGGAGATCAAACCAGTCAATTCTAAAGGAAATCAGTCCTGAATATTCATTGGAAAGACTGATGCTGAAGCCCCAATACTTTGGCCACCTGATGCGAAGAGCCGACTCATTAGAAAAGACCCTGATGCTGGGGAAGATTGAAAGCAGGAAGAGATGGGGATGACAGAGGATGAGATGGGTGGATGGCATCACCAACTCAATGGAAATGAGTTTGAGCAAGCTCCAGGAGATAGTGAAGGACAGGAAGCCTGGCGTACTATAATCCATGGGGTTGCAAAGAGTTGGACATGACTGAGTGACTGAAAACGACAATATAAAAGTAAAATATATGACACAAATACCATAAAAATTAGGAAAAGAGAAGTAGATGTATACTATTCTGAGGGTCTTCTGCTATACCTAAAGTGGTATAATATTTGAAGGTAGGCTGCAAACATTTATATAGATACATAGATAGATAGAAAGATCGATCTCACAATGGACTAAAGAATAAGTACAGATTTCTATTTAAAGAGAGACAAAGAGATAGAACAATAAGCCCTAATGGAGATAAAATAAAAATTTTAAATACTCATTTTGTTCAAAAGAAGACAGGAAAAGAAGGAAAAAGTATAGAATGGACAGAAAGATTAACTATAAAACTAATAGCAAGATGATAGAAAACTCAACCATATCAATAATTACATTAAATGTAAATGGCCCAAACTCTTCAATTAAAGTCAGAAATCATCACACTGTATAAAAAAAACCAAAGCACAGTGCATTAGTCAGGGTTCTTTAGTGAAACAGAACTAACAGCATGAGAGATTTACTTTAAGGAATTGGTTCACATAATTGTGGAGCTGGCAAGTCCAAAATGTTCAGGGCAGGCCAATAGCTGGAGACACAAGGAAGAAATGATTTTTGAATCCTGAGTCTGAAGACAATCTGGAAGCAGAATTCTTCCTTGGGGGACCTTAGTCTCTTAAGTTCTTCAACTGACTGGATGAGTCTCACCCACATTAGGTAGGTTAATCAGCTTCAGTCGAAGTCTACTGACTTAAATGTTAGTCTCATCTAAAAATTACCTCCACAGCAACATCTAGACTGGTGTTTGACCAAACAACTGGTACCATCGTCTAGTCAAGTTACCATATAAAATTAGCCATCACACTCAATTAAATGCTTCTCTAAGAAATCAACTCTAAATATAAAAACAGAGATAGTTTAAAGTAAAAAGATGGTAAAATATATACCAAGCAAACACCAGTCAAAAAAATGCTGGAGAGATTATATTAACATCATAAAATGTAGACTTGAGGAAAAGAAATATTAACAAGGATAAAGAAGATATTTCTTACAGTTGAGGGGTCAAATCACCAAGAGGACATAAGAATCCTAATAGAGAGCTTCAAATTATTTGAAGCAAAAATATTAGACCTGAAATGAGTTATTGATAAGCCTACAGTTACATTTGGAGACTTCTAGACTCTTCCCTCAATAAATGACAGAACATGTTGACAGAAAATCAGTAAGAATGTAGAAGATTCAAACAACACTATCAACCAGTTAGACCTACTTGACATTTATAGACTACCCATTAACAGCATAATACACATTCTTTTTAAATGCTCATTAAATATTCACCAAGATAAATTATATTCTGGGCCATTAAACAGGATTCAGTTAATTTAACACTGTTAAAATCATATAAAACATATTCTTTGAGCATAATGGAATTAAATTTAGCAATCAATAAAAGAAGAATATGTGAAAATTCCCAGACATTTGAAAATTAAACTAAAAGCTATTTAATTTAGTAACTGAAGAAGAAATTGTAAGAGAAATTAGATAAAATTTTGAAATAAATGAAAATGCAGGATATCAAAATCTGTGAGATGCAGCTTAAGCAGCACTTAGAGGGAAAATTATATCATTATTATTTATACTAGAAAAAGGTCTTAAGTCAGTGGTCTTGGTTTCTACTTTGATAGATTAGAAGGAAAGCAAATTAAAACAAAGGAAGCTGAAGTGGGGAAAAAAATAAAGAACAGTCATCAATGAAAACAGAACAACAAGCAGGAAAATCAATGAAACAAAAAGCAGGTTCTTTGAAAAGATCTATACAATTAGTAAACTTTTAGACAGACTGAACATTCACACACATACACCCATGTATGCACAAGCACACAAGAGAAGCCAGAGACAGAGGAGGAAAGAGGGAGGGAGAGAGAAAGGGAGGAGACACAAATTAAAAATATCAAGTATCAAAAAAAGAGATCACAGAAGACCCTGCAGACAATAAAGGAATATTATGAACAACTTCATTTCAACACATTTGATAAAAAAGTAGGCAAATCTCTTGAAAGACACAAACAACCAAATTTCTTCAAGAAAGAGAAAGCCTGTGTGCCCTTATATCTCTTTTAAAAAGTTGAATTTATAGGTAAGAATACCAAAATCATGAAGTATAAAAGAAAGAAAGATAGTGATAGATTGCACTTAATCAAATTTATGCTGTTTAGAAGAACTATAACACTGAGAGAAAACATCTGTAAAATGAATATCTGATTAAACAGTTGTAATCAGAGTATCAAAATAAGTCTTGCTGAATAACAATAAGATGACAACCAGCTCTATTAAAAAACTGGCAAATATTTTAACAGACACGTCTCCAAAGAAGAAAGACACAAATAATAAATATGCTCTGCATAATTTGTTCCTAGGGAAATGCAAATTAAAACCAGAAGAGGTACAAGCATACATTCTCTAGAATGGCTGACATTTAAAACTCAGATACTACCAATTATTGGTGAAAATGTGGAGCAACTGGAATGCTCATTCATTACTGTTGGGTATGTGAAATGATAACAGCTACTTTGGAAAACCATCTGGCAGTTTTTAATAAAGTGAAATATACACCCTGCGATCTGAGAATCCCACTCCTAGGTGTTTACCAAAGTTAAATAAAAATTTGTGTTTATACAAAGATGGTACTACAGTGATTCAGCTTTACTTAACCTCTAATTAGAAACAGCTTAAATGATTGTCTACCAGTGAATAGATAGATTAGATTGTGATATATCCATGCAATGGACTGTTGTTACTCATCAGTTTAAAAAAAAAAAAAGGAACAAATTACTGTTACATTCAATAGTGTGGTTGGATCTCCAAAGCATGCTAAGTGAAGGTGGTGAGACTCAAAGTGTACACATGGTAGGATTGTTGTTGTGGTTTAGTTGCTAAGTCATGTCTGACCTTTATGCCACCCCATGGATTGTAGCCCTGCCAGGCTCCTCACTCTATGGGATTTCTCAGGCAAGAATACTGGAATGGGTTGCCATTTCATTTTCCAGGGGATCTTCCTGACTCAGGGATTGAACCTGAGTCTCTTGTATTGGCAGGTGGAGTCTTTACTGCTGAGCCACCAGGGAAACACTATAGTAGGATTCTATTTATATAAAATTATAGACACATGGACAGAGGAGCCTGGCAGGCTACAGTCCATGGGGTTGAAAAGAGTCGGACACGACTGAGTGACTTTCACTTTCATAAATACAGAAAAATTAAACTCATGAAAAGTAAACCTGTGGTTTTCAGGGTCTGGGATAGGAGGAGGGAAGTGACAGCAAATGGGTCTAAGGGAGCTTTTGGGGATGGAAATGTCCTGTATCTTGATTGTAGAAATGGTTTTACATGACTGGGTACATTTATCAGAGTTCGTCAGTTATACTCCCCAAAGTGGTAAATTTTATTTTATGTAAATTTTATTTCAATATAGCTGGTTATTAAATAGTAGCTATGTTTGACACAGAAACATATAAAGATGAAAAATAAATCCACTATCTAATAACCTTTAATCATTGCAGAAAGGGCTTCCCAAGGGGCTCAGGGCCAAAGAATCCACCTCCCAGTGCAGGACACGTAAGACACGTGGGTTTGATTCCTGGGCTGAGAAGATCTCCTGGAGCAGGAAATGGCAACTCACTCCAGTATTCTTGTCTGGAAAATTCCATGGACAGAGAAGCCCGGTGGGCTACAGTCCATGGGGTCACAAAGAGTTGGACATGACTGAAGTGAGCATGCACATATGCATTGCAGAAAATGTGCAATTACTGTCTCTTTTCCATACCCAGTTGTGAATTTTCTAGCAAAAATATTTTTGAATACATAACATACATGTGTGCATATAGTAACTCCATATACATAAGGTAACTTTAATCATTTAATATTTCATCAACTTTATGGGCCAAATTTTATTTAATCGTTTTCTAGTTATTGGAAATTTAAGTTGCTTACCATATTTCTCCATCACAAATGACGTGATAAACATTTTTTTGCACATAAAACGTTATTTACCCAAATTTCAGAACTTCGATTTTATTGTACCATTAACAACAACAACAAAAAAGCATTAGGGCTTTGGATAAAATCTATCCTTTTTTTCCCTAGGATGACATGGTCTAAGGTATGTGCCTGAGCCACAGAATTAATCAGTGATGGATTATAGAAAACAATCAAGGTTTTTTCCTCTCAGTTGTAGGCTCCTACCATCTGAATAAAGGGATACTAACACTTAGGAGATATTTATATGAGTCAGAAATATTTCTAATCAAATCTTTAGATTAACTCATGTCATCTTTACATCAGCCTTTGAAGTAAGTACTATCATTCTCTGTGTTTCACAGATGAGACAAGGGAGACACAGAGAGGTCGAGTGACTCACTGGAGGTAACACAGCTATTGAGCGACAGAGCTGGAATTCAGGCGCATTCTGGCTTCCACCAAACTGCCTCTTGAAAGGTGCTAGCAATTCCACCAGGACAGCTTCTACATGGAGGAAAAGGATCCTCCCACCAGCTTTTTTCCTTCTTGCTTTTCGTTCCCCTTCCTTGGACACCAAAGAAAGTTTCCACTCTACCCAGAAGCCTTTGCGGCCATGGGTTAAAATACAACAAGAGCTTAAATACTCAAAAGAATAAAGTGTTACACTCAAAATTCCAAGAAAAAGCGATCAAGCTCCAGTGCCTCATACACCCCTTCTGTACTGGATTTCAAAAGTGGGCCACGCTGCAGCGCTGACATGAACGCCTTGCAGGTTTAATGCTGCATTTTCCTGTGTCGTGATACTTCGGGGGACAGACGTTGTCAACCCTCTTTTCTGAATCAGTGCCCCGTGTTGTATGCACAGCTTACTTTCCGGGTCACGCCCTGCAATACCCAAAACTTATTTCAGAAATCTGCTCCCCCAGACAAAACTTCTAACTGCCTGCAGTGCCTTGAAATGGACAGAGATGTTTTCAAGCAGCTCAATCTTCATAAACCTCTCTTTTCCCTCCTTGCTTTTCCCCATGTAATCTCAGCTACTAGCATGGTTTTGCATACTTTATCTCCAAATGAAATTTCTAGCAAGTCCTTCCTCAGATGGTCAGACCAATCCCTCTTTTGTCTTCTCACTATTTCCTACAGGAAGTCTACAGTCATCTTAAATTTTATATGGTCAAAGAGAGCTCTTACTGCCTTATTCCACTCCAAGCTGGTCCTCTCCTGTCTGTTCTATCTCTTTAACACCACCATCAACTATACTGTTGCTCAGGCCAAAAAAAGAAAAAAGGAAGTAATTGGACTTGACATTTCTCTTTTCTCGCATCCAGTCAAACATGAACCCCATTGATTACACTCCCAACCTCTATCTCAATCTGACTATTTATTTCTCTCTTCCTTAGTCTTAATGACCCTCCCCTCTCACCCGTATCTCTGCAGGAGCCAGTTGACTGATAGACCACTTGCATTGCTGGGTCTCTGACAAATCCATCCTCCCCTGGCAGCCCAAGTGATCTTTTCGAAACACAAATCTGCCCCTGTCACGCCGTAGCTGAAACCCATTGATGGATTCCCATTGTTTGGAGGATAAAGTGAAAATCCATAGCGTGGCCCACATGAGTCTGTCGGGTCTGACTTCGACATGCTCATCTGTAGCCTCAGCTCACTCTCCCCCTGGACAGTCACCCAGGTCTCCTCTGCTCCTTTGGACATGCCAGACTCCTTCCTCTTTCTGGTGATACTCTTTCCTTGCCTCTTCAATTAGCTGATTCATTTTTACCCTTTAGTTCTCAGATTAAATGCCACATCATCAAAGAAGTCTTCCCTTTCCACTCTCTCTCCTTCGCATACCCATATCCAAGCTAAGTGCATCTCTCCCCTTACGTGTTCCCGCACTCGGCTGTATCTACAGCCAAAATACAACCAATATACAGCCATATGTTTGCAACTGTAAAGTCATTTTCATATGTTCTTACTGATTGCCTGAACTTGTCAGTGGACCTTGAGGTTCCTGAGGGTAGGATCTGTACCTTCTTTGTTTATTCCAACATCTCCAGAGCTAACACAGCCTGGCCACAGGGAATGGTGTTTAGTAACTCACATGGAATCAACAAGATCCAAAAAGCCTTTCCCTACACAGAAGTTGGAAACTTATGATGTCTCATGAAATACTCATGATGGTTTCCACGTTGGCCCTGGAGTCCTCTGTGCCAGGCCTACCCATCAACTCATTTTCCTCTGCAGAGTCAAGTCTTCAAAGATGCTTGCTCCTTGCTGGTGTGTTATATTCTCCACGGCCACTAGAGCCAAAACTGCCATCGTAGCTGAGACTCCTCTGGGCAAAAGTGCTCAGGCCCACCCCTCATGGAAAAACTTAATCCAGAAAGAAACAAATAAAGAGAAACCAGAACGAGAAGGCTGCCTTTATTACAGCTAAACTGTTGGCTTAACTTCCTAAAATACCGTTGAATTTTCTTTCTGCATACAGCTGTGTTTATAGAAGGCAATATCATGTATGTAAATAAATTCAGATGCCGCTTGAGTTATTTTAAAACAATCAGTCTAACACTAATCAGCTTACTCAGAGACATAATCTTACCCTAAAAAAGTGACAAATCAGTACACAGTGTGCAGAGTAAAATATGTGGAGAGTAAGTGGAATACGAATGTGAGAACCTGCCAGTGTCAGAATGTGGGGTTGGTCACCCCAGATGCATCAGAAGAGTGGCCTTCAGCTTCTGCCTCGCCCCTCTCCTTCCAGCTTGCTGAAGTGGAGGGACAACATTGTCAATAAATTTGTTCCCAGTGTGCTACACAAGCACACTCTCCCCTCTCTTCACCACTATGTTTATTCAGTTTATGCTTACTCCTGGAATCTCGGTACCCCCTGGCCTTGAGAAAAACAGCCTCTGCTTCAAGTTGTTGCTGTTCAGCTGCTAAGTCCTGTCTGGTTCTTTGTTGACCCCATGGATTGCAGCAGGCCAGGCTCCTCTGTCCTTCACTATCTCCTGGAGTTTGCTCAAATTTATGTCCATTTAATCAGAGATGCTCTAACCATCTCATCCTCTGCAGCCTCCTTCTCATTTTGCCTTCAGTCTTTCCCAGCATCAGGGTCTTTTCCAAAGAGTCAGCCCTTCACATCAGGTGGCCAAAGGATTAGTGCTTCGGCTTTAACATCCAATGAATATTCAGGGTTGATTTCCTTTAGGATTGACTTGTTTGATATCCTTGCAGTCCAAAGGATTCTCAAGAGTCTTCTCCAGCACCATGATTTGAAAGCATCAATTCTTCAGCACTCAGTCTTCTTTTACACCTCAAATATATCCTCTTTTGTTTATCATATTGCCCTGTCTCATATTTATTTTCACACCATCTTGCACAATATGGACAATCATTGCCACTAATTCCTAAAAGTTATTAAGCACTAATTGTGTCTCAGACACCCCCTCCCACCATAAGCATGAAATTCATTCAGGGAAGCCTCCGCCTCTGAGGTCCTGTATCATCATCCTAACCGACAGCTGAGGAAACTGAGGCAGTGTGGTCAAGAGCCTGCCAGAGCTCATGTAGCTAGTACACGGCTGAACCAGAGCCCCAGCAACTTCACTGCCTGTGTGTGTGTGTGTTGCTTAGTTGTGTCTGACTCATTTGTGACTAGCCTGCCAGGCCCTTCTGTCCACAGAATTCTCCAGGCAAGAATATTGGAGTGGGTTGCCATTTCCTTTTCCAGGGGATCTTCCTGACTCAAGGATCAAACCCAGGTCTCCTGCACTGCAGGCAGATTCTTTACCATCTGAGCTACCAGAGAGAGACATTGCTGACACTTATCAACTCCCAGGCATCCAGGTTTGCCTTAGACTGAAGTTACTTCCTACTACCTAATTTGGAGAGAGAAATTCAGCTGTTTTAGGGAGGTGGAAACTGAGGCTCCGGGAGGCAATGTAATTTGCTAGTCTTGTTTCTCAGATGAGATGATGTGGAACTGAATCTGAAAGCACCTCTATTTTCCCTCTGTATGTTTTCTTTCTAGCAAAAAATGTGTCCAAACACTGGCTCCATTTCCCTCTGGTTATTTGTACAAATGACTTCGTAGTAAGTCTGCTACATGCAAGATAGTTGAGCGACAAACTATTTTACTTCTTATTTATTGATTGATTGATTTTTTAATGGGCACCATATTTGACACAAAGGAAAATCCTCTGGTTTCTCTTAAGGAGTTAACAGTCTAGCAGAGGACAAAGGACTGCCCATGAGTTAGTAAGGGAACAGTGAATGCAGAGACTTTTGTGCTCAGAACCCAGCACAGCCTTCAGAAGTGGGATCTGTGAGGCCCGGAGGCTCTGACAGTCCCTGGGGAGATGGACATGCTTGGATTGCAACTCCAGCTCTGCTGGTCCCAGCTGTGTGAGCTTGATCGAGTTTTTGCATATCCTAGAACCTTTGTTTCCTCATCGATCATATGAGAATGATCTCTCCCTTTTGCACCTGGGTAAATGGGGCAGAGCTGGTGGCTCAGATGGTGAAGAAGCTGCCTGCAATGCAGGAAACCTGGGTTCGATCCCTGGGTTGGGAAGATCCCCTGGAGGAGGAAATAGCAACCTGCTGCAGTATTTTTGCCTGAGAAATCCCATGGACAGAGGAGCCTGATGGACTACAGTCCATGGGGTTGCAAAGAGTCAGACATGACTGAGCGACTGGGCACGCAAGCATGCACACACCTGCTATAATAACTACCATCTACACCTCCCTGTAATAGTTCCTCCTCCTCTTACTACTCCTAATATTACAATGTCCACCACCATCCAGTTAGAACTTCTCCTCCTCCTTCTGTCAATACAGCTACCACCACTAACGTGCTATCAGTCCATCCTAAAGGAAATCAGTCCTGAATATTCATTGGAAGGACTGATGCTGAAGCTGAAGCTCCAATACTTTGGCCACCTGATGTGAAGAACTGACTCATTGGAAAAGACCCTGATGCTGGGAAAGATTGAAGGCGGGAGGAGAAGGGGACGAGAGGATGAGGTGGTTAGATGGTATCACCGACTCAATGGACATGAGTTTGAGCAAGCTCTGGGAGTTGGTGATGGACAGGGAAGCCTGGCGTGGGGCAGTCCATGGGGTCGCAAAGAGTCAGACACGACTGAGTGACTGAACTGAACCTTCTCCTCTTCCTAATTCTAGAAGCTATCATGCTTACTAAAAAATGTAGTCACACAGTTGTGTCTGACTCTTTGCAACCCTTTGGACTGTAGCCCACCAGGCTCCTCTGTCTATGGGATTCTCCAGGCAAGAATACTAGAGTGGGTTGCCATTTCCTTCTCCAGGGGATCTACCCAACCCAGGGATCAAACCTGGGTCTCCCACATCACAGGCAGATGCTTTACCCTCTGAGCCACCAGGGAAGCCTATATCACGGTTACTAGGTACCAAGTATTGTGCTAAACACTTCACATGTATTTTTCATTTAAGCATATAAAGGTTCTGTAGTATTTCTATTGTTCTCCTCTGATGGATGAGTAAATGGAAGCTCAAATATAAAGGAAAATCTCAAGGCCCCGCCTTGATGAACAGCAAGGCTAAAACTCACACCATTTCTCTCTGATTCCCCAAGGCCTGTGCTCCTTCTAAGTCTCCATGCTGCTTCCAGCCATCAAAGCTTGGACAATGTATTTTGACTTTCCCCCTTTTCTGTGTTCTTCTGCAGGGAGATGGAAGTCCACCCAGTGGGGAAGGACAATGGCTGGACACAGAGCTTCAGGGTAAACAGGAAGCTCACACAAAGCAGCCAGCTAGCCAGGCAGCTTGTCTGCTGACCTTGGCCTTGGCCATCCTCCCCACATCTCCTGAGTGAGCAGTTCCACACCTGAGATAATCTATGCAATGACATTTCCAGGTAGGATTACGCTGCCACTTGGACGACCAGCAAGAAAACCATGGACTGGGGTCACCCAGACACATGGATCAAAGACGATGGGGAATAATACATCTTTCGCTCACTCAAAATCCTTGTTGCCAGAGTCTTTGCCCCTTGACTCCTGCCCCCTGCAGTTGAACAGGCATATCCTGTTCATCCATGAAAAAAAAAAAAGCCAGGCCATCACTGTCCATCCCTAATTCTGTGACACTTTATTCTGCACCTGAGAGGCAAAACTACTGGTGGATTTACCCATTTATACATTCAGTTAAACAATCATCTTTTCAATAAGTAAGTAGTAAAGACAACTCATAACAAGGCTCTCATGTTGAACAAGACAGTTTTCATTACCTCTGAAACTATCCTTCATCTCATGATGTTTACTTTCTAGTCCAGAAATGGCAAAAACAGAAAAACAAAGTACTCATAAACTCTGGCAAAAGCTAAGAAGGAAACAAATGAGGATCAAAGAAAGACAAGAGATCTGGAAATAGCTCTCAGGATTCAAGACTTGAGATGAGCTCTGCTGTCCATGGAGGAGCCAGTCAAAGCACTTTCCTGGCGTGGGCAAAGCCTTCATGCTGGAAGGCAGTGGATACGTCTCAGGAGCTGAGAAAATCCCGGCATCTGAGCATAAGGAAAGTGGTATAAGATGAGATTAAAGAGCTAGCCAGGCCAGACCATACCTTGCTGTACAAGGGAAAAGTTAGAATTTTATTCTCATCATTATTGGAAAAGACACAAAGGCCTTAAAATGTACAGCAACGTGTTCAGCACTGATGCTATGAAGATTCCTGGTCCCCTGTGCTGTGACTGAAGTTTGGGAGGGTGGTAAAACGTGTTGACTAATGAATGACTCTGGAGAGGGATTGTTGAGAGGATGCTGGAATTCTCATGAGTTCCTACACGGGCCACTTTGAAAACTAACCTCCAGCTTCCTGCCAATGCCCGTCACTCACTCAGGCTCCTGCAACTCCAAACTGCCGTGGCCAGCGTGATTCCTTGCTTTGTGTATCATCGTATTTCCCGGAACAGCTTGTGCCTCTTCTCCCCTTCTCACCATTCTCTTGAGGAACTCATGTGATCCAGATCCTTATGTCTCAAGGCCTACATTCTATGCCATTTCCTAAGTGAAACTTTCTGATTTCACTGGTCCTATGGGATGGGTGTTTATCTCCCTCCTAAATTATTTGGCTATAAATGTAGTGTTTCACACACTTTCATTGATGTATATGCAACTTTTTGTTTCTCTCTGTTGATAGAATAAAATATCTTCTTAGGAAAATAAATTCTTGTCTCTGAGTTATGTGCTTTTCAGAGAGCCACAGACAAAATAGATGCTCGACAAACTCATTTTGAGTGAATGAAGGACTATACTGGATATGTGTCAGGCTTTCCACGTGGATCTGGTGGCAAAATTGTGAGCAAAAAGGCACACACGCTAGTCTCATGAGTCTTATCTCACATGGAAAACACATCATTAAGCAATAAAAGCACAATAAATAATAATCATTGGTTTTAAGGAGGGTAAAAGCAAACACTATCCTGTTGTACTAGAAGAAACTGTATGACCAGGCCAAGCACAGATGTTGGGGTGCTGCAGTCTAGGGGAGTACACCTTTCAACTTCCATTCAGCCACTATGATTTAAAACTTCTGTGGTATGCACCATTCAAAGCACTGGAGGGAAGAGTGAACAAAGTAAAACCCCTGCTAACAAGAAGCTTATATTCTATCCGGAGGGGAAGGAAGAACTAACATAATTTGTTGATGGATTGAATATGGATGTGGGAAAAGAAAGGAATTAAAGAAGACTCTTAACTTCCTAACCTGAACAATTGGAAAATAAAATGATCATTTCATGAAATGAAGGAGAACAAAGAAGGAGCAAGTTTGGATGGGTGACCTTGGCTTTTTTTTGGAAGGTATTGTGTGTAATGTTTATTAGACATCTCAGGATGCTGAAAATGTAGTTGTATTTGAGACTGAGGATTCAAGACTCAGGCTAGATTCTCAGGCTGGAGACCCTCCCAACCACAGAACCAACACCCGGGGAGGAGGGGTAGATGGAGAATAAATGAGGTCTGATGACTGAACTGAACTGAGCTGAGCACAGGGTAATTTCAATGCTTAGAGATGATCAAGACGAGAAAAGTCCAGCAAAGGATACTGAGGCTGAGTGACTAGTGAAGGAGGAGGAGTGTCTAAGAGAGGATTCTGAGGTCAAGTGATGAAGGAAGAAATAATCATCAATAAATTACAGGTGTAGGTCAAGTGAGATGGGGAATGGAGATGTTCCATGGATTTGGCAATATGGAGTCCATGGTTGCCACGACAACAGCTGGTCTGAAATGTGGGGGCACAAACAGTTATAATGGGTTCAAGACGGATTGAGAAGAAAAGAAGAGGTGATCACAAGTCTACTTTAGGACATTGTTACCTGACACAGGCTAATAATCAAAGAAGGGGGTTGGCCTGACTGTCTTCCTCCCTCCCTTACTCTCTCCCTCCTTTCTTTAGTCCTTCTGACCTTTCCTTTCTTCCTTACATCATTCTTTTAATTGGGTATGAGATCTGTTATGATACTGACCATGGAGTACACAGTCCTGAAATTCCTAGAATCGCATGAGATGTATTTTCTGCCTTTCAACTAGAGGGGTCATAGAGATGCAGACTCAGGCGAAGGCGGTATTACACATCAATGAGGAATGTCACCATGGGTCTCAGAGCCCAGTTCAAATCCTGACTCTGTCCTTGGTTCAGAGACTTAACCCTTTTGGGTTACAGCCTCTTAACCTCTAGCATGACAAAAACGGCTACATCTCTTATATAGGACTGTGAAATGGATTAAATACTGTGATCCCAAGTAGTGTCACAAGTACCTGTTGAAGCTAATGACACTTAAGTCTCAAGGCCTTTCTCTTGCACAGGCCCCTTGCAAGACCCTGGGAGTAATGAATGTTTTTAGCATTTTCAGTTCAGTTCAGTCACTCAGTTATGTCCAATTCTTTGTGACCCCATGGATTGCAGCATGCCAGGCCTCCCTGTCCATCACCAACTCCCGGAGTTTACTCAAACTCATGTCCATTGAGTCGGTGATGCCATCCAATCATCTCATCTTCTGTCATCCCCTTCTCCTCCTGCCTTCGATCTTTCCCAGCATCAGCATCTTTTCAAATGGGTCGGTTCTTCACATCAGGTGGCCAAAGTATTGGAGTTTCAGCTTCAACATCAGTCCTTCCAATGAATATCCAGGGCTGATTTCTTTTAGGATGGACTGATTGGTTCTCCTTGCAGTCCAAGGGACTCTCAAGAGTCTTCTCCAACACCACAGTTCAAAAACATCAATTCTTCAGCACTCAGCTTTCTTTATAGTCCAACTCTCACATCCATACATGCCCACTGGAAAAACCATAGCCTTGACTAGACGGACCTTTGTTGGGAAAGTAATGTCTCTGCTTTTTTATATGCTGTCTAGGTTGCTCATAACTTTTCTTCCAGGGAGTAAGCGTCTTTTAATTTCATGGCTTCAGTCACCATCTGCAGTGATTTTGGAGCCCCCCAAAATAAAGTCTGTCACTGTTTCCATTGTTTCCCCCTCTATTTCTCATGAAGTGATGGGACCAGATGCCATGATCTTAGTTTTCTGAATGTTGAGCTTTAAGCCAACTTTTTCACTCTCCTCTTTCACTTTCATCAAAAGGCTCTTTAGTTCTTCTTTGCTTTCTGCCATAAGGGTGGTGTCATCTGCATATCTGACGTTATTAATATTTCTCCCGGCAATCTTGATTCCAGCTTGTGCTTATTCCAGCCCAGCGTTTCTCATGACGTACTCTGTGTATAAGTTAAATAAGCAGGGTGACGATATATACAGCCTTGACATACTCCTTCTCCTATTTGGAACCAGTCTGTTGTTCCATGTCCAGTTCTAACTGTTGCTTCCTGATCTGCATACAGATTTCTCAAGAGGCAGGTCAGATGGTTTGGTATTCCCATCTCTAAGAATTTTCCACAGTTTGTGGTGGTCCACATAGTCAAAGGCTTTGGCATAGTCAATAAAGCAGAAATAGATGTTTTTCTGGAACTCTCTTGCTTTTTTTATAATCTAACGGATCTTGGCAATTTGATCTCTAGTTCCTCTGCCTTTTCTAAAACCAGTTTGAACATCTGGAAGTTCACGGTAGTATTTTAAAACGTCTTAAAATCTGTGATTTGTAATCTTTTCATTCTAAATACATACTTTCATATCTAATTTGTATTTTTAATGTTGTTGTATTTTTTTTTAAAGGAAGTCCCTAACTTATTTAAGCTTCAGGATCCAGAAAGTATTCAGCTAAAGACCTGGTATGTAGACATAATTCACTACATGGTATGTGATAGCAATTCCATTTAAGTATCTTAGAGCTTTTTGAGATTTTTTTTTCATATTATTAAGTTAGACCTCATAGTAGCAATTAAAATAAAAGAATACATATTCTACTTCTTCTTACTACTAGTGACAATATTTTAAAATATGATGATGATCACTGCTTGTACAGGAAGCTAAATAATTGGTGATTTTTTTTTAATTGAATATTCTTTTGGCTAGGGTCACAGAATTTCTCTAACATCCCTAAAATGAAGATAGATAATCAATAAATTGGTAGAGGGAGAAGGAGAAAAGGTTGCTAATCATCAATGTCTGGTTAGCTCTGCTTGCATCGATCTGTCTATGCGGACATTTTCCTTAGTAATGCACACCCCTTGGACGTGTTTCCAAGGGCCCAGCTGGCACCTCTCACCCACGCAGAGCATGTCCAGCTGTCTGTGGGTCTCTCCATTGTGTCTCACAATCCGGGCATGAGAGGCTGTCATCTGTCCCGCTCTCCTCAATACTGTGGTCTCCTTTTTCTGCAGTGTTGAACGCTTTAGATAACACTGGTCAAAAATGCGAATACTTCACTGCACATTAGAGCACTCTTTGTTTGAATTCACTCCCACCCCATTTTGCTGCAAGGAGCCTGGTGAGGAGGAAGGCGTGAGCAGAGGGAAAGGGCCAAGCTGCATATTTAAAATTCCATCAGTTCGATTTCTTTAATGCAATATGGTCATTTTTAATCTCACTCTGTTTGATAAATATCTGCATTTCAAGTAATTGTTAGGATTGTGTCTGTTTTTATTAGAACTTATTTGTCATTATTCGACAGTCGTTTCTAATCACATTTGTCATGTGCCCGGTTTCCTTGGTGAATACTGATAGCTCCCGGAATAGAAGTTTATGAGGTCCTATTCATTCCTTGAACACACACACGGTATGCCTGCCACCCAGGATACCATTTTTCTCATCATTCAAAAATGAGAAAATGAATCACAAAAATGAGTAGGAGGTTTATCTTTAGACACAGAAACTAGAATTGTCAGGAAGTTTTAGGAATTTTGAGATCAGATTTCTGTGCAGGCCGTTCAATCAATTGTGTAGCTGGGGAGTTTAGCTCTCTGGCCACTTTGAACACAACACATTGACGACTTTAGATTCAAAGTCATCTGCTGTGTGATTTCAGCTTGACTTCTTGGCACTGTGGGAAACTTCACCCAGCCAAGTCCTGCCATTCACCAAAGAGCTGTTGTCTGTTCATTCAGCAAATATTTAGTTATTTGCAGTGTCCACTCACTCTCAGATAGTTATTCATTCAATAGATGTTTATTCATCCATTTATTTGACAAACAATTGCACTTTTCAATGGCTATTTGTTTAATTTCTACTGTATGCAAGGCACAGAGATGCACCATCTTGGCAGCTGCACTGTGCTCCATGCAAGCCTAGAAATCCAGGAATGTCCTCCTTGTCTTCATGTCACCATCATGGAGAAGCGATAAGCCTTCCCTTGATGATGACACGTGGTCTCACATATGTCTCTGAGGTAGAAGCATACATGCTCAGTGACTCGGTCATGTCCGACTTTTTGTGACCCCACAGACTATAGCCCACCAGGCTCCTCTGTCCGTGGGATTTCCCAGGCAAGAATGCAGAAGTGGATTGCCATTTCATTCTCCAGGGGATCTTCCTGACCCAGGGATGGAACCCACGTCTCCTGCGTCTCCTGCATTGGCAGGCAGATTCTTTTACCACCGTGCCACCAGGGAAGCCTGAGGTAGAAGCATGGGAGCAGGCAAATGTTCTAGACCATGGTGGTTTTCTCTGCTACTTTCTCTGTCTTCCAATGAACGTACATCAAGGGTTGTCTGTATACACAAAGCTCAATACTAAATGCTCAAGATAAAAAGACGAAGAAGCCATCACCTGTACAAAATCTCATAACCCAGAGGCATGCAGGGTGCTCTGGAGACCCAAACTCGATTGTGGAAAGGAGGAGAGGACTGAGGTGAATAAATGAATGAAGGAAGGATGCTACATTTTGGAACCAGACTTCTGTGCCTGCTTCAGAAAATAAGCCAGGCAGAGAAGACACCCAGGGACAAGTAGAGTCTCCCCAAGCTCACTCTGGCTGCAGACGCTGAATCCCCCACCAGTGCAGGATCTAATTATCTAAAGAAGCGAGGTGAGCATTTTCCAAACCTTTCTGTGAGGCCTGGGCTGAGTTTTGGCCTGTGGCAACCCTCACCTATCATCACTGCCGGCTTGCCTGGCTGGCTCTCAGCCCCTGGGTCTAGTGGGGAGTCATGTCCACCCAATGCATCTGAACCAGGGAGACATGACTGGTCGGTTAACAAGCATCAATTATAATATTCAGACCCTCCGAACACTTGCTCTCTCCCAAGCAGCTTATAATTAGGGAAGGGATGATTAGGGGAGCTTAGCAACTCCCAAAGGAGCACCTTTGCAACCTATGCCCAGCAATGTCTGTTAACCCTTTTGTACGAAGAGTCAGGATGCAATCTGCTCTAACTTGCTGCTCTTAAGACAGGCAGTATTACAATAGGGTGATGTATTTGATGCCCATGACTTGATTTCTCATGCTATATGAGTGACAACAGGCCGCTGTGGAGAGGATGTGGAGGCTGAAGTCAGAGAGAAAACCAGACCTCCAATCTTAGTTCTGCTATTAACTGTATAACCCTGAACAATTTCCTCAAGGCCTCTGTTTCCTCAGCTGTAAACTGGGGAAAAGATACGATCTGCATGGGGAGGCTATTGGGAAGTTAGTGTAACGCCCGTGGTGTACCTGGGGTGGTAACTACACATAGCAGATCATAAATAACAACCAGCCTTACTTAGAGTAATAAAACACACTATCACTTCTCAAAAAAATAAGCATAGATTCTAAAATCTGTATTTCTGTAAAATTAGCATGGCCCCTACAATTATCCAGTTCTTGATAAAATCTTTTATTTTTATGTTAAGGTTTCTTACACTGAAGTTAAAAAAAAAAAGGATATAGGAGTTTCATTTTGGAAGAAAACTCTTCATTAAGATAATTTAGCATTTCAAAAGAACATGAAATCATTTTCCAGTTTGATTTGGAGTTTAGTGCCAGTTAATTTCTCTTTGTTCTTCTCTTCTGACTGTGCTAATGTCCCCTTTGTGTGTGTACATTTGTCCAATGCAATCTAAGAAACAATCACCTTAATTGATCAGGCGTTAACCTCTAACAGCTTAAGACACAGGCTTTTTATCTATCGCTCAATCTTTGCTGCAGATGTAATTCCCCATAGTGCTTACATCTTTGTCACCATCACCAGCGGTTCCTTCTTAGGAAGGCATTTCAGTAAATAACGCCACTGCAAACAAAACAGGCTGTTTCCCCAAGAGGCCCCATCGTCGTGGCAAAGCCCACTTATGGTCTTAAACTTGGCCCAGTGGTGTACATAATGATTAATTTCATACAGGTGTCACCCTTTTCAAGACCCTGGCAAGGATTGATGGTTTACAGTAGGCTGATCCATCATCCAGGGCAGGTGGCACCCTATTGGAATTTCAGAAATCTGTTCCCAATCACATCCACTGTTGGGTGACTCGGTAACGACCCTATTTGCGGCGCGTTACTGAAAATCAATGTGCTGCATTCAAGGTCAATGTACTGTTGGAAAACTCTTTAAGCACTGATGGATGGATTGTGCTCATTCAGAATAAATGTGAGAAAAAAGTGACAGCTGATCATCCAAGAGTCACACCAGTTTTCAAAGACAGACTTCCTCCTTGAGCGGGTGGTGGGACTCCCAGGGGGTGACATCACACATTTCCTCTTGCTCTCTCTTTGGGGGTGGGTGGGAGGAGGCTGTGTCAGCTTTTATTAGTGTGTCTTTCCTCACACAATTACAGCGTCAACATCCAGAATCTGTGTGGGTGTTTCATCAGCCCAATGCTTCAAAACACCTCTAAGTCCATTTAGAATCAAAGAATTCAGTAGGGGCAAAATCAAGGGAAAGCATGACACAGACTAGTTAAAGCATATATATATATATATTTAGAAAAATAATTTGGAAAATAGCCAAAGACAAGACGCTCATTCGTTTGTTTATTTCATAAACGTAAAATCTTCAGAATGTGCTATTCAGTGAATGAGGAGTCAGGGATGCAAAGATGAACAGGCATCCTCTCTGTACTCCGCAAGTTCATAGTCAAGGAGGACAGATGGATGCACAACCCAATGACTCAAGGCAAGGAGATGTATGTCACGCACAGTCGTATGGCGAGAGAGGTGCGTATACAGTGATGTATACAAGGCAAGCGCACACGGGAGGAAGCTGCCAGTTCTCCCTGGGACCACTGTCAACCAGAATGGTTGTGATTAATACTTAAGAAAGTGGAAAAGTAAGTAAACGGGAGTTTGTTCGGTGAATTCTGGTTTCTAGGATATTTAAATACTCAAAGAAAATAGGTCTCCAAAGTGGCAGAGGAACTTTTGACAGTAACAGACACTAAAGTTATAAAACAGACCGCATTTTATCACCACAACACTTCCCTCCTGATTCCCTATTTATCAGCCAAGCAGAGAGAATGTGAACCAAGAGTCTCAACGTCCTCAACATTTCCCAGTAGCAAGCCAAAAGCCTTTTCTGGAGAGAATCAAAATATTTTGTCTTCTTGGGTGGAGAGTAACTTTTAATTAAAATTTCTTTTCTTTTTACTTGGTTGTTTTAATTAGCAGCTTACAAATTTGATGGAATACATAAAGGAAGAAATTTGGCAGAGATTTGGAGACTATTTAGAAATGTTTCACATAAACAAAATCCCGATACCAAAGACACCAAAAGTAGGTGAAATGGTACATTTCCTGATTCTCAATAATCAAGTTGGATCAACCTCTTAGTAGGTTTGCAGGTTTTCTCTCCCTTTATAGGCAGAGACTGAGATAATCTGTGAGCTCTAGCACCTAGTACAGAACTTGGAATATAGTCACCGCTCAACAAAGAGCTGTGAATGAATGAATGAATGAAATGAAATGAATTTAACAGCTATGAGGGAGATAATTGTATTTTTATATTGCATGGAAAACTGCCTTCAACATTTATTTACTTAAAAGCCTTTTTTTGTGTGTGCTCAAAGATTTCTTTAGTCAAAACTCCAACCTACCCCAACCATTATTCTACCTGGTGACGCCGTTCCTCCAGAATGCTCCAGAAATCCCATCTCCTGGTAGGGCCGGCTCTATAACCAATGATAGGATTGCTCTTTCTACCAATGACAGGTCACTAGGTTCCTGTCTTTATTTGGAAACAGAGTTGTACACATATCTCACATGAGTTCCATTCCAGGATCCACTCATGCATCTGTTATTCAAGCATCTATGAGCACATATGGTGCACCAGTTACTACAGCAGGTTTCTGGGAGTTAATGAAGGGTCAAACGAGATTGCTGCTCTAAAGTCACTCCAGTCTAGGGTTTGTAGGGGTTGAGAGGTGAGTGATCACACATGTAAATAGATTATTCTAAATACAACAAAATAAGAAATATAACACAGGAACTGAACCACACCTGAGGTGGAATATGGGAGCAGAGAGGGTAACTTGGGTTGATTTCCTGCTCAACTTAATACTGCAGCTGAGCCTGGGCATTCGATGAGAAGGGACACTATAGGTGGGGAAGAGAAATGGAGAATTCCAGGCAAGAAAAACCCGCTTATAGAACAGAGAAAGTAGAAGATTGCATGCTACACTTGAGAAATGGGGGCTGGTTCAGCCGGGTAACTGCTGGCAGGGAGGCGAAGGAAGAAAGGCTGTAAGGGTAAACTAGAATTTGATCATGAAGCCTGTGATAATTCCTTCACAAGGCCTTAGGATTATCCTTGCAAACAATAGGGAATCTTTGATTGTTCTATTTTTCTTCAACACTACATAACATACATACAGAAAAATGAGTCCATGCATGTTACAACCCCTAGATAAAAAATCAGAACATGAATAGCATCAAGAAGTCCCTGACCCCTCCCCCTCTCACTGAGCCCATTTCCAGTCACTTCCTCACCAAAGAGAGCCACTATTCTTATTTCTAGCAGGAAAGATTAGCTTTTCAGTTTTCTACTTCATATAAATAAGAATGATACAGAAGGAATTTTTACTCAACGTTATATTGGTTAGATTTATCATAT
Source organism: Giraffa tippelskirchi (assembly GCF_054371585.1). NCBI lineage: Eukaryota > Metazoa > Chordata > Mammalia > Artiodactyla > Giraffidae > Giraffa > Giraffa tippelskirchi. Next base: position 53,811,410 of record NC_137281.1, on the reverse strand, counting down.
TGTTCTGCATAGTTTGCAGGTCATTTTTATCATTGCCATATGGCATTCAATTATATGCACGTACCATAATTTTAATGCATTCTACTGTTGCATTCTACCTCAGCTATGCAGATGATACCACTCTAATGCCAGAAGGTAAACAGGAACTAGAGAGCCTCTTGATGAGGGTGAAAGTTCAGTTCACTTCAGTTGCTCAGTCGTGTCCGACTCTTTGCGACCCCATGAATTGCAGCACACCAGGCCTCTCTGTCCATCACCAACTCCCAGAGTCTACCCAAACCCATGTCCATCGAGTCGGTGATGCCATCCAACCATCTCATCCTCTGTCGTCCCCTTCTCCTCCCGCCCCCAATCCTACTCAGCATTAGAGTCTTTTCCAATGAGTCAACCCCTCGCATCAGGTGGCCAAAGTATTGGAGTTTCAGCTTCAACATCAGACCTTCCAATGAACACCCAGGATTGATCTCTTTTAGGATGGATTGATTGGATCTCCTTGCAGTCCAAGGTACTCTCAAGAGTCTTCTCCAACACCACAGTTCAAAAGCATCAATTCTTCGGCGCTCAGCCTTCTTCACCCTCCAACTCTCACATCCATACATGACCACTGGAAAAACCATAGCCTTGACTAGACGGACTTTTGTTGGCAAAGTAATGTCTCTGCTTTTAAATATGCTATCTAGGTTGGCCATAACCTTCCTTCCAAGGAGTAAGCGTCTTTTAATTTCATGGCTGCAATCACAATCAGCAGTGATTTCGGAGCCCCCCAAAATAAAGTCTGACACTGTTTCCACTGTTTCCCCATCTATTTCCCATGAAGTGATGGGACCAGATGCCATGATCTTAGTTTTCTGAATGTTGAACTTTAAGCCAACTTTTTCACTCTCCTCTTTCACTTTCATCAAGAGGCTCTTTAGTTCTTCACTTTCTGCCATAAGGGTGGTGTCATCCGCATATCTGAGGTTATTGATATTTCTCCCGGAAATCTTGATTCCAGCTTGTGTTTCTTCCAGCCCAGCGTTTCTCATGATGTACTCTGCATAGAAGTTAAATAAGCAGGGTGACAATATACAGCCTTGACATACTCCTTTTCCTATTTGGAACCAGTCTGTTGTTCCATGTCCAGTTCTAACTGTTGCTTCCTGACCTGCATACAGGTTTCTCAAGAGACAGGTCAGGTGGTCTGGTATTCCCATCTCTTTCAGAATTTTCCACAGTTTCTTGTGATCCACACAGTCAAAGGCTTTGGCATAGTCAGTAAAGCAGAAATAGATGTTTTTCTGGAACTCTCTTGCTTTTTCGATGATCCAGCAGATATTGGCAATTTGATCTCTGGTTCCTCTGCCTTTTCTAAAACCAGCTTGAACATCTGGAAGTTCACGGTTCACGTATTGCTGAAGCCTGGCTTGGAGAATTTTGAGCATTACTTTACTAGCGTGTGAGATGAGTGCAATTGTGCGGTAGCTTGAGCATTCTTTGGCATTGCCTTTCTTTGGGATTGGAACGAAGACTGACTTCTTCCAGTCCTGTGGCCACTGCTGAGTTTTCCAAATTTGCTGGCATATCGAGTGCAGCACTTTCACAGCATTACCTTTGAGGATTTGAGATAGCTCAACTGGAATTCCATCACCTCCACTAGCTTTGTTCGTAGTGATGCTTTCTAAGGCCCACTTGACTTCACATTCCAGAATGTCTGGCTCTAGGTGAGTGATCACACCATCATGATTATCTGGGTCATGAAGATCTTTTTTGTACAGTTCTTCTGTGTATTCTTGCCACCTCTTCTTAATATCTTCTGCTTCTGTTAGGTCCATACCATTTCTGTCCTTTATCAAGCCCATCTTTGCATGAAATGTTCCTTTGGTATCTCTAATTTTCTTGAAGAGATCTCTAGTCTTTCCCAATCTGTTGTTTTCCTCTATTTCTTTGCACTGATCGCTGAGGAAGGCTTTCTTATCTCTCCTTGCTATTCTTTGGAACTCTGCATTCAGATGGGAATATCTTTCCTTTTCTCCTTCGCTTTTCGCTTCTCTTCTCTTCCCAGCTATCTGTAAGGCCTCCTCAGACAGCAATTTTGCTTTTTTGCATTTCTTTTCCATGGGGATTTTCTTAATGCCTGTCTCCTGTACAATGTCACGAACCTCTGTCCATAGTTCATCAGGCACTCTGTCTCTCAGGTCTAGACCCTTAAATCTATTTGTCACTTCCACGGTATACTCATAAGGGATTTGATCTAGGTCATACCTGAATGGTCTAGTGGTTTTCCCCTCTTTCTTCAATTTAAGTCTGAATTTGGCAATAAGCAGTTCATGATCAGAGCCACAGTCTGCTCCCGGTCTTGTTTTTGCTGACTCTATAGCCAGGGGCCGGGGACGGCGGCCGAGAGGGGCCAGGCCAGGCCGGGGGCCGGGGGCGGCGGCCGACAGGGGCCAGGCCGGGCCGGGGGCCGGGGGCGGCGGCCGACAGGGGCTAGGCCGGGCTGGGGGCCGGGGGCCGGTGGCCGACAGGTAAAACTAGCTAATCTGATCACACGGACCACAGCCTTGTCTATCTCAATGAAACTAAGCCATGCCGTGTGGGGCCACCCAAGACGGATGGGTCATGGTGGAGAGATCTGACAGATTGTGGTCCACTGGAGAAGGGCATGGCAAACCACTTCAGTATTCTTGCCTTGAGAACTCCATGAACAGTATGAAAAGGCAAAAAGATAGGACACTGAAAGATGAACTCCCCAGGTCAGTAGGTGCCCAATATACTAATGGAGATCAGTGGAGAAATAACTCCAGAAAGAATTATGGGATGGAGCCAAAGCAAAAACGATACCCATCTGTGGATGTGACTGGTGATAGAAGCAAAGTCTGATGCTGTAAAGAGCAATATTGCGTAGGAACCTAGAATGTTAGGTCCATGAATCAAGGCAAATTGGAAGTGGTCAAACAGGAGATGGCAAGAGTGAACGTCGACATTCTAGGAATCAGCGAACTAAGATGGACTGGAATGGGTGAATTTAACTCAGATGACCATTATATCTACTACTGTGGGCAAGAATCCCTTAGAAGAAATGGAGTAGCTAGCCATCATGGTCAACAAAAGAGTCCGAAATGCAGTACTTAGATGCAATCTCAAAAACAACAGAATGATCTCTGTTCGTTTCCAAGGCAAACCATTCAGTATCACGGTAATCCAAGTCTATGCCCCGACCAGTAATGCTGAAGAAGCTGAAGTTGAATGATTCTATGAAGACCTACAAGACCTTTTAGAAATAACACCCAAAAAAGATGTCCTTTTCATTATAGGGGACTGGAATGCAAAAGTAGGAAGTCAAGAAACACCTGGTGTAACAGGCAAGTTTGGCCTTGGAGTACAGAATGAAGCAGGGCAAAGGCTAACAGAGTTTTGCCACAAGAACGCACTGGTAATAGCAAACACCCTATTCCAACCACACAGGAGAAGACTCTACACGTGGACATCACCAGATGGTCAACACCGAAATCAGATTGATTATATTCTTTGCAGCCAAAGATGGAGAAGCTCTATACAGTCAGCAAAAACAAGACCAGGAGCAGACTGTGGCTCGGATCAAGAACTGCTTATTGCCAAATTCAGACTTAAATTGAGGGTGAAAGAGGAGAGTGAAGAAGCTGGCTTAGAACTCAACATTCATGGCATCCAGTCCCATCACTTCATGGCAAATAGATAGGGAAACAATGGAAACAATGACAGACTTAATTTTCTTGGGCTCCAAAATCACTGCAGATGGTCACCACATCCATGAAATTAAAAGACGCCTGCTCGTTGGAAGGAAAGATATGACCAACCTAGACAGTGTATTAAAAAGCAGAGACATTACTTTGCTAATAAAGGTCCATCTAGTCAAAGCTATGGTTTTTCCAGTGGTCACATATGGATGTGAGAGTTGGACCATAACGAAGGCTGCTGCTGCTGCTTAGTTGCATCAGTAGTGTCTGACTCTCTGTGACCCCGTGGACTGTAGCCCACCAGGCCCCTCTTTTCATGGGATTCTCCAGGCGAGAACACTGAAGTGGGTTGCCATTTCCTACTCCAAAAGAAGGCTGAGCACCGGAGAATTGATGCTTTCGAGTTGTGGTGCTGGAGAAGACTCTTGAGAGTCCCTTGGACAGCAAAGAGATCAAACCAGTCAATCCTAAAGGATAACAATCAATGAATGTTCATTGGAAGGACTGATACTGAAGTTCCAATGCTTTGGCCGCCTGATACAAAGAGCGGACTCATTAGAAAAGATCCCAATGCTGGGAAAGAATGAAGGCAAAAGGAGAAGGGGGCAGCAGAGGATGAGATGGTTAGATAGCATCACCAACTCAATGGACATGATTTTGAGCAAACTCTGGGAAATAGTGGAGGATAGAGGAGTCTGGTATGCTGCAGTCCTTGGGGTCACAAAAAGTCAGACATGACTTAACGACTGAACAGCAACGACATCAGTTGATGGACATCTTTATGTCCCTTGAATTTTGGAGCTATGGCAAATAGTGCTGCTAGGAACATCCTCATACACTCTTCTTGGTGTGTATGTGTACACATTTTAGCAGGGTATATACCCAAGAGTGTCCGGTTTTAGTAGATAACGCTGAATGGGTTTTCTAAGTGTGGTTGTTCTAACGTATTCTTCAACCAGTCATACAAGAAACTTCTGGCTGTTCTGTATCCTCAAGAAAACAACTATTATTTTTTTATCCAGTTAATGTTTATATTTTCAACTAGACTAAATTTCATGAGGATGAGAACCACATGTGCCTTGCCTTGTTTTTTTTCTTTTTTTTCACCATAGCATCTCTAGTGGCTAGAACGATGCTTGCCACATGGTAGGAGACACACACACACACGTCACCTACCTCAACAAATGCACGAACAAATATGCATGTTCTAGACACTTCATCCTATTATGATATTTGTCTTAGATTTTTCTGTTTAGGCAAAATCAGTACAATATTCTATATTCTTAATTACTGAAACTGTTATTATGGATGAAAATGGAGAATTAGTGAAACAATATATTAACTCCCACATTGTGCCAAACTACTCATGGAATTTGGCAAATCAATCCAAAAAGAAGCCAATGTCCTAAGGAGGAACATTTTTTCAAGTTCCAGTAAATTTTAAGTAGCAAACAATTGTCTATGTTCACTTCCTTTAGGGAGGTTTCTACACTGTCTTAAATAGATTGTATGTCTGTATTTGTGAATTAGTGGTGGGAAAAATATCAGAGGAAAAATGTAAAGGTGTCATGCAGCTGTGCGCTTCACTGGGGCCTCGTCCCAAGTTCACATTCATAGCCATCAGTGAAAGAGCTGGCTCTCATTCCACTGATTAATTTCTACTTGGTCATTGTTAATAATGAGGTTAGAGAAATGTGTTTACACAGGGCAAAATGAAATGAAAGACACAATAGACATACATAAGTCATCATTTAAACAGCATCAGAGGTGAGAGGGCAAGTGTATTATCTGAGACCCTGGCTTCCTCCCTGAACCCTGCCTGCCTGCGGAGAGACCTTCGGTTGTATTATGTTGGTTGTAATAAATGAATGATGATGACGCAAGCAGAGACTTGGAATTAGATGTGGCTCGGTGATATGTCAGGTTATACCTTCCCCATTGTCTAATGCTGATTATTTACCTATAGCTGTGGAATGCATCACCCCAAAACTTACTGTCTTAAAACTACAATACTCATGGATTTCCTCCTCCCATGGATTCTAGGGGTCAGGGATTTGGGAGAGGCAAGGCAGTCTAGCTGGGGTCTCCCATGCAGCTGTAGTGGATACTGGTCTGGACTGGGACCATCTCAGAGGCTGTTTCACTCTCATATCTGGTGCAGGGCTGGGGAGACCTGATCAGAGTGGGGCTGGGGCAGCAGGGGCTCCCTGGGCGTCTCCATGGGCCTCTGTTCGGTCTCTCTCTGCAGACTGCCCGGCACAGTGAGTTCAGGGGAGCTGGCCTTTATGTGTGTTGGCTCAGGGTGCCCAAGGGTCATGTCCCAGGAGAGAATCCCAGGTGAACACCATCTTCTCTTTTGCTTCCCTACTATTGGAAATCATGAAGCTTCACATGTAGGCTCTCTGAGACTCAAGGAGAAGAAATATAGACCCCACTTCTAGATGGAACATGTCAGCAGTACACGGTAAGCAAAGCATATGAGATTGACGTGATCATCTCTGAAAATATTTTCTAACATAAACTCATTGCTCTGATGTTAGAAGTGGATCTCCTGCCTCTGTTTGGTCTATCGGTCTATCCAGGGCAGCAGGGAACAATCCAGACAGGGTCTGGGGTGAAGCAGGTGCTAAGTGAATGCATTCACGCGCAGCCACTCTCATTTCGCTCTGAGCCCATACTGCTTTTCAGGGAGAATCAAAATCTAACCTCCTCTGGCTTTTTCATGCTTCATTCCTAGTGCCTTGTTACAGATGGAATGTGTTTGCCCAAAATGCATACGTTGAAGCCCCAAACCCGAAACTGGTGGCATTTGGGGGTGGGGACTCAGGAAGTAATTCGGTTTGGATGAGGTCGTGAGGATGGGTATTCAGCAATGGGATTAGTCTTATAAAAACAGGAAGCGAGAAAAGCTATGTGAGCACACAGTGAGAAGGAGGCTGTCTGCGAGCCCGGAAGAGAGCCCTCAGCCATGACTGAACGTGCCAAAACCTTGATCTTGGGCCAACAGCCTCAGAATTATGAGGAAGAAAAGTCTGCTGTTTAAGCCACTCCATGTATTGTGTTTTGTAACAGCATCCAAAGCTGACAAAGACACACTCTACTATGTCTTGTCCCTGTAGATCTATATAAGTATTGGCCTATATAAGTGTTGACGATATGAATTAATCAATCAGTTAATGTTATCTGTCTTAGTCAGCTCAGGCTACCCTAACAGGCTCATTTTTAACTTAATCCCCTCTTGAAAGTAGCCATTCCCTTCTCCAGGGGATCTTCCCAACCCAGGAATCAAACCTGGGATTCCCGCATTGCAGGCAGATTCTTTACTATCTGAGCCACCAGGAAAGCTCTGTAAAGTATTCTACCATTAATAATAGTTTTCTGTTTTCTTCTTCTCATTACCTTTCATGAAACCTTAATTGTCCTTAAATGTACCCATATTTTTATTATTAAAATTCTTTAATCTTTACAACGATTATGGGAATTCAATATAGGTAGACCCATTACATAGATGGATACTGAGGATATAAGAGTTTAATGGAGATATAGGTCTCATGAAAATGCCTGAATGTGCAACTAGAATTATATTATATGCAGACTTTTCATTCATCCTCTGTAAGTAACCTCAAGGTTTACACGAAACCAGTGCTTCAATCTTCCCCTGAGTGAGTGAGGGATGTCAGAGAGCCCTCTAATACTTCCCTGACAACATTTCCTTCCCCCTTTTTCTTGTACCATTTAAACACATTTACATGCACATTTGTTATATAAATTCTGATCATAAAAATAATGCATGCCTATCTTTCACAATTTGGAAGGTATAAATAAGTCTAAATCTGAAAATAAAAATCACACATTATCCCACCAACCTAAAATGAAAACTCAGATCTTCCTTTTTTTGTCCAGATATATATTTACACACACACACACACACCTTCACACACACATGCTTTATACAAATATGCTTGCATTTCTATATTATAAATCAGCCCTCATAAACTTAGTTTTTAGTGGCTGTTAAATAATTCTATTGTGTATATGTAGCCTAATTTATGCACTAACTAACCTTCCATTTTAGAGGGACAGAAGATCACAATGCAATTCTCATTATTCCATTAATTACACTTTCTTGTTTAAATATTCACTCCATTTCTAGGGAAAAAAACCAAATAATTTCTCCAACTTGGAATATGAGCTCTTGGCCTAATGAAGCTACATATATTCTAGTCATGAGCCTTGGGATACTGTAGCTGGAAGCGCTCATGAAATGATGACTCCCAAACCCTTTATCACAAATGCAGAGGAAGAAGGCCCAGAGAGAGGAGTGGGCTTGCCAAGGTCAACAGCAAAATCTGACCCGTCTAGAGTATAGATTATTGCTACAATCTTTCTAAAATGAAATGCTTTTACCACTCCTTTACTTAGTCAATAAATATCTGTTGCATGCCCTGTAGGCACCAGGCCCTACCTGCACAGAGGGGATGAAATAGACCTGCCTCCCGCCCATCCCCCCTTCCACTGCAGGGACCTCTGCAGAGCTTTCTGAATACACATCCTGCATCTCTCATCCTGGGGCCATTCTCCAGCTTCAGGCATTTGCTGAATCCCTTACTTACAAGCTAATGTGTCAGAGAATTAACGTTCTGAAAGCAACTCTTAACCAAGGATGGTGAGAGTTGGCTGATCCATCTCCCAGCTTTCTTGCAACCCTACTGGCAGTGGGATAGTCGTGAGCCAAGTTCCAACAGTCTCTAGAGGGTCCCCAGCAGGATGGAAACTCAGTGGACCCCAGAGGGTCCATCATTGTTCTGCTCATCTGGCCTCCTGGAATCACCTCCCCGGAGATAAGGACAATAACAAGGAAAATGCAACTACAAACTGCTCTGCTCTTTGAATACCATGACAATTTTGTACTGACAATTTTATTGGACAGAAGAAAAGAAATAGATACTTCATCCAGGTAATATATTTTTTATTTGACCTAGGATCCACCAACAATGAAATCATTGCTTCAGGTTCTGTCTCCGACGGAAATCTAAACCAAGACAAATTCATATCAGTGTTTACCATGTATATTCCATGAATGAAAAACTAACAAGATACCAATAAATAACACAGCAGGGAAACTCCTCCATCTGTCTATTGTTACATAATAAGCAAAACTTAGTGTCTAATAATAATAATAGTACATTATTATCCATTCTGGATCTAGGGTGGACAAATTCAGCTAATACATTCTCACCTGGGATCCGTTCTATGGATACAGGAAGGGGTCAGCTGAGATGAGAGTCGACCAAAGGCTTCTTCACTCATCTCTCTGATGTGTGAATGGACAGGTGTCTCTAAACAAAGCTTCTCTATATGGCTGGCTTGGGCTTCCTCATAGTATGGAGGTTTCTGGGCAGTCAGACTTTTTACAGGGTGAATGCGTTCTTCTACCATCCAATCCAAGAGACAGCTAGTGCGAGCGGTTCATGTTAGATGTTGAGCTTGGAAACTGGCATAGTATCCCTTCTACCATATTCTATTGGATAAGCGGTCACAGAGCCTGCCCAGATTCAAGGGGGCAGATATAGACCCCACCTTTCAATGGAAGGAGTACAGATAATTTAATTAGCAATGGTAATGGTAGTAGGAGGAGGTAGCATCTTTCCACATAAGAAATATTTAAGATGAGACCTGAAGAACATAAGAGACAGCCAGATTGAGCAGTGAGGGGAAAGCATTTCAGGCAGAAAGGAGTATGTGTCCTAAGTGTGGAAACTTGGCGTTTTGAGGACTTGAAAGAAAGTCAGTGTGGCTGAGGATGCAAGCCTGGAGGACATATCGGGAGGAAGCACAAGGGCCTAGCTGCCTGAGCTGTGTCGGTTACGTTAACTCTTTTAGTTTGAATTTTTAAGAGAAATCAGAAATAGGGAGGCGTGTGTGTGATCTGATTTATATGTTTTTTAAATCTCTTTAGTTCAGTGACACTCAAAATGTGAACCTCAGATCAGTGCCAGACTGCAAAAATTTGTTATCAGACCACAATAAAATGTGTGCAGAAATAGAACATAAGCATTTAGAAACTTTCATAGTGTTTTTGACTGCTACAACATCTAAGCACATTTTAATTGTTTTTTGTTTTTTTTTTAACTATTTTACAAGAAGCCTGGTCCATGATGAATTGGGGAAAAAATATCTAGTCTTTTACCATAGATAGTGTAAAACACTTCTCTGATTACCGTGCAGACCAGGAAGAAAGAGGGGTTTGGAAGAAGGGGGATGAGTTGGGAGACTTAAGTTGTTGGCAGTGACATGGGCTACAGCAGTAGTCATGAACGTGGAAAGAAGGGACAGATTTAAACTATGATGAGTTAATGGTGAGGAAGAAAGCAAGGTGGGTTTCTCAGATGGCTCCCAGCTCCCAGGTTAGACAAACAGGTTTAAGGGAGATGTCATGTAATAAGATTCTAGTGGTTGGGAAAAAAGAAAGTGAATTCATCTCTGAATTGCTTTGCATTTGCCATCACAATTCCTCTATTGAAACTTCTAATGGTCATTGAAAAGGAAATACTTAAGGCTAAGACACATTATCTTTTTATTTTAATTAAAGCCACCTACAATACAGAAACAAGTCAACATAATTCACTTTTTTAATCAAAGAGAATTCTTTGAGAGCAGAAGAGAGATAGTGGCCAAATAAATGAGTTGTAATTTCCTTAATGAACTAAGTCATCATGAATCACTGTGTAGAATCATCTCTGTGCTGTAGAGCCCGTGACATTTCCAACAATGCAACACTATTTGGTAAATATTAAAGACTGTTAGGGAAAGAGGATAAGAAATGCCCTTTCAATCTATATGGAGCATGTTAATTACTAAAACAGGCGGTAACTGGCTGTAAAGAATTGTTCTGCTGTCGTCATCACTGAAGCATGTACCCGCCTTTTGACTATGAATTATCCTTAGAAGAAATATGGACACATGATATTTACATTTTCAATGTCATTTAGCATAAGTATGCATTCTTATTAATGCCTTTGGGTTCTACACAGTCTTATATATAGTATATTTTTAAGCTCAAATATATTTTCAAGTTTTTCCCCGGAAACCACAGAAGAGGTAGTATAGTATTATAGGATGAAAACCAGGGTGGAGACAAGGTTCCTGGCTTGAATTGTGAACTGCCACTTACCACCAGTGTGCTCTAAGTGAATTTTATTTAACCGAGAATGTTCTCAAATTTTGCATAACACCTCTTGATATTGCACAGTTTTGTGGGGTCCACAGTGGTGCAGTGGTTTGCGGAATGGGAATTTGGAACACGGAGCCTGGGTCAGAGTCCCAGTTCCACAATTTACTAAATGTGGATATGGAGCCTACGACCATGGCTTGCTTTCTTTGTGAAGTGGGAAGAAAATACTTTATCTAGGTGGACTATTACTGAAAATAAAACATAACATGAGGAAAGGCTTGGAAAGCGGTGGGCACAGAACTAGGCAAATAGTATAGCTCAATATATAGCAGCCATGTTTTAGTTTTTTGTACCTCCTATGCCTGGAAAATAATAAACATTTGTGGTCTGTCAAACTCCTTCTAGGAAGACAGTGAGCAAGTTAAGAACCTTGGGTGAGAGATTAGCACAGCTATTTCTGAGTCCCTTTCAGCCTTGTTGGAAATGCTGAGTCCCTTTCAGCATTGTCGGAAAAGGCACATGTATAGTTTAAAGAGGAGAAATGAAAAGGGGAGGGAAAATTTGAATAAAATTAGTAGTATTACAAAAGAAAAGGTGAAAAAGAAAGTAAGAGGGTAAGGAGAGGAGGGATGAATGAAAGAGGGGGCGGATGGAGGAAGGGATCAAGAGAGGGAAGGAGGAAGAAAGGAAGGAGGAGAGGGAGAAGAGGGGAGGGAGGGAGGCATGTGTTCATTGCAGACAGGAGTGAAGTCTCCAAAAGAAAGTACAGTTGAGCAAGCTAGGTTTTTCACTACTAGTTTACAATTAGAATTGAGCTGTTTCAGTCCAACTCTAGGTTTATGTATAAGGGGGACCATGGGCTTCCTTTGTGGCTCAGCTGGTAAAGAATCTGCCTGCAATGCGGGAAACCCGGGTTCAATCTCTGGGTTGGGAAGATCCCCTGGAGAAGGGAAAGGCTACCCACTCCAGTATTCTGGCCTGGAGAATTCCATGGACTCTCTAGTCCATGGGGTCGCAAAAAGTCAGACACTGACTGAGTGACTTGCACTTTCACTTTCTTCACTTTCACTTTATATACAAGTTTACCTAGCCTGATAATCCTCATTTTTCTTATCTTTCAAATGAGGGAAATGATATTTTCCTTTTAGGGTTGTTATCATGAGAAAATAAAACAGCATATGTAAAACACTCAGCCAAGTGTTTCTTGCCCATGGTAACATTTAATCAATATGTCAGTATAATTATCACAAGCAGGGTGTAACCCATGATACTTTCAGAACTGAAAATCTTAGGGCCCGTTCAGTTCGAGAAATGAAGACTGAGCAAAGAGGGGGAACTGTATGGGTGAATTAAATGTCTGTGGAGTGGGATCTGTTTATAAATGTAGAAGCTCCTAGAATGAACACTTACATGAGAGATTTTTACAAGGGGGAGGTGGGTCCCTCCTATGCAGTAAAATAGAGTAGTAATAGATGATTTTCCTAACTGCAAATTGTATAAAGGTTGGAGGGAAAAATAAACATGATGTATTATTAAACCAGTTATTGAACCAGGTATGTAGGGTAGATGATAGTGCAATTTAAGAGACCTACTAGCAGTCTGAAACATGTGTTTTTTAAAAAAGATGGGCTTGGATTTCTCTGCAAGAAAAATTAGAGGGTGTGACATATACAGGAGGAAAAGCTCCCTTTGCTGATCAATGAATACAGTGGAAATTAATTTCCCAAGATCTGAAAATGTGACTGAAATGAACAAATCCTTGTGCTTGAACTCAGGAAATTCCAGAAATAGGTGTTGATCAAGAACTCTGCTTGCCTTTTACATTTTCAGGAGTGTTTCAAACATGCTGGAGAATGTGTAGGAAAACGTTCCTAAATGGGTTTCAGGAAAAAGAGGGGATCACATTCAGAAAAGGGAAAATAGTACATGATATGAAAGAGAACAGTTGAAGGAACTAAAGGTTGAAGAAAGACATAAGCACTATCCTGAAACTGTATCTATAGTAAGCAACACAATTAAAATCGAAGGTGGCAACTTTGGTGAAAAGATGCTAGTGGTTATTTTTGGCAATGGAATTATCCTGTCTTGAGAGGTAGCAAGCTCTGCATCAACTTGAGGCATCAAAATGGCAATGGACAATGATACACCAGGAATGCTGTAGAAAGAATAAATGTGTTAAGTCAACACCCCCCATTTTCATATGATATCCCCCATGTTCATATGATATTCATATGATTTCATATCATATTCATATGATATTTTATTTTTATAGAGAAAAATAAAAAAGATAATTTGTTGTTTGGGAAACATTAAATTAAACTAAGTAAAACATGTCACAAAAATCTTAAGCACTCCGTCTCCAAGAGGGGATATCGGTATGTATCACTTCCTATAGAAAAATAGAAAATTTTTACACGATGCTGGGGACAGGGTAAGAGACGTGTGATTAAATGGTCTTTAGGAAACACATGTGTACATGTTCTCCAAATTATTTTCAACTTGAAGATTCCATGAATCCATATAAGAAAACCACAACAATATTCCTAGCAGTGGTCAAATTTAATGGAGTACATAATGAGAAAAGACCAAAAGTACAGACATCATAGCAAAATTATGGACCATTAACTCAGAGGGGATGAAAGAGGAGAATGAGGAAATAAAGGCACTGAGCTTGCAGAGAAGTGTCTGAGTGACTAAGAAGTGAGCAGAGCAGTGGGCATGGGAAACAGGGCACCAGACAACAAGCGGAGAACACTCCTGGACACAAATCACAGGGATGTCTTTTTGGATGTGTCTCATAAATCAAAAGAAGCAAAAACAAAATTAAACAAATGGGACCTAATTAAATTTAAAAACTTTTGCACAGCAAAGAAAACCATCAACAAAACTAAAAGAAAACCTACTGAATCAGAGAAAACATTTACAAATGATATGACTAATAAGAGGTTAATGCCCCAAATCTATAAACAGCTTATATAACTCAGTATCAAATAAATAACCCAATTAAGACATGGGCAGAAGATATGAAGAGGCATTTTTTTTCCAAAGAAGATATATATATCTTTTGATTACATTTCTCTGATGATTAGTGATGCTGAGCATTTTTTTCGTGTGCCTGTTGCCTTCTATTTTATATATATATATATAAGCATGATACCCCCTGGATTCATCCATGATGTTGTAATGGAAGGATTTCATTCTTTCTATGGCAGAGAAATAGTCCATTACATATATACATATATATGTATATATAGATAGATATATATATGCCTCATCTTCTTTATCCATTCATCTGTTGATGGACACTTAGGTTCGCTGTTGTAAATAACCCTGCTGTGAACATTGGGGTGCATGTTATCTTTTTGAATTAGAGTTTTTGTTCTCTTCAGATATATACTCCCAGCAGAGGAATTTCTGGATCTTATGGTAGTTCTATTAATAAATATAAATAAATAAATAAATATATATATATATATAAAATAGAAGGCAACAGGCACACAAAAAAAATGCTCAGCATCACTAATCATCAGAGAAATGTAATCAAAACCACCTGTCATAATGGCTGTCACCAAAAAGTTTACAAATAACGAGTGTTGGTAAGCATATGGAGTAACAGGAACCCTCCTACACTGATGGTTCAAGTGTAAACTAGTGCAGCCACTATGGAAAATCGTAAGGAGGTTCTTAAAAAAATAAAAATAGAACTACCATATGATCCAGAAATTTCTCTGCTGGGAGTATATATCTGAAGAGAACAAAAACACTAATTCAAAAAGATAACATGCACCCCAATGTTCACAGCAGGGTTATTTACAACAGCGAACCTAAGTGTCCATCAACAGATGAATGGATAAAGAAGATGAGGCATATATCTATCTATCTATCTATACATATATATGTATCAGTTCAGTTCAGTCGCTCAGTCGTGTCCGACTCTTTGAGACCCCATGAATTGCAGCACTCCAGGCCTCTCTGTGTACATATGTAATGGACTATTACTCTGCTGTAGAAAGAATGAAATCCTTTCATTACAACATCATGGATGAATCCAGAGGGTATCATGCTTAGTGAACTAAGTCAGACAAACACAAATACTCCATGTTATCACTTACACGTGGAATCTAAAAAATTAAAAAAAAAATGAATGTGTGTAACCAGACAGAAACAAACTAATCATTGCCAGTAGTGAGAGGGAAAGGAGGAAGGGTAATCTTGGGGTATGAGACTAAGAGATACAAACTATAATGTATAAAATCAATAACAAGGACATATTGTACAGCACAGGGAAATATAGTCATCATTTTGCAATGACTTTCAATGGAGTGTAATCTATAAAAGTATCGAATCACTGTGTTATACACCTGAAACTAACATTGTAAATCAACTACACATCAATAAAAATAAATATCTTTAAAAAATAAAATTTAAATATAAAAATTAGTTTATTAAAAAAAAACACACAGCTGGACAATGGGAGAACTGAACAACAAAACGAGAGCCAGAAAGAATGGGAAGAACATGAAGCAGTGGTGGATGTGGGTGTGTCTTTTATTGTTAAGTATAAGATGTTCCTGGCCTGAGGCCAGGCCAGTGTGGACATAGTCAGCTTCCTTCCCGATGGGAAGAGCGGCTCAGGAAATCCATCCAGAAGGCATCACAGGAAATGTGGATTCAGACGGGGCTGGCTCTTCATGACAGAGCCTGTCCCTGAGCGCGCAGACCTCATGGAGTGACTGCCGTCTTTCCCTCCCGGGGCCCTGCTGCTTGGTGAATGACATCCGTACACATCTCCTTGGATAAGGCTTGGGAAGGGCACGTTTGGTCTCCGATTCTCCATTCCCTAGCCTTGGGGAAAGTCATCACCCTCTCCTAACATCAAGCACCACTTCCTAATTCCCTCCTGGCGGGCCATAACCTGTCCTTGGATTTGCCTTTTCATTGCATCGCCTGTGTCCATCCAATACCCTGAGGAATCTAAACCTAGAAGCACTTCCTAGTCAATTCTTAATCGGATCTTCCCTTCTTCCTTTTTTAATCTTTGACTTCTCAAGACAGAATTCCAGCTAGCCGCCCACGAACAGAAAGTTCTATTTCTCCCCTTTGTTTTACAAGCCACTAAGCTGAATCTGAAGGAGAACAAAGGAGAGATACAGCTCTTTTAAATGAGACATACTTGCCCCTTCCTGCCACAGATCCCCCTGGCCCCCCACCCTGGCCCCAGATGCCTGCTCTGGGACCTTTCCACAGCCCTCATCTAGAAGAACCTCATATTTCTCACCAAATCCATAGCTTAAGAAGTCACATTATAGCCCTTCAGTACATCTGGAAAGATTAGAGTCTATTTAAAAAAGCCTTTGGCACAAGCAATTTAAAGCTCAAAGCTCTAATCTGGAATTGGTATATTTATCCTGATCTTTAATTATTAATGTTGCTTTATTGATCTGATACCTAAAACGCAAACAACAAAAACTGTTCAAACTAATTACTGTGGGCTTTTACCTTTTGGGGCTTCTTTACTAGTCCTCGAACCTAAACCTTTTCTTCCATTAACTGATAGGGTTTAATTCATTAACAAGTTCTAACACTTCATTTCCACTGCTTGGCATTCCCACCCCTCCCACCCTCAACTCCTAATCAACAGGAAGTACACTAAAATCTCACCCCCAGCAACAGTTGCATCGCCTAGATAAGTGTATTTCTTTGGAATTTCAAAACCAATTTTAACAAGCCCCCTTTCTAGTATTCTGTGCCCAGTAGCTGCCCATACTCTAAAAGAAAAACCTTTGTATGCTTCTTTATCTTACCACAAAGGCATTATATTATGAACAAGTCTTACACACTGGATGGGGTTGTCATGGAGACATGAGGTCACCCTGACACCTGCTCATGCTGTTTCACTGGGTCAGTCAACAATGTCTATTTGGTAGAGATGTACTCCAGATAATATTTATGGATGGGGGATCTGATGGGTTGAAACAGGGTGCTACTTGCAAGGGTCATTTCCTGTTGGGGCTGTCTGCCTGATTCCTGATTCCTGGGCAGGATCAAGATCCCCATCCCAGGCAGCTAGCTCCTTGCTGTCTTGGGCTACTGACTGCACAGGTAGGAGAACATGAAAGCATGCCAAAGTAGTCAGCATCACTAGAAAAATAACTCTAACTCCTTTGAATAAATTATAGGAAGTAGAAATGGTAATTAAGAATTTATTTACTTAGGTCAGTGTTGAATACATAGTGGGCACTCCATAAATATTTTCAAGATCAATAAACTCATGCCAATTGTCAGGTTCTTTGCCATCAAGGAACTTGCAGCCTAGTTTGTCTATTCAAACAAAGACACCACTGACCCATCCTCCCTATCACTTCTGTGACCCCTAAGGGTAATATATGACATTCTCTGACTTCCATACATTTCTCCAAACCCTTTTGAATATAATTATGCATTCTGTTTGTATCACCTCTGGGGATAATGAAGACCATATGTTAAAATTCTCAATGGAAAGTAGGAGAACTACATTTATTCTGTTGGTTAAATTATCTGCATGCCTTCGGGAAATCATGACGTTTAATGCACTCAAGGTGCTACAAGAAGGTTCACACCAACAGGGTAGAGACAGTTCTTTCTTTGCCTTGAGGAATTTACAATGGAAACAGAAAAACCAATCAAACTGATATGAACCAGATGAAAAATATGATATTTTTAATTTTACATGACCCTATTTTTTGGACATAGTACACACTAAATCTATGATTGTTAAATGCACACATTTCTAAAGACACTACTCAGACTATCTGAAATAATGCTCGAGTGATTTTTCAAAAAATATTCTAAATTTCCAATCCACTGTATTGCCTTCTTTTCAAGACAATTCAATCTGGATTTGAAGAGTAAGGGCTGCTGTCATAAACTGCTAGATGCTAAGAGAAGCTGGAAAGATTCAGCTATATTTCTTAAATCTATATACCAAATGAACATCAGGAACACTGGCAGACTTTTTCAGAGGCCTGGCATGGTGAGTTAAATGCAAAAATTGACAACATTATATGTATGTTTAAAGTTGTACTTATACATACATTTTAGAGAGTCTTCAAAATATTAAAAATGTTTTAAAATGACACACTAAAGCATCATTGAACATGATGACACATCAGTTTTAATTATGAAAATTAATAATTGAAAGTTTATATATTTATTTGAAAGAGATAATATTCTCCAAATATTGTTCGCTAATTATTGTGCTATTAAAAATACATAGTGATGTTTCAGAAGATATATTTCCTTTGTCGTGCCTGGCAAACGAAACAGAATTTTATGTAGTTATGTCGAGAATGGCTAAGTCTTTCCTTTGAGATATATGACAGCCATAAAAAATCCCAGGAGCAGAGATGATGTCATATATAAGACTAATTAACACACCTACAGGATAATGTATGTTATATGGTCTTTAAATTTTTATTAAGGTCACTGTGAAGTATGGCTTAAAACTAATGATGGGGAAGACTTTGGGCTGAAACACCACCTGTGGGGTATGAGGAATAGCAGTGGAGTCGCTGCATGAAAATAACAAGATCTCCTTCATGTCGTGAAAGTTCATCACCCCTAATGAGAGCCCTCTTGAGAGACTGAGATTTTAAAGAAGCACAGGAGGTTGAAAAGCGGACAAGGAGAGAGCCGGCATCTGTTGAGAAGGAAGATCCTGGCAAAGGCATAGATGCATGCTAGTTATGATGTACCTAGGGAATTACCAGCATTTCACAACAGGAGGTAGAAACTGGTGAGAGATAAGTCAGTAGGAGATAACCAGATGAAAGCCAGGGGAATTTTGTTTTGATTCTGATGGAGAGTGTGGCAGAGAAAGTGGCAGTCACTTCTCATTCTATCCACTCACACTCTTTTCTGCATTCACCTCAAAGGGCAGCCCTGTGACCAGATCTGGGCAGTAGTCTATAGGCAGATGTGAGGGCCGTCATTCCCAAGGTAAAATTAACAACAAGTGAACGTGAATCCCCTCTCTCCCTCTCCTCCTCAGAATCCCAGGAGCTTTCTGTTGGGAAGGCGTGGACACAAACACTGGAGGAAAGTTGTCCTCAACAGCTGCCTAGATCCACAGTGGACTTTGCATGAGTAATAAATGAACTTCCTCTGGGTTAAGGCACTGGGATTTTGGTATACTCTAACCTACTCTCTCTTGTCCAACAAAGGAAGACTCGAGCATTATAAGGTGGGATTGACATGGTTAGATAAGCTTATTAAGAAGATGATGTGGCTGCCTTGTGCCCCCACGTTGAGATCATCACATATTGGAAGGTCAGAGGCTGTAGGAAGGAATTGGTGGGTCTGGGAGTGCTGTGTGATGATGAAGGAGCACAAAAAGACTAACAGACTGTTGAAAGCTTAGAAAACCCTCATCTTCTATGTCAGTGAGTCTGGAGAATGCTGTGGGGGAGGAGGAGGTTGGAAATAGCAGCAGGTAGGGAAGTGGTGCCAAGAAGATACTTAAGAGCTCGTATTAGGCTTCTTGCCCAAATGGCCAATGCATCTGAAATTGTGCGCATAAAGCAAGAACCTGGCATGGGATTGGAGGTGATGAGTGTGCACGATGCCTCTGTTGATGCAAGGGAGGGAGGCTGATGGGAAGGGTTTCAAGTCATAGATCTAGACAATGTCTGGGTAAGTCTCATGGAGCCAGAGACAGTCCTAGCCTAGGACTGCAGCGGTTTTGTTGCAGAGAGTAAATAAATGGACTGCCAACATTGTATTAAGAGAGAAGGAGAGAGATCCATATGCAAGAAAAGCACTTGGAGGCATCTAACTGTTGGCTGGACAAATGTTCTGGGGCTTAGGTGGGTTGATGAGTTGAACATAGCACTGTTAAGTCCTCAGTGAGTGGAGGGCTCACCCCACCTTGCATCATCTGGAGGAGGCAGATCAGGGTGGGAGCAAAGATGGGGAACATGGGGGAGAGGAATGTCTTCAGTGGGTATGAGTTGCTGTGTAAGATGCTTTACCTTGATTATCAAGATGTCCTTTCATAATAGATCTATCAAGGAATGGTATTAGGCCAGTTAGGGCCCTGTGTTGGAGTGACTGAGAGAAGTATTAGCTTCAGGGTCAAAATTTAAGGAGGCACCTTGTATTGGCATAACTCAGGCTCTCTTGCCTTACCCTAATCCTGGTCCTGTCAGATCCTGTCTTGATTTATTTATTTATTTTCCTCATGGATGTTTTGCATTACCTTTCATTTCAGTTCAGTTGCTCAGTCGTGTCCGACTCTTTGCGACCCCATGAATCGCAGCACGCCAAGCCTCCCTGTCCATCACCAACTCGCGGAGTTTACCCAAACCCATGTCCATCGAGTCGGTGATGCCATCCAACCATCTTATCCTCTGTTGTCCCCTTCTCCTCCCGCCCGCAATCCTTCCCAGCATCAGGGTCGTTTTCAATGAGTCAGCTCTTCTCATGAGGTGGCCAAAGTGTTGGAGTTTCAGCTTCAACATCAGTCCTTCCAATGAACACCCAGGACTGATCTCCTTTAGGATGAACTGGTTGGATCTTCTTGCAGTCCAAGGGACTCTCGAGAGTCTTCTCCAACACTACAGTTCAAAAGCATCAATTCTTCGGCGCTCAGCTTTCTTCACCATCCAACTCTCACAACCATACATGACTACTGGAAAAACCATAGCCTCGACTAGATGGAACTTTGTTGGCAAAGTAATGTCTCTGCTTTTAAATATGCTATCTAGGTTGGCCATAACCTTCCTTCCAAGGAGTAAGCGTCTTTTAATTTCATGGCTGCAATCACAATCAGCAGTGATTTTGGAGCCCCCCCAAAAATAAAGTCTAACACTGTTTCCACTGTTTCCCCATCTATTTCCCATGAAGTGATGGAACCAGATGCCATGATCTTAGTTTTCTGAATGTTGAGCTTTAAGCCAACTTTTTCACTCTCTTCTTTCACTTTCATCAAGAGGCTCTTTAGTTCTTCACTTTCTGCCATAAGGGTGGTATTATCTGCATATCTGAGGTTATTGATATTTCTCCCGGCAATCTTGATTCCAGCTTGTATTTCTTCCAGCCCAGCGTTTCTCATGATGTACTCTGCATATAAGTTAAATAAGCAGGGTGACAATATACAGCCTTGACATACTCCTTTTCCCCTTTGGAACCAGTCTGTTGTTCCATGTCCAGTTCTAACTGTTGCTTCCTGACCTGCATACAGGTTTCTCAAGAGACAGGTCAGATGGTCTTGTATTCCCATCTCTTTCAGAATTGTCCACAGTTTATTGCGATCCACATAGTCAAAGGCTTTGGCATAGTCAATAAAGCAGAAATAGATGTTTTTCTGGAACTCTCTTGTTTTTTCGATGATCCAGCGGATGTTGGCAATTTGATCTCTGGTTCCTCTGCCTTTTCTAAAACCAGCTTGAACATCTGGAAGTTCACGGTTCACGTATTGCTGAAGCCTGGCTTGGAGAATTTTGAGCATTACTTTACTAGCGTGTGAGATGAGTGCAATTGTGTGGTAGTTTGAGCATTCTTTGGTATTGCCTTTCTTTGGGATTGGAATGACAACTGACCTTTTCCAGTCCTGTGGCCACTGCTGAGTTTTCCAGATTTGCTGGCATATTGAGTGCAGCACTTTCACAGCATCATCTTTCAGAATTTGAAATAGCTCAACAGGAATTCCATCACCTCCGCTAGCTTTGTTCGTAGTGATGCTTCCTAAGGCCCACTTGACTTCACGTTGCAGGATGTCTGGCTCTAGGTGAGTGATCACACCATCGTGATTATCTGGGTCATGAAGATCTTTTTTGTACAGTTCTTCTGTGTATTCTTGCCACCTCTTCTTAATATCTTCTGCTTCTGTTAGGTCCATACCATTTCTGTCCTTTATGGAGTCCATCTTTGCATGAAACGTTCCCTTGGTATCTCTAATTTTCTTGAAGAGATCTCCAGTCTTTCCCATTCTGTTGTTTTCCTCTATTTCTTTGCATTGATTGCTGAGGAAGGCTTTCTTATCTCTCCTTGCTATTCTTTGGAACTCTGCATTCAGATGGGAATATCTTTCCTTTTCTCCTTTGTTTTTTGCTTCTCTTCTTTTCCCAGCTATTTGTAAGTCCTCCTCAGACAGCCATTTTACTTTTTTGCATTTCTTTTCCATGGAGATGGTCTTGATCCCTGTCTCCTGTACAATGTTGTGAACCTCTGTCCATAGTTCATCAGGCACTCTGTCTATCAGATCTAGTCCCTTAAATCTATTTCTCACTTCCACTGTATAATAACAAGGGATTTGATTTAGGTCATACCTGAATGGTCTAGTGGTTTTCCCTACTTTCTTCAATTTAAGTCTCAATCTGGCAATAGGGAGTTCATGATCTGAGCCACAGTCTGCTCCCGGTCTTGTTTTTGTTGACTGTATAGAGCTTCTCCATCTTTGGCTGCAAAGAATATAATCAATCTGATTTCGGTGTTGACCATATGGTGATGTCCATGTGTAGAGTCTTCTCTTGTGTTGTTGGAAGAGGGTGTTTGCTATGGCCAGTGCATTCTCTTGGCAAAACTCTATTAGCCTTTGCCCTGCTTCATTCTGTACTCCAAGGCCAAATTTGCCTGTTACACCAGGTGTTTCCTGACTTCCTACTTTTGCATTCCAGTCCCCTGTAATGAAAAGGACATCTTTTTTGGGTGTTACTTCTAAAAGGTCTTGTAGGTCTTCATAGAACCGTTCAACTTCAGCTTCTTCAGCATTACTGGTCGGGGCATAGACTTGGATTACCATGATATTGAATGGTTTGCCTTGGAAACGAACAGAGATCATTCTGTTGTTTGTGAGATTGCATCTAAGTACTGCATTTCGGACTCTTTTGTTGACCATGATGGCTACTCCATTTCTTCTAAGGGATTCCTGCCCACAGTAGTAGTTATAATGGTCATCTGAGTTAAATTCACCCATTCCAGTCCATCTTAGTTCGCTGATTCCTAGAATGTCGACGTTCACTCTTGCCATCTCCTGTTTGACCACTTCCAACTTGCCTTGATTCATGGACCTAACATTCTAGGTTCCTATGCAATATTGCTCTTTACAGCATCGGACTTTGCTTCTATCACCAGTCACATCCACAGCTGGGTATTGTTTTTGCTTTGGCTCCATCCCATCATTCTTTCTGGAGTTATTTCTCCACTGATCTCCATCAGCATATTGGGCACCTACTGACCTGGGGAGTTCATCTTTCAGTGTCCTATCTTTTTGCCTTTTCATACTGTTCTTGTGGTTCTTAAGGCAAGAATACTGAAGTGGTTTGCCATGCCCTTCTCTAGTGGACCACATTCTGTCAGACCTCTCCACCATGACCCATCCGTCTTGGGTGGCCCCACACGACATGGCTTAGTTTCAGTGAGATAGACAAGGCTGCATTACCTTTAAACTTCATTAAATATTGCATTTACATATTATTTATATTGATCACAGGGTTTTTTTCAATGCCCCCTTAAGTTTTGCACCTGCAGCAAATGCCTCACTTGCCTCACCCTAATTCTCAGGGCCCTAATTCTGGCCCTGAAACTCATGCTGCAAATCAGGAGAAGCCAAACAAAGCTGATATAATGTTTGTGTTGAATATTTTGCCCAAGGCAACATGTCTAGTCAACACAAGAGGAGATTTCAAACACAGATTTCAAAAGCTTGACTCTGAATCTCCAATCTTCAAAAGCATGACTCTTCTATCTTACTGTCTCTACCAAATAAGCTTATCTATTACCACTTGGGCAGGTGGGAGCATCAGTCAGCATGATGCTGTTTCGAGCAGCGATGTTACCAGAGGACAATGTTAGGAATGGAACTGGGAGAATGAGGACCTAGACTGCTAAGCCCTTTTCAATGGTTTATAATATAATCAAGCATGTGTGCATGCTCAGTTGCTTCAGTCATGTCTGACACTTTGCGATCCTATGGGTTGTAGCCCACCAGGCTCCTCTGTCCATGGGATTCTCCAAGCAACAATACTGGAGTGGATTGCCATGCCCTCCTCCAGGGGATCCTCCCAGCCCGGGGATTGAACCTGGATCTCCCGTGTCTTTTGCATTGCAGGCAGATTCTTTACCTCTGAGCCACTGGGGAAGCCCACTATAACCAAGAGTTAACAGTAACAAAAAGAAAGAAGACCCTATACATTGAACAGACAGCTGAGGAGCCTACTGAGATGAATGAGAATTTCTGAACACCAAGTGGTTATTGACATCTTTAGAGAAGCCTTTCTTCTAGGAATCAAGGAAGTAGGGAAGAAAAATATTTTATTTAGGGCTGCACTATAATATGTTTAAATGGGTACTATAGATGCCATTGGTCTTCTTTGGAGTTCAAAAGGTATACTGGCTTTAGAAGCACTTGATACATATTTGTTAAATAATTAAATTATTATTTATTTATTATTCATAAAATAAATTATTTATTATTACTATGTGTAGGTTATAAATAATAATAAAAACTAGGCAGCTTTACTATTGAGTTTCACAGAAGAATGCAGGAGACCTAAATGAATGAACTTGGACAAATCTCAAGGATACATTAGACAAACAAAGAGAAGAAGAAAAAGATGCCTAGAATAACCCAAATTATTTTTAGATTTGATGGCATATGTGTCTACATTTAGACAGAGTCACACTCCTGAGCTGATCTGAAGAAGGTGGTCCAGGGAGCCAAATGGAATAGATGATTATGCCCCATCCTGGGATCATAGCTAACAAGTGACACTTCCAGTACTATGAAGAGAATGGAATATAACCCTCCAGTCACAGAGAAAGGTGGACCGTAGTGGAACACCTAGAAATAGACCTAACTTCTCCAGTTAGCAAGCCTAGAGTGGTGCTAGGCACACAGCAAATGTTCAGCATCTATTCACTGGGTGAACAAAATAATCTCATCTCAGGTAAAACAATCGTGGGGCATCACATGTATTATGTTGGAAAGAAGCATTGCTTTTGAGAAAGCATATGATGAGCATATGATCCTCTGTGTAATGTGAACTTTGGCATTTGCACATGCAAAGAATCTAAGTTTCCATAAATCATAACAACAGGTTACCATCCCAGGTCAGTGGGGAGCAGATTCTGAGATGAAGATTTACAAAAGCAGAAACTTAATGGGGGAAAACTCTCAGGATCAACACATGCATGGGAGGGAAGGAAGCAGGGCTGTGCAGAGGGAGAAGCTGGGCTGGCGTGCAGTCGTAACGGAGGCTTCAGCCAGCCTCTCAGGGATCTGGGACTGCCCTTGAGACTTGTCCTGAATCGGGGCAAGTGGGTCAGCCCTTTATACAAGTGTATCTACAAGTCAGTTGATAACAGCTGCCTTTAGGAAAAAGTCATGACTTTGAACGAGGCCCAGGGCAACTCTCAAAGAAACAATACTCCCAGCAGCTGGAGGAATGGTGCCCATGTGCTTCCATCCTGAAGGTAGGTCCGATGGTACCCCATTGTTATCACAGCTAGCTTTCAGATCAGTGACTATGAACTAAGTCTTCTGTTGCTATCACAGAGTCCCAGCCTAAAGAATAATAACAACAACAATAGCAATATTCATCAAGCCATCAATATTTATTGTGTCTCTGTTAAGTGCTAGGCACCTAGCTAGGTTCTGTGGCTACAGCAGTTTAAAAAAATAGATGAAAATGCCTGATATGTTTGCGCTTATATTTTAGATGGAGGATACAGACAAGATAGATATAACTAGCTAGCCAGCTATGATGGATGGATGAATGGCTAGAAAGTAAGATGGATGGATGGGTTGATGGATGGATAGATAGGTGGATGGATGTATACATAGATAGATGGTTGTTCAGTCGCTCAGTCATGTCTGACTCTCTGCGACCCCAAGGCCAGTCTTCCCTGTCCTTCACTGTCTCCTGGAGTTTGCTCAAGCTCATGTACATTGAATCAGTGATGCCATCCTACCATCTCACCCTCTGTTGTCCCCTTCTTCTCCTGCTTTCAGTCTTTCGTAGCATCAGGGTCTTTTCCAGTAAGTCAGCTCTTTGTATCAGATGGCCAAAATACATACATAGATACATAGACAGATAAATCGAAAGAATAGTCAAAGATTGTGAAAAGTAGAGGAAAATAAGCCAGAAGAAAGAATGGGGTAATGCAGAGGCAAGGGTGAAATTCAGTGTTTTATAACTGATCCTGAAAGACCTCACTCAAAAAAAGTAGTTTCTGATCAAAGCCCTGAACAAAGTGATCAAGCCATGAGTAGTGCTGGTGGTAAGATGGCCCCAGCTAAGAGAAAAAGGATGACAGCTAGCACATATTAAAAGCTCACCTTGGGAAAGAAACTCTGCTAGATGCTTTACTAACTGTATCTAGCTTAATCCTCCAACAGGTAATATTAGTTCCCTTTGAGAAAATTGAGACTGTAGAGATGAAGGAATTTTTTTTTCCCCAAGGTCACTCAGCAAGCAAGGGCAGGAGGCAGGAGTCAAAGCCAGTGTGAAACCTCAACGCCTCCTTCAGAGGAAGGAGAGCCCAGAGATGCGGGACTCAACTTTGGACCAGGGAGATGTGTCTCGGCACCGGCTGCCGGAAGCTGGTCAGGACCAGGCCTGCCTAGATCCTCCGCCCAGCAGGGGAGGGACGGAAATGGTGACCCGGGGCAGCCCGATTTCAAAGCCTGAGCTCTTCACCACTCCGCCACCCTGCCTCCCAAAGAGCCCTGATTGGATGAGTGCCAACTGGCTGGTCTGGCTCAGACATTAACGCCCAGACAGACCCGTCAGTGCAAACCCTTCCAGGAGCACACAGTCTTCCTGTGTCCACTTCACAAAACAAAGAACAAACTGACAAAACCAGAAGCATGAGAGACCCCAGGGCTAGGTGAGCAGTAAGAGGAGAACCGGCAGGGCCAGTGTAGACGGCGGGCTGCCCCGTGCTGATCGAGGCCTGCAGCTGGCTCCATGCCCTTGGGCCCCATTGTATCGCCTCCACCCCTTGACAGAATTATTGGCCTCTTTGGCACCCAGCCCCCCGAGCATCCTCCCAGGCCCCGGGCTGTGGTACCCACAGGATGCAGCCTTGGTGAAGAGGGACAGATGGATCTGATGTAACAATGCGGACCTCACCCGAGGCCCTTACGTTTGGCTTTTCCCACACAAATCAAGCTGATTCTGCACCAGGAGACACTTTGGCTTTTTTCAGCAGACCCTGAACTGAGGGAGATTGAAAAAGAAAAGGACTAAGAGAACTGTTGCTATGTGACCCAAGCTAAGTCTTCTGACTCAGGAGAATCTTCCCAGGTGGGCATGTCATCTCCAGTTGATGTAAGGCCCGCAGAAGGTGAGGACAGGGCATGTCCCTTTGCGTCCCTCCCATAGATGGCCACAGTAAAGGGTCTGCTGAGCTGTGTGCAAGGCTCTACAAGGGGTACTCAGGTCAACCAGTAGTTACTGAGCACTAAATGGAGTTAGCAGGATTCAGATTAAAACCAGAGAGGCCCTCTCACCAAGGAGTTCATGACTTAAAAAGGAGTTCTCAGTCCTGGCTGGATTTTACTTTCACCTATGACACTGTTCATCGCCTCCAAAACAAAACAAAACACCCAGTTCCAACTCTGGGAGATGCTGATCCAGAGACATGCTAGCTTCTAGGAAAGCACTAGAACCTGTCCTCACTGCATGCTCTCCGAGTTCAGAGTTGAAAAGGGTCCTGTCTCAACTCTCTCTCCTTTTCTCTTCCAGTGGCAGAGTCCCGTTTGGGTCAATTTCATTCCCATGAAGTTCTCTCCCACGTCTCCACTAGCGGCTTGGGGTTGTTTCCATGTAATAGTTGATGTTTTGGACCATTCTGCCCCCAGGCTTGAGCAAAATTCACAATTGACGCTTACAAAAGATGTAAGCTTCCAAGATGCTGCTGTTACTACACGTGAAGCCTTCCTTTTATTGATTTCTCAGACCCTTTTCTTCACTTTATTTCTTCCCTACTCCATTCCTTAGCCCTGAGCCTAACACTAATACAGGTGAGGGGTTCTGGGGGTGCGTGGGGGAGGAGTAAAGCAGGGGGATGTGCAGTCAGGGGTGAATCAGATTAGTGGGAGATGCAAACCTCCCCTCATGGGGGCTTCTGGCTCCTGACTTATTAAATTGCCTCTGATGCCTCCTTGATATCTTGCTGCTTCCTCTGCACTTGAAAACGTCCAAATCGCCTCATCGTTAATTTTCAGTTTGCTTCTCAGTTTGCTTCTCTGACTTTTGAGTTGTTTAATCCTTTTTTTAAAGTCTTATCTGACTCAGCAATCTTTAAAATATTTGGAAGATGTTTGCTTTCCTACTGGAGAGTAGCCATCGAGTATAACCACAGGGCCATGTGTTAATTAGGCATCTAATCTACCATTTCCCAAGTGGGCCCTGATAATAGTTTTGCAGAAAAACTGACTTTGAGATATCTCTTCCAAAAACACTTTGGTTGGCTTCTTTCTTGAGTCTTTCTTTCTGGAAATGTGTTCTCCTGAGTCTTCTAAATCGGCGTTCTTAACATACCCGATGTACAGCCTATCCAACTAAGATTAAAAAATAAGACTTTGTTAAGAATTGCGAGGGTGGGGGGCGTGGAGAAGAACACGGGTTATTAGATATTTTTCTCTTCTTACTTTTTCAATTATATCTCTTCTCCCCAAAGTTCAAATTTCTTCATATTCTTGGATCCCACCCTACTATCACCACAGATGCGCCTATGTCCAAATCCCATCCGCTTCCTGACTGAGCCAGATGTTTCCTGGCCATAGCTATGACACTCGCCGGGGTCTTCTGGTGCGTCCTTTGGCAAGGACAAGAGCTATTTCCAGTCACCATTTTCTCACAGGGAATGAGTACCTTCCAGCGTGGCCTTCCTCAACCTTCTTTTCCTTTCTCACCATGGCTGCCAAGAGGGGTTCTGAGTGGCCTCCACCCATTTCAGTGCAGAGGGATCTGCTCAACAGGGAGCGCCCCCTCCCCAGAGCCCAGCCAGGTCAGCGAACAGCCTCACCTATCGTCCCCACTCTGTCACTTCTCCTTCTCCATGTGTGTTCTCTGCCATGAATAGAGACTTTACTCCCCCCACCCCCAATTTCATTGATGTGGAACATCAATAAAGCATCCGGTACGGTATCTCTCATCTGCCTTGAAAACTGATCACTCATGGGACTCAGATTATGTCATGGATGACATTTCCTTTGCACAAGACATTCATGTATCCTACCTGGCCATCTATTTAGAGTACAGGATCAAACCATCAGAGGTGGCAGCTGATCCCAGACAGTGGGGAAGGAGAGAGAACTGCAAAGTAAGTCTCACTGGCATACTCAACCCTTTGGACATGGATGCCCCCATGTCACAAGACAAAGAGCTAACCCCCTAGAGGTTCAGTAACCACAGTTACAAAATGTATTTGCTGGTGTTGAATGGAGACTAGTCCTCCTATTTCTTTTGTCAGAAAAGATTCTCTTTTGCTACAACTGTGTATGTGTGCACATTGGTCACATGTAAGCACCTATGGTCCACAGCACGAAGCGTAACGTGCTTCAGAATCAAATAAAATGCTCAAAAGTTCAACGCTGCAAGCATTTCCTAATAATAGGCCTTTAAAAAAAAAAAGAATAACATATTAGCCAACCAGAACTATAAATGTTATCAAGCAAACTAAACATTCCATCTGTAATTGTTATTGGAGATGGATTAATATGAAACAGTCAACATGGCAGACTCCTAAAGTAAAACTCAGGGTTGTTGGAGAAAAAAAATGCTGAACTATGTACAAGCATAACTCTGATACGATGGTGGCTATTTGGCCAAGAAAAGGAAATATCAATTCGGGAATTTTTACAAAGAATTATTGCCTATTCCCCATGGGTTTTTTTTTTTTTAAAGACCATTTCCTAAATTACAATAGAATGTGATGAGAGAGAGACTGCTTGACTTTTCTTGGGTCTCCTGCCATCTTTTAAGCTTCCTCTCAATGCCTTCTATGAAGATTTCCTTGCTGCCCAGAGTTCACGTTGTGCCATTCTTTCCATCAAATCCAGTTGAACTTCTCATCAGGATACATGGCTTGGGACGGCCTGGTCCGAGTCACCATTGTTATTCAACTGGGTGACAGAGGTCTGCACTGGTCATCCTGTGCCCTTTCCTGCCCCTCCCCAATCTAGTCTCCCTACTTCATGCAGCTGGTGTAATCCTTTTAAAATATAACTGGGTTCATATTACTTCCCTTACTTTAAACCCTTCATCTGTTCTAATACATGGGAAACAGTCCAGACATCTTCCACAGCCTCCCAGATCCTGTGTGACGTGTTCCCCCGTCCTCCCCTTGTTCTCCGTGCTCCAGAAACGCAGAACGCCCTTCAGTCTCACGAATGTACCAGGCTCTTTCCTGCCTTCGCGTCTTGTACCTCCTATGCCAAAGCTATTGAAATCTCTTCCCCCAGCTCACTGAACATTTTTAACCATTTCTCCAGGTGACTTTTTTTTTAACGGGCACTCATGTTTCAGAACGGAGGGCAGCAAGCTTGTTCTGGAAAGGACCAAATAGTAGATACTTCTGTTTCTGTGAGCCAGTCAGTCTCTGTCAGGACTGCTCGATTCTACCCACTGAACCTTTAAAGCCACAGGCAAGACATCACTGAGACAGGCATTGCTACGGGCCAATAAAGCTTTATTCACAAAAACAGATTCAACAACAAAAAAAGAGGAAAAAGAAGTCAGGTTTCGCTTGCTGATCATAGTCTGCCAACCGCTGGTGTAAAGAAGTTCTTAAGTAGGCTTATGCTTCAGAATCCTTTCAGGACAGTTCAGTTCAGTTCAGTTCAATCACTCAGTCATGTCTGACTCTTTGTGACCCCATGAACCGCAGCACGCCAGGCCTCCCTGTCCACCACCAACTCCCGGAGTTTACTCAAACTCATGTCCATTGAGTCAGTGATGCCATCTCATCCTCTGTCGTCCCCTTCTCCTCCTGCCCCCAATCCTTCCCAGCATCAGGGTCTTTTCCAATGAGTCAACTCTTCACATCAGGTGGCCAAAGTATTGGAGTTTCAGCTTCAACATCAGTCCTTCCAATGAACACCCAGGACTGATCTCCTTTAGGATGGACTGGTTAGATTTCCTTGCAGTCCAAGGGACTCTCAAGAGTCTTCTCCAACAGCACAGTTCAAAAGCATCAATTCTTCAGTGCTCAGCTTTCTTTACAGTCCAATTCTCACATCCATACATGACTACTGGAAAAACCATAGCCTTGTCTAGATGGACCTTTGTTGACAAAGTTATGTCTCCACTTTTTAGTATGCTGTCAGGGCAATTTTTCGCAAAACAGACATCTGAGTTCCTAAAGGGATGCATATCTGCATTTTTTAAAAAGCATCAGATTTCTGATGGAAACTGCAGGATGGAAAGAAGTGAGAAAAAAATGTAAATTATATAGTATATATATATATATATTAACATGGAGAAGAACTTAAAATATTTCTTTCCATTCCCCAGTAAACTGAGCCTTACCTTGGCTCAATTACTGAGCTCAATTACTAGGAATTAATGAGCTTCCTATTCCTAGAATATTCAAACAAAAAATGAGTAAGGCCCTAACAGAAATGATGTCTAAGAACTTCTGTTGAAGTTCAACGAACAAAATGCTGTCCCTGTCTCCAGAACATTATATAGCTTGATGGCGTGATAGAGCTTGAAATCTATTATGAAATAATCTGAGTTCAATCCCAAGTTTACCACATAGTACGTGTTTAATCCTGAACATTTTTCTTAAGTACCTCAAGACTTGGCTTGCTTATTAAACTGGGGAGAGGAACTAATACTTGATTGGCATGGTGCCAGGGTGGACACATGCTACATGCATGATGTTATTAGCACAAACCCAGACCCTAAAGTAAGTTCCTGATGATTTATATGCATTTTTAGTATGTTAGTGTTAAGGGTTGTATTTACTTTGTCCCACCTCTCACTACTTTGACCCTGTATCAGAAATCCCAATTTGTGGTTTAGGGTATCTACAGCGTGTCCTGTCCATGCTGGGCTCACGTGGCCCCACGCAGCCCTGCCATAGCTGTCTGACCAGCCGGGACCTTTGTCAAGCATCATAATTACTTGTGAGTCTCCATTCTCTTCGCCTCATCCTCACGGAACCCACCCGTCTGTTCTAAGGCCCCCGTGTACTCAGCTCATGGAAGGTTTGCTTGGGGCATTGACGCTGTCCTTACAGAAGGTTCCAGACAGAGGCCCCCTGCTTCCACAACTGTCCCAGAAATGCCCTCAGGCCATAAACAGATCTTTGGAATGGCTAAGAGTTCGCATTTTAGGCCTTTTTTGTGCTGAAGGCGTGGGCCTTGAAATCTTCCTTGGAATCTCACCACCGTGGGGACTGTGTGGAGCTCTGGGCTAAGAAACCAGCTTTTCTGATTCTGGAATGAGCTGTCCCTGCACGTTTTTGGCCGGCAGTCCCAGGACTACCCGAGAAAACACTGTAATACTGGCTGGGATACACAAAATTATCAGCACAGGCTTCCTACACGGCCACTCAGCACTGCTTAGCATTGCACTCTGGAGGAAACACAGACCCAACCATTCGTTTCCAGAGCCACAGATGGTACAGATAAATCTCCAATCAATACACGCACTGATACGTTCTTATCAGTGGGAATGGATCCTAGGAAGCGCTCTCAAGTTGATGTTATCGCACTAAGTAAGCCACTAATCGCCCTGCCTTACGGGTCACTCTGCATCCCAGATGCTCAGCCTCACACCTTAAAACCTGCAGCAGGTCTGAGCACTGCGAATCACACACCTGCCACAGTGGCAGGACAGGGGAGATATTAATATGTGCGTCTGGTGTTTGGACTCCCGTCTCTGGCCCCGTCACGCTGCAAGAACCCTTGTCAGGGAGCAGGTTTTGAGGGAGTAACAGCTGAGACAGAGTAATCTCTCAGACAGTGGAGTTCCCCAGGTCCATCCTGAGCGATGGCCGCACCACCGGGCAGCCTGCAGTCTGCTGAGTCATCGGGACAGTGCGGGAGCCCTCATGCCAATTAGCTAGCACTTGCCAAGTTACACCCCAAGTTAATTATAGCTGACTTTCATATTCCTCTCTTGGAAATAAGTTTGAAGCCCAGTTACCATAAGCAGAATCCATTCTCAAACCTTGGGTTTTCAAAGAAGTGATGAAATGGGCTACTGTCTAATATAACAGATGCATCTTTTCACTGCGTCACCTTTCCCCACAGGAGGCAGGCAACTTCCTGGAGCTAAGCAGGCTCACTCCCTGTCTCCTAGAATTTGAAAATACTCTAACGGCACCTATATATACGTGACTAAAATATACAGTGGGACTTCCGGTGGAATTAACTGGTACAAAATGAATGCCGCTTAAGATTTCAAATATTTAGTGAACCTTGTAGACTATACATGTGTGTGTGAATTCTACATTCATTGACTACATTTTTAGTGTCAAGTCCGCTATGGCCACAGGGAATATGATAGGAAACAAGATAGACACAGAAATAGGCTCAAGGAGCATTGCGGTGTGTGGGGAAAACAAATATATAAATAAATAATTGATTCAATGTGGTCAGAGGCTTTATTAGTCATACTACTCCAGAGGAACAGAATCAGTAGGGTTGTGTGTATGGGGTGTGTGTGTGTGTGTGTATGTAGATCTATCTATCTATATCTATCTACTTATCTTGGGGTTGAGGGAGAGAGATTGAGATTTACTTAAAGGGCTCAGCTCTTGAGATTGTGGGGCTGGCAAATACAAAATCTACAGAGCAGACTGATACTCTGGAAACCCAGGAAAGAGTTGTTGTGCAGCCTGAATACAAAAGTCATCTGAAAGCAAAAACCTCTCTTCCTTGAGGGACCTCAGTCTTCGATTTCTTCAGGTCTTCAACTGATTGCATTAGGATCACCTATGTTAATTATTACTAATAAATTATTACTGATTTAAATATTGATCTCATAGAAAATAAACCTACACCGTGACATTTGGATTGGTATTTGCCCAAACATCATGACTTAGCTTGGTTGACATATAACACTTAGTCCTGTTGTCATATAAAGCACAGGGCTTTCCCAATGGCTCAGCAGGTAAAGAATCTGCCTGCAGTGGAGGAGACACAGAAGATGCAGGTTCAATCCCTGGCTGGGGAAGATCCCCTGGAGGAGGAAATGGCAACCCACTCCAATATTCTTGCCTGGAAAATTCCATGGACAGAGGAGCCTGGTGGGCTACAGTCCAAGGGGTTGCAAAGAGTGGGACATGACTGAGCACGTGGCACATGACAACACAGGGCCTACCATTGTTGAGGACCGGGTGCTACAAGAGCACGTAAGAGAAGGATCGCCTGTGGATGTGGCAGGCAGACTTCCTACTAGGAGCCC
Source organism: Giraffa tippelskirchi (assembly GCF_054371585.1). Taxonomy (NCBI): domain Eukaryota; kingdom Metazoa; phylum Chordata; class Mammalia; order Artiodactyla; family Giraffidae; genus Giraffa; species Giraffa tippelskirchi. The sequence goes on along the minus strand of NC_137281.1, from coordinate 53,777,136 downwards.
TGCCTCCTTATATTCACACTTCTCTCCCTGGAACGCGGACTGGACTTACTGATCTGTTTCAAACGAAGAACACAGATCGGAGGTGATGGGATGTCATCCTTGGGATTTCATTAGGAAAGTTGTGACTTCCATCTTGCTAGCAGACTCTCTCTACTGTCTTCTTGGTGAAGCAAGCTGCCATGTGGGAGAGACCACAGGACAAGGAATAGGGCATGGCTGCCACTCATCACTCAGAGGGGAACTGAAGTCTTCAGCCCAATGGCCCATGAGGCACTGAATGCTGCCAACACCTAGCAAGGATGTTTTGTATGAATCCTTCCCCAACTGCATCTTCAGATTAGACTACAGACCCTCAACTGATACCTTGACGGCAGCCACATGAGACACCATGAAGCGGAGGCCCAGCTAAGCTGCACCCAGATTCTTATTTCAGAGAAACTTAGAGATATATGTGCTATTTTAAGCTGAGAAGGCTAGGGACAATTTGTTAAGTAACAACAATACCTAATACAATAAGCTGATGGAAGCTTCACCAAAGAAGTGGTGATGAATAAGACATGGAAGATACATTCATGTGGGGAGTATGTGTATCCATATCTTAAGAACATGGCAGCTGGTAGAAAGTTTAGGGGTTGGTCAGATTGTTTATGCTGAGGCCAAAGAGCAGAGGGGGAAATGTTTTGCTTTTTACATAAGAGAGAATACCAGAATCAAGGCAGTTGAGTTTCTGCTTAAGTTTCAGACATCAAGGAACTGACTTCCCTAGACTCTAAACATTGGGATTTGGAAGAATTTCTGAATGATCTCATTACTGCTACAATGGCTGATCCTGGCATATAGCAGGCACAACAAATACTTACTGAGTAAACGAAAGAAAGGATGAATGAATGGATACGGAGAATGTAGACTTTCTCCTGACTGAATGAATATGTTAATAAATATCTTTAGACCTGATGAAGATTTTTCAGGAGAAGCAATTTCCCAGTTGTTCAGAGACATTGACTCTGCCTTGAGCTGGTGAGGAGTCTGGATCATCTTGAGGTCTTGAGCACGGTGAAAGACAACACGGTCCAATTCACAAGTCAGGGGTGTCCCAACCCAAATCGTTTGTGAAGAGCAGCTGACTCAGCATTTTAAGAGAAGAGTAACTGTTGGGAACAGGAATGAGGATGGGATAAAGAGAGTTCACAGCTGAGCAGGTCATTTGATAATAGGCTCGTTTGGTGCCAGGGCTTTCCTGCTGACGTGGAATTCTGCAACCCACAAAGGGCCCTGGATGGGAACACTCTGCTGCACGACCCACACGCTTCTGGAATCTCCAGCGGGCTCCATCTCTCCAATGGCTGTGGATGGGCAGAGCGGAAACCACCCAGGCTCTCAGGACCCAAAAGATGGGGAGCCAAAAGCATCAGCATCACTTGTTAGAAGGGCAAATTCTCAGTGCTCCAGACCTACCCAATCAGACCCCAGGGAAGAAAAGAGTGACAGCGATCTCTGTTTTACCAAGACCTCGGGGATTCTGACTTGTGCTTGGGTTTGGTTTAGAGTGAAGGGTGGGGAGGGGTCCTGCAATGCTCTGGGTGGGAGATAACGAGGGCATAACCAATGAACGTAGGAGTAAAAGTGGGAATATGGAGGCAAAACTAACCTATGTTTTTAAAAGTTAGAATTGTTTAGATTTGATGATCGATCAGAGATACGAAGTAGATGCAAGAGAAGATTCCAGGCTAGCAATGGATTCTGTCTTAGATATGGGGTACACTGCAACAGAGGTTTCCTGGGATAAAGGATCTTAAGCACTGGAACCAGGAACATCCTGGGTGAATCTAGATGTTTAGTCACCCGAGCAGTAAAGTTTTGGAAATGGATAATTTGATTGCTATGGACTGAATGGTATCCCTTCAAAGCTCAGATGTTGAAGCCTCAACCCCCAGTGTGACTTATCTGGGGCTGAGGTCTTTAGGAGATAAAGTTAAATGAGGTCCTAAGGGTAGAGTCTTAATTTGATGGGACTGTGGCCTCAGAGGATGAGGAAGGGAGAGGGAGTTCTGCCATGTGAGGACACAGCAAGAAGGAGCCCGTCTGTAAGCCAGGAAGAGAGCCCTCTCCAGAACCCAATCTGGATCTTGTACTGCCAGCCTCCAGGACTGTGAGAAAATAGGATTCTGTTGTTTCAGCCATCCAGTCCATGGTATTTTGTTATGACAGCCAGAGCTGACTAAGATGGTGATAGTTTTATTTATCGGGTATTTTTATGTGCTAAACACTGTCAAGTGCTTTCCATACATCATGTCACATAATCTTTATAACACTCTCTGAAACAGGCATGATAATTATCCTCAATTAACAGATTAGTAGACTGAGGCTTAGTCAGGTTAAACTATTGACTAAGATTACACGGCTAATAAGCAGCAGGGCTGGGACACTGGTTTCCATTTGGACTGCTCAGTGAAATCTTTTGGGAGCTTTCAAACATATTGATGCTTGGGTTCCACTCCCAGAGGTTCCAATTTAATTAAAATGGGGCGCAGGTTGCACATTGGGATATTTGAAACAGATAAGGTTGAGATCCACTGTATTAAAATCACCTAGGAAACATGTAAAGGAACACATAGCCAGCCTCGCCCTACACTAATTAAATCAACAACGCAGGTACTTCCCAATTTCATACACCCAGTTGTAAACACCCAGCCTAAAGCTGGGACCCAGGTCTGCAACTTCTAGATGTCAGACAAGCAGCTTCCTCAGCTTTGTTCATGTCAAACACTTGTAGACGATCCAAGAGGAGTTGTTGGGAGCATATGTCCCAATATCCAGATCATAAAGCAGATTGAGGCTGGGAGTAAAAATAAAGACCTGAAATCTTCAACAGGAGCATGAAAATTGAGATATTGCTTCTGTAAGAATAACCTAGACAAGGAACACAGAAGTAGAGAATTCCAAAGAACAGGATGGACTTTTGGTTGTTAAAATATTTTGCTTCTCAGTGATGAAACAGTCCTCAGAGCACACTTGAATATTATTTTAGTGAGAATCTTGCCCACGGCCCGAAGATCAATCCTGTGGCCTTCCTTAGGGAGCATAAAGCCCAACAGGGACAGAAACTATAGAAAGCTCAATCCATTGAAGTACAACAGATTAGCCCAGACTTGCAACTTGCTGCTTGGCAGCTGCTATTCTCCATACCACACTTGAGATGTTGGTGGACTTTGCGGTTTAACATCATTGATTTGAAAGAGTCAAGTCATTTCAGAAGGATGATGTGGGTATGATATCAGGGAGGCAACCTTTAGAACAATATACCAAAAAAAGTCCCGTATTTTTATTAAAAGTGAACCTACTGTCTGTTGTCATGAGACTATCAAGTAAAAAGGAAAAGAGGCAGACGTTTATTTTTATATTACTGTATTTATTTCATTTTCTCTCTGTTGCTCTAGAGTCTAGGTTGAGAATCCTTTTAGATCTATTTCTGTATCATTAAAGCACATGTCAGTTCTTGGAGAACTGTGAATGCTCAATAAAGGTTTGTTGATTGAACTATCCTTCTAAATTAAAGGATCATGGGAGTTGTATAGTGATGAAATGATTCAAGTTTATCAAAATGAATCAAGAAAGTCTAAGCAGAGGAGGAAAAGATATGAAAAGCCAAATCTAGACTCATCTCTAATTCTTCTTAATGTATTTCACTTTGTAGGAGGGCACATGATGCAGCCATGAGCCGTGATAACATTCACGAAAGATGGACCATGAAAGGAAGTAGCTTGCTGATGGTGGGAAAAGTATGGAAAGGGAGGAGGAGAACTTACACCAAGAATCATGGATCCAGGGACTTCCCCGGTGATCCAGTGGTTAAGAATCCACCTGCAGGGGTCATGGTTTGACCCCTGGTCTGGGAAGATCCCACATGCCACAGGACAATGATGCCACAACTACTGAGGCCGTGTGCAGCAACCAGTGAGGCCTGCACGCCCTAGAGCCTGTGCCCTGCAACACGGGAAGCCCATGCGCTGCCACTCGAGAGCGCCCACCCACAGTAGCAAAGACTCAGCATAATCAGAAAGAAAAAAGAATCATGGGTCTAGAGGCGTGATGTTTTCTGTCAATGTGGTATCATCTGTTTATCTACTATCTATTGATATACCTACCTACCTATTTGTTAATCAACTACTGCTTTCTAATGATGACAGAATAGACTCTATCCTCTTTCATAAATTTTTGAGACATATTTATAAAACATTCTGAAACTCTTTAGACAAATCCTCTTGAGAAAACTGGGATCAAGTGATGAGAAATCCAAACTGCTTGAGAAATGGTTTCCATGTAGTAATTACCTAGGTGAAAATGACTCTGGTTTTTCTTCATGGACATAGTCAAATTTTGTTAAATGTCACAAGTTTCTTTTCTATCAAAATCAATAAACTGGCAAGAAAGTTCCACAAGCTTGCCAGCCTTCAGGGGGCTTTTCTCAGCTGGCAAAAGAACTCAATTGAAGAAACCATTTATTTGATGAAGTTGGAGGATGCCCAAATTCATAAATCAATTTCCAAATTGCAGGAAAAAATATTACTTTTTAAATGCTTCTAATTGTTATTCATTATTCTAGGCCTGCAAAACTTTACCAGAGTGGTTATTGATGAAGCAGCCTTCAAAGAACATTATTCAGGTGCCGGGGAGTGAAATGCTCACCACCACACCAAAATAATAGATTGCAGGAGAGGGCCCCTGGTTTGATGTTGCTTGCTTTGGGCTATGGAGAAGGCAATGGCACCCCACTCCAGTACTCTTGCCTGGAAAATCCCGTGAACGGAGGAGCCTGGCGGGCTGCAGTCCATGGGGTCACTGAGTCGGACACGACTGAGAGACTCCACTTTCACTTTTCACTTTCATGCCCTGGAGAAGGAAATGGCAACCCACTCCAGTACTCTTGCCTGGAGAATCCCAGGGACGGGGGAGCCTGGTGGGCTGCCGTCTATGGGGTCGCACAGAGTCGGACACGACTGACGCGACTTAGCAGCAGCAGCTTTGGGCTAATTTGAAAAACAGAGAGGTTTTTTTTTCATTTGCATGTTTTTCTTCCTCAAATTTCTTTTCCTCTTCATTTTTTTTTTTTTTTCTTTTTTAAGGAAGGAGAAAAAAAAATTATGGGGAAAAAATTAAGGCAGGCTGTTAGGAAGAATACTGACATCAAGTCTGGTTTTTCTACCGAAAGCTCTCTCTGTAGACCGCTACCTATTTGCAGACTCAATACAAACTGTATGGCTGATAACTGCAACAGGATTTCTCAGAACCTAGCCTGCTGGGCAAGGAAAGTACCAGGCCTCCCTGGGAAGTACTTTCACAGACCTACCTGGATCATCCAGGAAACACCTGGAAATAGCCCCAGTCCTGAAAGGAAAATTTATGGCTGTTTTTCCATGAGGGCTTTTGAGAAATGAACTGTGTCTTTGATAAGCCAATGCCAAACAATGCACTGTGTGGAGCCCACGAGGGCAGAGTACTGGTTGCAGGGTGTACACAGCACCAAGCAATTAGCTCTGGGCTTCTCCTAAGGCATCAAAACTGACCCATTCATTCATTCATCCATTCATTTATGGCCCATCTTAAATACTATAAAAAAAGACCTTCCACAATGCACTTTAGCTGAAGTCTAATTTCTTCATCCCTTTTAAGTTTAAAACTCCTCCAGAGCCATCTTATATCCATGTTCACCACTTCCTCAACCACCATTCTTTCCATGTGCCAACTAAGCAGACATTATTAAGGTACTATCATGGTAGGGTCTTGGGTCAGTTATCTGAATTCCTTTTACTCAATGACTCAACTCCGTTTGACACAGCTGACCTGTCACTTCTGAAAACACTGCAGCTTTCAAATACCGTCTGTAAACACTGACACTTCTCTCACTTATATCTCCAACTCAGTCTTCTACTTTGAGTCCCTGGGGAGTCAGCCAAGGTCAGCCCTGACTTCTTCACTTGGAGATTTACTAAGAATTTCTAACAGGATGTGTTCAAAACAGAACTCAATTCCCCAAATCCAAATCATTCTTCTGGCAATTTTTTCTGTGTCCACTCTGGGGCCAGACCCCAAATCATAAAAGTTACTCTTAAGTCCTATTTTTCCTTTCACCACCCCACCATGATGGTTCCATGTCCAGAATACATCTGGAATCCAAACTTTTTTTTTTTAAACTTCTTCCCTTTCTTACTCTGGTTTAAGCTCCCATCCTCTCTCCTCGATTCCCTTCCACAGTAACTTCTTCTAGTAACCCCTCCCTACTGTTTCCACAGAGTATCTGAAAAGTTTAAATCAGATCCGATTTCCCAAGACACTACTCCAGTGATGTCCGGCTGCAATCAAAATAAAACTCAGATTCCTTAACTCGCCCTACTGTGAACGTGCCCTTGCTCACCCCTGACTGGCCCCGATCTGCCATCACGCGTCCTTCTCTTGTTATAATCTAGCTGAGGTTTCTCCAGCCATCTCAGCTACAGGCTTCCCCTGATCTCTGACACCCACTGACATGGAATCCACTACCCTGTGTCCCCTTTATGTGCTTAGTTGTTCAGTCGTGTCCAACTCTTTGCCATCCTTTGGACTGTAGCCTCTCAGGCTCCTCTGTCCATGGGATTTCCCAGGCAAGAATACTGGAGTGGGTTGCCACTTCCTCCTCCAGGAGATCTTCCTGACCCAGGAATCGAACCCGCATCTCCTGTGACTCCTGCACTGCAAGTGAACTGTTTACCCACTGAGTCAGTGGGGAAGCCCCCATTATAGCACAGGTTGTTAGGTGGGATTTTCTTTGATTTCCTATTTGTTGACTATCCTGCCTTACTGGAACAGACGATGACAAGGACAGGGTCTACATTCCATCTACTGCTTGCTGCTGACACTGACCACTTCTTTCACTGGCTAGAAGTCCATCACACAACCCACCAAAGTGCTAGGGAGGCTGGGGTATTTAGACTAGCCGTGACCCCAGAAAGAGGACACAAGTCATCTAGCGTCTTTGCCACACAGCGTGGGAAGGATATGGTTTTTCAAGCAACCAAGGAAAGGGTTCCTGATTCTAATGCCCCAGAGAAAGGGACATCCAAGGAGAAACCTTGGAGACACGTAGAGGTAAAGGAAAGGATGTGGGAAGGACAAGAGCTCCAGTAGAAGCTCCATCATGGTTAACAGAGTTCAAGGGTCTGGATAGGACAGCAGAGCACATTCTAGAAACAGGAAGTGATTTCAGCATGACTGAGTGGGCCTGGGGAACGGAGGTCGGGGAGCGTTACTGAGAGACGAGGCTGGAGAGGAGGAAGACACAGATTATCCAAGCCTCATAATCCACAAGAAACCCTTTGCACTTTCTCCTGAGCTCACTTGGGAGAGGGAGAGACAGGCCTGGTTTGCTCTGCATATAATTCAATTCATTTGGCTAATGGGGGGATGCAGAGGGTGTTGGGGAGGTTGATAAGCTGGCAAGATTTGAGACCCTGGAGGCCAGTTACAAATTGCAGTAACCTGGGAGAGTGTTATGTCATCTAATTTTTAAATGCCAGAGAAAGAGAGAGAATCAAACACCATGCCCGGCGATTTGACAGGTTATTCTCTGTAATTAATTTTTGAAAATTGGATTTACCTGGTGGCTGATGACTCCTCAGAGCACTAGTCAAGGGCTCTGTGGCTCTGCGTGTGTCACAGTGGAGTTTAGGGCGCCTGTTGCTCTGCTCTGAAAAGCCTTCTACTTATCCCACCATTGTGTAAGGATCACATAAGTGGGAAATGAGAAAAACCCAGTTTCAGACTCAATACAACAACTTCCCTGGTGGCTCAGATCGTAAAGAATCTGCCTGCAATATGGGAGACCAGGGTTCGATCCCTGGGTCGGGAAGATCCCCTGGAGAAGGGCATGGCTGGGAACCCACTCCAGTATTCTTGCCTGGAGAATCCCGTGGACAGAGGAGCCTGGCGGGCTACAATAGCTTAAGCAAAGAGGGAAGTTTATTAGGTTATAACCAAACTCTGGGCTGGGCGAGGGTGACTGACACTGCCTTCAGAGCCTCTCTCCTCTGCCTTCTGGCTTACACGGGGGGCTTCCCAGTTACCCCCATGCCCGCCTCATGCCCTCATCTCCTCTACCTCCACGCTTTATATTCTAGCTGACCATTCTGTCAGGGAGTTCATGGGAATGCCAAGGGCACCTGTGTCTTCCTCCCTTTGGACGTGTAGGACCCGGAGCCCATCTGGTTTCCCCTCTTCTCAGCCAGATTTGTTCCCATTAGAAATTTCTGCTCTGAGCAACTGTCACCTGCTCCAAGGAGCACTGTTGTTGTTCGGTCGCTCAGCCATGTCCAGCTCTTTGTGATCGCCTGGACTGCAGGACACCAGGCTTCCCTGACTGTCACCATCTCCCAGAGCTTGCTCAAACTCATGCCCATTGAGTCAGTGATGCCATCCAACCATCTCATCTGAATAAGCCTGTTCCCTTTCTGACTGGTTCAGTGCCTTCCTCAGCGTTTCCCCAGCATCCAGTGCATCCTGTAACACATTTTATTGAATTTTTTTTGGACATTTTAACCTACTTCTCTTGTTAGTCTGGGACCTCCCTTAATCTTTTAACATCTCCTTATACCCGGTGCTAGAGACTGAGTTTGGCAAACACTGAGGACTTAGAAAGGCCTCCCCAACCCTGTGGATTTCTGCTCTAGATTGTATTTTGCCTGGCTTGAGAGGAATATTTGATCCAGACAACATCATCACCGCATTTACTATTAACAATAATGTTAGTAGTTCCAACAGTTAGATGACAGTGTCTGTGCTTCATGTTGAACAGATGCTGGCGACTGTGCTAGAGTCTTTATGGACGATGTCATCAACGCCATCCAAAGGGAACCATTGCTTACCCGTTTTAGAAACAAGTGAAATAAAGCCCAGGGAGTTTAAGTGACTCATCCATGGGCACGCAGACAGGAAGTAGGGAATGATGGAAGTGGAACCGAACTAGGGACTGCTGTGATCAGAGTGCGGAGGCGGAGTCTGCCCCGCCCCTGAATTGGCCACACCCCCTCAGCTCACCTCCCTCCACCCTCCACCACCAGCAGGCTGCCACCCCAGCCACCTCCTTCGCACGCCTTGCACAGCCAGGCCCAAAGCCTTCTCAGCCTTCACATCTCCTAATGTGCCCCACAGAGACTTCTCTGCACAGGCTGCTTCTCAGCTCTGGGGTCCAGTTCAAAGTCACGCCTGCCAGGAGGCTTCGGGGGCTCTGTGTAGACGGTCCATTCCTGTCCTTCCTCCCCTGGGACCCACGCTCACGGTCCCTCTGGACACCTGTCACCCTCTGTCCGCAGGGGCCTTCTTCCACTCCTAACAGGACGTCCGCTCCAACAGGGCAGGGAAATTACATCCTTTGGGAGGGACAACTTAAGCTGATCTTAAAAATGTAAAAAAAATCACAGCTTAACAATTAGTAATGCTGTTAAAGGTGTTTGCTTAAAATGGATATAAATGTAGAGTTTTGATAATGTCTTGGTGTTTTGTTGGGGAGACTTCTCCGTTACAAACTTGCCTTCCTGTGAGTAAGTTATAGATGTAGCAGCTTCCGACCTTTTCTTACTGTTCTGAAGCTGACTGCCTTTTACAAAAACTTTTGTGAACTTCAGCCAAAAAATAGGCTAGGATAAGAAGCTGAGGTCTATTCCAGTCTCCACACTATGAGTGAGAGGAGGGAATCTAATGAGTAACGATGGACAGAAAACTAAAATAGCAAATTATGTGCAGTGTCTTAGTGGTCATTTTGTCAGGAGCCCACTTTAATCAGAAGTAGCATCAGAACGAGTAAAACCCAACATATTGATTTGCTTTCAGAATTTCTGGTGGTCCAGGTTGTTCCTGCTCGTGTCTGGCTGAACACTGGCCAAAGTTAGTTGTTCAGTGACATTTTGTGACAGAAAGAAAAAGCCATTTTAATGGCTACTCAATTTTTTTTTCAAAATGGAAATAATTTTTAAATCAGAAAATAATAAATCAAATCAAGGCTATCATTCAAAAAAAAAAGAGAGTGAGAATATGGATGAGGATTGTGCCAGCCTCTCCCAGCCCTCTTCCTAGAGTACCTGGCATTCAGAAGGCATGTGGGAACACCTGTTGAATGAGTAAACAAGTGCTATTTGCTTCTGGAGGAAGGACCACTCTCCTCCAGGAACTAAGCATCGGAGACTTGGGCAGAGACAATGACACCATCATCACAGGGGAACAGGTGCCCCAGTGACAGGGCGGAGAGGGGCCAGGTGGAAGGGATAGTTTCCAGTGAGAGGAAGGTAGATGGGCACCCCTCAGTTTCCTCCTCCGTATCTGTCTAACATCCATCATAGTTGAGCTCAACTTTGTGGTACTGTAGCCGAGGAACCGCCGGGGTTCACACCCAGGGCCAGGGAAGGGGCTGGGAAGGCCTTGCACTCTCTTTTTCAAAAATTTTCTTCTCTGAGTTTTTGAGCAATCTAAACAGAACTAATTCTAACGTGCCAGTTTTCACTGCCGGGCAAACAAAAGCAGCATTCGAGCCGAGCGATGTGGTCATGCCACCCACGCCCCCTCAGCCGGGGTCTGAGCTGGGGTGGCCGTCATCAATAGCCGCCTTGTTGCCCATCTCGGCCCCCGGGGGGGACCAGGGGACTCTCTCATCTCAATGGGCTCCCTCTCTGCCATTGTCTTCTCATATCAGCTTATGGTCTGGAGGATATAGACTGCGTTACAATTAGTCATCATGCCCAGAAGTCCCTGAAACTTATTTGCCACACAGAGTTGATTGGCCTTTGTGACAGTGACAAAGGCAGGCTTGTTGGACACAGGACACAAAAGGCAAACACAATGTATGGATTTCTGAATAATACAAAGGCGGGTGAATAATAGCGCTGCACAAATGACCACGTTATTGAGCAGAGAGAGGGCCCTTCCCCCTCATCCTATCTAGCTGTGCCCTGAATTTGTCTAATCTGGTTCTTCGAGAATTTTCTAGCAGGGGAGGCAACCTGAACCTGGCAGGTAGCCTAATGGAGTCGGACGGACTCACCCGAGCAGGAATCTTCCTGTGAGAGACATGTGGGTCGTGTTCATGGTTTGAGGTGTGAGACTAACACCATGTTCAGAAGTACATGTGTCCAAGCATGCATGAGTGCATCTGGGTCAGCGTGTACACAGGTGAGTGTATGTGTGATTGTGCATGTCTGTCTCTGTGCATGTAAGTATTCCTACCTATGAGTGTGTGGGCACATTGTGTGTTTGTGCATGCTTATGTGTATATGTCATTGTGAGTGTCATATGTGTGGGTGGATTGTGAGGTTGTGCACATGTGAAAGTGTATATGTGTGAATGTGTATATGCGTGAGGGTGTGTGGAGGAGGGAGAGTTACATATATATATGCTGAGTGTTTGTGTCTCTATGAGTTCTGTATGTGTGGCGTGTGCATGCGTGGCTATGTGTACTTGAGTCTGTGTGTGCGTGAGTATATGAATGTGCATAAGAGTATTCTGGGGACTATTGTGTATGTGAGTATATATACGTGTGTGAGTAGGCAGGAGCATGCGAGAGTGTGTAGAGCAACTGTGTGTGTGTGTGTGTGTGTGTGTGTGTGTGTGTGTAGCGTGTGTGCACACCACTGTCTGAGAGGTCCGGTTGAGGTGGTGAAACTCTCCAGAGGAGACACCAGCCCACAGCCGCCAAGCACCAGGCCTCCTCCCCACACGACAGCCTGTGAGCCGCCACGCGAGTGTCTGGATGGACCGCAGGAACCCCGCGCCCAGCAGGACCCCAGGGCCCACAGGGGGTGTCCACTGCTGCGGTGGCTTTGGTGACCACTGCCAATTGCAATGCGACCAAGTCCCTGCCCTTTCACGTGTTACCGCCAGGCCATCTCCCAGGAACGCTTCCTCAGCCTGCTCTTCGGGTCTCCAGGCCCCTCCAGCTCCAGCACAAGATCAATAGAAACGTTGTAAATACACCCCCTTGTCGACAAGAAGAGACTGATGAAGTCTCAGAAACTAGAACATTCCCTGGCTGCTTCCAGATGCTTGTTGGTACACCCACCCGCCAGCTCAAATCACCAACTCTCCCCTGCTGCCTCCCCACTGCCTTCCCTTTTCCTCTCTTCACTCCTCTCTGAATGCCCAACTCAGACAACCGTCTGCAGCCACTTTTACTAAGTCTTCTCCCTTGGCCATACCAACAAACCACCTCTTGTACCCTGTACTAATCCTAACAGCAAATATTTATGAAGTGCTTCCTAGATGAGTTGCTTTGCTTAAAACACATTAAGAAAACATGATGTGGTTTAGAAAACACCATTGCTCTGTCTAATCATGGGCACAGTACTTGGCTTTGCAGCTGAGATATGGCCATGCAAGTGGATACTGGGTTTTCATAAATCATACTATTTTCACAGAGCTTATTATAAATCCAGAGATAATCACCATCCTCTTCATTTCTGATGGTCAGTGATTCTTCACATACCTGTTAATGTTTCTTCACAGGAGCTGAAGATTGTTAATGAGATGTGGACATTCATCCACCACTGCTCTGGGACCTATTGACTGTGTCACAGTGGGTAAATTCACTCACTCACCTACTCATTCATTCATTTCTTTCCTCATTCTGTTATTTCACAAATATCTTTAAAGTATCGATACATGCAACACTGTTCGAAATTCTAGGAATACAACTGCAAGTCAGAGGAAAATGCTTTCTGCGTGAAAAATACATTCTAAAGGAGAGATGGGATGATGAACAAGATAATGAGTACCTACTAGTAACTCCAGAGCCTAAGTTACTCAACCTGTCTGTGCCTTGGTTTCCTTTCTGCAAAACGGAGACTGAAGTAGTATTTGCCACCATGCGCATGAGATGCTCTCATCACAGTTCTTTGCAAAGAAGAGCTACCCAAGCCTGCAGGCTACTACCACTTTCACAGAAGGTCCCCCTCACCTCTGTACGGCCTTGCAACTTAAATTCTATGGAATGAAAAGCCGGCTGTGTCATTAAGGTACCAACTTTCTAAGGTTGGTGGGTTTGTTTGTGCCTTTGGTAAGTTTAGGTTCTTAATGCTGACTCTTGGTTCTTCATAAACCAGCTCGACAGGAATGAAATTCCCTCTTAACCGCTGACTTTTGCAACTATAATGAGATAATAAATGGCACACAGAATATAAAGTATTGGGCCTAAAGCAGGTCAAGAATCATTAAAAACTCTCACATGGTGAAGAAGAAGGTGAATGGGCTTCAGAAGCGGACACACCTGGACTCAGCTGGTAGCCCTCCTCACTTGACCAACTTTCCATGTTCTATATCAGGTGCCTTACCTTGAAAACTGAGATCCTGCTCACCCTGCAGGAAGGTGAGGCATACAAATAACATGTTTATGAACATGTTAACACTGATTGATCAAATGTTAATTTCTCTCTTCATTTTCCAGTTATTCAGGGTAGTGTAAATGAATGAGTGAATGAATGAATTTAAAAAATAGAGTGGTACACATTTTTAACTTCAGTGAGAAAAAAAAGTTAGCTGAATTTATCTTCTACTTTTCTTGCTCCTAATTTCTAAATCGCTCGCCATTTCCAACTGATTTTTTAAAAATCAGCCTCATTTTCTGTATTGGAGGTCAACATGCTATGGCCTGCAGGCAACCAGCCCTTCACACATTTTTATACAACTCAAGAGCTAATAATGGCTTTAAAGTTCTTAAGTGGTTAGAAAAAATAAAAAGAAGATTATTTTGTGATGTGAAAATTACATGAAACTCTACTTTCAGTGTTCACAAGTGAAATTTTGTTGGAAAACAGCCACACTCCTTCATTCACTTGTTGTCTGTGGCTGCTTTCAAGATATGGCAAAACTGAATAGTTGTAATGGGGATTTTGTGGCTCAAAGAACAGTATATACTTACTTTCCAGTCCTTTAAGAAAAAGTTTTCCAACCCCTGCTCTAGTGAGTTTATCTGGCCTTAAATGTACAGTTTCTGCCAGTCAGTCCCTTAACTAACTGCAAATTGTATTTCAGAGAACTCGAATCTTTAACAACAGAGCTGTCTTTGTATTAATATGATGTTGTCCCTCTGAATCAGTCAAGAGATATTAGATAAATTTAAACTTGTCTATTTCCTGTTAAGTCTATTTCCTTGTACATTACCTCTTCTGTTTGAATTTGTCCCTCCCCTTTAAGGGTCACACCCTTTAAATGTTGTTATTTCTTGACTGTCTGTGTCCATATGTAGTTGAGACGATTGGGAGAAAAGGCTAAACGGTGTTTTCCACAGGCTGAATGAGAATCCCCGACCATCTGTCGAAGGATGCGTGTCTAGAATATAAGCGCTTCCTCTTTGGTGTGTACAGAAGGGGCTGGACTAAGTCTGAAATTAACCTATTTTCCTGCTGGGCCAGAGGGACCTGCTCCTCACCTGGGGTCATTTGTTTCTCCATTTCCTGCACTCAGCTCTGGAAATCTCCACAGCCCAGCCCTCTGGGCCAAGGGTCCTCAACTGAAGGTACATGGATGGCCAACACAGGGCTTCATGAGATACCTGGAATTCTGCAAAATATGTGCAATTTTTCTAGAAGAGACTGCATGGCCTACATTAGCTCCTACCAAAAACAAATAAAGTTTAAGAACCACTATACTCACTGGGGAAATGAAGAGTGACCAGGAATTGGGTGAACTTCATTCTGTTGTAGATGGTGAGCAGCTTGGGGGGATCAAGAACCGTGAAATGCCTTCCTTATTTCTGAATCATGAGAGCCAAAATATTTCCATTGCATTTCCTTTAGGAAACCGGGCCAGTAGAAGTTGTTCTCACAATGTTACTTAATGCCTGCAATATACAGGAAATGGCTCCACGTCCTCCTGCGTACTGGGCCTCATTTATTCCATCCGAAGTCACTGTGTGAATGGTGATATTCGCATGGTGCAGAGGCAGAAATGGAGGCTCGGAAGAGTGGCTGCGTGCCCCATCCCTGCTGGGAGATCAGAAGCCTTCAACTGTGGGACTTTTTATCCAGTGGAACTCGGGCACTTATAACTGCTTTATTTCCCTTGATTTAAAAACTAGGGAAATTGAACCCAGGGGAGTTGAGTTTCCTACCTTTGTCCAAGTGGCAGCAGGGAGGGCCAATCAGAGCCCGGCGCTGCCATCCAGGACCTGCATTTTAATCCCCATATGCTACTTCTTCCCTGTAATGAGAATCACCTTCCCCTTAATTAAAATTCCCTTACAAATGTAGACATTCCGCTTTTACTAATAATTACTTGGAGAGGATTTTTTAGCAATCAGCACTACATAAATATCCATACCTCCTCGAAGACCATAAGAATTGCAGCGCTCTCCCTTCCTCTAATTTATTATTTATATACTGCCGCGGATAGACATAGCTCTTTGTGGCAATTAAGGTGGGCCTTCCAGTCTCCTCTTGCGGAATGAGGCTGGAGACGAGCATTACCGCTTCGATCACAATTACTATTAATTGGAGAGCTCTCCCTTCTCTATAAAATATGTACCACTCCAAAGTGCGATAACCCACCCAAGGAATATGAACTACATGTCGGGAGAGGTACTGTGAGGGCTTCGGATTTAACAAGTCATTTACCCTGTAATTACTGGGGGAGGGGGGATCCTCTTAATGGAGCAGAGGATGACATGCCTCTGTCAGCCGGGGTTCAGGCTCCAAGCTGAAGTGACTCTCCCATGACGCAATGAACCAGGGGGCAAACAGCAAACGGCTGGACATATCACACTGGTGTTTTTATTTGTAACACAGTTGGAGGGCTGGCACAGGGATTCCTCGGTTCGTGAATTCCCTAGGCCTAACTCAGAAAGACCAAACTCCTTATTGATTCACCATTTGTTCATTTCTTTAAGTCACATGCCTGCTACGGGCCAGACAGTGTTGTTGAATCTACACCCTGGGATACCGAGATGAATGTGATGTATCAGTACCAGCCCTATGGGGGCACACCCTCTGGTGCAGGAGATGCCAGGTCTACCAACCTTTGGATTACACTGTGAAAAGAACCGTTCCAGAGAGGATTGTTAGCCATGAAAGCAAAACAAACAAACAAACAAAAACCAGGAAACTCCTGAAAGAAAAGTAAGAGTTGTTCTGGGGGGAAACCGTCCACAAGGAGATGGCATTTTGAAAGACTGGGGCATCATAGCACATTTAAAAATGTGAGAGGGTCCATTTGGCTGCATGAGGATGTTCCTTTGTTGCAGAGACTGTGACTCAGGAAGTTGGTCTTTTAAAATCCCCACCCAAAGACACACCTTCTCTCTCACTCTTACTGATTTTAATCACCTCTAACCTGTGATTCCATGCAGTTAACAGGCTGGCCTTTGCATCAGATTTTCAGGACAAAAATGTGAGGGAACTTAACTGTCCTCCCTGTGACCAATATCATTGACTCCTGGGCTAACACAATGTTGCTTCCTAGAACTTCATGACTTGGTTTACCATCAGAGGTAGCAAACTGATTCAGATGTTCATGACCAGAATTATTCTTATGCCATTCTAAGAGGAATCAGCAGAATAAGGGACTGTCAGCCCTGCAGAAGGCTTCATATGCAGACACGCTGAGGTTCAAGTTTTAACCCCACTGCTTCCTAACTGTGTGAACAAGGGCAAGATTTTTCAACTTTCCTAGAGTCTGTTTCCATATCTAAAAAATGGAGCGAGTGCTAATTCTCTCGCCATTCCTTTGTAAAGATGTGCCTTGGAAAATTCCTTTCTGCCAACATTATCCCTAAGATGCTAAGAATTGTTATTTTGGATCTTTGATCCAGCTTTCTCTCAAAGGAGGGTTTCTCAACTTGACTGCCCACTGGAATCACTTCAGGGTCATCAAAAAACACAAGCGCTGGGGGCCCCACTCCAGAAACTGGGATTTACTAGCTCCGGGTACAAGAAACAGGACACAGTCAAGGGTGAAAACCACAGCTTTAAGAAGAGCATTTTAAACATAGATGTTGATTATTTAAACTGAGCTATCTCTTTCTTCCTCTTCAAGAAATCCCCACCCACACACTTTTTAATTAAGAAGAGTTTTATTAAAATACATTGCTTTTTTGGATATAATAAACAATGGCATTATCTTAAGATGTAATCTAAAGCATGTGCCCAAGTCCCTAAGTGTATAGCAAAGCCAACCTTCACTTCCTGGAGGACGAAGTATGGAAGTCCTAGTCCACAGGCAAGGTTCATGCCATCCATTTTAGGAGAGAGCCATCTCAGAGTTTGAAAAAGAATAGATGCTTGTATATGTACAACTGAATCACTTTGCTGTACACTTGACACTGTCATCACATTGTTAATCAACCGTGTGTGTGTATGTGTGTGTGTGCGCTCAATTGCTCAGTTGTGTCCAACTCATTGTGACCCATGGGCTGTAACCTGCCAGGCTCCTCTGTCCATGGAATTTTCTAGGCAAAAATTCTGGAATGGGTTGCCATTTTCTTTTCCAGGGGATCCTCCTGACCCAGGGTCGAACCTGCATTTCTTGTGTCTCCTGCATTGGCAGGCAGATTCTTTACCACTATGCCACTTGGGAAGCCCTAATCAACTATACTTCAATATAAAATAAAAATTTAAGAGAGAAAAAGACACCTAACTGTGAGGGAAGTTCATAGGTCTGCACATATACACTGGTGTTCAGATATACAAATTTATGAACCACCAGCTAGATCATCCTGATCACCAAAGACAGCAGCCTTCCTGATAAAGTAAAGGCACAGTAATCAGACAGATGGCCTTCCTGGGTGGTGCTAGTGGTAAAGAACCCACCTGCCAGTGCAGGAGGCTAAGGGACACCGGTTTGATCCCTGGGTCGGGAAGATCCTCTAGAGAAGAAATGGCAACCCACTCCAGTATTCTTGCCAGAAGAATCCCATGGACAGAGGAGCCTGGCAGACTACAGCCCATGGGGTCACAAAAGAGTCGGACATGACTGAGTGTGCACACACACACACAATCAAACTGATGCAGTGCCAGGCACCATGCTTAATGATTTATCAGTGGATGGATGTCATCAATCACCATCACATAGCTCATTTGCATACAGCTCATTTGCTTGAAACCTCTCAACAAGAGATATTTGCAACTACCCTGTGATACACACAAGCAAACTGAGGTTCTGAGCACATAGGGAACTTGCCCAGGGTCATATAGCTAGTATACATTCAAATTCAGGATTTCTTACTCTGGAGCCCAAGCCCATAATTACTGCACTTTGTATAATGACATTTTCTTCAAGCTGCAAGAATACAGGTGGGAGGAAGAGATGGGTCTCAGAGTGTGGACTTCTTTTAAAAGTCTGTGCCTCCAGGGTCAACCGTGCTGTATTCTCACCTCCCTAAAGATTGACTCCCCTTTGAACCTTTTAGGAACAACCCCTGGTGGGGTAACAGAATGGGGTAGGATTTTCTAAGTTACAAATAAAGCCCCAAATCCAGCAGGACACAAATAAAGTTTCTTTCTCAGGCGCACAAAGTCTGACCGGCAGTGGATGGCTCCGCTCCATCTTGTCTCTCTGCCCACAGAGCACTTGCCTCCAAGGTCACAGCAGCAGAAAAGGAGAAATTGCAATCGAGACTCTGAAGGCTTGTCCAGAGGACGTTGTCATCAACTTAACCAGGAAGAGGAATGGGTTAGCACACACAAGGCATCACGTGTCTGTTCTAGAAGCTTTTCGTGCACCTTGTTGAGCCCTAGGAATCCTCTCATCTCTTGGGTTCCAAACGTTTACATCTTATGACCTGTGGTCTTTCTCTCAAGAGCCAACAAAAATGGTGTCCAGCGCTCACACAGGGACAGAAACAAGGATCCTACTATAGTAAGTTTCCTGGGGCTGCCGTAACAAGGTACCACCAACTGGGTGGCTTAAAACAGAAATATATTCCACTGTCCCACAGACCACTGAGACCTCAGCCGTACTCCAACTCCAATATCACTATTCTCACACGAGCAGAAAAAAAGACTAGAAGGAAATCTGGATTACATCGGTGTAATGTAAATACAAAATTTTTTTTTAAATCCCTTCTTCATACCTTCTGGCCACTATGCCTCCAGATTTAAATATATAATGGAAAAGCACTATTTCAGAATTTCAAAAATCAGCAACTGTTCTATGCCTTTACTATTTTCCATATCTGACATTCACCCGATAGATTTATAAAGACTCAAGTCTTGTTCCTGACCCTCTGCTCACTGAAACGATCCTCCATGATAGATGGTTCATTTCACATTATCCAGTGGTCTGCCAAAGTTTATAGGTTGAAACTTTTACTGGATATTTTTGCCTGTCACACTGAGGTTCTTGGCTCTCCTAAGACTACTTACTGAGTGGCCTCGGGCATGTTGCCAGACCTTGAGTTCAGTGTCTTTCTGTGTAAAACAAAAAGGCTTTTCACACTCTAGACCCACAGCAAACATTAGAAAACTCCTTTCAGATTGCTCGATGCTGTAAGAGAGGCTTTTAATTCAGATAGGGACTTCTGAAAATGTAGGAAGATTTTATACAGACTCAAACAAGATGAGCAGTTACGGAGGGTAGAAACAAAGACCTAACATGTACCTGTTTACTAGGCTCCATGAGGGCGTGGCCAGTAATCGCTAACTTGAAAATCTGAACAAAATAAAACAGTGTGAAATAAAAAACAGAATAAACCCTGGGAGTGAGCAGCTCCCTTTCTGACAATGAAGGAAAAATAAACCCCTCCAGGTCTCTGTGCCCTGAATTGGGAGCAGCGATGGCAACTTTGAGGAAGCCTGCTTCTCTCTTTGAACTGTCAACTGTTTGTCTTTATGAGACAAACAGCAACTTCACCTTGTCAGCTGCCTTCAATGCATTCTCACCTTTAATGGGACTGAACAAGGCACTCAGCACTCCGACCTCCTACCAGGAGGATTCCTGTCTCTGGGGACACCGCCCATGGCCTGGTAACACAAAATGCCCCTTGGCACTATCCTTAGCCTGCATTTGAGTTGCCCCTGACAGTGAAATTTGCATACATCCCCAGGCTGCTCCATCCACACCCATACATGCCTCTGGGCCCTGGAGTCCTCGATGGGCTCCTGCAGCCTGGGTGTTGCAGGGCTGGAAGTAAGCCCTGCAAACAGTCTGCTCCTGGGAGGTGATGGTGCCAAGTGCCTGAGATTAAAAATGACAGGGTGCATTGAAATGTAAATTTCCCATTGAAAAGCAAGTCTTCACTGGTGGAACTTTACCTCCCCCAAATCTGCAACTCTGCAGCACTGCTTGGGGTGAGATGAGGATGAACACCCTACCCAAAGCAGACTCTACCTAATGTCTCCTTGCTTCAGAGTGGACAAGGATGAGGAAGCAGGGGTGGGGCACCCACACCAGGGGAACCTTTCATTGTATTAATAATGGCCCTATTTGGACTCTGATGCTTTTTCCAAGTTGAGAGAGACACATGCACACATGTTGCACGTGTAGACAGACATTCTATTGTGAACAGACAAAATCACGTGCACCCCGGAACATGCCTGCCCACGTGCACTCAAGCATACGTAACATACCCAATTCTGCAAGTACCTGCACACGTTTGCACATGAACAGAAGGGTGCATGTGCTCACAGACTTGTTGCAGCAGTGATGAGAAGTATGTGGACCCCTGGAACCGGGCTGCTCCAGCACCAGTGTTTGCTTCCCTCACATGTGTGACTTTTGCAGTCAGACTTGTAAAAGCAGAGAGTAGAATGGTGGTTGCCAGGAGCTTGAGGGAGGGACATTATGTAAGTTTTATGCACAATCAATGATTTCTGGAGATCTACTATACACCATAGTGCTCATAGCTGGCAATACTCAATTGTAGTCAACATTTTCGAGGAGGGTAGAATATGTTAGGAATTCATACAATAATAATAATAACATAGTGATAACTCCAATGAAGGAAGTGGAAGGGAATTTTGGGAAGTGATGGGTATGTCTTTGGACTTGATGATGGTAATGGGTTCACAAGTACACTGTTTGCAATCCCATGGACAGTAGCTTACCAGGCTCCTTTGTCCATGGAATTTTCCAGGCAAGATTACTGGAGTGGGTTGCCATTTCTTTCTCCAGGGGAACTTCCCGACCCGGGGATCAAACCCGGGTCTCTCACATGGCAGGCAGACCCTTTACCCACTGAGCCACCAAGGAAGCCCACTCTTCCCCAAACATGCTGAGTTGTACATGTTAAATACATACAGTTTTTTACACATGAATCATACCTCAATAGTGTTTTTTTCAAGGAAGGAAAAAATGAGAATAATCACACCCATCCTCTGTTTATCTTCTGTGATGTGAGCAAGAAAAGAATTGGAAAGGCCTTAAGCACCCAGAAACACCCATTCAAATGATCGACATCATCACCAACATCATCAGCATCATCTCCATTTCCATCTGAAGACCCCAGGGAGTGAGCGGATCTCCAAGTTATTTCTTCCCCCTTCCTGCCTGGAAAGCTCTCCAGTAGGAACCAAAAATCACCTCCACCAGACCGACAAACTGCCCAGACAGGGAGAATTGCTGAAGAGTCAGAGCCAGGACTCTGCACGTACCGCTTACATGCACAACAGCAACAAAACCGCGAGTGCAAGGAAGAAAGGACTCAGCCTGTATCTGCAAGTGAGCTCACCGATTCTAAAGCTTCTTTACAGCCACTCAGAATCCAGAAAAAAAAGAAAAACTCTCATAAAGTGGCCTTAGAGCTGAACATGAGAGATGAAGAAGTGGAAAGACCCAACCTCAGCCCTCAGGCAGGGCACACTCCAGTGAAGAAGGCAGGGCTGCAAGTTGACCGGGCATGTGGGGTGAGGGAAGAGCTTGCAGGAACTAAGCAAGCGGAGTTATGAGAGTCCAGGAAAGACAGTGTGTAAACCAGTGAGGTCTGAGGGTTGGAGGAGCTGGACAGTCAGGAACTAGGGGGTGGGAAATGCACCCCTGGCACTCTTGGGCATCACCACAGCTCAGGGCTTGCAGACAAGGGCACTCGCTGTGAACCTGGGAGGCAGGCCAGGGAAAGCCTCTCTTTTCAGGACCCCTGCCCATTTCATCAGGTGCTACACACGAGTCACCAAACCAGAAAGCAGCCTTCAAAGTGACCCTGGATGTCTTTACCTTGGCCACAACCAGGCTGTGTTCAAAGCTCAGTTCTCCCAAGAAGTGTCCCTGGACTCCCTGCGAGGCTATGAATTTCTGCAAATCCATGTCCACACACCTTGACCCTGCTGTGGAATGGCACTCTCTATAGAACACCATCTGAGCTCAAGGAGAGTACACCAAATGGAAAGAATCAGGTCATTCAAAATGGCCCACTGCAGCTTGGGGAAAGGAGTACACTGTGTTCATTGCCCTTTTCTGTTGCCAACACCCAAAGGCACTACTTCACAGTGACTGGGCACCTCCGTGCTGTCCTGAGTGGCGCCTGCTGGTCTCACTGGGAGGGTCAGAGCCGGCTCCGAGGCACCTGGGTGAGGGCACAGGAGCCTGCTTCCCTCCCACCACAGGGCCAGGGGGACAGGCCTTCTCCTACAATTGTGGCCTTCACAATTGTGAATTCAAGTAACCCAGTTACATAACGTGGCATTTGTGACGGCCCATTGTTCTGACCAGCCCTCTCTGCCTTTGTCCCCTCCTCTGTGCTCCAGACCCTGAATGCACACCCATGCAGGGACCACGCGCACCCTGCATTCTTCCTTTTCCCTTCAGCTGAATTGGATCTTTGCACCCGCCAGTTATTTACAAGTATTCCAGCTTCCTCCTCCACAGCGTGCCATGATCTTTCCTAACTTGCCAACATTAGAAAACAGGGAGGTGGGGAAGAAAGGTAGAAAGAGGTACCTGCGTGATGACCTCTGCAAATAAGAGCTGGTTGGGGGGAAATTGCAAGAGAGGCTCTAGTCATTGTCTGGGCGTGGATGAAACCCTCCCTCTTTCCCTATGTGGCTTATTTTAGGATGTCAGCTTATACCCAGGTCTAATAAAATCCAGTTACCATTGTGTGCTGGGTTGGGGTTTGACCTGAAATATTTCTTTTTTCTTCCAGTGACAAACTGCTTTCTTTTAAGACGCATGTTTCTTTGATAAAGCGCAGTAGATTTTAAAACAACAACGACAGGCCGTACCAACGTTGGTCCAGATTATCTGTCCTTCAGAAAAATTAAAAAGATGGAGTGATATACAGGTCAAACAGAAACATGTTTGTAGATTTCCATCTTTGGCTCCTTGGAGATGCTTGAAATGAATAGATGCCGAGAACGAGACTAGAGTTAAATCTGACTTTGTCTACCTGGAGCAGCTGGCTCAACCATTTTGAAGAAATGGGACCGTCTTGTCATTCAGTGGACCCTCTGTGGGTAGCCTACTCCCAGGGGTAGCAGTTTGGATGACTGAAGGCTAGTGGTTCCAATACCTGCAGAGGCATCCCAGATGAGCCGTGTGGCTCTCTAGGTCTCCAACTGGGCTGTCCATCTTTCTTTTAGGATCTGGCTCTGTATTCCCGGATCTGTTGTAAGAATCAGCCATCAGGTTTACAGATCCGGGAATATGTGTTGATCTGACCCAGCACAAAACATGGCCTGGATTGCAAAACTTGAGAGCTGTGTTAATGGTGATGATGTTAATGGTCTTATCTCCTTTTTCATTCATTATCCCACCCAGGTAAAGATCCCATGTACAGATAACACTTATCCAGTGATCACTGTGTGCTGGCAGTGAATCAAACGCTTTATGAGTATTATATCACTTAATCCTCCTAACAACCCTATGATTATCCCAATTCTATGGATGAAACAGCGAGGCCTGGAGAGACTGATTGAAAAACTCAAGGTCAGACAACTACTAAGGGAAGAATTTGAACTTAGAGTCAGGGAAGCATAATGTCAAAAGAAGAAAAACCTATGCCCCCACCCAGTCTTTCTTTCAAGAAACATACTTTGATCACTTTTACGCTTACTTGTTTGAGAGGAAAGTGAAACAATGTCCTTTGATTTCACAGCCGAAAGAGTTGCAGAGTGAAAACCCAACAGTGTGATATACTGTGATATTTTCATGGATGGAGATTGTGTTCATCTTCTATGTATGTGACAAACTTCCCCAAATTTAACAGCTTAAAATGACACCTTCTTCATACCTGACAGTTTCCACTTGTCAGAAGTCTAGATGGGCTTAATAAAGCAGAGTCTCACAAGGCGAGAGTCAAGGTGTCAGCCAGGTGGGGCTCTGAGGTTTGGGGGAGGAGTCTCCTTCCAAATTCATTCAGTTTATTGACGGAATCCAGTTCTTCTCTGTTGTAGGACTGAGGGGTAGCTTTCTTCCTGGCCGTTAGCAGGACCAGTCTCAGCTTCTAGAAGCCTCTCTGGGATCTTCATCACGTGGCCTCTTCATCTTCAAAGCCTGTTATGGCATGTCAAGTCCTCCTGGTGCTTTAAAACTTTCTGACTCCCCTTCTGCCGATAGCCAGAGAAAACCCTCTGCTTTCAAAGGGCTCATCTGATGGGGTCAGGCCCAACGGGATAATCTCCTTATGTTAAGGTGACTTGGGACTCTAATTATATCTGCAAAACCTCTTCACAGCAGTTCCTAGATTAACATTTTAATAAATGATCAGGGGTGAAAATCTTTTGCGGGGGGCATCTTTAGAACCTGATTAACTACAGAGATAAAATCGGGCACAGGAGGTGACGGGCAACTGAGCTGTGGGTGGAGAGAAGTTGGGGAGGGGCTGTGCGTTTGACGGCCCCCTCCTATGTTTGCCCCTGTAGCACCCTGCCTGTGCCTCCACCATATGACAACATCAACAGATGGATGGACTTCCTGTGTATCTGGCAAGTCTCAATTTCCCTCTTTGTGAAGTTGGAGGTAAGGTGATTCCATAGGGGTCTGAGAGAATTAAATTGAGGTGGGCTAGTGCTAAAGAATCTGCCTGCCAATGCAGGAAGTGCAAGAGATGCAGATTTGATCCCTGGCTTGGGAAGATCCCCTGGAGTAGGAAATAGCAACCCCCTCCAGTATTCTTGCCTGGAGAATCCCATGGACAGAGGAGCCTGGCGGGCGACAGTCCATGGGGTCACAGAGAGTTGGACAGGACTGAGTGACTGAGTATACAATGTGCAGTGCTTGCAGAGGGTTTTACACAGTACATGTGTGCGTGTAATAGATGTGCAGAAGGCACTGGCTATTTCTTTCCTGACATTATCTATAGCTAATTATGTAATTAGATGTGTCATTGTTAATACTAATACAATGTAAGAATAAATACATGGAATGTTTTAAGAGGAGGTAATGCCTGGGCTCCTTTCTGAGGACGATTTAGAAAGTGTCTTGGGCATTTGCCTTCAGTCTCAACAGGCTTGTTCCATCTTTTACTCGGCTGCAGAGTCCTCGAGGGGGCAGTGTGCCCCCCCTAGGAAGTCAGAGCAGCCAGTCTACAGGAATAATAATGACAGCAATAAGCAATACACCTAGGACTTGCCATGTGCCAAGTTCCCTATGACACACTTTACAGAGCTCATTCTTTGCTACAACTTTGTGAAACAGATACTAATATTATCCCCCTTTTACAGATGAGGAAACTGAGGCTGGATGAGGTCTGG
This sequence comes from Giraffa tippelskirchi, assembly GCF_054371585.1. Lineage (NCBI taxonomy): Eukaryota > Metazoa > Chordata > Mammalia > Artiodactyla > Giraffidae > Giraffa > Giraffa tippelskirchi. The sequence continues at coordinate 53,751,508 of NC_137281.1, read as the reverse complement.
CAGCCAGTGAGAGGCAGACATGCCCACATACCCAAGCTGTCTGACCCAGATTCAAAGATTTCTCTCCCTGCTCTTCCTGTCCTGCTCTGGTTTATCACCCACTTTTCCTGACCATGCTCAGATGCCTCACGCTTTGTGCACAGCCTGTGCACTGCCTGGATGGCCACTTTCCATTTTCCACTGCTCCATCTGCCTTGCTCTTAGGTTTTATTCATCTTCTCAAATTTTAGAATTCTCAAATGGCCTGGAGACCAGCTTAAAATGAACATTCTAATTTGGAACTCTGAGTGGGTGAGGCCTGAGGCCCCACATTTCTAAAAAGCACTCAGGGATGAAGATCTGTGGGCCACCATTCGAGTGGCAAGACTCAGGTGGACCAAGAGTTCCACGAGGGTAGAGGTCACGCCTGTTATTTCTGCAGCCCTGGGGCCTGGAAGTCAGCTGGTGAGCCTCACGGGCAATTCTCAAATAAGTACACAGTGAATGGATGAATGAATGAATAAAGTTATATCTTCCCTCCAGTTAGATGTTCATTATGGTCGATTTTAAATGACTGATGGACTCAGTCCCTAAAGTCAGAGAGGCCTTGACTAGAATCACATTTCCACTGAAGACCCATGTGGCCTTAGACAAGTTAATAGTCCTGAGTCTCAATTTTCTCTTCTATGAAACATGTATAATATCGCCGCACCTTGCCTATGCATGTGTGCCAAGTCACATGCCAAGTTGCTTCAGTCATATCCCACTTTTTGTGACCCTGTGGGCCATAACCTGCCAGGCTGCTCTGTCCATGGGATTCTCCAGGAAAGAATACTGGAATGTGTTGCCATACCTTCCTCCCTGGATCTTCCTGACCCAGGTATTGAACCCGGGCCTCTTAAGTCTTCTGCATCGGTAGGCGGGTTCTTTACCACTAGCGTACCTGAGAAGCCCACCGTGCCCATGGCTTGCTTTAAACAAATGGGAGAAAACAAGATGCTTCAATTCCCATCCATGCCTGAGTTCAAAAGTATCATCGCTGAGAGCAGCCTCTGGACTTTCTTCAGCTGTTGACACATCGGTCCCATGAGTGGGGAGGTTCTTGTTACCTCAGCAGTCCATTCTTAGCAGATTCACTCACAGAGTGAGCCTTAGTGCCAAAAATGGGAGCAAGAAGGAGCCAGAGGAGGATCCGGGGTCGGCAAGAATTGGAGTTAAAGACTTGGTTATCACCTGTCAGGTGGGGGTTCAGCTGAGGTCACAGTTACCTGGAAGGGCGTCAGAGTAAAAGACGGAGGCCAAGAACACCAGTTTCGATGATGGGCAGCATTGGCTGAACCATTCTCCCCTCCCACCCTCCACTTTTCTCTTCTTTTCTTCTCAATTTCCAAACCTACCTAGAATTTATTCTGAGAAGCTGATCTTGGCTTTAGCCACACACGACCTAGGTAAGAAGTGAGTAACACATTGGATCTCGAAGCCTAATATGAGTTCTTCAATGTATCCTCCTTTATATTTGAGTTGAAATATTCACTGGGTATCTTAATTTCTTCTATTTCCAGATCTCCTTTGAAAGTTTTTTTTTTTCCTTTGCAGGTATTTTTTTTTCCATTCCATGGATTTCCCAAAGAACAGGAGAAAACAAGAAAAAGAAATTTCCTTTCCCAGACAAAAGGCTAAAGTTTCCACCAACACAGATGGTCTGGCTTAAGGAAAGTTTTTATAGCCGTCTCCTTTTTTAAAAATGTATTTAAGTTTTCCCTATATGGAGCAAAAATAAAGAGAAAAATAGCTCAAGAATGGACTGAGACATCAAGTGAGAGGCTATTCAAACACACACAGTTACGGAAATGACCGTGGTTCAGACGGGTTTAGTAGGGAGGGCCCCGGAGCTGGAGAGGAAGTGACAGCAAGCAAGAAGCCCTCCGGTGTGACTTACACACACGCTTCTGTTCACCAGGAGTGCTGCCTGCGAATGGCAGACGGACCGCCAACACGGTTCCCAAGCACACTGCCCCCCCCCCCGCCCTGCTTGTGTACATGATGTGCGCTGGTGCTTTGGTTTGGGTTTGACTGAAGTGCCCTCACTTCTAATGGCCTTTGCCTCCATCTCTGGCGGCCAGCAGCCTTCTCCTCACCCCACTGCCTTCATCTGGACCTCTCCATGATTCCTGACTAGTGGTCATTCAGTCATCATTGAGGCAGGGATCAGATCCTTGCCTTATAATCAGAGCTGGCCACTCATCACGGGGCTCAGCAATTTAATTCAATGCCACAGGGAAAATACATCATTCTGGGGTTTGGTTTAGACATTCATCTCCCTGATTTCTTTCTCCTTCCATCTTGGGCCATGACCCAAAACTCTGCAGGGCTCTGATGTAAAGCAGACCTCTGTTTGATCCCAGCTTCTACCAGGATCAGGCTGGAGCACCTTGAGCAGCTTTCCTGGGTTCTTGGGGTCTTTTGCACTAAAATGGAGGGGTTTAAAACATGAGCCTCATAGACATGTTGTAAGAAATAAATGAAACAAAGTCCTGGTATCTACCTGGAAAAGGACAAAACTTCTCAAAACATAAGCAGGCCATCTCTCAGTTGTTTGTTTGGTTTTTGTTTTGTTCTTTGGGTTATATCTGGAAAGAGTAAGAAATAGCCCAGATTCAGTGGGTTCCAAGTATCCATGGAATAAAAAGTTTTGGCCACACAGATACATTCAAACAGGAGTGCTTACATATCAGAAAGTACGTACACTTTTTGCATTTCCAGAAATCGTGGCCAGGGTTAGGGCTGAATCAGTCTGGATGTGGACAAGCGAGACCTGCTCTGAGCCCCTTGGCAAGTGGCCGCTCGTTCGCCGCTATGTGCCAGCATGTGTGGCTTTATCTGTTGCCTTGGAGCATGTGCTTCCTTTCTGCCTCAGGATCTCTGAATGTGCCATTTCTTTTTGCTTTGGGTCCTCATCCTTCACTCAATAGAGCCACTCGAAAGTGTCAGGCACTTTGGTAGGGGACACACTGGTGACTGTGACCTCATGGAGCTTATGCTTCATGGGTGTATGAGGATAAGGATCATTGTGAGAAGGATCAGTGTGAGAAATAATCCAATGAAGGTATAATTTTACCATATAAGTACTATGAAAATAATTAAACAGAGTCATGGTAGAGAAAGTGACTGGATACAAAGGTCAGAGAAGCCCTCTTTCAGGAGGAGCTATTTTCAAATGAGGAGATATTTTGAACTGAGATTTAAATTGTGCAGATCATGTGAATATTTGGGAAGGATCATTTCAGACAGAACGAACAGCAAGGGCAAAAGCCACATGTGATAACTTGTTCCCAAGATGGCTCCAGTGAGTTCTTCCCTCCCTGTATGTTGATGCTTTCCTGCCACCAGGAAGTATAATCTGATTCCCTTTTGTCCTTGAGTTTGGGCTGGCTTTGGCAACCCTCTTGAACTGCCTCAGAATGAGAGAGGAGTAACATTCTGGAATTACTGAGGCCAGGTCATACAGTGTCTTGCAGATTCTACCTGGACCCCTCAGATACCTCTCACGGGATGCTCCCCCTCTGATCCCAGACACCATTCTCTGAGAAGCCCAGAGACCACATGGAGATACTCTATTCAACAAGCCTAGTTGAGCTCCTAACCCACAACCAGCTTCAGTTGCCACTTATCTGAGGGGCCGCCTTGGATGTCCAATCCAGTCCCAGTCAACACTCGGGTGCAACCCAAGCAAAATTCCACCCAGCTGAGCCCAGCCAACCACAGAACTGGGAGAGGCAACCATAAAGTGCTGTGAGGAGCCACTACCATTTCGGGGCAATTTGTTACATGGCAGGAGGCAACCAGAACGCCCTAGGGCTCTTCTCAGTCTACCTCCAGCCCATTTAGCCTTGCCAATTCCTTCTCATTTTTCAATTCAAACATTCTTCCCACAGAGAAACCTTCCTGACAACCCTCACCCCAGATGCTGAGGTACCTTCCCATGTGTTCTCATAGAAACTTATACTTTTCCTGCAAAGTGCTGACAACAAGCTATACTCTGTATTTCTTTTTATGATTATTTATAATTGTCTCCCTTACTAGAATCTATGTTCATGATGATAAGTTTTGTGTGTTTTACTCACCATAAAATCATCAGCACTAAGTATGAAGCCTGGTAGATAGTAGGTACTCAACAAATATTTGTAATAAAGGAATCATGGAACAAATGGCTTAACTTCAGAGGAGCGATCTTGTGGTTATAGTTAGCCAACTTTGATAATAGACATTGCCCCCAAACACTAATCCAAATCTAGTGGCCACATCTGACCAGAGGTTTAATCAGAGAAAGCTTCCAAGTCAAAATATCAAGGGTCCAGGGCATGTGAGGCCCAGAAGAATTGGTTAAAGGATGGTTCTGTGGTCTGAGAGGACAAGGCATCCATAATTGGACATATACTCTAAGCATTCTGGCTCTCAAACTACTCCTAGGAGGGTTGGCAACTTGAAGTCCCTTGAAATATTCCCAGCATCTCACACAAAAGCCATAAACAACACACACACACACACACATACACACATACACACGCGCCTCTATGGGAAACATGGCCCAGGAAATTCCTCCTGGCTTATTCACCTCCAGTTTCAGAAGCCTCTCTGTTCTCTCTGTTTTCCTGCTAGTTGCCTTTAGTAATGAAAATACTTTTTATGTCTTGCTACTAGGCATTATGAGTTTACTATCCAACACTTGCTATACCAAGTGCTTTCCACTCATAATCTCATCTAATCCTCTCAGAAGCCTATGATGTACAGTTCAATTCAGTCGCTCAGTTGTGTCCAACTCTTTGCGACCCCATGAACCACAGCATGCCCGGCCTCCCTGTCCATCACCAACTCCCTGAGTCTACCCAAACCCATGTCCATCGAGTCAGTGACGCCATCCAGCCATCTCATCCTCTGTCGTTTCCTTCTCCTACTAACCTCAATTTTTCCCAGTGTCAGGGTCTTTTCCAGTGAGTCAGCTCTTTGCATCAGGTGGCCAAAGTATTGGAATTTCAGCTTCAACATCAGTCCTTCCAATGAACAACTAGGACTGATCTCCTTCAGGATGGACTGGTTGGATCTCCTTGCAGTCCAAGGGAATCTCAAGAGTCTTCTCCAACACCACAGTTCAAAAGCATCAATTCTTCGGTGCTCAGCTTTCTTCACTATCCAACTCTCACATCCATACATGACCACTGGAAAAACCATAGCCTTGACTAGATGGACCTTTGTTGGCAAAGTAATGTCTCCGCTTTTTAATATGCTGTCTAGATTGGTCATAACTTTCCTTCCAAGGAGTAAGCATCTTTTAATTTCATTGCTGCAATCACTATCTGCAGTGATTTTGGAGCCCCAAAAAATAAAGTCTGACACTGTTTCCACTGTTTCCCCATCTATCTGCCATGAAGTGATGGGGCCGGATGCCATGATCTTAGTTTTCTGAATGTTGAGCTTTAAGCCAACTTTTTCACTCTCCTCTTTCACTTTCATCAAGAGGCTCTTTAGTTCTTCTTCACTTTCTGCCATAAGGGTGGTGTCATCTGCATATCTGAGGTTATTGATATTTCTCCCGGCAATCTCGATTCCAGCTTGTGCTTCCTCCAGCCCACCGTTTCTCATGATGTACTCTGCATATCAGTTAAATAAGCAGAGTGACAATATATAGCCTTGACGTACTCCTTTTCCTATTTGGAACCAGTCTGTTGTTCCATGTCCAGTTCTAACTGTTGCTTCCTGACCTGCATACAGGTTTCTCAAGAGGCAGGTCAGGTGGTCTGGTATTCCCATCTCTTTCAGAATTTTCCACCGTTTATTGTGATCCATACAGTCAAAGGCTTTGGCATAGTCAATAAAGCAGAAATAGATGTTTTTTCTGGTACTCTCTTGCTTTTTTGATGATCCAGTGGATGTTGTACAGAGTCCCTCTCAATTACAGATGAGGAAATCAAGGCACAAAGAGGTTAAGAAATTTACCCAAAGCCACAGGGCTAACGAGAAGCAGAGTGAGGTCTTAAAAACAAAACAAACAACAAAGAATCAAGCAAACAAAAAAGATCTGAATGTCTCCAAAATGAGGGTTTGTATCCACTCTGTTCAAAGCTCATAAAAGAGAGTGCACCCTCTTTCTTACTAGGGCTCATCCTGTCTTGGAAATCTGGCTCTGAACTCATTAACATGGCCCTGAGCTGGACATGCCATGGGTGAAAGCTCCTGGGGATGACCCACCAAGTTTCCATGCTGGCAAACCTATGGCCCTGGGGATCAGGTGTGCCTTCTCCAACACCTGCCCCCACCAAAGTCCAGAAACACGTCAGGATGGGCAGTTCTTGTGCGGAGAAGGCGCTCAGCCAGCAGCCACCTGCAGGCTGGCCCTGCAGGTCACTGCCTGGTGCTTACAGGACCCAGGGGACAGCGGAGGAGCTGAGCAGTGTCAGGTTGACAGCTGGGGAAGGAGCTTGGAGATCAGGAGAATCCCCCAAAATGCAGCCAAAATGAAACATCAGGTGCAAACAGAGCTTTATTCTGGGTGGGCCCGTTTTGAAACTCAAAACTGATACACATGTCTGGGTATTTGAAAGACTGACTCAGAAATCCCCGGGCCCTTGGCTGGACCATCACGTTAAGGCCATGGATCCCACAAGTGAGCTTGTTCTAACTTCTCTGCACTTCCCTGACTCTGCCCCAACCCCCACCCCCAACCCCCGCCTCATCCCCACCCTGCGAGATAGCTGCCTCATCAAGTGTGAATCATGAAACCGCATAAACTGTAGCAAGGCCATCCTCCTGCTGACTTCTGGGAACATAAACAATAATAACATAAATACGACTGACTAAAGGCTTAAGCCAAGTGCTTAAAGGAAATCTATATTTTTTATGTAAACAGTCTTGTGTTTACCGACGTGGTCTGGTGGCTCTGCTTGACTCTGGAAGATCTGAAACCAGCTTGCTGTGGAAGCAAAGGGTATAACCCATGGCCTGGAGACTGCCAAGGAAAGAAAATGCAAAAAGCAAACTGAAATGGCCAGTCCCTCTTCTGTAGTGTTGGAAGGCATTAGTTAGTGACGCGAGGTTAGGTGATTAGACAGCAAAATTGTCCTTTCTTAGCTCTGAGAGAACCCCTTGGAGGGCAAAAAAGTTTGGGGTGTATGGGGTGTGTGTGTGGTGGGGGGGAGCTTAGATGAGACAGAGAGAGAGATCAAAGGTGTTAGAGGAGTTTAAACTCAGACACTGCACAAACCATGGAAAAATTTCCCACCATCCTTCTGTCTCTCTTTGTCTCAGGGCTGAATGCTGATCCTGGGAGGTGATCTACACGGTTAGAAGATGTCAGACAACTTGAACATTCCTCATTGTTGCCAACCACAAATATTTGGGGTTTGTGTTATCTAGGTTATAATGAGAACCTGCCAGGGAAAAATTCAGACATACAAATCTCTGTGTAAACTACCTTAAGAGTCTTAAGCTGACAAAAGCCAGAGCAAAGTCTGAAATTCTGCCCTCAGAGTACCCATAATTGAGGCTCTGGCTCTTCACATATTGTAACAGGATTCCAGCAGGGCTCGGATTTTCCACGTATGCCATTCTATGTTTGGGCCAGAAAAGTCTTGCTTCGCTCAACTGTGGCCTCCTCAGCCTGACGCAGGCACTTTTTCAAAGCTCCTAAGTATCTGGGAACAGGAAGGGAGATGGGGTAAGACAGTCTTCAAGGCTTCTTGGAGATGATGGTGGGGACGGGGGTGAGAACAGTCCTAACATTATCCCTTCCATCATCATTGGACGGGACATTTCCAAGTTTGGTTTTTGCATTTTCTTTCCTTGGCAATCTCCTGACCATGGGTTATACCCTTCGCTTTGTCTGTCCAGAGCCCATTCTCCTCCTTCTGCTAAGACCTTAGTGAAGTCATTCTTTCACTTTCAGAAATGTAAACCTTGAGTACAATCACTCAGTCCAAAAGCAAAGGCGGCTAAATCATTCCCAGTGTCTTTGTGCTAAAGAGGCTGGTTGGGAATTCGAGGCCACTGTCCTTTCCAAGTCTTGGTGGTCCATCTCTTCCCTGTAATCTGTGACCAGCCCAGTGTCTTTCAACACATCTCACATTTTATGCTTCAGATCATCAGAGTTGGCTTCCATTGTTTACAATCAAAGAACCCCAACTAAATCCTCTCCTTCCAAACATCGTGCTAGCAGCTGGGGATTCAACGGTGAACAAAACCTCTCTCTGGACTTTTTTTTGAATAAGACGAAGTTTAGCATTCATTTTCTTAAACATTTTATCTGGAGTCTCTCCTATGTGTGTGTTACTGGCGTCCAACAGTGAACGAGTCGACCCGCCGTCTTTCCTTACAGATGGTAATGTCTACAGGGGAGGAGAGATACTGCACAAGCAATTACTATATAACATGCAAGTGCTATGTGAGGCAAAGCTCGGAGCGTAACTGGAACATGTCTTAAGAACCAACTCATCTTGGGACCTGGAAGGATCCTGCCCTTGATGGGCTTCTTGGTCCGAGGGACAGTTAATAATTAATTATCTCATTGAAGCCAATGAGATTAATGATAAGACAGCAGTGCCTATAGGAACAGGAGAAAAAGGACCACTAATGCTGGTCACCCCTGCCTACCATCCTGGAAAGCCAACCTGTGCTAGAACAGCTTAACTATATTTTGAGATTAACTACCTTAGCCAGGCTCACTGACCCATGAATGGAGGTGCACCAGAGTCTTCACCTTTGTAGCTCACAGGCACAGGTATGGTTGTTGTTTTATTTTTTTAGGATTTTCTTGGGTGGGGGTGAGGGTGATTTTTAATTAGATTAAAATATACACAAAAAACTCGGCCATTTTAATGATTTGTAAGTATACAATTGTATACTTGCGTTCACATTGTGTGCAACCCACACCACTATCCATTACCAAAACTTTTCATAATCTCAAACAGAGCTTGAGTACCCGTGAAACAGTAACTCCTCCCTCCCCCAGGCAGCCTCTAATCTACTTTCTGTCTCTACGAATTCACCACATATAAGTGCATCATCCAATAATCGCCCTTGGTGCCTGGCTTATTTCATTTAGGATACTGTTTCCAAGGTTCATCTATGTTGTATAGTGTTATCAGAATTTCACTGCTTTTAAAAAAATTTTACTGGAGGATAATTGCTTTATAATATTGTGCTGGTTTCTGCCATACATTAACGTGAATCAGCCACCTGTATTCACATCCCCTCCCTCTTAGAGAACAGACTTGGGGACACAGTGTGGGAAGGAGAGGGTGGGACAAATTGAGAGAGTAGCAATGGAAGCATATACACTTCCATATGTAAAATAGATAGCTAGTGGGAATTTGCTGTGTGATAGAGGGAGCTCAACACAGAATTTCGCTAATTTTCAAGGCTAAGTAATATTCCATCATTTGGATAGACCACATTTTGTTTATTCATTCATCCATTCACAGACATTTGTGTTATTTCCACCTCTTTGCTAGTGTAAATAACGCTGCTATAAAACACTGGTGTAAAAGTTTCTGTTTGAGTTCTGGCTTCCAGCTCTTTGGGGGATATACCTAAGAGTGGAATTGCTGGATCATATGGTAATTCCATGTTTAATTTTTGAGAAGCTGCCAGATTGTTTTCCGTAAGTCTTCAAGAGGTCAGATGAGTGAGCCCACCTATACCCAGGTCTCATATGGGCAGATGTGCCCTAACTATAGAAGAGAGATCGAGCAATTAACAACAAACAAGAATTGATAACTTTTATAAGACACCTAGACTGTGCCAATCAAGTACTGTTTTCTTCCCATTATCTCTTTTAATTCTTATAACAACCATATGAGGCCAGTGTTTTTAGTTTTATACTCTTTCTCCATTATGTGTTTATCAGATAATGCAGAGTGAGAGAGTTTAGAAAACTCTCCAAGGTCACGAGACAATAATTTCTGTTTGGCTCCAAGCTCTTTCCTCACCCTACTGTAGCACAGCTCCTCTCAGTCAATCTGAACACAAATGAGGTAAATCACCCTGAGCAGGGAAAGCGTCCAGCTGGCTCAACCAGAAGTCTAGATGGGCCTCCTGGGTGAAGTTCCACACTTCAAGGCAAAGCATGGGGCAGTTTCCAAAAGGTTCTTCCTGGCCCTGGGTCATCCACATCTGGTAATGAGAAAGCAAGGAAACAGGAAAGGAAGGAAGGAAAGGAGGGAGAGAGAAGGGAGGAAGGAGAAAGAGAAAGGAAGCGAGAAAGCAAAAGGCAAGCAGGTAACAGGGAGGCCGTGTGGCCATGGTGGGCCTGTAGCCTCCAGGCCGGCGGTCATGCCCTCTGTGCTGGCCAGCCTTTCACATGAGGCTGTCCCTGCTGAGGTTACCTCCCTCCTCACTGTGGCCTCAAGGAACCCAAGAAACACACTCATTGCCTCTTTGGTTGTTTTATAAACAGTGCTTGGAAACCACGAGTCATTATCACTCTTCTCGCCAGCCAGTCAGACTTTCCATGCCCTTGTGTGTGATGCCCTTAATCCTCCCAAAGCCAGCATCCTCATTCCCCTAAACCAGGAGGATTGTTTACTTTGGCCATAATCGGGACAGAGTTTAAGTATCAGCCTGTCCTCTCTCAGCGCCCAACAGGCTTTAACGGTATAATCCAAGCATTCATCCCACCATCCATGTTTTTACTCACACTTACCCCTTGATCCTCCCAAGTTGTATCCAGGCAACTATACATCCATATAGTCACTCATCCATTCAGCTCTTCATCCCTCACCCACTTGTTTACTGATGCAGGCATCCACCCATATTCCCTGTTTTAATTGCTCAACTATGTATTAGTTCCTCCATTTATGCACCCATTGACCCAATAACCAATCCAGTAAGGTAACCATTTATCCAGGCATAGGTGCATCCCTCCATGCATCACTTCCTCAGTCACCCAATTGCTTGTTTATTCAATCACCTAACCACCTTATCATTTCCTTCTCCAGGGGATCTTCCCAACCCAGGGATCGAACCCAGGTCTCCCACATTGCAGGCAGATGCTTTACCCTCTGAGCCAACAGGGAAGCCCCCTTCTCATTATAAACCTATAATATTTTAAACCTATAATAACCTATTATATACCAAGTACAGTTTTGATGTTGGATGAACAAGGATGAACAATATGATTCCTGCTCCCCTATCCACTCACCAGTCTCCCATTGACTAGCATCTATTCATCTATCCAACTTGTAGAATTCCACCCTTGTGGGCCCTCAATTGGTTACTGGGTGGATCCCAAGGAGGTTCAAAGAGTGAAGTAGAGATGAACCCTGATTCTATTCCATGCATACAGTGCAACCAAAATAACAGCTGGGAAGGACTTGGCTACAAGACAGAAACTCAGCAAGAGACAAGAGTCTGGAACTGGAGACTCCTTCTGGTACTAAAGTCAGTCATAGTTATATTAATAAATGGTTCAGAACCTTCTTGTGGGTCAGAAGGAAGCTTTAAAATGCCAAGATGATTGAGACACTTCCATTTACCCATCCATTCATCTACGTTTTTATTGTTCAACAATTACAGCTGGGGCTCTTAACCAGCGTTTCATGAGTAGGTATAATCACATAAGTTTAATTCATCCTTGCATTCCCAGTCTCTTCCATAGCTACTAACACACAGCAAGTGCAAATTAAATATTTGCTAAATGAATGAGTGTTCTCAGTTATGACTAGATAAACCCAAACCAGAAAGGTGGCCCCTTGATCAGATAATCTGGCCAGCCCTAGGGTTGAGATGAATACGTTTACTTTCTGTATGATTGCTTAATGGCAGTGTGCAAGATTCATCCTATCTACATTTAAGCAATTAATATGCCCAGACAAGGCCACAACTAGTTTAGACATGTCTACAAGACTTGGCTTTAGTTGTTTCACAAAGTAACTCCTTCTCCCTCAGATTCTAACACACCACTAGAAAGGGCTGAGGCTAGATTCATGGGTTAGGAACTAGTCAGCCAGACTGAAGAATTCAGTAGGATGCAATTACTTTTGTTTAACACCACCTCACGAGGTCTCCATAGAAGCCCTTAATCAAACTGACTGTTTGGGGTAACTGCATTTGTACAGCAGTATACAAATGTTCAGTTGGGGAAGATCACTGAGTTTGGTCAAGACAGTCATGCTATCTGAACAACATGGATTAAAGTCTTATCTTTGATTTCCAAAAACAATAAAATAAGTCATTTAAATTTGAACCTGGAGCCAACACAGCATGTCATTAGTAGTAGCATAGAGGACGTGGGGAGAAAGCCGGAGAGATACAGACTTGCATCAGGTATCACTTATCAGGTCTGTGGTCCTGGGCAAAGTACGTGGAATGTCTCTCATCCTCAGTTTCCCCATCTGCAAAATGTGAAAAACATCCATTACTTTACAGAGTTGGATTTCAGTTGATAACCCATAGAAGGAGTCTAGTTCAATGCCTGATACAAAGAGGCCCCAATAAACAGTAGCTCCTCGTTTCCTGATTCCCTGAATAGCTGCTCAGTCTGCCTGCTCCTTTCTTTGAGATAATTTACTTAAAAAAAGCAAAACAAAACCTGTTTTGAGGTCTGTTTGACACTCTGAACTCTGCAAAGGGCTTTCATGTCCATTACCTCATTTGTGCATCACCATCATTGTTATTATCATCAAAATTATAAGTATCCCCATTCTACAGATAAGAACACTGAGACCTGAGTTGAATAAGGAACTTACCTACTTTCTGTTAGAGCCAGACTTGAGCTCATCATCTTCAGATTCTGAGACTAGTTCTCTTTGTATTAATGGAATCATTAGTAGCAGACTCAACAGAACAAATAGGATAGAAGGGACAAAGAGCCACTGAAACCCCTGAGACCTTCCAGAGTGGACAAGTCTAGGTAATGAGTATGTGACTTGCTGACAAGACCCAACCAGATTATGCCCTTGTGGGTCTGGCTTTCTCCCATGTGTAAAGAGCCTCATTCAATCCTTCTGTGACCTTTTGATTGGCCTCCAGCACAGAAGATGATACTATAGCCCAAAAAACTGTCCTTTTTTCCCAGATTCCTACAAGCAGTCTGTGTTTTATTTCACTATTTTCCTGGGTGTGCTTCTATTTTCTTATTTATTTATTTGAACCACTAAATTATCTAATTAGTGACATATATCGTTGACACATGGGCCACTATGAATATTTACTGCACACTTGTTCACACATTTATCTAAATAGGTGGCATGCCAGAGCCATGTAATAAGGAATAATGATTCTTTAGAAGAGTTACGGGAAATTACAGAAGGGGGGAAAAGTTTTTTCACAGTGGGTTGCAGCTTCCAACCACATCTATCAATTCTTCCTGAGATAGAGCAATTGCATAGTAATGACAAAAAATTTATAGTAATGAATAAATCAATACTCAGCTCTGCGGCAGTTTCAGATGTTACTTTTATAGGTCTTCCTGTGTCTATTATATATCCCTTAGCGCTGAAGCTGAGAGAGTGTGGAGAATGCCAACAGCTACAAGGAGAACGGGAAGGGCTCAGACTCCTAGATGCTGGTGATCCATCACCATCCCCTCAGAGGGAGAACCATTTATATCTCTGAGCCCTACAATGGAGCAGCTCGCAGTTTCAGCTACAAAGTGTTTGTTCTAAAGAATGGAGCTGTCGTTTGTGATGAGTAACATGGAAATGCAAAAAGAAATAAACAAACTAACAGATAATGAAGGGAAATGCTGCTGGAAAGGGAGGAAAGAGAAATGGAGAAAAAGGATTTTAGCCCCATATGGTATCTCCCTGGGCTTGACTGATTAGGTAAATATTTACTGAGTGCCTACTATGAATCAAGCATAGTTCTAGGCAGGGCAGCAAGATTTTCCTGTCAATGGTCCAAGAGGAAATATTTTAGGCTTTGAAGGCCAATGGCCTCCCCAGCCATTAAGCCACCCTTGTTTGTAGCACAAAAGCACCCATACACAATACATAAATGAATGAGTGTGACTATGCTCCAATAAAACTTTATCTACAAAACAGGTGATGAGCTGGAGAAGCACAGTTTGCCCACTAGCATCACATTTCCCAAGACGGCCTATGTGCCGGTGGATTGTGGCATGATTTGATAGGTACACAGACATGGTGTAAATAACTTAGAAACATATGCGGAGATTTCATTCCAATTTAAGTCTCTTATAATCCTCTGATTATATCAAGCAGAAAGTCTCTGTAGGGTGCTAGCCTTTACCATCCCTTTAACATTTTGCTAATCACTTTTTCAACAAAAAGATATATTCCCAAAGCTCTTAGCCTTGGCAAGCAATAGCTTCTAGAGAGAATCTTCAGTCTTGTTGGTTTTTGCAGAGTTTCTAGTCACTGCAAGTGATACTTGGTTCTGTGTACCATTGAGAAAGGCAGAAACAGGGTTTGTTAACCTTGACGTTGTTGCCACTCAGGCTGGATAATTTTTTGTTGGGGGTGGGGAGGCTGTACTGTGTGCATCACTGGATGTTTAGCATGGCTTCCCTGGTCTCCACCTACTAGATGACAGTAGCACAAAGCATGCCTTTGCCACTTACTTCTTTAGAGACATTGAGCAACTCTAGTCCCAGGCTTCATTTTCCTCATCTGTAGAGAGGGGATGATGAAGACAGTAGCTCCAACCTCAATGAGTTGCTTTGAGGATTAAAGCAATTAATTCATACAAAGTAATCAGGAGAGAGCTTACCTGGGGTAAGCATGCAATTAATATTAGCCAAGGCCATTTGTCCTAGTAACAAAGTGTTTCTACTTTAAATATATTTATTTGTTTACTTATTCATGTGAGCCAATTAAAAAATATACCCTTAAATAAATAGTAGTTTAGATAGTACAAAGGTATGCCAAAATTTATGAAGATGTTTTATGAGTTGAAGTTGTGAAACTGATGTATTTCAAGAGTGGGATTTAGGCATGTTTTATCTAAGCTCTATTACTCATTAGACATGCAACTTTGGACCAATTAGTAAGTATCCTCCCTGGGGAAAACTGTGATCCCTCCTTACAGAGGTGTTGTCAGGCAAAATCAAGATAATATTCTCGGGAGTGACTCAACAGGCAAGTAAGTACTCAATAAATGTTACGTCTCCCCCCCGCCCCTTTGTTTTTGTTGTTAGTCACTCTTAGGGGTTACATCAACTGTCTATTGTGGTGTCACAACCGGAGAACTTAGTGGCATAAAACAATAGTCCACTCCTCAGCTCATAGCTCCAGGGGTTGCCCATCTGGGCTGAGCTCAGCAGGGTGGCTGTTCTACCGACCCTGATTTGGTTCATGTATATGGCAGCAGTCAGTTAGTGACTTAACAGGCGCAGCCTCCTTTACAAGTCCAGCTGTCAGGGCCGGCTGTCTATAGGGCCGCTCACTGCATACAGCGCTCCCCCTTTGAAACACTAGCCTAGACTTCAATGTGGAGGCATCCACGTTCCAGAAAAACAAGAGCAGAAGTTGCATGGCCTCTTGAGGCCTACGCTCAGAAGTCACACCATGTCCTTTTGACCACACTTTGTTAGTCAAAACAAGCCACAGGTCAACTCAGAACAAATCAGGGGAAATGAGCTCTATTTCTAGGTGACAAGAGGGGTGAAGGCCTTCAT
The DNA here is from genome assembly GCF_054371585.1 of Giraffa tippelskirchi. Lineage (NCBI taxonomy): Eukaryota > Metazoa > Chordata > Mammalia > Artiodactyla > Giraffidae > Giraffa > Giraffa tippelskirchi. The sequence goes on along the minus strand of NC_137281.1, from coordinate 53,735,901 downwards.
GAAGGAGTGTGTGCACAGCGAGTGGGATTCACTGGGGCCAGTTCTACAAGAGACCACATTGTCTGCCTACAGCTCAGCATGCAACACCCCCTCCCTCATGTCTCCACAAAGAGTTGCACACTGGATGTCATTCACATGACTAACATGCACCCGTGGGGTGTCCAGATGTTTGTGAACCCCACAGATTACACGGGAATTACACAATACCACAAACATTCACCATCACCACAACTATTAATGGCACATCAGTTCAAGGTCGCTCCCTGCAGTTTGCATTATTGCCAAGAGAGGCTGTGGAATCCATAGCATTTCCCACCCTGTTCTAAATTTGTCTCTTCTCTCACATTTAAGAAAAAATGGCCAACGTGAGTCATATGCTGTCAGATTATTATTAAGATTAGCCGTGTCTTGTCTTCCTTTTAAAAAAATGTCATTTATCTCACTGCTAACACTTCATTATTAGCAACAAATTGTGTGAACAGACCTCTAAACTGCTAAGAAAAGAGACAATGCATTTGGGTAGGAATCACTAGTCAAAATAATTTTTTCAAGTTAGGAATCCATTCCCACCCCACTTTTTTTCTTTTCAGTAGCTGCAGTCTAAAAATAACATATCAAATTTTCTTGTTATATTTTCTTCTCTCTGGATGGTGATCTTCTAGTGATTTCTCTCTAGCACACATCAGCCATCCTCCTCCAAAGTTACACCTCAAATCCATATGTTGTTAACAGCCACAGTATTTTCGATATCTAATTGATAACCATCAAACATTTCGGCCATGAACAAATGACTTTTTCTAAACTACACTCCCCAACAAACAGTGCCTACTCCCTACAAAGATCCCAATCCTAGCTTCACACACTATCACCCATCTTTCTCCAGTTTGGATTCCACAGTCCATCCCTATAATAGCACTCTTTCCCTCTCAGTTTCTGCCCCATACCTCTGTTGTTGCAATGGTAAACTTCACCCCTGTTAAAACTCATCTCTCTTCTTGCTCCATGCCAGGACCTCCATGCCTGAAGCTGAATGTGACTGGAGGAAAATACACATGCTTACTGGCCTCACTTTAGATGTATGATCACATATCACAAGTGGGTCTTAAGCAGCATCTGAAAAGCTAAACACAGTTCCCCAGTCATAACCTCCTCCTGTTTATCCAGATGACCACTGGCATGTCTTCTGACTCCTAAGGCAGCCAACACTCATTGTCAATAGGTGACCTTGATTCTTACTTTATCAATCAGAAGAGCATTTTCTCTATTCTACCTGCATCTCTACATATAGACTCAGTCTTTTCTTCTCTGCTGTTATGATGACTCAAACATCTCCATTGCTCTCTAAACCTACCCTCCCTTATCCATCCAAGGACTTTGTTCATAAAGTTACTTTTCCATCGCCTGTGTCATCAATTGAGTGAATCATTCACATCGGCATTTGAACATGCCAAAAGATGTCCTTCTGACAAATGAAGAAACTTTCTCTTGACTTCACAACTTTTTATTTCTTTCTAACTCAATCCATTTCTTTGCCACTCTTTCAGCAAACTTCAAAGCTTACCTCACTACTGCTCCACTGAAACAGCTCTTGTGAAACCCCATATGGTTTTCTTCTCCTTCGACCCAATTCCTGTATCTTAGACTGCATTGTCTTTGAATTCTCAGTGCCATTTGGTATACTTGGTCAGGGTATTTCTTCTTAAAGCTTTTTTTTTTTTTTAATCTTAGCTTTTCAGTCACTACACTTCCTTGGTTTTCCTCCAGCATCACTGGCCCATCCAATACTTTGGTCTTTTCCCAATCTTTAACGTTGGTTCATTCAAGGATTTTGACCTTAGCATTTGTCTTTCCCATATCCACAACTCATTCTCAAGATAACCTCATATGGCCTCTTGGCTTTAAATACCAACTCTTTGCTGGTGACTTCTAAATTTATATCTAGTTCTGATGTCTCTCTGGAAATCCAGACTCATATTCATCTGCATAGTTGACATATCCACATGGATGCTGAATAAACATCTCAAACATTAGAGATTCAAATTAGAATCCATGATTCCCCTCCTCAAACTCATTCCTTACCCTTTTGGTAAAAGGTACTGCTTTGTACTTAGCTGCTCAATTAAAAAAAACTAAACAGCTTTCCTTGCTTTCTTTCCACCATCCTTACATCCAACCCATCAGTAAGTCCAGTTGGCTATTCCTTTAAGATATATCAAAATTTGACTCTTCTGACCACCTGTATGGCCACCAAGATTTCTAAGCTGGACCTGTGAAATACCCTAACAGATCTCCTTTCTTCTAATCTTGTCCCCAAAGTCGATTCTTCACACAGCAGCCAGAGTGAGCTTGGTCAAGGTACACATAAATTAGATCTTATCATTTCTTTTTTCATAAAACTCCAATGATCCTGTATCACACAGTAAATGCAATCCAAACACTTCGCCTTGGCTGTCATGATCTTACCTCTACCTATCTCTCTAGACTCACCTCCCACAGTCTGCCTCACTGGCTCTTCTCCACTGTATTGACCTTGGTGCTTACAGACACACTAGACTCATTCCCATGTCAGAGCCCTTGTATTTGTGGTTCCCTCTACCTGCAACTCTTCTCCCAAACTTTTCAATTACTCATCACTCATTTCATTCATTTCTTGGCCCAATATTACCTCTTCAGAGAAGTATCTCTGACTACCTCCCTAAAGCCAGCATGCCATTCATCAACCTCATTCCTTGCATTGTTTTTCTTTAAAAGAGTCCTATTACTTGAAATTCCATTATACAAGTATTTGTTTTCTCAATCACTGTCCATGTCTCCACCAGAATATAATTTCCATGAGATCAAGGACCTTATCCACCTCATTCAGTATTCCATGTACAGCACATGGTAGACACTAAAGAATGGTAGAGATAGTCACAGTTGCAACATGCTCTTAGCATTGTCACATTTTTGTATTTACATTAGGCATGATCGTTTGGCTTAAATGAGAAAAGAAGCAAGAAAAGACAGCTTGTGTTGGCATAAACACTTTATGTAAATCTCTACCCACCAGCTCCATCTCCTCCAGATTTAGTTGGAGTTTAAGGAAATGAAGTAGACCTATGTAATGTCCTGATGTTTAGTAAATCAGTAGCTTTGTCTTCTTCTTTTCTCCTTGTTGTTGTTCTTTAGTCACTAAGTCATGTCTGACTCTTTTTTCACCCCATGGACTGCAGCATGCCAGGCTCCTCTGTCTTCCACTGCATCCTAGAATTTGCTCAAATTCACGTCCATTGAGTCAGTGATGCCATGAAACCATCTCATCTACTGTCTCCCCCTCCTCCTCCTGCCTTCAATCTTTCCCAGCATCAAGGTCTTTTCTAACAAGTTGGCTCTTTGCTTCAGGTGGCCAAAGTATTGGAGCTTCAGCATCAGTCCTTCCAATGAATATTTGTGGTTGACTTCCTTTAGAACTGACTGGTTTGATCTCCTTGAGTCCAAGGGACTCTCAAGAGTCTTCTCCAGCACCACAATTCAAAAGCATCAATTCTTTAGTGTTTAGCCTTCTTTGTGGTCCAACTCTCACATCTGTACATGACTACTGGGAAAACCATAGCTTTGACTATACGGACCTTTGTCAGCAAAATGATGTCTCTGCTTTTTAATATGCTGTCTAGGTTTGTTAAAGCTTTCCTTCCAAGGAGCAAGTATGTTTTAATTTAATGGCTGCCATCACTGTCCTCCATTATTTTGGAGCCCAAGAAAATAAAAATTCGTCACTGCTTCCACTTTCCCCCCTTCTATTTGCCATGAAGTGATGGAACCAGATGCCACAATCTTATTATTTTCATGCTGGGTTTTAAGCCAGCTTTTCACTCTTCTCTTTCACCCTCATCAAGAGGCTCTTTAGCTCCTCTTCACTTTTTTCCTAGTAGTGCCTATAAGCTCTCTGTACTCACATCAGACAGGTCAGAATTTGTAAGAAGTCATCAGTGTCTTCTATTACATAAAGGCATAAACCATGTATAAACGGATTTAATTTATTTGATATGAACATTAAATGTCATCAATTTACAGTATGCAATTCATCCCAGTGACTGACATTTGTCTAAAGCAAGCTCTCAGAATGTTTGTCTGTCTTGACTCACTCAGACAGGGATCCTGGAATGGTATTTTGGCATAGTCACCCACAAAATTACCATTGACCTTTGTCTAGAAGGATTATTTGGATGCAATGTCTAAGTTTTATTATCGCTTATTCAAGCAGGGCTACTTTCCGGGCCTAGGCTTACTTGGGGTAGGAGACCAAGGGAAAAGGGATGCCTTAGCAAGATGGAGACGTGCCAGAAAAATGCTCTGCACTCACTGGGTGCTAGCCTCTTATCACAACAGCCACACTCCGTGATGGGATTGCACTCAGAGGCGCCCTCATGATTCTTGTGGTTGTTAGAGTTTGTTTGGCTCAGCTTCTTGTCCTACTGAACTAGCTTTCCTGAGCCTTTGTGTCTGGCAGAGCCGTGTCTAATGGCCAAAGGATGAGCCCCTTTGCCTCTTCACTATGCTAAGCAGCTTGCAGAAGTCATTGACACCCTCAACAAACATGTCTGGGGCTCTGTCTCACAGACACATAGTCAGATTGCATTTCCCCAGCCCCCCTCTAGGATAGGTATGCTGAGGGACTTGATTTGGCCCGGGCAATGTGAGCATAGGTGATATAAGTCCCCTATGCTCTTTGTGGAAGCTGTGAGAGCCAGGGCACCACTGGATATGTTCCCGCCCTACACCAAGAGGATGGAAGCAGCACATGCTGAAAGGAAGACTCCTTCAGCCAGGGGCCTGTGTGGCTCCCAGCTGACCCTTGCTGGAGATGCAGCGTGAAAGAGAAGGAAAGAGAGAGACCCAGCGAGAAGCTCTGACTATGTCAAGACGCTGAGAGGTGCAGGATGTTGGGGTCCCCAGTTTGCTCTTGCGCACACTGACTGCTCTCACCCTCAGAGGGCCCAGGGTCTGGGGAAGGAATGTCAGCTCTGTCAGCCTTGATATTAACAGTTCAGTCATGAAGCTGTCTTGACAAAACAGGGTCTGCGGTGAGTGGGAGAAACAGGTGCTGAGACAGTCATTACAAGAAACCTCGGTAGAGATTGAGTCATCTCTGAAACACTTCCAGAATCCTGACTGGTCTTTCCCTGTCATCAGAAGCCAAGTTTCAAGCAGAACGTCTGTGTCTTTGTCCTCCAGCTCCTTGTGGCTCCAACCGAGCAGGGAACCGGGACAGCCACTGGGCTGGCCTCCGAGCATGGGGCACAGAGGTTGATTGGCAGAGTAGAGAAGGCCCCGCTGGGCCCACCCAGGCCACAGGGCTCTCCATGGCCCCTGAGGTTCCCACAAGCAGAGAACAGACCTCCTGTACCTCAGTCAGGGTCAGACTCTGATGTCAACCAGACTTAAGTCCGTGTCTTGGTTCCTCCGGTTGTGTGACTCTGGGGAATTTATGTCACTTTTCTGAGCCACAGTTCCTTCAGCCATGGAATGGGGATCAACATAGTATATGCCACAAATGAGGGATGTGAGATTTGGGGAGATGATAAATATCAAGAGTCCCCTACTATTCCCGTAACATACTATTAAACCATATGAAGTTGCCATGTTTGCTCTTTTGACCGTTTCATGTGGTTAACTTATAAATGTCAGTTAATAGGTGCTGATTTCACTCCTGGCAGGATGCTGATAACTCGGGAAGGGCTATTCATGGCTCAGGAGTCATACACCAGAGTGCCTTCAGATGCTTCCCCTTCAACTGGATTCTCGAAATGGACTAAGCAGGCTCAGTCACGTCTACATAAGCTCTGGCCCCAAGTCTGTAACCACTTTGCCATAGGTGGGCAGCCTTGGCCAACAGTCTCCCTACAAGACCAAGTCAGTACCTCTGCCCTGTGGAATTAATTATGCTCCTAGACAGACTGAAGTATGTCAGCCATACAGAACCGAAGAGCTGTCTCTGAAAGATCTGCTCAAAGATTTGCCCTAAAGTAAAATACGATTTATGTTCTTCCCTGCCTGAGATATAGAAGAAGCACATGGGAAATTTATAACAGAGAGGAGATTCTAGTTTTTCCGTACTGCCTATCAGACGAACTCATGACATGGCCCTCGCCATGGTTTTTTCCAGGTTATTCCAGCAGGTTATTCCAGCCTCAGGTGTCAGGGAAGTGGCAACAACCACCGGGCTTCTTCTTGACTCCGTGAGTTTGCTCCTGCTGTTCCCTCTGCCTGAAATGCCTTTCTTCTCCACTTCGTTCTTTCCCACATCTGGACTACTGCTCGATGACAGAAAGGACATTATCTGTCTTGTCTGTTGCCGTCTTCCTAAAAAGCTAACTGCATTCAATAGGCATTGGTTGAATAACGACTAAAGAAAGGAATGAATGAAAAGACCTAGTTTAGAATCAAGAACTTCAGAAAGGTTGGCTTGGCCACAGACCTCTCTGCTGGGCATGCCCTCCTCTGTTCCCCTAGGATACCTCCACACCTTTACACAATATCCTATTAGTCAAAGTCAGAGACTGTCCTTTTCACATTCAAGATTCCCCAGGGGAAGACCTGGGCTCTGGCTTGTAAGGTGTTCTATAAATGTGTCCCTGACTCTCATCCTTTCCTCGCTCTTCCTTGGTGATTTGTGAGGAGCCCTGCCAGCTCAAGCCCAGGGTTGGGGGTGCAGGACCCTCAGACCCTAAGAGGAAAATGAGTCCAGCTCAGGGAGCTACCTTGCAGGGAGGGACTTGGGCTTTTCACAGTCCATGCCGAAGGCTGTGAATTCTTCACTTCTAAGCAAAATGGCAAAAAGGGAAATATAGGTCTTCATATGAGCGATTTATTCTGTATCAGAAACGCATTTACCTGGCCTATTTTGCTGAACAGAAAAACCTCAGGTTCACTTAGTAAAACTCAATCTGAATATTTCTATCCTTTATTTCCATACAGATTAGCTTCAGAGGGCCTCAAGTATGAACACCACAGATTGGCTTGCGGGTTCTATGGGGAAAAAGAAACAGCCTGGAAGGGAGATCACTGCTATTCGAAGTTTCTTCATGGTTCAGCAGGCGGCTGCTAAGAGTTCCAAAGGAGCGCACAGAATAAGAAAAGTTTATTGATTAGTTTACAAATAACTTTAGTATAAGAAAAGATACTGAACGGCAGGCCGGCTTACCGATGGCTTACGTCTTGCAGCCTCTTTCATTTCCTGGCCTTGGGAACCCGTCTCAATGGGGAAATAAAAGAAGCAAAGTAAATGCGTTTTTCTGGGTAAATAAGAGTTTGCACCAGGTTAAAAAATAAATAAATGAGACCCCTTCTTTGTTGCTGACTTGGAAGTAGACCCGTGTATGCCTGCTTCTTTATCTCTTCATGAAAACCTCTTAAAAAAATATATATATATATATATATATATTTTTTTTTTTTTTTTTTTCTCTTCTGGCCAACACAACAAAGCTTGAGACCTGCACTCCATGACACAGGTATCAAGCTTGAAAGTGGTCCCCTCCAGGTCCCAGCCTTAGGGTAGTTTTAGGAAAGGGACGAAAGTGTCAAATTCCTACTCAATCTTGGGCTTATATCTGAAGGACCCTGGCCGAGAGAGAAAAGTCATTGCTTTGGACTTGGAAAAAAGTAAATACAGGCACAACACCAGGATTTCCACCCACGCTCTGCCCTGCTTTGTCTCTGTGAGATCTTGGCAAGTGGTTGGCTTGTTGGAAGGATTAACTAAATGAGGCGCACGGGAGCCTAGGAGGAGGTAAGCACTTGGGCAAAGCTTCAGTCAGTGGCTGTGATAAGATTCCAGTTACATGAAAATCTAGTGAGGTGTGGGGAACAGAGAGAGATGTGGCTAAGATGTGGACCAAGCACGTAGTGAGGAACCTCCTAGGAGTCTGGCCTGGTGTTCACAGACTGGAATATCCCAGATCCGAAGGGAGTAGAAAGTGTCAGATTCTATAGTAAGGTCCGCTGACCAAGCACCAACCAACCCTGGATCCCAGAGACAGTATTTCTGCCCTTTCAACCCACGCTTAAACCTTCTGGTTATGTTACTAAGAAGTCTCACCTTGACCCTTGTTGATCATCAACTTTTCTTGAGCATTTATGTTTTCCTTTTTGAATACAGTTATAGGACCCCAGACACAGGGTGTTGGCAGTCAGTCCACCGACAGTGCTATAATATATTTCATCTTTTATTCACACAGCATTTATTTCCCAGATTATAGTCTTTTTCTGAACAGTGATTGAGTTCAATCATGTTATTTTCAAAGTCTGTGTAAGTTTTTAAGAAGTGAACTGCTTGAGGCACTCTCATACATTGCTGGTAGAAACAGCTGTACAACCTTTGTGGGAGAGAATTTGATGGTAGCAAATTAGCATGCCTTTAGTTTTTGACCCAACAGTTTCACTTCTGGGAATTTACCCTGGAGATATAGCTCCCACCATAAAGTGTGCATAAGTTTATTCATCTAGCATTGTTTGCGATTGCAAACATTGGAAACACACCTAGATGAATAACATCCACACACAGTAGAGAACAATATTGTGGAGGAGAATAATGAGAATGGGTTCTACAAATTTAGGCTTCCCTGGTGGCTCAGACAGTAAAGAATCTGCCTGTGGGAGACCTGGGTTTGATCCCTGGGTTGGGAATATCTGCTGGAGAAGGGAATATCTGCAGTATTCTGGCCTGGAGAGTTCCATGGACTGCATAGTCCATGGGGTCGCAAAGAGTTGAACATGACTGAGTGACTTTCGCTTTCAATTCTACTAGCTGATAGGAGTGATTTCCAGGAATTACTGCTAAGTGAGAAAAATCAAAGTACAGAGAGTATGTATAATATGCTGCCTCTTGTGTAAGGAGGAAAGGTAAATGAGAAGATGTACTTGCATTTCCTAATTTATGCAAAAAGAAATACAGGTGGGATAAATCAGAAACTAATGAGCTTGGTGATTTCCAGGGATGAGTAGATAAGGGCCAAAAAGAACTGAAAAGACTAGAGAGGTAGGTGCAGGGGTCTGGGAGGGGTTCTTTTCGGAGGACAACTTTTTGTAGAGTAGTGACATTTGGAAGGGTGTCCATGTTTCATATTAAAAAAAAAAATCAAGGATCAGGGACAAACCCTGAAATGCAATACAAACAGTGACAAATGAGCTAACTCTTTTTCAAATGAATCACATGACAAAACTGAAAGAATAAAAATGAACCCAAATAACCTAAATACAGTATCTGATTGATACTTCTCACAATACAGAAAAAAAATAACTATGCAAATATTGAAATCTAGTTAGTAAGTTTGTTCTTCATTGTTTTATGCATTACCAGTTCTAAAACCACTCTCTGTATTCTAGGGTTGATGAAATAAGTAAATACATTGTGGGGAGTGGAATTGTGGTTTCTTCCCTGATGGCTCAGTGGTAAAGAATTCCTGCCAGTGCACAGACATAACAGACATTGGTTCAGGGTCAGGAAGATCTTCCTGGGTCAGGAAGATCCCCTGGAGGAGGGCATGGCAACCCACTCCAGTATTCTTGCCTGGAGGATCCCATGGACAGAGGAGTCAGTCAACATGATTGAAGTGACTTAGCATGGACGAATGCTCACTTAACAGTCAAAGAAGGAAGAAATAAATGTGGAAAAGGGCCAGATCAGCATGAATCCTGTGTTCTGGATTGGAATTCAATGGTTATTTGATTTATAAGATAGATAGATAGGTAAAGATACAATTAGATGAAGATGTGTATGGGTGTGTATGTGGACGTATACATACATCCATGTATCATACATGTATTTTGTAGCTCTGCTAAATGAGAGGACCTTGGCCTAGAAACCAGTTTGTAAATGTCGTCATTGTCTCAAAGAATCCAGGGCTCCTTGGAGAAATGACTGATCCCAGAGCAGGGACTGGGAAAGTCTAATATTAGCCTGGAAGAGTTCATCCTAGTTTTGATCATTGTATTCTGGTTATGTGAGAATGTCCTCCATTATAAGAAATACATACTCATATCCATAACATGTTCCCCTACAGTTCAGAAGTTATATCTATACATATTTATGTATAAATTATACATATACATACATCATGTACTGTGCTGTGCTGTGCTTAGTTGCTTAGTGGTGTCCAATTCTTTGCAACCCCATGGACTGTAGCCCACCAGGCTCCTCTGTCCATGGGATTCTCCAGGCCAGAATCCTGGAGTGGGTTGCCATGCCCTCCTCCAGGGGATCTTCCCAACCCAGGGATCGAACCCAGGTCTCCGGCATTGCAGGCAGATTCTTTACCATCTGAGCCACCAAGGAAGCCCAAGAACACTGGAGTGGGTAGCCTATCCCTTCTGCACGGGATATTCCTGACCTAGGGATAGAACCGGGGTCTCCTACATTGCAGGCAGATTCTTTACCAGCTGAGATAACCAGGAAAGTCCATGCATACATTATATCTGTACATATATGTGTTTTTACATACATATGAAGGTAAAAATTCAGAAAATTTATACATATATAATTTTTTCTTTCATTTATATATGAAAAAAATAATAAAGCAAATTCAATAAAATGTTATCATTCAGAGAATCTACATGAAATATATATGTGAATTCCCACAACTTTTTGGTAACTATTTCAAAATAACAAATTAAAAAAAAAACTAGGAAAGTAGAGCACACATCAGGAGAGTAGCAACAGCATGACCAAAGTTTGAGAAAGACTGGTTGATGATGATGATCAGTCCTGAGTATTCATTGGAAGGACTGATACTGAAGCTGAAACTCCAATACTTTGGCCACCTGATGCAAAGAGCTGACTCACTGGAAAAGCCTCTGATGCTGGGAAAGATTGAAGGCAGGATGAGAAGGGGATGACAGAGGATGAGATGGTTGGAAGGCATCACTGACTCGATGGACATGAGTTTGAGCAAGGTTGGTGATGGACAGGGAAGCCTGGCGTGCTGCAGTCCATGGGGTCGTAGAGTCGGACACGACTGAGTGACTGAACTGAACCGAACTGATGGCTGATGACAGTGATCCAATAAAAGTTCCACGGTCCACAAAGATAGCAAGGCTGCAATGATGCATCAGACACCCCACCAACCCCCACCAAATCCCCACTCTAACTATAGATAAAGAGTTATCTGAGCATCAGCAAAAACCACAGGAGCCCAGACTTCTGATCAGAGGGTTGGCTCATGCTTCCTGGTAGTGAGAGGAGAAGGTGGGCAGGCAGTATTTTAAGTTCTCTACTAGGCAGTAGTTACATGGGAACATCCCAGCATAAAAACAAGGCTCTGCAGCTCAAAGCCAGACACTGGCTTTAGGGGATTACAGGCAAGCTTCAATTTGAATTGTTTAGTACCACAAAGAAGCCAGGACCAGGGCATGTTGAGCAGACGACTCTGATCCAAGGAGAAAGACACTTCCGTTAGGAGAAGGTCATGTGTTCATGGAGGTCATAGTTTAGTTCAGTTTAGTTCAGGCATCCATATGTGTGAATGAAGGGAACATAATATAGTGGGGAAGGGAGTCAGAAAGTCCTTAATCCCAATTCTACTATCTACTAAATTTTCCCTCCTTCCTGAACTCTTTTCTATTCATCTGATAAATGGAGATTTAAAATATAAAATCCTGCTTTACAGGATGCTTTAAAGATTTAAAGTCTTTATTTAGTCAATAAATATTTATTGAGTACTTATTTTGTGCCAGATGGCATTGTGGAGACTACGATAACAGCAAGACCAAGTCCATACTTCCACGAAGCTTATATGCAAAGGCTTGACATGAGAAAGACCGGGAAGGTTAGGTAAGTGGAACCCGGTGAGGAGAGAGGAAGTCGGCAGAGGCTCCAGGCTTGGGGAGCATGGTAGGGAGTTTGGATTTTATTTAAAAACAACAGACAAGCTGTTGGAAGGCTCTAAGCAGGGAAAAATTGTACTCTGGTTTGCATTCTGGCTGCTGTTTGCAGAAAGAAATGGGCGGTGGAGGGGTGGGGATGGGGGACCTAAGTGGACAGAGATACCACCAAGGATCACCGAAGTAACTCCAACAGGAAACAGTAGCTTGAGTTGGGTGGTAGCAAAGAAAACCTTCAGGAAATGCTTCCTTAATGACCCAGAGAGTAAATATTTTAGGCAAAATTGAGGGCAAAAGGCAGACTTAATAAGTACCTATTTATGTAAGCATTTAAGACCATTGTATTAAAAATAAAGAAAAGTCACTCTTAGCTCAAGGGCTATGAAGCAAAACAAAGCCCAGGCAGTTGGCTGGCTCTGGACCCCAGGCTGCAGTGTGTGAGCTCTGGTTAGGGGACGGCCCTTGTAAAGTGGATATGCCAACTGTTTGCACAGTGGATCAGGGCTTGGAAAGAACTTTATGCCTCACGATTAGTGACAAGTGTGTTTAGAAGTCCCTCTGCTTACAGGAGGGAGATATCTGGTTCAGCTAATGTTCTTTTCATAAAATGGATTTCTGGATGTTACACATAGGGTGAGAGGCTCTCTCTATCACATTTTGGGGTGTAGGGCCAGAGCCCATTTATATGCAGGGAGTTCTGGAGTTTCCACAACTGTGTTTGGGTGGGGGTTGCCGGTGAACATGCCCCTTGGCCATGACACTGATACCGATGGCCCAGGAAAACCCAGTTTGTTATCATTTATTGAAGGAGTAAGGGAGAGGATGAAAGAGAGCAGGTAACCACTTGGGTGCCATCTGGTTTACCTACAGTGAAGTTGAAAGACCTGTAACTTCCACAAGTCAAAGCTGGGATCTGGTCGGCCAGCCACCAGGAAACTAATCCAGAGTTCTCTATGCAGAAATGGCTAATCCACAGGGATTAATAGCTTCCCTGGTGGCTCAGAGGGTAAAGCATCTGCCTGCAATGTGGGAGACCCAGGTTCGATCCCTGGGTTGGGAAGATCCCCTGGAGAAGGAAATGGCAACCCACTCCAGTATTCTTGCCTGGAAAATCCCATGGACAGAGGAGCCTGGCGGGCTACAGACAGTCCATAGGATTCCAGAGTTGGACACGACTGAGTAACTACACTTTCACTTTCACTTTTCTTAGATACTCTTTCTTTCAAGTTTAATTTTATAGCTTACTGCATATTCTATACCATATTTGTTATAGATGCTATACATAGATGCTATATTATATATGCATGTGTTATATATAAACATATATATCAAATTACATATATACATATTTATATTATAAAAATGTTAATTTTTGAAAATTTACCCAAGGTGGACAAAATGTTTACTGGATCCTGATAACAATTAGTCAGTTTTTAATGTTTCATTTTAGATTGTCACATTTTGATTTTTTTTCAAAGTAGGGCAAACTTTGTTGTTATTAATACAACTTTGATTCTCAAGCTTAAAAACTATCTTGCTTTCTGAATTTTTATTTTACCTAGTATTTGAGCGATAGCATATTCTATAGTGTAGAAGACTTTTCAAAGGTCTTTCTGATAGCTACATGGCTGGTAGTTTTAATATTTATGGATACATGAACTGTAGCCCGCTAGGCTCCTCTGTCCATGGAATTCTCCAGGCAAGAATACTGGAGTGGGTTGCCATTTCCTTCTCCAGGGGATCTTCCTGACCCAGGGAACCCAGGGACTGAACCCAAATCTCCTGTATTGGCAAGTGGTTTCCTTACCACTGAGCCATCCGGGAAGACCAAAAGGGTTCTTTCAACATTCCTGCATTACAAGTACTAATTTAGTAAACTCTTTTCTCTTTACTGTTCATGGGGTTCTCAAAGCAAGAATACTGAAGCGGTTTCCCATTCCCTTCTTTACAGATATCTTTTTGTTTCAGATTTTGTCCTTAGCATGAACCTAGGGAGTCTTTTCTAAGGCAAATTTGCTACTAGAAATAATCTACTAATTTTCTATCACCCTGTGATAGAATGTAGATAGAGTATAGGTATCCATTTCTCCAAACATTCACAACATCTAAATTTTCATAAATTAAACGGTATAAATCTTTATTCCTTCATTTGCTTAATAAATGTATTTCCCCTGTGGAGCTGCTTTTTAATCTAACTCCACATTTTTTTTTTTTCTTTAGATAGCTTTTAAGAAAAAGTTAATGCTTTCCCCATATCCCCAGTCTTTGGGAGCTAATTAATCTCTACCTGTTTAAGTTAAAGTAAGTTATCTACAGCTCTTCCCTTGTCCTGAGAGGTAATTTTCCTGTCTGTTTCAAATGATAACCGCATCAGTGATGATGACATTGTCCTCGGGCACATGTGTGAGAAGACAGCCATGACAAGTGGGGCCAACTTGTTTCGAAGATTCCAAGACGTGTCTCTGGGCAAGTCTCCCCCTGACCCCCCCTTCCCTCCCAGTCTGCAGGGACAGATTTGGGCTTGTGTGGCATTTGAATGCGCTTGATCTGCCCTTATGTAAGAAGAATGACTCATGACAGTATGAGTCATCCAACCTTGAGCCCCCGGCACCTCCGCCAGGCCCCTGGAGCTCCCCACCTGCCTTGATCCCTGTCTGAATAGAGATAGCGTGACTCAGCGCCAGGGAAGGGTGGTTCTCTCTGTCTGGCTGGTGTCCTCAGCTCCAGGAAGCTCCAGGCTTGTGGTGTGGCCGCCAAGAGGAAGGCCACACCACTCACGTCAGCAATGCCCCTCGGAGGGAGCCCCACACAGGAAGGGACCGCAGCCTCCGCCACCCAGGGCCCAGGTGCGGAGAGGAAACACAAGGGCACAGTGACTTAGATTTTCAGTGAGTTTTAATCCTCTGCTCATTGGCTCATGGGAAGTCAGAAGAACATGGATAATAAAAATAACCATACTCTCTGGTATTTTGAGCCCTTACCATTTGTGGGCATTGCACAAGGCTCTTGACAACTGTTAACACATTTAATCCTCACAAAAAGACTATGAAGCGGCTATACTGTTAAGTCCATTTGACAGATGTGGAAACTAAGGCCCAGTGGGAGTATGTGATTTGATCACGTCCACAAAGCTGGATAGAGGCAGATCTAGAATTGGAACTCAGTCTCCTGGGCTTTCTCTCTTAGCTGCTAGACCAGTCGTCTTAACCTGCCGAGTGCACGTGAATCACCCAGGAGTCTTATTAAAATGCGGATTCCGATTCAGCAGGTCTGAGGCTGGGCCTGGGATCTCCATTTCTAACAAGCGTCCAGGAAAGGCAGATGCGACTGGTCCCTGGAGCACATTCTGAGTAACATGCTCTATGTTACAGTATTTTCCCTGTGCCTTGAGCTATTATTTATTTGGAAACATTTTATTCACTTGTCCCTCCTTTTGTTTACCTATTCTTTGTCCATTTACACATCCAGCCAACATCCACTGAACCCTCACCATGACTCAAGCGCTGAGAAAACAAAGATGGGCATGTCTCCATGGCAAATAAAGAGAAAATCAGTTCAACAAGGAGATGAAACCCAGCACATACAGCCATAATTATAACAGAACATGATAAGATCTAAAATAGAAGGACTAGTTCTGCAGCAAGGCAGAAAAAAGAAACGGTGATTCCAGCCATGAGTCAGAGCAAACACCCCAAAACATGGTGTGAGGCAGCCCAGGTAAGACAAGCCGGGAGAGATGATTTCATGAGCTATAGAGGTCCAGGATTCCAAGGAAAGTGAGATGTTCCCTGCATTTCTAGCGCAGCAGGCATGCTGGGGAGAAAGGGAGAAGAGGCTTGGGAAACAGAAAAGGGAAATTTGTTTATCCCATCCTTACCCCAAGACTGTTCTCATGCAAATACTAAGAGCTGGTCTTTTCATGTTCCAGTGCAAATATCACTCCTCCATGCTCTTGTCAACCTTTATATATGGGAAAAGGAACTCTTCTCCACGGTAGCTTACTTAGCTCTTACTCTGTGCCAGACAACTTGTGAAGACCATTGCATGCAAGTCATTTAATATTCCAAACAACTCTGGCACACATGGTAGTTATTTTATTTTGTAAATGAGGAAAATGATGCACCAAGTAGCCAAGTAACTTCCATTAAGACCGTCCAGCTCTGAAATGCAGTAGCTGTATTAAAAGGGAGGCAGATTCTTCACTGTTAGGCAGTAGGACCCCAGAGCTACCAAACCTCTCTGTCACCATTATCCTGATTCAGACTTTTGAATATAAGACAGCTTCACTGAATGCAAGCGTTCCCTTACCTAGACTGT
This sequence comes from Giraffa tippelskirchi, assembly GCF_054371585.1. Taxonomy (NCBI): domain Eukaryota; kingdom Metazoa; phylum Chordata; class Mammalia; order Artiodactyla; family Giraffidae; genus Giraffa; species Giraffa tippelskirchi. Next base: position 53,719,728 of record NC_137281.1, on the reverse strand, counting down.
AAGCATGCTCATTCACTCAGTGTGTCTGACTCCTTGTGACCCTATGGTCTGTAGCCCACCAGGCTCCTCTGTCCATGGGATTTCTCAGGCAAGAAGACTGGAGTGAGTTGCCATTTCCTCCTCCAGGGGATCTTCCCAACCCAGGGATTGAACCCCCATCTCCTGTGTCTCCTTACATTGGCAAGCGGATTCTTCACCACTGAGCCACCTGGGAAGCCCAACCAGATT